>NC_056000.1:92938649-94208649 GCF_018446385.1 Zingiber officinale
GAAACGGTAATGATGGTAAGACAGTTTAAGAAATTATTTAAAATTAGAAAATCTAATCATCTGCAGGGTAGAAAGAAAAGGACAATCAGATACCACCACTGCAATGAAGAAGGGCATATAAAAGATAATTGCCCTAAATTAAAAAAAAAAAGGACAAAAGCAAAGACAAGAAGCCCATCCAAATAAACAAACACAAGGCCCTTAAAGCGACTTGGGATGAAACGTCATCCGAATCAACGGTCAAAGCCTTTTCCGAATTTGCGTTGATGGCAAGTCATCTAGAAGACCATCACGAAGAAAGCTTATCTGAAATGAGTATCAAGAGCATCGATGAAGGGGGAGCTACATCAGAAGAAAGCAGTAGTTCAGGGGGAGCTACAGATGACGGGATCGACAAGCTAAGTCAGGTACGATCTCTCCCACCTGACAAGTTATTTAAATTTATGAAATTATTAACTAAAGATTGTTGCAAACTTGAAAAGAAAACAAAGAATTAAAAATAATTTTAGCCAAAACTTGTTTGTTAGAAGATTTTGAAAAATTAAAATTAGAAAACGATAAATTAAAGACATAAGTAGAAAACTTGAGAAACCATACATGTTCAATTATTCAAACTCAAAATTTTAAAAGACTAAGCTGATATCTTAGATTTCACCGAGGTCAAATTAGAAAAGTTTCAAAAAGTTACGTACCCCCAAAATTCTTGATTAATCCTATAGGAAGGAACCTATATTGGGTTCCAGAAACTTGTATAAATTAAAAGTAAAATTGGACTTGGGGCTTTCAAATAGAAGATTAAATATTTGAATTCTTTAAGAGGATTTGTCTAGAAGTGGTTGATGATCTAATAACCAAGAAGGCCTAGTGCCTCACCACATCCTAGAAGCCAATTACTGAATTAAATATTTAATTGACAAACTAATAAGCATGAAATAGTTAATTAAATTAATGCTTTCAATAGTTGTCAATGGTTTAACATTTATTATTTTTTTTCTTCTTGACTTGCAAATTTCACTTAGAAATTTTTTTCTCTTGTAAATTTTTTTACTTACAAGTTACTTAGAAATTAAGCTTTTCTTAATTTTTTTTTACCCTTAGATTTTTTTCCCAATTTTTTATGTAATCAAAGGGGGAGAAGGGAAGGTTAAGTCTAGGGGGAGGTAATTGTTAAATTAAAATTTAAAAATCTTTTTGCACTCTATTGCGTATTCTTTACTTGGTATTGTAATTATATTATCTCTATTTGATGGTTAGTTTACCCTAACTTAAATTGGGTTGCTCACATCAAAAAAAGGGGAGATTGTTGAAACCCCAAGGTTATTTTTGGTGTGATCAACCAAGTTAGGTTAGGTCATGTTCTGATTCCTATGTCTAAGTGTGCAGGAGCTTAGGAGCACAGGAAGTCGAATGAAAGACATGGCTAGCGAGAAGGACGATACGGGAGAGAGCCGACGAGCTCATGCGTCTAAGGGACAAGGTGTCGTAGAAGAGTACACCAGTGGACGAGAAGAACGTACGCGATGTTTGAGGGATGAGAAGCCGTGGAGGAAGGCTTCTCGAGGAGAAGGCCGGAAATTGGATTCAGGTGAGCCCTATTCCGATGGACGAAATCACCCAAGAGTCGCAACAGCAAAGGAGCGAAATGGAACTGCAATTGTAGCTAGAGTCACCTTCAAAGGCTATTGAAGGCGCCTCCGCGCCTTCTGTGGAAGGCGCCTTCCAAGGATGGAAGGCGCCTTCGATGAACAGTGTGAAGGCGCCTTCCAAGGCTATGGAAGGCGCCTTCGACTAGGCTGAAATGAGTCGTTGGCCATGGATAAAGTTTTATCCATGAGGGCCTCACTGGAGGTGCCTTCGAGCCCTATGGAAGGTTCCTTCAGCCTATGGATAAGATTTTCTAAGGGCTATAAAAAGACCCTAGGACCTAGGAAAGAAACAACAACTTGTGTATTCACTTTCCTAGTCTTTTCTGAGCTTTCATTATGTGTAAAAGGCTTCTCCACCTTTAGTGAAGGAGATTATTAGTGAGCTTTCTACTGCCATGAATTAACAACCAAGTAATTTTTGGCATTTTACTTATTTTCTTTAAGTTGTTATTTCTATTTTAATTGCTTTGCTAATTTATGTCGAAAGATGAGAAAGGAGTTTATTTTAGTATTTCAAGTGAATCAACCCTCTCTAGTCGGCCTAACCGGACCAACAAAAACTACTAATCAAAACATAACTCATACACTAAGATCAAAGATCTAAATAAGACAAGCAGGAATTACCTACCTCATGCTAAATCATCCTAACCATCTTCAAGTCAAAGGTTTACCTCGAGCTCCAATCCTACATATAAAGGCACAAGGAATATCTAATTATCTATAACAAATTAATCAACCCATTGATTAATTAATCTACCAATAATTAATTAATCCATTAATTAATTTATCAATTTATAAATTAGTCAATCCATTAATTTAATTAATTCTCAAGTTAATTAATTAACACTCAAATCAATTAAATTAACTCATTTAAAGTTCTAATCAGATTAAATCAAGATTTACCCTAATTGGTTGCTTCTTCTTTGGCAACAGCAGAGGTGGCCTCTTAGCAGAGAGTTGTTAGTAGTGGCCAAGGCAACGTTAGTGGCCAAGGCAGTGACGGCGGTGGCTACCCATGATAGTTGGTGAGATGTTGGCTTCGGTGGCTACTAGTGGAGGTGGCTGCTGCTATGGAAGCTCAAGGTGGGGAAATAGAAAAGTGGTGGCTTCTGTTCGCAGCCAATAGTGAAGGAGGAAGGTAATTGCTTCCTCATCTAAATCGATTGCATCTCGGTGACTAGCATCATAGCATGCAACTACTCGGACACAGCAAGGGTCAGTGGTAATAACGGGGAAGAAGAGGAGAAAGGAAACAACAACAACTCTCGACAAGAACTAGGGAAGTTCAACTAGGCTAGGGCTACTTGCGACAATTGTACACGGCAGTAACACAAGTGTGCAAGACAATCGGGGAATGCTCGTGGTTGCATGCGACCGACCACAGTAGTATCGACCGATAATGAGGGAGACATCAATAGTCAGGCACACAGAGGCAACGCATGGTGACGACGACAGCAGGACGGACACATGAACAAATAGAGGAGTAGCGAAGGGAAAAAAAACCGAACTTAGGTATTTTAATTAAAACTTAGCTTAATATTTTCAATCAACTCCCAACTTAAATAATGTATTCCAAAACATGTTTTTCTTTTACCCCTTTATCCTTATAAAATCTAAAAATATTCATACAAAATATAAAAAATCTAAAAAATTCTATAAATTTATTTCCTTATTAATTATTAATTATTTTATTTATTAAATAAATTTATTTAGTTCCAATTTTAATGGTTTTAAATCCTTTTCATCCTTATATATATATATATATAATTGTAGTTTATTTACTCAATATAGTACCTAGTAAGGTAGTAAGTAAAACCCCATTCGAGATGTGAACGGATATGATACAACTCCGGATCAGCTCCAAGCCAATGAGACAGGACTGCAAGTCGAGATGTACGTCCCGAACCACGAGGAGCATGAAGAGGACTTGCACGTGCCAGCTGAGCTGATAATGAAAACAGAGGTCAAGCAAGTTCAACATGCTGTACAAGCATTGACATCTCGTATCTTGGAAGGGAAGGCTATGGAGTTATAGTCGATGTCATGCCGAATGATCAACTTCATACAAGTCGACCCTAAAATGGGTCAATTAGCTGCGGAAGAATGGAATATCATGATGCAACATGTTCCTAGCCAAATACCATACTAAAATGGTGGAAAACTCACCATTCTGGTTGGAATTGGTGTGCCATTTAATGCCACCTACATTTTGGACAAATTCCCAAGTGGGAGGACAGCTAGAGGGAGTGTGCATAAAGACTTGCATTCATCATCTTTGATAAAGAAACCTTGTAAATGGATCGCCTTGAAATTCAACTTGGGGAAGGGTATTGACGCCACACTCAAGCAAGATGAGAAGGTGAGTGATAAGTCATGGAGTTTTGATCGCCACAAGTTGCCTTGATAAGATCGAAATTAGTTCTTTGCCTAAGAACAAGAAGGAAGCTCTCACAAAAGAGAAACTCAAATTTTCATTCAAACTAACTTGATTTGTCATACAAGAGTTCTCCTATTTAACATCCCTTGAGATCCCCTATGCACTAATTATGCAATAAATATCATGCTTGCATGCATGGGTTTTATTATCCACTAATGCAACCACTAATCCCTAATACTAGCTTAATGCAACCATGCATGCATGGTATTTGTTATACTAGCTTAGGAACTTAAAAAAATGCATTAAAAACCCACAAAGGACATTAAAAGTCACTTTAGAAACCCCCCCCCCCCCCATGCATGCACACGAAAATGGTCCTCATGTTGGTCCAATTTCACTTTCAAATTGAAGGAATGTGATCCACTTAGTTGTTGCCTCCATTGTGCATTGATCCTCCTTTTCCTTGAGCCTCATTATTAAGCCTTCCAAAGCTTGCTTCATTCTCTAAGTCTTGGACCTTGTCATGGGTCCCCCAATTCTCTTCAATGCCTCTTCTTGGCTCACATCATTCCCTCCTTCTTTAGGTGAATTCGTCCTCGAATTTAGGTCTTCATCTCCTACATCAAAAGGACTCAAATCAGCCACATTAAATGTTGCACTAACACCATACTCACCGGGAAAATCAATTTTATAAGCATTCTCATTAATTCTTTCCAACACTTGGAATGGTCCATCTCCTCTTGGTTGAAGCTTTGGCTTCCTTTGGGTAGGAAACCGTTCCTTCCTCATATGAACCCACACCCAATCACCGGGTTCAAGGACCACTCTTTTTCTCCCTTTATTGGCTCGATTTGCATATTGCTCCATTTTCTTCTCAATTTGAGCTTTAACTTGCTCATGAAGCTTCTTCACATATTCTGCCTTTGTTTTGCCATCCTTGTGAACTAAAGAAGAAGTGTTAGGTAAAGGAAGCAAATCAAGAGGTGTTAGTGGATTGAACCCATAAACAATCTCAAAAGGAGAAAATTGAATAGTAGAATGTACCGCCCTATTATAAGCAAATTCAACATGAGGTAAACATTCTTCCCAAGACTTAATGTTCTTCTTAATAATTGCTCTAAGAAGAGTAGAAAGTGTCCTATTTACCACCTCAGTCTGGTCGTCAGTTTGTGGGTGGCATGTGGTGGAGAAAAGAAGCTTTGTTCCCAGCTTGTTCCATAAGGTCCTCCAAAAATGGCTTAAAAATTTGGTGTCACGATATGAAACAATGCTCCTAGGCATGCCATGAAGTCTTACCACCTCTTTGAAAAACAAATCTGCCACATGAGTTGCATCATCCACTTTGTGGCAAGGTATGAAGTGTGCCATCTTGGAGAATCTATCAACTACCACAAAAATGGAGTCCTTACCTTTTTGAGTACGTGGTAGCCCTAAAACAAAATCCATAGACAAGTTAGTCCAAGGAAAATTAGGAATAGGCAAAGGCGTGTAAACTCCATGAGGTAATGTCTTAGATTTTGTTTTTCTACACACAATGCACTGTGCACAAAATTTCTGCACATCGTGTTTCATGTGTGGCCAATAAAAATGTTCAAGAAGCATTTCT
Organism: Zingiber officinale; assembly: GCF_018446385.1. Classification (NCBI taxonomy): domain Eukaryota; kingdom Viridiplantae; phylum Streptophyta; class Magnoliopsida; order Zingiberales; family Zingiberaceae; genus Zingiber; species Zingiber officinale. Next base: position 92,944,279 of record NC_056000.1, read on the forward strand.
AAGGTCTTTTGAACCCCAAAGTGTCCCATTAAACCCCCCTCATGTGCTTCCCTAACTAGCAATTTACGCATGGATCCTCTAGGCACACAAAGTCTGTTATTCTTAAACAAGTAGTTGTCATGCCTAGCAAACCCATTTTGTGATTTCTTTTCACACGCAGCATATAATTGGGAAAACTCATTATCATGTATATACAATTCCTTAATATGTTCAAAGCCAAGCAATTTAGTTTCAAGTGTAGCTAACAAGTTATACCTTCTTGAAAGTGCATCTGCTACAACGTTTACCTTTCCTTGCTTATGCTTAATCACATAAGGAAATTGTTCAAGAAATTCGACCCATTTGGCATGCCTTTTGTTGAGCTTCCCTTGCCCTTTCAAATACTTCAAAGATTCATGATCACTATGAATGACAAATTCTTTAGACAAAAGATAATGCTGCCATGTTTGTAATGCTCTAACAAGTGCATACAATTCTATATCATAAGTGGAATAGTTGAGAGTGGCGCCACTTAGTTTCTCACTAAAATATGCAATGGGATGACCATCTTGAAGTAAAACAGCCCCAATACCCACATGAGATGCATCACATTCAATTTCAAAAGATTTGGAAAAATCAGGTAAAGCAAGAATGGGTGCATGTGTGAGTTTATCCTTAAGTGTTTGAAATGCCTTTTCTTGATTCTCTCCCCATCTAAAACCCATGTTTTTCTTAACAATTTCATTTAGAGGTGCTGCCACTGTGCTGAAGTCCTTCACAAACCTCCTATAGAAACTTGCCAACCCATGGAAGCTCCTAACCTCACTCACAGTTTTAGGAGTTGGCCAATCTCTAATGGCCTTAACTTTCCCTTCATCAACCTGCACTCCTTTAGAACTTTTGACAAAACCAAGAAAAACCACATGATTAGTGCAAAAAGAACACTTTTCCAAGTTAGCATATAGTTTTTCCTTTCTAAGGACATGCAAAACAGATTGGAGATGTGCAATATGCTCAACAAAATTCTTGGAATATACCAAAATATCATCGAAGTATACTACCACAAATTTTCCAAGAAATTCTCGTAAGACATGGTTCATAAGCCTTATAAAAGTGCTTGGTGCATTAGTTAACCCAAAAGGCATTACCAACCATTCATACAATCCATATTTGGTTTTGAAAGCTGTTTTCCATTCATCCCCTTCCCTTATCCTAATTTGATGGTCCCCACTTTTTAAATCAATTTTAGAAAAGAAGCAAGCACCATGCAATTCACCAAGCAAATCATCAAGTCTAGGGATTGGATGTCTATACCAAATTGTGATGTTGTTGATGGCTCTACAGTCAGTGCACATCCTCCATGTTCCATCCTTTTTAGGCACCAAAATTACGGGTACAGCACAAGGACTTAAACTTTCTCTAACCCATCCTTTTTGCAATAACTCCTCCACTTGATTTTGTATCTCCTTTGTTTCTTGAGGATTGCTCATATAAGCTGGCCTATTGGGCAGAGAAGCGCCAGGAATAAGGTCTATTTGGTGTTCAATCCCCCTCATTGGTGGCAATCCGTGAGGTACTTCTTTGGGAAACACATCTTCAAAATCCTGCAAAATAACAACAACTTCACTAGGCAAGGAGTTAGGGTTAGATTCCAAGCAAGTTTCCTTGCTCAAAAGAAGAAATATAGGCTGCCTTATCAAATAAGCTTTCTTCACCTCACTTCCTCTTGTAAACAAATTTTCTATTTTTCTCTCTTTCTTTTCCTCATTCTCTCTTTTCTTTTGAATTTTGTCCTCAAAATCAAGTATTTTCTTTTTCACACACTCTTTCTTTTTCTTAAGCTCTCGCTCTTCTTTTTCTCTTTTCTCTCTCATTTTTATTTGATCCTCACAAACCTCCCTTGGTGATAACGGTACAAGTGTAACTTTGCGAGAATTGTGGACAAAAGAGAACTTGTTGGAGAATCCATCATGGTGAGCTCGCCTATCAAACTGCCAAGGTCTTCCAAGAAGAATGTGGCTTGCCTCCATAGGCACAATATCACATAGAACTTGATCTTCATATTTGCCAATGGAGAAATTAATCAACACTTGCTGATTCACTACCAATTCACCACTATTACTAAGCCATTGGAGTTTATATGGTCTTGCATGTGGTGTAGTCTTGAGGTTGAGTTTGGTGACCATCCTAGTACTTGCCACATTGGTACAACTTCCACCATCAATGATCATAGAGCATGTTTTACCTTGAATAAGGCAGCGGGTATGAAAAATATTTTCTCTTTGGTCCTCCTCATGCTCCTTGGCTTGGCTTCCCAATAATCTCCTAACCACCAAGAGATCTCCATCTTGCGCATAGGCTGCTCCATCATTTTCCTCATCGCTTGAGGAAGAGGAATGAGAAGTAATTTCTTCACTAGAGATACTCCCATTATCTCTCACCACCATAGTCTTCTTATTCGGGCATTCGGATGCAATATGACCTTTTCCCAAACACCTAAAACACTTGATATCCCTACTCTTAGAAGTGGAAGAAGAGGTAGTAGGAATAGGCTTCTTAGTGCTTGCTGCCTCCTTAGAATTTGAAGAAGAACCCTCCTTCTTTGGCTTGTCCTTCCAACTTGAAGAGTAGTTTGGAGAAGATGATTTCTTCATAACGCCCTTTCTCTTTAATTGTTGCTCTATTTTCATTGCTTGATGCACTAAGTCGTCAAGCTCCACATAATGTTGTAACTCCACAATGTCTCCAATGTCTCGGTTTAGGCCATGGAGAAACCGAGCCATGGTAGCTTCCCTATCCTCCACAATATTGGCCCTAATCAAAGCCACCTCCATCTCCTTGTAGTAATCATCCACACTCCTACTCCCTTGGGTGAGTCTTTGCAATTTGTTGTGCAATTCCCTATGGTAGTGGGAAGGCACAAATCTCCTTCTCATCAAAGTCTTCATTTCGTCCCAAGTGTTGATAGGATGCTCTCCATACCTTCTTCTCTCCTTTTGCAATTGATCCCACCAAATTAAGGCATAATCGGTGAACTCAAGGGCAACCACCTTTACTTTCTTTGCATCATTGTAATTGTGGCATGAGAAAATTTGTTCTATTTTCATCTCCCATGCAAGATATGTTTCAGGATCATTCCTCCCTTGGAAGGAAGGTATCTGGACTTTCACACCTCCTAGATCATCTTCTCGTCTATGGTCTCTACCTCCTCTTTCAAGTCTTCTTCCCCCTTCATGCCTCCTTCTTTCTCTTGGTGAATCATAGAATGGTTCACTTTGATGAAATTCTTCATGATTAGAATTGCCCCCACGGTTCGAAACTTTTTCTCCTTCAAGTCGGTCCATTCTTTCGTGTATTTCTTCAAGTTGTCTTTGAAGTATTCTCTCAAATTGTTGAGTAAGTGCCTCCATTTGAAGCCTATTAAGATCTCGCCTAGGGGAATTAGGTGATTTTTCCCCACTCATGCTTGCAACAAAAAAATAGAAGATGACAAGGAAAATTACAAAAGAAATGTTAGACGGACCTCACCACTCTACTCACGTTGTTGCACTCAAATTTATCCACTCAGCTTCCTTTATAAGTTCTTAAGGAAAGAACCTTATCAATATCTTTCTCAAGACAACAAGTAGACAATCAAGTGAATAAGAAACCAACAAAAGAAATATGAGTAGAACAAGAGAAATAAACGGATAAAACGAGAAATTCAGCAATGACCAAGAGTAATGGAAGGAATATATCTTTGAATTCAGATTTCACAAAGAAAGAATATTGAGTCCTTTCAATTCACAAATCCTCCTCTTTTTTTTCTTTTTTTTTCAATCAGAAATCAATGACTCTAATGATTTTTTTTTTCTTTTTGTTTTTTTTTCGAATTTTCCTTCTTTATTTTTTTTTGAGTTGAGGACCCAAATAGCGAATAGAAATTTATGATAGATAGGGACGAAGAGATCAACAAAGATGGACAAGAACAAAGATGAAAACAAGACACAAACCTGAAAATCAAGGAGCCAAGGTTCTGATACCAAATGATAAAGAAACCTTGTAAATGGATCGCCTTGAAATTCAGCTTGGGGAAGGGTATTGCCTTGATAAGATGAGAAGGTGAGTGATAAGTCATGGAGTTTTGATCGCCACAAGTTGCCTTGATAAGATCGAAATTAGTTCTTTGCCTAAGAACAAGAAGGAAGTTCTCACAAAAGAGAAACTCAAATTTTCATTCAAACTTACTTGATTTGTCATACAAGAGTTCTCCTATTTAACATCCCTTAAGATCCCCTATGCACTAATTATGCAATAAATATCATGTTTGCATGCATGGGTTTTATTATCCACTAATGTAACCACTAATCCCTAATACTAGCTTAATGCAACCATGCATGCATGGTATTTGTTATACTAGCTTAGGAACTTTCAAAAATGCATTTAAAACCCACAAAGGACATCAAAAGTCACTTTAGAAAAACCCCCCATGCATGCACACGAAAATGGTCCTCATGTTGGTCCAATTTCACTTTCAAATTGAAGGAATGTGATTCACTTAGTTGTTGCCTCCATTGTGCATTGATCCTCCTTTTCCTTGAGCCTCATTATTAAGCCTTCCAAAGCTTGCTTCATTCTCTTAGTCTTGGACCTTGTCATGGGTCCCCCAATTCCCTTCAATGCCTCTTCTTGGCTCACATCAATCTTCTCTTTCCATGCATTGGAAACTACCATTTGTTGGAAAGGGAGTGTGCATGAAGACTTGCATTACTTGCATTCATTATCTTCTCTTTCCATGCCTTGGAAACTACCATTTTCAGTTCTATATAATGTCTTGAGTAGATATCAAAGAGAGTAGCAAACATTATATTTTGAGAGAGTTTTCCTCCTTGTTGTTCTTCAACAACTCTGCGGGGATTACGGGTGAGCACTTGTAATTCTCTGCACTTTTATAATATCGGTTCTTGGTTTTGTTATAATCATTGGGTCGATATTCTCCATTGTTCTCATAATATTGGTTCTTGATTCTCTATAATCAACAGGTCAATATTCCATCCCTCCGAAACCTCCTTTGGACGATCCCGGAACTTGGTTCCAATCTTATTATTGCTGGGTCTCACGGCATTGTTCGTCGAGGTTCGCATCATCTTTGCTATCAGAGCCAAGTTCCAAATCAGGTTTATCTATCTTTCCTAGTGTTTATTTTGTTTTTATCATCACAATCTTGTTATCTTCATCTACTTTCTAGTATTGTTGCAAAAAAGAAAAGAAAAAAAAAAGAACAGAAAAGAAAGATAAAAAAAAAGAAAGAAAAGAGCAGAAAAGAAAAGGAAGAACAAAGATCGTTTGATTTGTTTTTATTGCATCTCGTGACGTGATTCCGTTTCCATTTGCACGTTTCTTTTCAACTCCGTTTACCATCTCCATTGTGCTGCTTTGATTTGATTTTCTCTATCATATCATCATTTCTATTTGCTTCATATCTTCTTTCCATCGTTCCTTGATTGATATCGTAACCTCGATCCAACTGAGCATAGAATCGGTATTCTGAGTTTGTTGGGTTGAATAAGTGTTTGCTTGTTTTGACTTGCTTAGTTTCTCTAGAACTTTTTGGAGGAAAACAAGTGAGCAGAGAGAACTCAATTTTCTGAGCGAAACACGAGTGTTTTTGTGACATCCAACTGAGTGCAAATATGTGAGGGAGTGAGTGAGGATCCTCCTTTGTTCATAATATTTCAGTTGCAGCTCACTATGTCTCGAGAGCACGGTGGCAGGGTTGATCCAAGTGATGGAGGAGGGGCTGATCAGACTACAATCATGCGGGCTATGCAACAACAATTTGAGCGCATGAATGTCGTGTTCAATGAGATTCGAGATCGGTTGGATAGGCATGAGGATCGACTCGAACAACATCAGCAAGAGCCATTACCTAGGCATCGGAGACCCAACCAGCGACCACATTTTACTCCAAATGTCCCAGATGATGACTATAATGATGGGGCGAGCAATGAAGTGGTCTCCAATGTTAGCTAGAGCCCTAGAGCCAATCATTTGATGATTGTATTTTGGACTTGTTGTATCATATTCTATATAAATAAAGGCATTTAGTTTTTGGTTATTATACTTACTTGTATTGGTGCCAAATAAACTAAGTATAATAACATCCTTGAGTAGACGGTTCTCACCTATATCAATCGGTTAGTTGAACCGATAGTGAGATGATATAGGGAACACTACTCTTAATTATTCCTAGTCAAGTATTAACATTCAGGGACAATGTTAATGCAATAAGACTAGCATGTAGGTCAACTCGATGACTTGATCTCACAAGTCATGGATATAGAGATATCAAGTTGACACATGGGTATGCATTAGAGAATGTATACTGAATGACCCGCCATGAGAAAGTATCATGGATCGTTATATGAGTGTCATATACTTTCTCATGTGGCTATTAGTATGACTACTAGTCCTTAGACCTGAAGTCACCATGGTTCCCAACATAAGGAGTAATGTACTTTGGTTTCGTCAAACGTCACCCGTAACTGGGTGGACCATAAAGGCGATTACTAGGTATGTAACAAATTATGCGGAGGGATGTGAGTGATGTAGATGGGATCTATCCCTCCTATATGACGGGAGAGACATCGGTAATCTTGATAGAGTGAGACCACGAAGTGCATGGCCATGCCCAAATGAGTCAATATAGGATATTGAGCTCATTTGATTGAGTGAGTCTACTTGGAGTTCAAGATTTAGATTGATTAGAGGATGACACGGTCTATGCCTCACATTGATCAATCTAGATGTCTAGGATAGAAGGACGCTTGTCATATATTGTGAGGAGTCACAATTAGTAGTCACAAGATGATGTTGGATCTCAACATTCTTGTAACTTGGGTAGTAATGATGTATTGCTAGATACCGCTCATTACTTATGTTTCTAAATGAGTTTAGGGGCATTGCCAACGTTACAAGAACCTATTGGGTCACACACAAAGAACAAGTGGATGGAGATTAAGTTCATATGATGAACCAAGAGGATTAGATTCATTTGATGAATCAAATTGGATTAAGAGTAATCCTAATTGGGCTAATTGAGTTGGACTCAAGTTGATTCATGTGTTCAATGAGCCTAATTTAGATTATGACTCATTGAATCAATTTAATTAAATGAATTAGATTCATTATATTAAATTGACTTGAATTAAATGGTTGGATTAGATCAACCATGAGAGAGATTAAGTCAAGTTTGACTTGACTTGAGAGGAAGATGAAGAGTTAAGTTTGACTTGACTTTATGCCACCTCATTGGTGAGTTGGCATTAAGTGGACCAATGATGATGCTCCACATCATCATGGTTACTTAAGTGAAGTGCCACCTCATGGGAGTTACCAAGAGTTGTGACTCTTGGTATCCCATGGAGGTTACAAACCACTTAATTAGATGAAAAGAGTTTCATTTTGCAAGTGTAACTCTTATTCAAGTGATCTTCCTCCTCCTAAGCTCTCTTCTTGCTCCTTCTCTTCTCTTGGTCATGGGTTTCAAGCAAGGGAGAGTGAATCTAATCCAAGAAGAAAGGTTAGTGAAAGTCACATAGAGGTATTTAGAGGAGTGTGTTCTCTTCTTTTCCTTTCTTCTTCTTCCAATCCTACCCGAGAGCCCTAGAGAGTGCTAGCACACTTATGGTGCTCTCTTCTCCATCCTTGAGTGTTAGAGAACACATCTTGTTCGTGTGGATATCACTAGAGAGTTGTCTACGTTGACAACTTCGAGATCCGGCATACCGTTGGACGAGCGGGATTTGCGAGGGCATGCTTCAAAGGTATAAAATGTTTTTCCTTTGTAGATCTACTGTAGATCATAGTTTTAAACTCGTACTCGTATTTTCGAAAGTTTTTCTTCGCACGAGATCCAGTGGCATGGGTGATTCGGGGTTTCCGCGACGCGAAAACGTGGTTTTCGCGGCCCGAAAAACCCAACATCCAATGCTACTTGGAGAAGGGCTAGGGCTATCAGACCCGAAAGGCCAAGGCATGTTCAAAGGCAACACCGAGAAAGGGAAGCCGTAGATCGTAACATGGGCACCATCAAGCTGTCCATTCCTCCATTTCAAGGTAAAAATGACCCTAATGTTTATATTGAATGGGAGAGGAAAGTTGAGTTGGTATTCGATTGTCACAATTACTCGGAGGAGAAGAAAGTGAAGCTTGCTGCGATGGCTTTTACCGACTATGCCATTATATGGTGGGATCAGCTGACCCTGAGTAGACGTCGAAACCGTGAGCTTCCCATCGACAATTGGGAGGATATGAAAGTAGTTATGAGAAGAAGATTTGTACCATCTCACTATTATCGGGACTTACATTTGAAATCGCAAAGTCTGAAGCAGGGGTCCATGACTGTGGAAGACTACCACAAGGAGATGGAGATAGCCTTGATTCAGGCTAACATTGAGGAGGACCGAGAGGCGACTATGGCTCGGTTCATTTGTGGCCTGAACCGTGAGATTGCCAATATTGTTGAGCTGCATCACTACGTGGAGCTTGACGATGTGGTGCACATGGCAATGAAAGTTGAAAGACAACTCAAGAAAGGAGTGCGATCATCTTCCAAATATGAGGCCGCGAGTTCATCCCCTTGGAAGCAGAAGTGGGGATCATCAAAACCAACTGAGAAAGCAATTTCAAAATCAAAGGGAGAGACGAATGTGGCCAAGACACAACCTAGCAACAAAGATAGGGGGTAACTCATCTTCCCAACCTCAAAGAAATCGTGACATCAAATATTTTCGTTGTTTAGGATCAGGTCATATTGCTTCTCAATGCCCAAACAAGCGATCAATTATCATATTGGATAATGGGGAGATCGAAACTGAAGAGGAAGATGAAGGAAATGAGTTCACTCCATCAGTTGAAGATACTAGTGATGTTGAGCTTGTTGTTGATGGCCAAGCTCTTGTTGTGCTAAGAGCTCTCCATATGCAAGCCAAAGAAGATGATGATAGGCTGCAAAGGGAGAACATCTTCTACACCCGCTGCCATGTGAAAGATCAGGTATGCGGTTTGATTATTGATGGTGGCAGCTGTGTTAATGTGGCAAGCAAGTTAATGGTGGACAAGCTTGGTCTACCTACCTTGAAGCATCCAAAGCCATATAAACTCCAATGGCTCAATGACAGTGGAGAAATGAAGGTAACCAAGCAGGTCCTTATTTCATTTATGATTGGAAGGCACACGGATGAGGTTCTGTGTGATGTTGTACCCATGCAAGCTAGCCATTTGCTTCTTGGAAGACCGTGGAAATTTGACAGACGGACCACACATGATGGGTATAAGAACCGCTACAGCTTCAGCAAGGATGGTAGGAACATTACACTTGCACCTTTGACACCTCGTCAAGTATTTGAGGAACAACTCTAGATAAAAAAGTCCGTTGCAGCAAGAGGAAAAGGTGTGGCTGAAATAGAAAAAGAAAATGAGAGTGAAAATGAAAATGAAAAAAAGATGGTGGACTAAGAATGAAAAAAGAGAGTGAAAAAAAAAAGAAAAGATTGAGAGTTCGGCCTTGAAAAAGAAAGAAGAAAGAAAAATGAGCTTCTATGCAAAAGAAAGAGAGATCAAAAGTGCTTTGAACTCCGATAGACCGATGATCTTGTTTCTATACAAGGACGCCTATCTTTCTTTGGCTGACCATAATGTTTCTTTGCCTTGTGCTGTGATGTCTCTTTTGCAGGATTTTAAGGATGTCTTTTCCGAGGATACGCCACCTGGGTTACCACCCAAAAGAGGAATCGAGCATCAAATTGATCTCATTCCGGGAGCTTCCATTCCAAACCGACCAGCTTATCGAAGTAGTCCAGAAGAGACCAAAGAGCTTCAAAGGAAAGTCGAAGAACTTATGACCAAAGGACATGTTCGTGAAAGCATGAGTCCCTGTGATGTGCCAGTGTTGCTGGTTCTAAAGAAAGACGGGACTTGGAGGATGTGCGTGGATTGTCGAGCTGTAAACAAGATAACGATAAAGTATCGTCACCCTATTCCTCGCTTAGATGACATGCTTGATGAATTACATGGATCTACTATATTTTCTAAGATTGATTTGAAGAGTGGGTATTATCAAATTTGAATTAAGGAAGGAGATGAGTGGAAAACAACTTTTAAGACAAAACAGGGGCTATATGAATGGTTAGTGATGCCATTTGGATTGACGAATGCTCCTAGCACATTTATGCGTCTCATGAACCATGTGCTACGTGCATTTATTGGAAAATTTGTTGTTGTTTATTTTGATGACATTCTGATCTATAGCAAGAGTTTGCATGACCATATTGATAATTTGAAATGTGTGCTTGAAGCTTTGAGGCGTGAAAAATTATTTGATAACCTTAAGAAATGCAACTTTTGCGTAGATAGGGTTGTTTTCCTTGGATTTGTTGTTAGTTCCAGAGGCGTGGAAGTTGATGAGGAGAAGGTGAAAGCTATCAGGGAATGGCCTACCCCTAGCACCATCACTGAAGTAAGGAGTTTTCATGGTTTAGCCGGGTTCTATAGGAGGTTTGTGCCAAATTTCAGCACCATCGCTGCCCCTTTAACAGAAATCATCAAGAAGAATATTGGATTTAAGTGGGGAGAGGCACAAGAGAAAGCCTTCAACGCATTAAAGAAAAGCTAAGTACTGCTCCTTTACTACTTCTACCAGATTTTTCTAAGGTTTTTGAAATCGAATGTGATGCTTCTGGTATTGGTATAGGTGCTGTTCTTATGCAAGAAAAGAGGCCAATTGCCTACTTTAGTGAGAAGCTCAATGGTGCAGCGTTGAACTACTCAACATATGACAAGGAGCTCTATGCATTGGTGCGAACTTTGGAGACATGACAACATTACTTGTGGTCCAAGGAGTTCATTATTCACACGGACCATGAGTCACTGAAGCATTTGAAAGGCCAAGGTAAATTGAATCGTAGACATGCTCGTTGGATTGAATTCATTGAAATGTTTCCTTATGTGATCCAATACCAGCAAGGAAAAGAGAATGTGGTAGCAGATGCTTTGTCACGCAGGTACACCCTTATCTCTACCTTAGGATCAAAGTTTCTTGGATTTGAGCACCTGAAGGAATTGTATGTGAATGATGCTGACTTTGCTGATATCTTTAAAGCATGCGAAAAGGGTGCATTTGTAAGTTCTATATGCATGATGGTTACTTGTTTCGAGAAAATAGACTTTGCATTCCCCAAAGTTCTTTGCGTGAGTTGCTTGTTAGGGAGTCACATGGGGGTTTATTAATGGGGCATTTTGGAGCTGTGGACCTTGGACATTTTGAAAGAACATTTCTTCTGGCCTCATATAAAAAGAGATGATGAAAGGATTTGCATTAGGTGCCTTGCATATAAGAAAGCCAAGTCTAAGGTGCAACCACATGGACTTTATATGCCTTTGCCTGTGCCTAGCCACCCTTGGACTGATGTGTCAATGGATTTTGTGTTAGGTTTGCCTAGGACTAGGAATGGCCGAGATAGTATTTTTGTGGTTGTGGACCGATTTTTGAAGATGGCACACTTTATCCCTTGCCATAAAACTGATGATGCTACACATGTGGTAAATTTATTCTTTAGGGAGGTAGTCCGTTTGCATGGGGTCCCTCGAACAATTGTTAGTGATCGAGATGTGAAGTTCCTCAGCCATTTTTGGCGAGTCTTGTGGGGGAAAACATGGGACAAAGTTGTTATTCTCTACCACTTGTCACCCACAGACTGATGGGCAAACCGAGGTCGTTAATCGAACCTTGGGAAATTTGTTGCGTTTTGCCATTGGGAAGAATTTGAAAGCATGGGAAGATTGCATACCATTTATTGAATTTGCATACAATAGGGTTACGCATTCTTCTACTAAGTATTCACCTTTTGAGATTGTCTATGGTTTTAATCCATTAACTCCATTCGATTTAATTCCATTGCCTGTGGATGAGATTGCTAGCCTTGAAGGTCAAGCGAAGGCTGATTTGGTGAAAAGGATCCATGACAAGGCAAGGCAACACATGCTGAGGAGGAATGAGCAGATTGCAACCCGTGCCAACAAGGGATGAAAGCCGATTACTTTTCAATCTGGAGACTGGGTCTGGGTTCATTTTCGAAAGGAGCAATTTCCGAAACGAAGGCAATCCAAGCTGAACCCATGTGGTGATGGACCATTTCAAGTACTGGAGAAAATCAACGACAATGCATACAAGTTGGATCTTCCAGGTGAGTACCAAGTGAGTTCAACCTTTAATGTTTCTGATCTTTCCCCTTTTGTTGTTTCAGATTCGAGGACGAATCCTTTTGAGGAAGGAGGGGATGATACAATTTCGGATTAGCTCCAAGCCAATGAGACAGGACTGCAAGTCGAGATGTACGTCCCGAACCACGAAGAGCATGAAGAGGACTTGCACGTGCCAGCTGAGCTGATAATGAAAACAGAGGTCAAGCAAGTTCAACATGCTGTACAAGCATTGACATCTCGTATCTTGGAAGGGCAGGCTATGGTGTTACAGTCGATGTCATGCCGAATGATCAACTTCATACAAGTCGACCCTAAAATGGGTCAATTAGCTGCGGAAGAATGGAATATCATGATGCAACATGTTCCTAGCCAAATACCATACTAGAATGGTGGGAAAACTCACCATTCTGGTTGGAATTGGTGTCCCATTTAATGTCACCTACATTTTGGACGAATTCCCAAGTTGGAAGACAGCTAGAGGGAGTGTGCATAAAGACTTGCATTCATCATCTTCTCTTTCCATGCATTGGAAACTACCATTTGTTGGAAAGGGAGTGTGCATGAAGACTTGCATTCATTATCTTCTCTTTCCATGCCTTGGAAACTACCATTTTCAGTTCTATATAATGTCTTGAGTAGATATCAAAGAGAGTAGCAAACATTATATTTTGAGAGAGTTTTCCTCCTTGTTGCTCTTCAGCAACTCTGCAGGGATTACGAGTGAGCACTTATAATTCTCAGCACTTTTATAATATCGGTTCTTGGTTTTGTTATAATCATTGGGTCGATATTCTCCATTGTTCTCATAATATTGGTTTTTGATTCTCTATAATCAACGGGTCAATATTCCATCCCTCCGAAACCTCCTTTGGACGATCCCGAACTGAGTTCCAATCTTATTGTTGCTGGGTCTCGCGGCATTGTTCGTCGAGGTTCGCATCAGGATAGGAAGTCTAGTATTAGACATTTACATATCTATGGTTGTTCAGTTGAGGCTAGGCCCTCCAGGTCTTATGAAAGGAAACTAGACTCAAGATCAGTTAGCTACAATTTTTTAGATTACTTTGAGAAATCAAGTGGGTGTAAACTTTAGGATCCCTCTAAGAGATCATTTTTGAAATAGGAAATTCTAAATTTATTGAGAATAGTGGGTGTGATAAAGTCAAAGAAATATCTTTTGATTAAAGCGTCAGTGATTCTCTTATATTACTACTAGTATAATTAGTTGTAATATGGTTTCCATACCGCACATTGTGGATATTGCACATCTAGTGGGAGTAGTGAGTCAAGATATTCCAATATCATCTCTAATGCAATTAGAGGAGTCTATAACTCAAATTGAGATATTATCTCATATGGATGAGCAAGTACCTCAACCACCTAAAAAATAAGTGTCGCTAAGATGATCCACGAGGCAACGGAGTACCAAGAATTTGTTAGTATTAGCCCTAATACCAATTATGAGATGATTGACAAGGGCACTTTTTGTATCATATTTTACTTATTAATAAAAGATAAAGTTGGTTATTATATTTACTTCAATTCAGTGCCGAATAAATAAGTATAATAATGTCCTAGAATTGTAGGTTCTAGTCTACAACTTGTCAATTGGTTAAATTGATAGTGAGATGTTGTGAATAAATAGAATACTACTCTTAACTATTTCTAGACAAGCATTAATATTCAAGGACAATATTAATGTGTTGACACTAGCATATAAGCCAACGGATGACTTAATCTCACAAGTCATGGATATGAGATATCAGGTTAACACATAGGTATATATTAGAGAATATATACTAAATGACCCTCCATTAGAATATTTCATGGATCATTATATGAGTGTCATAGACATTCTCATAGTGACTATTATTATGAATAGTCCTTAGACCTAAAATCACTATGGTTCCTTATATATGGAGTTGTATACTTTAGTATCGACAAACGTCACTTGTAACAAGATGGACCATAAAGTCGATCAATGGGTATGTAATAAGTTATGCACAGGGATGTGAGTGATGTAGATGGGATCTATCCCTTCCATATGATGGAAGTGATATTGTGAGCCCCTTGATTAGTAGGACGCAAGAATGCATGGCCATGCATAAATGAGTTAATATATGATATTAAGCTTATTTGATTGAGTATGTCTACTTGAGATCAAGAAACACAAAGATTGATAAGAGGATGATACGGTCTATGCCTCATTGAACAATTCAGATATCAAGGATAGAAGGATTGAGTCATACAAGATAATAGATAAGGAAAGGTTAGGTTGGATCTCAATATTCTTGTCACTTGAGTAGCAATGATACCTTACTAGATGTCACTCATTGTTTATGTATCTTAAATAGTTTTAGAGACATTGTCAATATTATGAGAACTTATTGGGTCACACACAAAGAACAAGTTAATTTAAAGATAAATTCATATGATGAATCATTGGATTAAGTCAAATTAGACTCATTGAGTTAGACTCAATTGGATCCAACTATTGGATTGAGTCCAATTCAAATTAGACTCATTGAGTTAATTCGGATTGATAATTAATGAGTTAGACTCATAGAGTGATTTGATGATTTTAAATTCATGTAGGAAGAGGAGTGTTCAATTTAGACTTGATCATGCATTGGATGAAGAGTGGTCAATTTTGAATTGCTCATGCATTGGATGCATTGGATGAAGATAAATATTAATGTTAATTAAGGTAATTGACATTAAGGCAATTTCATGAATGAGTACAAAAGGGGTTTTGATTCATTTTCATGGAGAGACTTTTGTGTTCTTGCTTCTTTTCTTCCTTCTTCCACTCTTGGCTGAAATCTACTAAAGAGGTTGCTAACACAACTTTTGGTTGATTTTCTTCTCTACTTCTTGAGTTCATGAGACAGACGGAAGACTTATTCATGTGGATACTGAAAGAGGTGTGAACGCTTGATCGTGCCAAGATCAAAGTTGTCGGGAGTTCGTGTTTACGCAACAAAAGTAACTCCTTTCATAAAACTTAGTATATCATTTTCCTCCGCATGGATCTTCTGGAAAGGATCTAGCTATTTTTCGTTGCGCTTTCTGCATGTTAGCGCTCTAGTTCCTTACAGAATTCTTATGATTATGTTTATCTCCAAGAGCATGATTTTGACATAGGGTTGAAAAATGATTCTCACTCCTTTTTTGACGTTGCGCTCTCTACTCCTTTTCTTTTCCATTTTTTTTTCTCTCACAATCTTTTCTTTTTTCACTCTCATTTTTTATCCTCAATTGATCTTCGTATACTTGCTTAGGAGTTAATGGTACAAGAGTTACAAGTTTACCATGCATCTTAAAAGAATATTTATTTGTGAACCCATCGTGTATGACCCTCCTATCAAATTGCCATGGTCTACCTAAAAGCAAATGACTTGCATGCATTGGTACTACATCACAAAGAACATCATCATGATACCTACCAATGGATAATGAAACCAATACTTGCTTAGTGACCTTAACCTCCCCGCAATCATTCAACCATTGTAGTTTATAAGGTCTAGGATGTTTAGTGGTTGGTAAGCATAATTTCTCAACCAATATAGTACTAGCAACATTAGTGCAATTTCCTCCATCTATAATCATACTACATACCTTGTCTTAGATGTGGCAACGGGTATGAAATATGTTGTCTCGTTGTTCTTCATCTTCTTCCTTCACTTGCACATTTAGAGCATGCCTAGTGACAAGGGCTTCACCTTCAACGGCATACTCTTCTACATCACTTTCCATCAATGGTGGCAAGGCATTATCATCTTCAGACTCACTCTCAGTTTCAATATCACCCTTTTCTTTCAAAAGCATACTTCTTTTGTTTGGACATTATGAAGCGATATGTCCTCTTCCCAAACACTTAAAGCATTTAATGTCTCTATTTCTTGAAGATTGGATAGGTTCTTTACCTTTAACCAATGGAGAATTAGCATCTTTATTCTTCAAAAACTCGGTCTTACTCTTTGATGCAACTTTATCCTCTCTTTTGTTCCAACTAGATTTCCAAGTGGATGAATTAGAACTTTGACCATGTTTGATTGAACCCTTCCTTTTGAGTTGCCTTTCAACTTTCATGGACATATGCACCATATCTTCAAGCTCCACATAATGTTGCAACTCTACTATATTTGCAATTTCTGAATTCAAACCTTGTAAAAATCTTGCCATGGTTGCTTCTCGGTCCTCCTCCACATTGGCTCGAATCATGGCAATCTCCATCTCTTTGTGGTATTCCTCCACGGTCTTGGATCCTTGGGTTAGACTTTGTAGCCGTTGGTACAAATCTCGATAGTAATGTGATGGAATGAACCTCTTCCTCATAATTGATTTCATCTCTTCCCAAGTGCCAACGGGTCTCTCATTGTTTCTTCTCCTGCTTAAAATAACTTGATCCCACCAAATAATAGCATAATCAATAAATTCGATAGCAGCAAGTTTTACCTTCTTCTCTTCAGAGTAGTTGTGACAATCAAATACTAATTCCACTTTCTTTTCCCACTCCAAATATGCGTCTGGATCACTTTTGCCTTGAAAAGAAGGAATCTTCAACATAATCAGTCATCCTTCCCCTTCTACCACCAATTCTGATGCCACCAGATCTGCCACTAGAAACTCTATCATCAATGTCCTCAGAAATGCCATCATCATCATCGTTGTTGTCTTCACGGTTATATTGCCTTGAAATTCGTGTGAGAACTCTACCAGCTTAGCTATTTTGCAATTCAGTAATTACAGCATCTTGTCTCTCCAATCTGTCGAGGATTTGATTGAATATAATTTCCATGCGTTCCAAGTGTTGTCTCAAGGCACGTTGTTCAAGTGTTTCTCTAGGTCTTGCTTCTTCTCCACTTGTCGCCATTAATGCAATCTGTTGTCACTCAATCACTCAACTCGCTAATGTTAGCTCTTTAAGGAACTTAGAATTGTGGCAATTCCTTGTAAACGATCGTTGACTGATTGAAAATCCCAAAGGTATAGGATAAAAGAAAGGAAATGATAGAAGAATGCAAATTGCAGAATTGAAAAATTAAATTAAGTTCAGAAAGGAAATTTGCTAGAATTGAATCTAGGCAAAACTTATGCGAATGCGGGACTAAGAGATAAAGATATTTGAAATAAGAACTGAAAAGGATCTTGCCAGAACTTAATTTAGGCAGGTGTAGAATTAAATCTTTGCTAGCACCAAGACGAATAAAACTCACTAGGATTGAGATGATAATGATAAGCAGATAATTTTGAACAAATTGACAAAGTTTCAAGCACAAAGAGAAAAGGATAACCAAATCGATTTAGAAAAACTTGGCTCTGATACCAAATGATGTGAACCCAACAAGAGAGATATCTCAAGAACCCACAACGAATTGAAAACAGAAAGAAGGAAGGTCTAAGTCGATAAGATGGATGAAAAGAAACCTCGACCCAATGCTTAGAAAAGCACGAACCTTGGTATAGAAGATGGAAGACGCCACAACCTTGGGATTGAGGTTGATAAGTCTTCGAACGCCACAAGGAGATGCCTTGATAAGTTCAAGTTCAATGAAGAACCAACAAGCGAGAGCCTCACCGTGTTTTAGATTGAAAAATATATCAAAGATACATGTGTGGTCGTCACCCCCTTTATTTATAGCTATAAGGTGACCAAAAAATCCTAAAAGGCCAAAAGAAAGCCCATTTAGTAAAGGCCCATATAGACTACTTAGCCATTTTAAGCATATGGCATTATTACAACCCAAATAAAGGTAAAAATGAGTCCAAATTGAGCCAACATATCCATACTACATAGATATGAGACTTAAATACTAATTTAGCTCATCTAAGGCTCGAATTAGGTTGACTAAGCCGGATGACTTGCTCTTGGTCAAACCTTCTTCAATAGTAGCTTTGGCCTTCACATCTTCAATTAGCACATTAAGTGCTTCCTTAATCTTTTTAGCCCTAGCCCTTATAATTGGTCCTCCATTGATGCATAATGGATCATCATTAATATCTGGAGTGGATTGAGCATGACCCATATCACTAGCTTGTTGCGCAACTTGTTCTCTTTCATTTATTCCATCACTTCTTGAAAGTGCATCTGCTACAACGTTTACCTTTCCTTGCTTATGCTTAATCACATAAGGAAATTGTTCAAGAAATTCGACCCATTTGGCATGCCTTTTGTTGAGCTTCCCTTGCCCTTTCAAATACTTCAAAGATTCATGATCACTATGAATGACAAATTCTTTAGACAAAAGATAATGCTGCCATGTTTGTAATGCTCTAACAAGTGCATACAATTCTATATCATAAGTGGAATAGTTGAGAGTAGCGCCACTTAGTTTCTCACTAAAATATACAATGGGATGACCATCTTGAAGTAAAACAGCACCAATACCCACATGAGATGCATCACATTCAATTTCAAATGATTTGGAAAAATCAGGTAAAGCAAGAATGGGTGCATGCATCCCATCTTGAAGTAAAACAGCACCAATACCCACATGAGATGCATCACATTCAATTTCAAATGATTTGGAAAAATCAGGTAAAGCAAGAATGGGTGCATGTGTGAGTTTATCCTTAAGTGTTTGAAATGCCTTTTCTTGATTCTCTCCCCATCTAAAACCCATGTTTTTCTTAACAATTTCATTTAGAGGTGCTGCCACTGTGCTGAAGTCCTTCACAAACCTCCTGTAGAAACTTGCCAACCCATGGAAGCTCCTAACCTCACTTACAGTTTTAGGAGTTGGCCAATCTCTAATGGCCTTAACTTTCCCTTCATCAACCTGCACTCCTTTAGAACTTATGACAAAACCAAGAAAAACCACATGAGTAGTGCAAAAAGAACATTTTTCCAAGTTAGCATATAGTTTTTCCTTTCTAAGGACATGCAAGACAGATTGGAGATGTGCAAGATGCTCAACAAAACTCTTGGAATATACCAAAATATCATCAAAGTATACTACCACAAATTTTTCAAGAAATTCTCGTAAGACATGGTTCATAAGCCTCATAAAAGTACTTGGTGCATTAGTTAACCCGAAAGGCATTACCAACCATTCATACAATCCATATTTGGTTTTGAAAGCTGTTTTCCATTCATCCCCTTCCCTTATCCTAATTTGATGGTACCCACTTTTCAAATCAATTTTAGAAAAGAAGCAAGCACCATGCAATTCATCAAGCAAATCATCAAGTCTAGGGATAGGATGTCTATACCGAATTGTAATGTTGTTGATTGCTCTACAATCAGTGCACATCCTCCATGATCCATCCTTTCTAGGCACCAAAATTACAGGTACAGCACAAGGACTTAAACTTTCTCTAACCCATCCTTTTTGCAATAACTCCTCCACTTGATTTTGTATCTCCTTTGTTTCTTGAGGATTGCTCCTATAAGCTGGCCTATTGGGTAGAGAAGCGCCAAGAATAAGGTCTATTTGGTGTTCAATCCCCCTCATTGGTGGCAAACTGTGAGGTACTTCCTTGGGAAACACATCCTCAAAATCCTGTAAAATAACAACAACATCACTAGGCAAGGAGTTAGGGTTAGATTCCAAGCAAGTTTCCTTGCTCAAAAGAAGAAATATAGGCTGCCTTGTCAAATAAGCTTTCTTCACCTCACTTCCTCTTGTAAACAAATTTTCTATTTTTCTCTCTTTCTTTTCCTCATTCTCTCTTTTCTTTTGAATTTTGTCCTCAAAATCAAGTATTTTCTTTTTCACACACTCTTTCTTTTTCTTAAGCTCTCGCTCTTCTTTTTCTCTTTTCTCTCTCATTTTTATTTGATCCTCACAAACCTCCCTTGGTGATAACGGTACAAGTGTGACTTTGCGAGAATTGTGGACAAAAGAGAACTTGTTGGAGAATCCATCATGGTGAGCTCGCCTATCAAACTGCCAAGGTCTTCCAAGAAGAATGTGGCTTGCCTCCATAGGCACAATATCACATAGAACTTGATCTTCATATTTGCCAATGGAGAAATTAATCAACACTTGCTGGTTCACTACCAATTCACCACTATTACTAAGCCATTGGAGTTTATATGGTCTTGCATGTGGTGTAGTCTTGAGGTTGAGTTTGGTGACCATCCTAGTACTTGCCACATTGGTACAACTTCCACCATCAATGATCATAGAGCATGTTTTACCTTGAATAAGGCGGCGGGTATGAAAAATATTTTCTCTTTGGTCCTCCTCGTGCTCCTTGGCTTGGCTTCCCAATAATCTCCTAACCACCAAGAGATCTCCATCTTGCGCATAGGCGGCTCCATCATTTTCCTCATCGCTTGAGGAAGAGGAATGAGAAGTAATTTCTTCACTAGAGATACTCCCATTATCTCTCACCACCATAGTCTTCTTATTCGGGCATTCGGATGCAATATGACCTTTTCCCAAACACCTAAAACACTTGATATCCCTACTCTTAGAAGTGGAAGAAGAGGTAGTAGGAATAGGCTTCTTAGTGCTTGCTTCCTCCTTAGAATTTGAAGAAGAACCCTCCTTCTTTGGCTTGTCCTTCCAACTTGAAGAGTAGTTTGGAGAAGATGATTTCTTCATAACGCCCTTTCTCTTTAATTGTTGCTCTATTTTCATTGCTTGATGCACTAAGTCGTCAAGCTCCACATAATGTTGTAACTCCACAATGTCTCCAATGTCTCGGTTTAGGCCATGGAGAAACCGAGCCATGGTAGCTTCCCTATCCTCCACAATATTGGCCCTAATCAAAGCCACCTCCATCTCCTTGTAGTAATCATCCACACTCCTACTCCCTTGGGTGAGTCTTTGCAATTTGTTGTGCAATTCCCTATGGTAGTGGGAAGGCACAAATCTCCTTCTCATCAAAGTCTTCATTTCGTCCCAAGTGTTGATAGGATGCTCTTCATACCTTCTTCTCTCCTTTTGCAATTGATCCCACCAAATTAAGGCATAATCGGTGAACTTAAGGGCAGCCACCTTTACTTTCTTTGCATCATTGTAATTGTGGCATGAGAAAATTTGTTCTATTTTCATCTCCCATGCAAGATATGTTTCAGGATCATTCCTCCCTTGGAAGGAAGGTATCTGGACTTTCACACCTCCTAGATCATCTTCTCGTCTATGGTCTCTACCTCCTCTTTCATGTCTTCTTCCCCCTTCATGCCTCCTTCTTTCTCTTGGTGAATCATAAAATGGTTCATTTTGACGAAATTCTTCATGATTAGAATTGCCCCCACGGTTCGAAACTTTTTCTCCTTCAAGTCGGTCCATCCTTTCGTGTATTTCTTCAAGTTGTCTTTGAAGTATTCTCTCAAATTGTTGAGTAAGTGCCTCCATTTGAAGCCTATTAAGATCTCGCCTAGGGGAATTAGGTGATTTTTCCCCACTCATGCTTGCAACAAAAAAATAGAAGATGAAAAGGAAAATTACAAAAGAAATGTTAGACGGACCTCACCACTCTACTCACGTGGTTGCACTCAAATTTATCCACTCAGCTTCCTTTATAAGTTCTTAAGGAAAGAACCTTATCAATATCTTTCTCAAGACAACAAGTAGATAATCAAGTGAATAAGAAACCAACAAGAGAAATATGAGTAGAACAAGAGAAATAAACGGATAAAACGAGAAATTCAGCAATGACCAAGAGCAATGGAAGGAATATATCTTTGAATTCAGATTTCACAAAGAAAGAATATTGAGTCCTTTCAATTCACAAATCCTTCTCCTTTTTTTCTTCTTCTTTTTTTTTCAATCAGAAATCAATGACTCTAATGATTTTTTTTTCTTTTTTTCGAATTTTCCTTCCTTTTTTTTTTTTGAGTTGAGGACCCAAATAGATAATAGAAATTTATGATAGATAGGGACGAAGAGATCAACAAAGATGGACAAGAACAAAGATGAAAACAAGACACAAACCTGAAAATCAAGGAGCCAAGGCTCTGATACCAAATGATAAAGAAACCTTGTAAATGGATCGTCTTGAAATTCAGCTTGGGGAAGGGTATTGACGCCACACTCAAGCAAGATGAGAAGGTGAGTGATAAGTCATAGAGTTTTGATCGCCACAAGTTGCCTTGATAAGATCGAAATTAGTTCTTTGCCTAAGAACAAGAAGGAAGCTCTCACAAAAGAGGAACTCAAATTTTCATTCAAACTTACATGATTTGTCATGAGTTCTCCTATTTAACATCCCTTAAGATCCCCTATGCACTAATTATGCAATAAATATCATGCTTGCATGCATGGGTTTTATTATCCACTAATGCAACCACTAATCCCTAATACTAGCTTAATGCAACCATGCATGCATGGTATTTGTTATACTAGCTTAGGAACTTTCAAAAATGCATTAAAAACCCACAAAGGACATCAAAAGTCACTTTAGAAAAATCCCCCCATGCATGCACACGAAAATGGTCCTCATGTTGGTCCAATTTCACTTTCAAATTGAAGAAATGTGATCCGCTTAGTTGTTGCCTCCATTGTGCATTGATCCTCCTTTTCCTTGAGCCTTATTATTAAGCCTTCCAAAGCTTGCTTCATTCTCTTAGTCTTGGACCTTGTCATGGGTCCCCCAATTCCCTTCAATGCCTCTTCTTGGTTCACATCAGACCCTCACTTATTGAGACGATGCATCCGAGAAATGAGAAGCCAGGAGGAAGCATACTTGAGGAGAAGGTGAGAGTTGAGTTCGAGTGAGCTCAACTCTATATGATCGAAGCATCATCCAAGCAAACGAAATGAAGAATGGTTAACTACTGTGGTTGACCATTCCAAGCATCTCCTATTGACCAAAGGCACCTTGATGAAGTAAAGACTCGAGCCACCTTCGATGGATCTAAGGCGTTTTGTATGCAGTGAAGAGTCATTGTCAGCTGTGGGACTTGAGGTGCCTCCGAAGAATGGGAGCCATTTCCACAGAGATAAACTGTGGAGTCCAGCTCAGTCCAACTAAGAAACCTCTGATGTCGCCATATCAAATTAAAGTTCTTGCAACAAGGATAAAACTCAGTCGGCTAGAGGCGCCTCTAAGCATTCAAGGTGCTCCAGAAGTGTCACGTCAGTAAAACTTGGGTAGTATCCTCTAAGTTAGAGTAACACACTTGTATTAACTTTTGTAATTTTATTTTGAGCTTCCAATTGCTAGAAGGGGCATCTCCACCTCTAACATTATTAAAGGAGATCGTTAGGGCTTCTTATTGTCTTGGATTAACAACTACCCAAGTTGTAACCAAGTAAATCTTCATAGTTCCTACTTTCTTTTTATGTTATTTTCATCTAACCTATAGTGTGTTCTTGCTAAATAGAAAGTGGGGTTGAATAGCGCTCCTAGCTTTTTCACTTTTTTCATAAAAACTTGGAGTAAGTGTAACGGAAAAAAAGACAATGCTAACACTTTTGGTTTTACTTGGTTCGGAGTATATGATGACTCTTACTCTAAGGCTTGCGATCGATGATGGCTTTTGTTAAGTAATTTGATAATTACTAAGAAACTTTGTTTACACATAATGAAATACAATTAATAGTAAAGAGATAATTTTACCAACAACTCAAAAAGGAATAGCAGCTTTAGCGTTTGTTGTAGGATCAACGTTCGGGTATTATGGAGAGCTTTTCGGAACATTATGCAAGCACAGAATTAGTATGAAAAGTTGTATCTGAGGTGTTGGTCGAACCCTCCTTTTATAGCCCTATCTGGGCGCCTCGACTAGTCTCGAGCACCCCCCCCCCCCCAACACAAGGTTGATGTGGCGTCACTTCATGTTGGGTTCTTCGGGCCGCGAAAACCGCTTTTTCGCGTCGCGAAAACCGCTTTTTTGCGTCGCGGAAACCCCGAGTCACCCAAAGCCATGGATCTTGTGCAAAGATTCGTAAACAAAATTATCGAAAAACCTTTTTCTTGTACGAGTTTGTAAAAACTTTAGATCTACACTAAAGTTAAGATCATTACCCTTGTAGCGAAGCCCTTCGCGTTCCCGCTTGTCCAAGATGTCGCCGGATCTCTAGTTGTCAAAGTAGACAACCTCTATATGTATCCACACGGACACAAGTAGAAGGAGATGACCAAAAACACAAGGTGTGCTAGCACCAATGGAGTGTTCGGCCAAGGAATGGGAGAAGGAGAAGAGAGAGCACCCAAGGGAGAAGAAGAGTAAATGAAATCAATGAGAGGAAATTCAAACAACCCCTTAGCCATCAAGTGGCCGGCCACTCTAGGAGGTGTAACCCCCACATTAATTCCAATTAATGTGGAGACCATTAAGAGTTGTAACCCCCATGAGGTGGCACTCTAGGATGATGTGGATCAACACTATTGGTCCACATCTTGCCACCTCACTAAATGACATGGCAACAAGTGTAACCTCCTCATTTAATGTGGGTCGGCCACATTAAATGCTATGGAGGCTTGTAACCTCATGAGGTGACACACATTGATGATGTGGAGCAATCCTATTGGTCCACATCTTGCCAACTCACTAGTGATGTGGCAAAAAGTCAAGTCAAATATGACTTTTTCTCTTCCTCTCAAATCAAGTCAAACTTGATCAAATCTCTCTCATGGTTGATCTAATCCAACCATATGATTCAAGCCAACTTAATATAATGAATCTAATTCATTAAATTAAGTTGATTTAATGAGTCATAATCTTAATTAGACTCATTGAATACATGAATCAACTTGAGTCCAACTCAATTAGCCCAATTTGGATTACTCTTAATCCAATATGATTCATCAAATGAATCTAATCCTCTTAGTTCATCATATGAATCAAATCTCCATCTAATTGTCCTTAGTATGTGACCCTATAGGTTCTTGTAACGTTGGCAATGCCCTAAACCCATTTAGGAGCATAAGTAATGAGCGGTATCTAGCAACACATCATTACTACCCAAGTTACAAGAATGTCGAGATCCGACATCACCTTGTGACTACCAATTGTGACTCCTCACAAAATATGTCATTGTCCTTCTATCCTAGACATCTAGATTGATCAATATGAGGCATAGACCGTGTCATCCTCTAATCAATCTAAATCTTGAACTCCAAGTAGACTCACTCGATCAAAAGAGTTCAACATCTAATGTTGACTCATTTGGACATGGCCATGCACTTCGTGGTCTAACTCTATCAAGAATATTGATGTCGCTCCCGTCATATGGGAGAGATAGATTCCATCTACATCACTCACATCCCTCTGCATAATTTGTTACATACCCAGTAATCACCTTTATAGTCCACCCTGTTACGGGTGACGTTTGACGAAACCAAAGTACATAACTCCTTATGTAGGGATCCATGGTGACTTCAGGTCTAAGGACTAATAGTCATACTAATAGCCACATGAGAAAGTATATGACACTCATATAACGATCCATGATACTTTCTCATGGCGGGTCATTCAGTATATATTCTCCAATGTGTCAGCTTGATATCTCTATATCCATGACTTGTGAGATCAAGTCATCGAGCTGACCTACATGCTAGTCTTATTGCATTAACATTGTCCCTGAATGTTAATACTCGACTAGGAATGATTTAGAGTAGTGTTCCCTATATCATCTCACTATCGATTCAACTAATCGATTGATATAGGTATGAACCTTCTACTCAAGGACGCTATTATACTTAGTCTATTTGGCACTAATACAAATAAGTATAATAACCAAACAAATGCCTTTATTAATATACAAGAATATGATACAATGAGTCCATACAATCATCAAATGATTCGCTCTAGGACTCTAACTAACACTTCAGTGAAGTTCTATCCGGCGAACTTTATCCACCTCCGAGCCCCTGGACTGTAACGTGTGTCGTCTAATTAGTGAGTGTTACCTCAACTGCACTCGAGTGCCTAAGTTCATCCCAGTCCAGCCGCCTAGATGTCCAGGCGCCTAGATGCTCATTTTCTAGCCAATTTTCCAACTCCAATTTCCTACACCATAAAATTAGCACAATAAGCAAAATATATTATTTTGAATGAATTTGACAGTCTCGAAATTGTCCAATTCTGACTTTCGGATTTCAACGAAACCCTAGGTCAAATCGACGTCTACTGTTCTTTCAACGGGAACGCGTCCTCACCTACTCCTTTTACAAGAGTTTACCTAATATTTAACTATAATTTAATAATTTGAGTTGTCAAACTTGTAGATCCAATCATGTGGTAAAAGATGATTGGCTCATCCTCAGCGGCCCACGTCAACCTGTCCTTAGGTTAATACGGAGGAGATAATCACGAATGACTACTAGTCATTAGTACAGATGACCAAAACATAAGAAAAAACATGATGGAATATACTAAAATTCGATCTCAAAATCTCATATAATAGCACTCCATATCTCAATCATGCACATACTTACTGATACGTATCTCTTTTCTGAATTATTCCCGACACATTATCGAACACACGAACGTTAAAAAAAACATAATTAAAAACTAACTGTTGTGCGCTTATTGACGCTGATGCCATAATTAACAAAGTAACCTAAAAAAACATGATAAATTAAATGCTGATACACACGTACATGGATTTATACATCTGATCACATATTTAAACCAAACATGAAACATCGAACCGTGGAGATCTATATATCCCTGTTAGATAGCCATCCGCATGAATTCCGTCCATCAGACAGACAACCTTCAGCTCTTCACCAAGTGCTGCTGCGGCAGCGTCGCAGAGTACTCCTCATCGACTTCTGCACATTTGCCCGCGCCTGTTCTGCCATCGCCTCCACCAACTATTCAATCAGAAAAGAGTCGATTTTACATTTATTCTTGACAACTAATTAAGCAATATAATTGAATGCGCTACAAAACAGAGCCGAATTGTAGAACATTTAGCTACCAGTTGCTTCCTTATTGCAATGACTCTCCGCTGCTTTTCTCTCAGCCGGGCGTTCTCTTCTTTCAACTGGTTCAATTCCGCCTCCAGCTCCACTGTGTAAGCCTGTGTGCAAAACGAATTAATTACTTGCATTTTTATTGATTTCGGAGCCAAAAAAAACGTAAATTGGTTAGAGCTAGAGAACTCTACCTGTTTCCTGGCGCGAGATCGTGCGGCTGATTCACGGTTTTTTATCATCCTTCTCTGCCGCCGCTCCACCACCTTGTCCACCGCAATCCCGTCGGCCAGTCGCTTCCTTACTCCACAATCGCCGCCGTTCCTAAACACGTCTCCAATGAATCCTCCCACCGTATGGTCGAACTGACCGCCCATTCCATCCGAAGACAATGGGCTCGCCGGCAACCCTATCCCAGACGCGCCGTATCCGTCCCCCAACCTCCCGCCAAAATTATTCCCAACTAGCGGGTACCCAGCGCTGGGCACGCCCCCTGCCGCTGCTCCCAACCCATGCTGGTCATTGTACCCAGCCATCGCGTATTGCTGCGAAACTAGGGCAGAAGGTACTGCTGCCACTGGCTGAGGTGGGGCTCCTGGCGGGACGTAACCTTCCCGAACGACGCCGGCCTTTATGAGAAAGTCCTCGAGAGTCATCTCACCAAAGGTGGGATGGCGAGGGGAGTTCTCGGTGTCGCTGTCTGGATGAACCCTCTCTGCTTGCTGCGGACGGAGCGCCGCGTCTCGATGGATCTCCGTCCAAACCTCGTCAACCGTCTTCCTCGAAAGAGGCTGAGGGACAGTGATTGATCCCTGCCGACGGAGTGGCTGCGTCTGCTGCGCCATACCAACTCCGCGATCATCCTGAAGAAGGTTGCCCACTGCTGCAGTGGCTTGGACCTCCTCGACGTTCCAGATGTTCGTGAGGAACTCGTCCATGTTCATGGACCCGAAGGTTTTGCCGGGCTCGCAGACGGCGTTTTGGATCTCGTCGAGCGTGAGGGAGTAGATGGATGTCTGCCGCATCAAGGGGAAATCGAGGTCGAACGCACGTGGTGCCGTCGCCTTCTGATCCTCTTCCTCTCCAGAGAAGAGCTGCCGATGAATTGGCTCCGGTTTCCGGTGCTCTGACGTGACCTCCGCATCTTCGGCTGTCATGTTCCTGATCTCGGTTGGAGATGCCATGTCCACTGAGCGAGCTGCAGCAGAATGATTTGCTTCACTGCGGAGATAAAGAAAAAATGAAAGTAAAAAAGAAGAATCAGACAAACGATGACAAAGATTTCATTGCTTCTGACGCTTGCATATAATGGAGGTAGAATGGTATGCATCACCGCCTGGAAACGGAAGCACCTCGAAGACCCGAACAAAAATCGAACCAGTTCCGAAGGTAATTAACACGTTCAGATTACAAACCAGAAAAAGAAGATAACAAACAGATAAGCGTGCCGATAAAGCTAAAAAAATTTATTGAATACTTAGTGAGATTGATGTTGATTTGAAGATAGACATCTCAATCTTCCCTGCGAAAAAGAAAAAAAGACGTATCCTTATGAGGACAATAAAAGCCGCAAAGGTAAAGAAAAAAATATATCCCCTAATCGTTTTAACTGATGTGACATCTTAATCTTCATTTTCCTATTCGAAGAAGATTGGACGCTTTAGATCGGCATAGATATAAATGTATGGTTTTCAACCGGATTGTTCGTTGAAGGTGCTAAGTGTGAGATTTTGAGGTTGGTCGATCATTGTACACGGATCAGATGACAAAGACAAGAGAAAGATTAGATGCCCTCATGGTAGAAATTTTAGTAATTGGAGAAGGAACACTACAAAAAAAAAAAAATATTTTTTAGGGACGAAATTTGGGACGAATTTATTAAAAAAATTGATCATAAAATATTTTACAACGAATTTTGGGACGAAATTATATTCGTCCCAAAAGCAGAATTCGTTGCAAATCTGCAACGAACATTAATTCATTACAAATTTCATAATTTTATATCTGCGACAAATATATATTTTTATTCCAAATTTGCAACGAAAATTTTTCGTGGCAAAAAACGATGCATAATTACAAATAGCTACAGGAAAAAAAAAATCCTATTTTCATCGTAAATTTATGACAAAAACATATTTTCGTTGCAAATCTGCAACGAATCCAGATTCGTTGCAAATTTGCAACGAAACCAGATTCATTGCAAATATGCAACGAATCTGGATTCGTCGCAAATTCGCAATGAATCTGGATTCGTCGCAGATTCACAACGAATCTGGATTCGTCGTAGATTCGCAACGAATCTAGATTCGTCGCAGATCTGCAACGAATCTGGATTCGTCCCAGATCTGCAACGAATCTGGATTCGTCCCAAAAAATGTCACTTTAACCACGTCCAACAAAAAAAAAACCTTTACAAATTTGCAACAAATTTTGGGTCGAATCTGGATTCGCCCCAAAAGTTGTTCCTAATTTGCGACGAAAAACTAAATTTTGTCTCAAATCTGCGATGAATTTTGGAACGAATCTTGATTCATTGCAAAAGATGTTTCTTTAATTTGCGACGAAAAACTAATTTTTGTCCCAAATCTACGACAAAGTTTGGGATGAATTCATATTTGTCATAAATTTGTAACGAATCATTTGTCGCAAATTTACTATAAATTTGCGACAAAAGTAAATTTGTCGCAAAATTTGTCCCAAAAACAAAAAAAAAATTCCAGAATCTTTCTTGATTTTTTTGTTATCCTGTTAACATATTACACTTACAACATCTTCAACAAATTATATCCAATACATTCATATCCAACATCCAAACAAATCATCCCAAAAATAAACACATCATATTCATATATACAAATAACAAAAATTCAAACAACAAGTTCAACAAATCATCCCAAAACTAAACACATCATATTCATATATACAAATAACAAAAATTCAAACAACAAGTTCAACAAATCATCCCAAAACTAAACACATCATATTCATATATACAAATAACCAAAATCCAAACATAAGTTCAACAAATCCTAAAATCCAAAAATGAAAGTTCTATCATAATCCAAACAACAAATGTAACAAGGCATCCAAAGGAAAATAAAATGCATATCATCATGTCTCAGGAGCTTCGGTCACCTTCCATGCTTCTTTTCCTGCGTCAAATTACAAACAAACAATAAGTAACATTTATAACTAAAATACCCAAGAGTTTTGAGCAGTTATGCCTGAACTACAACATGAACAAAAGGGTTTATTCATTGGCGAAACTGTAACGCCCGAAAAATTCTCAAAATTATATTAGAAATCTTCTATGATTTTTCTAGAATTTTAGAATATTTTTACAGAATTTTTAGAGTAGCGGAAGTAGCAAAAATAAATAGAAACGTAAAATGGCTTAAGTAGGAATCGAACCCGGGACCTATCGGGTCCGGTAACCTTTAGATAGCTTTAGTAACCAAGTGAACCCAGCAGGACCGTGCTAAAAGGAAAGGGGAACAATTATATTTATATTTGAGTTGGGCCGGATTACCCACTTAATATAAATAGGGAATTTAAGTGAGGAATTGTTATTTTTCTTAAACGAGAAAGCTTGTCCCTCAAACCTCACCCGCCGATCCTCTCTCTTTCTCCCTCATCTCTCGGCGCCAACCTCAAGGAGACCTAGTGTAACGACCACCCTTCTTACTACTACTACTCTCTAAGAATGACCGTTACTTATCTACTAACTCTACTTAACCGGTATAATTAAAATCCTCGAAGAAACCCTACCGAAAAATTTCGGCAGAATCTCCCCTGTACCGGTGACCATAATCATTGATACATAACATAATATACACAGTCACAGGCGACTGGAACATTTATCAAACAACCACGCAGTTTATAAGACACAACAACTAAAGAAAATAAACTATTCTAGCAATAACAAATGAATAAAACTAAACTAACAATGCGGAATGAAAATACAATCTAAAAAGACATAAACCATAAGGTACAACTCAACTATTTCTATCCACTAAACATGAAAACTCAAAACTTCCCAGGTCTCTCCATAGTCCTGGCATCACACACCATCCGCGCCACCTTGTCGCCTTCCTTGCTAAATCTTTTCTTTTCCTTTATCTGCAGTAAGAGGAAGTGTAGTCTATAAGCAAAATTTGCTTAGTAAGCGCTATCTAACTCACAAAATCTCGATATGCATGTATATAAATAAAAACATGCTAAAACTGAATGCTAACATGTAAAGCTACTCATGCTCATACATAGCAAAGGAATCATACTAACTGAAATACTAAACATGTATAGCTAATCATGCTCATAAATAGCAAAGAACAGTAAACTAACTCATGCTCTTCTATTAGTAAAGAAACATACTGAAAGGCTAAACATGTAAGGCAAGTCTATACTATCATGCTTGCATAAAGAACTAAGCTTACTGAATTCTAAACACCTTCTGAATCTTATTTCACTTGTTTAAAGACTTATTCTTTAAATACTTTATACTTATGTAAAACTTGCTTTACTTGTTCAAAACTTATACTTATAATACTTCAAAATAATAATCAACTTCTTCTTGGGCCCAGACTTAGTACTATCTTAATCCCTAACTAGACCCGAGATAGCTGGTCCCGAATCTAGTAGGATTTGCTAGGTTATCTAAACCTAGGGACCGACTATGGGAGCCCAGCCCAAGGACTACTGAGAGTCCTGCATACTAGGTTATCTAAACCTAGGGACCGACTATGGGAGCCCAGCCCAAGGACTACTGAGAGTCCTGCATACTAGGTTATCTAAACCTAGGGACCGACTATGGGAGCCCAGCCCAAGGACTACTGAAAGTCCAGTACAGTGCCACTGATAAAAGTAAAATACTTGTTATCTTTTAATACTTCTATATAATGCCTTGACATTTTAATAAGCACCTTGTGTGCCAAAATCCCTAAAGTCTTGACCTTGGGATCTACTTAAGGCCTTGGCCTTTTTCTTTCTTTTCTTTATCTTTCTTATATTTTTCTTAAACTCTTAAAGAATGCTTCTTA
Organism: Zingiber officinale; assembly: GCF_018446385.1. Classification (NCBI taxonomy): domain Eukaryota; kingdom Viridiplantae; phylum Streptophyta; class Magnoliopsida; order Zingiberales; family Zingiberaceae; genus Zingiber; species Zingiber officinale. The sequence continues at coordinate 92,976,360 of NC_056000.1, forward strand.
CAAAACTGAAATGTTTAAACAACTTCTAACACTGCAATGCTTAAACAAAATCTGCAACCAATTTAAACAGAAATCTGCATATTAAGCTTAACTAAAATCTGCATATTAAGCTTATCTAATATCTGCATACTAAACTTAACAAAATCTGCATACTAAACTTATCTAAATTTTGCATGCTATACTTATCTGCACATCATACAAGCTTATGCTACATCTAAAACTTGCTGAAATTAAAACCTTAAATCTTGCTACAACAGAGATAGAAGAAAGAGAGCAAAGAATGCATGCTACTCAATAATCTCTAGCTGTTCTAATGCTGTACAATGCAATCCGAAAGCATAGAAAGCAAAGAAACTCACGCTTGAAAACCTGAAGCTTACACTTTTATAGAGTAGAAGAGATCTAAATTGTCTCTAACAGCATACTACTCATAGCCCTAATCCATGAAACCAATAGCATACACTTGATACACTTACCCATTCTAAATTAATCCTTACCCAGCTGAGCATAAGGAAAATTACTACTATTATCACAAAAGTTAACACGTGATGTACTAAAACATGCACCCAATAGATCTACACAATCTAATTCTTCCAAACTAAGCATATCATAAAGAAAAGTTGCTCATATAACTACCCATTGTAGTGTCCACAAAGAAACTACGTACTAGTTTATGCACTTCTTCATGCTCACTGTCTGCCCACCAAAAACAAATGGACGACAATTATCTAAAATGACAATTCACAGTAGAAAACATGGCAGCAAGCTTCACAAGCAACTTCACAGCAGCAATCATTCAAAACAAGGAAGCTCACGGCAGCAAACAACAACTCAACATACTTAACTCTTCCATATCCTTACTTTGAGTCTCACGGCAGTAGCCGTAAACCCAATCTTCACAACAAAAATTCTAAAGCAAGAAGAAACTAAATCCCTAGAAATTCCGAGATTCTTTACAACAAATCCGAAAGCTTAAAAGGGAAGAACAATCTTCTTTATAAAACTCACGGCACATTCACAAACTAGAGAAACTCTAAATCAAAGGCTCGAAACTATCTTACCGCAGGTGAGTAAGCAACTTACCTTCGTGTTCTTGGACTCACAGCCGAAAGGAGGCAACTAGGGCTTCGGAGGAGCTTCAATTCTCAGCAACCTCTTTGTGTTTCCAAGCTCCCCTCGTCGGAGTGGCCACACACGGGTGAAGATCGGTCGGAAACAACCCTTCTCCGGCGCCGGAGACCAAGCCCTAAGTCCCCTGCTGCATCTTCGCCCGAGAGGGAGTCGCCGTCGCTCGCGATCGGGAGAGGAAAGGAGAGGGGAAAGGGTTTTCGGTTTGGGAATTTACCACCTCAACTTATCCCTCTTTATAATCTCCATATTCTGTTAACTGGTTAAATAATTTTCCTACCTTTTCTAAACAGAACCGACGGCTGGAATACTTGGTCAGCAGCGGTTTGGCGCGAGTTAAAGGTCGCGTGTTCGAACTCTGCTCGGCTCCCTTTTATTTTGGTATTTCTGTTCCCAAAAAACTGCTTATATAGATTTTATTCCATACTTTATTAACAAAACTCTCGTAGACTAGCTGGTTGGCTGAGTCCAGTTAATATCTGGTTCGGGTCCGAGGTCTTGGGTTCAAAACCCAGCTTTAACACTTTTATTTCTTCTTTTTTTTTAAACTTCTTCCTCTTGATAAAAATACCAAACGAACTCCAAAAATTGCATAAAAATACTCTATAAATTCCTAAAAATCTCTAGAATTTTTCTAAAATATTTCTAGATTTTAATAAGGTCTTTCAGGACTCTAAATCATGAAATTTGAGGTGTTACACCTAGGGTTCCATCTTGAGGAGCGTAGGAGTACCTCCCGGCGATATCAAGGATACGAGGGCGCTCCTCTCCGTGAGAAGAACGCATAGACGCAAGGAGATCGCCGAAGGGATCTTCTCCACCAGAAAACTAGCGACTAGAATCGTAAGAAATCTAGCGCAGGAGGTAAGAAACCCCTCACCTGCAGTATAAGTAGCTCTTTCGAGGTTTTTACGCATTAGTTTAGTCGTATGCAGAATTTTTGTTGGGTTCTTCGGGCCGCGAAAACCGCTTTTTCGCGTCGCGGAAACCCCGAGTCACCCAAAGCCGTAGATCCGTGCAAAGATTCGTAAACAAAAACTTTTCGAAAAACCTTTTCTTGTACGAGTTTGTAAAACCTTTAGATCTACACTAGATAAGGGTTATACCTTCGAAGCGTGCCTTTCGCGTTCCCGCTCGTCCAAGGTGCCGGATCTCTAGACCGTCAAGTATACGGTCCTCTAGAAGTATCCACTCGAACAATCCTTGATGGAGAAGACCAAACAAAGGTGTGCTAGCACCTTGTCTTGTTCGGCCAAGAGAGGAGGAGAGGGAGAAGAGAGAGCTCTAGAGGAAGAAGATGACTTAATCACACTTGAATGAAAAATGAATATTTTCATTCACCACTAGAGTGGCCGGCCACATCTTGGAGGTGTAACTCCCCACATTAATTCCAATTAATGTGGAGACAATTAAGAGTTGTAACCCCCATGAGGTGGCACTTTAGGATGATGTGGATCAACACTATTGGTCCACATCTTGCCACCTCACTCAATGACATGGCAACAAGTGTAACCTCCTCATTTAATGTGGGTCGGCCACATTAAATGCTATGGAGGCTTGTAACCTCCATGAGGTGGCACACATTGATGATGTGGAGCAATCCTATTGGTCCACATCTTGCCAACTCACTAGTGATGTGGCAAAAAGTCAAGTCAAACATGACTTTTTTCTCTTCCTCTCAAATCAAGTCAAACTTGATCAAATATTCTCATGGTTGATCTAATCCAACCATATAATTCAAGTCAACTTAATATAATGAATCTAATTCATTAAATTAAGTTGATTTAATGAGTCATAATCTAAATTAGACTCATTAAATACATGAATCAACTTGAGTCCAACTCAATTAGCCCAATTTGGATTACTCTTAATCCAATATGATTCATCAAATGAATCTAATCCTCTTGGTTCATCATATGAACCAAATCTCCATCTAATTGTCCTTAGTGTGTGACCCTATAGGTTCTTGTAACGTTGGCAATGCCCTAAACCCATTTAGGAGCATAAGTAATGAGCGGTATCTAGCAACACATCATTACTACCCAAGTTACAAGAATGTCGAGATCCGACATCACCTTGTGACTACTAATTGTGACTCCTCACAATATATGTCATTGTCCTTCTATCCTAGACATCTAGATTGATCAATATGAGGCATAGACCGTGTCATCCTCTAATCAATCTAAATCTTGAATTCCAAGTAGACTCACTCGATCAAATGAGCTCAACATCTAATGTTGACTCATTTGGGCATGGCCATGCACTTAGTGGTCTCACTCTATCAAGAATACCGATGTCGCTCCCGTCATATGGGAGGGATAGATTCCATCTACATCACTCACATCCCTCCGCATAATTTGTTACATACCCAGTAATCGCCTTTATAGTCCACCCAGTTACGGGTGACGTTTGACGAAACTAAAGTACACAACTCCTTATGTAGGGATCCATGGTGACTTCAGGTCTAAGGACTAATAGTCATACTAATAGCCACATGAGAAAGTATATGACACTCATATAACGATCCATGATACTTTCTCATGGCGGGTCATTCAATATTCATTCTCTAATGCATACCCATGTGTCAGCTTGATATCTCTATATCCATGACTTGTGAGATCAAGACATCGAGTTGACCTACATGCTAGTCTTATTGTATTAACATTGTCCCTGAATGCTAATACTCGACTAGGAATGATTTAGAGTAGTGTTTCCTATATCATCTCACTATCGATTCAACTAATCGATTGATATAGGTATGAACCTTCTACTCAAGGACGCTATTATACTTAGTCTATTTGGCACTAATATAAATAAGTATAATAACCAAACAAATGCCTTTATTAATATACAAGAATATGATATACATGAGTCCATACAATCATCAAATGATTGGCTCTAGGGCTCTAACTAACAATTTTGACATGTAGGGTGTGAACTAGTGCACACCATATGTTTGATAAAATGTGTAGCTCAGTTAAATGCTACCACGGGCATTTTAATAGCTTAGCTAAATGCAATAGAAGCATTTATTCAGTACAAGCAATTTTATTACAGCTTATATGGGACTATGGTCCAATGGGTGGGCTCCCACAGTCGCCTCTAGGTTCAGACAACCTAGCTCTAGGTTCAGATAACCTAGAAATAGCAAGATAAGAAAAATTCAGTTATACCCAGTATTTTATTTTCAGCAGTGGCACTGTACTGAACTAGATGTCCATTGGGTTGGGCTCCCATAGTCGTCCCTAGGTTTAGATAACCTAGTAACCCTACTAGATTTGGGATTTGCTATCTCGGGTCTAGTTAGGGATGCGCGCACAGCAAGTACAGTTGTTGGGCCCATCAGCAGCATGATTAGTATTTTGATCTATTATTATAAATAGTTTTTCAAAATTTCGCAATCAGTTATGTGAACATGATTTAAATTCAGTATTAGCTTAGTTCAGTTCAGCTCAGTGTTATATCAGTTTAGTTTCTTTCCATTGATACATGTGATAGTTTCATGCTTAGCTCTTGATGTTCCATGACTAGTTTTGATGCCATGTTTTAGTGTACATGACTAATAACTTCAGTATTTATATTCAGCATGCCAGCATGTATTTCAAATAGCATGTTTTAAAAGCATGATTCCATCGTATGCATGTTTTGTGAGGTTGATGGTTTCTTACTAAGCGAAAGCTTACAGATACTTCTTTTCCTTATACTGCATATAAGGGTAAAGGAAAGATGGACTAGCGGAGGCTGGAGGGCAATGCAATGAAGATGTGTGTGGAACAAGGAACTTGGAATAAAGATGCTTGGAAACTAGTGAACTTGAAACTTAGCATTTCTAATTTTAATTACTTCTCTACCTTTTAGACTGTTTGAGTAGTATGAATTGTGTAGTATGCATTTAGTTTGATATTAGATAGCACTCCAAGAGTAATGTCATGCCTAGTAGTTTTATCTCATGCTTATAGAGTTGATGTATGTGATTTAGGCACGAATCAGTGCTGAAATCAGAGTTCAGCTGCGAAATCAGAAACCCTCAATCGATCAGCCGATCGATTGGAGGCTTCCCAATCGATCGGTTGATCGATTGGGTAGCTGTTATACGCAAACAGAAGGTCTCAGGATCGATTAGCCGATCGATTGATTCAGTTCAATCGAACAGTCGATCGATCGGGCTTGATTCCAGTGAACGAAACCTTGCTGAATCGATCCTCCGATCGATTGGTAAGTCTGGGTCGATAAGCCGATCGATCCAGAAATTCCTTCGTGCACAGTAGCGTGCTGAATTGATCACTGGATCGATCAACAAGTCTGGATCGATCAACTGATCGATCCAAACAAAGTTTTCGTATACAGTAGCCACCTGAATCGATCAGTGGATCGATCAGGCCATTCCAATCGATCCACTGATCGATTGAGAAGCCTGATATCAGCTGCAAACCCCTATTTAGATTCCTTGACCATAGGGGATGTAAAAGATGACATGTATATCTTAGATTACACCCCTTAGCATATGTCTGATAATAAAATTTCGAATTTAGTAGCAGTTAACAAAGATTTAAATTGGTACAGCTTTCCGCACCTAGACTTAGTGATGGCCATGGATATAGCTTAGCACAGCATAATGTGACGGTCCGGCCTCGCAGCCTAGTCAGTAGGAGGCGGGTCGTTACAGAGTGGTATTAGAGCAAAAGTTCCATACTTCCTACACACACATCAGCATTGAACCTGCAACTTCCAAGTAAGGAAACGTCTCTCACTTTATTATGTTCTTTCTTTCATGTTTATAGATACTGTAGCATGTTAATTGATGATAGTATCTAACATGATAGCAGTAGTAGTTATATAAACATTATTGCCTTAGTCATGTATGTCCTCTATCTCTTTAGAAAATGGTACGAGGACGCCCAGCTAGAAAGACACCAGCTACTGAGCCCCAACATGAGGCAGGCAGCTCAGTGCCTCCCCCAGACCTTACCGCAGTAGTGGCTCAGTTACAGAAGCAGTTAGCTGAACAACAGCAGGAGATAGCCACCTTAAGAGCTAGTCAGCAGAACACTTCCACCGTCACTCCGGAACCTAACCTGGCAATCCCAGCAGTAATAGTGGTTCCACCAGTCCAACCTACAGCACTAGTAGCCCCAGTAGCAGGGGCAAGGAGGGAAGCTTATCTGATCCAGTGGCAGAAAATTAAGCCAGAGAATTTTTCAGGCACCAGTGAACCATGGGATGCTCAAGCCTGGTTCAAAACACTGGAAAGTACGATGGAGCTTCTGGACTGGCCAAAGCAAGAGAAAGTGAAATGTGTTAGCTAGAGCCCTAGAGCCAATCATTTGATGATTGTATATTGGACTTATTGTATCATATTCTATATAAATAAAGACATTTGGATTTTGGTTATTATACTTACTTGTATTGGTGCCAAATAAACTAAGTATAATAATGTCCCTGAGTAGACGGTTCTCACCTATATCAATCGGTTAGTTGAACCGATAGTGAGATGATATAGGGAACACTACTCTTAATCATTCCTAGTCGAGTATTAACATTTAGGGACAATGTTAATGCAATAAGACTAGCATGTAGGTCAACTCGATGACTTGATCTCACAAGTCATGGATATAGAGATATCAAGTTGACACATGGGTATACATTGGAGAATGTATACTGAATGACCCGCCATGAGAAAGTATCATGGATCGTTATATGAGTGTCATATACTTTCTCATATGGCTATTAGTATGACTATTAGTCCTTAGACCTGAAGTCACAATGGATCCCTACATAAGGAGTTATGTACTTTAGTTTCGTCAAACGTCACCCGTAACTGGGTGGACTATAAAGGCGATTACTGGGTATGTAACGAATTATGCAGAGGGATGTGAGTAATGTAGATGGGATCTATCCCTCCAATATGACGGGAGAGACATCGATATTCTTGATAGAGTGAGACCACGAAGTGCATGACCATGCCCAAATGAGTCAATATGAGATATTGAGCTCATTTGATTTAGTGAGTCTACTTGGAGTTCAAGATTTAGATTGATTAGAGGATGACACGGTCTATGCCTCACATTGATCAATCTAGATGTCTAGGATAGAAGGACACTTGTCATATATTGTGAGGAGTCACAATTAGTAGTCACAAGGTGATGTTGGATCTCAACATTCTTGTAACTTGGGTAGTAATGATGTGTTGCTAGATACCGCTCATTACTTATGCTTCTAAATGGGTTTAGGAGCATTACCAACGTTACAAGAACCTATAGGGTCACACATAAAGGGCAATTAGATGGAGATTAGGTTCATTTGATGAACCTAAAGGATTAGGTTCATTTGATGAACCAAATTGGATTAAGAGTAATCTAAGGTAGGCTAATTGAGTTGGACTCAATTTGGTTCATGTGTTAAGTGAGTCTAATTTGGACTTAGACTCATTTAATTAATTTAATTCAATGAATAAAGATTCTTTAAATTAAAATTGACTTGAACCAATGGTTAGATTAGATCAACCAAGGGAGAGAAGTGGTCAAGTTTGACTTGACATAAGTAGGAAGATGAAGAGTCAAGTTTTGACTTGACTTTGACTTGACCAATGCCACATCATCAAGGCTTCTTCATTTGGTCAAGTTTGACTTGACCAAATGCCACCTCATGGGAGTTACCAAGAGTGGTGACTCTTGATATTCCATGGGAGTTACAAGCCAAAAATGTTGCCGGCCACTTTTATTGATGAAAAGGAGTTTCATTTTTCATGTGTAACTCTATCTTCTTCTTCCTTGGTTCTCTTCTCTCCCTCTCCTCTTCCATTACTGATCTCTAAGGTTGCTAGCACATCCTTAGAGGTTTTTCTCCATCTGTTGCTTGTGTGGATACACATAGAGAAGTGTCTACTTTGACACTTTCGAGATCCGGCGAACCGAGGACGAGCGGGATTGCGAAGGGCTTCGCTACAAAGGTATAAAAGGTTTATCCTTATGTAGATCTACTGTAGATCAACGTTTAAACTCGTACTCGTATTTTTCGAATGTTTTTCTTCGAACGAGATCCAGTGGCTAGGGGGTTTTGGGGTTTCGCGACGCGGAAAAGCGGTTTTCGTGGCCCGAAAAACCCAACAGTGGTATCAGAGCCACGTGCGAAGCTTGTACGAGTTTAATTTGATTTTTATGAAAAATTAAAGCTTCTGTACATTTCTGTAAATTTATGGTTTTTATAGTTTTAAGAGTAATATTTCTCGTAGAAGCGAAGCACAAGTGTTTATACACTTGTAGGCTTTGACTACCGAGAAGTTTTTTCCGAAACGGCATCGTTTCGACCCAAATCTTTTTGTGACAGCGGGATAAGGTGCTCTTGGATCGCTTAGGAGCAACTCGCGATGGTTAGATCGCGGGTAGGGGTACTGCCCCTAACCCCGCAAGGGGATTTGCTCCGCGATTGCGCCTGAAATTGCTAATCGGGACCGCCGGGAAAAATTTACTCATAAAATCTGTAAAATTATGAAAAATTACAGAAAAATTACAGAAATATATAATTTTGAATTATATATTAATTTTGTGATAGTCATGGCCCAAATGACCCAAATTAGATTTGGATATTGTGTTGTAATTCATAATACGGCCTGCGTGCCGTTATGTGTTGTGCGTGCTTGTATTTTTATTTTTATTTTTATTTTTCGCGACCTGCGCGTCGTGCCTTCCTTTTAATCTGGTTGTAATTAGATTTACACTCGAATGTAACTCGAGTTTCAAAATTGTAATGTAATTTTGAAGCGGTGGAAGGTCCACACGAGACAGAGTTACGAGGAGGGCGCGAGCAACACAAGGTGGTCAAAAGGAAGGCGCTTGAGAAGTTGACCTTAGGTTGACCATCCGATCTTCTCATTGACTTGAGAAGATTGTAGTAGGGCCATGACTAATCACAAAACTTAGTTAATTACTTGTGTATATGATGCATGTTTAATTAAGTAATTAATTAGTGCCTAGCGATTAAGATTAGATCTAAATCGTGCACAGATGCACCCTTACGATTAGATTAGATCTACATCGTGTACAAGATGCACTCTATCGATTAAATTAGATCTACTTCGAGTATATGATACAACATCATTTAGATTAGATATAAATCACGACAACTCAAAATGCCTACCATGCCGTGATACCCATCACTACCTCGATCACATGATGTTGTTGAATCTGCCAAAGCAGAGCAACGCATACTATCTTGGTAAGGTGCGGAGGGACAATCTTGGTCCCGCCTATCAACGCATGGGCGAGTATAAACTCAATAAGATTGAGTATCCCTAGTTAACTCGGTTGGATCGAGTATAACTATAGGCATTCTTCCAATGGTTGGAAAGGTAGGATAAAATCACGTTTATATTAACTCTCGGGCGTATTAGCCAAAGCTAACTCGAGTTTTAATATAAATGCGGATTTTATCCTATAAACAAGAGTTGCATAGAGATGTAATTGGTAATCGTTACCTACCGATCATACTAAATCTTGGGTGTATTAGCCAAAGCTAACTCAAGGGTTAGTATGATGTGGATCTTGTCCCACATGAATTATAGAATTCAGTGGGAGCATCATTTAGTTAAAGGTCTAATTAAATGATTAAGAATATGATATTTATTTCTGCTTTTATTCTGTTGTAGATAACCATGACGTCAAATACGAACACCTTCTCCCTGCGATCTGTCTTTGAGAAGGACAAGCTCAACGGAGCAAACTTCCTGGACTGGTACAGGAACCTGAGAATAGTTCTCACTCAGGAACGTAAACTGTACGTTCTGGAGCAGCCCATTCCGGAGGCTCCTCCTGCCAATGCCCCGCGAGCTGACAAAGATGCTTACAAGAAGCATCAAGATGACGCATTAGATGTGTCATGTCTAATGCTCGCGACCATGAACTCTGAGCTTCAGAAGCAACACGAGTTAATGGGCGCTTACGATATGGTTGAACATCTTAGTCAACTGTATCAAGGTCAAGCGAGGCATGAGATATTTGAGATCTCAAGGGCACTGTTTCAGTGCAAGATGTCAGACGGGGCTCCAGTAGGCCCATATGTACTCAAAATGATTGGGTACATAGAGAACCTACAAAGGTTGGGGTTCCCTCTTGGCCAAGAGCTGGCCACTGACCTGATCTTGCAATCCTTACCGGATAGCTACAGTCAATTCGTTCTAAACTACAATATGAACGAGATTGACAAGCCACTGCCCGAGCTGCTCAGCATGTTAAGAACTTAAGAAGGCTAAGCCCAACACTGTTCTGATGGTTCAGAAACATAAGGGCAAGGGCAAGCCCAAAGGCAAGGGAAAGTCCCAAGCCAAGGGCAAAGGCAAGGCACTGAATCCTAATGGAGGGGTCGCCAAGGATGCTACCTGCTTCAGACCGGGCACTGGAAGAGGAACTGCAAGGTATACTTGGAGGATCTTAAGAAGAAGCGAAGTGAGACTTCCACTTTAGGTATCTATGTTATAGAAGTCAATCTATCTATTTCTACATCATGGGTATTAGATACTAGATGTGCTTCTCACATTTGTACTGATGTGCAGGCGCTGAGAAATAGCAGGGCATTGACAAAGGGCGAGGTGGACCTACGAGTAGGCAATGGAGCACGGGTTGCTGCTGTTGCTGTAGGGACTTACTTTTTATCTCTGCCCTCTGGGCTTGTACTAGAGTTAGACGATTGTTGTTATGTGCCTGCATTAACTAAGAACATTATTTCAGTTTCTTGTTTGGACAAGAAAGGTTTCTCGTTTACTATAAAGAACAAATGTTGTTCCGTTTATTTAAACGATATGTTCTATTGTAGTGCACCTCTGTTAAACAGACTCTATATTCTAGACCTTGAGAGCCCTATCTATAACATAAATACCAAGAGGTTCAAGTCAAATGACATGAACCAAACTTACCTTTAGCACTGTCGCTTAGGTCATATAAATGCCAAGCGCTTATCCCAACTCCATAAGGATGGTTTGTTGGACTCATTTGATTTTGAATCATATGAGATATGTGAGTCATGCCTACGAGGCAAGATGACCAAGACTCCCTTTAGTAGACACAGCGAGAGAGCAAATGATTTGTTAGGACTCATACATAGTGATGTATGTGGCCCTTTCAATGTTGCTGCTAGAGGCGGTTATAGGTACTTCATCACATTTACTGATGATTTCAGTAGATATGGTTATGTGTACTTGATGACACATAAGTCTGAATCCTTTGAAAAGTTCAAAGAATTCAAGAATAAAGTACAGAACCAGCTTGGCAAGAGTATTAAGATACTTCGATCAGATCGAGGTGGAGAATACCTTAGCCATGAGTTTCGTGATTACCTAGCTGAGTGTGGGATTCTATCCCAACTCACTCCTCCTGGAACACCACAGTGGAATGGTGTATCCGAAAGGAGGAATCGTACCCTATTAGATATGGTATGATCTATGATGAGTCACACTGATCTTCCGACATACCTTTGGGGCTATGCTCTAGACACGGCAGCTTTTATACTCAATCGGGTTCCATCCAAGGCCGTGATAAAGACACCATATAGGATATGGACTGGGAGAGATGCCCAGGTGTCTTTCATGAGGATTTGAGGTTGTGAGGCTTACGTTCGACGTCAAGTCTCAGACAAGTTAGGACCCAAATCCGACAAGTGCTATTTTATCGGATATCCCAAGGAAACTAAGGGATATTACTTCTACATTCCCAGTCAGCACAAGGTAGTTGTGGCAAAGACTGGGGTCTTTCTAGAAAGGGACTTTGTTTCTAGAAAGATTACTGGGAGCGCGTTCGATCTTGAAGAAGTTCAAGATGCGAACAATAACACTGATGCCTCGATGGAAATTGAACTGGAACCACAAAGTATTGTGGATGATGTTGTTCCACAAGGAGTTGAGGAACAACAACCAGTTCAAGTAGACATACCTCTTCGTAGGTCTGATAGGGTACGTCGTCAGCCTGAGAGATACTCATTTCTCTTGTCTGACCATGATGACGTTATGCTCATAGAGGATGAGCCTACCACCTATCAGGAAGCTGTGATGAGACCAGATTCCGAGAAATGGCTAGAGGCCATGAGATCCGAAATGAAATCCATGTACACCAACCAAGTATGGACTTTGGTTGATCCACCTGAAGGGGTAAAACCCATTGGGTGTAAGTGGGTCTTTAAGAGAAAGACTGACATGGATGGACTTATCTATAAGGGTCGCTTGGTAGCTAAAGGTTTCAAGCAGATTCATGGTATTGACTATGATGAAACCTTTTCTCCAGTAGCGATGTTTAAGTCCATTCGGATCATGCTTGCTATTGCAGCCTACCATGACTATGAGATATGGCAGATGGATGTCAAAACCGTGTTTCTGAATGGAAACCTGCTCGAGGATGTGTACATGACACAACCTGAGTGTTTTGTAGATCCACAGCATACTAGCAGAGTATGCAAGCTGCATAGGTCCATTTATGGACTAAAGCAAGCTTCTCGGAGCTGGAATCTTCGATTCGATGATGCAATCAAATAGTTTGGTTTCATCAAGAATGAAGATGAACCTTGTGTCTACAAGAAGGTTGTAGGGGGCATAGTTGTCTTCCTCATATTGTATGTGGATGACATACTACTCATTGGGAAGGACATCCCTCTGCTTCAGTCTGTCAAGACTTGGCTAGGGAGTTGCTTCTCAATGAAGGACTTAGGTGAGACATCCCGCATTCTAGGGATACAGATCTATAGAGATAGATCTAAGAGATTGCTTGGCCTAAGTCAGAGTACATACATTGACAAGGTACTCCTTTGGTTTGCCATGCAGAACTCCAAGAAGGGATTTCTGCCGATGTCACATGGCGTGAGTCTTTCGAAGAATCAAGGTCTCTCTTCTAGAGAGGAGAGAGACCGCATGGATCAGATGCCTTATGCCTCAGCCATAGGATCGATCATGTACGCCATGCTATGTACTCGACCTAATGTCTGGTATGCTTTGAGCATGACGAGCAGATATCAGTCAGATCCAGGTGAAAGTCACTGGATAGCGGTCAAGAATATTCTTAAGTACTTAAGAAGGACTAAAGAATATTTCTTGATATATGGAGGCGATGATGAGCTAGCTGTAAAGGGTTACAGTGATGCTAGCTTCCAGACCAACCAGGATGACTATAGATCACAGTCGGGGTTCGTATTTTGCATTAATGGTGGTGCTGTTAGCTGGAAGAGTTCGAAGCAAGATACGGTAGCTGATTCTACAACAGAAGCCGAGTACATTGCTGCATCGGAGGCAGCAAAGGAGGCAGTTTGGATCCGCAAGTTCATCACTGAACTTGGGGTGGTTCCTAGCATTCCTGACCCCATTGAGCTCTATTGTGACAACAATGGAGCTATAGCACAGGCGAAGGAACTTTGCTCACACCAGCGGACCAAACACATACTACGACGCTTCCATCTCATTCGAGAGATCATCGAGAGATGAGATGTGAAGATTTGCTGAGTACCTACAGAGGCTAACATTGCATATCCCATGACCAAGGTTTTGGCACAGAGGAAGCATGATGGTCACACTAGGTCATTTGGGCTTAGAGCCTACACTGATTGGCACTAGTGCTAGTGGGAGATTGTTAGCTAGAGCCCTAGAGCCAATCATTTGATGATTGTATATTGGACTTATTGTATCATATTCTATATAAATAAAGGCATTTGGATTTTGGTTATTATACTTACTTGTATTGGTGCCAAATAAACTAAGTATAATAATGTCCCTGAGTAGACGGTTCTCACCTATATCAATCGGTTAGTTGAACCGATAGTGAGATGATATAGGGAACACTACTCTTAATCATTCCTAGTCGAGTATTAACATTCAAGGACAATGTTAATATAATAAGACTAGCATGTAGGTCAACTCGATGACTTGATCTCACAAGTCATGGATATAGAGATATCAAGTTGACACATGGGTATACATTGGAGAATGTATACTGAATGACCCGACATGAGAAAGTATCATGTATCGTTATATGAGTGTCATATACTTTCTCATGTGGCTATTAGTATGACTATTAGTCCTTAGACCTGAAGTCACCATGGATCCCTACATAAGGAGTTATGTACTTTAGTTTCGTCAAACGTCACCCGTAACTGGGTGGACTATAAAGGCGATTACTGGGTATGTAACGAATTATGCAGAGGGATGTGAGTGATATAGATGGGATCTATCTCTCTTATATGACGGGAGAGACATCGATATTCTTGATAGAGTGAGACCACAAAGTGCATGGCCATGCCCAAATGAGTCAATATGAGATATTGAGCTCATTTGATTTAGTGAGTCTACTTGGAGTTTAGATTGATTAGAGGATGACACGGTCTATGCCTCACATTGATCAATCTAGATGTCTAGGATAGAAGGACACTTGTCATATATTGTGAGGAGTCACAATTAGTAGTCACAAGGTGATGTTGGATCTCAACATTCTTGTAACTTGGGTAGTAATGATGTGTTGCTAGATACCGCTCATTACTTATGCTTCTAAATGGGTTTAGGAGCATTGCCAACGTTACAAGAACCTATAGGGTCACACACAAAGGGCAATTAGATGGAGATTAGGTTCATTTGATGAACCTAAAGGATTAGGTTCATTTGATGAACCAAATTGGATTAAGAGTAATCCAAGGTAGGCTAATTGAGTTGGACTCAATTTGGTTCATGTGTTAAGTGAGTCTAATTTGGACTTAGACTCATTTAATTAATTTAATTCAATGAATAGAGATTTATTAAATTAAAATTGACTTGAACCAATGGTTAGATTAGATCAACCAAAGGAGAGAAGTGGTCAAGTTTGACTTGACATAAGTAGGAAGATGAAGAGTCAAGTTTTGACTTGACTTTGACTTGACCAATGCCACATCATCAAGGCTTCTTCATTTGGTCAAGTTTGACTTGACCAAATGCCACCTCATGGGAGTTACCAAGAGTGGTGACTCTTGATATTCCATGGGAGTTACAAGCCAAAAATGTGGCCGGCCACTTTTATTGATGAAAAGGAGTTTCATTTTTCATGTGTAACTCTATCTTCTTCTTCCTTGGTTCTCTTCTCTCCCTCTCCTCCTCCACTACTGATCTCTAAGGTTGCTAGCACTTCCTTAGAGGTTTTTCTCCATCTCTTGCTTGTGTGGATACACGTAGAGAAGTGTCTACATTGACACTTTCGAGATCCGGCGAATCGAGGACGAGCGGGATTGCGAAGGGCTTCGCTACAAAGGTATAAAAGGTTTATCCTTATGTAGATCTACTGTAGATCAACGTTTAAACTCGTACTCGTATTTTTCGAATGTTTTTATTCGCACGAGATCCAGTGGCTAGGGGGTTTCGGGGTTTCCGCGACGCGAAAAAGCGGTTTTCGTGGCCCAAAAAATCCAACAAAATGCGCCTCTTTCTGCCTGTCAGGGGACGCACGTATGTGGTGGGAGAGGATTAAAGCGAAGCGCCCAGTGAACCAGATGACATGGGCTGACTTCGAGAGAGAATTCTTTGAAGAGTTCTTTCACATGCGGGTTACAAACCGCCACTACGACGAGTTCACTGAATTTCGCCAGGGCAACCTTTCAGTGGAGGAAGCCGTGAAGAAATTCAACAGATTGGCTCGTCTATGCCCTAAGTTAGTCAGCACTGAAAAAGAACGAGTCCGGTTGATGCTCAAGATGCTAAGACCGGAAATAGCAATGAACGTGACCAGCGGCGTCCACAGGCCGCAAACCACTGAAGAACTAGTGAGCAGTGCTTTGACCACCGAGCACTACCAGAACAATATCAAACAGCATAAGCAAGTCCTCTCAGAGTCCAAAGGTCAGAGAGGCTCAGGTACTCAGAAACACTAGGGCCACAGCTCCCATGGCTCTAACTGGAAAGGGAACTCCAGCAACAAACGAAAACCAGGGAGTTACCCAAAAGGGGGACCGACTAGTAAACAGCCCAGCTATCCCAAGTATTCCACTTGTGGAAAATTTCACCCAGGAGTTTGTCGCAAGGGCACTCGAGGATGTTTCGAATGTGGTCAGGAAGGGCATATGGCTAAACAATGCCCAAACAAGACCAATTTTCCGCCACCACAGTCGATTCAGTACGAAGTCAAGCCAGCACAGTTGCACCAGATGCAGGCGGCTTTAGTGGTCCACACATTAGCCAGGGCAGATTAGAAGCCCCCTCAGCCACAACGAATGCGAGGATCTACTCACTCACCAGAGAGGACGTAGCGAATGCCTCGACAGTTGTTACAGGTCAGATTAGTATTTTACAGCAAAGTGCAACTGTCTTATTCGATACTGGGGCAACCCATTCTTATATATCCAGGGCATTCGCCGAAAAGTTAGCAGTACCCCCAGAGGTATTCAGTGGTCAATTTCTGACAACCCTACCTTCGGGAGAAATTATGGCATCTATGCACTGGCTTAGAGCAGTGCCAGCATTATAGCAGACAGAGAGTTGTTTGGCGATCTGATAGTGCTAGATATGGCTGACTACGATGTCATCTTGGGAATGGACTTCCTGATCAAGTACGGTGCTTCCATAGAGTGCCGTAAATAGAAAGTTATATATTCCAACCTGAAGCAGGAGTACAATTTGAGTACAGCAGAGAATCAAAGAGAAGAGCTAAGAAATTTCTCTCAGCTCTGAAAGCACAGAAATTGCTAGATTCAGGATGTACAGGATTTTTAGCACATGTAGTCAATACCAGTCAGGACAAGGACCAAAAGCTAGAAGGGGTCCGAGTTGTATGTGACTACCCAGCAGTTTTCCCTAAAGAGTTACTAGGCTTAGCACCAGACAGGGAGATAGAATTTGAGATAGAACTCATTCCCGATACAAATCCCATCTCCAAAGCACCCTATCGCATGGCTCCGGCCGAACTGAAGGAACTTCATGAGCAATTGCAGGAGCTGCTTGACAAGGACTTCATACGTCCGAGTCACTCACCCTGGGGAGCGCCTGTATTGTTCGTGAAGAAGAAGGACGGGAGCATGTGCTTGTGTATAGATTACAGAGCACTAAACCAAGTCACGATTAAGAACAGTTATCCTCTTCCCAGAATAGATGACCTGTTTGATCAGCTAAAGGGAGCAGCAGTGTTCTCTAAGATAGATCTCAGATCGGGATATCACCAGGTTAAAGTCAAAGAAGGTGATATACCCAAGACGGCTTTCAGGACCAGATACGGACACTATGAGTTCGTAGTCATGCCCTTTGGCGTGACAAATGCTTCAGCTACTTTCATGGACCTCATGAACAAGGTATTCAGAGAATACTTAGATAAGTTCGTTATCGTATTCATCGATGACATTCTTATCTATTCAGGAACTCAGGAAGAACACGCAGAACACCTGAGAATAGTATTGCAGACCCTTCAGCAGAACCAGCTGTACGCCAAGTTCACGAAATGTGAATTTTGGTTAGATCAGGTGTCCTTCCAGGGTCACATCATCTCAAAAGATGGTATCATGGTAGAGCCCCGTAAGATAGAAGCTGTGAGTAATTGGAAAAGACCCAAGAACGCCAGTGAAATCAGGAGCTTTCTGGGATTAGCAGGTTATTACAAAAAATTTGTAGAGGACTTCTCCATAATAGCCTCCCCACTGACAGCTCTCACCAGGAAGAACAGAAAATTTCAGCGGACAGAGGACTGTGAGAACAACTTCAGTGAGCTAAAGAGGAGATTGACCAGTGCTCCCATTTTGACTCTACCAGAAAACACAGACAGCTTTGATATTTATAGTGACGCCTCTAAATTGGGACTAGGAGCAGTACTGATGCAAGATGGTAAGGTGATCGCCTATGCCTCCCGACAACTCAAAGACTATGAGAGGAACTGTCCTACTCATGATCTTGAGCTTGCAGCAGTTGTGTTCGCCCTCAAAATTTGGAGACATTACTTGTATGGAGCTCAGTATAGAGTGTATATAGATCATCAGAGTTTGAAGTACTTCTTCACTCAGAAGGATCTGAATATGCGACAGTGTAGGTGGCTCGAACTGGTCAAGGACTACGATATAGATATCCTCTACCACCCAGGAAAAGCTAATAAGGTAGCAGACGCACTTAGCAGAAAGTCCAGTGCTACCTTACTATCCCTAGTAGCCATGTCACCGCCCCTACAAAGGGAGATCACAGATTTCAGTCTCGAACTTATAGTGGGGCATCTCTCTACTATGACATTAGCATCTACCCTGCTTGGTGACATCAGATAGCTCAGGAACAGGATCCTGAAATTCAGAAAATCAAGCAAGGGATAGCAGAACCAGAAAGTGGAGAGTTCAGAATAGCTGATAGTGGGGCAGTATATTTCGGTGACAGACTTTGTGTTTCTGATCAAGAGGAACTACGGAGAAAGATCCTAGACGAGGCACACAGGACTCCTTATGCGATGCATCCTGGTTCTACCAAAATGTATCAAGACTTAAGAAAACGTTTTTGGTGGCATGGGATGAAAAGAGACATCGCTAGATATGTCAGCACCTGTCTGACCTGCCAGAGTGTCAAGGCAGAACACCAGAGACCAGGAGGAGTTCTGCAGCCTATTCAGATCCCAGAATGGAAGTGGGAGGATATTTCCATGGACTTCCTAGTGGGACTACCCAGAACCACGAATGGTTTTGACGCCATCTGGGTAATAGTAGATAGATTAACTAAATCAACCCACTTCTTAGCTATCAGGATATCCTATTCCATGGAGCAGCTAGCTCAGTTGTATCTCAAGGAGATCGTTAGACTACATGGAGTCCCACGAACCATTATTTCAGACAGAGACAGTAGGTTCACGTCACACTTCTGGGAGTGTGTACAGTCAGCATTGGGCACTAAGTTAAAATTTAGCACAGCTTTCCATCCTCAGACAGATGGTCAGACGGAGCGAGTAAATCAGGTACTCGAAGATATGCTCCGAGCTTGTGCCCTAGACTTCAAGGGAAGTTGGTGCAAATATCTGAGTTTAGCAGAATTTGCATACAACAACAGCTATCAGGCCACTATCGGTATGGCACCTTATGAGGCTCTCTACGGGCGGAGGTGTAGATCTCCAATCTGCTGGTATGAGAGTGGTGAGCAGAAGGAACTAGAACTTCAGACATATCTAGTAGCAGATACCACAGCAGCTATACAGCAGATCCGCCAGAGGATAGAGACAGCTCAGAGCCGCCATAAAAGCTATGCTTATACACGGCGCAGACCTTTAGAGTTTTTAGTTGGGGATACAGTATTCCTCAGAGTAACTCCCATGAAGGGAGTAATGCGTTTTGGGAAGAAGGGCAAATTGAGTCCCAGATATGTGGGACCATACCTTATCACCAGAAGAGTTGGCAGGGTAGCATATGAGCTAGAGTTACCCCAAGAGATGTCAGCTATCCATAATGTATTTCATGTCTCTATACTGAAGAAGCATATCCCAGATGCCACCCAAGTGATTGAGCTCCAATTGGTACAAGTCCGCGAAAACCTCAGCTATGACAGTCGGCCTATTCAGATAATAGACCGAGCAGTTAAGAAATTGCGGAACAAGGAAGTACCATTAGTAAAAGTTATTTGGCACAGTCACATAGCAGAAGAGACAACTTGGGAGACAGAAGCCAGTATGAGACAGAAGTACCCAGAGTTGTTCTAAGTTCGAGGACGAACTTTTTATAAGGTATGGGGGATTGTAACGCCCAAAAAATTCTCAAAATTATATTAGAAATCTTCTATGATTTTTCTGGAATTTTAGGATATTTTTATAGAATTTTTAGAGTAGTGGAAGTAGCAAAAATAAATAGAAACGTAAAATGGCTTAAGCGAGAATCGAACCCGGGACCTATCGGGTCTGGTAACCTTTAGATAGCTTTAGTAACCAAGTGAACCCAGCAGGGCCGTGCTGAAAGAAAAGGGGAACAATTATATTTATATTTGAGTTGGGCCGGATTACCCACTTAATATAAATAGGAAATTTAAGTGAGGAATTGTTATTTTTCTTAAACGAGAAAGCTTTTCCCTCAAACCTCACCCGCCGACCCTCTCTCTTTCTCCCTCATCTCTCGGTGCCAACCTCAAGGAGACCTAGGGTTCCATCTTGAGGAGCGTAGGAGTACCTCCCGGCGATATCAAGGATACGAGGGCGCTGCTCTCCATGAGAAGAACGCATAGACTCAAGGAGATCGCCGAAGGGATCTTCTCCACCAGAAAACTAGCGACTAGAATCGTAAGAAATCTAGCGCAGGAGGTAAGAAACCCCTCACCTGCAGTATAAGTAGCTGTTTCGAGGTTTTTACGCATTAGTTTAGTCGTATGCAGAATTTTGACATGTAGGGTGTGAACTAGTGCACACCATATGTTTGATAAAATGTGTAGCTCAGTTAAATGCTACCACGGGCATTTTAATAGCTTAGCTAAATGCAATAGAAGCATTTATTCAGTACACGCAGTTTTATTACAGCTTATATGGGACTACGGTCCAATGGGTGGGCTCCCACAGTCGCCTCTAGGTTCAGACAACCTAGCTCTAGGTTCAGATAACCTAGAAATAGCAAGATAAGAAAAATTCAGTTATACCCAGTATTTTATTTTCAGCAGTGGCACTGTACTGGACTAGATGTCCATTGGGTTGGGCTCCCATAGTGGTCCCTATGTTTAGATAACCTAGTAACCCTACTAGATTTGGGATTTGCTACCTCAGGTCAAGTTAGAGATGCGCGCACAGCAAGTACAGTTGCCAGGCCCATCAGCAGCATGATTAGTATTTTGATCTATTATTATAAATAGTTTTTCAAAATTTCACAATCAGTTATGTGAACATGATTTAAATTCAGTATTAGCTTAGTTCAGTTCAGCTCAGTGTTATATCAGTTTAGTTTCTTTCCATTGATACATGTGATAGTTTCATGCTTAGCTCTTGATATTCCATGACTAGTTTTGATGCCATGTTTTAGTGTACATGACTAATAACTTCAGTATTTCTATTCAGCATGTCAGCATGTATTTCAAATAGCATGTTTTAAAAGCATGATTCCATCGTATGCATGTTTTGTGAGGTAGATGGTTTCTTACTAAGCGAAAGCTTACAGATACTTCTTTTCCTTATACTGCAGATAAGGGTAAAGGAAAGATGGACTTGTGGAGGCTGGAGGGCAATGCAATGAAGATGTGTGTGGAACAAGGAACTTGGAATAAAGATGCTTGGAAACTAGCGAGCTTGAAACTTAGCATTTCAAATTTTAGTTACTTCTCTACCTTTTAGACTGTTTGAGTAGTATGAATTGTGTAGTATGCATTCAGTTTGATATTAGATAGCACTCCAAGAGTAATGTCATGCCTAGTAGTTTTATCTCATGCTTATAGAGTTGATATATGTGATTTAGGCACGAATCAGTGCTGAAATCAGAGTTCAGCTGCGAAATCAGAAACCCTCAATCGATCAGCCGATCGATTGGAGGCTTCCCAATCGATCGGTTGATCGATTGGGTAGTTGTTATACGCAAATAGAAGGTCTCAGGATCTATTAGCCGATCGATTGATTCAGTTCAATCGAACAGCCGATCGATCGGGCTTGATTCCAGTGAACAGAACCTTGCTGAATCGATCCTCCGATTGATTGGTAAGTCTGGGTCGATCAGCCGGTCGATCCAGAAATTCCTTCGTGCACAGTAGCGTGCTGAATCGATCACTTGATCGATCAAGAAGTTTGGATCGATCAACTGATCGATCCGAACAAAGTTTTCGTATACAGTAGCCACCTGAATCGATCAGTGGATCGATCAGGCCATTCCAATCGATCCACTTATCGATTGGGAGGCCTGATATCAGCTGCAAACCCCTATTTAGATTCCTTGACCATAGGGGATGTAAAAGATGACATGTATATCTTAGATTACACCCCTTAGCATATGTCTGATAATAAAATTCTGAATTTAGTAGCAGTTAACAAAGATTTAAATTGGTACAGCTTTCCGCACCTAGACTTAGTGATGGTCATGGATATAGCTTAGCACAGCATAATGTGACGGTCCGGCCTCACAACCTAGTTAGTAGGAGGCGGGTCGTTACAGAAACTTCTGACAGAACTTCATGCGGCAGAAGGACTATTTCGTCAAAGTTCTCAAGTTCATATTGCTGAAAACGTTTCTGCCTCTAAGCTGAAAGGCGGAAAGAAGAAGAAGAAACAAGTTGGTTCGGCAAAGAAAGTGATTCGACCTCAAGGGACTGGGCCGTAGGCAGGTATGAAGAAGCCGAAAGGCAAGTGCTTCACATGCAAGTAGTTTGGACATTGAAAGGTGGACTGCCCTCGTAGAAAGGAGAACAATAAAGGTATATCTTATTCATTAGTTGTCGAAACATGTTAAGCGGTGTTATCTACCAGTACCTGGTGTGTAGGTACGGGAGCCACTGATTATGTCTACAATTCATTGTAGGGGTTCCAGGAAACCAGACGACTACATGAATGGGAGATCACCATCTACATGGGCAATGCCATGAGAGTGGCGGTTGTTGCAGTGGGAGATGTTTATTTATTTTTTGATAGGAATAAAACTTTGATTTTGAAAAACTGTCTTTATATACCATATTTTAGAAAGAACTTGATTTCAATTTCTAAATTATTTATGAATGAATATTCTGTTTCTTTTGATGACAAAGTGGTTGTCAAGAAAATAGGGTGGTTATCTGTTCTGGTGCGTTGGTTAACAATTTGTATACTCTTAATCCAATAACTCCCATGATGCAACAAATGGAAATTAATAACACATCTTCTAATTCTAATAAGATAAAACAACCTTTGGAAATAAACCAAACATATCTTTGGCATCTAAGGTTGGGTCATATTAACTTAGGTAGAATTTAAAGGTTAATAGCCGATAGACCTTTGGGTTCATTGGTAGTGGAAAACTTTGCGACCTGCGAGTCTTGCTTGGAAGGAAAAATGACCAAAAGGCCTTTTAAGGCAAAGGGGTATAGAGCCAAAGAAGTGTTGGAATTGGTTCATTTTGATTTGTGTGGGCCTATGACTATCCAGGCAAGAGGTGATTTCGAATATGTTATCTCTTTTATAGACGACTATTCGAGATATGGGTGTATTTACTTGATGCGCCGCAAGTCTGAGTGTTTTGACAAGTTCAAAAAGTACAAGGCTGATGTGGAGAAACGTTATAGTAAAAGTATCAAGACACTACGGTCTGATCGTGGTGGAGAGTACCTCTTAGGAGAGTTTAGGAGTTACTTTGTAAAATACCGAAAAATGACAGATAATAATAAGGGGAATTTTCTAGAATTTTTCGGAAATTTTTCGGAGCTCGTATGGACGAACTTACGGGGATAAATATGGGGTTCGGGAAAGCCTGTTTAGGCTACCCAATTTAAGCGAGGAAAAGTTGAATTTATTTATCTATTTTCTTTTTTATGTTTTTCTTTGTTTTCGCCGATCTCTCCCCTTTCCCCTGCGCGACCGACGCCATCTCCTCCCGTGCCCTAACCGGCGCCGCTCGACGGTTTCTCCTCCATCGGCGTACAAAACCCATCTCTCCTCCTTTTCTCTTCTCATCTTCTTCTTCCCCAGCCGATTCTCCTCAGCCCTAGCGTCGACCCTTCTTCTCCTCTATCTAGCGCCGGACAACACTGCCACTGTGAGTCGAGCCCCTTCCTCCGATCACCGAGCAGAGCCCCCTTCCCCGAGCACCGGCCGCCAGCAAGTCTCTGTTGCCCTAACCTCTGCTCTG
The DNA here is from genome assembly GCF_018446385.1 of Zingiber officinale. NCBI lineage: Eukaryota > Viridiplantae > Streptophyta > Magnoliopsida > Zingiberales > Zingiberaceae > Zingiber > Zingiber officinale. Next base: position 93,000,195 of record NC_056000.1, read on the forward strand.
CCACCCTGATCGCCGCTGTGCCCTCTCGCACCATTGCCTTCCTCAAACCACTCTCCGCCGCGTTGACCTTCGATCACAGTCGACGCTGAGCCCTAGCCCCAGCCGACCTGTGATTTTTCCCCCTTCTCCTCCTCCTCACTTCTGTCGACGATTTTGGAGGTAAGTGCCATACCAAGTTGTTGTTGGGTTTGATCTCTGTTCTTGATCTTGATCTTGCTCCTCTTCTTGGTTTTCTGATCTAGTCACGGTTAGGGGCTGTGAGGGAGAGGAAGGCTATGCTGTGAAGTATTCCGACAACAACAATTAGGGTTTTTGGCCTGAATTTCGGTCAAGCAGCACTGTTCCAGTAGGGAAATCAGAGATACAAGGGTAAGTTGTATGGTAGAAGTGGTGGATTAAAAGATTAATTTGTTGTTTGCGTTTTAGGATAATTGTGTTGATGATCAGCAATTCCACCTTGCTGCAGCCACTGGATCCGGTAGTAACCTCCTCTAGCAGTGGGTAAGTACAGATTTAGGTGAGTTTTTGTATTGCATCTGTGATGGATTATGTAGTAGTAAGTCCTAATTAGAAGGTGGAACGATTAGGGTTAATGAAGTAAACCCTAATTGATCAATGGATTAGGATTTAGTTTAGTTAATGGATGCTTGGTAGAATTAGCTAAACTAAATATTGTGACACAGGACTTTGACGCGAGACGAGTATCTCGATTACCGGTTTGGACTTTTCGATTGGAGGCGGGTACTTTGACTTTATGTTATTTGATATGCATAGTAATGTTTTTAACAAATAGCAATAATTGTGTTTCTTATCTGCTTCGGTTGGTAACTACCTGATCTGTTACATGCTTGTTTGTTTATTTGTTATGCACTTCATGTTAGTACCTACCTGATTATACATCCTTATAGGGGTAGTGACACAACCATGTTTTTATTATATTCAGGGCCTATGTTTTATACCTTATCTGATCTGTGTACCTTTGATTTGGTTCATTGCCCTATGGTACACATTTTACATATATATGGATATTGCTATGCTGCTCAGGATCTTGCCATGCTGATGTGAGCCAAGAAGAGGCATTGAAGGGAATTGGGGGACCCATGACAAGGTCCAAGACTAAGAGAATGAAGCAAGCTTTGGAAGGCTTAATAATGAGGCTCAAGGAAAAGGAGGATCAATGCACAATGGAGGCAACAACTAAGTGGATCACATTCCTTCAATTTGAAAGTGAAATTGGACCAACATGAGAACCATTTTCGTGTGCATGCATGGGGGGGTTTTTCTAAAGTGGCTTTTGATGTCCTTTGTGGGTTTTTAATGCATTTTTGAAAGTTCCTAAACTAGTATAACAAATACCATGCATGCATGGTTGCATTAAGCTAGTATTAGGGATTAGTGGTTGCATTACTGGTTTAACCCATGCATGCAAGCATGATATTTATTGCATAATTAGTGCATAGGGGATCTTAAGGGATGTTAAATAGGAGAACTCTTGTATGACAAATCATGTAAGTTTGAATGAAAATTTGAGTTTCTCTTTTGTAAGAGCTTCCTTCTTGTTCTTAGGCAAAGAACTAATTTCGATCTTATCAAGGCAACTTGTGGCGATCAAAACTCCATGACTTATCACTCACCTTCTCATCTTGCTTGAGTGTGGCGTCAATACCCTTCCCCAAGCTGAATTTCAAGGCGATCCATTTACAAGGTTTCTTTATCATTTGGTATCAGAGCCTTGGCTCCTTGATTTTCAGGTTTGTGTCTTGTTTTCATCTTTGTTCTTGTCCATCTTTGTTGATCTCTTCGTCTCTATCTATCATAAATTTCTATTCACTATTTGGGTCCTCAACTCAAAAAAAAAAAGGAAGGAAAATTCGAAAAAAAAAAAAAAGAAAAAAAAAATCATTAGAGTCATTGATTTCTGATTGAAAAAAAAAGAAGAAAAAAAAGGAGGAGGATTTGTGAATTGAAAGGACTCAATATTCTTTCTTTGTGAAATCTGAATTCAAAGATATATTCCTTCCATTGCTCTTGGTCATTGCTGAATTTCTCGTTTTATCCGTTTATTTCTCTTGTTCTACTCATATTTCTTTTGTTGGTTTCTTATTCACTTGATTGTCTACTTGTTGTCTTGAGAAAGATATTGATAAGGTTCTTTCCTTAAGAACTTAGGAAGCTGAGTGGATAAATTTGAGTGCAACCACGTGAGTAGATTGGTGAGGTCCGTCTAACATTTCTTTTGTAATTTTCCTTGTCATCTTCTATTTTTTTGTTGCAAGCAGGAGTGGGGAAAAATCACCTAATTCCCCTAGGCGAGATCTTAATAGGCTTCAAATGGAGGCACTTACTCAACAATTTGAGAGAATACTTCAAAGACAACTTGAAGAAATACACGAAAGGAAGGACCGACTTGAAGGAGAAAAAGTTTCGAACCGTGGGGGCAATTCTAATCATGAAGAATTTCGTCAAAGTGAACCATTCTATGATTCACCAAGAGAAAGGAGGCATGAAGGGGGAAGAAGACATGAAAGAGGAGTTAGAGACCATAGACGAGAAGATGATCTAGGAGGTGTGAAAGTCCAGATACCTTCCTTCCAAGGGAGGAATGATCCTGAAACATATCTTGCATGGGAGATGAAAATAGAACAAATTTTCTCATGACAATTACAATAATGCAAAGAAAGTAAAGGTGGCTGCCCTTGAGTTCACCGATTATGCCTTAAATTGGTGGGATCAATTGCAAAAGGAGAGAAGAAGGTATGGAGAGCATCCTATCAACACTTGGGACGAAATGAAGACTTTTATGAGAAGGAGATTTGTGCCTTCCCACTACCATAGGGAATTGCACAACAAATTGCAAAGCTCACCCAAGGGAGTAGGAGTGTGGATGATTACTACAAGGAGATGGAGGTGGCTTTGATTAGGGCCAATATTGTGGAGGATAGGGAAGCTACCATGGCTCGATTTCTCCATGGCCTAAACCGAGACATTGTGGAGTTACAACATTATGTGGAGCTTGACGACTTAGTGCATCAAGCAATGAAAATAGAGCAACAATTAAAGAGAAAGGGCGTTATGAAGAAATCATCTTCTCCAAACTACTCTCAAGTTGGAAGGACAAGCCAAAGAAGGAGGGTTCTTCTTCAAATTCTAAGGAGGCAGCAAGCACTAAGAAGCCTATTCCTACTACCTCTTCTTCCACTTCTAAGAGTAGGGATATCAAGTGTTTTAGGTGTTTGGGAAAAGGTCATATTGCATCCGAATGCCCGAATAAGAAGACTATGGTGGTGAGAGATAATGGGAGTATCTCTAGTGAAGAAATTACTTCTCATTCCTCTTCCTCAAGCGATGAGGAAAATGATGGAGCAGCCTATGCGCAAGATGGAGATCTCTTGGTGGTTAGGAGATTATTGGGAAGCCAAGCCAAGGAGCATGAGGAGGACCAAAGAGAAAATATTTTTCATACCCGCTGCCTTATTCAAGGTAAAACATGCTCTATGATCATTGATGGTGGAAGTTGTACCAATGTGGCAAGTACTAGGATGGTCACCAAACTCAACCTCAAGACTACACCACATGCAAGACCTTGGCTTAGTAATAGTGGTGAATTGGTAGTGAACCAGCAAGTGTTGATTAATTTCTCCATTGGCAAATATGAAGATCAAGTTCTATGTGATATTGTACCTATGGAGGTAAGCCACATTCTTCTTGGAAGACCTTGGCAGTTTGATAGGCGAGCTCACCATGATGGATTCTCCAACAAGTTCTCTTTTGTCCACAATTCTCGCAAAGTCACATTTGTACCGTTATCACCAAGGGAGGTTTGTGAGCATCAAATAAAAATGAGAGAGAAAAGAGAAAAAGAAGAGCGAAAGCTTAAGAAAAAGAAAGAGTGTGTGAAAAAGAAAATACTTGATTTTGAGGACAAAATTCAAAAGAAAAGAGAGAATGAGGAAAAGAAAGAGAGAAAAATAGAAAATTTGTTTACAAGAGGAAGTGAGGTGAAGAAAGCTTATTTGACAAGGCAGCCTATATTTCTTCTTTTGAGCAAGGAAACTTGCTTGGAATCTAATGTTAGTTAGAGCCCTAGAGCCAATCATTTGATGATTGTATGGACTCATTGTATCATATTCTTGTATATTAATAAAGGTATTTGTTTGGTTATTATACTTATTTGTATTAGTGCCAAATAGATTAAGTATAATAGCGTCCTTGAGTAGAAGGTTCATACCTATATCAATCGATTAGTTGAATCGATAATGAGATGATATAGGGAACACTACTCTAAATCATTCCTAGTCGTGTATTAACATTCAGGGACAATGTTAATGCAATAAAACTAGCATGTAGGTCAGCTCGATGACTTGATCTCACAAGTCATGGATATAGAGATATCAAGCTGACACATGGGTATACATTGGAGAATGTATACTGAATGACCCGCCATGAGAAAGTATCATGGATCGTTATATGAGTGTCATATACTTTCTCATGTGGCTATTAGTATGACTATTAGTCCTTAGACCTGAAGTCACCATGGATCCCTACATAAGGAGTTATGTACTTTAGTTTCGTCAAACGTCACCCGTAACTGGGTGGACTATAAAGGCGATTACTGGGTATAACAAATTATGTAGAGGGATGTGAGTGATGTAGATGGGATCTATCCCTCCCATATGACGGGAGCGACATCGGTATTCTTGATAGAGTGAGACCACTAAGTGCATGGCCATGCCCAAATGAGTCAACATTAGATGTTGAGCTCATTTGATCCAGTGAGTCTACTTGGAGTTCAAGATTTAGATTGATTAGAGGATGACACGGTCTATGCCTCATATTGATCAATCTAGATGTCTAGGATAGAAGGACAACGTCATATATTGTGAGGAGTCACAATTAGTAGTCACAAGGTGATGTCGGATCTTGACATTCTTGTAACTTGGGTAGTAATGATGTGTTGCTAGATACCGCTCATTATTTATGCTCCTAAATGGGTTTAGGGCATTGCCAACGTTACAAGAACCTATAGGGTCACACACTAAGGACAATTAGATGGAGATTAGGTTCATATGATGAACCAAGAGAATTAGATTCATTTGATGAATCAAATTGGATTAAGAGTAATCCTAATTGGGCTAACTTGAGTTCGACTCAAGTTGATTCATGTGTTCAATGAGTCTAATTTAGATTTTGACTCATTGAATCAATTTAATTAAATGAATTAGATTCATTATATTAAGTTGGCTTGAATCAAATGGTTGGATTCGATCAACCATGGAAGAGATTTGGTCAAGTTTGACTTGACTTGAGAGGATATTAAAAGTCAAGTTAGACTTGACTTTATGCCACCTCATTGGTGAGTTGGCATTGATGTGGACCAATGATGTTACTCCACATCATCATGGGTGCCACCTCATGGAAGTTACAAAGCCATTCTCCTTAATGGCTTCATATTAATTGCAATTAATGCAATTAATTTGGGAGTTTCACAATGTAGAGTGGCCGGCCACTTTGGTATGAATGTGAATTTCATTTTTCATTCAAGTGTGCTTCTTCTTCCTTCTTCCTCTCAAGCTCTCCCTCTCCTCTTCTTGCCGTGGCTGATCAAGGGTGCTAGCACACCTTTGTTTAATTTCTCTCCACCTAATTAGTTCGTGTGGATACTTCTAGAGGAGTGTCTATTTTGACACTCTCGAGATCCGACACCGTTTGGACAAGCGGGAACGCGAAGGGCTTCGCTACATGGGTAAATTTCTAAACATGTAGATCTAAGTGTAGATCTAGATAGTAAACTCGTACTCGTAAGTATTTCGTAAATTTTCCTTGAACGGATCTACGGCTTTTGGTGATTCGGGGTTTCCGCGATGCGAAAAGCAGTTTTCGCGGCCCGAAGAACCCAACAGTGGTATCAGAGCCACGTGCAAGGCTTGTATGAGTTTAATTTTTTGGTTTTATAAAAACTAAAGTTTCTGTAATTTTCTGTAAAATTATGATTTTTGGGTTTTTATGAGTATTTTTCTTGAGTAATCGAAGCACAAGTGTTTAGACGCTTGTAGGCTTCGACTACCGGGAAGATTTTTCCAAAACGGTGATGTTTCGACCCAAATCCGTTTGGGACAGCGAGCGAAGGCGCTGTAGGATCGCTTAGGAGCAACTCACGATGGTTAGATTGTGGGTAGGGGCACTCCCCCTAACCCCGCAAGGGGATTTGCTTCGTGATTGCGCCCGAATCGCTAATCGGGACCGCCGGGAAAATTCTTCTCAAAGGTTTCGTCCCAAATTGTTTAGGGACAGCGGGCTAAGGCGCTGTAGGATCGCAAAGGAACCCTCGCGATGGTTAGATCGCGGGTAGGGGCGCTGCCCCTGGCCCCGCAAGGGGATCCGTTCCGCGATTGCGCCCGAAACCGCTAAACGGGACCACCGGGAAATTTTACTCGTAAAAATTGTAAAAATTAATTTTAAAATTATAGAAAATTATGAAAATATATAATTTTGAATTATATATTAATTTTGTGATAGTCATGGCCCAAAAACCCAATATGATTGGTTTGTGTTGTAATTCATAATACGGCCTGCGTGCCGTTATGTGTTTGCGCGTGTTGTATGTTTTTATTTTTCCGCGACCTGCGCGTCGTGCCTTTCTCATATATTCTGGTTGTAAATTAGATTTAGACTCGAATGTAACTCGAGTTTCAAATTGTAATGTACAAATTGGAGCGGTGGAGGTTCCACACGAGACGGAGTTCCGAGGCGGGCACGAGCAACACAAGGTGGTCAAAGGGAGGAGCTTGGAGAAGCTGTTGACCCTAGGTTGACCATTCGATCTTCTCATTGGCTTGAGAAGATCGTAGTAGGGCCATGACTAAATCACAAATAGATTAATTAGTTAATTGCTTATTTATATGATGCATGTTTAATAAGTAATTAATTAATTAGTGCCTTACGATTAGATTAGATCTAAGTCGTGCACATGATGCACCCTTGCGATTAGATTAGATCTAAGTCGTGCACAAGATGCATCCTTTTCGATTAGATTAGATCTCGATCGAACCAACTCTAAATGCCTAACCGTACCGTGATACCTATCACTACCTCGATCACATGTATTGTTGAATCTGCCAAAGCAGAGCAATACATATTATCTTGGTAGGGAACGGAGGGACAATCTTGGTCCCGCCTATCAACGCATGGGTGAATACAAACTCAATTAGATTGAGTATTCCTAGTTGCTCGGTTAGATCGAGTCAACTATAGGCATTTTTTCCAACGGTTGAAAAAGATAGGTCAAAATCACATCTATATTAACTCTCGGGCGTATTAGCCAAAGCTAACTCGAGTTTTAATATAAATGCGGATATTGATTTTATAAACAAGAGTTGCATAGAGATGTAATTGGTAATCGTTACCTACCGATCATACTAAGCCTTGGGCGTATTAGCTAAAGCTAACTCAAGGGTTAGTATGATGTGGATCTTGTCCCACAAGAATTATAGAATTCAGTGGAAGAATCATTTAATTAAAGGCCTAATTAAATGATTTTAAAAGAATATGATATTTATTTCTGCAAATTTTCTGTTGTAGATAACCATGACATCGAATACGAACTCTTTCTCCCTGCGTTCTGTCCTTAAGAAGGACAAGCTCAACGGAGCAAATTTCCTGGACTGGTACAGGAACCTGAGAATAGTTCTCACTCAAGAACGTAAACTGTACATTCTGGAGCAGCCCATTCCGGAGGCTCCTCCTGCCACTGCCACGCGAGCTGACCGGGATGCATACAAGATGCATCAAGATGACGCATTAGATGTGTCCTGTCTAATGCTCGCAACCATGAACTCTGAGCTTCAGAAGCAACATGAGTTGATGTGTGCTTACGATATGGTTGAACATCTTCGTCAACTATATCAAGGACAAGCAGGGCACTGGAAGAGGAACTTCACAGGATACCTGGAAGATCTTAACAAGAAGAGAAATAAGATTTCTACTTCAGGTATAAATGTTATAGAAGTCAACCTCTTTATTTCTTCGTCGTGGGTACTAGATACCGGATGTGCTTCGCACATTTGTACTAATGTACAAGCACTGAGAAATAGCAGAGCATTGACAAAGGGCGAGATAGACCTACGAGTAGGCAATGGAGCACGGGTTGATACTGTTGCTGTAGGGACTTATTTTCTATCTCTGCCCTCTGGGCTTATACTAGAGTTAGACGATTGTTGTTATGTGCCTGCATTGACTAAGAACATTATATCAGTTTCTTGTTTGGACAAGAAAGGATTCTCGTTTATAATAAAGAACAAATGTTGTTCTGTCTATTTAAACGATATGTTCTATTGTAGTGCACCTCTGATGAACGGACTCTATATTCTAGACCTTGAGAGCTCTATCTATAATGTTAGTACCAAGAGGTTCAAATCGAACGATATGAACCACACCTATCTCTGGCACTGTCGCTTAGGTCATATAAATGACAAGCGCTTATCCCAGCTCCATAAGGATGGTTTGCTGGACTCATTTGATTTTGAATCATATGAGATATGCGAGTCATGCCTACGAGGCAAGATGACCAAGACTCCCTTTAGTGGGCACAGCGAGAGAGCGATTGATTTGTTAGGACTTATACATAGTGATGTATGTGGCCCTTTCAATGTCGCTGCTAGAGGCGGTTATAGATACTTCATCACATTTACTGATGACTTCAGTAGATATGGTTATGTGTACTTGATGACACATAAGTCCGAGCCTTTGAAAAGTTCAAAGAATTCAAGAATGAAGTACAGAACCAGCTTGGCAAGAGTATTAAAATACTTCGATCAGATCGAGGTGGTGAATACTTAAGCCATGAGTTTCGTGACTATTTAGCTGAGTGTGGGATTCTATCTCAACTCACTCCTCCTGGAACACCACAGTGGAATGGTGTATCCGAAAGAAGGAATCGTACCTTATTAGATATGGTACGATCTATGATGAGTCAGACAGATCTTCCGACATATCTATGGGGATATGCTCTAGACACGGCAGCTTTCATTCTCAACCGAGTTCCATCCAAGGCCGTGAGAAAGACACCATATAGGATATAGACTGGGAGAGATGCCCAGGTGTCTTTCATGAGGATTTGGGGCTGTGAGGCTTACGTTCGACGTCAAGTCTCAGACAAGTTAGGACCCAAATCCGACAAGTGCTACTTTATTGGATATCCCAAGGAAACTAAGGGATATTATTTCTACATTCCCAGTCAGCACAAGGTAATTGTGGCAAAGACTGGGGTCTTTCTAGAAAGGGACTTTGTTTCTAGAAAGACTAGTGGGAGCACGTTCGATCTTGAAGAAGTTCAAGATGCGAACAATAGCACTGATGCCTCGATGGAAATTGAACTGGAACCACAAAGTGTTGTGGATGATGTTGTTCCACAAGGAGTTGAGGAACAATAACCGGTTCAAGTAGACATACCTCTTCGCAGGTCTGATAGGGTACGTCATCAGCCTGAGAGATACTCATTTCTCTTGTCTAACCATGATGACATTGTGCTCATAGAGGATGAGCCTACAACCTATCAGGAAGCTGTGATGAGACCAGATTCCGAGAAATGGCTAGAAGCCATGAGATCCGAGATGAAATCCATGTACACCAACCAAGTATGGACTTTGGTTGATCCACCTGAAGGGGTAAAACCCATTGGGTGCAAGTGGGTCTTTAAGAGAAAAACTGACATGGATGGACTTATCTATAAGGGTCGCTTGGTAGCTAAAGGTTTCAAGCAGATTCATGGTATTGACTATGATGAAACCTTTTCTCCAGTAGCGATGTTTAAGTCCATTCGGATCATGCTTGCTATTGCAGCCTACCATGACTATGAGATATGGCAGATGGATGTCAAAACCGCGTTTCTGAATGGAAACCTGCTCGAGGATGTGTACATGACACAACCTGAGGGTTTTGTAGATCCACAGCATACTAGTATGCAAGTTGCATAGGTCCATTTATGGACTAAAGCAAGCTTCTCGGAGCTGGAATCTTCGATTCGATGATGCAATCAAACAGTTTGGTTTCATCAAGAACGAAGATGAGCCTTGTGTCTACAAGAAGGTTGTAGGGGATATAGTTGTCTTCCTCATATTGTATGTGGATGACATACTACTCATTGGAAGGACATCCCTATGCTTCAGTCTGTCAAGACCTGGTTAGGGAGTTGCTTCTCAATGAAGGACTTAGGTGAGGCATCCCGCATTCTAGGGATACAGATCTATAGAAATAGATCTAAGAGATTGCTTGGCCTAAGTCAGAGTACATACATTGACAAGGTACTCATTCGGTTTGCCATGCAGAACTCCAAAAAGGGATTTCTGCCGATGTCACATGGCGTGAGTCTTTCGAAGACTCAAGGTCCCTCTTCTAGAGAGAAGAGAGACCGCATGGATCAGATCCCTTATGCCTCAGCCATAGGATCGATCATGTACGCCATGCTATGTACTCGACCTGATGTCTCGTATGCTTTGAGCATGACGAGTAGATACCAGTCAGATCCAGGTGAAAGTCACTGGATAGCGGTCAAGAATATTCTTAAGTACTTAAGAAGGACTAAAGAATATTTCTTGATATATGGAGGCAATGATGAGCTAGCTGTAAAGGGTTACAGTGATGCTAGCTTCCAGACCGACCAGGATGACTATAGATCGCAGTCGGGGTTCGTATTTTGCATTAATGGTGGTGTTGTGAGCTGGACAGTAGATGATTCTACAACAGAGGCCGAGTATATTGCTGCATCAGAGGCAGCAAAGGAGGCAGTTTGGATCCGCAAGTTCATCACCGAACTTGGGGTGGTTCCTAACATCGCTGACCCAGTTGAGCTCTATTGTGACAACAATGGAGCTATAGCACAGGCGAAGGAACCTCGCTCACACCAGCGGACCAAACACATACTACGGCGCTTCCATCTCATTCGAGAGATTATCGATAGAGGAGATGTGAAGATTTGCAGAGTTCCTACAGAGGCTAACATCGCAGATCCCTTGACCAAGGCTTTGGCACAGAGAAAGCATGAAAGTCACACTAGGTCATTAGGCCTTAGAGCCTATACTGATTGGCACTAGTGCTAGTGGGAGATTGTTAGTTAGAGCCCTATAGCCAATCATTTGATGATTGTATGGACTCATTGTATCATATTCTTGTATATTAATAAAGGCATTTGGATTTTGGTTATTATACTTACTTGTATTGGTGCCAAATAAACTAAGTATAATAATGTCCTTGAGTAGATGGTTCTCACCTATATCAATCGGTTAGTTGAACCGATAGTGAGATGATATAGGGAACACTACTCTTAATCATTCCTAGTCGAGTATTAACATTCAGGGACAATGTTAATGCAATAAGACTAGCATGTAGGTCAACTCGATGACTTGATCTCACAAGTCATGGATATAGAGACATCAAGTTGACACATGGGTATACATTAGAGAATATATACTGAATGACCCGCCATGAGAAAGTATCATGGATTGTTATATGAGTGTCATATACTTTCTCATGTGGCTATTAGTATGACTATTAGTCCTTGGACCTGAAGTCACCATGGATCCCTACATAAGGAGTTATGTACTTTGGTTTCGTCAAACGTCACATGTAACTGGGTGGACTATAAAGGCGATTACTGGGTATATAACGAATTATGTAGAGGGATGTAGATGGGATCTATCCCTCCCATATGACGGGAGTGACATCGGTATTCTTGATAGAGTGAGACCACTAAGTGCATGGCCATGCCCAAATGAGTCAACATTAGATGTTGAGCTCATTTGATCGAGTGGGTCTACTTGGAGTTCAAGATTTAGATTGATTAGAGGATGACACGGTCTATGCCTCATAGTTATCAATCTAGATGTCTAGGATAGAAGGACAATGTCATATATTGTGAGGAGTCACAATTAGTAGTCACAAGGTGATGTCGGATCTCGACATTCTTGTAACTTGGGTAGTAATGATGTGTTGCTAGATACCGCTCATTACTTATGCTCCTAAATGGGTTTAGGGCATTGCCAACGTTACAAGAACCTATAGGGTCACACACTAAGGACAATTAGATGGAGATTAGGTTCATATGATGAACCAAGAGGATTAGATTCATTTGATGAATCAAATTGGATTAAGAGTAATCCTAATTGGGCTAACTTGAGTTCGACTCAAGTTGATTCATGTGTTCAATGAGTCTAATTTAGATTTTGACTCATTGAATCAATTTAATTAAATGAATTAGATTCATTATATTAAGTTGGCTTGAATCAAATGGTTGGATTCGATCAACCATGGAAGAGATTTGGTCAAGTTTGACTTGACTTGAGAGGAAGATTAAAAGTCAAGTTAGACTTGACTTTATGCCACCTCATTGGTGAGTTGGCATTGATGTGGACCAATGATGTTACTCCACATCATCATGGATGCCACCTCATGGAAGTTACAAAGCCATTCTCTTTAATGGCTTCATATTAATTGCAATTAATGCAATTAATTTGGGAGTTTCACAATGTAGAGTGGCCGGCCACTTTGGTATGAATGTGAATTTTATTTTTCATTCAAGTGTGCTTTTTCTTCCTTCTTCCTCTCAAGCTCTCCCTCTCCTCTTCTTGCCGTGGCTGATCAAGGGTGCTAGCACACCTTTGTTTAGTTTCTCTCCACCTAATTAGTTCGTGTGGATACTTCTAGAGGAGTGTCTATTTTGATACTCTCGAGATCCGGCACCGTTTGGACGAGCGGGAACACGAAGGGCTTCGCTACAAGGGTAAATTTCTAAACATGTAGATCTAAGTGTAGATCTTGATAGTAAACTCGTACTCGTAAGTTTTTCATAAATTTTCCTTGCATGGATCTACGGCTTTGGGTGATTCGGGGTTTCCGCGACGCGAAAAGCAGTTTTCGCGGCCCGAAGAACCCAACATCTAACCCTAACTCCTTGCCTAGTGAAGTTGTTGTTATTTTGCAGGATTTTGAAGATGTGTTTCCCAAAGAAGTACCTCACGGATTGCCACCAATGAGGGGGATTGAACACCAAATAGACCTTATTCCTGGCGCTTCTCTGCCCAATAGGCCAGCTTATATGAGCAATCCTCAAGAAACAAAGGAGATACAAAATCAAGTGGAGGAGTTATTGCAAAAAGGATGGGTTAGAGAAAGTTTAAGTCCTTGTGCTGTACCCGTAATTTTGGTGCCTAAAAAGGATGGAACATGGAGGATGTGCACTGACTGTAGAGCCATCAACAACATCACAATGTGGTATAGACATCCAATCCCTAGACTTAATGATTTGCTTGGTGAATTGCATGGTGCTTGCTTCTTTTCTAAAATTGATTTAAAAAGTGGGTACCATCAAATTAGGATAAGGGAAGGGGATGAATGGAAAACAGTTTTCAAAACCAAATATGGATTGTATGAATGGTTGGTAATGCCTTTTGGGTTAACTAATGCACCAAGCACTTTTATGAGGCTTATGAACCATGTCTTACGAGAATTTCTTGGAAAATTGTGGTAGTATACTTCGATGATATTTTGGTATATTCCAAGAGTTTTGTTGAGCATATTGCACATCTCCAATCTGTCTTGCATGTTCTTAGAAAGGAAAAACTATATGCTAACTTGGAAAAGTGTTCTTTTTGCACTAATCATGTGGTTTTTCTTAGTTTTGTCATAAGTTCTAAAGGAGTGCAGGTTGATGAAGGGAAAGTTAAGGCCATTAGAGATTGGCCAACTCCTAAAAATGTGAGTGAGGTTAGGAGCTTCCATGGGTTGGCAAGTTTCTATAGGAGGTTTGTGAAGGACTTCAGTACAGTGGCAGCACCTCTAAATGAAATTGTAAAGAAAAACATGGGTTTTAGATGGGGAGAGAATCAAGAAAAGGCATTTCAAACACTTAAGGATAAACTCACACATGCACCCATTCTTGCTTTACCTGATTTTTCCAAATCTTTTGAAATTGAATGTGATGCATCTCATGTGGGTATTGGGGCTGTTTTACTTCAAGATGGTCATCCCATTGCATATTTTAGTGAGAAACTAAGTGGCGCCACTCTCAACTATTCCACTTATGATATAGAATTGTATGCACTTGTTAGAGCATTACAAACATGGCAGCATTATCTTTTGTCTAAAGAATTTGTCATTCATAGTGATCATGAATCTTTGAAGTATTTGAAAGGGCAAGGGAAGCTCAACAAAAGGCATGCCAAATGGGTCGAATTTCTTGAACAATTTCCTTATGTGATTAAGCATAAGCAAGGAAAGGTAAACGTTGTAGGAGATGCACTTTCAAGAAGGTATAACTTGTTAACTACACTTGAAACTAAATTGCTTGGCTTTGAACATATTAAGGAATTGTATATACATGATAATGAGTTTTCCCAATTATATGCTGCATGTGGAAAGAAATCACAAAATGGGTTTGCTAGGCATGACAACTACTTGTTTAAGAATAACAGACTTTGTGTGCCTAGAGGATCCATGCGTAAATTGCTAGTTAGGGAAGCACATGAGGGGGGTTTAATAGGACACTTTGGGGTTCAAAAGACCTTAGAAATGCTTCTTGAACATTTTTATTGGTCACACATGAAACACGATGTGCAGAAATTTTGTGCACAGTGCATTGTGTGTAGAAAAGCAAAATTTAAGACATTACCTCATGGACTTGACACGCCTTTGCCTATTCCTAATTTTCCTTGGACTGACTTGTCTATAGATTTTGTTTTAGGGCTACCACGTACTCAAAAAGGTAAGGACTCCATTTTTGTGGTAGTTGATAGATTCTCCAAGATGGACACTTCATACCTTGCCACAAAGTGGATGATGCAACTCATGTGGCAGATTTGTTTTGCAAAGAGGTGGTAAGACTTCATGGCATGCCTAGGAGCATTGTTTCAGATCGTGACACCAAATTTTTAAGCCATTTTTGGAGGGCCTTATGGAACAAGCTGGGAACAAAGCTTCTTTTCTCCACCACATGCAACCCACAAACTGACGGCCAGACTGAGGTGGTAAATAGGACACTTTCTACTCTTCTTAGAGTAATTATTAAGAAGAACATTAAGTCTTGGGAAGAATGTTTACCTCATGTTGAATTTGCTACATTCTACTACTCAATTTTCTCTTTTTGAGATTGTTTATGGGTTCAATCCACTAACACCTCTTGATTTGCTTCCTTTACCTAACACTTCTTCTTTAGTTCACGAGGATGGCAAAACAAAGGCAGAATATGTGAAGAAGCTTCATGAGCAAGTTAAAGCTCAAATTGAGAAGAAAATGGAGCAATATGCAAATCGAGCCAATAAAGGGAGAAAAAGAGTGGTCCTTGAACCCGGTGATTGGGTGTGGGTTCATATGAGGAAGGAACGGTTTCCTACCCAAAGGAAATCAAAGCTTCAACCAAGAGGAGATGGACCATTCCAAGTGTTGGAAAGAATTAATGACAATGCTTACAAAATTGATTTGCCCGGTGAGTATGGTGTTAGTGCAACATTTAATGTGGCTGATTTGAGTCCTTTTGATGTAGGAGATGAAGACCTAAATTCGAGGACGAATTCACCTAAAGAAGGAGGGAATGATGTGAGCCAAGAAGAGGCGTTGAAGGGAATTGGGGGGCCCATGACAAGGTCCAAGACTAAGAGAATGAAGCAAGCTTTGGAAGGCTTAATAATGAGGCTCAAGGAAAAGGAGGATCAATGCACAATGGAGGCAACAACTAAGTGGATCACATTCCTTCAATTTGAATGTGAAATTGGACCAACATGAGGACCATGTTCGTGTGCATGCATGGGGGGGTTTTTCTAAAGTGACTTTTGATGTCCTTTGTGGAGTTTTAATGCATTTTTGAAAGTTCCTAAGCTAGTATAACAAATACCATGCATGCATGGTTGCATTAAGCTAGTATTAGGGATTAGTGGTTGCATTAGTGGATAATAAAACCCATGCATGCAAGCATGATATTTATTGCATAATTAGTGCATAGGGGATCTTAAGGGATGTTAAATAGGAGAACTCTTGTATGACAAATCATGTAAGTTTGAATGAAAATTTGAGTTTCTCTTTTGTGAGAGCTTCCTTCTTGTTCTTAGGCAAAGAACTAATTTCGATCTTATCAAGGCAACTTGTGGCGATCAAAACTCCATGACTTATCACTCACCTTCTCATCTTGCTTGAGTGTGGCGTCAATACCTTTCCCCAAGCTGAATTTCAAGGCGATCCATTTACAAGGTTTCTTTATCACATGCTTAGTGTCATGCACCATTCGCATGATTGCATGCTGCGCGATAGTTTGCTCCGTTATTGTTGAACACATCGCCAGTTTCATCTCTGTCGGTGCTCCGCTGGTCCGCTCATGGGTAGCGTGACACAGCGTGGTAGCACGTCAGTTTGCACGGTGGTGCTTCACTGGGACGCTCATGGGTAGTGTACTGTAGCGTGGTAGCACGCCGGGATCCCTCCTCGTCATGTGTACCGGGAGATGAGAGCATTGAGCTCCCTCACTTATGATTTGGGATAGGAGGATAGGTGTACTCCGACAGCATCCCGTCCACTCGGTCACTCATCAGGAGGAGTGATAGCAGAGTGCACGGTTGTCACAGCCCTACCCACTCGGTCTCACCATCGTGTGTGAGATGGCTGACTGGCGTCAGGGGTGACCATGTCATTGGCATCATATGCATGATGCATTTATTTCTTGTGTTTGCTGTATTTATTTGCTGCATTTGGATGGATACATATGATTGACATGCATACATGATTTATGACACTCTCGGTCTGACGACCTTGTTATACTTATTCCCAGGTCCTAGTTAGTACAGTTTTCTCCTGTTTATTCAGTTGCATCTTTATCTTTCTTATATCAGGACTCTGTATGCATGATTACTGCTAGATGTTATTTTCTTACTATGCATGTCGATATTACCCGCTGAGGAGTTGACTCACCCCGTTGATATTACCATTTCAAGTTGAGGTTGTACGGAGAAGTTCCAATCGCTAGTCCCCTGCAGTCCACGAGGACGTTTGTTGGTCTTTTGATTTTTCTTTATTAGACTATGTTTAGACTTGTTCTGTTTTGATACTTTGGATCTTGTATGGATTTTTACTTGTCGATGGATTTTTATTTGATATGATCTTCTACATGCCTGCTTGGACGGCAAAAGAGGTAAGTTGATTTTATTTGCGTCGTTGAGTTTTTGTGCTTTATGAGTGTAGTTGAATAGGATATCGGTTTTGTGCTTTATGAGTGTAGTTGAGTAGGATGATTTGAGATGTTTACTTATCATTTGTTTTAGTTCACTATTTAACTACGTGGATGGTGTGATTGTTTGCTTATTTATTTGTTGTTATATACATATGTTCCGGTCGTGTTGGTCGTGTATGACTATGGATGTAGAAAAGTTTCAGATTATCACCTGTACAGGGGAGATGCTGTCGAAATTTCTTCAGACAGGGACTCCCCCAAGGCGTGACAATTTATGTCTCTCACTTGGCTACCAGGATTCATAAACTCTAGTACTTATATCCTGGAGGTCTAGAATTCAAATCCTGGGGAAGGCAAAAATCCACTGGCCAGGGGTGGGAAGACCTTGTGAATAACGACACACGCCCGAGAGTCGTCGGTCGATGACATAAGGGGTCGCCAGTTGGGCCGCCATTGTGGCCGCCCAAGGGACCGCCAAGGGGCCACCATTGTGGCTGCCCAAGGGGCCGAGGTGTTGGGTCGTTACATACTTATCAAAGGTCGGGATTCAATCCCAATTGTCTGCACCTGGTACACCCCAACGGAATGGTGTGGTGGAATGAAGGAATATGACTCTTATGGAAATGGTTAGATCAATGATGAGTTATTCACAATTACCAAATTTGTTTTGGGGATATGCTCTGAAAACGATGACATACATTCTGAACTTGGTACCTTCTAAGTCAGTACCCTCTACTCTCATAGAATTGTGGAATGAGCGTAAGCCTAGTTTGAAACACATTCAGATTTGGAGTAGTTCAGCACATGTGTTGAAGGAGAGCTGATAAGTTGAAATCACGTACAGAAGTTCACTTGTTCGTGGGATATCCTAGAGGAATGAAAGGTGGTTTATTTTATAGTCCTAAAGATCAGAAGGTCATTGTTAGCACCAATGCCTGATTTTTAGAAGAGGACTATGTAATGAACCATAAGCCCATGAGTAAAATTATTCTTGAGGAAATAAGAAAGGACACATCTACTTTAGTACCAACGGTACAAGATAAGATACCATAAGTAACTGCAACATGTGTCACAAATGATGTACAATTACAGATAGTGTCTCGTCGTAGTGGGAGGGTTGTTAGGAAACCTGAAAAATTCATATTTTTGAGAGAGTCTTCAAACTTGATCCCTGGTTAACATGAATTTGATCCCTGGACATATGATGAAGCACTCCAAGATAAAGATGCAGCATCTTGGCAAAGTGCAATGAATTCTGAAATAGAATCTATGCATTCTAATCAGGTCTAGGAGCATGTAGAACCATCAAATGGTGTAAAAGCCATTGGATGTAAATGGGTCTACAAAAGGAAAAGAGGAACAGATGGGAAGGCGGAAACCATTAAAGCGAGGCTTGTTGTGAAGGGGTATAATCAAAAAGAGGGAATCGATTATAAGGAAACTTTTTCTCCGGTAGCCATGCTTAAGTCTATCCGGATTCTTTTATCTATTGCTGCTCATATGGATTATGAGGTTTGGAAAATGGATGTCAAGACAGCTTTCCTTAACGGAAGTCTTGAAAAAAACATCTATATGAAGCAACCAGAGAGATTCATTGCAAAGGGCAAAGAGCATCTTATATGTAAGCTCAATCAGTCCATTTATGGACTGAAGCAAGCTTCGAGTTCTTGGAACATCTGGTTTGATGAAGTGATTAAGTCTTATGGATTCATTCAGTGCCCGGATGAGTCTTGTGTATACAGAAAAAGTGATGAAAACGTGGTGATATTTCTTGTACTATACGTAGATGACATTTTGCTCATTGATAACAATGTCAAAGTGTTGTCAAACATAAGGGTATGGATGTCCAAGAAGTTTGATATGAAAGACTTGGGAGAATGTGGACATATTCTTGGGATCAAAGTAACAAGGGATCATAAGAGAAGGATGTTGTGCTTATCCCAAGCTTTATACATTGATATTATCCTAGCTCGTTTTAGCATGCAAAACTGCAAGAAAGGTTTTCTACCTTTCAAGCATAGAGTACCTTTATCTAAAGAAATGTGTCCTAAGACACCAAAGGAGACAGAGGAGATGAAGACAGTTCCTTATGCTTCGGCTGTAAGAAGCCTAATGTATGCGATGCTATGTACGAGACCCGATATCTATTTTGCCGTGGACATGGTTAGCAGATATCAAAGTAACCCAAGATCGGGACTGTAACACCCATAGGATCCCTAGTCATTTTATGTGAATTGTTGCATGATTAGAATAAGCCTTATGTGAATATTTCCAAAAATGAAAGAAAAATAGAACCAAAAAAGAGGCATGACCAAGGTTTGAACCTTGGACCTCTTGTTAGATGCATGAATGTCATAACCAGTAGCCCCAGCAGGGGTGTGCTGTTAGGAAGGAAAGGGACAAGATAGTTAAAGGTAAGGAAAGTGAAGACTCTCTTCACTAAGAAGGAAAAGTTTAAGTTTCCTTCTTCTTCTTTCAATGAAAAGTTGGTTTTTGCCTTCTTCCTTCATGGAGAATAAATAGGAAAAAGGGAAAGAGAACTTCATTTTTTCTACCCTCTTCCTCCTCCTTCTCTCCACCGAAATCAAGCCCCTCTCCTCACCATTGCCGAAACCAACCAAAGGGATTTTCTCTCTAGGAAAGCTTCACAAGTAAGGTTACTTCTCCTAGTAAATCAAGCGAGAGGAAGTAAGTATCCCCCTCACCTGCAGTACAAGTAGCTCCCATGTTTTTGTTAGTTAGAGCCCTAGAGCCAATCATTTGATGATTGTATTTTGGACTTATTGTATCATATTCTATATAAATAAAGACATTTGGATTTTGGTTATTATACTTACTTGTATTGGTGCCAAATAAACTAAGTATAATAATGTCCTTGAGTAGATGGTTCTCACCTATATCAATCGATTAGTTGAACCGATAGTGAGATGATATATGGGAACACTACTCTTAATCATTCCTAGTCGAGTATTAACATTCAGGGACAATGTTAATACAATAAGACTAGCATGTAGGTCAACTCGATGACTTGATCTCACAAGTCATGGATATAGAGATATCAAGTTGACACATGGGTATACATTAGAGAATATATACTGAATGACCCGCCATGAGAAAGTATCATGGATCGTTATATGAGTGTCATATACTTTCTCATGTGGCTATTAGTATGACTACTAGTCCTTAGACCTGAAGTCACCATGGATCCCTACATAAGGAGTTATGTACTTTGGTTTCGTCAAACGTCACCCATAACTGGGTGGACTATAAAGGCGATTACTGGGTATATAACAAATTATGCAGAGGGATGTGAGTGATGTAGATGGGATCTATCCCTCCTATATGACGGGAGAGACATCGATATTCTTGATAGAGTGAGACCACGAAGTGTATGGCCATACCCAAATGAGTCAATATGAGATATTGAGCTCATTTGATTGAGTGAGTCTACTCGGAGTTCAAGATTTAGATTGGTCAGAGGATGACACGGTCTATGCCTCACATTGATCAATCTAGATGTCTAGGATAGAAGGACACTTGTCACATATTGTGAGGAGTCACAATTAGTAGTCACAAGGTGATGTTGGATCTCAACATTTCTTGTAACTTGGGTAGCAATGATGTATTGCTAGATGCCGCTCATTGCTTATGTTTCTAAAAGAGTTTATAACATTGCCAACGTTACCAGAACCTACTGGGTCACACACAAAGGACATGTGCATGGAGATTAGGTTCATATGATTAACCAATAGGATTAGATTCATATGATGAATCAAAGATTGGATTCAAATTAGACTTATTGAGTTAGACTCAATTAGATTCAATTGTTGAATGAGTCTAATTTAAATTTGATTCATGAGTCCATTTATATTAATGAATTGAGATTCATTAAATTAAAATTGACTTGAATCAAAGGTTGGATTTAACTCAACAAGGAAGATAATTGGTCAATTTTGACTTGACTAGATGGAAGTTGAAACATCAAGTTTGACTTGATGTATTGCCACATCATGAAAGGTTGACTCATCCTACATGGCATGACTAACCTTGCCACATCATTTCCACCTCATAATGGTGTGCCACCTCATGGAGGTTACACATCTTGTACCACTTAATGTGGCCGGCCACATTAATGAGGGAGGTTACAAGATGTGGCCGGCCACACTAATGGGTGTATAGGTTTTGTTTTTGTGGCAATTGATGATTATTCATTGCTTCATCTTCTTCCTTGGGTTCTTCCTTCTCTTTGCTACTGTTGCCGTGGGTTTCAAAGGAGGAGAAGGTGGTTGAGTGAATTCCAAGAGCATAAGGAAGAGTGAAGGTCACAAAGGAGGATACTACTTCTTGAGTGTATGAGATTCTTTTGCATCCTCTCTTTTTCTTCCTTCCAAATCCTATCCGAGAGCCCTAGAAAGTGCTAGCACACTTAGGGTACTCTCTTCTCCATCCTTGTGTGCTAGCACACGAACGGGTGGATATCACTAGAGAGTTTGTCAACGTTGACAACTTCGAGATCCGACGTACCTTGGACTTGCGGGATTACGAAAAGGGCACGCATCGAAGGTATAAATGGTTTTCCCTTTGTAGATCTACTGTAGATCATTGTTTGAAACTCGTACTTGTTTTCGAAAGTTTTTCTTCGCACGGATCTAATGGCTAGGGTGATTCGGGGTTTCCGGGACGCGAAAAAGCGATTTTCGCGGCCCGAAAAACCCAACAATTTTCTATGCTTAAAAATGATTTGAAAAACCTAGGAAGTTACCTTGTAGGGTTCGGCCATGATAAGTAAATTTAGAAACATGCCATCCATTAGTTTTTGGTTATCTATGGTTGTTAAAGTTTTATTGTTTCATGTGTTTAAAAAAAAAGAAAAAAAACTTAGAAGCACACTCTTTTAAGTTTCGGCCAGGAAAAGATAAAGAGGTTTATAGAAGGTTAAGATGTAAACTATGCTTGTACATGATTTCTTATGGTTTGTAACTCACTACATGATGTTAGGTTAAGGTTCTTCATGTTTGATGTTGCTTAGATCTTGGAACTTTGCTCTTTAGGGTTCGGCCATGAAAAGATAAAGAGGTTTAGAGAAAGTTAAGATGTAAACTATGCTTGTACATGATTTCTTATGGTTTGTAACTCCCTACATGATGTTAGGTTAAGGTTTTTCTTGTTTGATGTTGCTTAGATCTTGGAACTTTGCTCTTTAGGCTTAGATCTTGTTTGATGTTAGGTTAAGATAAAGAGGTTTAGAGAAAGTTTAAAATGTAAACTATGGTTGCTTATGATCCCTTATGGTTTGTAACTCACTACATGATGTTAGATTAAAATTTTCATGCTTCATGTTGCTTAAAGATCTAGAACCAAGCTCTTAAGGTTTCGGCCAAGAGGGAATAAAGGAATTAGAGGAAGTTTAAGAACCTAATTATGCTTGTTTATGAATCCTCATTATATGGCACCCACTATATGATGTTAGTTTAAGATTTATCATGCTTCATGTTGAAGAAAAAGATTGAGAACCATGCTACTAGGGTTCGGCCAAGAAGAAGAAAAAGAAAAAGAGATTAGGTTAAAAGCTACCAAGGGTTTCTAAAGGTCTTACATGCTATGTTAAGTATTATGAAAACTTAGGTATTTGATTTCCATGTTTTATGTTGCTTGAAAACCTAGGATTCATGCTTTTGATGGTTCGGCCAAGTTAGGTTTTAGGGTTTGTAGGAAGTTCAAAACCCTAACCATGCATGATAATGATTCTATATGATATGGTATGAACTTTTATGTTATGATATGCTTTATGTTATGTACACACATGCCATCATATTATGATTCCTTATGAAATGCTTTATGTTATGTGCACTTATGATTCCTTATGATATGTTTTAGGTTATGTGCACTTTATGCTATCATGATATGCTAAAAACATGCTATGTTTCATGATATGACAAGAACATGCTATGTTACATGATATGACAAGAACATGATATGTTTATGAAAGGCTTATGTAAGATGAAAAGCCTAAGAGATGCTTCCCTTAAGTTGGGATCAAGAGCACACTTCATGATATGACAAGAACATGATATGTATGATATGATAAGAAACATGATATGCTATTTTACTTTTGTATGGATTGGACCAAGTGTGAGCACCATAAGCGCCCCTAGGTCGATGGTCTATGAAACGGGCCTAGTAAAAGGGATAGGCTCCTAAGTTGCCCCTAGGTCGATGATCTATGAAACGGGCCTAGTTCCTAGTACGTTCAAGATTAGCAACCTTGGATCTACTTAGGATGCGCGCATTCATGTATGTATGTGGTACAAGCCGGGCCCTCATGTTGAGATTATGTTTAAGTATGTATAAGATATATGTTTTCAAAAGGACATCTTGCATATGTTCATTTCATGATACATGTTTTCAAAAGTACATCTTGCATCTACATGTTCATGTTATATGGTTCTCCTTTATGCTTATCTAAGATGCTCTTGAAAATATGTCTATGATGCTTATATGATCATGTTACTATTTTATGTTTATGCTCACATGATATGATATGATTTTATGTTATGCTCTCATATGATATGATATGATTTTATGTTTATGCTCTCACATGCTATGATATGATTTTATGTTTATGATCTCATATGATATGATATGACTTTATGCTTATTTTTTCACATGCTAGGTTATGACTTGCCAAGTGAACATGTTAATACTTTATGTTATGTATGATTTATGATTTTTGTGAGTAGGAAATAAACTTACTAAGCCTATGTGCTTATAGTTTTATGTTTCCTTGTACTAAAGAAAAAGGAAAAGAATGGCTAAACTAAGAGGAGCAGCAGGAAGGGCAAGAATGTGTGTGGAAGTGGCATGGTGGAATAGATCCATTTATATTTCAGAACTTATATATACCTAAGTTGTGCATGAGAACCATGTTTTGACTTTATGCTTTTGAAAATAACTTGAACTAGTATGGATAGTTATGCACTTATGTCCTCCTTGTTTCATGTTGGGATGCTTATGATATCATGAATCATGTTTTAAGTAGTTGATGATAAATCAAGTTATATGCATGAATACTAGTGCATTCACATGTTATGATTGAAAGATTAGCATGTTAAGCATGGTTCTATGTTATATGACTATATGGTTCACATGTCATGTTTAGTCCATATGCATATGATTAGATTAAATTTTAGACAACCCACTTCCGCTGCCATGATTGCATATGCATATGTATACATGTATGTATGTTTTAAGTAAGTAACCCTGTCCCTTCTTTAGTAATAGTAGAGGGGCGGGCCTTACAAACTGGTATCAGAGCAGGTCTGCCTTTCCACTACACACACATTAAGCCTCCATCCTGCAGCTCCAAGTAAGAATTTCTATGCCTACTCTATTTCTTTTTATGTATGATAAGAAATGCTTTAATTTAAGTATGCATGTCTACTCTATTTTTAATTATGATAAGTCACAGTTTTAGTCTAAGTATGCATGATGGTAGGTTAAGAATAATGATAACTTATGCTAGCCTTGTTGTCATTTATGAAGATAAGCATGGCTAGAAGACGCAATACCAGAGCCGATGAGACGGTACCCCCACCTGATCTGATGCATGTAGTCACCGAACTTTAGCGTCAGGTTACGGAACAGCAGCAAGTGATTAATGCTCTGATGAATCAACAGGGGAATCCTGTTATCCCACCAGGGAATCCAAACACGATGCCAGTCATACCTACAGCTGTGCCAGTACCACCGGCACTAGTACCACCCGTGGGCCCTGCCCCAGGGATCAGACAAGAGGCATATCTGATTCAGTGGCGGAGACTGAAGCCGGAAGCCTTCTCTGGTAATTGTGAACCATGGGACGCTCAAGCCTGGTTCAAGACTGTGGAAAGCATAGTAGAACTATTGGACTGGCCAGAGCATGAGAAAATCAAGTGTGCATCATTCTGCCTTACTAGAGATGCCAGAATGTGGTGGGACCGAGTTAAAGCAAAAAGACAAGTGAACCAAATGAGATTGACGGATTTTGAAGCTGAATTCTTTGAAGAATTCTTCCACATGCGTGTGACCAACAAGCACTACGACGAGTTCACCGAGTTCAGACAAGGTGACCTACCAGTAAATGAAGCTGTGAAGAGATTCAACCGTCTAGCGCACCTATGCCCAGAGTTGGTCAGCACAGAAAGAGAAAGGGTCAAACTTATGCTGAAGATGCTCAGACCCGAGATAGCTCTGAATGTCGCCGACGGAGTTAATAGACCGCAGACTGGCGAAGAGGTAATCAGCAGTGCCCTGATCACCGAACACTATCTGAAGGCACTGAACGAGGGCAAGAGTCAAGTCCAGCCCGGAGGACAGAAACCTCAAAATACCAGAACCAGCTGGAAAGGAAACCACAGAGGCAAGAAAAAGTAATGGAACGACTCTAAGGGTGGTCCAGCAAGCAAGCAACCTACGTTCCCTCAGTGTACCACATGTGGGAAGAAGCATCCAGGAATATGCTGTATAGGCACAAATAGGTGCTACAACTGTGGATTGGAAGGACATATGACGAGAAACTGTCCTACCCAGATTTAGACACCTCCTCAGAAGTATGTCCAGAACAGAGGTGCTCCCCCACAGCTACACCAGATGTAGGCTACTATAGAAGGGACTTTGATAAGCCAAGGGAGACTAGAAGCTCCGCCAGTTACGACGAATGTCAGGGTCTTCTCCCTCACCAAGGAAGATGTGGCGAATGCTTCTACAGTTGTCACAGGTCAGATATTTATTTTCAGTCAGCATGCTACTGTATTATTTGATACTGGGGCGACGCACTCGTTCGTCTCTACATCTTTCACAAGGAAGATAGACATGCCACCACAAGCCTTAGATCGCAAGTTCTTAACAACCCTACATTCGGGAGAAGTAATGCCATCTACTCATATGCTACGAGCCACGCCCGTCAGAATCGTAGACAGGGAACTCTACTGTGATCTGATAGTGCTCAACATGCAGGATTATGATATTATTTTAGGCATGGATTTCCTGAGCAAGAACGGTGCTTCGAGAGAGTGCCTTAAGAGAAAAGTGATCTTCCAGCCTGAAGCAGAATCGATGTTTGTATTTATTGGGAAGCCAAGAGAAATTTTGTGCTACGGGGTCGAAAATATGTCCGGACAGCTCTCTACCCTGACTATAGTACCGACGCTATTCGACGATAAATTGGGGAAGCAAACCCGTGACCAAAGCATCCAAAGGATCAAGCAAGAGGTCTTAGAAGGAAAGAATGATGGATTCCGTATCGCTGTCAGTGGAATATTATACCTCAGGGATCGCTTATGTATTCCCGACGATCCGGAATTGCGAAAGAAGATACTGGAAGAAGCCCATGCAACACCCTATACGATGCATCCTGGATCCACCAAGATGTACCAAGACCTGAAAAAGAGATTCTGGTGGTTCGGTATGAAAAGAGACGTGGCTCAGTATGTCAGTACCTGTCTGACCTACCAGAGAGTTAAACCAGAGACCTGGAGGTGTACTGCAGCCAATTCAGATTCCAGAATGGAAATGGGAGAATATTTCTATGGATTTTATCTCGGGACTGTTGGATCGAAAAGAATTTAGATATATCCACAATAGCGTGATATTGTCCACTTTGGGCCTAAGCCCTCATGGTTTTGCTCTTGGGCTCTCCCCCAAAAGGCCTCATACCAATGGAGATATCTTTTCACTTATAAACCCATGATCTTTCCCATGTGTTTCCAATATGGGACTATGTTTGCAACCTTGCAACCCCAACAATCCCCCCCTCAAACAAAGGACCATAGGCTTCCGACGTCCGATCCTCGACCCACCAGGTCTTCCTGCCCCTCGGCCCACCCGACCTACTAGGACTTCCTTGCCTAGTCACAACTAGGACTTCCTACCTGGTGTCTGGTCCTCTTGATCCGAACATAGGAGCCCCCACTTTCTTTGTTCGAGGTCAATATTGTACCCACATGGCTTAATCAGACCATAGCTCTTGTGCACAGTCGGCGGTTAAACCTTCTGGCAGTCTGGGCTCTGAAACCAATTGTTGGATCGAAAAGAATTTAGATATCTCCACAATAGCATGATATTGTCCACTTTGGCCCTAAGCCCTCATGGTTTTGCTCTTGGGTTCTCCTCAAAAGGCCTTATACCAATGGAGATATCTTTTCTCTTATAAACCCATGATCTTTCTCATGTGTTTCCAATATGGGACTATGTTTGCAACCTTGCAACCCCAACAGGGACTACCCAAAACGACGAACGACTACGATGCCATATAGGTAACTGTGGACAGATTGACAAAATCCACCCACTTCCTACCAATCAAGATGACCTATTCGATTGAGCAACTGGCTCAATTATATGTCAAGGAAATTATTAGATTACATGGGATTCCTAAGACTATTATTTCTGACAGAGATGGTCACTTTATTTCACATTGCTGGGAATGTGTTCAGAGGGCTCTTGGCACGAAGCTATTGTTCAGTACTGCCTTCCACCCTCAGACCGACGGACAAACAGAAAGGGTGAACCAAGTACTAGAAGATATGTTACGAGCTTGCGCCTTAGCATTCAAGGGGAGCTGGTGCCGATACCTATGCTTAGCAGAATTCGCCTACAACAATAGTTACCAAGCTACTATTGGAATGGCGCCTTACGAGGCTTTGTACAGGAGGAAATGTAGATCCCCTATATGCTGGTACGAAGGCGGTGAAAAGAAGGAGATGGGATTCCGAACAGATTTCATTGACAACACCACCTGTGCTATATAGAACATCCGCCAAAGAATAGAAACTGCTCAGAGTCCGCAGAAGAATTATGCAGATAAGCGACGTAGGCCATTGGAATTTAGTGTCGGGGATTCGGTATTTCTCAAGGTAGCTCCTATGAAAGGAGTGATGAGGTTCAGAAAGAAGGGAAAGCTGAGTCCGCGCTACGTGGGACCATATTAGATTCAGGTAGCTTATGAGATAGAGCTGCCTCAAGAGATGTCAGCTATCCACAACGTGTTCCACGTTTCGATGCTAAAGAAATGTATTCCGAGCACAGACCAAGTGATCGAGCCACAGACAGTACAAGTTCAAGAGGACCTAAGTTATGAGAGCTGACCGGTTCAGATATTAGACCGAGATGTCAAAAGACTACGGAACAAAGAGGTACCCTTAGTAAAGGTCCTGTGGCAAAATCAATGGTTCGAAGAAGCCACTTGGGAACGCGAAAACGACATGAAACAAAAGTACCCAGAGCAATTTTAAGTTCGAGGATGAACTTTTATGAGGTATGGGGGACTGTAACACCCATAGGATCCCTAGTCATTTTATGTGAATTGTTGCATGATTAGAATGAGCCTTATGTGAATATTTCCAAAAATGAAAGAAAATAGAACCAAAAAAGAGGCATGACCAAGGTTTGAACCTTGGACCTCTTGTTAGATGCATAATGTCATAACTAGTAGCCCCAGCAGGGTGTGTTGTTAGGAAGGAAAGGGATAAGATAGTTAAAGGTAAGGAAAGTGAAGGCACTCTTCACTAAGAAGGAAAAGTTTAAGTTTCCTTCTTCTTCTTTCAATAAGAAGTTGGTTTTTGCCTTGTTCCTTCATGGAGAATAAATAGGAAAAAGGGAAAGAGAACTTCATTTTTTCTTCCCTCTTCCTCCTCCTCCTTCTCTCCACCGAAATCAAGTCCCTCTCCTCACCATTGCCGAAACCAACCAAAGGGATTTTCTCTCTAGGAAAGCTTCACAAGCAAGATTACTTCTCCTAGTAAATCAAGCGAGAGGAAATAAGTATCCCCCTCACCTGCAGTACAAGTAGCTCCCATGTTTTCTATGCTTAAAAATGATTTGAAAAACCTAGGAAGTTACCTTGTAGGGTTCGACCATGATAAGTAAATTTAGAAACATGCCATCCATTAGTTTTTGGTTATCTATGGTTGTTAAAGTTTTATTGTTTCATGTGTTTAAAAAAAAAAGGAAAAAAAAACTTAGAAGCACACTCTTTTAAGTTTCGGCCAGGAAAAGATAAAGAGGTTTATAGAAGGTTAAGATGTAAACTATGCTTGTACATGATTTCTTATGGTTTGTAACTCACTACATGATGTTAGGTTAAGGTTCTTCATGTTTGATGTTGCTTAGATCTTGGAACTTTGCTCTTTAGGGTTCGGCCATGAAAAGATAAAGAGGTTTAGAGAAAGTTAAGATGTAAACTATGCTTGTACATGATTTCTTATGGTTTGTAACTCCCTACATGATGTTAGGTTAAGGTTTTTCTTGTTTGATGTTGCTTAGATCTTGGAACTTTGCTCTTTAGGGTTCGGCCATGAAAAGATAAAGAGGTTTAGAGAAAGTTTAAAATGTAAACTATGGTTGCTTATGATCCCTTATGGTTTGTAACTCACTACATGATGTTAGATTAAAATTTTCATGCTTCATGTTGCTTAAAGATCTAGAACCAAGCTCTTAAGGTTTCGGCCAAGAGGGAATAAAGGAATTAGAGGAAGTTTAAGAACCTAATTATGCTTGTTTATGAATCCTCATTATATGTCACCCACTATATGATGTTAGTTTAAGATTTATCATGCTTCATGTTGAAGAAAAAGATTGAGAACCATGCTACTAGGGTTCGGCCAAGAAGAATGAAAAGAAAAAGAGATTAGGTTAAAAGCTACCAAAGGTTTCTAAAGGTCTTACATGCTATGTTAAGTATTATGAAAACTTAGGTATTTGATTTCCATGTTTTATGCTGCTTGAAAACCTAGGATTCATGCTTTTGATGGTTCGGCCAAGTTAGGTTTTAGGGTTTGTAGGAAGTTCAAAACCCTAACCATGCATGATAATAATTCTATATGATATGGTATGAACTTTTATGTTATGATATGCTTTATGTTATGTACACACATGCCATCATGTTATGATTCCTTATGAAATGCTTTATGTTATGTGCACTTATGATTCCTTATGATATGTTTTAGGTTATGTGCACTTTATGCTATCATGATATGCTAAAAACATGCTATGTTTCATGATATGACAAGAACATGATATGTTACAATGTATGACAAGAACATGATATGTTTATGAAAGGCTTATGTAAGATGAAAAACCTAAGAGATGCTTCCCTTAAGTTGGGATCAAGAGCACTCTTCATGATATGACAAGAACATGATATGTCATGATATGACAAGAACATGATATGTATGATATGATAAGAAACATGATATGCTATTTTACTTTTGTATGACTTGTACCAAGGGTGGGCTCCATAAGTGCCCCTAGGTCGATGGTCTATGAAACGGGCCTAGGAAAAGAGATGGGCTCCTAAGTTGCCCCTAGGTCGATGGTCTATGAAACGGGCCTAGTTCTTAGTTGGTTCAAGATTAGCTACCTTGGATCTACTTAGGATGCGCGCATTCATGTATGTATGTGGTACAAGCCGGGCCCTCATGTTGAGATTATGTTTAAGTATGTATAAGATATATGTTTTCAAAAGGACATCTTGCATATGTTCATTTCATGATACATGTTTTCAAAAGTACATCTTGCATCTACATGTTCATGTTATATGGTTCTCCTTTATGCTTATGTAAGATGCTCTTGAAAATATGTCTATGATGCTTATATGATCATGTTACTATTTTATGTTTATGCTCACATGATATGATATGATTTTATGATTATGCTCTCACACCATATGATATGTTTTATGTTATGCTCTCATATGATATGATATGATTTTATGTTTATGCTCTCACATGCTATGATATGATTTTATGTCTATGATCTCATATGATATGTGTTGGGTTTTTCGGGCCGCGAAAACCGCTTTTCGCGACGCAGAAACCCCGAATCACCCAAAGTCGTAAATCCGTGCAAGGAAAACCGAACGAAATACAAATACGAGTTTCAAAATCTTTAGATCTACTCCTATATCTATGTGTTGAGAACTTTACCCTTGTTGCGTGCCCTTTCGCGTTCCCGCTCTTTCAAGGAGTTGCCGGATCTCAAGACCGTCAAGCGCCGGTCCTCTAGAAGTATCCACACGGACACGTAGGTGGAGAAACCTTACACAAAAGGTGTGCTAGCACCTTGTGTGGTCACAACAAGAGGAGGAAAGGGAGAGAGCTCTCTTGAGGAAGAAGAAGAAGAAGTAATGCCTTGAATAAAATCAAATTTTCATTCACCACTTTTGTGTGGCCGGCCACTCCATGGAGTGTAACTCCCATTCCACATTAATCACAATTAATGTGAAGCCATTAAGAGGTGTTGTGTAACTCCTATGATGTGGCACATCATGAAGATGTGGACCATTACCATTGGTCCACATCTTGCCACCTCACAATGATGTGGCAAATGAGTAACCTCCACTCATTTAATGTGGCCAACCCACATTAAATGCAATGAAGGCTTGTAACCTCCATGAGGTGGCAAAACAAGATGATGTGGAACAACACTATTGGTCCACATCTTGCCACCTCACTCATGATGTGGCAAAGAGTCAAGTCAAACTTGACTCTTCCTCTTCCTCTCTAGTCAAGTCAAACTTGACTCAATCTCTCTCATGGTTGATCTAATCTAACCATTTGATTCAAGCCAACTTAATATAATGAATCTAATTCATTAAATAAAATTGATCTAATGAGTCATAATCTAAATTAGACTCATTAAATACATGAATCAACTTGAGTCTAACTCAAGTAGCCCAATTTGGATTACTCTTAATCCAATTTGATTCATCAAATGAATCTAATCCTCTTGGTTCATCATATGAACCAAATCTCCATCTAAATGTCCTAAGTGTGTGACCCTATAGGTTCTTGTAACGTTGGCAATGCCCTAAAACCATTTAGGAGCATAAGTAATGAGCGGTATCTAGCAACACATCATTACTACCCAAGTTACAAGAAATGTCGAGATCCAACATCACCTTGTGACTACAATTGTGACTCCTCACAATATGTGACATTGTCCTTCTATCCTAGACATCTAGATTGATCAATATGAGACATAGACCGTGTCATCCTCTAATCAATCTAAATCTTGAACTCCAAGTAGACTCACTCGATCAAATGAGCTCAACATCTAATGTTGACTCATTTGGACATGGCCATGCACTTCGTGGTCAAACTCTATCAAGAATATTGATGTCGCTCCCGTCATATGGGAGGGATAGATCCCATCTACATCACTCACATCCCTCTGCATAATTTGTTACATACCCAGTAATCGTCTTTATAGTCCACCCTGTTACGGGTGACGTTTGACGAAACCAAAGTACATAACTCCTTACGTAGGGATCCATGGTGACTTCAGGTCAAAGGACTAATAGTCATACTAATAGTCACATGAGAAAGTATATGACACTCATATAACGATTCATGATACTTTCTCATGGCGGGTCATTCAGTATACATTCTCTAATGCATACCCATGTGTTAGCTTGATATCTCTATATCCATGACTTGTGAGATCAAGTCATCGAGCTGACCTACATGCTAGTCTTATTGTATTAACATTGTCCCTGAATGTTAATACTCGACTAGGAAAGATTTAGAGTAGTGTTCCCTATATCATCTCACTATCGATTCAACCAATCGATTGATATAGGTAAGAACCTTCTACTCAAGGACGTTACTATACTTATTTTATCTGGCACTAATACAAATAAGCATAATAACCAAAAACCAATGCCTTAATATATATACAAGAATATGATATACATGAGTCCATACAATCATCAAATGATTGGCTCTAGGGCTCTAACTAACAATATGATATGACTTTATGCTTATGTTTTCACATGTTAGGTTATGACTTGCCAAGTGAACATGTTAATACTTTATGTTATGTATGATTTATGGTTTTTGTGAGTAGGAAAGGAACTTACTAAGCTTATATGCTTAAAGTTTTATGTTTCCTTGTACTGATGAAAATGTTTGCCAATGCCCTGCTATTTCTCCGCGCCTGCACATCAGTACAAATGT
This sequence comes from Zingiber officinale, assembly GCF_018446385.1. Taxonomy (NCBI): domain Eukaryota; kingdom Viridiplantae; phylum Streptophyta; class Magnoliopsida; order Zingiberales; family Zingiberaceae; genus Zingiber; species Zingiber officinale. The sequence goes on from NC_056000.1 coordinate 93,033,387, forward strand.
GAGAAGCACATCCAGTATCTAATACCCATGATGTAGAAATAGATAGATTGACTTCTATAACATATATACCTGAAGTGGAAGTCTCACTTCGCTTCTTCTTAAGATCCTCCAAGTATACCTTGCAGTTCCTCTTCCAGTGCCCGGTCTGACCACAGTGGAAGCAGGTAGCATCCTTGGCGACCCCTCCTTTAGGCTTCAGTGCCTTGCCTTTGCCCTTGGTTTGGGACTTTCCCTTACCGTAGGGCTTGCCCTTGCCCTTGTGCTTCTGGACCATCAGAATGGGCTTAACCTTCTTAAGGTTAATCTCAGCAGTTCGTAACATACTAAGTAGCTCGGGCAGTGGCTTGTCAATCTCGTTCATGTTATAGTTGAGAACGAATTGACTATAGCTATCCGGCAAGAACTGCAAGATCAAGTCAGTGGCCAGCTCTTGGCCAAGTGGGAACCCCAGTCTTTGTAGGTTCTCGATGTACCCAATCATCTTGAGTACATAAGGACCTACAGAAGACCCGTCTGACATCTTGCACTGAAACAGTCCATCGAGATCTCAAATCTCTCATGCCTCGCTTGTCCCTGATATAGTTGGCGAAGATGCTCAACCATATCGTAAGCGCCCATCAACTCATGTTGCTTCTGAAGCTCTGAGTTCATGGTCGCGAGCATTAGACAGGACACATCTAATGCATCGTCTTGATGCTTCTTATAAGCATCTTTGTCGGCTCGCGGGGCATTGGCAGGAGGAGCCTCCGAAACGGGCTGCTCCAGAACGTACAGTTTATGTTCTTGGGTGAGAACTATTCTCAAGTTCCTGTACCAGTCCAGGAAATTCGCTCCGTTGAGCTTGTCCTTCTCAAGGACAGATCGCAGGGAGAAGGAATTCGTGTTCAACGTCATAGTTATCTACAACAGAAAAATTTGCAGAAATAAATATCATATTCTTAAAATCATTTAATTAGGCCTTTAATTAAATGATGCTCCCACTGAATTCTATAATTCTTGTGGGACAAGATCCACATCATACTAATCCTTGAGTTAGCTTTGGCTAATACGCCCAAGGCTTAGCATGATCGGTAGGTAACGATTACCAATTACATCTCTATGCAACTCTTGTTTATAGAATCAATATCCGCATTTATATTAAAACTCGAGTTAGCTTTGGCTAATACGCCCGAGAGTTAATATAGATGTGATTTTGACTTATCTTTTCCAACCGTTGGAATAATGCCTATAGTTGACTCGATCCAACCGAGTAACTAGGAATACTCAATCTAATTGAGTTTGTATTCACCCATGCGTTGATAGGCGGGACCAAAATTGTCCCTCCGTACCTTACCAAGATAATATGTATTGCTCTGCTTTGGCAGATTCAACAATACATGTGATCGAGGTAGTGATAGGTATCACGGCACGGTTAGGCATTTAGAGTTGGTTCGATCGAGATCTAATCTAATCGAAAAGGATGCATCTTGTGCACGACTTAGATCTAATCTAATCGCAAGGGTGCATCATGTGCACGACATAGATCTAATCTAATCGTAAGGCACTAATTAATAATTACTTATTAAACATGCATCATATACATAAGCAATTAACTAATTAATCTATTTGTGATTTAGTCATGGCCCTACTACGATCTTCTCAAGCCAATGAGAAGATCGATTGGTCAACCTAGGGTCAACAGCTTCTCCAAGCTCCTCCCTTTGACCACCTTGTGTTGCTCGTGCCCGCCTCGGAACTCCGTCTCGTGTGGACCCTCCACCGCTCCAATTTGTACATTACAATTTGAAACTCGAGTTACATTCGAGTCTAAATCTAATTTATAACAAGAATATAAGAGAAGGCACGACGCGCAGGTCGCGAATATAATACAACACTCGCAAACAAATAACGGTGTTAGCTAGAGCCCTAGAGCCAATCATTTGATGATTGTATATTGGACTTATTGTATCATATTCTATATAAATAAAGGCATTTGGATTTTGGTTATTATACTTACTTGTATTGGTGCCAAATAAACTAAGTATAATAATGTCCCTGAATAGACGGTTCTCACCTATATCAATCGGTTAGTTGAACCGATAGTGAGATGATATAGGGAACACTACTCTTAATCATTCCTAGTCGAGTATTAACATTCAGGGACAATGTTAATGCAATAAGACTAGCATGTAGGTCAACTCGATGACTTGATCTCACAAGTCATGGATATAGAGATATCAAGTTGACACATGGGTATACATTGGAGAATGTATACTGAATGACCCGCCATGAGAAAGTATCATGGATCATTATATGAGTGTCATATACTTTCTCATGTGGCTATTAGTATGACTATTAGTCCTTAGACCTGAAGTCACCATGGATCCCTACATAAGGAGTTATGTACTTTAGTTTCGTCAAATGTCACCCGTAACTGGGTGGACTATAAAGGCGATTACTGGGTATGTAACGAATTATGCAGAGGGATGTGAGTGATGTAGATGGGATCTATCCCGCCTATATGACGGGAGAGACATCGATATTCTTGATAGAGTGAGACCACGAAGTGCATGACCATGCCCAAATGAGTCAATATGAGATATTGAGCTCATTTGATTTAGTGAGTCTACTTGGAGTTCAAGATTTAGATTGATTAGAGGATGACACGGTCTATGCCTCACATTGATCAATCTATATGTCTAGGATAGAAGGTGATGTTGTATCTCAACATTCTTGTAACTTGGGTAGTAATGATGTGTTGCTAGATACCGCTCATTACTTATGCTTCTAAATGGGTTTAGGAGCATTGCCAACGTTACAAGAACCTATAGGGTCACACACAAAGGGCAATTTGATGGAGATTAGGTTCATTTGATGAACCTAAAGGATTAGGTTCATTCGATGAACCAAATTGGATTAAGAGTAATCCAAGGTAGGCTAATTGAGTTGGACTCAATTTGGTTCATGTGTTAAGTGAGTCTAATTTGTACTTAGGCTCATTTAATTAATTTAATTCAATGAATAGAGATTCATTAAATTAAAATTGACTTGAACCAATGGTAGATTAGATCAACCAAGGGAGAGAAGTGGTCAAGTTTGACTTGACATAAGTAGGAAGATGAAGAGTCAAGTTTTGACTTGACTTTGACTTGACCAATGCCACATCATCAAGGCTTCTTCATTTGGTCAAGTTTGACTTGACCAAATGCCACCTCATGGGAGTTACCAAGAGTGGTGACTCTTGATATTCCATGGGAATTACAAGCCAAAAATGTGGCCGGCCACTTTTATTCATGAAAAGGAGTTTCATTTTTCATGAGTAACTCTATCTTCTTCTTCCTTGGTTCTCTTCTCTCCCTCTCCTCCTCCACTACTGATCTCTAAGGTTGCTAGCACATCCTTAGAGGTTTTTCTCCATCTCTTGCTTGTGTGGATACGTGTAGAGAGTTGTCTACATTGACAACTTCGAGATCCGGCGTATCGAGGACGAGCGGGATACGCAAAAGGGCACGCAACAAGGGTAAAGATCTTCATCATGTAGATCTAGAAGTTTTGTAACTCGTACTCGTATGTTTTCGAATTTTTCTTCGCACGAGATCCGTTGGCTAGGGTGATTCGGGGTTTCCGCGACGCGAAAAAGCGGTTTTCGCGGCCCGAAAAACCCAACAAACGGCACGCAGGCCGTATTATGAATTACAACACAATCCAATCACATTGGGTTTTTTGGGCCATGACTATCACAAAATTAATATATAATTCAAAATTATATATTTTTCATAATTTTCTGTAATTTTAAATTAATTTTTACAATTTTTATGAGTAAAATTTCCCGACAGACCCGTTTAGCGGTTTCGGGCGCATTGCGGGGCCAGGGGCAGCGCCCCTACCCGCGATCTAACCATCGCGAGGGTTCCTTTGTGATCCAACAGCGCCTAAACCCGCTGTCCCAAAACGATTTGGGCCGAGACATTGCCGTTTCGGAAAAATCTTCCCGGCGGGTTCGTTTTTAGCGATTTCGGGTGCAATCGCGGAGCAAATCCACTTGCGGGGTTAGGGGCAGTACCCCTACCCGCGATCTAACCATCGCGAGTTGCTCCTAAGCGATCTAATGGCACCCAAGCCCGCTGTCCCAAAAATTTTGGGGCGAAACGAAGCCGTTTTGGAAAAATCTTTCCGGTAGCCGAAGCCTACAAGCGACTAAACACTTGTGCTTCTATTACTCGAGAAAAATACTCATAAAAACCCAAAAATCATAATTTTACAAAAAATTACAGAAACTTTAGTTTTCATAAAACCAAAAACAAACTCGTACTCGCCTTGCACGTGGCTCTGATACCACAGTTGGATTTTTCGGGCCGTGAAAACCGCTTTTCGCGTCGCGGAAACCCCGAATCACCCAAAGCCGTAGATCCGTGCAAGGAAAACCGAACGAAATACAAATACGAGTTTCAAAATCTTTAGATCTACTCCTAGATCTATGTGTTGAGAACTTTACCCTTGTTGCGTGCCCTTTCGCGTTCCCGCTCTTCCAAGGAGTTGCCGTATCTCTAGACCGTCAAGCGCTGGTACTCTAGAAGTATCCACACGGACACGTAGGTGGAGAAACCTCACACAAAAGGATAGAAGGTTAGGCATTTAGAGTTGGTTCGATCGAGATCTAATCTAATCGAAAAGGATGCATCTTGTGCACGACTTAGATCTAATCTAATCGCAAGGGTGCATCATGTGCACGACTTAGATCTAATCTAATCGTAAGGCACTAATTAATAATTACTTATTAAACATGCATCACATACATAAGCAATTAACTAATTAATCTATTTGTGATTTAGTCATGGCCCTACTACGATCTTCTCAAGCCAATGAGAAGATCGATTGGTCAACCTAGGGTCAACAGCTTCTCCAAGCTCCTCCCTTTGACCACCTTGTGTTGCTCGTGCCCGCCTCGGAACTCCGTCTCGTGTGGACCCTCCACCGCTCCAATTTGTACATTACAATTTGAAACTCGAGTTACATTCGAGTCTAAATCTAATTTACAACAAGAATATAAGAGAAGGCACGACGCGCAGGTTGCGAATATAATACAACACTCGCAAACAAATAACGGTGTTAGCTAGAGCCCTAGAGCCAATCATTTGATGATTGTATATTGGACTTATTGTATCATATTCTATATAAATAAAGGCATTTGGATTTTGGTTATTATACTTACTTGTATTGGTGCCAAATAAACTAAGTATAATAATGTCCCTGAATAGACGGTTCTCACCTATATCAATCGGTTAGTTGAACCGATAGTGAGATGATATAGGGAACACTACTCTTAATCATTCCTAGTCGAGTATTAACATTCAGGGACAATGTTAATGCAATAAGACTAGCATGTAGGTCAACTCGATGACTTGATCTCACAAGTCATGGATATAGAGATATCAAGTTGACACATGGTATACATTGGAGAATGTATACTGAATGACCCGCCATGAGAAAGTATCATGGATCGTTATATGAGTGTCATATACTTTCTCATGTGGCTATTAGTATGACTATTAGTCCTTAGACCTGAAGTCACCATGGATCCCTACATAAGGAGTTATGTACTTTAGTTTCGTCAAACGTCACCCGTAACTGGGTGGACTATAAAGGCGATTACTGGGTATGTAACGAATTATGCAGAGGGATGTGAGTGATGTAGATGGGATCTATCCCTCCTATATGACGGGAGAGACATCGATATTCTTGATAGAGTGAGACCACGAAGTGCATGGCCATGCCCAAATGAGTCAATATGAGATATTGAGCTCATTTGATTTAGTGAGTCTACTTGGAGTTCAAGATTTAGATTGATTAGAGGATGACACGGTCTATGCCTCACATTGATCAATCTATATGTCTAGGATAGAAGGTGATGTTGTATATCAACATTCTTGTAACTTGGGTAGTAATGATGTGTTGCTAGATACCGCTCATTACTTATGCTTCTAAATGGGTTTAGGAGCATTGCCAACGTTACAAGAACCTATAGGGTCACACACAAAGGGCAATTTGATGGAGATTAGGTTCATTTGATGAACCTAAAGGATTAGGTTCATTCGATGAACCAAATTGGATTAAGAGTAATCCAAGGTAGGCTAATTGAGTTGGACTCAATTTGGTTCATGTGTTAAGTGAGTCTAATTTGTACTTAGGCTCATTTAATTAATTTAATTCAATGAATAGAGATTCATTAAATTAAAATTGACTTGAACCAATGGTAGATTAGATCAACCAAGGGAGAGAAGTGGTCAAGTTTGACTTGACATAAGTAGGAAGATGAAGAGTCAAGTTTTGACTTGACTTTGACTTGACCAATGCCACATCATCAAGGCTTCTTCATTTGGTCAAGTTTGACTTGACCAAATGCCACCTCATGGGAGTTACCAAGAGTGGTGACTCTTGATATTCCATGGGAATTACAAGCCAAAAATGTGGCCGGCCACTTTTATTCATGAAAAGGAGTTTCATTTTTCATGAGTAACTCTATCTTCTTCTTCCTTGGTTCTCTTCTCTCCCTCTCCTCCTCCACTACTGATCTCTAAGGTTGCTAGCACATCCTTAGAGGTTTTTCTCCATCTCTTGCTTGTGTGGATACGTGTAGAGAGTTGTCTACATTGACAACTTCGAGATCCGGCGTACCGAGGACGAGCGGGATACGCAAAAGGGCATGCAACAAGGGTAAAGATCTTCATCATGTAGATCTAGAAGTTTTGTAACTCGTACTCGTATGTTTTCGAATTTTTCTTCGCACGAGATCCGTTGGCTAGGGTGATTCGGGGTTTCCACGACGCGAAAAAGCGGTTTTCGCGGCCCGAAAAACCCAACAAACGACACGCAGGCCGTATTATGAATTACAACACAATCCAATCACATTGGGTTTTTTGGGCCATGACTATCACAAAATTAATATATAATTCAAAATTATATATTTTTCATAATTTTCTGTAATTTTAAATTAATTTTTACAATTTTTATGAGTAAAATTTCCCGGCAGACCCGTTTAGCGGTTTCGGGCGCAATCGCGGAACGGATCCCCTTGTGGGGCCAGGGGCAGCGCCCCTACCAGCGATCTAACCATTGCGAGGGTTCCTTTGCGATCCAACAGCGCCTAAACCCGCTGTCCCAAAATGATTTGGGCCGAGACATTGCCGTTTCGGAAAAATCTTCCCGGCGGGTTCGTTTTTAGTGATTTCGGGTGCAATCGCGGAGCAAATCCACTTGCGGGGTTAGGGGCAGTACCCCTACCCGCGATCTAACCATCGCGAGTTGCTCCTAAGAGTTCGTATTCGACGTCATGGTTATCTACAATAGAAAATCTGCAGAAATAAATATCATATTCTCTTAAAATCATTTAATTAGGCCTTTAATTAAATGATGCTCCCACTGAATTCTATAATTCTTGTGGGACAAGATCCACATCATACTAACCCTTGAGTGAGACTTCCACTGAAACACGTGTTGATGGGTGCTTATGATATGGTTGAACATCTTCGTCAACTATTTCAGTGCAAGATGATATGACCTAGGATAAGCAAGGCACGAGAGATTCGAGATCTCTAAGGCACTGTTTCAGTGCAAGATGCAAGATGGGACTCCCGTAGACCCATATGTATGTACTCAAGATGATTGGGTACATAGAAAACCTACAGAGGTTGGGATTTCCCCATGGCTAAGAGCTCGACACTGACTTGATCTTGTAGTCCTTGCAAGAGAGCTACAGTCAGTTTGTCATAAACTACAACATGAACGAAATTGACAAGCCACTGCCCGAGCTGCTTAGCATGTTAAGAACTGCTGAGCTCAACCTTAAGAAGGTTAAGCCCAACTCTATTCTGATGGTTCAGAAGCACAAGGGCAAGGGCAAACCCAAAGGCAAGGGAAAGTCCCAAGCCAAGGGAAAAGGCAAGGCACTAAAACCCAAAAGAGGGGTTGCCAAGGATGCTACCTGCTTCCACTGCGGTCAGACCGGACATTGGAAGAGGAACTGCAAAGTTTACCTGGAAGATCTTAAGAAGAAGAGAAGTGAGACTTCCACTTCAGGTATCTATGTTATAGAAGGCAATCTATCTATTTCTTCATCATGGGTATTAGATACCAGATGTGCTTCTCACATTTGTACTAATGTGCAGGCGCTGAGAAATAGCAGGGCATTGATGAAGGGCGAGGTGGACCTACTAGTAGGCAATGGAGCACGGGTTGCTGCTGTTGCTGTAGGAACTTATCATCTATCACTGACTTTTGGGCTTGTATTAGAATTAGATGAATGTTGTTATGTGCCTACTTTAACTAAGAACATAATTTCAGTTTCTTGTTTGGACAAGAAAGGTTTTTCATTTATAATAAAGAACAAATGTTGTTCAATTTTTTTAAATGATATGTTCTATTGTAGTGCACTTCTGATGAATGGACTCTATATTCTAGACATTGAGAACTCTATCTATAACATAAGTACCAACAGGTTCAAGTCAAAAGACATGAACCAAACCTATATCTTGTTGGACCCCGTGATAGTTTTGATTTGATCAACCAAGTTGGTTAGGTCCTGCGTTGTATTTGATCCCTGTGTCTGAGTGTGCAGGAGCTTAGGAGCACAGGAAGTCGAGCGGAAGACGCAGCTAGCGAGAAGGATGGCACGGGAAGGGAGCCGACGGGCTCGGTGCGTCCGAAGGACGAGAGAGCTGCGGAAGAGTACTCCGGTGGGCGTGAAGAGCGTGCGCGGCGTTCGAGGGACGTTAAGCCGGGACGGAAGGCTGCTCGAGGAAGGCCGGAAATTGGGTTCGGGTGAGCCCTATTTCGGTTGGCCACAATCACCCAAAAGATCGGAGCATCGGAAGTCGCAACAAGCTGGAAACGAAGTCAAAGGAGCTGAGCTGCCAGCTTGGAGGCGCCTCCAACCTGACTGGAGGCGCCTCCAGCTTGAAGGCGCCTTCAACCAGGTTGAAGGCGCCTTCAACCAGGTTGGAGGCGCCTTCAGCCAGGTTGGAGGCGCCTTCAACCAGTCAAAGTGACCGTTCTGCGCGCGGATAAAGTTTTATCCGCTGACTCCCATGGAGGCGCCTTGGACCCTCGTTGGAGGCGCCTTGGAGCCTCGGGATAGGATTTCCAGGACCTATATAAAGGCCCCTGGAGCTAGGAATTAGATATCAACTCAAGCATTCAATCTATAGTGTTTCCTAGCAATAGTTCTGAGCTTTTGAAAGTGTAAAAGGCTTCTCCGCCTTTAGCAAAGGAGATTTTTTTTACTGCGCTTTTTCTATTGCCCTGGATTAACAACCTCCTTGGTTGTAACCAGGTTAATTCTCCTGTGTCTTTCTTTTACTGTTTTATTTAACTATTGCACTAATTGAGTTGAAAGTACGAGGAGGGTATATTTATTTTTTCAGGAGCAATTCACCCCCCCTTTTGCCAGCCTCCGCTGCACCAACAAGTGGTATCAGAGCCTGATCGTCTCAGAAGGACTAACCGCCAACTGAAGCACTACGATCAAGACGATGGCCGGAGCGAAGATCCATCCCCCGAAGTTTGACGGAGACTTCGCCACTTGGAAGCGAAAAATGGATGTATTCTTCAAAACCGAGTTCGATATCTTACTAACAATGAAATACGGTTTTGCAGCTCCTAAAGACAAAGAAGAGTTCCAATGGACGAAGAAGGAGCAGGCGGATTTCGTGGCGAACGGAAAAGCTGAGTTTCACTTGCTCAGCGTTCTTCCGCCCCAAGAGGTAAGTCAGATCGGAAGCTACGACTCTGCAAAAGACCTCTGGGAGAAATTCCTAGAGCTCCACGAAGGCACCTCGGAAGCAAAGCTAGCGAGGCGCGACATTCTTCGAACACAACTAACGAATCTCCGAATCAACACCGGCGAGAAGATAGCGCATCTCCAAGCACGGATCAAGGAGCTGATAACGCAACTAATGAATCTCGGCGAAACGGTAACGAACCGAGACTCCATCCGATACGCGCTCAACACCTTCCCGAGGACTCCGAAATGGGCATCCTTAGTAGATGCTTACTACATCTCTAAGGACCTTGAGGTAAGTACCTTAGAAAGTTTGTTTTCTACCTTTGAACTTCACGAGTCTCGGATTGCAGAGCCTAAAGAAGCAGTGAAGTCAAACCTCGACGTCGCCCTACAAGCAAGGAGAGACGATCCCGATTCCGAAGCTTCGATCGACGAATCCGAAGCGGCACTACTGGTAAGACGGTTTAATAAATTTGTAAATTCTAACAAATTTAGATTGCAGTCGAAAAAGCTCCAGCGAAAGAAAAGGGTGGTTCGTTGCTACAATTGCAACGAAGAAGGACATATCAAAGATGACTGTCCAAAACTGAAGAGCAAAAGTAAGGAAAGGAGCAAGATGCCCACTCGACCCAAACACAATCTAAAGACCACGTGGGATGATTCGTCGTCCTCCGACTCTGAAGTCGAAGAATTCTCGGGATTAGCACTGATGGCCAACCATCAGCTAGAAGAAACGTCTAGCTCAGAAATGAGCCTAGATGAAGGGGGAGGAACATCAGAAGGAGAAAGCAATGATGAAGGGGGAGCATCGCAAGATGAGGTAAGTAAGGTACGTGTGCCCTAAACTCTAAACAGTCTTTTGAGTTTATTAAAGCTTTGTCTAAAGAATTAGATCACTTAGAAAAAGAAAATGAAAATTTAAAATCTGAAAATAAAAATCTAAAATTAGAAATTGAGAAATTAAGAAATAATACATGTTTAAAAAGATTTCCAAAGTCAAAAATTAGAATTTATGGTAAATTAAATTGGTATATAAGGAAGCAACAAGGACAACTTAGGAAAATACCAAGAAACTATGTACCCCCTAGATTTTTGAATAATCCTGTAGGAAGGAACCTCTATTGGGTTCCAAAATCTGTACTTAATTAATCTATCAAAAATTAAAAGCTTACAGTGAGAAAATTAAACATTGAAATTCTTTATGGAAGCTTTGTCTAAGGAAGTGGTTGTTGGTCCAATAACCAAGAAGGCCTAGTGCCTCGCCACGACCTGGAAGCTAAAATATTGAAAGAAAATGTTTAATTAACTTTCTGAAAAAGCATTAAACTAGAATTAAATAATGCTTTAAAAGTTTTTAAATCTTTTTAAAATTCTAAAAAGTCAGATTGTGAAAATTCATAAATTTAAATTTGACTTAGAAATTTTTTTCTGAAAATTCAAAATTTTGACTTAAATTTTTTTTTTAACTTAGAATTTTTTTTAAAATTCTATACATTTCATTTAACTTAAGTTATTTTTTTCATATTTTCTTAACCCCATTTTTGCTGTGATTAAAGGGGGAGAGAAAGGTACAAGTTCAAGGGGGAGTTAAACAAGGGGAGATAAAATTTTAAATGTTTACTTATTGCAAAATTTTTTTTAAAAGGTGTTGCAATTTTATTTATTGCAAAATTGTACTTAAACCTGTTAGTCTAGTAATTTACCTTTAAAATTACTATTTATGTCTATGTTGTCCCTAACTTGAACTTGGGTTGATGCACATCAAAAAGGGGGTTGGACCCCGTGATAGTTTTGATGTGATCAACCAAGTTGGTTAGGTCCTGCGTTGTATTTGATCCCTGTGTCTGAGTGTGCAGGAGCTTAGGAGCACAGGAAGTCGAGCGGAAGACGCAGCTAGCGAGAAGGACGACACGGGAAGGGAGCCGACGGGCTCGATGCGTCTGAAGGACGAGAGAGCTGCGGAAGAGTACTCCGGTGGGCGTGAAGAGCGTGCGCAGCGTTCGAGGGATGTTAAGCCGGGACGGAAGGCTGCTCGAGGAAGGTCGGAAATTGGGTTCGGGTGAGCCTTATTTCGATTGGCCATAATCACCCAAAAGATCGGAGCATCGGAAGTCGCAACAAGCTGGAAACGAAGACAAAGGAGCTGAGCTGCCAGCTTGGAGGCGCCTCCAACCTGACTGGAGGTGCCTCCAGCTTGAAGGCGCCTTCAACCAGTCAAAGTGACCGTTCTGCGCGCGGATAAAGTTTTATCCGCTGACTCCCATGGAGGCGCCTTGGACCCTCGTTGGAGGCGCCTTGGAGCCTCGAGATAGGATTTCCAGGACCTATATAAAGGCCCCTAGAGCTAGGAATTAGATATCAACTCAAGCATTCAATCTGTAGTGTTTCCTAGCAATAGTTCTGAGCTTTTGAAAGTGTAAAAGGCTTCTCCGCCTTCTGCAAAGGAGATTTTTTTTACTGCGCTTTTTCTATTGCCCTGGATTAACAACCTCCTTGGTTGTAACCAGGTTAATTCTCCTGTGTCTTTCTTTTACTGTTTTATTTAACTATTGCACTAATTGAGTTGAAAGTACGAGGAGGGTATATTTATTTTTTCAGGAGCAATTCACCCCCCTCTTGTCGGCCTCCGCTGCACCAACATATCTGGCACTGTCGCTTAGGTCATATAAATGGCAAACGCTTATCCCACCTCCATAAAGATGGTTTGCTGGACTCATTTGATTTCGAATCATATGAGATATGAGAGTCATGCCTATTGGGCAAGATGACCAAGACTCCCTTTAGAGGACACAGCGATAGAGCGACTGACTTGTTAGGACTTATACATAGTGATGTATGTGGCCCTTTCAATGTCGCTGCTAGAGGTGGTTATAGGTACTTTATTACATTTACTGATGACTTTAGTAGATATGGTTATGTGTATATCATCATGCATAAATCAGAATCCTTTGAAAAGTTCAAAGAATTCAAGAATGAAGTACAAAATCAGCTTGGCAAGAGTATTAAGATACTTCGATTAGATCGAGGTGGTGAATACCTTAGCCATGAGTTTCGTGACTATCTAGCTAAGTGTGAGATTCAATCTCAACTCACTCCTCCTGGAACACCACAATGGAATGGTGTATCCGAAAGGAGGAATCGTACCTTATTAGATATGGTACGGTCTATGATGAGTCACACAAATCTTCCCATGTATCTTTGGGGCTATGCTCTAGAAACAACAGCCTTCATACTCACCTGAGTTCCATCCAAGGCTGTAATAAAGACACCATATAGGATATGGACTGGGAGAAATGCACAGGTGTCTTTTATGAGGATTTGAGATTGTGAGGTTTACGTTAGACGTCAAGTATCGGACAAACTAGGACCCAAATCCGACAAGTGTTATTTCATTGGATATCTCAAGGAAACGAAGGGATATTACTTCTACATTCCCAATCAACACAAAGGTAGTTGTGGCTAAGACTAGGGTATTTCTAGAAAGGGACTTTGTTTCTAGAAAGACTAGTGGGAGTACGTTCGATCTTGAAGAAGTTCAAGATGTGGACCATAGCACTAAAGTCTCGATGGAAGTTGAACTGGAACCATAAAGTGTTGTGGATGATGTTGTTCCACAAGGAGTTGAGGAACCACAACCAGTTCAAGTAGACCTACCTCTTCGCAGATCTGATAGGGTACGTCGTCAGCCTGAGAGATACTCATTTCTCTTATCTGACCATGATGACGTTGTGCTCATTGAGGATGAGCCTACCTCCTATCAGGAAGTTGTGATGAGACCAGATTCTGAGAAATGGCTAGAGGCCATGAGATCCGAGATGGAATCCATGTACACTAACCAAGTATGGACTTTGGTTGATCCACCTGAAGGGGTAAAACCCATTGGGAGTAAGTGAGTCTTTAAGAGAAAGACTGACATGGATGGACTTATTTATAAGGGTCGCTTGGTAGCTAAAGGTTTCAAGCAAATTCATGGTATTGACTATGATGAAACCTTTTCTCCAGTAGTGATGTTTAAGTCCATTCGGATCATGCTTGCTATTGCAGCGTACCACGATTATGAGATCTGGCAGATGGATGTCAAAACCGTGTTTCTGAATGGAAACCTGCTCGAGGATGTGTACATGACACAACCTGAGGGTTTTGTAAATCCACAGCATACTGGCAGAGTATGCAAGCTGCATAGGTCCATTTATGGACTAAAGCAAGCTTCTCGGAGTTGGAATCTTCAATTCGATGATGCAATCAAACAGTTTGGTTTCATCACGAATGAAGATGAACCTTGTGTCTACAAGAAGGTTATAGGGAACACAGTTGTCTTCCTTATATTGTATGTGAATGAGATACTACTCGTTGGGAAAGGCATCCCTCTACTGTAGTCTGTCAAGACTTGGCTAGGGACTTGTTTTTCAATGAAGGACGTAGGTGAAGCATCCCACATTCTAGACATACAGATCTATAGAGATAGATCTATGAGATTGCTTGGCCTAAGTCAGAGTACATACATTGACAAGGTATTACTTCGGTTTGCCATGCAGAACTCCAAGAAGGGATTTCTATCGATGTCACATGGCGTGAGTCTTTCGAAAACTCAAAGTCCCTCATCTAGAGAAGAGAGAAACCGCATGGATCATATCCCTTATGCTTCAGCAATAGGATCTATCATGTACGCCATGCTATGTACTCGTCCTGATGTCTCGTATGTTTTGAGCATGATGAGCAGATACCAGTCAGATCCAGGTGAAAGTCACTGGATAGCGGTCAAGAATATTCTTAAGTACTTAAGAGGACTAAAGAATATTTCTTTATATATGGAGGCGATGACGAGCTAGCTGTAAAGGGTTACAGTGATGCTAGCATCCAAACTGGTGGTGCTGTGAGCTGGAAGAGTTCGAAGCAGGACACAGTAGCTGATTCTACAACAAAGGCCGAGTATATTGTTGCATCAGAAGCAGCAAAGGAGGTAGTTTGGATCCGCATGTTCATTACTGAGCTTGGGGTGGTTCCTAGCATAGCTGATCCCATAGAGCTCTATTGTGACAACAATGGAGCAATAGCCAAGGCCAAGGAACCTCGCTCACACCAGCGGACCAAACACATACTACGGTGCTTCCATATCATTCGAGAGATCATCGATAGAGAAGATGTGAAGATTTGCAGAGTACCCACTGAGGCTAACATCGCAGATCCCTTGACCAAGGCTTTGGCACAGAGAAAGCATGATGGTCACACTAGGTCATTGGGCCTTAGAGCCTATACTGATTGGCACTAGTACTAGTGGGAGATTGTCAGTTAGAGCCCTAGAGCCAATTATTTGATGATTATTATATGGACTCGTTGTATCATATTCTTATATATATAAAGGCATTTGTTTATGGTTATTATGCTTACTTGTATTGGTGCCAAATAACTAAATATAATAGCGTCCTTGAGTAGAAGGTTCTTACCTATATCAATTGGTTAGTTGAATCGATAGTGAGATGATATAGGGAACACTACTCTTAATCATTCCTAGTCAAGTATTAGCATTCAAGGACAATGTTAATGCGACGCGACTAGCATGTAGGTCAACTCGATGACTTGATCTTACAAGTCAGGGATATGGAGATATCAAGTTGACACATGGGTATGCATTGGAGTATGTATACTGAATGACCCGCCATGAGAAAGTATCATGGATCATTATATGAGTGTCATATACTTTCTCATGTGGCTATTAGTATGACTATTAGTCCTTGGACCTGAAGTTACCATGGTTCCCTACATAAGGAACTGCATACTTTGGCTTCGTTAAACGCCACCCGTAACTGGGTGGACTATAAAGGCGATTACTGGGTATGTAACAAATTATGTGGAGGGATGTGAGTGATGTAGATGAGATCTATCCCTCCTATATGACGGGAGTGACATCGATATTTTTGATAGAGTGAGACCACTAAGTGCATGGCCATGTCCGAATGAGTCAATATGAGATGTTGAGCTCATTTGATTGAATGAGTCTACTTGGGATTCAAGATTTAGATTGATTAGAGGATGACACGGTCTATGCCTCACATTGATCAATCTAGATGTCAAGGATAGAAGGGCACTTGTCATATATTGTGAAGAGTCACAATTAGTAGTCACAAGGTGATGCTGGATCTCAACATTCTTATAACTTGGGTAGTAATGATGTGTTGCTAGATACCGCTAATTACATATGCTTCTAAATAGGTTTAGGAGCATTGCCAATGTTATAAGAACCTATAGGGTCACACACAAAGGGCAATTAGATGGAGATTAGGTTCATTTGATGAACCTAAAGGATTATGTCCATGTGATGAACCAAATTGGATTAAGAGTAATCCAAATTAGGCTAATTGAGTTGGACTCAATTTGGTTCATATGTTAGATGTGTCTAATTTGGACTTAGACTCATTGAGTCAATTTAATTCAATAAATAGAGATTCATTAAATTAAAATTGACTTGAACCAATAATTAGATTTGATCAACCATGGGAGAGAAGTGGTCAAGTTTGACTTGACTTGAGAGGAAGATGAAGGGTCAAGTTTGACTTGACCATTTTCCACCTCATTGGTGAGTTGGCAAAAAGTGGGCCAATGATGATGCTCCACATCATCATGATTGCTTAAGTGGGATGCCACCTCATGGGAGTTACCAAGAGTTGTGACTCTTGGTATTCCACGGAGGTTATTAACCTCATTCATGTGGTCGGCCACTTATTCATGGGGTGAGTTTCATTTTCCTTTGTGTAACTCTCATCTTCTTCCTCAAGCTCTCTCTTCTCTCCCTCTCCTCCACCATGGCCGAACCTTTCAAAGATGCTAGCACACCTTTTGTTTGGTTTCTCCATCTCTTGCTTGTGTGGATACACATAGAGGAGTATCTACTTTGATACTCTCGAGATCCGGCGAACCTTGGACAAGCGGGATTAGCGAAGGGCATCGCATCAAGGGTAAAGCTCTTCTCCTTTGTAAATCTAGTTTAGATCTAGGCTAAAAACTCATACTCGAAGTTTTACGTAAATTTTATTTCTTCGCATGGATCCGGTGGCGGGGTTTCAGGGTTTCCGCAACACAAAAAGCGATTTTTGCGGTCCGAAAACCCCAACAATGGTATCATAGCCACGTGCGAAGCGCGTACGAGTTTTTGTTTGTATTTTTATGAAAAATATCAGTTCTGTAATATTCTGTAAATTTACTGTTTTTATAGATTTTATGGGTATTTTTCTCGTAGAAGCGAAGCACAAGAGTTTAGACACTTGTAGGCTTCGACTACCGAGAAAATTTTTCCGAAACGGCAAGGTTTCGCCCCAAATCATTTTGGGACAGCGGGCTAAGGCACTATAGGATCGCATAGGAACACTCACGATGGTTATATCGCGGGTAGGGGTGCTGCTCCTAACCCCGCAAGGGGCTTCGTTCCGCGATTGCGCCCGAAAATCGCTAAAGGGACCGCCGGGAATTTTTACTCATAAAATCATAAAAATATTAGAAAAAAATTACAAAAATTTATGAAAATTACATAATTTAGAATTGTGTATCATGATGGTCATGGCCCAAAAGACCCCTATTTGATTGGAAATTGTGTTGTAATTCATAATACGGTCTGCGTGCCATCATGTGATTGTGTGTGTTGTATATTTGATACGCGACCTGCACGTCGTGCCTTTCTATTTATTTATTCCTATTGTAAATAGTTTAGACTCGAATGTAACTCGAGTTTCACCTTTTGTAATGTACAAAATGAGGCAGTGGAAGGTTCACTCGAGACGAAGTTACGAAGAGGGTGCGAGCAACACAATGTGGTCAAAGGAAGGAGCTTGAGAAGTTGTTGACCTTAGGTTGACCATCGGATCTTCTCATTGGCTTGAGAAGATCGTAGTAGGGCCATGACTAATCGCAAAATTAATTAATTGCTTGTGTGTGTATATGTGATGCATGCTAGATTAGTAATTAATTAGTGTCTTAACGATTAGATTAGATCTAAGTCGCGCACATGATGCACCTCCATGATTAGATTAGATCTAAATCGAGTATATGATACACATCGTCGATTAGATTAAATCCCAATCGCGTCAACTCAAAAATGCATACCATGCCGTAATACCTATCACTACCTCGATCACATGTTGTTGTTGAATCTGCCAAAGCAGAGCAACACATATTATCTTGGTAGGGTACGGAGGGACAATCTTGGTCCCGCCTATCAACGCATGGGTGAGTAAAAACTCAATTAGATTGAGTACAACTAGTTAAATCAAGTTTAACTGTAGGCATTTATCCAATAGTTGGAAGATGGGACAAAATCACGTTTATATTAACTCTTGGGCGTATTAGCCAAAGCTAACTCGAGTTTTAATATAAATGCGGATCTTGATCCTATATACAAGAGTTGCATAGAGATGTAATTGGTAATTAGTTACCTACCGATCATACTAAGTCTTGAGCGATTTAGCCAAAGCTAACTCAGGACATAGTATGATGTGGATCTTGTCTCATATGAATTATAGAATTCAGTGGGAGCATCATTTAATTAAAGGCCTAATTAGATGATTAATTGGAATATGATATTTATTTTCTGTATTTTTCTGTTGTAAATTACCATGTCGTCAAACACGAACTCCTTCTCCCTGCGTTCTGTCCTCGATAAGGACAAGCTCAATGGAGCTAAATTCCTGGACTGGTACAGGATCCTGAGAATAGTTCTCACACAGAAACGAAAACTCTATGTCCTGGAGCAGCCCATTCCTGAGGCACCTCCTGCCATTGCCACGGGAGCTGATTGTGATGCTTACAAGAAGCATCAAGATGACGCATTAGATATGTCATGTCTTATGCTCGCGACCATGAACTCTGAGCTTCAGAAGCAACACGAGTTAATGGACGCTTATGATATGGTTGAACATCTTCGTCAACTATATCAAGAACAAGCAAGGTACGAGAGATTCGAGATCAGTAAGGCATTGTTTCAGTGCAAGATGCAAGATGGGACTCCCGTAGTGTTAGCTAGAGCCCTAGAGCCAATCATTTGATGATTGTATTTTGGACTTATTGTATCATATTCTATATATAAATAAAGGCATTTGGTTTTTGGTTATTATACTTACTTGTATTGGTGCCAAATAAACTAAGTATAATAACGTCCTTGAGTAAAAGGTTCTTACCTATATCAATCGGTTAGCTGAACCGATAGTGAGATGATATAGGGAACACTACTCTAAATCATTCCTAGTCGAGTATTAACATTCAGGGACAATGTTAATGCAATAAGACTAGCATGTAGGTCAACTCGATGACTTGATCTCACTAGTCATGGATATGGAGATATTAAGATGACACATGGGTATGCATTGGAGAATGTATACTGAATGACCCGCCATGAGAAAGTATCATGGATTGTTATATGAGTGTCATATACTTTCTCATGTGGCTATTAGTATGACTACTAGTCCTTAGACCTGAAGTCACCATGAATCCCTACATAAGGAGTTATGTACTTTGGTTTCGTCAAACGTCACCCGTAACTGGGTGGATTATAAAGGCGATTACTGGGTATGTAACAAATTATGCGGAGGGATGTGAGTGATGTAGATGGGATCTATCCCTCCTATATGACGGGAGAGACATCGATATTCTTGATAGAGTGAGACCACGAAGTGCATGACCATGCCAAAATGAGTCAATATGAGATATTGAGCTCATTTGATTGAGTGAGTCTACTTGGAGTTCAAGATTTAGATTGATTAGAGGATGACACGGTCTATGTCTCACATTGATCAATCTAGATGTCTAGGATAGAAGGGCACTTGTCATATATTGTGAGGAGTCACAATTAGTAGTCACAAGGTGATGTTGGATCTCAACATTCTTGTAACTTGGATAGTAATGATGTATTGCTAGATACCGCTCATTACTTATGTTTCTAAATGAGTTTAGGGGCATTGCCAACGTTACAAGAACCTATTGGGTCACACACAAAGAACAAGTGGATGGAGATTAGGTTCATATGATGAACCAAGAGGATTAGATTCATTTGATGAATCAAATTGGATTAAGAGTAATCCTAATTGGGATAATTGAGTTGGACTCAAGTTGATTCATGTGTTCAATGAGTCTAATTTAGATTATGACTCATTGAATCAATTTAATTAAATGAATTAGATTCATTATATTAAATTGACTTGAATTAAATGGTTGGATTAGATCAACTATGA
The DNA here is from genome assembly GCF_018446385.1 of Zingiber officinale. NCBI lineage: Eukaryota > Viridiplantae > Streptophyta > Magnoliopsida > Zingiberales > Zingiberaceae > Zingiber > Zingiber officinale. The sequence continues at coordinate 93,053,358 of NC_056000.1, forward strand.
GAGAGATTAAGTCAGGTTTGACTTGACTTGAGAGGAAGATGAAGAGTCAAGTTTGACTTGACTTTATGCCACCTCATTGGTGAGTTGGCATTAAGTGGACCAATGATGATGCTCCACTTCATCATGGTTACTTAAGTGAAGTGCCACCTCATGGGAGTTCCAAGAGTTGTGACTCTTGGTATCCCATGGAGGTTACAAACCACTTAATTAGATGAAAAGAGTTTCATTTTGCAAGAGTAACTCTCATTCAAGTGATCTTCCTCCTCCTAAGCTCTCTTCTTGCTCCTTCTCTTCTCTTGGTCGTGGGTTTCAAGCAAGGGAGAAAAAGGAGAGTGAATCTAATCCAAGAAGAAAGGTTAGTGAAAGTCACATAGAGATTTTAGAGGAGTGTATTCTCTTCTTTTCCTTTCTTCTTCTTCCAATCCTACTCGAGAGCCCTAGAAAGTGCAAGCACACTTGTGGTGCTCTCTTCTCCATCCTTGTGTGTTAGAGAACACATCTTGTTCGTGTGGATACTTCTAGAGGATTGTCTACGTTGACAATCATGAGATCTGGCGTACCTTGGACGAGCGGGATTCGCGAAGGGCACACATCGAAGGTATAAAATGTTTTTCCTTTGTAGATCTACTGTAGATCATAGTTTGAAACTCGTACTCATATTTTCGAAAGTTTTCTTCGCACGGATCCAATGGCTATGGGGTTTCGGGGTTTCCGCAACGCGAAAAAGCGGTTTTCGCTTCCCGAAAAACCCAACAGTGGTATCAGAGCCACGTGCGGAGCTTGTACGAGTTTAGTTTTTGTTTTTATGACAAAAATTCTGTTCTGTAATATTCTGTAATTTTATGGTTTTTAGAGTTTTTATGGGTATTTTTCTCGTAGAAGCGAAGCACAAGTGTTTCGGCACTTGTAGGCTTCGACTACCGAAAAGAATTTTCCAAAACGGCAAAGTTTCGCCCCAAAAATTTTTGGGACAGCGGGCTTATGCGCTGTTAGATCGCAAAGGAACTCTCGCGATGGTTAGATCGCGGGTAGGGGCGCTGCCCCTGGCCCCGTAAGGGAATTCGTTCCGCGATTGTGCCCGAAAATGCTAAACGGGACCGCCGGGAAAAATTTACTCATAAAATTGTAAAAATTATTAAAAAAATTACATAAAATTATGAAAATATATAATTTTGAATTATATATTAATTTTGTGATAGTCATGGCCCAAAAAAACCCAATATGATTGGATTTGTGTTATAATTCATAATACGGCCTGCGTGCCGTTATGTGATGTGTGTGATGTATTTTGATTCGCGACCTGCGCGTCGTTCCTTCTATTTTATTCTTGTTGTAAATTAGATTTAGACTCGAATGTAACTCAAGTTTCTAAAATTATAATGTACAAAAATTGGAGCGGTGGAAGATCCACTCGAGACGGAGTTACGAGGAAGGCGCGAACAACACAAGGTGGTCAAAAGGAAGGAGCTTGAGAAGCTATTGACCTTAGGTTGACCATCCGATCTTCTCATTGGCTTGAGAAGATCGTAGTAGTGCCATGACATAATCACCAAATTATTTAATTAATTGTTTTGTGTGTATGTGATGCATGCTAGTTAATTAAGTAATTAATTAGTGCCTTACGATTAGATTAGATCTAAGTCGTGCACATAATGCACCCTTCGATTAGATTAGATTTATCGAGTATATGATACGCATCATCGTTTAGATTAGATCTAAATCACGTCAACTCGTAATGCCTACCATGCCGTGATACCTACCACTACCTCGATCGCATGTTGTTGTTGAATCTGCCAAAGCAAAGCAACACATACTATCTTGGTAGGGTACGGAGGGACAATCTTGGTCCCGCCTATCAACGCATGGGTGAGTACAACTCAATTACATTGAGTATTCCTAGTTAACTCGGTTGGATCGAGTATAACTATAGGCATTCTTCCAACGGTTGGAAAGATAGGTCAAAATCACATATATATTAACTCTCGGGCGTATTAGCCAAAGCTAACTCGAGTTTTAATATAAATGCGAATTTTGATCCTATAAACAAGAGTTGCATAGAGATGTAATTGGTAATCGTTACCTACCGATCATACTAAGTCTTGGGCGTATTAGCCAAATCTAACTCAAGGGTTAGTATGATGTGGATCTTGTCCCACATGAATTATAGAATTCAGTGGGAGCATCATTTAGTTAAAGGCCTAATTAAATGATTAAGAATATGATATTTATTTCTGCATTTATTTTCTGTTGTAGATTACCATGACGTCGAATACGAACACCTTCTCCTTGCGATCTGTCCTTGAGAAGGACAAGCTCAACGGAGCAAACTTCCTGGACTGGTACAGGAACCTAAGAATAGTTCTCACCCAAGAACGTAAACTGTACGTTCTGGAGCAGCCCATTCCGGAGGCTCCTCCTGCCACTGCCACGTGAGCAGACCGAGATGCTTACAAGAAGCATCAAGATGACGCATTAGATGTGTCCTGTCTTATGCTCGCGACCATGAACTCTGAGCTTCAGAAGCAACATGAGTTGATGGGCGCTTACAATATAGTTGAACATCTTTGTCACCTATATCAAGGACAAGCAAGGCACTGGAAGAGGAACTCCAAAGAATACCTGGAAGATCTTAAGAAGAAGAGAAATAAGATTTCTACTTCAGGTATACATGTTATAGAAGTCAACCTCTCTATTTCTTCATCGTGGGTATTAGATACCGGATGTGCTTCGCACATTTGTACTAATGTACAAGCACTGAGAAATAGCAGGCATTGACGAAGGGTGAGGTAGACCTACGAGTAGGCAATGGAGCACGGGTTGCTGCTATTGTTGTAGGAACTTACCATCTATCTCTGCCCTCTGGGCTTGTACTAGAATTAGATGATTGTTGTTATGTGCCTGCTTTAACTAAGAACATTATATCTGTTTCTTGTTTGGACAAGAAAGGTTTTTCGTTTATAATAAAGAACAAATGTTGTTCCGTCTATTTAAATGAAATGTTCTATTGTAGTGCACCTCTGATAAACGGACTCTATATTCTAGACCTTGAGAACCCTATCTATAACATAAATACCAAGAGGTTCAAGTCAAATGACATGAACCAAACCTACCTCTGGCACTGTCGCTTAGGTCATATAAATGACAAGCGCTTATCCCAGCTCCATAAGGATGGTTTGTTAGACTCATTTGATTTTGAATCATATGAGATATGCGAGTCATGCCTACGAGGCAAGATGACCAAGACTCCCTTTAGTGGGCATAGCGAGAGAGCAACTGATTTGTTATGACTCATACATAGTGATGTATGTGGCCCTTTCAATGTTGCTGCTAGAGGCGGTTATGTTAGTTAGAGCCTTAGAGCCAATCATTTGATGATTGTATGGACTCATTGTATCATATTCTTGTATATTAATAAAGACATTTGTTTGGTTATTATACTTATTTGTATTAGTGCCAAATAGACTAAGTATAATAGTGTCCTTGAGTAGAAGTTCATACCTATATCAATCGATTAGTTGAATCGATAGTGAGATGATATAGGGAACACTACTTTAAATCATTCCTAGTCGAGTATTAACATTCAGGGACAATGTTAATGCAATAAGACTAGCATGTAGGTCAACTCGATGACTTGATCTCACAAGTCATGGATATGGAGATATCAAGTTGACACATGGGTATGCATTGGAGAATGTATACTGAATGACCCGCCATGAGAAAGTATCATGGATCGTTATATGAGTGTCATATACTTTCTCATGTGGCTATTAGTATGACTATTAGTCCTTAGACCTGAAGTCACCATGGATCCCTACATAAGGAGTTATGTACTTTGGTTTCGTCAAACGTCACCCGTAACTGGGTGGACTATAAAGGCGATTACTGGGTATATAACGAATTATGTAGAGGGATGTGAGTGATGTAGATGGGATCTATCCCTCCCATATGACGGGAGCGACATCGGTATTCTTGATAGAGTGAGACCACTAAGTGCATGGTCATGCCCAAATGAGTCAACATTAGATGTTGAGCTCATTTGATCGAGTGAGTCTACTTGGAGTTCAAGATTTAGATTGATTAGAGGATGACACGGTCTATGCCTCATATTGATCAATCTAGATGTCTAGGATAGAAGGACAATGTCTCATATATTGTGAGGAGTCACAATTAGTAGTCACAAGGTGATGTCGGATCTCGACATTCTTGTAACTTGGGTAGTAATGATGTGTTGCTAGATACCGCTCATTACTTATGCTCCTAAATGGGTTTAGGGCATTGCCAACGTTACAAGAACCTATAGGGTCACACACTTAGGACAATTAGATGGAGATTAGGTTCATATGATGAACCAAGAGGATTAGATTCATTTGATGAATCAAATTGGATTAAGAGTAATCCTAATTGGGCTAACTTGAGTTCGACTCAAGTTGATTCATGTGTTCAATGAGTCTAATTTAGATTTTGACTCATTGAATCAATTTAATTAAATGAATTAGATTCATTATATTAAGTTGGCTTGAATCAAATGGTTAGATTAGATCAACCATGGAAGAGATTGGGTCAAGTTTGACTTGACTTAAGAAGGAAGACCAAAGGTTAATTTTGACTTGACCTTTTGCCACCTCATTGGTGAGTTGGCATTAGGTGGACCAATGATGATACTCCACATCATCATGGGTGCCACCTCATGGAAGTTACAAAGCCATTCTCTTTAATGGTTTCATATTAATTGCAATTAATGCAATTAATTTGGGAGTTTTTCACCATTGAGAGTGGCCGGCCACTTTGTGTTTGGTTGTGATTTCAATTTTCATTCAAGTGGCGTATCTTCTTCTTCTTCCTCTTGAAGCTCTTCCTCTCCCTCTCCTCCTTGCCTTGGCCGAATCTTACCAAGGTGCTAACACACCTTTATGTAAGGTTTTCTCCATCTACGTGTCCGTGTGGATACTTCTAGAGGACCGACGCTTGACGGTCTAGAGATCCGGCAACTCCTTGGACGAGCGGGAACGCGAAAGGCACGCAACAAGGGTAAAGTTCTTAACATGTAGATCTAGGAGTAGATCTAAAAGGTTTTTCAAACTCGTACTCGTATTTATCGTTCGGTTTTCCTTACACGGATCCGTTGGCCTTGGGTGATTCGGGGTTTCCGCGACGCGAAAAGCGGTTTTCGCGGCCCGAAAAACCCAACAGTGGTATCAGAGCCACGTGCAAGGCTTTTACGAGTTTAGTTTTATTTTTTTGAAAAATAAAAGATTCTGTGATTTTCTGTAAAATTTAAGTTTTTATAGTTTTTATGGGTAATTTTTCCGTAGAAGCGAAGCACAAGTGTTTCGGCGCTTGTAGGCTTCGGCTACCGGAAAGATTTTTCCAAAACGGCTTCGTTTCGCCCCAAAATTTTTTGGGACAGCCGGCTTGGGTGCCATTAGATCGCTTAGGAGCAACTCGCGATGGTTCGATTGCACGAAATCGCTAAAAACGAACCCGCCGGAAGATTTTTCCGAAACGGCAATGTCTCGCCCAAATCGTTTTGGTACAGCGGGTTTAGGCGCTGTTGGATCGCAAAGGAACCCTCGCGATGGTTAGATCGCGGGTAGGGGCGCTGCCAAGGGATTTGCTCACGATTGCACCCGAAATCGCTAAAAACGAACCCGCGGGAAGATTTTTCCGAAACGGCAATGTCTCGCCCAAATCGTTTTGGTACAGCGGGTTTAGGCACCGTCGCACAGAGAGGAACCCTCGCTGGAGATTGCTTGCTTCCATGCCCTAACACTGCCTTACTGCCCTCTTTTATGCTCTGGTACTGTACTGCCGAGCCAACAAGGTGAGTGGGTCGTATTTGGAACATTTGGTTGCATGCTTGATTTCCTTCTGATCTGGTCCGCAGGTGTGGGGTTTCTTGGATCTGGCAGTCGTTGATTTCAACAAATTCTAGCAGTTTCTTGTTCTTGAACAAGGCTGTGATTTGAGGTACGACATAGGGAGTTGATGCATGATGTAGAGGATTGTTAGATTTGGTAAATACATTGAGTTAGGTTTATGTATAGTATTGGATTGGTATTGAATTTAATCCATTGCTTGTTTTGTTACATGGGATCAATTCCATTTCTAAGGAAGGATAAGGTTATTAAATAGGTTTGGAGATTTTTATTTAGCTATATAGCTAAATACATTATCTGTTTGATAATACAGGACCTTGACGCGAGACGGTATCTCGGAGTCAGATTGGACCTTTCTATTTTCGGAGGCGGGTACTTTTGACTTATGTCATTTGATATGCTTAGTAATTAAATTAACATGTTGCATTAATTGTGTTTCTTATCTGTTTTCGGTTAATCACTACCCAAATCTTACATGCTTGATTGATTGATTGGTTTTGCATCTCAGGTATATTTTTACCTGTTTATACATGCTTATAGGGGTAGTGATATGCCATGCTTGACCATGTTCAGGACCTAGGTTTTATACCTTCTGTATACCTTTGGATTGTTTTGGATTCGTTGACCTTTGATGCATTTTTATATATATGTGGATTAGGTCAGGATATTCTTGTGGTTAGTGCCATGCACCATTTGCATGATTGCATGCTGTGCGATAGTCCGCTCCATTATTGTTGAGCACATCGCCAGTTACATGGATCTGCACACCACCACTCATGGGTTAGTGGTCGAGTGTGTTGCAGCAGGGACTCTGTTAGGCACCGTTGGTCCGCTCATGGGTAGTGTGACACAACGTGTTATCCGGATTCCTCCCCGTCTTTGAATACCGGAGTTGAGAGCATTGCGCTCCCCATCTATGATTTGGGGTAGGATAGGTGTACTCCGACAGCATCCCGTCCACTCGGTCACTCATCAGTAGTGACAGAGTGCACGGTTGTCACAACCCTACCCACTCGGCCTCACTTTTGTATGAGATGATCGATGGCGTCGGGTGACCAGGGCGCATCATTGGCATCATATGCATGATGCATTTATTGCTGTGTTTGTGTTTCTTTATATCTCGCATATTGTTTGGATACCTATGTTTGACATGCTGAGGATTTTCTTATCCCTCGACTGTTTGACCTTATACTCGGGACTGGTTAGTCTGATATTCTGTTTATTTCAGATGCATTCTTATCTTTCTTATCAGGAGACTGTACGCATAATTAGTGCTAGGTGTTGTTTCTTTACTTTGCATATCAACTGTACCTACTGAGTGTTGGACTTACCCCGCCTCCATTGTTGATATTTTCAGGTTGATGCTGTCCGGAGGGAGTTCCAGTTGCTAGTCCTCACTGCACGTAGTGCTGGTCCTGCAGACCTCCAGGATATGTTTGGTTCTCTTTGGTTTCTTTCTGTTCTAGACTGTTTGAACTCGTTATGTTCTGGATTTATTTGCTTATGGACATGATATAGATTTTATTATATTGATGGATTTGGATTTGGATTTACTCTACTACATGCCTGCTTGGACGACAGAAGAGGTAAGAAAAATCGGATTTGAGCTTTACGAGTGTAGTTGAGTAGGGTGGTTTTTGAGTCAGAGTATTATTACTGCGTGGTTGTGTCAGCCAGAGGCTGAATATATATATAAACTGCGTGGTGATTGATTTTTATTATTGTTATGATTCCAGCCGCCTGTGGCTGAGTATTTAGTGCTTGTAGAAAATTTTGATTGTCCGCCGTACAGGGGAGATGCTGCCGAAATTTTCTCGGACAGGGACTCTTCTGGGGCGTGACATGACCATTCGATCTTCTCATTGGCTTGAGAAGATCGTAGTAGGGCCATGACTAAATCACAAATAGATTAATTAGTTAATTGCTTATGTATATGATGCATGTTTAATAAGTAATTAATTAATTAGTGCCTTACGATTAGATTAGATCTAAGTCGTGCACATGATGCACCCTTGCGATTAGATTAGATCTAAGTCGTGCACAAGATACATCCTTTTCGATTAGATTAGATCTCGATCGAACCAACTCTAAATGCCTAACCGTGCCGTGATACCTATCACTACCTCGATCACATGTATTGTTGAATCTGCCAAAGCAGAGCAATACATATTATCTTGGTAGGGTACGGAGGGACAATCTTGGTCCCGCCTATCAACGCATGGGTGAATACAAACTTAATTAGATTGAGTATTCCTAGTTACTCGGTTGGATCGAGTCAACTATAGGCATTCTTCCAATGGTTGGAAAGGTAGGACAAAATCACGTTTATATTAATTCTCGGGCGTATTAGCCAAAGCTAACTCGAGTTTTAATATAAATGCGGATTTTATTCTATAAACAAGAGTTGCATAGAGATGTAATTGGTAATCTTACCTACCGATCATACTAAGCCTTGGGCGTATTAGCCAAAGCTAACTCAAGGGTTAGTATGATGTGGATCTTGTCCCACAAGAATTATAGTATTCAGTGGGAGCATCATTTAGTTAAAGGCCTAATTAAATGATTTTAAAAGAATATGATATTTATTTCTGCAAATTTTCTGTTGTAGATAACCATGACGTCGAACACGAATTCCTTCTCCCTGCGATCTGTCCTTGAGAAGGACAAGCTCAACGGAGCGAATTTCCTGGACTGGTACAGGAACTTGAGAATAGTTCTCACCCAAGAACGTAAACTGTACGTTCTGGAGCAGCCCATTCCGGAGGCTCCTCCTGCCAATGCCCCGCGAGCTGACAAAGATGCTTACAAGAAGCATCAAGATGACGCATTAGATGTGTCCTGTCTAATGCTCGCGACCATGAACTTCAGAAGCAACACGAGTTGATGGGCGCTTACGATATGGTTGAGCATCTTCGCCAACTATATCAGGGACAAGCGAGGCATGAGAGATTTGAGATCTCTAAGGCACTGTTTCAGTGCAAGATGTCAGACGGGGCTCCCGTAGGTCCTTATGTACTCAAGATGATTGGGTACATAGAGAACCTACAAAGACTGGGGTTCCCACTTGGCCAAGAGCTGGCCACTGACTTGATCTTGCAGTCCTTGCCGGATAGTTATAGTCAATTCGTTCTCAACTATAACATGAACGAGATTGACAAGCCACTGCCCGAGCTACTTAGTATGTTACGAACTGCTGAGATTAACCTTAAGAAGGTTAAGCCCATTCTGATGGTCCAGAAGCACAAGGGCAAAGGCAAGCCCAAAGGTAAGGGAAAGTCCCAAACCAAGGGCAAAGGCAAGGCACTGAAGCCTAAAGGAGGGGTCGCCAAGGATGCTACCTGCTTCCACTGCGGTCAGACCGGAGGTATACTTGGAGGATCTTAAGAAGAAGCGAAGTGAGACTTCCACTTCAGGTATATATGTTATAGAAGTCAATCTATCTATTTCTACATCATGGGTATTAGATACTGGATGTGCTTCTCACATTTGTACTGATGTGCAGGCGCTGAGAAATAGCAGAGCATTGGCAAAGGGCGAGGTGGACCTACGAGTAGGCAATGGAGCACGGGTTGCTACTGTTGTTGTAGGAACTTATCAGCTGTCTCTGCCCTCTGGGCTTGTATTAGATTTAGATGATTGTTGTTATGTGTCTGCTCTTACTAAGAACATAGTTTCAGTTTCTTGTTTAGACAAGAAAGGATACTCTTTTATAATAAAAGACAAATGTTGTTCTGTTTATTTAAAAGATATGTTCTATTGTAGTGCACCACTAATAAACGGACTCTATATTCTAGACCTTGAGAGCCCTATCTATAACATTAGTACCAAGAGGTTCAAGTCAAATGACATGAACCAAACCTACCTCTGGCACTGTTGCTTAGGTCATATAAATGACAAGCGCTTATCCCAGCTCCATAAGGATGGTTTGCTGGACTCATTTGATTTTGAATCATATGAGATATGCGAGTCATGCCTACGAGGCAAGATGACCAAGACGCCCTTTAGTGGGCATAGCGAGAGAGCAACTGATTTGTTAGGACTCATACATAGTGATGTATGTGGCCCTTTCAATGTTGCTGCTAGAGGCGGTTATAGGTACTTCATCACATTTACTGATGATTTCAGTAGATACGGTTATGTGTACTTGATGACACATAAGTCGGAATCCTTTGAAAAGTTCAAAGAATTCAAGAATGAAGTACAGAACCAGCTTGGCAAGAGTATTAAGATACTTCGATCAGATCGAGGTGGAGAATACCTTAGCCATGAGTTTCGTGACTACCTAGCTGAGTGTGGGATTCTATCCCAACTCACTCCTCCTGGAACACCACAGTGGAATGGTGTTAGTTAGAGCCCTAGAGCCAATCATTTGATGATTGTACGGACTCATGTATATCATATTCTTGTATATTAATAAAGGCATTTGTTTGGTTATTATACTTATTTATATTAGTGCCAAATAAACTAAGTATAATAGCGTCTTTGAGTAGAAGGTTCATACCTATATCAATCGATTAGTTGAATCGATAGTGAGATGATATAGGGAACACTACTCTAAATCATTCCTAGTCGAGTATTAGCATTCAGGGACAATGTTAATACAATAAGACTAGCATGTAGGTCAGCTCGATGACTTGATCTCACAAGTCATGGATATAGAGATATCAAGCTGACACATGGGTATGCATTAGAGAATGTATACTGAATGACCCGCCATGAGAAAGTATCATGGATCGTTATATGAGTGTCATATACTTTCTCATGTGGCTATTAGTATGACTATTAGTTCTTAGACCTGAAGTCACCATGGATCCCTACATAAGGAGTTATGTACTTTAGTTTCGTCAAACGTCACCCGTAACTGGGTGGACTATAAAGGCGATTACTGGGTATGTAACGAATTATGCAGAGGGATGTGAGTGATGTAGATGGAATCTATCCCTCCCATATGACGGGAGCGACATCGGTATTCTTGATAGAGTGAGACCACTAAGTGCATGGCCATGCCCAAATGAGTCAACATTAGATGTTGAGCTCATTTGATCGAGTGAGTATAACTTGGAGTTCAAGATTTAGATTGATTAGAGGATGACACGGTCTATGCCTCATATTGATCAATCTAAATGTCTAGGATAGAAGGACACTTGTCATTATTTTGTGAGTAGTCACAATTGGTAGTCACAAGGTGATGTCGGATCTCGACATTCTTGTAACTTGGGTAGTAATGATGTGTTGCTAGATACCGCTCATTACTTATGCTCCTAAATGGGTTTAGGGCATTGCCAACGTTACAAGAACCTATAGGGTCACACACTTAGGACAATTAGGTGGAGATTAGGTTCATATGATGAACCAAGAGGATTAGATTCATTTGATGAATCAAATTGGATTAAGAGTAATCCTAATTGGGCTAACTTGAGTTCGACTCAAGTTGATTCATGTGTTAAATGAGTCTAATTTAGATTTTGACTCATTGAATCAATTTAATTTAATGAATTAGATTCATTATATTAAGTTGGCTCGAATCAAATGGTTGGATTAGATCCACCATGGTAGAGATTGAGTCAAGTTTGACTTGACTTGAGAAGGAAGACCAAAGGTCAATTTTGACTTGACCTTTTTGCCACCTCATTGGTGAGTTGGCATTAGGTGGACCAATAATGATGTTCCACATCATCATGGGTGCCACCTCATGGAAGTAACAAAGCCACTCTCTTAATGGTTTCATATTAATTGCAATTAATGCAATTAATGTGGTTTTATGGTTTCATATTAATTGCAATTAATGTGAATTTTGAAATGTGGCCGACCACTTGGTTTTTGGGTGAAGAAATTCATTTTTCATTCACTTGTGTGCATCTTCCTCCTTCTCCCTCTCAAGCTCTCCCTCTCCCTCTCCTCCCTTGGCCGAACCACATAGGTGCTAGCACACCTTGGTTTTTGGTCATCTCCATCTAGTGTGTCCGTGTGGATACTTCTAGAGGACCGACGCTTGATGGTCTTGAGATCCGACATCATTTGGACGAGCGGGAACGCGAAGGGCATCGCATCAAGGGTAAACAGTTTTTCCTCATAGATCTAAGTAGTAGATCAGTTTTTGAACTCGTACAAGAAATAGTTTTTCGAATTTTTATACGAATCTTTGCACGGATCTATGGCTTTGGGTCCTTCGGGGTTTCCGCGACGCGAAGAACCCAACAGTGGTATTAGAGCCACGTGCAAAGACTTGTACGAGTTAGTTTTTGGTTTTTGGAAAACAAAAAGCTTCTGTGATTTTCTGTAAAAATTCAATTTTTATGTTTTTATGGGTAATTTTTCCTTATAGGCGAAGCACAAGTGTCTCGGCACTTGTAGGCTTCGGCTATCGGGAATTTCCCAAACGGCTTCGTTTCGACCCAAAATCTTTTGGGACAGCGGACTCGGGTGCCTTTAGATCGCAACGGAGCAACTCACGATGGTTAGATCGTGGGTAGGGGCGCTGCCCCTAACCCCGCAAGGGGATTTGCTCCGCGATCGCACCCGAAATCGCTAAAAACGAACCCGCCGGGAAGATTTTTCCGAAACGGCAATGTCTCGGCCCAAATCGTTTTGGGACAGCGGGTTTAGGCGCTGTTGGATCGCAAAGGAACCCTCGCGATGGTTAGATCGCGGGTAGGGGCCGTGCCCCTGGCCCCGCAAGGGATCCGTTCCGCGATTGCGCCCGAAACCGCTAAACGGGACCACCGGGAAATTTTACTTGTAAAATTGTAAAAATTAATTTTAAAATTATAGAAAATTATGAAAATATATAATTTTGAATTATATATATTAATTTGTGATAGTCATGGCCCAAAGCCCAATATGATTGGTTGTGTTGTAATTCATAATACGGCCTGCGTGCCGTGATGTGTTTTCGCGTGTTGTATTTATTTTATTATTCGCGACCTGCGCGTCGTGCCTCGTCTTTTATTCTTGTTGTAAATTAGATTTAGACTCGAATGTAACTCGAGTTTCAAATTGTAATGTACAAATTGGAGCGGTGGAGGTCCACACGAGACGGAGTTCCGAGGCGGGCACGAGCAACACAAGGTGGTCAAAGGGAGGCGCTTGGAGAAGCTGTTGACCCTAGGTTGACCAATCGATCTTCTCATTGGCTTGAGAAGATCGTAGTAGGGCCATGACTAAATCACAAATAGATTAATTAATTAATTATTATGTATTTGATGCATGTTTAATAATTAATTAATTAATTAGTGCCTTAACGATTAGATTAGATCTAAGTCGTGCACATGATGCACCCTTGCGATTAGATTAGATCTAAGTCGTGCACAAGATGCATTCTTCTCGATTAGATTAGATCTAGATCGAACCAACTCTAAAATGCCTAACCGTGCCGTGATACCTATCACTACCTCGATCACATGTATTGTTGAATCTGCCAAAGCAGAGCAATACATATTATCTTGGTAGGGTACGGAGGGACAATCTTGGTCCCGTCTATCAACGCATGGGTGAATAAAAACTCAATTAGATTGAGTATTCATAGTTACTCGGTTGGATCGAGTCAACTATAGGCATTCTTCCAATAGTTGGAAAGGTAGGTCAAAATCACGTTTATATTAACTCTCGGGCGTATTAGCCAAAGCTAACTCGAGTTTTAATATAAATGCAGATATTGATTCTATAAACAAGAGTTGCATAGAGATGTAATTGGTAATCGTTACCTACCGATCATACTAAGCCTTGGGCGTATTAGCCAAAGCTAACTCAAGGGTTGGTATGATGTGGATCTTGTCCCACAAGAATTATAGTATTCAGTGGGAGCATCATTTAATTAAAGGCCTAATTAAATGATTTTAAAAGAATATGATATTTATTTCTGCATTTATTTTTGTAGAATTGTCATGACGTCGAATACGAACATTTTCTCCCTGCGATCTGTCCTTAAGAAGGACAAGCTCAACGGAGCAAATTTCCTGGACTGGTACAGGAACCTGAGAATTGTTCTCACCATTCTGGAGCAGCCCATTCCGGAGGCTCCTCCTGCCAATGCCCCGCGAGCTGACAAAGATGCTTACAAGAAGCATCAAGATGACGCATTAGATGTGTCATGTCTAATGCTCGCGACCATGAACTCTGAGCTTCAGAAGCAACATGAGTTAATGGGTGCTTACGATATGGTTGCACATCTTTGTCAACTATATCAAGGACAAGCAGGGCACTGGAAGAGGAACTTCACAGGATACCTGGAAGATCTTACGAAGAAGAGAAATAATATTTCTACTTCAGGTATACATGTTATAGAAGTCAACCTCTCTATTTCTTCATCGTGGGTATTAGATACCGGATGTTCTTCGCACATTTGTACTAATGTACAAACGCTGAGAAATAGCAGGGCATTGACGAAGGGTGAAATAGACCTACGAGTAGGCAATGGAGCACGAGGTGCTGCTATTGCTGTAGGAACTTATCATCTATCTCTTCCCTCTGGGCTTGTACTAGAATTAGATGATTGTTGTTATGTGCCTACCTTGACTAAGAACATAATATCAGTTTCTTGTTTGGACAAGAGAGGATACTCGTTTAAAATAAAGAACAAATGTTGTTCTATCTTTTTAAACGATATGTTCTATTGTAGTGCACCTCTGATAAACGGACTCTACATTCTAGACCTAGAGAGCCCTGTCTATAACATAAATACCAAGAGGATCAAGTCGAATGACTTGAACCAAACTTACCTCTGGCACTGTCGCTTAGGTCATATAAATGACAAGCGCTTATCCCAGCTCCATAAGGATGGTTTGCTGGACTCATTTGATTTTGAATCATATGAGATATGCGAGTCATGCATACGAGGCAAGATGACCAAGACTCCCTTTAGTGGGCACGGCGAGAGAGCGACTGATTTGTTAGGACTCATACATAGTGATGTATGTGGCCCTTTCAAAGTCGCTGCTAGAGGCGGTTATAGATACTTCATCACATTTACTGATGATTTTAGTAGATACGGTTATGTGTACTTGATGACACATAAGTCTGAATCCTTTGAAAAGTTCAAAGAAATCAAGAATGAAGTACAGAACCAGCTTGGCAAGAGTATTAAGGTACTTCGATCAGATCGAGGTGGTGAATACTTAAGCCATGAGTTTCGTGACTACTTAGCTGAGTGTGGGATTTTATCTCAACTCACTCCTCCTGGAACACCACAGTGAAATGGTGTATCCGAAAGGAGGAATCGTACCTTATTAGATATGGTACGATCTATGATGAGTCACACAGATCTTCCGACATATCTATGGGGATATGCTCTAGACACGACAGCTTTCATACTCAACCGAGTTCCATCAAAGGCCGTGATAAAGACACCATATAGGATATGGACTGGGAGAGATGCCCAGGTGTCTTTCATGAGGATTTGGGGTTGTGAGGCTTACGTTAGACGTCAAGTCTCAGACAAGTTAGGACCCAAATCCGACAAGTGCTATTTCATCGGATATCCCAAGGAAACTAAGGGATATTACTTCTACATTCCCAGTTGGCAAAGACTGGGGTCTTTCTAGAAAGGGATTTTGTTTCTAGAAAGACTAGTGGGAGCACGTTCGATCTTGAAGAAGTTCAAGATGCAAACAATAGCACTGATGCCTCGATGGAAATTGAACTGGAACCACAAAGTGTTGTGGATGATGTTGTTCCACAAGGAGTTGAGGAACAACAACCAGTTCAAGTGTAAAATACGGCAACAAATATAATTAAATAATAAGATTTAATGGACGAAAATCTTTATTGGATTTTTCAGAAATTTTTAGAAATTTTATGGGAATTAATTGGAGCTCGTATGATGAAATTAAGGGGATAAATTTGCAGACTTGGTAAAAGTCGTTTAGATATCCCAATTAAGTTAGGAGTTGATTGATTAAATTAACCTAAAGTTAGTTAATTAAAGTATAGGTATAAAAATATAACCTAGGTTCCTTTTCTTTCCATTCACGCCGATTTCCCCATCTCTCCCGAGCTCCCGCCGCAGCCTCTGCCCTTCTCTCCCTCTCCCGATTCCACCTTTATCCCGCGCCCTCTCCTCGCGCCGCCGAACCTCTTCCTCTGTTGAACTCCTGCCTTCTTCGTCCTCCCTTGCGCAGGCACCCTCGGACGCCGCCAGCCTTTCCTCCTTCCGCCAGCACCAAAGACGCCGCATCAGCGCCGGTCATGACGAGCCCCAACCGCCGATTTTCCCTCCTCACGCGGACAGCACATCAACGATCCTTCTCCCTCGCACGAACACCTCGAGCCACTGTCGCCGATCCTCTTCTCTTCATGTCGTGCCCTAACTGGTGAGCAAGTTCATCCTCTATAATGATATGGGATCGGTGAGGTAATGGATAGGTAGCTAGGTAGGTTGATAAACTTGCCAACAAAGTCCGATTGATGGAGTGTTTTATGGATCGATTTCTTTTCGCGTGGTTCTTGATTCGGCTAGAGGTTTCATTGATGATCTTGCTTGGTTCGCATTGCTTATGGATTCTTCCCAGTGTAATCTGTTTTGATGAGTTCGATTCTTTCCCGGAGGATTCTTCTCGTGGTTCTTCTGGTGTTCGATGGGTTGTTATTGAGTATGGATTCCATTTCTTATGTGAAGATTGATGTTTCGAGTTTACTGTGTGACACTTGTTCGCTTAAATGCTTGAATGGGGTATGATTGGTTTGAATGAGTTGCAAATTTAGTTTTCCATGATGTATTTGCTTCTTCCTGTGAGGTTCTATGTTGATTTATTTTGTGAATTTGTCACTACGATTGAAAGGGTGGTCCGTGATCCTGTGCTTAGGATGGCAAGCGGTTTAGATTTCTGAATTATCTTCGTTGAAGTCTCCTTTTGTTCCAGTTGAGATTATTCTATTACCGATTTGTTTAGGATTTGGTTCGGATTTAATCTGGTGTTATGCTGCTCCCATGTTTGGCTGTGGATTCCCGAGATTTAGTGTGTTTCATGGTGCTCAATTGTTTTGGGAATTGAGATTTAGTGTGTTTCATGGTGCTCAATTGTTTTGGGAATTTGGAGTTTGATTACAAGGAGGTTCTGTTGTGTCTGGAGGAATCGAGCTTCTGGACCTATACTCTTGGCGGTTCTTGATTCTTTGTGGTCGTTTGGACAGATCTAGAGGGATTTGGGTGAATCGAGGTTCATAGTTGGATTAAGGTTTCCTAATTAAGTTGGGTTTGGGTTTAGCTAGTTGGTGTTTATGAAATTAGCTAAATTGTACATTATGTAATTTACAGGACTGTAATTCGAGACGAGCACTTCGACGTGGAGATTGTTTAGCTTAGTCTATAGTTAAGGCGGGTACTTCTTACTTTGATTCTGTAGTTCTTTGAACTTAGTGCATGAATTATTTTTGAATAAGGACTGTTTACCTTGACTCCACTCTTACTTTCCTACGCTTGATACTTCCACTCAAAATCTTTGAGTTACTCGTTTCTATATCCATACAGTCTCTTGTTGTGTCCATGATCAGTAGCAGATACTAGATACACCATGTTTGTATGTTTTGACTGTTGCTTATTTATGTACGATATTGAGCATGCTGGCTTCATGTAGCATACCTGTTTCTGCTTATATATATGATGACTGTTGCATTGTTCGCATCATGTCATTGCATGCATGCCGCATCCTCGGCCACTCGAGAGAGTGGTAGCTGGAGTTGATGCCGCTTGTCCTGTCGTGCCGCGCTCGGCCACTTGTAGTGGTGGTAGCTGGAGTTGCGAGCGGCAGGGACCCCCCTTCGCTGTGTAGCTAGTTAGCTACTCAGCACCTGTCCATCCGGTCACTCGCGGGAGTGGCGGCCTTTGGTTGGTACAGTTGTCATTGATCCGGCCTCTTGACCATATAGGGGTCATGGTGCAGAGAGGTGGGCGGGGTGACCATCCGTGCATACGCTGTTATTATGCCTGCTTTGGCTGCTGCTGTTTACTTATGTTGTTATTGTTTACTTATGCTGCTGTGGTATATTTATGTTGTCGTTGCTTCTTGCTGTTGTTCACTTATGCTGACATGCTGTTTTATGTTAAGATATGCTCACGTTGTAGGTGGTTAAACCTTGGTTTAGTAATTGGAAATGTTTATATACCTTACCCATTACCTCTGTAGTTATGAGCAGTACTGTAGTAGATTTGTACCATTTCTGACTTTCTATATCTAGCCTAGGATATGGTTTCAGGTATGAACATTTGTTTTGGTTCTTTTGTAGTATCTGCTATTTCTGTATGAGACTGTATACTCTTGGCTCACTTTCTAGTTGTATTTTATGTTCATGCACTATCTTTCCTTACCCGCTGAGTTTTAATACTCACCACCTCGCAATTTGATTTTCTTTCGCCAGGTAACAAATAGATGAGTCATGGATGCTTGGAGAGATGCCGGCTGCCAGTCCTGGGTCCTACGTCACACTCGAGGATTGATTTTAGTTTTATTCCTCCTTACTTGCATTTCGGTTTTGGTTTTGTGAACTTGGTATTGTATGCTTCGATATGGATTTTGGAGTCTAGTCTGGTGGTTGTAGGTATTTTTGTTAGTGCCATTGTTAGTTTTACGTTCGTATTATTTTGTCTTCCGCTGTGCATGTTTCCAGTTGTGTGGGTTGTTGTTTACTGTGTGGTTGTTTTTATTCATTTATGTCCAGCCAGGTAGGCAGTGTATATTAATTGCGTGTTTGTGTTATTTCTATATTGTTATCTATTCCAGCCGCATGTGGCTGAGGTATATGGTGATGTAGTAATGCTTCGGATTGTCCGCCGTACAGGGGGATGTTGCCGAAATTTTTTCGGACAAGGACTCCTCTGGGGCGTGACATCAAGTAGACATACCTCTTCGCAGGTCTGATAGGGTACGTCGTCAGCCTGAGAGATACTCATTTCTCTTGTCTGACCATGATGACATTGTGCTCATAGAGGATGAGCCTACCACCTATCAAGAAGCTGTGATGAGACCATATTCTGAGAAATGGCTAGAAGCCATGAGATCCGAGATAGAATCCATGTACACCAACCAAGTATGGACTTTGGTTGATCCACCTGAAGGGGTAAAACCCATTGGGTGCAAGTGGGTCTTTAAGAGAAAGACTGACATGGATGGACTTATCTATAAGGGTCGCTTGGTAGCTAAAGGTTTCAAGCAGATTCATGGTATTGACTATGATGAAACCTTTTCTCCAGTGGCGATGTTTAAGTCCATTCGGATCATGCTTGCTATTGCAGCCTACCATGACTATGAGATATGGCAGATGGATGTCAAAACCGCGTTTCTGAATGGAAACCTACTCGAAGATGTGTACATGACACAACCTGAGGATTTTGTAGATCCACAGCATGCTAGTAGAGTATGCAAGCTGCATAGGTCCATTTATGGACTAAAGCAAGCTTCTCGGAGCTGGAATCTTCGATTCGATGATGCGATCAAACAGTTTGGTTTCATCAAGAACGAAGATGAGCCTTGTGTCTACAAGAAGGTTGTAGGGGACATAGTTGTCTTCCTCATATTGTATGTGGATGACATACTACTCATTGGGAAGGACATCCCTATGCTGTAGTCTGTCAAGACATGGCTGAGGAGTTGCTTCTCAATGAAGGACTTAGGCGAGGCATCCTGCATTCTTGGGATAAAGATCTATAGAGATAGATCTAAGAGATTGCTTGGCCTAAGTCAGAGTACATATATTGACAAGGTACTCCTTCGGTTTGCCATGCAGAATTCCAAGAAGGGATTTCTACCGATGTCACATGGCGTGAGTCTTTCAAGACTCAAGGTCCCTCTTCTAGAGAGGATAGAGACCTCATGGATCAGATCCCTTATGCCTCAGCCATAGGATCGATCATGTACGCCATGCTGTGTACTCGACCGATGTCTCGTATGCTTTGAGCATGACGAGAAGATACCAGGTGAAAGTCATGGATAGCGGTCAAGAATATTCTTAAGTACTACGAAGGACTAAAGAATATTTCTTGATATATGGAGGCAATGATGAGCTAACCGTAAAGGGTTACGGTGATGCCGACTTCGACCGATCGTGATGATTACCGATCGCGATCGGGGTTCGATTTTGCGTTAATGGTGGTGGTGTCAGCTGGAAGAGTTCGAATCTACGATAGAGGACGAGTATATTGCTGCATCAGAGGCAGCAAAGGAGGCTGTTTGGATCCGCAAGTTCATCACTGAACTTGGGGTGGTTCCTAGCATCGCTGACCCAGTTGAGCTCTATTGTGACAACAATGGAGCTATAGCACAGGCGAAGGAACCTCGCTCACACCAGCGGACCAAGCACATACTACGGCGCTTCCATCTCATTCGAGAGATTATCGATAGAGGAGATGTGAAGATTTGCAGAGTACCTACAGAGGCTAACATCGCAGATCCCTTGACCAAGGCTTTGGCACAAAGGAAGCATGATGGTCACACTAGGTCTTTAGGCCTTAGAGCCTATACTGATTGGCACTAGTGCTAGTGGGAGATTGTTAGTTAGAGCCCTAGAGCCAATCATTTGATGATTGTACGGACTCATGTATATCATATTCTTGTATATTAATAAAGGCATTTGTTTGGTTATTATACTTATTTATATTAGTGCCAAATAGACTAAGTATAATAGCGTCCTTGAGTAGAAGGTTCATACCTATATCAATCGATTAGTTGAATCGATAGTGAGATGATATAGGGAACACTACTCTAAATCATTCCTAGTCGAGTATTAGCATTCTGGGACAATGTTAATACAATAAGACTAGCATGTAGGTCAGCTCGATGACTTGATCTCACAAGTCATGGATATAGAGATATCAAGCTGACACATGGGTATGCATTAGAGAATGTATACTGAATGACCCGCCATGAGAAAGTATCATGGATCGTTATATGAGTGTCATATACTTTCTCATGTGGCTATTAGTATGACTATTAGTCCTTAGACCTGAAGTCACCATGGATCCCTACATAAGGAGTTATGTACTTTAGTTTCGTCAAACGTCACCCGTAACTGGGTGGACTATAAAGGCGATTACTGGGTATATAACGAATTATGTAGAGGGATGTGAGTGATGTAAATGGAATCTATCCCTCCCATATGATGGGAGCGACATCGGTATTCTTGATAGAGTGAGACCACTAAGTGCATGGCCATGCCCAAATGAGTCAACATTAGATGTTGAGCTCATTTGATCGAGTGAGTCTAACTTGGAGTTCAAGATTTAGATTGATTAGAGGATGACACGGTCTATGCCTCATATTGATCAATCTAGATGTCTAGGATAGAAGGACACTTGTCATTATTTTGTGAGTAGTCACAATTGGTAGTCACAAGGTGATGTCAGATCTCGACATTCTTGTAACTTGGGTAGTAATGATGTGTTGCTAGATACCGCTCATTACTTATGCTCCTAAATGGGTTTAGGGCATTGCCAACGTTACAAGAACCTATAGGGTCACACACTTAGGACAATTAGGTGGAGATTAGGTTCATATGATGAACCAAGAGGATTAGATTCATTTGATGAATCAAATTGGATTAAGAGTAATCCTAATTGGGCTAACTTGAGTTCGACTCAAGTTGATTCATGTGTTAAATGAGTCTAATTTAGATTTTGACTCATTGAATCAATTTAATTTAATGAATTAGATTCATTATATTAAGTTGGCTCGAATCAAATGGTTGGATTAGATCCACCATGGTAGAGATTGAGTCAAGTTTGACTTGACTTGAGAAGGAAGACCAAAGGTCAATTTTGACTTGACCTTTTGCCACCTCATTGGTGAGTTGGCATTAGGTGGACCAATAATGATGTTCCACATCATCATGGGTGCCACCTCATGGAAGTAACAACGCCACTCTCTTAATGGTTTCATATTAATTGCAATTAATGCAATTAATGTGGTTTTATGGTTTCATATTAATTGCAATTAATGCAATTAATGTGAATTTTGAAATGTGGCCGGCCACTTGGTTTTTGGGTGAAGAAATTCATTTTTCATTCACTTGTGTGCATCTTCCTCCTTCTCCCTCTCAAGCTCTCCCTCTCCCTCTCCTCCCTTGGCCGAACCACATAGGTGCTAGCACACCTTGGTTTTTGGTCATCTCCATCTAGTGTGTCCGTGTGGATACTTCTAGAGGACCGACGCTTGACGGTCTTGAGATCCGGCATCATTTGGATGAGCGGGAACGCGAAGGGCATCGCATCAAGGGTAAACAGTTTTTCCTCATAGATCTAAGTAGTAGATCAGTTTTTGAACTCGTACAAGAAATAGTTTTTCAAATTTTTATACGAATCTTTGCACGGATCTACGGCTTTGGGTCCTTCGGGGTTTCCGCGACGCGAAAAAGCGGTTTTCGCGGCTCGAAGAACCCAACAAATCGTACTCTATTAGATATGGTACGATCTATAAGAAGTCACACAGATCTTCCGACATATATATGGGGATATGCTCTAGACACAACAGCTTTCATTCTCAATCGAGTTCCATCCAAGGCCGTGATAAAGACACCATATAGGATATGGACTGGGAGAGATGCCCAGGTGTCTTTCATGAGGATTTGGGGTTGTGAGGCTTACGTTCGACGTCAAGTCTCAGACAAATTAGGACCCAAATCCGACAAGTGCTATTTTATTGGATATCCCAAGGAAACTAAGGGATATTACTTCTATATTCCCAGTCAGCACAAGGTAGTTGTGGCAAAGACTGGGGTCTTTCTAGAAAGGGACTTTGTTTCTAGAAAGACTAGTGGGAGCACGTTCGATCTTGAAAAAGTTCAAGATGCGAACAATAGCACTGATGCCTCGATGGAAATTGAACTGGAACCACAAAATGTTGTGGATGATGTTCCACAAAGAGTTGAGGAACAACAACCAGTTCAAGTAGACATACCTCTTCGCAGGTCTGATAGGGTACGTCGTCAGCCTGAGAGATACTCATTTCTCTTGTCTGACCATGATGACATTGTGCTCATAGAGGATGAGCCTACCACCTATCAGGAAGCTGTGATGAGACCAGATTCCGAGAAATGGCTAGAAGCCATGAGATCCGAAATGGAATCCATGTACACCAACCAAGTATGGACTTTGGTTGATCCGCCTGAAGGGGTAAAACTCATTGGGTGTAAGTGGGTCTTTAAGAGAAAGACTGACATGGATGAACTTATTTATAAGGGTCGCTTGGTAGCTAAAGGTTTCAAGCAGATTTATGGTATTGACTATGATGAAACCTTTTCTCCAGTAGCGATGTTTAAGTCCATTCGGATCATGCTTGCTATTGCAGCCTACCATGACTATGAGATATGGCAGATGGATGTCAAAACCGCGTTTCTGAATGGAAACCTACTCGAGGATGTGTTCATGACACAACCTGAGGGTTTTGTAGATCCACAGCATACTAGCAGAGTATGCAAGCTGCATAGGTCCATTTATGGACTAAAGCAAGCTTCTCGGAGTTGGAATCTTCGTTTCGATGATGCAATCAAACAGTTTGGTTTCATCAAGAACGAAGATGAGCCTTGTGTCTACAAGAAGGTTGTAGGGGATATTGTTGTCTTCCTCATATTGTATGTGGATGACATACTACTCATTGGGAAGGACATCCCTATGCTTCAGTCTGTCAAGACCTGGCTAGGGAGTTGCTTCTCAATGAAGGACTTAGGTGAGACATCCCGCATTCTAGGGATTCAGATCTATAGAGATAGATCTAAGAGATTGCTTGGCCTAAGTAAGAGTACATACATTGACAAGGTACTCCTTCGGTTTGCCATGCAGAACTCCAAGAAAGGATTTCTGCCGATGTCACATGGCGTGAGTCTTTCGAAGACTCAAAGTCCCTCTTCTAGAGAGGAGAGAGACCGCATGGATCAGATTCCTTATACCTCAGCCATAGGATCGATCATGTACGCCATGCTATGTACTCGACCAGATGTCTCGTATGCTTTGAGCATGACGAGCAGATACCAGTCAGATCCAGGTGAAAGTCACTGGATAGCGGTCAAAAATATTCTTAAATACTTAAGAAGGACTAAAGAATATTTCTTGATATATGGAGGCAATGATGAGCTAGCTGTAAAGGGTTACAGTGATGCTAGCTTCCAGACCGACCAGGATGACTATAGATCGCAGTCGGGGTTCGTATTTTGCATTAATGGTGGTGGTGTCAGCTGGAAGAGTTCGAAGCAGGATACAGTAGCTGATTCTACAACAGAAGCCGAGTACATTGCAGCATCAGAGGCAGCAAAGGAGGCAGTTTGGATCCGCAAGTTCATCACTGAACTTGGGGTGGTTCCCAGCATTGCTGACCCCATTGAGCTCTTTTGTGACAACAATGGAGTTATAGCACAAGCGAAGGAACCTCGCTCACACCAGCGGACCAAGCATATACTACGGCGCTTCCATCTCATTCGAGAGATTATCGATAGAGGAGATGTGAAGATTTGCAGAGTACCTACAGAGGCTAACATCACAGATCCCTTGACCAAGGCTTTGGCACAGAGGAAGCATGATGGTCACACTAGGTCATTAGGCCTTAGAGCCTATACTGATTGACACTAGTGCTAGTGAGAGATTGTTAGTTAGAGCCCTAGAGCCAATCATTTGATGATTGTATGGACTCATTGTATCATATTCTTGTATATTAATAAAGGCATTTGTTTGGTTATTATACTTATTTGTATTAGTGCCAAATAGACTAAGTATAATAGCGTCCTTGAGTAGAAGTTCATACCTATATCAATCGATTAGTTGAATCGATAGTGAGATGATATAGGGAACACTACTTTAAATCATTCCTAGTCGAGTATTAACATTCAGGGACAATGTTAATGCAATAAGACTAGCATGTAGGTCAACTCGATGACTTGATCTCACAAGTCATGGATATGGAGATATCAAGTTGACACATGGGTATGCATTGGAGAATGTATACTGAATGACCCGCCATGAGAAAGTATCATGGATCGTTATATGAGTGTCATATACTTTCTCATGTGGCTATTAGTATGACTATTAGTCCTTGGACCTGAAGTCACCATGGATCCCTACATAAGGAGTTATGTACTTTGGTTTCGTCAGACATCACCCGTAACTGGGTGGACTATAAAGGCGATTACTGGGTATATAACGAATTATGTAGAGGGATGTGAGTGATGTAGATGGGATCTATCCCTCCCATATGACGGGAGCGACATTGGTATTCTTGATAGAGTGAGACCACTAAGTTCATGACCATGCCCAAATGAGTCAACATTAGATGTTGAGTTCATTTGATCGAGTGAGTCTACTTGGAGTTCAAGATTTAGATTGATTAGAAGATGACACGGTCTATGCCTCATATTGATCAATCTAGATGTCTAGGATAGAAGGACAATGTCACATATTGTGAGGAGTCACAATTAGTAGTCACAAGGTGATGTCGGATCTCGACATTCTTGTAACTTGGGTAGTAATGATGTGTTGCTAGATACCGCTCATTACTTATGCTCCTAAATGGGTTTAGGCATTGCCAACGTTACAAGAACCTATAGGGTCACACACTTAGGACAATTAGATGGAGATTAGGTTCATATGATGAACCAAGAGGATTAGATTCATTTGATGAATCAAATTGGATTAAGAGTAATCCTCATTGGGCTAACTTGAGTTCGACTCAAGTTGATTCATGTGTTCAATGAGTCTAATTTAGATTTTGACTCATTGAATCAATTTAATTAAATGAATTAGATTCATTATATTAAGTTGGCTTGAATCAAATGGTTAGATTAGATCAACCATGGAAGAGATTGGGTCAAGTTTGACTTGACTTAAGAAGGAAGACCAAAGGTTAATTTTGACTTGACCTTTTGCCACCTCATTGGTGACTTGGCATTAGGTGGACCAATGATGATACTCCACATCATCATGGGTGTCACCTCATGGAAGTTACAAAGCCATTCTCTTTAATGGTTTCATATAAATTGCAATTAATGCAATTAATTTGGGAGTTTTTCACCATTAAGAGTGGCCGGCCACTTTGTGTTTGGTTGTGGTTTCAATTTTCATTCAAGTGGTGTATCTTCTTCTTCTTCCCCTTGAAGCTCTTCCTCTCCCTCTCCTCCTTGCCTTGGCCGAATCTTACCAAGGTGCTAGCACACCTTTGTGTAAGGTTTTCTCCACCTACGTGTCCGTGTGGATACTTCTAGAGGACCGACGCTTGACGGTCTAGAGATCCGGCAACTCCTTGGACGAGCGGGAACGGGAAAGGCACGCAACAAGGGTAAAGTTCTTAACATGTAGATCTAGGAGTAGATCTAAAAGGTTTTACAAACTCGTACTCGTATTTATTGTTCGGTTTTCCTTGCACGGATCCGTTGGCCTTGGGTGATTCGGGGTTTCCGCGACGCGAAAAGCAGTTTTCGTGGCCCGAAAAATCCAACAGTGGTATCAGAGCCACGTGTCAGAGCTGGAATCTTCGATTCGATGATGCAATCAAATAGTTTGGTTTCATCAAGAACGAAGATGAGCCTTGTGTCTACAAGAAGGTTGTAGGGGATATAGTTGTCTTCCTCATATTGTATGTGGATGACATACTACTCATTGGGAAGGACATCCCTATGCTTCAGTCTGTCAAGACCTGGCTAGGGAGTTGCTTCTCAATGAAGGACTTAGGTGAGGCATCCCGCATTCTAGGGATACAGATCTATAGAGATAGATCTAAAAGATTGCTTGACCTAAGTCAGAGTAGATACATTGACAAGGTACTCTTACGGTTTGCCATGCATAACTCCAAAAAGGGATTTCTGTCGATGTCACATGGCGTGAGTCTTTCGAAAACTCAAGGTCCCTCTTCTAGAGAGGAGAGAGACCGCATGGATCAGATCCCTTATGCCTCAGTAATAGGATTGATCATGTACGCCATGCTATGTACTCAACTTGATGTCTCGTATGCTTTGAGCATGACGAGCAGATACCAGTCAGATCCAGGTGAAAGTCACTGGATAGCAGTCAAGAATATTTTTAAGTACTTAAGAAGGACTAAAGAATATTTCTTGATATATGGAGGCAATGATGAGCTAGCTGTATAGGGTTACTGTGATGCTAGCTTCTAGACCGACCAGGATGACTATAGATCGCAGTCGGGGTTCGTATTTTGCATTATTGGTGGTGCTGTCAGCTGGAAGAGTTCGAAGCAGGATACAGTAGCTGATTCTACAACAGAAGCCGAGTACATTGCTGCATCAGAGGCAGCAAAGGAGGCAGTTTGGATCCGCAAGTTCATCACTAAACTTGGGGTGGTTCCTAGCATTGCTGACCCCATTGAGCTCTATTGTGACAACAATGGAGCTATAGCACAAGCGAAGGAACCTCGCTCACACCAGCGGACCAAACACATACTACGGCGCTTCCATCTCATTCGTGAGATCATCGAGAGAGGAGATGTGAAGATTTGCAGAGTACCTACAGAGGCTATCATCGTAGATCCCTTGACCAACGCTTTGGCACAGAGGAAGCATGATGGTCACACTAGGTCATTGGTGCTTAGAGCCTACACTGATTGGCACTAGTGCTAGTGGGAGATTGTTAGCTAGAGCCCTAGAGCCAATCATTTGATGATTGTATTTTGGACTTTTTGTATCATATTCTATATATAAATAAAGGCATTTGGTTTTTGGTTATTATACTTACTTTTATTGGTGCCAAATAAACTAAGTATAATAACGTCCTTGAGTAAAAGGTTCTTACCTATATCAATCGGTTAGCTGAACCGATAGTGAGATGATATAGGGAACACTACTCTTAATCATTCCTAGTCGAGTATAACATTCAGGGACAATGTTAATGCAATAAGACTAGCATGTAGGTCAACTCGATGACTTGAGCTCACAAGTCATGGATATGGAGATATCAAGTTGACACATGGGTATGCATTGGAGAATGTATACTGAATGACCCGCCATGAGAAAGTATCATGGATCGTTATATGAGTGTCATATACTTTCTCATGTGGCTATTAGTATGACTACTAGTCCTTAGACCTGTAGTCACCATGGATCCCTACATAAGGAGTTATGTACTTTGGTTTCGTCAAACGTCACCCGTAACTGGGTGGATTATAAAGGCGATTACTGGGTATGTAACAAATTATGTGGAGGGATGTGAGTGATGTAGATGGGATCTATCCCTCCTATATGACGGGAGAGACATCGATATTCTTGATAGAGTGAGACTACGAAGTGCATGACCATGCCAAAATGAGTCAATATGAGATATTGAGCTTATTTGATTGAGTGAGTCTACTTAGAGTTCAAGATTTAGATTGATTAGAGGATGACACGGTCTATGCCTCACATTGATCAATCTAGATGTCTAGGATAGAAGGACACTTGTCATATATTGTGAGGAGTCACAATTAGTAGTCACAAAGTGATGTTGGATCTCAACATTCTTGTAACTTGGGTAGTAATGATGTATTGTTAGATACCGCTCATTACTTATGTTTCTAAATGAGTTTAGGGGCATTGCCAACGTTACAAGAACCTATTGGGTCACACACAAAGAACAAGTGGATGGAGATTAGGTTCATATGATGAACCAAGAGGATTAGATTCCTTTGATGAATCAAATTGGATTAAGAGTAATCCTAATTGGGATAATTGAGTTGGACTCAAGTTGATTCATGTGTTCAATGAGTCTAATTTAGATTATGACTCATTGAATCAATTTAATTAAATAAGTTAGATTCATTATATTAAATTGACTTGAATTAAATGGTTGGATTAGATCATCCATGAGAGAGATTAAGTCAAGTTTGACTTGACTTGAGAGGAAGATGAAGAGTCAAGTTTGACTTGACTTTATGCCACCTCATTGGTGAGTTGGCATTAAGTGGACCAATGATGATGCTCTACATCATCATGGTTATTTAAGTGAAGTGCCACCTCATGGGAGTTACCAAGAGTTGTGACTCTTGGTATCCCATGGAGGTTACAAACCACTTAATTAGATGAAAAGAGTTTCATTTTGCAAGAGTAACTCTCATTCAAGTGATCTTCCTCCTCCTAAGCTTTCTTCTTGCTCCTTCTCTTCTCTTGGTCGTGGGTTTCAAGCAAGGGAGAAGAAAGGAGAGTGAATCTAATCCAAGAAGAAAGGTTAGTGAAAG
The DNA here is from genome assembly GCF_018446385.1 of Zingiber officinale. Classification (NCBI taxonomy): domain Eukaryota; kingdom Viridiplantae; phylum Streptophyta; class Magnoliopsida; order Zingiberales; family Zingiberaceae; genus Zingiber; species Zingiber officinale. The sequence goes on from NC_056000.1 coordinate 93,082,360, forward strand.
TCACATAGAGATTTTAGAGGAGTGTGTTCTCTTCTTTTCCTTTCTTCTTCTTCCAATCCTACCCGAGAGCCCTAGAAAGTGCAAGCACACTTGTGGTGCTCTCTTCTCCATCCTTGTGTGTTAGAGAACACATCTTGTTCGTGTGGATACTTCTAGAGGATTGTCTACGTTGACAATCACGAGATCCGGCGTACCTTGGACGAGCGAGATTCGCGAAGGGCACGCATCGAAGGTATAAAATGTTTTTCCTTTGTAGATCTACTGTAGATCATAGTTTGAAACTCGTACTCGTATTTTCCAAAGTTTTCTTCGCATGAATCCAATGGCTAGGGGGTTTCGGGGTTTCCGCGACGCGAAAAAGCGGTTTTCGCGGCCCGAAAAACCCAACACGTAGGCCCATATGTACTCAAGATGATTGGGTACATAGAAAACCTACAGAGGTTGGGATTTCCCCTTGGCCAAGAGCTGGCCACTGACTTGATCTTGCAGTTCTTGCCAGAGAGCTACAATCAGTTTGTCATAAACTACAACATGAACGAAATTGACAAGCCACTGCCCGAGCTGCTTAGCATGTTAAGAACTGCTGAGCTCAGCCTTAAGAAGGTTAAGCCCAACTCTTTTCTGATGCTTCAGAAACACAAGGGCAAGGGCAAACCCAAAGGCAAGGGAAAGCCCCAAGCCAAGGGCAAAGGCAAGACACTGAAACCCAAAGGAGAGGTTGCCAAGGATGCTACCTGCTTCCACTGCGGTCAGACCGGACACTGGAAGAGGAACTGCAAAGTTTACTTGGAAGATCTTAAGAAGAAGAGAAGTGAGACTTCCACTTCAGGTATCTATGTTATAGAAGGCAATCTATCTATTTCTTCATCATGGGTATTAGATACCGGATGTGCTTCTCACATTTGTACTAATGTGCAGGCGCTGAGAAATAGCAGGGCATTGACGAAGGGTGAGGTGGACCTACGAGTAGGCAATGAAGCACGGGTTGCTGCTGTTGCTATAGGAACTTATCATCTATCTCTGCCTTCTGAGCTTGTATTAGAATTAGATGAATGTTGTTATGTGTCTACTTTAACTAAGAACATAATTTCAGTTTCTTATTTGGACAAGAAAGGTTTTTCATTTATAATAAAGAACAAATGTTGTTCAGTTTATTTAAATGATATGTTCTATTGTAGTGCACCTCTGATGAATGGACTTTATATTCTAGACCTTGAGAACTCTATCTATAACATAAGTACCAAGAGGTTCAAGTTAAAAGACATGATCCATAGAAGAATCCATGTAACCCACCATTGAGGGTAATGGAATATGATACAATGGTGACATATTCATGGATACAATCACGGAATTGTTAGGGAAATCAAAAACCCCCAAGAGTCGCCATAAGAAAACCCCAATCCACGATGTCAAACATCTTCTTCAAGTCAACCTTGATCATACACCGAGAGGAGATCTGCTTCTGAACATATTTTCATAATAGCTCCTATGCTAGATTAATATTTTCACCAATAGAGTGGTCTTGAACAAAATCTACTTGTGTTGAATCCAACAAACTCCCCATGACTCCACTTAGCCGCCCAATCAAAACCTTGAATATCACATTGTACAAGACCATACAATAAGAGATTGACCTATAATCATTCACTTCAGGATCATGATCAGATTTTGGGGCCAATGCTATCAAAGTGTAATTCCACTGGTTGAGTAGACGACCATACTGAAAAACATTCTACACCGTAACTAGAAAATCTATCCCTACCATATCCTACGTCAAGATATAGAATTTGACATTGTAGTCATTCGGTCCTATGACTTCATCATTTCCAATATCAAACAAAGCAATCCAGATTTCCTCATCAGTGATAGGCTTGATCAAATTTGCAGATTGTCTTGCTGTCAATCATTGTCCAGGTAGGCCTTCAATGTTCAATTGGATACATCTCTCCGTCTTGCCCAATAGACCATTAAAATGTTGTACAAATTCCCGCATAACTTTCCTTAGACTAGTGATCTATTTCCTGGATCATTTGGTGATGACCCAACTATAAAATTATGTTTATTTATGTTTTGGATTAATGTTTACATAATATAGCCGCTCTATAAAATTATCTATGTAGGAAGGTTTTATAAAATTTGTATTATTCTAGTTTTGTATGTCTTATAAAAACAATATTTTGGAGTTATAAATGACTAGTATTGTCTCTATTTTGAAAAAGAAAATCACATTGATTGTCCTTTTCGTCCCATTTTAACTTATTATATTCTTTATATTTTAACTTTATGAATCCAATGATATTTCATTTCATCAATTGCTCGAGCAATTGCTAAGGAAAAAAAAAAAAAGTTTCAGTTACTCTCTTCAAGTAACTCTCCTTTCCTTAATTGTTTTTTCTTTTTTTTTTTGGTTAGAAGTTAACTGGCCGTTTCTACTTGATATTTCGTCACAATATATATTTATTTAGTGTTTCTTCTCAAGTAATTAGTAACTCCCCTATTAATATTTTAATTTCATTAATCTATACTTCTTGTTCGTCATATTTGCCTTGGCAGATCTCTTTCTTCCCCTCCATGATCCCTTTCCATGTTAATAATCTCGATGAGATCCAATGGGTTGACATAGTCCGTCGAGCCCTCGAGGAAGAACTCCAATGCGTCGACGACGACCACCCGGCCACCATCTCCGACGTCCCCAAGCCATTACTCTGCAGCAAACCTGAAGCTTACGTTCCTCAAATGGTCGCCTTGGGCCCTTTCCACCGCCACCGCCAGGAACTCCACGACATGGAACGCTACAAGATCGCTTCCGCCAAGAGATTGCAAAGCCTCCTTCCCGGAGCTAACTTCCACCACATAGTCAACTTCTTCATCAAGATCGAGCTTCAAATTCGCGCTCACTATCGCAGGTACCTTAAGTTCAGCGGCGAGACATTGGCATGGATGATGGCCGTCGACGTCTCTTTCTTGCTCGAATTCCTCAGGATCTTCGCCGTGAAAAATGGAGAAGTACTTCTCGGCAGAACCTCTTCGAGATTGTCTCATTTGGTCGGCTGCGATAGGAGAACATCAGCATACAACTTGCTACTCTGCGACGTCATAATGCTGGAGAATCAAATCCCACTCTTCTTGCTGCACAAAGTCCTCGAGCTGCAGCATTCGTCGTTGCAAATCGCGGTTGAAGCCTCTTTTCCTGTACTTATTGGATTCTTGAAAGAAGTTTCTCCGTTCAAGATGTTGGAGATCTCCCCATGGATCGACCTTGGACGGTACACCCATTTGCTAGAGCTTCTTTATCACACTGTCGCTCCGATTTCAGAGGATCATTTTGAAACCATAGAAGGAGATGAAATGAAGAGCAACCAAGAATCGATCCATTTCATTAAGTTGTTCGTTAAATCAACTCTAGAATTCATCTCGAATCGAGCCCGAACCTTCATCTTAGCGGTGTTGAAATTCCTGGTGACGATACCATGGAGAACCATGAAAAGCATTCCGGCTATGTCAATCTTCACACACCCAGTGGAGCAACTCCTCTTCTCCCAAAATGATCACACTCATCCCGGACCAGCTCGAGACAGCAACAGAATGCCATTGTTGGAAGAGATAAGGATCCCTTCGGTGACTGAGCTAACAAAAGCTGGCATCAGATTCTCTGCCACTAATGGAGATATCTCCACAATCCAGTTCGATGCAAAATCTGCAGTATTAAACCTGCCAAGAATCAGCATCGACATCAATGCTGAAACAGTACTGAGAAACTTGGTGGCTTATGAGACTTCGATCGGGTCTCGACCTTTGTTGTTGTCAAGGTACGTGGAGCTAATGAACGGGATTATCGACACCGCAGAGGACGCGAGGCTGCTGAGCCTGGCAGGGGTGGTGTCGAACCATTTGAAGAGCGACGATGAAGTGGCACAACTGTGGAACAGCATGACCAGGTGTGTGAGGCTCACCAGGGTGGAGAATTTGGACAAGGTGATTGAGGAGGTGAACAGGTATTATAATGGGAGATGGAGAGTGAAGATGAGAAAGTTGATGAAGAATTATGTGGCTACTGCCTGGGAATGCCTCGCTCTCTTGGTGGTCGTTTTGTTCGTCTTGATCGCGAGTGTTCAAGCTTTTTGTGTGCTATTTGGATGCCATCCCAGATACCATGGAAGAAGACTTCTATGAAACTTTCATAATTATACCCTTTCTTTCTTGGAATGACAGAGGAAGAAGAGTTCTATGAAACTTTCATAATTTTTCCCTTTCTTTCTTGGAATGAGAGGAAGAAGAAGCATGTTCCAAAATAATTAAATTTGTTTTTAAAAATTATTTTAAGATTCAAAATCCTTTGCAAGTGTTATGTTTGTTGGATTAAATTTCGTTAGGTGGGCTAATATGTGAATTAATAACACGCATGATTGTCATTAAGAATTAAACTTCATTAAATGATCTAATACATAGTGTTTTAAAAGGGAATTAAGTTATTCGATGTGGATTATATGTGTAAAATCCAATAACTCGCTTGTTAACATTGATAAGTTGTTGATGCGTTACGTGATCAATATAGAATTGGTTATTTCAGGATGAGCTGGCATAAGAAGAGGAAGTCCAAATTCAATTGGGGAATGTTGAATTCTTGAGCTTTGTCTCTTTTTCCTATTGAAACAAGACTAAAGTTGTTGTGGGTCTCACGGATCATCCAAGGTGATAAATAATGACATGCTTACTGCATGAGGTTACGGGGTCGAATCATAAGGCTGTCGGGGTGTAAATCCTCGGACTCTGTGCAACTCACCCCACCACCACTTGCCCTCTCGGCTACCGTGATTTACCTCCCTCGTGATGCCCTGGGGTCGGGTGTGACGCCGGGGGCGCTAGAGGCGAGTGATTTCGCCTTTTTGCCACAAGACTAAGGTTGTTGTGTCTTCTTAGGACGATCTAATGGCTAGCGCATAAGATGTTGTCACCATGAGGTCTGGGATTCGAATTTCGACAAAGTCGAGGTAAATGTCTCTTTAGTCACTATTCCAAAGTCTAGTAGCCGCTGATGATTTACCCCCTTTGTGTTGGCCCTGGAACGGATTGATGGAGACGCTGGAGTGAATGTAATCATCTTTTGCCACCAAGACTAAGGTTGCTACGCAAAGCTCCTAATGAAGTTCTTCCACTGAATTGCAGGAACTTCATCCAGCGATAAGGAACAATAACACTAGCTTAATTTGGATTCAAGTCATCTTTCATTTTGCAAGTGTTTCAATATGTGCAGTTTATTAGTATTGATAGATGATAATTAGATCTTGTAAATGCATCATTTGGTTTATTTTTGATGGTGTATTCATTTAAATTGGTATCAAAGCCTAGGATTTATCATTGCCTTTACAACATAAAGATTGGATTTCGACGATATGGTACATGCGCATTGACTTTGCAGCGATTCCACTTTGAAATAGCAAATAGATGCATATCCGTTGAATCAAAGACTAGAACCCTAGGATTTGACCTAGATTTTGAGTTTTTTTGCATTATCTCACAAATAGCATGAAGAACAATCCAGATTTAGGGTTTTCCATGCTATTCTCGCATAGAAAATTATCACGTGTGAGCAACAGAAGTCGAGTTGTGTGAGTATCAGTTAATTGATCAAGAATACCAATCAACTGATGAGTGCAAATTTTGGTACAAAATGTTTGCAATATGACTGAAGTATTTGACTAATATACATCAATCGATTGCTATCAAATGCCAATTAATTGTTGTTCCCAAAGATGCATATAATAGGTTTGTAAATCGATTAAAGTGTTCGATTGATTGATATTAGTTGATTGCTACTAAGTCTCAATCGACAGCTATTCACAAAATTGAGTAAAAAAGTGTTCAGATCAACTGGAGCATTCAACTAACCATATCAGTCAATTGTTATGAAAGCATATTTAACTTTCTACTTAATTTATTTTGTCAAATATTTAACTTAGTTTATTCCAATGTACATTTAATTTATTTCATTCCACTTATTACTTTGATTGTTTTTTTTCCTATTAACTCATAAAAATTAGTATACGCACCCTCCTCTAGCATAGAAATGATCCTACAACTAGATATAGAGTAGGTTAAACTAAGAGTACGTTATGGAGCTTGTTCTTGGCGAAGTTTGGATATTATAGGTGATTTCCAACCTTGTGCTATTAACAAGTGAAGCTAACTAAAGCTAGTTTACCCTATTCTAAACTAGTCAGATCAAAATTTTAGACTAAGTTGGTTGGGTGTATCTTTGTCTAAGGCATGTGACTATCTTAAGTAGAGCCTCTTTCACTTGATCAACCCAAATCAAAGTTGAATCTAACCTAGGATTAAATTTATGTTCTTGATTTGGGTTAAACCCTAATTAAAATCTTACAAAAAATCTAATTCGAACCTATCCTAGCCCAAACCCTAACTCTAACCCAAGACTAACCCTGACCTATATCTAAACTTAACAACAAACACTTGTTTGCTACTTGCCTAAGATTTGTCAAAATCTTGGAGAATTTTCCTTTGTCTAAATGGTTTCGCAGGAAGGGTACAATACATTCCGTCTTCGTATTTTCAATGACTATAACTTTGCCTATTAGAAGGGAAGGATGAAGTATAATGAACGAGATCAAACATTTGATGATCATCAAAGTATATTTCGACCTACCAAGAGACTCCAATGGTGAACTAGTCAATTTTGGCCAATAGAGAAGTGACATAAGGAACACTCTAAGAAAATTGATTTATAAGGACAAAAACTTAGTGACGATATGAAAACATGGTCATTAAAAGTATAATTTTTGAAGTTTTTATGAGGATTAAAAAAAGCATGATTAAAGAGTTAAATTATTAGTAACGAATTCTTAATTTTGTAGCTATAGATAATAAATCCCGTAATTATTTGAATACAACATAATACCCCTCATAATTGCCTATTATTTTTTGGCATCAAATTTCTCATCAAATAGAATTATATTTATTATTATAAAAAAATAAAAATATATTAACCCTACTGACTTTTCTCTTCTATATGTTGTCACTGATTCTCACAGTTGAGAGAAGGGGATTTGAGGGTTACCTGCGCCACTGCCGCACTCTCTCTCAGTCAATCCCTCTCCCTCAAGATCTGTTCCCCTTCTGCAACGAGCAACGAGCAGCGACCAACGACCAATGGAACCCTTCTTCCACATAGTTATGCATTAGCTCTTGAGATCAGATTGGATTCATCCCCTATTTGCTGTTGGGGGCTCTCTGTTTGGCCACGAAAATCCATAGGTTCTCTCTTCCACGCTCACTTCTTGTACCATCATTTTATGTAATCCTTGAATCCCATCAAGTTAGGTACATATAGAACATTACCTAACTCGACGGGAGCAGGCATGCCTCCTCCTTATCCGAGAGGAGCACAAGGGAAGGGAGGAGGAGAGGAGCGAGAGATCTCCAAAGGTTTGGTTTCATTTCAACTTACGGTTCTCTCTCGATCCATTTTTGTCCGATGGAACTGATCCATTTTTGGAAGCTGTATTATGATAATAGTAGGCTGAAATTATCATTTTTTAGCATTATAAAACATATTTTTTTGTTGTGTTGCCTATCAATTTTTTGCAGATTCTTTTGAGAAAGAATTCATATTCATAAAAGGACAATGGCACCTAGTAAGGAATGGATGAGTTTTTTTTTCAATGATCGATTCAATGGATACATGGTTGGAGTGAATTGAATTAAGCTATTACAAACAAGTTGAAGGTATAATATATTTGAAATGTGGTGAATTATGAGTTTCTAGTGATTTCAAATTGAATTCTTGATACAATTATTTATTACTTCAATTCATTGAATAGATTCAGCACCTAAAAAGGTGAGAAAAGTTAGAGAAAAAAATAAAAATAAGAAAATTGTAACTCTAAAAAGTGGGGAAAAGATAGAGATCAAATTCTACAACTAGCATATCTACTATATATAAGTGAAAACATGGAAGGAGTTGACTGAATTAGACAAGCAACACATGTGGGATGCGGTGAAGGTAGGTGAATTACATTATCAATTTCAGATGATTTTGAAAATGTGTTGTTTCTGTTGCTTCTGTTATCTTTTTGTAAATCAAACCATCAAAATAGAGATAATATGTCATTTTTTACTGTTGTATTATGAATATGTTGTAGAAATGCTTTTTCAATCGTAGTATAGAATTATACCGTGAGCCTACTTTGGAGCATATGAGTGTTTTGTGGATAGCATGGAGGTCATCCTTGAATGTAGATTATATGAGACCTTGTAAAACCAAAGCTAAAGTTTTATAAACTATGTCATAGGGGTTTAATGCTAAAGAATGAGAATGACTTATTGTTATCTAGAGTCCTAGAGCCAATCATTTGATGATTGTATTTTGGACTTGTTGTATCATATTCTATATAAATAAATGCATTTAGTTTTTGGTTATTATACTTACTTGTATTGGTGCCAAATAAACTAAGTATAATAACGTCCTTGAGTAGAAGGTTCTCACCTATATCAATCGGTTAGTTGAGCCGATAGTGAGATGATATAGGGAACACTACTCTTAATCATTCCTAGTCGAGTATTAACATTCAGGGACAATGTTAATGCAATAAGATTAGCATGTAGGTCAACTCGATGACTTGATCTCACAAGTCATGGATATAGAGATATCAAGTTGACACATGGGTATACATTGGAGAATGTATACTGAATGACCCGCCATGATAAAGTATCATGGATCGTTATATGAGTGTCATATACTTTCTCATGTGGCTATTAGTATGACTACTAGTCCTTAGACCTGAAGTCACCATGGTTCCCTACATAAAGAGTTATGTACTTTGGTTTTGTCAAACGTCACCCGTAACTGTGTGGACTATAAAGACGATTACTGGGTATGTAACAAATTATGCGGAGGGATGTGAGTGATGTAGATGAGATCTATCCCTCCTATATGACGGGAGAGACATCGGTATTCTTGATAGAGTGAGACCACGAAGTGCATGGCCATGCCCAAATGAGTCAATATGAGATATTGAGCTCATTTGATTGAGTGAGTCTACTTGGAGTTCAAGATTTAGATTGATTAGAGGATGACACGGTCTATGCCTCACATTGATCAATCTAGATGTCTAGGATAGAAGGACACTTGTCATATATTGTGAGGAGTCACAATTAGTAGTCACAAGGTGATGTTGGATCTCAACATTCTTGTAACTTGGGTAGTAATGATGTATTGCTAGATACCGCTCATTACTTATGTTTCTAAATGAGTTTAGGGGCATTGCCAACGTTACAAGAACCTATTGAGTCACACACAAAAAACAAGTGGATGGAGATTAGGTTCATATGATGAACCAAGAGGATTAGATTCATTTGATGAATCAAATTGGATTAAGAGTAATCCTAATTGGGCTAATTGAGTTGGACTCAAGTTGATTCATGTGTTCAATGAGTCTAATTTAGATTATGACTCATTGAATCAATTTAATTAAATGAATTAGATTCATTATATTAAATTGGCTTGAATTAAATGGTTGGATTAGATCAACCATGAGAGAGATTAAGTCAAGTTTGACTTGACTTGAGAGGAAGATGAAGAGTCAAGTTTGACTTGACTTTATGCCACCTCATTGGTGAGTTGGCATTAAGTGGACCAATGATGATGCTCCACATCATCATGGTTACTTAAGTGAAGTGCCACCTCATGGGAGTTACCAAGAGTTGTGACTCTTGGTATCCCATGGAGGTTACAAACCACTTAATTAGATGAAAAGAGTTTCATTTTGCAAGTGTAACTCTCATTCAAGTGATCTTCCTCCTCCTAAGCTCTCTTCTTGCTCCTTCGCTTTGTTAGGACGTAGCTAGAGGGGTGAATAGCTCGTCGCGTTCGCTCGTTGCTCGGCGTTGCTTGTTCCTTCAAAGATGTGCAGCGGAAATACAAAGAAACAAATCACACAACGCTAACACGGTTGGTTTACTTGGTATCCACCTCACAAGAGGTGACTAATCCAAGGATCCACACCAACACACACACCCTCCACTAAATAAAACTCTCCTTTATGGTAACTACCAAGGGCGGAGAAGCCCTACAAGACTCAATACAAGAAGAGAGGGAAAGGATACAAGAAATACAAGCTTACAAGCTTACAATGAGTATAAACCCTAACCCTAGCTTCTCTTCTTGACTTTGATCCGCCTCTTGACTTGGAAAACTTCCAAGATCCTTCAAGAACTGGCGATCTGAGCTTTGTGAGTGCTGTGGAGGAGCTGGCGAGAAATCTGGAGTGAATCGGAGAAGAGATGCCGCAGCCATCGCACGCCTGCAGCTATAAACGACGCCAACGGTCGGATCCCGATCGATTCGAATATTCCCAATCGATCTTGGGAGGCTTTGGATCGATCCACGGATCGATCCAGAGCGCCTATGGGAAACGCGCCTGGATCGATCCACGGATCGATCCGGCGCTTATCGCGCGAAGCAGCCGCGTCCCAATCGATCCACCGATCGATTGGAACATCTGGATCGATCCACGGATCGATTCCTCTGCTCGCTTGGGACATTTGGATCGATCCACTGATCGATCCAGCTCCTGGATCGATCCACTGATCGATCCAACACTTGGTTTTTGTCCAAAACCAAGTTCCAAGCCTCTCAAACCAACATCCGGTCAACCTTGACCTGTTGGTACATCATGCCTAGCATCTGGTCACTCCTTTGACCTGCTAGGACTTCCCACCAAGTGTCTGGTCAATCCCTTTGACCCACTTAGACTTTTCTATTCATGCCAAGTATCTGGTCACTCCTTTGACCTACTTGGACTTCCCAACACCAGATGTCCTATCATCCTTGATCCATCTGGATTTTCCCTTGCCTGGCTTCACTCACCAGGACTTTCACCTAGCTTCACTCACTAGGGTTTTCCATCTGCCTAGCTTCACTCACTAGGGCTTTCACCTGGCTTCACTCACCAGGACTTTCACCTAGCTTCACTCACTAGGGTTTTCCTTCTACATGGCTTCACTCACCAGGACTTTCACCTAGCTTCACTCACTAGGGTTTTCACCTGGTTTCACTCACCAGGACTTTCACCTAGCTTCACTCACTAGGACTTTCACCTAGCTTCACTCACTAGGGTTTTCCTTCTGCCTGGCTTCACTCACCAGGACTTCCCTGTCAAGTATCCGGTCAACCTTGACCTACTTGACTCTTCTTCAATCAATTTCTTATTGTCAAACATCTAAACTCAAACCAAGACTCAGCTTGGTCACCCAGGTCAACCTTGACCTGAGGGATGTTGCACCAACACTCTTCTCTTGGTCATGGGTTTCAAGTAAGGGAGAAGAAAGGAGAGTGAATCTAATCCAAGAAGAAAGGTTAGTGAAAGTCACATAGAGATTTTAGAGGAGTGTGTTCTCTTCTTTTCCTTTCTTCTTCTTCCAATCCTACCCGAGAGCCCTAGAGAGTGCTAGCACACTTGTGGTACTCTCTTCTCCATCCTTGTGTGTTAGAGAACACATCTTGTTCATGTGGATACTTCTAGAGGATTGTCTACGTTGACAATCACGAGATCCGGCGTACCTTGGACGAGCGGGATTCGCGAAGGGCACGCATCGAAGGTATAAAATGTTTTTTCCTTTGTCAATCTACTGTAGATCATAGTTTGAAACTCATACTCGTATTTTTGAAATCTATCCTTTGCACGAGATCCAGTGGCATGGGTGATTCGGGGTTTCCGCGATGCGAAAAGCGGTTTTCGCGGCCCGAAAAACCCAATAGTGGTATCAGAGCCACGTGCGAAGCGAGTACGAGTTTAGATTCATATTTTTATGAAAAATATAGATCTATAAACTTTCTGTAAATTCATGTTTTTATAGTTTTAATGGGTATTTTTCTCGTAGAAGCGAAGCACAAGTGTTTAGACACTTGTAGGCTTCGACTACCGAGAAGAATTTTCCGAAACGGCAATATTTCGCCCCAAAATTTTTTGGGACAGCGGGCTTAGGCACTGTTAGATCTTAAAGGAACCCTCGCGATGGTTAGATCGCGGGTAGGGGCGCTGCCCTTGGCCCCGCAAGGGGATTCGTTCCGCGATTGCACCCGAAAACGCTAATCGGGACCGCTGGGAAAAATTTACTTATAAAATTGTAAAAATTATTAAAAATTACAGAAAATTATGAGAAATATATAATTTTGAATTATATATTAATTTTGTGATAGTCATGGCCCAAACGACCCAAATTGTATTTGAAAATGTGTTGTAATTCATAATACGGCCTGCGTGCGGTTATGTGATGTGTGTGCTGTATTTATTTTATTTTATTTTCATGACCTGCACGTCGTGCCTTTCTCTTATATTATGGTTGTAAATTAGATTTAGACTCGAATGTAACTCGAGTTTCAAAAATTGTAATGAAATTTTGAAGCGGTGGAAGGTCCACACGAGACGGAGTTACGAGGAGGGCGCGAGCAACACAAGGTGGTCAAAGGAAGAAGTTTGAGAAGCTGTTGACCTTAGGTTGACCATCCGATCTTCTCATTGGCTTGAGAAGATCTAGTAGGGCCATGACACAATCACAAAATAATTAATTGCTTATATGTATGTGATACATGTTTAATTAAGTAGTTAATTAGTGCCTAGCGATTAGATTAGATCTAAATCGTGCACATGATGCACCCTTCGTTATATTAGATCTATCGAGTATATGATACACATCATCGCTTAGATTAGATCTAAAACCGCGTCAACTCATAATGCCTACCATGCCGTGATACCTACCACTACCTCGATCGCATGTTGTTGTTGAATCTGCCAAAGCAGAGCAACACATACTATCTTGGTAGGGTACGGAGGGACAATCTTGGTCCCGCCTATCAACGCATGGGTGAGTACAACTCAATTAGATTGAGTATTCCTAGTTTACTCGGTTGGATCGAGTACAACTATAGGCATTCTTGCAACGGTTGGAAAGGTAGGTCAAAATCACGTTAACTCTTGGGCGTATTAGCCAAAGCTAACTCGAGTTTTAATATAAATGCGGATTTTATCCTATAAGCAAGAGTTGCATAGAGATGTAATTGGTAATCGTTACCTACCGATCATACTAAGTCTTGGGCGTATTAGCCAAAGCTAACTCAAGGGTTAGTATGATGTGGATCTTGTCCCACATGAATTATAGAATTCAGTGGGAGCATCATTTAGTTAAAGGCCTAATTAAATGATTAAGAATATGATATTTATTTTTGCATTTATTTCTGTTGTAGATTACCATGACGTCAAATACGAACGCCTTCTCTCTACGATCTGTCCTTAAGAAGGACAAGCTCAACGGAGCAAATTTCCTGGACTGGTACAGGAACCTGAGAATAGTTCTCACCCAAGAACGTAAACTGTACGTTCTGGAGCAGCCCATTCCGGAGGCTCCTCTTGCCACTGCCACGTGAGCAGACCGAGATGCTTACAAGAAGCATCAAGATGACGCATTAGATGTGTCCTGTCTTATGCTCACGACCATGAACTCTGAGCTTCAGAAGCAACATGAGTTGATGGGCGCTTACGATATGGTTGAACATCTTTGTCACCTATATCAAGGACAAGCAAGGCACTGGAAGAGGAACTCCAAAGAATACCTGGAAGATCTTAAGAAGAAGAGAAATAAGATTTCTACTTCAGGTATACATGTTATAGAAGTCAACCTCTCTATTTCTTCATCGTGGGTATTAGATACCGGATGTGCTTCGCACATTTGTACTAATGTACAAGCGCTGAGAAATAGCAGGGCATTGACGAAGGGTGAGATAGACCTACGAGTAGGCAATGGAGCACGGGTTGCTGCTATTGCTGTAGGAACTTACCATCTATCTTTGCCCTCTGGGCTTGTACTAGAATTAGATGATTGTTGTTATGTGCCTGCTTTAACAAAGAACATTATATCTGTTTCTTGTTTGGACAAGAAAGGTTTTTCGTTTATAATAAAGAACAAATGTTGTTCCGTCTATTTAAACGATATGTTCTATTGTAGTGCACCTCTGATAAACGGACTCTATATTCTAGACCTTGAGAGCCCTATCTATAACATAAATACCAAGAGGTTCAAGTCAAATGACATGAACCAAACCTACCTCTGGCACTGTCGCTTAGGTCATATAAATGACAAGCGCTTATCCTAGCTCCATAAGGATGGTTTGTTGGACTCATTTGATTTTGAATCATATGAGATATGCGAGTCATGCCTACGAGGCAAGATGACCAAGACTCCCTTTAGTGGGCATAGTGAGAGAGCAACTGATTTATTAGGACTCATACATAGTGATGTATGTGGCCCTTTCAATGTTGCTACTAGAGGCGGTTATAGATACTTCATCACATTTATTGATGACTTCAGTAGATATGGTTATGTGTACTTGATGACACATAAGTCAGAATTCTTTGAAAAGTTCAAAGAATTCAAGAATGAAGTATAGAACCAGCTTGACAAGAGTATTAAGATACTTCGATCCGATCGAGGTGGAGAATACCTTAGTCATGATGAATTCCATGACTATCTAGCTGACTGTGGGATTCTATCCCAACTCACTCCTCTTGGAACACCACAGTGGAATGGTGTATCCGAAAGGAGGAATCGCACCCTATTAGATATGGTACGATCTATGATGAGTCACACAGATCTTCCGACATACCTTTGGGGTTATGCTCTAGACACGACAGCTTTTATACTCAACCGAGTTCCATCCAAGGCGGTGATAAAGACACCATATAGGATATGGACTGGGAGAGATGTTCAGGTGTCTTTCATGAGGATTTGGGGTTGTGAGGCTTATGTTAGACGTCAAGTCTCAGACAAATTAGGACCCAAATCTGACAAGTGCTACTTCATTGGATATCCCAAGGAAACTAAGGGATATTACTTCTACATTCTCAGTCAGCACAAGGTAGTTATGGCAAAGACTGGGGTTTTTCTAGAAAGGGACTTTGTTTCTAGAAAGACTAGTGGGAGCACGTTCGATCTTGAAGAAGTTCAAGATGCGAACAATAGCACTAATGCCTCGATGGAAATTGAACTGGAACCACAAAGTGTTGTGGATGATGTTGTTCCACAAGGAGTTGAGGAACAACCAGTTCAAGTAGACATACCTCTTCGCAGGTCTGATAGGATACGTCGTCAGCCTGAGAGATACTCATTTCTCTTGTCTGACCATGATGACGTTATGCTCATAGAGGATGAGTGTACCACCTATCAGGAAGCTGTGATGATACCAAATTCCGAAAAATGGCTAGAGGCCATGAGATCCGAGATGGAATCCATGTACACCAACCAAGTTTGGACTTTGGTTGATCCACCTGAAGGGGTAAAACCCATAGGGTGCAAGTGGGTCTTTAAGAGAAAGACTGACATGGATGGACTTATCTATAAGGGTCGCTTGGTAGCTAAAGGTTTCAAGCAGATTCATGGTATTGACTATGATGAGACCTTTTTTCCAGTAGCGATGTTTAAGTCCATTCGGATCATGCTTGCTATTGCAGCTTACCACGATTACGAGATCTGGCAGATGGACGTCAAAACTGCGTTTCTGAATGGAAACCTACTCGAGGATGTGTGCATGACACAACCTGAGGGTTTTGTAGATTCACAGCATACTAGCAGAGTATGCAAGCTGCATAGGTTCATTTATGGACTAAAGCAAGCTTCTTGGAGCTGGAATCTTCGATTCGATGATGCAATCAAACAGTTTGATTTCATCAAGAATGAAGATGAGCCTTGTGTCTACAAGAAGGTTGTAGGGGATATAGAGTCTTCCTCATATTGTATGTGGATGACATACTACTCATTGGATAGGACATCCCTTTGCTACAGTTTGTCAAGACTTGGCTAGAGACTTGTTTCTCAATGAAGGACTTAGGTGAAGCATCCCGCATTCTCGGGATACAGATCTATAGAGATAGATCTAAGAGATTGCTTGGCCTAAGTCAGAGTACATACATTGACAAGGTACTCCTACGGTTTGACATGCAGAACTCCAAGAAGGGATTTCTGCCGATGTCACATGGCGTGACTCTTTCGAAGACTCAAGGTCCCTCTTCTAGAGAGGAGAGAGACCGCATGGATCAGATCCCTTATGCTTCAGCCATAGGATCTATCATGTACGTCATGCTATGTACTCGACCTGATGTCTCGTATGCTTTGAGAATGACGAGCAGATACCAGTCAGATCCAGGTGAAAGTCGCTAGATAGCGGTCAAGAATATTCTTAAGTACTTAAGAAGGACTAAAGAATATTTCTTGTTATATGGAGGCAATGATGAGCTAGCTGTAAAGGGTTACAGTGATGCCAACTTCCAAACTGATCAGGATGATTACCGATTGCAGTCAGGGTTCGTATTTTGCATTAATGGTGGTGCTGTCAGCTGGAAGAGTTCGAAGCAGGATACAGTAGCTGATTCTACAACAGAGGCCGAGTACATTGCTACATCAGAGGCAGCAAAAACTTGGGGTGGTTCCTAGCATTATTGACCCCATTGAGCTCTATTGTGACAACAATAGAGCTATAGCACAGGCGAAGGAACCTCTCGCTCACACCAGCTGACCAAACACATACTACGGCGCTTCCATCTCATTCGAGAGATCATCGAGAGAGGAGATGTGAAGATTTGTAGAGTACCTACAGAGGCTAACATCGCAGATCCCTTAACCAAGGCTTTGGCACAGAGGAAGCATGATGGTCACACTAGGTCATTGGGGCTTAGAGCCTACTCTGATTGGCACTAGTGCTAGTGGGAGATTGTTAGCTAGAGTCCTAGAGCCAATCATTTGATGATTGTATTTTCGACTTGTTGTATCATATTCTATATAAATAAAGGCATTTGGTTTTTGGTTATTATACTTACTTGTATTGGTGCCAAATAAACTAAGTATAATAACGTCCTTGAGTCGAAGGTTCTCACCTATATCAATCGGCTAGTTGAACCGATAGTGAGATGATATAGGGAACACTACTCTTAATCATTCCTAGTCGAGTATTAACATTCAGGGACAATATTAATGCAATAAGACTAGAATGTAGGTCAACTCGATGACTTGATCTCACAAATCATGGATATAGAGATATCAAGTTGACACATGGGTATGCATTGGAGAATGTATACTGAATGACCCGCCATGAGAAAGTATCATGGATCGTTATATGAGTATCATATACTTTCTCATGTGGCTATTAGTATGACTACTAGTCCTTAGACCTGAAGTCACCATGGACATAAGGAGTTATGTACTTTGGTTTTGTCAAACGTCACCCGTAACTGGGTGGACTATAAAGGCGATTACTGGATATGTAACAAATTATGCGGAGGGATGTGAGTGATGTAAATGGGATCTATCCCTCCTATATGACGGGAGAGACATCGGTATTCTTGATAGAGTGAGACCACGAAGTGCATGGCCATGCCCAAATGAGTCAATATGAGATATTGAGCTCATTTGATTGAGTGAATCTACTTGGAGTTCAAGATTTAGATTGATTAGAGGATGACACGGTCTATGCCTCAGATTGATCAATCTAGATGTCTAGGATAGAAGGACACTTGTCATATATTGTGAGGAGTCACAATTAGTAGTCACAAGGTGATGTTGGATCTCAACATTCTTGTAACTTGGGTAGTAATGATGTATTGTTAGATACCGCTCATTACTTATATAGAGTAGGTTAAACTAAGAGTACGTTATGGAGCTTGTTCTTGGCGAAGTTTGGATATTATAGGTGATTTCCAACCTTGTGCTATTAACAAGTGAAGCTAACTAAAGCTAGTTTACCCTATTCTAAACTAGTCAGATCAAAATTTTAGACTAAGTTGGTTGGGTGTATCTTTGTCTAAGGCATGTGACTATCTTAAGTAGAGCCTCTTTCACTTGATCAACCCAAATCAAAGTTGAATCTAACCTAGGATTAAATTTATGTTCTTGATTTGGGTTAAACCCTAATTAAAATCTTACAAAAAATCTAATTCGAACCTATCCTAGCCCAAACCCTAACTCTAACCCAAGACTAACCCTGACCTATATCTAAACTTAACAACAAACACTTGTTTGCTACTTGCCTAAGATTTGTCAAAATCTTGGAGAATTTTCCTTTGTCTAAATGGTTTCGCAGGAAGGGTACAATACATTCCGTCTTCGTATTTTCAATGACTATAACTTTGCCTATTAGAAGGGAAGGATGAAGTATAATGAACGAGATCAAACATTTGATGATCATCAAAGTATATTTCGACCTACCAAGAGACTCCAATGGTGAACTAGTCAATTTTGGCCAATAGAGAAGTGACATAAGGAACACTCTAAGAAAATTGATTTATAAGGACAAAAACTTAGTGACGATATGAAAAAATGGTCATTAAAAGTATAATTTTTGAAGTTTTTATGAGGATTAAAAAAAGCATGATTAAAGAGTTAAATTATTAGTAACGAATTCTTAATTTTGTAGCTATAGATAATAAATCCCGTAATTATTTGAATACAACATAATACCCCTCATAATTGCCTATTATTTTTTGGCATCAAATTTCTCATCAAATAGAATTATATTTATTATTATAAAAAAATAAAAATATATTAACCCTACTGACTTTTCTCTTCTATATGTTGTCACTGATTCTCACAGTTGAGAGAAGGGGATTTGAGGGTTACCTGCGCCACTGCCGCACTCTCTCTCAGTCAATCCCTCTCCCTCAAGATCTGTTCCCCTTCTGCAACGAGCAACGAGCAGCGACCAACGACCAATGGAACCCTTCTTCCACATAGTTATGCATTAGCTCTTGAGATCAGATTGGATTCATCCCCTATTTGCTGTTGGGGGCTCTCTGTTTGGCCACGAAAATCCATAGGTTCTCTCTTCCACGCTCACTTCTTGTACCATCATTTTATGTAATCCTTGAATCCCATCAAGTTAGGTACATATAGAACATTACCTAACTCGACGGGAGCAGGCATGCCTCCTCCTTATCCGAGAGGAGCACAAGGGAAGGGAGGAGGAGAGGAGCGAGAGATCTCCAAAGGTTTGGTTTCATTTCAACTTACGGTTCTCTCTCGATCCATTTTTGTCCGATGGAACTGATCCATTTTTGGAAGCTGTATTATGATAATAGTAGGCTGAAATTATCATTTTTTAGCATTATAAAACATATTTTTTTGTTGTGTTGCCTATCAATTTTTTGCAGATTCTTTTGAGAAAGAATTCATATTCATAAAAGGACAATGGCACCTAGTAAGGAATGGATGAGTTTTTTTTTCAATGATCGATTCAATGACCGGAGATGGTGAAAGTGGTGAATTGAGGTAAGCTATTACAAACAAATATGTTGATGGTAGGTATAATATATTTGAAATGTGGTGAATTATGAGTTTCTAGTGATTTCAAATTGAATTCTTGATACAATTATTTATTACTTCAATTCATTGAATAGATTCAGCACCTAAAAAGGTGAGAAAAGTTAGAGAAAAAAATAAAAATAAGAAAATTGTAACTCTAAAAAGTGGGGAAAAGATAGAGATCAAATTCTACAACTAGCATATCTACTATATATAAGTGAAAACATGGAAGGAGTTGACTGAATTAGACAAGCAACACATGTGGGATGCGGTGAAGGTAGGTGAATTACATTATCAATTTCAGATGATTTTGAAAATGTGTTGTTTCTGTTGCTTCTGTTATCTTTTTGTAAATCAAACCATCAAAATAGAGATAATATGTCATTTTTTACTGTTGTATTATGAATATGTTGTAGAAATGCTTTTTCAATCGTAGTATAGAATTATACCGTGAGCCTACTTTGGAGCATATGAGTGTTTTGTGGATAGCATGGAGGTCATCCTTGAATGTAGATTATATGAGACCTTGTAAAACCAAAGCTAAAGTTTTATAAACTATGTCATAGGGGTTTAATGCTAAAGAATGAGAATGACTTATTGTTATCTAGAGTCCTAGAGCCAATCATTTGATGATTGTATTTTGGACTTGTTGTATCATATTCTATATAAATAAATGCATTTAGTTTTTGGTTATTATACTTACTTGTATTGGTGCCAAATAAACTAAGTATAATAACGTCCTTGAGTAGAAGGTTCTCACCTATATCAATCGGTTAGTTGAGCCGATAGTGAGATGATATAGGGAACACTACTCTTAATCATTTCTAGTCGAGTATTAACATTCAGGGACAATGTTAATGCAATAAGACTAGCATGTAGGTCAACTCGATGACTTGATCTCACAAGTCATGGATATAGAGATATCAAGTTGACACATGGGTATACATTGGAGAATGTATACTGAATGACCCGCCATGATAAAGTATCATGGATCGTTATATGAGTGTCATATACTTTCTCATGTGGCTATTAGTATGACTACTAGTCCTTAGACCTGAAGTCACCATGGTTCCCTACATAAAGAGTTATGTACTTTGGTTTTGTCAAACGTCACCTGTAACTGTGTGGACTATAAAGACGATTACTGGGTATGTAACAAATTATGCGGAGGGATGTGAGTGATGTAGATGAGATCTATCCCTCCTATATGACGGGAGAGACATCGGTATTCTTGATAGAGTGAGACCACGAAGTGCATGGCCATGCCCAAATGAGTCAATATGAGATATTGAGCTCATTTGATTGAGTGAGTCTACTTGGAGTTCAAGATTTAGATTGATTAGAGGATGACACGGTCTATGCCTCACATTGATCAATCTAGATGTCTAGGATAGAAGGACACTTGTCATATATTGTGAGGAGTCACAATTAGTAGTCACAAGGTGATGTTGGATCTCAACATTCTTGTAACTTGGGTAGTAATGATGTATTGCTAGATACCGCTCATTACTTATGTTTCTAAATGAGTTTAGGGGCATTGCCAACGTTACAAGAACCTATTGAGTCACACACAAAAAACAAGTGGATGGAGATTAGGTTCATATGATGAACCAAGAGGATTAGATTCATTTGATGAATCAAATTGGATTAAGAGTAATCCTAATTGGGCTAATTGAGTTGGACTCAAGTTGATTCATGTGTTCAATGAGTCTAATTTAGATTATGACTCATTGAATCAATTTAATTAAATGAATTAGATTCATTATATTAAATTGGCTTGAATTAAATGGTTGGATTAGATCAACCATGAGAGAGATTAAGTCAAGTTTGACTTGACTTGAGAGGAAGATGAAGAGTCAAGTTTGACTTGACTTTATGCCACCTCATTGGTGAGTTGGCATTAAGTGGACCAATGATGATGCTCCACATCATCATGGTTACTTAAGTGAAGTGCCACCTCATGGGAGTTACCAAGAGTTGTGACTCTTGGTATCCCATGGAGGTTACAAACCACTTAATTAGATGAAAAGAGTTTCATTTTGCAAGTGTAACTCTCATTCATGTGATCTTCCTCCTCCTAAGCTCTCTTCTTGCTCCTTCTCTTTGTTAGGACCAAAAGTAGCTAGAGGGGGGGGGGGGGGGGGGGGAATAGCTCGTCGCGTTCGCTCGTTGCTCGGCGTTGCTTGTTCCTTCAAAGATGTGCAGCGGAAATACAAAGAAACAAATCACACAACGCTAACACGGTTGGTTTACTTGGTATCCACCTCACAAGAGGTGACTAATCCAAGGATCCACACTAACACACACACCCTCCACTAAATAAAACTCTCCTTTATGGTAACTACCAAGGGCGGAGAAGCCCTACAAGACTCAATACAAGAAGAGAGGGAAAGGATACAAGAAATACAAGCTTACAAGCTTACAATGAGTATAAACCCTAACCCTAGCTTCTCTTCTTGTCTTTGATCCGCCTCTTGACTTGGAAAACTTCCAAGATCCTTCAAGAACTGGCGATCTGAGCTTTGCGAGTGCTGTGGAGGAGCTGGCGAGAAATCTGGAGTGAATCGGAGAAGAGATCCGCAGCCAATGAACGCCTGCAGCTAAAAACGACGCCAACGGTCGGATCCCGATCGATTCGAATATTCCCAATCGATCGGGAGGCTTTGGATCGATCCACGGATCGATCCGGCGCCTATGCGCCGAAAGCGCTGGATCGATCCACGGATCGATCCAGCGCTTATCGCACTCGATCCAGGCTCCCAATCGATCCAGCGATCGATTGAATCTGGATCGATCCACGGATCGATCCGAGCTCTGCTCGCTTAGAAGCCCGGATCGATCCACCGATCGACTCAATCGATCATCGATCGATCCAACACTTGGTTTTTGTCCAAAACCAAGTTCCAAGCCTCTCAAACCAACATCCGGTCAACCTTGACCTGTTGGTACATCATGCCTAGCATCTGGTCACTCCTTTGATCTGCTAGGACTTCCCACCAAGTGTCTGGTCAATCCCTTTGACCCACTTAGACTTTTCTATTCATGCCAAGTATCTGGTCACTCCTTTGACCTACTTGGACTTCCCAACACCAGATGTCCTATCATCCTTGATCCATCTGGATTTTCCCTTGCCTGGCTTCACTCACCAGGACTTTCACCTAGCTTCACTCACTAGGGTTTTCCATCTGCCTAGCTTCACTCACTAGGGCTTTCACCTGGCTTCACTCACCAGGACTTTCACCTAGCTTCACTCACTAGGGTTTTCCTTCTACATGGCTTCACTCACCAGGACTTTCACCTAGCTTCACTCACTAGGGTTTTCACCTGGTTTCACTCACCAGGACTTTCACCTAGCTTCACTCACTAGGACTTTCACCTAGCTTCACTCACTAGGGTTTTCCTTCTACCTGGCTTCACTCACCAGGACTTCCCTGTCAAGTATCCGGTCAACCTTGACCTACTTGACTCTTCTTCAATCAATTTCTTATTGTCAAACATCTAAACTCAAACCAAGACTCAGCTTGGTCACCCAGGTCAACCTTGACCTGAGGGATGTTGCACCAACACTCTTCTCTTGGTCATGGGTTTCAAGTAAGGGAGAAGAAAGGAGAGTGAATCTAATCCAAGAAGAAAGGTTAGTGAAAGTCACATAGAGATTTTAGAGGAGTGTGTTCTCTTCTTTTCCTTTCTTCTTCTTCCAATCCTACCCGAGAGCCCTAGAGAGTGCTAGCACACTTGTGGTACTCTCTTCTCCATCCTTGTGTGTTAGAGAACACATCTTGTTCATGTGGATACTTCTAGAGGATTGTCTACGTTGACAATCACGAGATCCGGCGTACCTTGGACGAGCGGGATTCGCGAAGGGCACGCATCGAAGGTATAAAATGTTTTTCCTTTGTAAATCTACTGTAGATCATAGTTTAAAACTCATACTCGTATTTTCGAAATATTTCCTTTGCACGAGATCCAGTGGCATGGGTGATTCGGGGTTTCCGCGACGCGAAAAGCGGTTTTCGCGGCCTGAAAAACCCAACAGTGGTATCAGAGCCACGTGCGAAGCGAGTACGAGTTCAGATTCATATTCTTATGAAAAATATAGATCTGTAAACTTTCTGTAAATTCATGTTTTTATAGTTTTAATGGGTATTTTTCTCGTAGAAGCGAAGCACAAGTGTTTAGACACTTGTAGGCTTCGACTACCGAGAAGAATTTTCCGAAACGGCAATGTTTCGCCCCAAAATTTTTTGGGACAGCGGGCTTAGGCGCTGTTAGATCGCAAAGGAACCCTCGCGATGGTTAGATCGCGGGTAGGTGCGCTGCCCCTGGCCCTGCAAGGGGATTTGTTCCGCGATTGCGCCCGAAAATGCTAAACGGGACCGCTGGGAAAAATTTCCTCATAAAATTGTAAAAATTATGAACATTATAGAAAATTATGAAAAATATATAATTTAGAATTATATATTAATTTTGTGATAGTCATGGCCCAAAAGACCCAAATTGTATTTGAAAATGTGTTGTAATTCATAATACTACCTGCGTGCGTTATGTGATGTGTGTGCTGTATTTATTTTATTTTATTTTCATGACCTGCACGTCGTGCCTTTCTCTTATATTATGGTTGTAAATTAGATTTAGACTCGAATGTAACTCGAGTTTCAAAATTGTAATGAAATTTTGAAGCGGTGGAAGGTCCACACGAGACGGAGTTACGAGGAGGGCGCGAGCAACACAAGGTGGTCAAAGGAAGAAGTTTGAGAAGCTGTTGACCTTAGGTTGACCATCCGATCTTCTCATTGGCTTGAGAAGATCTAGTAGGGCCATGACACAATCACAAAATAATTAATTGCTTATATGTATGTGATACATGTTTAATTAAGTAGTTAATTAGTGCCTAGCGATTAGATTAGATCTAAATCGTGCACATGATGCACCCTTCGTTATATTAGATCTATCGAGTATATGATACACATCATCGTTTAGATTAGATCTAAACCGCGTCAACTCATAATTCCTACCATGCCGTGATACCTATCACTACCTCGATCACATGTTGTTGTTGAATCTGCCAAAGCAGAGCAACACATATTATCTTGGTAGGGTACGGAGGGACAATCTTGGTCTCGCCTATCAACGCATGGGTGAGTACAACTCAATTAGATTGAGTATTCCTAGTTTACTCGGTTGGATCGAGTACAACTATAGGCATTCTTGCAACGGTTGGAAAGGTAGGTCAAAATCACGTTAACTCTTGGGCGTATTAGCCAAAGCTAACTCGAGTTTTAATATAAATGCGGATTTTATCCTATAAGCAAGAGTTGCATAGAGATGTAATTGGTAATCGTTACCTACCGATCATACTAAGTCTTGGGCGTATTAGCCAAAGCTAACTCAAGGGTTAGTATGATGTGGATCTTGTCCCACATGAATTATAGAATTCAGTGGGAGCATCATTTAGTTAAAGGCCTAATTAAATGATTAAGAATATGATATTTATTTTTGCATTTATTTCTGTTGTAGATTACCATGACGTCAAATACGAACGCCTTCTCTCTACGATCTGTCCTTAAGAAGGACAAGCTCAACGGAGCAAATTTCCTGGACTGGTACAGGAACCTGAGAATAGTTCTCACCCAAGAACGTAAACTGTACGTTCTGGAGCAGCCCATTCCGGAGGCTCCTCTTGCCACTGCCACGTGAGTAGACCGAGATGCTTACAAGAAGCATCAAGATGACGCATTAGATGTGTCCTGTCTTATGCTCACGACCATGAACTCTGAGCTTCAGAAGCAACATGAGTTGATGGGCGCTTACGATATGGTTGAACATCTTTGTCACCTATATCAAGGACAAGCAAGGCACTGGAAGAGGAACTCCAAAGAATACCTGGAAGATCTTAAGAAGAAGAGAAATAAGATTTCTACTTCAGGTATACATGTTATAGAAGTCAACCTCTCTATTTCTTCATCGTGGGTATTAGATACCGGATGTGCTTCGCACATTTGTACTAATGTACAAGCGCTGAGAAATAGCAGGGCATTGACGAAGGGTGAGATAGACCTACGAGTAGGCAATGGAGCACGGGTTGCTGCTATTGCTGTAGGAACTTACCATCTATCTTTGCCCTCTGGGCTTGTACTAGAATTAGATGATTGTTGTTATATGCCTGCTTTAACAAAGAACATTATATCTGTTTCTTGTTTGGACAAGAAAGGTTTTTCGTTTATAATAAAGAACAAATGTTGTTCCGTCTATTTAAACGATATGTTCTATTGTAGTGCACCTCTGATAAACGGACTCTATATTCTAGACCTTGAGAGCCCTATCTATAACATAAATACCAAGAGGTTCAAGTCAAATGACATGAACCAAACCTACCTCTGGCACTGTCGCTTAGGTCATATAAATGACAAGCGCTTATCCTAGCTCCATAAGGATGGTTTGTTGGACTCATTTGATTTTGAATCATATGAGATATGCGAGTCATGCCTACGAGGCAAGATGACCAAGACTCCCTTTAGTGGGCATAGTGAGAGAGCAACTGATTTATTAGGACTCATACATAGTGATGTATGTGGCCCTTTCAATGTTGCTACTAGAGGCGGTTATAGATACTTCATCACATTTATTGATGACTTCAGTAGATATGGTTATGTGTACTTGATGACACATAAGTCAGAATTCTTTGAAAAGTTCAAAGAATTCAAGAATGAAGTATAGAACCAGCTTGACAAGAGTATTAAGATACTTCGATCCGATCGAGGTGGAGAATACCTTAGTCATGATGAATTCCATGACTATCTAGCTGACTGTGGGATTCTATCCCAACTCACTCCTCTTGGAACACCACAGTGGAATGGTGTATCCGAAAGGAGGAATCGCACCCTATTAGATATGGTACGATCTATGATGAGTCACACAGATCTTCCGACATACCTTTGGGGTTATGCTCTAGACACGACAGCTTTTATACTCAACCGAGTTCCATCCAAGGCGGTGATAAAGACACCATATAGGATATGGACTGGGAGAGATGTTCAGGTGTCTTTCATGAGGATTTGGGGTTGTGAGGCTTATGTTAGACGTCAAGTCTCAGACAAATTAGGACCCAAATCTGACAAGTGCTACTTCATTGGATATCCCAAGGAAACTAAGGGATATTACTTCTACATTCTCAGTCAGCACAAGGTAGTTATGGCAAAGACTGGGGTTTTTCTAGAAAGGGACTTTGTTTCTAGAAAGACTAGTGGGAGCACGTTCGATCTTGAAGAAGTTCAAGATGCGAACAATAGCACTAATGCCTCGATGGAAATTGAACTGGAACCACAGAGTGTTGTGGATGATGTTGTTCCACAAGGAGTTGAGGAACAACCAGTTCAAGTAGACATACCTCTTCGCAGGTCTGATAGGATACGTCGTCAGCCTGAGAGATACTCATTTCTCTTGTCTGACCATGATGACGTTATGCTCATAGAGGATGAGCCTACCACCTATCAGGAAGCTGTGATGAGACCAGATTCCGAGAAATGGCTAGAGGCCATGAGATCCGAGATGGAATCCATGTACACCAACCAAGTTTGGACTTTGGTTGATCCACTTGAAGGGGTAAAACCCATAGGGTGCAAGTGGGTCTTTAAGAGAAAGACTGACATGGATGGACTTATCTATAAGGGTCGCTTGGTAGCTAAAGGTTTCAAGCAGATTCATGGTATTGACTATGATGAGACCTTTTTTCCAGTAGCGATGTTTAAGTCCATTCGGATCATGCTTGCTATTGCAGCTTACCACGATTACGAGATCTGGCAGATGGACGTCAAAACTGCGTTTCTGAATGGAAACCTACTCGAGGATGTGTGCATGACACAACCTGAGGGTTTTGTAGATTCACAGCATACTAGCAGAGTATGCAAGCTGCATAGGTTCATTTATGGACTAAAGCAAGCTTCTTGGAGCTGGAATCTTCGATTCGATGATGCAATCAAACAGTTTGATTTCATCAAGAATGAAGATGAGCCTTGTGTCTACAAGAAGGTTGTAGGGGATATAGAGTCTTCCTCATATTGTATGTGGATGACATACTACTCATTGGATAGGACATCCCTTTGCTACAGTTTGTCAAGACTTGGCTAGAGACTTGTTTCTCAATGAAGGACTTAGGTGAAGCATCCCGCATTCTCGGGATACAAATCTATAGAGATAGATCTAAGAGATTGCTTGGCCTAAGTCAGAGTACATACATTGACAAGGTACTCCTACGGTTTGACATGCAGAACTCCAAGAAGGGATTTCTGCCGATGTCACATGGCGTGACTCTTTCGAAGACTCAAGGTCCCTCTTCTAGAGAGGAGAGAGACCGCATGGATCAGATCCCTTATGCTTCAGCCATAGGATCTATCATGTACGTCATGCTATGTACTCGACCTGATGTCTCGTATGCTTTGAGAATGACGAGCAGATACCAGTCAGATCCCGGTGAAAGTCGCTAGATAGCGGTCAAGAATATTCTTAAGTACTTAAGAAGGACTAAAGAATATTTCTTGTTATATGGAGGCAATGATGAGCTAGCTGTAAAGGGTTACAGTGATGCCAACTTCCAAACTGATCAGGATGATTACCGATTGCAGTCAGGGTTCGTATTTTGCATTAATGGTGGTGCTGTCAGCTGGAAGAGTTCGAAGCAGGATACAGTAGCTGATTCTACAACAGAGGCCGAGTACATTGCTACATCAGAGGCAGCAAAGGAGGCAGTTTGGATCCGCAAGTTCATCACTGAACTTGGGGTGGTTCCTAGCATTGCTGACCCCATTGAGCTCTATTGTGACAACAATGGAGCTATAGCACAGGCGAAGGAACCTCTCGCTCACACCAGCTGACCAAACACATACTACGGCGCTTCCATCTCATTCGAGAGATCATCGAGAGAGGAGATGTGAAGATTTGTAGAGTACCTACAGAGGCTAACATCGCAGATCCCTTAACCAAGGCTTTGGCACAGAGGAAGCATGATGGTCACACTAGGTCATTGGGGCTTAGAGCCTACTCTGATTGGCACTAGTGCTAGTGAGAGATTGTTAGCTAGAGTCCTAGAGCCAATCATTTGATGATTGTATTTTCGACTTGTTGTATCATATTCTATATAAATAAAGGCATTTGGTTTTTGGTTATTATACTTACTTGTATTGGTGCCAAATAAACTAAGTATAATAACGTCCTTGAGTCGAAGGTTCTCACCTATATCAATCGGCTAGTTGAACCGATAGTGAGATGATATAGGGAACACTACTCTTAATCATTCCTAGTCGAGTATTAACATTCAGGGACAATATTAATGCAATAAGACTAGAATGTAGGTCAACTCGATGACTTGATCTCACAAATCATGGATATAGAGATATCAAGTTGACACATGGGTATGCATTGGAGAATGTATACTGAATGACCCGCCATGAGAAAGTATCATGGATCGTTATATGAGTGTCATATACTTTCTCATGTGGCTATTAGTATGACTACTAGTCCTTAGACCTGAAGTCACCATGGACATAAGGAGTTATGTACTTTGGTTTTGTCAAACGTCACCCGTAACTGGGTGGACTATAAAGGCGATTACTGGATATGTAACAAATTATGCGGAGGGATGTGAGTGATGTAAATGGGATCTATCCCTCCTATATGACGGGAGAGACATCGGTATTCTTGATAGAGTGAGACCACGAAGTGCATGGCCATGCCCAAATGAGTCAATATGAGATATTGAGCTCATTTGATTGAGTGAATCTACTTGGAGTTCAAGATTTAGATTGATTAGAGGATGACACGGTCTATGCCTCAGATTGATCAATCTAGATGTCTAGGATAGAAGGACACTTGTCATATATTGTGAGGAGTCACAATTAGTAGTCACAAGGTGATGTTGGATCTCAACATTCTTGTAACTTGGGTAGTAATGATGTATTGTTAGATACCGCTCATTACTTATGTTTCTAAATGAGTTTAGGGGCATTGCCAACGTTACAAGAACCTATTGGGTCACACACAAAGAACAAGTGGATGGAGTTTAGGTTCATATGATGAACCAAGAGGATTAGATTCATTTGATGAATCAAATTGGATTAAGAGTAATCCTAATTGGGTTAATTGAGTTGGACTCAAGTTGATTCATGTGTTTAATGAGTCTAATTTAGATTATGACTCATTGAATCAATTTAACTAAATGAATTAGATTCATTATATTAAATTGGCTTGAATTTAATGGTTGGATTAGATCAACCATGAGAGAGATTAAAACAAGTTTGACTTGACTTGAGAGGAAGATGAAGAGTCAAGTTTGACTTGACTTTATGCCACCTCATTGGTGAGTTGGCATTAAGTGGACCAATGATGATGCTCCACATCATCATGGTTACTTAAGTGAAGTGTCACCTCATGGGAGTTACCAAGAGTTGTGACTCTTGGTATCCCATGAAGGTTACAAACCACTTAATTAGATGAAAAGAGTTTTATTTTGCAAGTGTAACTCTCATTCAAGTGATTTTCCTCCTCCTAAGCTCTCTTCTTGCTCCTTCTCTTCTCTTGGTCGTGGGTTTCAAGCAAGGGAGAAGAAAGGAGAGTGAATCTAATCCAAGAAGAAAGGTTAGTGAAAGTCACATAGAGATTTTAGAGGAGTGTGTTCTCTTCTTTTCCTTTCTTCTTCTTCCAATCCTACACGAGAGCCTTAGAGAGTGCTAGCACACTTGTGGTACTCTCTTCTCCATCCTTGTGTGTTAGAGAACACATCTTGTTCATGTGGATACTTCTAGAGGATTGTCTACGTTGACAATCACGAGATCCGGCGTACCTTGGACGAGCGGGATTCGCGAAGGGCACGCATCGAAGGTATAAAATGTTTTTTCCTTTGTCAATCTACTGTAGATCATAGTTTGAAACTCATACTCGTATTTTTGAAATCTATCCTTTGCACGAGATCCAGTGGCATGGGTGATTCGGGGTTTCCGCGATGCGAAAAGCGGTTTTCGCGGCCCGAAAAACCCAATAGTGGTATCAGAGCCACGTGCGAAGCGAGTACGAGTTTAGATTCATATTTTTATGAAAAATATAGATCTATAAACTTTCTGTAAATTCATGTTTTTATAGTTTTAATGGGTATTTTTCTCGTAGAAGCGAAGCACAAGTGTTTAGACACTTGTAGGCTTCGACTACCGAGAAGAATTTTCCGAAACGGCAATATTTCGCCCCAAAATTTTTTGGGACAGCGGGCTTAGGCACTGTTAGATCGCAAAGGAACCCTCGTGATGGTTAGATCGCGGGTAGGGGCGCTGCCCTTGGCCCCGCAAGGGGATTCGTTCCGCGATTGCACCCGAAAACGCTAATCGGGACCGCTGGGAAAAATTTACTTATAAAATTGTAAAAATTATTAAAAATTACATAAAATTATGAGAAATATATAATTTTGAATTATATATTAATTTTGTGATAGTCATGGCCCAAACGACCCAAATTGTATTTGAAAATGTGTTGTAATTCATAATACGGCCTGCGTGCGGTTATGTGATGTGTGTGCTGTATTTATTTTATTTTATTTTCATGACCTGCACGTCGTGCCTTTCTCTTATATTATGGTTGTAAATTAGATTTAGACTCGAATGTAACTCGAGTTTCAAAAATTGTAATGAAATTTTGAAGCGGTGGAAGGTCCACACGAGACGGAGTTACGAGGAGGGCGCGAGCAACACAAGGTGGTCAAAGGAAGAAGTTTGAGAAGCTGTTGACCTTAGGTTGACCATCCGATCTTCTCATTGGCTTGAGAAGATCTAGTAGGGCCATGACACAATCACAAAATAATTAATTGCTTATATGTATGTGATACATGTTTAATTAAGTAGTTAATTAGTGCCTAGCGATTAGATTAGATCTAAATCGTGCACATGATGCACCCTTCGTTATATTAGATCTATCGAGTATATGATACACATCATCGTTTAGATTAGATCTAAAACCGCGTCAACTCATAATGCCTACCATGCCGTGATACCTACCACTACCTCGATCGCATGTTGTTGTTGAATCTGCCAAAGCAGAGCAACACATACTATCTTGGTAGGGTACGGAGGGACAATCTTGGTCCCGCCTATCAACGCATGGGTGAGTACAACTCAATTAGATTGAGTATTCCTAGTTTACTCGGTTGGATCGAGTACAACTATAGGCATTCTTGCAACGGTTGGAAAGGTAGGTCAAAATCACGTTAACTCTTGGGCGTATTAGCCAAAGCTAACTCGAGTTTTAATATAAATGCGGATTTTATCCTATAAGCAAGAGTTGCATAGAGATGTAATTGGTAATCGTTACCTACCGATCATACTAAGTCTTGGGCGTATTAGCCAAAGCTAACTCAAGGGTTAGTATGATGTGGATCTTGTCCCACATGAATTATAGAATTCAGTGGGAGCATCATTTAGTTAAAGGCCTAATTAAATGATTAAGAATATGATATTTATTTTTGCATTTATTTCTGTTGTAGATTACCATGACGTCAAATACGAACGCCTTCTCTCTACGATCTGTCCTTAAGAAGGACAAGCTCAACGGAGCAAATTTCCTGGACTGGTACAGGAACCTGAGAATAGTTCTCACCCAAGAACGTAAACTGTACGTTCTGGAGCAGCCCATTCCGGAGGCTCCTCTTGCCACTGCCACGTGAGTAGACCGAGATGCTTACAAGAAGCATCAAGATGACGCATTAGATGTGTCCTGTCTTATGCTCACGACCATGAACTCTGAGCTTCAGAAGCAACATGAGTTGATGGGCGCTTACGATATGGTTGAACATCTTTGTCACCTATATCAAGGACAAGCAAGGCACTGGAAGAGGAACTCCAAAGAATACCTGGAAGATCTTAAGAAGAAGAGAAATAAGATTTCTACTTCAGGTATACATGTTATAGAAGTCAACCTCTCTATTTCTTCATCGTGGGTATTAGATATCGGATGTGCTTCGCACATTTGTACTAATGTACAAGCGCTGAGAAATAGCAGAGCATTGATGAAGGGTGAGATAGACCTACGAGTAGGCAATGGAGCACGGGTTGCTGCTATTGCTGTAGGAACTTACCATCTATCTTTGCCCTCTGGGCTTGTACTAGAATTAGATGATTGTTGTTATGTGCCTGCTTTAACAAAGAACATTATATCTGTTTCTTGTTTGGACAAGAAAGGTTTTTCGTTTATAATAAAGAACAAATGTTGTTCCGTCTATTTAAACGATATGTTCTATTGTAGTGCACCTCTGATAAACGGACTCTATATTCTAGACCTTGAGAGCCCTATCTATAACATAAATACCAAGAGGTTCAAGTCAAATGACATGAACCAAACCTACCTCTGACACTGTCGCTTAGGTCATATAAATGACAAGCGCTTATCCTAGCTCCATAAGGATGGTTTGTTGGACTCATTTGATTTTGAATCATATGAGATATGCGAGTCATGCCTACGAGGCAAGATGACCAAGACTCCCTTTAGTGGGCATAGTGAGAGAGCAACTGATTTATTAGGACTCATACATAGTGATGTATGTGGCCCTTTCAATGTTGCTACTAGAGGCGGTTATAGATACTTCATCACATTTACTGATGACTTCAGTAGATATGGTTATGTGTACTTGATGACACATAAGTCAGAATTCTTTGAAAAGTTCAAAGAATTCAAGAATGAAGTATAGAACCAGCTTGACAAGAGTATTAAGATACTTCGATCCGATCGAGGTGGAGAATACCTTAGTCATGATGAATTCCATGACTATCTAGCTGACTGTGGGATTCTATCCCAACTCACTCCTCTTGGAACACCACAGTGGAATGGTGTATCCGAAAGGAGGAATCGCACCCTATTAGATATGGTACGATCTATGATGAGTCACACAGATCTTCCGACATACCTTTGGGGTTATGCTCTAGACACGACAGCTTTTATACTCAACCGAGTTCCATCCAAGGCGGTGATAAAGACACCATATAGGATATGGACTGGGAGAGATGTTCAGGTGTCTTTCATGAGGATTTGGGGTTGTGAGGCTTATGTTAGACGTCAAGTCTCAGACAAATTAGGACCCAAATCTGACAAGTGTTACTTCATTGGATATCCCAAGGAAACTAAGGGATATTACTTCTACATTCTCAGTCAGCACAAGGTAGTTATGGCAAAGACTGGGGTTTTTCTAGAAAGGGACTTTGTTTCTAGAAAGACTAGTGGGAGCGCGTTCGATCTTGAAGAAGTTCAAGATGCGAACAATAGCACTAATGCCTCGATGGAAATTGAACTGGAACCACAAAGTGTTGTGGATGATGTTGTTCCACAAGGAGTTGAGGAACAACCAGTTCAAGTAGACATACCTCTTCGCAGGTCTGATAGGATACGTCGTCAGCCTGAGAGATACTCATTTCTCTTGTCTGACCATGATGACGTTATGCTCATAGAGGATGAGCGTACCACCTATCAGGAAGCTGTGATGATACCAAATTCCGAAAAATGGCTAGAGGCCATGAGATCCGAGATGGAATCCATGTACACCAACCAAGTTTGGACTTTGGTTGATCCACCTGAAGGGGTAAAACCCATAGGGTGCAAGTGGGTCTTTAAGAGAAAGACTGACATGGATGGACTTATCTATAAGGGTCGCTTGGTAGCTAAAGGTTTCAAGCAGATTCATGGTATTGACTATGATGAGACCTTTTTTCCAGTAGCGATGTTTAAGTCCATTCGGATCATGCTTGCTATTGCAGCTTACCACGATTACGAGATCTGGCAGATGGACGTCAAAACTGCGTTTCTGAATGGAAACCTACTCGAGGATGTGTGCATGACACAACCTGAGGGTTTTGTAGATTCACAGCATACTAGCAGAGTATGCAAGCTGCATAGGTTCATTTATGGACTAAAGCAAGCTTCTTGGAGCTGGAATCTTCGATTCGATGATGCAATCAAACAGTTTGATTTCATCAAGAATGAAGATGAGCCTTGTGTCTACAAGAAGGTTGTAGGGGATATAGAGTCTTCCTCATATTGTATGTGGATGACATACTACTCATTGGATAGGACATCCCTTTGCTACAGTTTGTCAAGACTTGGCTAGAGACTTGTTTCTCAATGAAGGACTTAGGTGAAGCATCCCGCATTCTCGGGATACAGATCTATAGAGATAGATCTAAGAGATTGCTTGGCCTAAGTCAGAGTACATACATTGACAAGGTACTCCTACGGTTTGCCATGCAGAACTCCAAGAAGGGATTTCTGCCGATGTCACATGGCGTGACTCTTTCGAAGACTCAAGGTCCCTCTTCTAGAGAGGAGAGAGACCGCATGGATCAGATCCCTTATGCTTCAGCCATAGGATCTATCATGTACGTCATGCTATGTACTCGACCTGATGTCTCGTATGCTTTGAGAATGACGAGCAGATACCAGTCAGATCCAGGTGAAAGTCGCTAGATAGCGGTCAAGAATATTCTTAAGTACTTAAGAAGGACTAAAGAATATTTCTTGTTATATGGAGGCAATGATGAGCTAGCTGTAAAGGGTTACAGTGATGCCAGCTTCCAAACTGATCAGGATGATTACCGATTGCAGTCAGGGTTCGTATTTTGCATTAATGGTGGTGCTGTCAGCTGGAAGAGTTCGAAGCAGGATACAGTAGCTGATTCTACAACAGAGGCCGAGTACATTGCTACATCAGAGGCAGCAAAGGAGGCAGTTTGGATCCGCAAGTTCATCACTGAACTTGGGGTGGTTCCTAGCATTGCTGACCCCATTGAGCTCTATTGTGACAACAATAGAGCTATAGCACAGGCGAAGGAACCTCTCGCTCACACCAGCTGACCAAACACATACTACGGCGCTTCCATCTCATTCGAGAGATCATCGAGAGAGGAGATGTGAAGATTTGTAGAGTACCTACAGAGGCTAACATCGCAGATCCCTTAACCAAGGCTTTGGCACAGAGGAAGCATGATGGTCACACTAGGTCATTGGGGCTTAGAGCCTACTCTGATTGGCACTAGTGCTAGTGGGAGATTGTTAGCTAGAGTCCTAGAGCCAATCATTTGATGATTGTATTTTCGACTTGTTGTATCATATTCTATATAAATAAAGGCATTTGGTTTTTGGTTATTATACTTACTTGTATTGGTGCCAAATAAACTAAGTATAATAACGTCCTTGAGTCGAAGGTTCTCACCTATATCAATCGGCTAGTTGAACCGATAGTGAGATGATATAGGTAACACTACTCTTAATCATTCCTAGTCGAGTATTAACATTCAGGGACAATATTAATGCAATAAGACTAGAATGTAGGTCAACTCGATGACTTGATCTCACAAATCATGGATATAGAGATATCAAGTTGACACATGGGTATGCATTGGAGAATGTATACTGAATGACCCGCCATGAGAAAGTATCATGGATCGTTATATGAGTGTCATATACTTTCTCATGTGGCTATTAGTATGACTACTAGTCCTTAGACCTGAAGTCACCATGGACATAAGGAGTTATGTACTTTGGTTTTGTCAAACGTCACCCGTAACTGGGTGGACTATAAAGGCGATTACTGGATATGTAACAAATTATGCGGAGGGATGTGAGTGATGTAAATGGGATCTATCCCTCCTATATGACGGGAGAGACATCGGTATTCTTGATAGAGTGAGACCACGAAGTGCATGGCCATGCCCAAATGAGTCAATATGAGATATTGAGCTCATTTGATTGAGTGAATCTACTTGGAGTTCAAGATTTAGATTGATTAGAGGATGACACGGTCTATGCCTCAGATTGATCAATCTAGATGTCTAGGATAGAAGGACACTTGTCATATATTGTGAGGAGTCACAATTAGTAGTCACAAGGTGATGTTGGATCTCAACATTCTTGTAACTTGGGTAGTAATGATGTATTGTTAGATACCGCTCATTACTTATGTTTCTAAATGAGTTTAGGGGCATTGCCAACGTTACAAGAACCTATTGGGTCACACACAAAGAACAAGTGGATGGAGTTTAGGTTCATATGATGAACCAAGAGGATTAGATTCATTTGATGAATCAAATTGGATTAAGAGTAATCCTAATTGGGCTAATTGAGTTGGACTCAAGTTGATTCATGTGTTTAATGAGTCTAATTTAGATTATGACTCATTGAATCAATTTAATTAAATGAATTAGATTCATTATATTAAATTGGCTTGAATTTAATGGTTGGATTAGATCAACCATGAGAGAGATTAAAACAAGTTTGACTTGACTTGAGAGGAAGATGAAGAGTCAAGTTTGACTTGACTTTATGCCACCTCATTGGTGAGTTGGCATTAAGTGGACCAATGATGATGCTCCACATCATCATGGTTACTTAAGTGAAGTGTCACCTCATGGGAGTTACCAAGAGTTGTGACTCTTGGTATCCCATGAAGGTTACAAACCACTTAATTAGATGAAAAGAGTTTTATTTTGCAAGTGTAACTCTCATTCAAGTGATTTTCCTCCTCCTAAGCTCTCTTCTTGCTCCTTCTCTTCTCTTGGTCGTGGGTTTCAAGCAAGGGAGAAGAAAGGAGAGTGAATCTAATCCAAGAAGAAAGGTTAGTGAAAGTCACATAGAGATTTTAGAGGAGTGTGTTCTCTTCTTTTCCTTTCTTCTTCTTCCAATCCTACACGAGAGCCTTAGAGAGTGCTAGCACACTTGTGGTACTCTCTTCTCCATCCTTGTGTGTTAGAGAACACATCTTGTTCGTGTGGATACTTCTAGAGGATTGTCTACGTTGACAATCACAAGATCCGGCGTACCTTGGACGAGCGGAATTCACGAAGGGCACGCATCGAAGGTATATAATGTTTTTTCCTTTGTAGATCTATTGTAGATCATAGTTTGAAACTCGTACTCGTATTTTTGAAATCTATCTTTCGCACGAGATCCAGTGGCATGGGTGATTCGGGGTTTCCGCGACGTGAAAAGCGGTTTTCACGGCCCGAAAAACCCAACACTTATAACTAATAAGTTCTTAATTGATGAGTTTTAGGTATAATAATGCTAGTTCAAAGTGTTATAAGAACTATTTCATTTAGTAGTTAAATTGTACTCATGGAAGTGATGATTATAATATTGATTTATGATTTATGTAGAAAACCAGTAACCAGAATTCTAATAATTGGGTAAATAGAGTAATGCCTAATCAAACTGGAAGCAAGCCGTACAAACAACTAATATATGACATGGTATAAACATCCATATTAATTCTTATGTTTATTATTTATGATGTTTTTGCTTAATTAACATATATATTTTACTTTCCTTTTATATATCTTTCAGGGAGGCCAGGATAACAATTTACCTGACATTGCAAAAATTTTAGATGAGACTCGACAAAAAATGAAAAGTTTGTTGAGCTAGAAGTGCAAGAAAAATATATATGTAACTATCACTACTTAATCTTTTAACCTAAATTTGTTATTTATCATTTATTTAAATAACATATGAGTGATGGACCTTTGTAGGATGAGATTGTGAAGACTGTTCAATCTAATGCATCACTTTCACATATTGAGGTTGTTGAAAAGTGTTTTGGACCACAGCTCCATAATCATGTCTTTGGTTTCGGAGGTGGAATGAAAAGAAAACATTTTAATTGTTCACAAGTTGCTTATATAAAAGATCATGAAGATAAGCTTCATGAGAAGGAAGAAGAAAATAATAACCTTAAGAGATGCATAGATGGAATTGAAAGTAGATTAGCCAAAATTGAGAACGAAAACCAATTATTTAGATGCACCTACAATGTCTAGTGAAGGCTGAGTTTATCACCAATAAGTTTGAATACTAGCATGGATTGATTTTTCTTTTTGAATTTTGTATCGAACTCGAACCTTGTATCTCGGTAGAAATTATTTTGTTCTTGTTTTTATTGTACATACAATTATCAAAATACATTACATGAGCTCTCTCGTTATTCCTATCAAGTCAACAAGGCTGTTTAGAGGTTGCATAACACAGCTAGCTAGTGTTGAACGACAGATGAGCAACTTGATTGGAAAATGTAATGCACGATACAAGGTCAACTTAAGGAAAATTCTCATGTCCAAGGCAAGAACAAATCAACTATCCTTCACACCAATCTAAACTAAGCAGGTAGATACATTAGCCACTTCTCGTCATTATCGCCATCTTCATTCCATTCGGCTACAGGATTATCAGGTTCTGATTCTACTGCTATCACTTCATTTGCCACTTAATGTTGGCCTATTAAGTCAACACCTAAACAAGTTATTTTTAACTGATCCTAGCAGACTTGCAAACCGATGTGGTGCTAGTATTCAAAAGCCTTCTTTGGTGATAAACTCATTCCACCTACTCATGGATTGATTTTTCTTTTTGAATTTTGTATCGAGCTCGAACCTTGTATCTCGGTTGAAATTATTTTGTTCTTATTTTTATTGCAAGCTCTTACATATAATTATCAAAATACATTACTTTGGTAATACTCAAATAGGTGGACTAGAGTTGATTAACAATACCCATGAAGTGAACCTAGGCATTTAATTTATTCTTATTATTCTTGTTATCCGAACCTTTTATTATTCTTGTTACTAGCTTCAATTTACGAGCATGCATGAAGTGGACCTAGGCATTTAATCATTTGAGTGTACATCTTTATTTTAATTGATTTTTTCTGTTTGTATTCTACAGATGACACGTTGACGGTGTTAGTTAGAGCCCTAGAGTCAATCATTTGATGATTATATGGACTCATTATATCATATTCTTGTATATTAATAAAGGCATTTGTTTGGTTATTATACTTATTTGTATTAGTGCCAAATAGACTAAGTATAATAGCGTCATTGAGTAGAAGGTTCATACCTATATCAATCGATTAGTTGAATCGATAGTGAGATGATATAGGGAACACTACTCTAAATCGTTCCTAGTCGAGTATTAACATTCAGGGACAATGTTAATGCAATAAGACTAGCATGTAGGTCAGCTCGATGACTTGATCTCACAAGTCATGGATATAGAGACATCAAGCTGACACATGGGTATACATTGGAGAATGTATACTGAATGACCCGCCATGAGAAAGTATCATGGATCGTTATATGAGTGTCATATACTTTCTCATGTGGCTATTAGTATGACTATTAGTCCTTAGACCTGAAGTCACCATGGATCCCTACATAAGGAGTTATGTACTTTGGTTTCGTCAAACGTCACCCGTAACTGAGTGGACTATAAAGGCGATTACTGGGTATATAACGAATTATGTAGAGGGATGTGAGTGATGTAGATGGGATCTATCCCTCCCATATGACGGGAGCGACATCGGTATTCTTGATAGAGTGAGACCACTAAGTGCATGGCCATGCCCAAATGAGTCAACATTAGATGTTGAGCTCATTTGATCGAGTGAGTCTACTTGGAGTTCAAGATTTAGATTGATTAGAGGATGACACGGTCTATGCCTCATATTGATCAATCTAGATGTCTAGGATAGAAGGACAATGTCATATATTGTGAGGAGTCACAATTAGTAGTCACAAGGTGACGTCGGATCTCGACATTCTTGTAACTTGGGTAGTAATGATGTGTTGCTAGATACCGCTCATTACTTATGCTCCTAAATGGGTTTAGGGCATTGCCAACGTTACAAGAACCTATAGGGTCACACACTTAGGACAATTAGATGGAGATTAGGTTCATATGATGAACCAAGAGGATTAGATTCATTTGATGAATCAAATTGGATTAAGAGTACTCCTAATTGGGCTAACTTGAGTTCGACTCAAGTTGATTCATGTATTCAATGAGTCTAATTTAGATTTTGACTCATTGAATCAATTTAATTAAATGAATTAGATTCATTATATTAAGTTGGCTTGAATCAAATGGTTAGATTAGATCAACCATGGAAGAGATTGGGTCAAGTTTGACTTGACTTAAGAAGGAAGACCAAAGGTTAATTTTGACTTGACCTTTTGCCACCTCATTGGTGAGTTGGCATTAGGTGGACCAATGATGATGTTCCACATCATCATGGTGTGCCACCTCATGGGAGTTACTAGTGAATGCCACCTCATGGATGTTACATTCTCTCCTTGATGACAACTTAATGCATTAATGAGGGGAGTTACAATAGAGAGTGGCCGGCCACTTTTGATTGAATGAGAAATTCAATTTGCTCATTCAAGTGATTACTCCTTCTTCTTCCTCAAGCTCTCCCTCTCCCTCTCCTCCTTTCTTGGCCGAATCTTACCAAGGTGCTAGCACACCTTTGTGTAAGGTTTTCTCCACCTACGTGTCCGTGTGGATACTTCTAGAGGACCGACGCTTGACGGTCTTGAGATCCGGCAACTCCTTGGACGAGCGGGAACGCGAAATGGCACGCAAC
Organism: Zingiber officinale; assembly: GCF_018446385.1. NCBI lineage: Eukaryota > Viridiplantae > Streptophyta > Magnoliopsida > Zingiberales > Zingiberaceae > Zingiber > Zingiber officinale. The sequence continues at coordinate 93,123,152 of NC_056000.1, forward strand.
AAGGGTAAAGCTCTCAACACATAGATCTAGGAGTAGATCTAAAGTTTTTGAAACTCGTATTTGTATTTCGTTCGGTTTTCCTTGCAATCTACGGCTTTGGGTGATTCGGGGTTTCCGCGACGCGAAAAGCGATTTTCGCGGCCCGAAGAACCCAACAGACGGGACTTAATAGGTTGTATTAATCGGATGCTATGCTTCACATAAGAATTCAAGCATGGATCGATTAGGAAACTAGTAAATGATATTTTGAAGCAATTATAAAGTGATCACCATTTATAGTCCTCAAATATTTTTGTACTCCAAGAAGTAGATATTAGGAAATACTTCATATATCCATCAAAATGGAACTCATATTTTGTAACAAATTACAATTTTATATATTTTGTATATTGAATAGATATTGATGTAGTTGCTTATATAAAATATTTTGTTCAACAAAATTACTTGTTCTATAATTCATATTTTATTAGTAATGTCATCTTTTAATATAACGATAAATTCATATAAAAAATTATTATAGATTTCATCAAAATTAAAAATATTTTTTAATGAGGGTAATTAAGGATTTATTGAGAGGTAATTTTTAATGTTAGATCAATTTTTAGTGAGGGGTAAATGATGATATAATGAGGAGAAGAATTGTTATTAAATATTTATTTAATGAAAGGCAAATGGTAGTATAATGATGAAATTTTTAGTCATTTTAATTAATTTTAATGACGGTATAATTTCATCACTAAATATGCTATAATAATAATGATGGGGCGTCTTTACCATCATTAATTACCTTTACCTAAGAAGACGGTAATGAAGGTCTGTGACGAACAATTTCCTGTCATTAAAATTATTTTACGATGGGTTTTGAACATTTAATGATGATATTTCCTATCACTATAGATCCATTTTCTTGTAGTGGAAGAAACCCCAAGAAAATGTGTCACGCCCCAGGTATCCCTGTCAGAAGCAATTTCGACAGCATCTCCCCTGTACGGGTGACAATATGAAACTTCCTACAATACCCTCAGGACCACATATACCTCGGCCAACATGGTCGGAACAATACAATAAAGAAAATAAGCAAGCACCCACGTAGTTTAATAATAATAACCAAACTAAAGCAACGATAAGGAAATCATCTCAAATATCCTACTCAACTACACCCATAAAACTCAAATCTTATATCCTACTCAACTACACCCATAAAACTCAAATCACGACGTAATAAAATCAACTCACCTCTTCTGTCGTCCAGGCAAGCATGTAGTGAAACATATCCAATAAAACTCATCGATAATAAAGATAATACAATATCCATAAAGCAAAACCAGCATAAGTCCAATACATAGACAACTATATAGTAAGAAAAGAATAATGAAAAGGTCCATATGAAAAACCTCGAAATCTGGAGGGGGACTAGCGACTGGAAATCCTCCGAACAGCCTCAACTTGAAAACAGTATATCAACGGGGTGAGTCAACTCCTCAGTGGGTAACTACTGACATACATAATAAGAAATATAACAAATAGTACTAATCATGCGTACAGTCTCCTGATATAAGAAGGATAAATGCAACTGAAATAAATAGGAGAATAACTGTACTAACCAGGACCTAGTGTATGAATAATAAACCAAGAGGTATCGAAATCCTGTATGCATGTCAAACATATGCATCCAGCAAATAAATGCAGCAAATACAAGCAATAAATGCATCAATGCGTATGATGCCAATGACATGTCCGGGTCACCCCTACTGCCAGTCAGTCATCTCACACACGATGGTGAGACCGAGTAGGTAGGGTTATGACAATCGTGCACCCTGCCATCACTGCTCCTGATGAGTGACCGAGTGGACGGGATGCTGTCGGAGTACACCTATTCTCTTACCCCAAATCATAAGGCTCAATGCTCTCATCTCCCTGAGCCAGCCCAGAGGAGAGATCCCTGACGTACTACCACACTGCGTCACGCTACCCATGAGTGGACCAACGGAGCACTGACAGAGCACCTGCTGCAACACACCCTGCCTGAATAAAAACCACTAACCCATGAGTGGTTGTGCGTGCATATCCATGTAACTGACGATGAGCTCAACAATAATGGAGCTACCAATCGCTCAGCATGCAATGTTGCAAATGATGCATGACACTAAGCATGAAGATCCTGATCCAATCCATCTCTACATAATGGGTACCAAGAGATATATGTATCAAATCAATGGTCTAGGTACACAGATCAGATATGGTATAAAAATCTAGGTCCTGAACATAATAAGGCATGGTTATGTCACTACCTCTATAAGCATATAAAATCAGGTGGGTACTAACATGGAATGCATAACAAGTAAGCAAAAATAAGCATGTAACAAGTATCCGGTAGTGACAAACCGATGCAGATAAAAAACATAATTATTACTAGTTAAAAACTTCTATGCATATCAAATAACATATCTAAAAATAGATAAGTCTAGGTACCCGCCTTTATACGTAGATCGAGCCAAACAACCTCTGTGTCAAAAAACTCGTCCCCAATCAAAGTCCTGCGATAAATCGTACATGTAGTGCTTTATTTAGCTAAATTCAAATGAATTAAGCAGCTAAATAAAATGCTCAAACCTAATTAGGGAAAACCCTAATCAACATGCTCATTCACCCTACCAAAATTAACACTCCTTGCTAACATAACTAGCAACCACCTACAAAATATTCCAAATCCTTATGCCTTACCTCAAATCACAGCCCTGTTTTAAAACAAGAAGCTGTTGAATGAAAGTGGTTGTAATGTTAGGGATGTTCGCCGCTGGAAGGTGGTTGCCGGACCCAAGAACAACCCACAGCAAAGCTAATCCTAATCCCACTGATCAACACAACGTGATCCACCTCCACTGGTTGGAGCACTGCCCGGAAGAGCAATTGCTGTCCCAGAAAGCCCCACTCTCCACTGAAACCCTACACCTGCTGAACCAGATCAGAAGGGAAAAATCAAGAGTTCAACCAAGCGTTCCAAGTATAACCAACTCACCTTGCTGGCTTGGGCTAGGGCACGGGAGGAAGGTCGGTGGTCGGCGTCAAGTGGAAGAAGGAGGCAACAATGGCATCAGGTGTGCGACTCGGGAGGGAAGGAGAAGAGAGGGGAAAGGATCGGCATTGCTTCGTTCGAAGACGACGGAGGTCCTAGGGCAGAGGGGCGATCGAAGTTGGTGCCTGGCAGTGGAGTCAATGTCAGCTGGGGTGGTCAGTGGTAGCACAGAAGATATCGAAGAGGGGTGGAGGCATGCGGCGGTGGAGACTAGGGCAGAGATCGGGTGTGAGAAGAGGAAGAAGGAGATACACAGATCGCCCGCCCACGGCTTAAATCGCGAGGGGAGGAAGAAACCGCTCGGCGCGAGGAGGTTAAGGCACTGGTTCGGCGTCGCGGTGGGGGAGAAGAAAAATAAGAAAAAGAAAAGGAAAATAAAGAGGAAAAAAATCAAATATTTCCTCGTTTAAATGGAGTAGCCTAAACAGGCTTTCTCGGAACCCAATATTTATCCCCATAAACTCGTTATACGAGCTCCGAAAAATTTTCGAAAAATTTCTAAAAATTCTGAAAAAGTTCCTTATGGTTATTCATCTTTTTCGGTATTTTACATTCTCCCCCACTAATAAAAATTTGGTCCTCAAATTTTCGTTATCTACCATCAGCAAGTACTAACAACAGATAAAGAATATAAATGTTGAACGGTAAATTAACCCACATACCTCAAGTGAAAAGGTGGGGGTATCGAGCTCGAATCGTATCCTCGAGCTCCCAGGTAGCCTCCTCGTCCGAATGATGCTGCCATCTGACTTTAACCAGTTGGATAGTCTTGTTTCGCAATTGACGCCCTTTCCGGTCTAGGATCCATACCGAAACCTCCTCGTAGGTAACGTCAAGCTGAAGGGGAACTGGTATATTAGATAGCACATGAGCTGGGTCGGCTACGTATCTCCTTAGCATAGATACATGAAATACGTCGTGCATGGCTGCCAGGGATGGTGGTAGTGCCAGATGATAAGCTACTGCTCCAATCCTTTCTAATATCTGGAAAGGTCTAATGTATCGCGGAGCTAGCTTACCTCGGAGCCAAATCTCTTCACCTCTTTCGTGGGTGAAACTCTCAAAAATACATGGTCACCTGTAGAGAACTCCAGCGGTCTCCGTCTCAGATCAACATAACTCTTCTGGCGGTCCTGCGCCTCTGGCATCCTCCTTCTGATAGTACGGACCAACTCTGCCTCCTGCTAAGCTCTATGAGGCCCTAGCAACTAGGCCTCCCCAACCTCATCCTAAAGGGTGGGTGTCCGACAAGCCCTACCATACAACGCCTCAAACGATGCCATCTGGATAGCCGAATGAAAGCTGTTGTTGTAGTCAAACTCTACCAATGGCAAATGGTCCTCCCAACTGTCTCCGAAATCTCAGCAAGTCCTCTAGAGTCTGAATGGTCCACTCTGACTGCCCATCTGTCCGCGGATGGAAAGCTATATTGAAACGTAGCTGAGTGCCCATGGTCTGCTGCAGACTCTGCCAGAATCGGGACGTGAACCGTGGGTCTCTATCCGAAATAATACTCAAAGGAACTCCATATAATCTGATGATCTCTCGGCAATACAGATCTTCCAACCGATCCAGGGAATCAGTCTTCCGGATCGCTAAGAAGTGCGCGGATTTGATTAATCGATCAACGATTACCCAAATCACGTCATAGCCTCATTGTGTTCTAGGCAAACCCACCACAAAATCCATGGTAATGTGTTCCCATTTCCACTCAGGAATAGGAATCCGCTGAAGTAATCTGGTAGGTCTCTGGTGCTCCGCCTTTACCTGCTGACAGACAAGACATCTAGCTACGAATTCTGCGATGTCATTCTTCATGCCGTTCTACCAGTAGCACGACTCAAATCTTGATACATGCGGGTCCCTCCTGGGTGGATCGTAAATCGAGAGCGATGAGCCTCCTGAAGTAGCTCCTCCAAGACCGGGTGAGACTGAGGAACGCATAATCTGCCTCGGAAATATATAATAACCTCCTCTTCTCGTGTGAACTCGGTCTGCTGCTTGGAAGCTATCTGGCTGCCAATGAACTGAAAATGTTGATTACCGGCCTGGGCCTCTCGGATCCTCGTCCTGATCGACGACTGAGCAACTATGGTAACCAGCATACCCTGCTCTGTCTATCCCTTCTTCTAAAGGTCCAAGTTAAAGAAGCCCTGAATCAAGTCCATGACTGAAGCTCGGTGGCAATCCAAAGTCCCTCTGGACTTCCTGCTGAGTGCATCGACAACCACATTAGCTTTCCCTGGGTGATAGCTAATGGTATAATCATAATCCTTCAGGAACTCTATTCATCTCCTGTGTCGGAGATTAAGTTTCTTCTGGGTGAAAATATATTTGAGACTCTTATGATCCGTAAGAATCTCAAAGGTAATGTCGTACAGATGATGCCGCCAAATCTTCAAAGTAAAGATGATGGCGACTAGCTCCAAATCATGTACTGGGTAGTTCTTCTCATGCTCCTTCAACTGACGAGAAGCATAGGAGACTACCCTATAATGCTGCATCAGGACAGGGTCCAAACCCTGAAGAGATGCGTCGGTGTAGAGCACGAATCCGTCCTCTCCAGAGGGTAAAACCAAAACCAGAGCCGACACTAATTTTCGCTTCAGCTCCTGGAAGCTGGTCTCGCAACCTTCTGTCCAAGTGAACTTCACGCCTTTCCTGGTTAGGCGTGTCAGCGGCATAGCAATCCGGGAAAAACCCTCGACGAATCGTCTGTAATATCCAGCTAGTCCCAGAAAACTGCGGATCTCCTGTACTGATTTCGGCTGCTCCCAACTGGTGACAACCTCGATCTTCTGAGAGTCAACAGAAATACCTCTACTAGAAACCACATGTCCCAGAAAACCGAATGAAGATAGCCAAAAGGCACACTTGCTGAACTTCGCATATTGCTGATGTCGTCGAAGAGTCTCCAAGACTGTGCAAAGATGCTGTGCATGTTCCTCCTCGGAACGAGTATACCAATATGTCATCGATGAAAACGATAACAAACTGATCAAGATACTCCAAGAAGACGCGGTTCATCAAATCCATAAATACCGCTAGAGCATTGGTAAGCCCAAATGACATTACCAAAAACTCATAATGGCCAGAATGTGACCATCATCGTCTATCGATCAATAGTCGATGAAATCCGGACCGCAGATCAATCTTAGAATGCACTGAGGTACCTCTGAGCTGATTGTAATCTGTAGTAAGGGGTACTTATTCCTGACGGTCACTACATTCAGCTGCTTGTAATCAATGCACAACCTCAGAGTACCGTCCTTTTGTTAGCTAGAGCCCTAGAGCCAATCATTTGATGATTGTATTTTGGACTTATTGTATCATATTCTATATAAATAAAGGCATTTTGATTTTGGTTATTATACTTACTTGTATTGGTGCCAAATAAACTAAGTATAATAATGTCCTTGAGTAGACGGTTCTCACCTATATCAATCGGTTAGTTGAACCGATAGTGAGATGATATAGGGAACACTACTCTTAATCATTCCTAGTCGAGTATTAACATTCAGGGACAATGTTAATGCAATAAGACTAGCATGTAGGTCAACTCGATGACTTGATCTCATAAGTCATGGATATAGAGATATCAAGTTGACACATGGGTATACATTAGAGAATGTATACTGAATGACCCGCCATGAGAAAGTATCATGGATCGTTATATGAGTGTCATATACTTTCTCATGTGGCTATTAGTATGACTACTAGTCCTTAGACCTGAAGTCACCATAGATCCCTACATAAGGAGTTATGTACTTTGGTTTCGTCAAACGTCACCCGTAACTAGGTGGACTATAAAGGCGATTACTGGTTATGTAACAAATTATGCGGAGGGATGTGAGTGATGTAGATGGGATCTATCCCTCCTATATGACGGGAGTGACATCGGCATTCTTGATAGAGTGAGACCACGAAGTGCATGGCCATGCCCAAATGAGTCAATATAGGATATTGAGCTCATTTGATTTAGTGAGTCTACTTGGAGTTCAAGATTTAGATTGGTCAGAGGATGACACGGTCTATGCCTCACGTTGACCAATCTAGATGTCTAGGATAGAAGGACACTTGTCATATATTATGAGGAGTCACAATTAGTAGTCACAAGGTGATGTTGGATCTCGACATTATTGTAACATGGGTAGTAATGATGTGTTGCTAGATACCGCTCATTACTTATGCTCCTAAATGGGTTTAGGGCATTGCCAACGTTACAAGAACCTATAGGGTCACACACTTAGGACAATTAGATGGAGATTAGGTTCATATGATGAACCAAGAGGATTAGATTCATTTGATGAATCAAATTGGATTAAGAGTAATCCTAATTGGGCTAACTTGAGTTCGACTCAAGTTGATTCATGTGTTCAATGAGTCTAATTTAGATTTTGACTCATTGAATCAATTTAATTAAATGAATTAGATTCATTAAATTAAGTTGGCTTGAATCAAATGGTTGGATTCGATCAACCATGGAAGAGATTTGGTCAAGTTTGACTTGACTTGAGAGGAAGATTAAAAGTCAAGTTTGACTTGACTTTATGCCACCTCATTGGTGAGTTGGCATTGATGTGGACTAATGATGTTACTCCACATCATCATTGGGTGCCACCTCATGGAAGTTACAAAGCCATTCTCTTTAATGGCTTCACATTAATGACACTTAATGCATTAATGTGGAGAGTTACACACATGATGGTGGCCGACCACTTGAATGAGTAGAATGACTTTCATTTTGAAAATATTCTCTCATTCATTTCCTTCTTCTTCCTCCTTGAGTTCTTCTTGCTCTCTCCCTCTCCTCTTCTTGCCGTGGCCTATCAAGGTGCTAGCACACCTTTGTTTAGGTCTTCTTCACCTAAGTTGTCCGTGTGGATACTTCTAGAGGACCGTACGCTTGACGGTCTAGAGATCCGGCATTTTGGACGAGCGAGATTCGCGTAGGGCGCGCTTCGAAGGTATAATTCTTCTTCATGTAGATCTAGGAGTAGATCTAAGTTGTAAACTCGTACTCGTATCGTTTTGAAAAGTTTTCTTCGCACGAGATCCAGTGGCATGGGAGTTTCCTTCCTTTGCTATCAATATATTATTCCTATCCCAACTGGTTATTACCCATTAATCCTATCATTTACATCATGAGAGTAAAAGCTAGCCAAAAGAAAACAAGAAAAGAACAAGAGAAAGGCAACTTGTCTTCCTTCTTTTCTCTCCCTCTTCCTCTCTCTTTTTGCCGTGACTTAAAGAGGACCATTAAGGGGATTCATTCCCCCTTGTTTCATCATGAATGATGAGAACAAATAAATAAATAAAATAAAAAGAAAATGAAAAAAAAGGGCTAAGGGAGAAGGAAAGCAAAAACCAATTTTGCTACCTCTTCCCCCTTAACATAAAAGGGAGCATGTGAAGAGAAGATTTGATTTTTCTCTCATTTCTCTCATTCTCCCCTCTCCATCACCGAGAACCCCAGTCCCCTCTCCTCCATTTTCAGCCCCCAAAACAAAGTTCCTCCTAGGATACAAAGGAGGGCTACCAAAGGAAATCAAAGGAGGAGAACAAGAAGAAGAGACCCTTTCTTCCATCACCACACTTTAGAACCACAAGCGAAAAGGATGTAAGTATCCCCTCACCCGTGGTACAAGTAGTTTTGATGTGTTTTTGGATTTTATGAGGATTTTAAAACCTAGAACAAAGTTGTGAAAAATTCGGCCAAAGGAAGGGCTTGTGATCCTAGGAATGTTTAAAATAAGCCTTGATTCATGATAATTTTTCTATGCTTTGTAAGAAGGTTTTCTCTCATATTTTTATATATATGTGATGTTGGATTAGAGATGTATCTAACCCTAGAGTTTCGGCCAAAAAGGTTTTATAAGGGCTAGGGAATTTATTTGTTTACCTAACTTGCACAAAACCCTCTAAATAAATGGTTAAGGATCCATTATTGTTTTTATACTTGAAGGTTACTTGGAACCAAAAGTATCCCATTCACAAGTTTCGGCCAAGGAAGGGTTTAGGGTTAGGAGTACTTTGAATTTAAACTCACCATGTTTATATGATAGAATATAGAGTTTCTTAAAGAAGTTGCATGCTTGTATGTTGATAGAAACTCATGAACACCACTCTTAATATTTCGGCCATGGTAAGGTGGATGGCTTAGAATATCTTAAACAGATTTTTAACATGCTCAAAACCTCCATGACAATAAGATATGAAAGTTGTTTAATGCTCCCATGCTTAATTAGAGTATAGGAAAATTGGTTGCATGATATATGATAATTATGACCACAAGGGTCCTAGCTTGTTGTGAAACAAATTTATATGTATAGTTCTTTGATATTTTTGCCATAAAACTTGTTTAGGTTTTTCCATACTTTAGGTCACCTAAAACCTAGTTTAAAGACTTGGAAGGTTTCGGCCAAACATATGCTATGAGATAAAGAAAGGAAAAACCTATGAAACCTAAGACACAATTTAAATGTATGCTTATAGTGCTTGACTTTTATACATGTTATGAAATGTGTTATGACTTTCTATGCTTTTATGCCATTTGAACAAATTCTATGCTTGATGAGGTTCGGCCATGTAGGGTTTAAAGACCTAGAAACCCTAAAATTTAGACCTCATGTGCTAAAGATGCTTCTTAAGAAATTGAGATAACATGTTGTTTGTGTTCACATGCTTATATATTTAACTATGATTCAAATGGACACCTTAAGGTCTCGGCCATGAAGGGATATATGTCCTTTAGAAACCCTAGAACTTACATTGAACATGCTCATGTCACTCTCCATGAAATATGAAATGTAGAAAGCTAAAAATTCACATGCTATATGTTGTTAGTGACCTAAATTGATGCTAAGGGAAGTTTCGGCCATGACCACTTGTATGATGCCATTTATAAATTTATACATGATGTTAGAGTAAGTTCACATGCTTGTATGCTTGCTTGAAAACCTAAATGAGTACTTGTAAGTTTCGGCCATGACATAATTTTAAGGGCTTAAAGGATTTGGGAACTAACTCAATTGTGCTTACCATATTCCTTGAAACAAATGCTATAAATATGGTTAAGGTTTCCATGCTTTATGTCATTTAGAACCTTGTTTCACACTTGTTAAGGTTCGGCCAAATGAGGTTTAAGGACTTGGAGAACTTAAGAGTCCAAGTAAATCTTGTTTATAATACTTCCTATGAGAATGATATGTGGATGAATTAGGTTCTACATGCTTGGATGTTGTTTAAAACCTAAATTGGCACCTAAGAGGGTTTCGGCCAAGATAAGAACCCAAGGGATTAGGAAGCTTAGTACCCAAATTAATCATGTTACATTGTTCCTTATGATTGGATGAACACATGATACACTTTTATGCTTAGACATGTATGCTTGTGAACTATACAAGATGAGAAATTCTACGATATGTTATGAGTTCAAAATATGCATGTTTTATGTTATGATATGTGGGTAAATTTTACATGCTTTGATGATATGATATGAGCTTAAAATATGCATGCTTTCATGATATGCTATGTGGTTAAATTGTGCATGCTTGATGATATGCTTTATGCTTAAGATATGCATGTTTTTTTTATGATCTATGCCTAAGTGATGCATATTGTTATGATATGATGTATGCCTAAGTGATGCATACTTTTATGGTATGATGTATGCCTAAGTGATGCATGCCATAATATGTGGTTAAATTATGCATGCTTTGATGCTATGTTTAGTGCTTAAAATATGCATGCTTTCATGATATGCTATGTAGTTAAATTATGCATGCTTGATGATATGCTTTATGATTAAGATATGCATGTTTCTATGATCTATGCCTAAGTGATGCATATTGTTATGATATGATGTATGCCTAAGTGATGCATACTTTTATGGTATGATGTATGCCTAAGTGATGCATACCTTTATGACATAATGTATGCCTAAGTGATGCATACTTTTATGATATGATGTATGCCTAAGTGATGCATACTTTCATGACATGATGTATGCCTAAGTGATGCATACTTTTATGATATTATGTGTGCCTAAGTGATGCATGCTTTTATGATGTATGATATGTACTTTACTTTATGTGGCTTGTACCAAGGGTGGGCTCCATAAGCGCCCCGGGGTCGATGGAATAAGACTCGGGCCTCGTTAGGGATGGGCTCCTAAGTGCCCCTAGGTCGATGGAGTAAGACTCGGGCCTAGTATGTTTGCCTTGTAGGGTTCAAGACTTGCTACCTTGGTCCTACATAGGTTGCTCGCAATATGTAAGTGGTACATAGCCGGGATCCCCTTTAAGTTGAGATTATGTTCAAGTATATATGTAAGAAGAAATGGTTTTAAAGATCATGAGACATACACATGTTTTTCGGATACATGTTTTTCAAAAATCATATTGCATATACCTTATGATGATTTATGATATGTCATGGTTAGATATGATTATGTTATGTTCCATGATATGTCCATGTGTAAGATATGCCATGACTCCTTATGACGATATGCCATGATTAGATACGATTATGTTATGCTTCATGATATGCTTTACGCTATGATATGCCATGACTAGTTATGATTTCTTCATGTTGCATGATATGCGTAAAAGAGTATGTTACATTATGTCATGACTAGTTGAAATGATGCCATGTTGAGACATTCTTTGATTATATTATGATTTTCGGTTTTAGTGAGTAGGAAAGGAACTTACTGAGCCATGAGTGCTCACAGCTTACTGTCCTTGTACCACAGATAAAGGAAAAAGCTGGATGAGCTAGAGGAGCAGCAGGAGAGGCAAGGAGATGTGTGTGGCAGTGGCTAGGCAACCAAATAAGAACCTGCTTTAAAAACTTTTAAAGAACTATGCTTTGGTATCATGAATTGTAGTACCGTATGTGTGACTTGATGTTATGTTTCTACTAATTTTGATATCATATTATTGAGGCCATGATAGAGTAGTTCGGATTTGATGAAAAGGAAAACAAAAGAAAAGTTTTTATTAAACTAAGAAAATTATTTTAAGTCTTCCGCTGTTATTTGTACATAGAGTATCGTAGCCCCGTCCCTTAGGGTTAGCAGGGAGGGCGGGCGTTACAGGTTGGAGATTCGAGGTTTCCGCGACGCGAAAAAGTGATTTTCGCAGCCCGAAAAACCCAACACCTTTTTCTTGACAAATAATACCGGAGAACCCCATGGAGAAGCACTAGGGTGTATAAATCCCCTGTCTAAAAGCTCATGGAGTTGAACCTTCAGTTCGTTTAATTCTTTTGGTGTCATACGGTAAGGAGCTTTGGATGTCGGCACGGTTCTCGGAATCAACTCAATAGTAAACTCCACTTGCCTTTTGGGAGGCAAACCTGGTATCTCCTCTGGAAATACATCCGGATACTCTCGGACTACTGGAACGTCGGAGAGTTGAGAACTACTGTCGTCTTCAGTATGAATAAAAGATAATAGAAAACCCTGACAACTATGTGACAGCAACATCTGAGCCTGAATCGCCGAAATAGTCGATATGTTGTCGTCTCTGATGCCAGTGAAATCCCACGAGGGTTGGTTCGGAGGCCGGAATGTGACCACCCTCGTCTAGTAATCAACAGTGGCATGATATGCCAACAAACAATCCATGCTAAGAATAATATCAATGTAAGGACCCACGAGCAGTAATTAGGAAATTAATTTAAAAATTAAATTAAATTAATTAATTATGAATTTTGAGGAATTTTTGGGAGTTAAAAAGAATTTCTACACATGTTTCAGGGGTAGAATAGTTAACGGTGAGGAGGTTTAAGATAATACCTAATTAAGTTAGGAGTTGATAAATCTAATTACCCTAAGTTAAAATCATTAACCTAGCTATATAAATCCCAAATTTCTCAGCCGATTCTCTTCACTGGGCTTCCCAAAATCGTCGTTACTCTTCTTCTCCTCCACTGCGGTCTTCGACCCACCTCGTCACCAGCTGTGAGATCTGGTCAGACGCCTTCCCACGTCGGCGAGTGGCGGAGGACACGTCGACCAGTCATAGATGGCCTACACACACTCCCCGTCGGTACGACATCACAGTGCTAGGGATTCCGACGGCGGCGCAAGAAGGGAAAGGCAAGTTCATATCCTTATGGTTATGCGAGATCTATGAGGTATGGGATAGGAACGTAGAAGTTGTGAAATGTTTTTCTATGTGATTGGATCGGTCGGATAGTTTGCGATTGATTTCTTCCCTGTAGAGTTGTGATTTGGCTTGAGGTTCCGTTGATGTTCTTGCTCGATTTGCATTGCTTCTGGATTCTTACCGGTGCATTCTGTTTTGATGGACTTTGATTTCCTCGGAGTGTTCTTCCTGTGGTTCTTCTGGTGTTCGATAGGCAGTGATTGAGTTTGGATTCGAATTCTTCCATGAAGATGATGTTTCGAGTTTTTTCTGTGTGACACTTGTTTGTTTAAATGTTTGACTGAGATATCGATTGTGGAATGAGTTGTGGTTGAGTTTCTTGAGAAGTTCTAAATTTGGTTTAAGGTTTCCGTGAGGTATTTGACTCGATCTTGAGATTTCGTGAGGACTCTTGATTTGGTTTGCGATTACAGTGGTGTTTGCGGTTCGATTTGTGGTCTCAATGTTGTTTAGTTATGGTTAGGCTTGCTGATACGATTTCTTTGAGGTTCTATGTTATTTCTCAGGTTTCCATCGGGTTCTCTATTTGTACCTATTCACAGGACGGGTGAACTTGGTGGGTAGTGGATGCTTCGCAATTCTTTGTTTCGTTTTTGTTTCTTGCCATATTCTTTGGATTTCATGTGTAGCATTGCTGGTTTGGTTTAGAATATGTAGAACTAATTCGATGTTGCTCTGCTCCGGTAGTTGTGGACTTGTTTGGTTTTAATGCGGGGTTGATCTGCCTCTATGATAATCAAGGTTTTTCGCAATTGATCCAACATATTTTAATACATTTGCTATGGCGGTTACAAGTACTTGATGGGTTCTAGATTTTCAAAATGGTATTAATTGGTTGGAGATTTCTGCATTGGTGATTTTTGGGTTTCTATCGATTTGGTTTCAAATTGGTGGTTTAATCAAGTAGATGATAGGGTGTAGTCATTGTAGATTGATGTGGTTCTGTTGTGGTTAGTGCTGTATAAAATCGTGTATGCTTGTGATCTTCCTATATGACTACATGTTTGCTTCCCTACTTGTGATCTTCCGTTACTTTGATATACTTGATTTAAGTACCGGATTTAGCTTGGGATCGATGATGTTCTGTTTTCTGCTGCTTTTGAAGGACTTGGATAGGTTACACGTGCTTTAGGCATGGATTGGAGATGCTATGTTTTTGTTCTTATTTCTCTAATTTTCATGAAATGCTGGAATGATTTGGAATGAATTGCCATGGATTTTTCTTGCGGATTTAGCTTGAAGTGTCTAGTGGCTTTGGTTAGCTGAGGTTTTAGTGTGTTTTGCTTGGAAATTGATTGTTGTGGATGGTGTTCTGTTCGTTTTGTGGTCGCACTTGTTTGGTTCTTAGGTTAACTGTAGTTTCATGTGAAGGTTTCGGATTTCTTTTGCCATTGTAAGGTGTTTTCTTTTCTTCGGATTTCTTTGGTGTTCAGATTATTATTTTTGTATATCTTAAATTGTGGTATGTTCTTATACGGATATGTATGTTTATATTGTGATCGTTTCTCAATTTTGTTACACATGATTTATATTGTGTATTTTATGTTACGTATGATTCGAAAATGGAAAGGTCTCTATGAATGGGAATGATTACTGAATGAATGAAATGGATATGCGTGATAGATTGTTACAGTATAACGCGGATATATTATGTTTTCTTATATAGCTAATTGGATGAGTATGAGCATATGTGGTAGCAGTACGGGGTGACCCGGGATGAGCTCCGGGGAGGGCCCATCCAAACTTGACTGGTAAATTATATATGGTAGCTTCGGCTATATGACTGCATGTTCTCTAGGAGGTACCTCTAGGTTTATGGGACTGTTGACTGGCTCTAACTGTGGTTACCGGATATGTGACATATTCACCCTATTAGCTACGTAGGATAACTGTTGCATGTTATATCTTTCTTATATCGTACTTGGGTTGTGTTATGGTTTCTTTTAAAAGCTTCTAGTTGCTATTTCTACTACTTTATATATATCTTCATATTCATATTGGTCTGTACTTGCTGGGTCATAGACTCACCACATTTACGTTACAGGTGAGGACGTCTACTAGGAGTATGCAGACGGAGTAGGCGGGAGGCGAGATGGACGCACGACACTTTCCAGACGTATAAGAGTGCAAAGTATACTTGTTCCATTGTGAGAGGTTCTTCATTAGTATAGGGAGAGATTTGAGAATTCATTGTTACTTTTTGTTAAACTCCGATTGGGATGATATCATTTACATTAGATATGATTAATCATTATGATGGTGTTGCACTACGGTTATCTACATAGCAGAGGTCAAGAGGGTTGCTAAAAAAAAAAAAACTTGAGGGTTGAACACGGGATGTTTCAGTTGGTATTAGAGCAGTCACCCTAAAGGACAGTGTGCACACGCCATCTCGTCAGGAACTCAGCTACTTCTGTCCACATGTAAGATTTCCTTCATGATAGTTCTAAATTTGAATGGTGAATTATAACGTGCTCAAATACATAACTTTAGCTTATGTCTAGAGGTCGTTTTGTTAGTTAGAGCCCTAGAGCCAATCAATTGATGATTGTATGGACTCATTGTATCATATTCTTGTATATTAATAAAGGCATTTGTTTGGTTATTATACTTATTTGTATTAGTGCCAAATAGACTAAGTATAATAGCGTCCTTGAGTAGAAGGTTCATACCTATATCAATCGATTAGTTGAATCGATAGTGAGATGATATAGGGAACACTACTCTAAATCATTCCTAGTCGAGTATTAACATTCAAGGACAATGTTAATGCAATAAGACTAGCATGTAGGTCAGCTCGATGACTTGATCTCATAAGTCATGGATATAGAGATATCAAGCTGACACATGGGTATACATTGGAGAATGTATACTGAATGACCCGCCATGAGAAAGTATCATGGATTGTTATATGAGTGTCATATACTTTCTCATGTGGCTATTAGTATGACTATTAGTCCTTAGACCTGAAGTCACCATGGATCCCTAAAGGAGTTATGTACTTTGGTTTCGTCAAACGTCACCCGTAACTGGGTGGACTATAAAGGCGATTACTGGGTATATAACGAATTATGCAGAGGGATGTGAGTGATGTAGATGGGATCTATCCCTCCTATATGACGGGAGCGACATCAATATTCTTGATAGAGTTAGACCACGAAGTGCATGGCCATGCCCAAATGAGTCAACATTAGATGTTGAGCTTATTTGATCGAGTGAGCCTACTTGGAGTTCAAGATTTAGATTGATTAGAGGATGACACGGTCTATGCCTCATATTGATCAATCTAGATGTCTAGGATAGAAGGACAATGACATATTTTGTGAGGAGTCACAATTGGTAGTCACAAGGTGATGTCGGATCTCGACATTCTTGTAACTTGGGTAGTAATGATGTGTTGCTAGATACCGCTCATTACTTATGCTCCTAAATGGGTTTAAGGCATTGCCAACGTTACAAGAACCTATAGGGTCACACACTAAGGACAATTAGATGGAGATTTGGTTCATATGATGAACCAAGATTCATTTGATGAATCATATTGGATTAAGAGTAATCCAAATTGGGCTAATTGAGTTGGACTCAAGTTGATTCATGTATTCAATGAGTCTAATTTAGATTATGACTCATTAAATCAACTTAATTTAATGGATTAGATTCATTATATTAAGTTGGCTTGAATCATATGGTTGGATTAGATCAACCATGAGAGAGATTTGATCAAGTTTGACTTGATTTGAGAGGAAGAGAAAAAAAAATCATGTTTGACTTGACTTTTTGCCACATCACTAGTGAGTTGGCAAGATGTGGACCAATAGGATTGCTCCACATCATCAATGTGTGCCACCTCATGGAGGTTACAAGCCTCCATAGCATTTAATGTGGCCGGCCCACATTAAATGAGGAGGTTACACTTGTTGCCATGTCATTTAGTGAGGTGGCAAGATGTGGACCAATAGTGTTGATCCACATCATCCTAGAGTGCCACCTCATGGGGGTTACAACTCTTTAATGGCTCCACATTAATTACACTTAATGTGGAAATGGGAGTTGCACATGAGAAGGTGGCCGACCACTTGAATGTGGAGAATAATTTTTTTTTTTTGAAAATTATTCCATCATTCATTCCTTCTTCTTCCTCCTAGAGTTCTTCTTGCTCTCTCCGTCTCCTCCTTCCTTGGCCGAACCACATAGGTGCTAGCACACCTTGGTTTTTGGTCACGTCCATCTAGTGTGTCCGTGTGGATACTTCTAGAGGACCGTACGCTTGACGGTCTTGAGATCCGGCATCATTTGGACGAGTGGGATTCGCGTGGGGCGCGCATCAAGGGTAATGATCTTAACTTTAGTGTAGATCTAAAGTTTTTATAAACTCGTACAAGAAAAAGGTTTTTCGAAAAATTTTGTTTACGAATCTTTGCACGAGATCCATGGCTTTGGGTGACTCGGGGTTTCCGCGACGCGAAAAAGCTGTTTTCGCGGCCCGACGAACCCAACAGTGGTATCAGAGCCACGTGCAAAGACTTGTACGAGTTCGTTTGTATTTTTTATGAAAAATATACCTTCTGTGATTTTCTGTAAAAATTGAGTTTTTGGAGTTTTTATGAGTAATTTTTCCGTAGAAGCGAAGCACAAGTGTCTCGGCACTTGTAGGCTTCGGCTACCGGAAAGTTTTCTTTTAAACGGCTTCGTTTTGCCCCAAATCCATTTGGGACAGCGGGGTCGGGTGCCATTAGATCGCAAAGGATCAACTCACGATGGTTAGATCGTGGGTAGGGGCATTGCCCCTAACTCCGCAAGGGAATTTGCTTCGCGATTGCACCCGAAATCGCTAAAAACGAACCCGCCGGAAAAATTTTTCCGAAACGGCAATGTCTCGACCCAAATCATTTTGGGACAGCGGGTTTAGGCGCTGTTGGATCGCAAAGGAACCCTCGCGATGGTTAGATCGCGGGTAGGGGCGCTGCCCCTGGGCCCCACAAGGGGATCCGTTCCGCGATTGCGCCCGAAACCGCTAAACGGGACCGCCGGGAAATTTTACTCATAAAAATTGTAAAAATTATTTTTAAAATTACAGAAAAATTATGAAAAATATATAATTTTGAATTATATATTAATTTGTGATAGTCATGGCCCAAAATACCCAATAAGATTGGATTTGTGTTGTAATTCATAATACGGCCTGCATGCCGTCATATGATTTTTTTTCCACGGCCTGCGCGTCGTGCCTTTCTCTTATTCTGGTTGTAAATTAGATTTAGACTCGAATGTAACTCGAGTTTCAAATTGTAATGTACAAATTGGAGCGGTGGAGGGTCCACACGAGACGGAGTTCCGAGGCGGGCACGAGCAACACAAGGTGGTCAAAGGGAGGAGCTTGGAGAAGCTGTTGACCCTATGTTGACCATTCGATCTTCTTATTGGCTTGAGAAGATCGTAGTAGGGCCATGACTAAATCACAAATAGATTAATTAATTAATTGTTATGTATCTAATGCATGTTTAATAATTAATTAATTAATTAGTGCCTTAACGATTAGATTAGATATAAGTCGTGCACATGATGCACCCTTGCGATTAGATTAGATCTAAGTCGTGCACAAGATGCATCCTTCTCGATTAGATTAGATCTAGATCGAACCAACTCTAAATGCCTAACCGTGCCGTGATACCTATCACTACCTCGATCACATGTATTGTTGAATCTGCCAAAGCAGAACAATACATATTATCTTGGTAGGGTACGGAGGGACAATCTTGGTCCCGCCTATCAACGCATGGGTGAATACAAACTCAATTAGATTGAGTATTCCTAGTTACTCGGTTGGATCGAGTCAACTATAGGCATTCTTCCAATAGTTGGAAAGGTAGGACAAAATCACGTTTATATTAACTCTCGGGCGTATTAGCCAAAGCTAACTCGAGTTTTAATATAAATATGGATCTTGATCCTATAAACAAGAGTTGCATAGAGATGTAATTGGTAATCGTTACCTACCGATCATACTAAGCCTTGGGCGTATTAGCCAAAGCTAACTCAAGGGTTAGTATGATGTGGATCTTGTCCCACAAGAATTATAGTATTCAGTGGGAGCATCATTTAGTTAAAGGACTAATTAAATGATTTTAAAAGAATATGATATTTATTTCCGCAAATTTTCTGTTGTAGATAACCATAAGTTCAAAGAATAAGATGCATCCTTCTCGATTAGATTAGATCTAGATCGAACCAACTCTAAATGCCTAACCGTGCCGTGATACCTATCACTACCTCGATCACATGTATTGTTGAATCTGCCAAAGAAGAGCAATACATATTATCTTGGTAGGGTACGGAGGGACAATCTTGGTCCCGCCTATCAACGCATGGGTGAATACAAACTCAATTAGATTGAGTATTCCTAGTTACTCGGTTGGATCGAGTCAACTATAGGCATTCTTCTAATAGTTGGAAAGGTAGGACAAAATCACGTTTATATTAACTCTCGGGCGTATTAGCCAAAGCTAACTCGAGTTTTAATATAAATATGGATCTTGATCCTATAAACAAGAGTTGCATAGAGATGTAATTGGTAATCGTTACCTACCGATCATACTAAACCTTGGGCGTATTAGCCAAAGCTAACTCAAGGGTTAGTATGATGTGGATCTTGTCCCACAAGAATTATAGTATTCAGTGGGAGCATCATTTAGTTAAAGGCCTAATTAAATGATTTTAAAAGAATATGATATTTATTTCTGCAAATTTTCTGTTGTAGATAACCATGACGTCGAATACGAACTCTTTCTCCCTGCGTTCTGTCCTTGAGAAGGACAAGCTCAACGGAGCAAATTTCCTGGACTGGTACAGGAACTTGAGAATAGTTCTCACCCAGGAACGTAAACTGTACGTTCTGGAGCAGCCCATTCCGGAGGCTCCTCCTGCCAATGCCCCGCGAGCCGACAAAGATGCTTACAAGAAGCATCAAGACGACGCATTAGATGTGTCCTGTCTAATGCTCGCGACCATGAACTCAGAGCTTCAGAAGCAACATGAGTTGATGGGCGCTTACGATATGGTTGAGCATCTTCGCCAACTATATCAGGGACAAGCGAGGCATGAGAGATTTGAGATCTCTAAGGCACTGTTTCAGTGCAAGATGTCAGACGGGGCTCCTGTAGGTCCTTATGTACTCAAGATGATTGGGTACATAGAGAACCTACAAAGACTGGGGTTCCCACTTGGCCAAGAGCTGGCCACTGACTTGATCTTGCAGTCCTTGCCGGATAGCTATAGTCAATTCGTTCTCAACTATAACATGAACGAGATTGACAAGCCACTGCCCGAGCTACTTAGTATGTTACGAACTGCTGAGATTAACCTTAAGAAGGTTAAGCCCATTCTGATGGTCCAGAAGCACAAGGGCAAGGGCAAGGGCAAGCCCAAAGGTAAGGGAAAGTCCCAAACCAAGGGCAAAGGCAAGGCACTGAAGCCTAAAGGAGGGGTCGCCAAGGATGCTACCTGCTTCCACTGCGGTCAGACCGGGCACTGGAAGAGGAACTGCAAGATATACTTGGAGGATCTCAAGAAGAAGCGAAGTGAGACTTCCACTTCAGGTATATATGTTATAGAAGTCAATCTATCTAATTCTACATCATGGGTATTAGATACTGGATGTGCTTCTCACATTTGTAGTGATGTGCAGGCGCTGAGAAATAGCAGAGCATTGGCAAAGGGCGAGGTGGACCTACGAGTAGGCAATGGAGCACGGGTTGCTGCTGTTGCTGTAGGAACTTATCAGCTATCTCTGCCCTCTGGGCTTGTACTAGATTTAAATGATTGTTGTTGTGTGCCTGCTCTTACTAAGAACATAGTTTCAGTTTCTTGTTTAGACAAGAAAGGATACTCTTTTATAATAAAAGACAAATGTTGTTCTGTTTATTTAAAAGATATGTTCTATTGTAGTGCACCACTAATAAATGGACTCTATATTCTAGACCTTGAGAGTCCTATCTATAACATTAGTACCAAGAGGTTTAAGTCAAATGACATGAACCAAACTTATATCTGGCACTGTCGCTTAGGTCATATAAATGACAAGCGCTTATCCCAGCTCCATAAGGATGGTTTGCTGGACTCATTTGATTTTGAATCATATGAGATATGCGAGTCATGCCTACGAGGCAAGATGACCAAGACTCCCTTTAGTGGGCACAGCGAGAGAGCGACTGATTTGTTAGAACTCATACATAGTGATGTATGTGGCACTTTCAATGTCACTACTAGAGGCGGTTATAGGTACTTCATCACATTTACTGATGACTTCAGTAGATATGGTTATGTGTATTTGATGACACATAAATCTGAATCCTTTGAAAAGTTCAAAGAATTCAAGAATGAAGTACAGAACCAGCTTGGCAAGAGTATTAAGGTACCTTGATCAGATCGAGGTGGTGAATACTTAAGCCATGAGTTTCGTGACTATTTAGCTGAGTGTGGAATTTTATCTCAACTCACTCCTCCTGGAACACCACAGTGGAATGGTGTATCCGAAAGGAGGAATCGCACCTTATTAGATATGGTACGGTCTATGATGAGTCACACAGATCTTCCGACATATCTATGGGGATATGCTCTAGACACGGCAGCTTTCATTCTCAACCGAGTTCCATCCAAGGCCGTGATAAAGACACCATATAGGATATGGACTTGGAGAGATGCCCAGGTGTCTTTCATGAGGATTTGGGGTTGTGAGGCTTACGTACGACGTCTAGTCTCAGACAAATTAGGACCCAAATCCAACAAGTGCTATTTCATCGGATATCCCAAGGAAACTAAGGGATATTACTTCTACATTCCCAGTCAGCACAAGGTAGTTGTGGCAAAGACTGGGGGTCTTTATAGAAATGGACTTTGTTTCTAGAAAGACTAGTGGGAGCGCGTTCGATCTTGAAGAAGTTCAAGATGCGAACAATAGCACTGATGCCTCGATGGAAATTGAACTGGAACCACAAAGTGTTGTGGATGATGTTCCACAAGGAGTTGAGGAACAACAACCAGTTCAAGTAGACATTCCTCTTCACAGGTCTGATAGGGTGCGTCGTCAGCCTGAGAGATAGTCATTTCTGTTGTCTGACCATGATGACGTTATGCTCATAGAGGATGAGCCTACCACCTATCAGGAAGCTGAGACCCAGAAATGGCTAGAGGCCATGAGATCCGAAATGGAATCCATGTACACCAACCAAGTATGGACTTTGGTTGATCCACCTGAAGGGGTAAAACCCATTGGGTGTAAGTGGGTCTTTAAGAGAAAGACTGACATGGATGGACTTATCTATAAGGGTCGCTTAGTAGCTAAAGGTTTCAAGCAGATTCATGGTATTGACTATGATGAAACTTTTTCTCCAGTAGCGATGTTTAAGTCCATTCGGATCATGCTTGCTATTGCAGCTTACCATGACTATGAGATATGGAAGATGGATGTCAAAACCGCGTTTCTGAATGGAAACCTACTCGAGGATGTGTACATGACACAACCTGAGGGTTTTAGATCCAGCATACTAGTAGAGTATGCAAGCTGCATAGGTCCATTTATGGATTAAAGCAAGCTTCTCGGAGCTGGAATCTTCGATTCGATGATGCGATCAAACAGTTTGGTTTCATCAAGAACGAAGATGAGCCTTGTGTCTACAAGAAGGTTGTAGGGGACATAGTTTTCTTCCTCATATTGTATGTGGATGACATACTACTCATTGGGAAGGACATCCCTATGCTTCAGTCTGTCAAGACCTGGCTAGGGAGTTGCTTCTCAATGAAGGACTTAGGTGAGGCATCCCGCATTCTAGGGATTCAGATCTATAGAGATAGATCTAAGAGATTGCTTGGCCTAAGTCAGAGTACATATATTGATAAGGTACACCTTCGGTTTGCCATGCAGAACTCCAAGAAGGGATTTCTGCCGATGTCACATGGCATGAGTCTTTCGAAGACTCAAAGTCCCTCTTCTAGAGAGGAGAGAGACCGCATGGATCAGATCCCTTATGCCTCAGCCATAGGATCGATCATGTACGCCATGCTATGTACTCGACCTGATGTCTCGTATGCTTTGAGCATGACGAGCAGATACCAGTCTGATCCAGGTGAAAGTCACTGGATTACGGTCAAGAATATTCTTAAGTACTTAAGAAGGACTAAAGAATATTTCTTGATATATGGAGGCAATGATGAGCTAGCTGTAAAGGGTTACAGTGATGCTAGCTTCCAGACCGACCAGGATGACTATAGATCGCAGTCGGGGTTCGTATTTTGCATTAATGGTGGTGCTGTCAGCTGGAAGAGTTCGAAGCAGGATACAGTAGCTGATTCTACAACAGAAGCCGAGTACATTGCTGCATCAGAGGCAGCAAAGGAGGCAGTTTGGATCCGCAAGTTCATCACTGAACTTGGGGTGGTTCCTAGCATCGTTGATCCAGTTGAGCTCTATTGTGACAACAATGGATCTAGAGCACAGGCGAAGGAACCTCACTCACACCAGCGGACCAAGCACATACTACGGCGCTTCCATCTCATTCGAGAGATTATCAATAGAGGGGATGTGAAGATTTGCAGAGTACCTACAGAGGCTAACATCGCAGATCCCTTGACCAAGGCTTTGGCACAGAGAAAGCATGATGGTCACACTAGGTCATTAGGCCTTAGAGCCTATACTGATTGGCACTAGTGCAAGTGGGAGATTGTTAGTTATAGCTCTAGAGCCAATCATTTGATGATTGTATGGACTCATGTATATCATATTTTTGTATATTAATAAAGGCATTGGTTTTTGGTTATTATGCTTATTTGTATTAGTGTCAGATAAAATAAGTATAGTAACGTCCTTGAGTAGAACGTTCATACCTATATCAATCGATTAGTTGAATCGATAGTGAGATGATATAGGGAACACTACTCTAAATCATTCCTAGTCGAGTATTAACATTCAGGGACAATGTTAATACAATAAGACTAGCATGTAGGTCAGCTCGATGACTTGATCTCACAAGTCATGGATATAGAGATATCAAGCTGACACATGGGTATGCATTAGAGAATGTATACTGAATGACCCGCCATGAGAAAGTATCATGGATCGTTATATGAGTGTCATATACTTTCTCATGTGGCTATTAGTATGACTATTAGTCCTTAGACCTGAAGTCACCATGGATCCCTACATAAGGAGTTATGTACTTTAGTTTCGTCAAACGTCACCCGTAACTGGGTGGACTATAAAGGCGATTACTGGGTATATAACAAATTATGCAGAGGGATGTGAGTGATGTAGATGGGATCTATCCCTCCTATATGACGGGAGAGACATCGATATTCTTGATAGAGTGAGACCACGAAGTGTATGACCATACCCAAATGAGTCAATATGAGATATTGAGCTCATTTGATTGAGTGAGTCTACTCGGAGTTCAAGATTTAGATTGGTCAGAGGATGACACGGTCTATGCCTCACATTGATCAATCTAGATGTCTAGGATAGAAGGACACTTGTCACATATTGTGAGGAGTCACAATTAGTAGTCACAAGGTGATGTTGGATCTCAACATTTCTTGTAACTTGGGTAGCAATGATGTATTGCTAGATGCCGCTCATTGCTTATGTTTCTAAAAGAGTTTATAACATTGCCAACGTTACAAGAACCTATTGGGTCACACACAAAGAACATGTGCATGGAGATTAGGTTCATATGATGAACCAATAGGATTAGATTCATATGATGAATCAAAGATTGGATTCAAATTAGACTTATTGAGTTATACTCAATTAGATTCAATTGTTGAATTAGTCTAATTTAAATTTGATTCATGAGTCAATTTATATTAATGAATTGAGATTCATTAAATTAAAATTGACTTGAATCAAAAGTTGGATTTAACTCAACAAGGAAGAAAATTGGTCATGTTTGACTTGACCAAATGGAAGTTGAAACATCAAGTTTGACTTGATGTCTTGCCACATCATCATGAAGGTTGACTCATCCTACTTGGTATGACCAATCTAGCCACATCATTAGCCACATCATCTCCTCATTTAATGGTGTGCCACCTCATGGAGGTTACACACCAAATGCATTAATGTGGCCGGCCACATTGATGTGGGAGTTACACTAGTGTGGCCGGCCACACTAAGTGAGGAGAATGTTTCATTTGGTGGCAATTGAATGGTGTTCAATGCTTCTTCTTCCTTGGGTGCTTCTCCCTCTCTCAAGCTTGCTTTTGGTCGTGGCTTCATGGTGGAGAAGAAGTGAGAGTTGATTCCAAGCAACTAGGTGGTGTGAAGGTCACAAAAGGAGAGTACCTAGAGGAGTGTATGAGTTCCTTTTTCCCTTCTCTCCTTTCTCACCTTTTAGATCCAATCCGAGAGCCCTAGAAAGTGCTAGCACACTTGTGGGTTCTCCTCTCCATCTTTGAGTGGTAGAAGACCACTCCTTGTTCGTGTGGATACCGCTAGAGGACCGTTCGCTTGACGCTCTCGAGATCCGGCTACCTTTGGACGTTGCGGGATTACGAAGGGCACGCATCAAGGGTAAATATTTTTCCCTCGTAGATCTAAGTGTCGATCATGTTTTAAACTCGTACTCATATTTTTGAAAGTTTTACCTTGCACGAGATCCGTGGCTTGGGCGATTCGGGGTTTCCGCGACGCGAAAAGCAGTTTTCGCGGCCCGAAAAACCCAACAGTGGTATCAGAGCCACGTGCAAGTCTTGTACGAGTTTATTTTTATTTTTATGAAAAATAAAAACCTTCTGTGATTTTCTGTAAAAATTAGTTTTTTATGATTTTATGGGTAATTTTTCCGTAGAAGCGAAGTACAAGTGTCTCGGCACTTGTAGGCTTCGGCTACCGGAAAGATCTTTCAAAACCGGCTTCGTTTCGCCCCAAATCCGTTTGGGACAGCGGGCTTGGGTGCCATTAGATCGCAAAGGAGCAACTCACGATGGTTAGATCGTGGGTAGGGGTACTGCCCCTAACCCCGCAAGGGGATTTGCTCCGCGATCGCACCCGAAATCGCTTAAAACGAACCCGCCGGGAAGATTTTTCCGAAACGGCAATGTCTCGGCCCAAATCGTTTTGGGACAGCGGGTTTAGGCGCTGTTGGATCGCAAACGAACCCTCGCGATGGTTAGATCGCGGGTAGGGGCGCTGCCCCTGGGCCCCGCAAGGGGATCCGTTCCGCGATTGCGCCCGAAATCGCTAAACGGGACCGCCGGGAAATTTTACTCGTAAAAATTGTAAAAATTATTTTTAAAATTATAGAAAATTATGAAAATATATAATTTTGAATTATATATTAATTTTGTGATAGTCATGGCCCAAAAACCCAATATGATTGGTTGTGTTGTAATTCATAATACGGCCTGCGTGCCGTTATGTGTTTGCGAGTGTTGTGACCTGCGCGTCGTGCCTTCTCTTATATTCTTGTTGTAAATTAGATTTAGACTCGAATGTAACTCGAGTTTCAAATTGTGATGTACAAATTGGAGCGGTGGAGGGTCCACACGAGACGGAGTTCCGAGGCGGGCACGAGCAACACATGGTGGTCAAAGGGAGGAGCTTGGAGAAGCTGTTGACCCTAGGTTGACCATTCAATCTTCTCATTGGCTTGAGAAGATCGTAGTAGGGCCATGACTAAATCACAAATAATTTAATTAATTGCTTGTGTATGTGATGCATGTTTAATAAGTAATTAATTAATTAGTTCCTTACGATTAGATTAGATCTAAGTCGTGCACATGATGCACCCTTGCGATTAGATTAGATCTAAGTCGTGCACAAGATGCATCCTTTTCGATTAGATTAGATCTCGATCGAACCAACTCTAAATGCCTAACCGTGCCGTGATACCTATCACTACCTCGATCACATGTATTGTTGAATCTGCCAAAACAGAGCAATACATATTATCTTGGTAGGGTACGGAGGGACAATCTTGGTCCCGCCTATCAACGCATGGGTGAATACAAACTCAATTAGATTGAGTATTCCTAGTTACTCGGTTGGATCGAGTCAACTATAGGCATTATTCCAACGGTTGGAAAAGATAGATCAAAATCACATCTATATTAACTCTCGGGCGTATTAGCCAAAGCTAACTCGAGTTTTAATATAAATGCGGATATTGATTTTATAAACAAGAGTTGCATAGAGATGTAATTGGTAATCGTTACCTACCGATCATACTAAGCCTTGGGCGTATTAGCTAAAGCTAACTCAAGGGTTAGTATGATGTGGATCTTGTCCCACAAGAATTATAGAATTCAGTGGGAGCATCATTTAATTAAAGGCCTAATTAAATGATTTTAAAGAATATGATATTTATTTCTGCAAATTTTCTGTTGTAGATAACCATGACGTCAAATACGAACATTTTCTCTCTGCGATCTGTTCTTAAGAAGGACAAGCTCAACGGAGCAAATTTCCTGGACTGGTACAGGACCCTGAGAATAGTTCTCACCCAAGAACGTAAACTGTACGTTCTGGAGCAGCCCATTCCGGAGGCTCCTCCTGCCACTGCCACGCGAGCAGACCGAGATGCTTACAAGAAGCATAAAGATGACGCATTAGATGTGTCTTGTCTTATGCTCGCAACCATGAACTCTGAGCTTCAGAAGCAACATGAGTTGATGAGCGCTTACGATATGGTTGAACATCTTTGTCACCTATATCAAGGACAAGCAAGGCACTGGAAGAGGAACTCCAAAGAATACCTGGAAGATCTTAAGAAGAAGAGAAATAAGATTTCTACTTCAGGTATAAATGTTATAGAAGTCAACCTCTCTATTTCTTCATCGTGGGTATTAGATACCGGATGTGCTTCGCACATTTGTACTAATGTACAAGCGCTGAGGAATAGCAGGGCATTGACAAAGGGTGAGATAGACCTACGAGTAGGCAATGGAGCACGAGTTGCTGCTATTGCTGTAGGAACTTATCATCTATCTCTTCCCTCTAGGCTTGTACTAGAATTAGATGATTGTTGTTATGTGCCTGCCTTGACTAAGAACATAATTTCCGTTTCTTGTTTGGACAAGAAAGGATTTTCGTTTATAATAAAGAACAAATATTGTTCCGTCTATTTAAACGATATGTTCTATTGTAGTGCACCTCTGATGAACGGACTCTATATTCTAGATCTAGAGAGCCCTATCTATAACATAAATACCAAGAGGTTCAAGTCAAATGACATGAACCAAACATACCTCTGTCGCTTAGGTCATATAAATGACAAGCGCTTATCCCAGCTCCATAAGGATGGTTTGCTGGACTCATTTGATTTTGAATCATATGAGATATGCGAGTCATGCCTACAAGGCAAGATGACCAAGACTCCCTTTAGTGGGCACAGCGAAAGAGCAACTGATTTGTTAGGACTCATACATAGTGATGTATGTGGCTCTTTCAATGTTGCTGCTAGAGGCGGTTATAGATACTTCATCACATTTACTGATGACTTCAGTAGATATGGTTATGTGTACTTGATGACACATAAGTCTGAATCCTTTGAAAAGTTCAAAGAATTCAAGAATGAAGTACAGAACCAGCTTGGCAAGAGTATTAAGATACTTCGATCAGATCGAGGTGGTGAATACTTAAGCCATGAGTTTCGTGACTATTTAGCTGAGTGTGGGATTCTATCCCAACTCACTCCTCCTGGAACACCACAATGGAATGGTGTATCCGATAGGAGGAATCGCACCTTATTAGATATGGTACGGTCTATGATGAGTCACACAGATCTTCCGACATATCTATGGGGATATGCTCTAGACACGGCAGCTTTCATTCTCAACCGAGTTCCATCCAAGGCCGTGATAAAGACACCATATAGGATATGGACTGGGAGAGATGCCTAGGTGTCTTTCATGAGGATTTGGGGTTGTGAGGCTTACGTACGACGTCAAGTCTTAGACAAATTAGGACCCAAATCTGACAAGTGCTATTTCATCAGATATCCCAAGGAAACTAAGGGATATTACTTCTACATTCCCAGTCAGCACAAGGTAGTTGTGGCAAAGACTGGGGTCTTTCTAGAAAGGGACTTTGTTTCTAGAAAGACTAGTGGGAGCGCGTTCGATCTTGAAGAAGTTCAAGATGCGAACAATAGCACTGATGCCTCGATGGAAATTGAACTGGAACCACAAAGTGTTGTGGATGATGTTCCACAAGGAGTTGAGGAACAACAACCAGTTCAAGTAGACATTCCTCTTCGCAGGTCTGATAGGGTGTGTCGTCAGCCTGAGAGATAGTCATTTCTCTTGTCTGACCATGATGACGTTATGCTCATAGAGGATGAGCCTACCACCTATCAGGAAGCTGTGAGGACCAGACTCAGAAATGGCTAGAGGCCATGAGATCCAAATGGAATCCATGTACACCAACCAAGTATGGACTTTGGTTGATCCACCGAAGGTAAAACCCATTGGGTGTAAGTGGGTGTTTAAGAGAAAGACATGGATGGACTTATCTATAAGGGTCGCTTAGTAGCTAAAGGTTTCAAGCAGATTCATGGTATTGACTATGATGAAACCTTTTCTCCAGTAGCGATGTTTAAGTCCATTCGGATCATGCTTGCTATTGCAACCTACCATGACTATGAGATATGGCAGATGGATGTCAAAACCGTGTTTCTGAATGGAAACCTACTCGAGGATGTGTATATGACACAACCTGAGGGTTTTGTAGATCCACAACATACTAGTAGAGTATGCAAGCTGCATAGGTCCATTTATGGATTAAAGCAAGCTTCTCGGAGCTGGAATCTTCGATTCGATGATGCGATCAAACAGTTTGGTTTCATCAAGAACGAAGATGAGCCTTGTGTCTACAAGAAGGTTGTAGGGGACATAGTTTTCTTCCTCATATTGTATGTGGATGACATACTACTCATTGGGAAGGACATCCCTATGCTTCAGTCTGTCAAGACCTGGCTAGGGAGTTGCTTCTCAATGAAGGACTTAGGTGAGGCATCCCGCATTCTAGGGATTCAGATCTATAGAGATAGATCTAAGAGATTGCTTGGCCTAAGTCAGAGTACATATATTGATAAGGTACTCCTTCGGTTTGCCATGCAGAACTCCAAGAAGGGATTTCTGCCGATGTCACATGGCGTGAGTCTTTCGAAGACTCAAAGTCCCTCTTCTAGAGAGGAGAGAGACTGCATGGATCAGATCCCTTATGCCTCAGCCATAGGATCGATCATGTACGCCATGCTATGTACTCGACCTGATGTCTCGTATGCTTTGAGCATGACGAGCAGATACCAGTCTGATCCAGGTGAAAGTCACTGGATTACGGTCAAGAATATTCTTAAGTACTTAAGAAGGACTAAAGAATATTTCTTGATATATGGAGGCAATGATGAGCTAGCTGTAAAGGGTTACAGTGATGCTAGCTTCCAGACCGACCAGGATGACTATAGATCGCAGTCGGGGTTCGTATTTTGCATTAATGGTGGTGCTGTCAGCTGGAAGAGTTCGAAGCAGGATACAGTAGCTGATTCTACAACAGAAGCCGAGTACATTGCTGCATCAGAGGCAGCAAAGGAGGCAGTTTGGATCCGCAAGTTCATCACTGAACTTGGGGTGGTTCCTAGCATCGTTGATCCAGTTGAGCTCTATTGTGACAACAATGGAGCTATAGCACAGGCGAAGGAACCTCGCTCACACCAGCGGACCAAGCACATACTACGGCGCTTCCATCTCATTCGAGAGATTATCGATAGAGGAGATGTGAAGATTTGCAGAGTACCTACAGAGGCTAACATCGCAGATCCCTTGACCAAGGCTTTGGCACAGAGAAAGCATGATGGTCACACTAGGTCATTAGGCCTTAGAGCCTATACTGATTGGCACTAGTGCTAGTGGGAGATTGTTAGTTAGAGCCCTAGAGCCAATCATTTGATGATTGTATGGACTCATGTATATCATATTTTTGTATATTAATAAAGGCATTGGTTTTTGGTTATTATGCTTATTTGTATTAGTGTCAGATAAAATAAGTATAGTAACGTCCTTGAGTAGAACGTTCATACCTATATCAATCGATTAGTTGAATCGATAGTGAGATGATATAGGGAACACTACTCTAAATCATTCCTAGTCGAGTATTAACATTCAGGGACAATGTTAATACAATAAGACTAGCATGTAGGTCAGCTCGATGACTTGATCTCACAAGTCATGGATATAGAGATATCAAGCTGACACATGGGTATGCATTAGAGAATGTATACTGAATGACCCGCCATGAGAAAGTATCATGGATCGTTATATGAGTGTCATATACTTTCTCATGTGGCTATTAGTATGACTATTAGTCCTTAGACCTGAAGTCACCATGGATCCCTACATAAGGAGTTATGTACTTTAGTTTCGTCAAACGTCACCCGTAACTGGGTGGACTATAAAGGCGATTACTGGGTATATAGAAAATTATGCAGAAGGATGTGAGTGATGTAGATGGGATCGATCCCTCCTATATGACGGGAGAGACATCGATATTCTTGATAGAGTGAGACCACGAAGTGTATGGTCATACCCAAATGAGTCAATATGAGATATTGAGCTCATTTGATTGAGTGAGTTTACTCGGAGTTCAAGATTTAGATTGGTCAGAGGATGACACGGTCTATGCCTCACATTGATCAATCTAGATGTCTAGGATAGAAGGACACTTGTCACATATTGTGAGGAGTCACAATTAATAGTCACAAGGTGATGTTGGATCTCAACATTTCTTGTAACTTGGGTAGCAATGATGTATTGCTAGATGCCGCTCATTGCTTATGTTTCTAAAAGAGTTTATAACATTGCCAACGTTACAAGAACCTATTGGGTCACACACAAAGAACATGTGTATGGAGATTAGGTTCATATGATGAACCAATAGGATTAGATTCATATGATGAATCAAAGATTGGATTCAAATTAGACTTATTGAGTTATACTCAATTAGATTCAATTGTTGAATTAGTCTAATTTAAATTTGATTCATGAGTCAATTTATATTAATGAATTGAGATTCATTAAATTAAAATTGACTTGAATCAAAGGTTGGATTTAACTCAACAAGGAAGAAAATTGGTCATGTTTGACTTGACCAAATGGAAGTTGAAACATCAAGTTTGACTTGATGTCTTGCCACATCATCATGAAGGTTGACTCATCCTACTTGGAATGACCAATCTAGCCACATCATTAGCCACATCATCTCCTCATTTAATGGTGTGCCACCTCATGGAGGTTACACACCAAATGCATTAATGTGGCCGGCCACATTGATGTGGGAGTTACACTAGTGTGGCCGGCCACACTAAGTGAGGAGAATGTTTCATTTGGTGGCAATTGAATGGTGTTCAATGCTTCTTCTTCCTTGGGTGCTTCTCCCTCTCTCAAGCTTGCTTTTGGTCGTGGCTTCATGGTGGAGAAGAAGTGAGAGTTGATTCCAAGCAACTAGGTGGTGTGAAGGTCACAAAAGGAGAGTACCTAGAGGAGTGTATGAGTTCCTTTTTCCCTTCTCTCCTTTCTCACCTTTTAGATCCAATCCGAGAGCCCTAGAAAGTGCTAGCACACTTGTGGGTTCTCCTCTCCATCTTTGAGTGGTAGAAGACCACTCCTTGTTCGTGTGGATACCGCTAGAGGACCGTTCGCTTGACGGTCTCGAGATCCGGCTACCTTTGGACGTTGCGGGATTACGAAGGGCACGCATCAAGGGTAAATATTTTTCCCTCGTAGATCTAAGAGTCGATCGTGTTTTAAACTCGTACTCGTATTTTTTGAATGTTTTCCCTTGCACGAGATCCGTGGCTTGGGCGATTCGGGGTTTCCGCGACGCGAAAAGCGGTTTTCGCGGCCCGAAAAACCCAACAAGAAGGTTGTAGAAAACATAGTTGTCTTCCTCATATTGTATGTGGATGGCATACTACTCATTGGGAAGGACATCCCTATGCTTCAGTCTGTCAAGACCTGGCTAGGGAGTTGCTTCTCAATGAAGGACTTAGGTGAGGCATCCCACATTCTTGGGATACAGATTTATAGAGATAGATCTAAGAGATTGCTTGGCCTAAGTCAGAGTACATACATTGACGAGGTACTCCTACGGTTTGCCATGCGGAACTCCAAGAAGGGATTTCTGCCGATGTCACATGGCGTGAGTCTTTTGAAGACTCAAGGTCCCTCTTCTGGAGAGGAGAGAGACCGCATGGATCAGATCCCTTATGCCTCAGCTATAGGATCGATCATGTACGCCATGCTATGTACTCGACCTGATGTCTCGTATGCTTTGAGCATGACGAGCAGATACCAGTCAAATCCAGGTGAAAGTCACTGGATAGCGGTCAAGAATATTCTTAAGTACTTAAGAAGAACTAAAGAATATTTCTTGATATATGGAGGCAATGATAATCTAGCTGTAAAGGTTTACAGTGATGCTAGCTTCCAGACCGACCAGGATGACTATAGATCGCAATCGGGGTTCGTATTCTACTTGAATGGTAGTGCTGGCAGAGTTCACAGCAGTTCTACAACGTTTCCATCTTATTCGAGAGATTATCGATAGAGGAGATGTGAAGATTTGCAGAGTATCTATAGAAGCTAACATCGCAGATCCCTTGACCAAGGCTTTGGCACAGAGAAAGCATGATGGTCACACTAGGTCATTAGGCCTTAGAGCCTATACTGATTGGCACTAGTGCTAGTGGGAGATTGTTAGTTAGATCCCTAGAGCCAATCATTTGATGATTGTATGGACTCATTGTATCATATTCTTGTATATTAATAAAGGCATTTGTTTGGTTATTATACGTATTTGTATTAGTGCCAAATAGACTAAGTATAATAGCGTCCTTGAGTAGAAGGTTCATATCTATATCAATCGATTAGTTGAATCGATAGTGAGATGATATAGGGAACACTACTCTAAATCATTCCTAGCCGAGTATTAACATTCAGGGACAATGTTAATGCAATAAGACTAGCATGTAGGTCAGCTCGATGAGTTGATCTCACAAGTCATGGATATAAAGATATCAAGCTGACACATGGGTATACATTGGAGAATGTATACTGAATGACCCGCCATGAGAAAGTATCATGGATCGTTATATGAGTGTCATATACTTTCTCATGTGGCTATTAGTATGACTATTAGTCCTTAGACCTGAAGTCACCATGGATCCCTACATAAGGAGTTATGTACTTTGGTTTCGTCAAACGTCACCCGTAACTGGGTGGACTATAAAGGCGATTACTGGGTATATAATGAATTATGTAGAGGGATGTGAGTGATGTAGATGGGATCTATCCCTCCCATATGACGGGAGCGACATCGGTATTCTTGATAGAGTGAGACCACTAAGTGCATGGCCATGCCCAAATGAGTCAACATTAGATGTTGAGCTCATTTGATCGAGTGAGTCTACTTGGAGTTCAAGATTTAGATTGATTAGAGGATGACACGGTCTATGCCTCATATTGATCAATCTAGATGTCTAGGATAGAAGGACAATGACATATTTTGTGAGGAGTCACAATTGGTAGTCACAAGGTGATGTCGGATCTCGACATTCTTGTAACTTGGGTAGTAATGATGTGTTGCTAGATACCGCTCATTACTTATGCTCCTAAATGGGTTTAGGGCATTGCCAACGTTACAAGAACCTATAGGGTCACATACTAAGGACAATTAGATGGAGATTTGGTTCATATGATGAACCAAGATTCATTTGATGAATCATATTGGATTAAGAGTCATCCAAATTGGGCTAATTGAGTTGGACTCAAGTTGATTCATGTATTCAATGAGTCTAATTTAGATTATGACTCATTAAATCAACTTAATTTAATGAATTAGATTCATTATATTAAGTTGGCTTGAATCATATGGTTGGATTAGATCAACCATGAGAGAGATTTGATCAAGTTTGATTTGATTTGAGAGGAAGAGAAAAAAAAAAGTCATGTTTGACTTGACTTTTTGTCACATCACTAGTGAGTTGGCAAGATGTGGACCAATAGGATTGCTCCACATCATCAATGTGTGCCACCTCATGGAGGTTACAAGCCTCCATAGCATTTAATGTGGCCGGCCCACATTAAATGAGGAGGTTACACTTGTTGCCATGTCATTTAGTGAGGAGGCAAGATGTGGACCAATAGTGTTGATCCACATCATCCTAGAGTGCCAACTCATGGGGGTTACAACTCTTTAATGGCTCCACATTAATTGCACTTAATGTGGAAATGGGAGTTGCACATGAGAAGGTGGCCGGCCACTTGAATGTGGAGAATAATTTTTTTTTTGGAAAATTATTCCATCATTCATTCCTTCTTCTTCCTCCTAGAGTTCTTCTTGCTCTCTCCCTCTCCTCCTTCCTTGGCCGAACCACATAGGTGCTAGCACACCTTGGTTTTTGGTCACCTCCATCTAGTGTGTTCGTGTGGATACTTCTAGAGGACCGTACGCTTGACGGTCTTGAGATCCGGCATCATTTGGACGAGCGGGATTCGCGTGGGGCGCGCATCAAGGGTAATGATCTTAACTTTAGTGTAGATCTAAAGTTTTTACAAACTCGTACAAGAAAAAGGTTTTTCGAAAAATTTTGTTTACGAATCTTTGCACGAGATCCATGGCTTTGGGTGACTCGGGGTTTCCGCGACGCGAAAAAGCGGTTTTCGCGGCCCGACGAACCCAACACGTTTGTCATTAGATAAAAAACAAAATGTGTTCAGGTAATTTCCATAAGTGAACAATGCAAGGACCAAATGGAAAGGTAAGATACCTAAGGAATTCTTGATAGTTTGTAATGAACTTAAGAATTTTGTAAGTGATCTGAGAGCAACCATAGGAACAAATCAACTTGAGTTGTTATATTAGTTTCCATTGTATGATTGACCCCCAGCGGCACCACCAAATCTTACCCTTTAAAGTCATTAACCTGTATCCTTGATTTTGATCCTTTTGTTTGTTACGTCTTTTGCAGTAATTTTTGACTGAGATCCCCACTTTCAAGTCATCAATAAACAATGTGGTATAAAATTGATCATGTCCATACTTTATATAAAATGGAGCCCAATACATTTTTTGTTCTTCTTCAAGTACACCCAACTAATGTTATTTGTCTTTTCCAAGTTAAAATTATGACTTGTAGCTACCATTCTTTTGGGGCAACATATAGTTTGCTAGATGCCTACAATCTACTGCAAAGATATCTTTTATTGAGTATAATATGAGTAATTTAAAGCCTAAGTCTTTAGATGCAGAAATTTGCCATTTTAGACTGTTGGTCCTTGTTATTAGTAGTGTGTATTGATGAGATTAATGTCTTATGCAGTTTCACCCTTATCAGTATGGTTGCATGCTATTGTGCCATTGAGACCAATTGTGAAATAAATCATATTTTAAAGATAGTTTTTTTTTATAATTGTGTGACTGGCAAGAAATGATCTAATTAATTTGGGTATTGTTAATAATAGACTTCTCATAGCGATCAACAAATGGATAAGACTGATGTTGAAGCTCTTAAATAGTTGGGACAAACATGGTTTGGATGATGATATATGGTACTCCTCATCATGACAATTCCCGCATAATTACTCATGCATTCATCCGAAGTGTGTTTTGCTACTTAAACTAATTGCATTCTATTGTGCCTCATGACACTATTGCACCTGCCTCATGACACTATTCAATTATGCTATTTATTTTGCTCCCTATACCTCTTCATGCCTTCTCGAATGCCTAGTTTCCTTTCTACCATTCCCATAGTTACTTAAGCACTTTCTGTAGTTTTTATTTTAAATGATAATAATTATTATGTTTATTGGTATCAATTTCTGTAAGAAAGGGAACATTGTAGCTTGGCTTCATTTTATTTAATTAGCTTTTAGAGAAGCCCCAAGTACTTATATATGCAAATTCCTTGATCTATTTATGTAAATTGTTTTTGCTATTTTATTTAAAGTAACCTCGATCTCTATCGCCTATCTCAGTTTCATTGAATTAGTCAGTGTTTGAGAGTGTAACCCAATTTAATGTCTTTAGTAATATAGATATTTAGATGACGATGTAGTTTATGTTCATTTTAATGCAAATATAAAGGACGGATAAAATGAGAAGTTAAAGACCACTTCATTAAAATGATTTAATATGTAAAGAAATTACAGAAAGGAGAATTGAAGCATTGATAGATATGGTTGGAAGTATACTTAGTAGCTTTAAATTTCCTAATTCATTGGAAGCTCTTAAACCACGGTTTATATATTACCCTAGTATTAGGTTTAGGGTTCATATTTAATTGTTTTAAAAAAAACGATTAAAAGATGTCATAACAATTATGATTTAAGGAACATAACACATACTGATATTTGGAAGATAATTAAAGATAAGAGGACCTAAGTTATATGACAAATTTTTTAGTTGGCGCCTGGTATTACTACACCATATGTTCACTCTGTTCAATTTGCTCATTGGGTTTCTCTGGATAGCATGAATGAGATGAGTTTTAAGAGCATGAGTTATGGTTAATATTGAGTTGGTGAGTCTCTGAGGATGTAACTTAATATCAGATTACCCTAAGACTTGCATTGTTAAG
The DNA here is from genome assembly GCF_018446385.1 of Zingiber officinale. Lineage (NCBI taxonomy): Eukaryota > Viridiplantae > Streptophyta > Magnoliopsida > Zingiberales > Zingiberaceae > Zingiber > Zingiber officinale. The sequence continues at coordinate 93,161,026 of NC_056000.1, forward strand.
GGACTCATCCAAGACCTCCTTAAAAGACTCTACTAAGTGCTGTCACAAGACTTTCCTAATATTGAGTTGTCATACTTTCCTAAGACGGAGTATTAGGCCACTTATTTGATCATAACTCTTTCCTTTTAGCTAAAATTCATGAATTATAAGTGGGGTAAGGATCTCTGATGTTGCCTTTGGATTCAGTTCACTTGGAAATTATTTTGCATCTACATGTTTTAGGGCTTGGACATGTTGACTCACACGGTGAGTCAGAGGCAGAAAGATTTAGAGTTTGAAGTGAGAGACCAAATGGTGAAGGTTATGTGGGGAAGTCAGCTGGTGGACGAAGCTATCTGAGAAATTGAACTTGATATGCGCAACTGTTATTTGGAACTATTTGGTAAATCAAATTTCGAGGACGAAATTTTTGTAAGGAGGGGAAATTGTAAGGACCCATGAGCAGTAATTAGGGAATTAATTTAAAAATTAATTTAAATTAATTAATTATGAATTTTGAGGAATTTTTGGGAGTTAAAAAGAATTTCTACACATGTTTCAGGGGTAAAATAGTTAACGGTGAGGAGGTTTAAGATAATACCTAATTAAATTAGGAGTTGATAAATCTAATTACCCTAAGTTAAAATCATTAACCTAGCTATAAATCCCAAATTTCTCAGCCGATTCTCTTCACTGGGCTTCCCAAAATCGCCATTACTCTTCTTCTCCTCCACTACGGTCTTCGACCCACCTCGTCACCGGTTGTGAGATCTGGTCAGACGCCTTCCCACGTCGGCGAGCGGCGGAGGACACGTCGACCAGTCACAGATGGCCTACACACACTCCCCATCAGCACGACATCACAGTGCTAGGGATTCTGACGGCGACGCAAGAAGGGAAAGGCAAGTTCATATCCTTATGGTTATGCGAGATCTATGAGGTATGGGATATGAACGTAGAAGTTGTGAAATGTTTTTCTATGTGATCGGATCGATCGTATAGTTTGTGATTGATTTCTTCCCTGTAGAGTTGTGATTCGGCTTGAGGTTCCGTTGATGTTCTTGCTCGATTTGCATTGCTTCTGGATTCTTCCATGAAGATGATGTTTTGAGTTTTTTTCTGTGTGACACTTGTTTGTTTAAATGTTTGACTGAGATATCGGTTGTGGAATGAGTTGTGGTTGAGTTTCTTGAGAAGTTCTAAATTTGGTTTAAGGTTTCCGTGAGGTATTTGACTCGATCTTGAGATTTCGTGAGGACTCTTGATTTGGTTTGCGATTACAGCGGTGTTTGCGGTTCGATTTGTGGTCTCAATGTTGTTTAGTTATGGTTAGGCTTGCTGATACGATTTCTTTGAGGTTCTATGCTATTTCTCAGGTTTCCATCGGGTTCTCTATTTGTACCTGTTCATAGGACGGGTGAACTTGGTGGGTAGTGGATGCTTCGCAATTCTTTGTTTCATTTTTGTTTCTTGCCATATTCTTTGGATTTCATGTGTAGCATTGCTGGTTTGGTTTAGAATATGTAGAACTAATTCGATGTTGCTCTGCTCCGGTAGTTGTGGACTTGTTTGGTTTTAATGCGGGGTTGATCTGCCTCTATGATAATCAAGGTTTTTCGCAATTGATCCAACAGATTTTAATACATTTGCTATGGTGGTTACATGTACTTGATGGGTTCTAGATTTTCAAAATGGTATTAATTGGTTGGAGATTTCTGCATTGGTAATTTTTGGGTTTCTATCGATTTGGTTTCAAATTGGTGGTTTAATTAAGTAGATGATAGGGTGTAGTCATTGTAGATTGATGTGGTTCTGTTGTGGTTAGTGCTGTATAAAATCGTGTATGCTTGTGATCTTCCTATATGACTACACGTTAGCTTCCCTACTTGTGATCTTCCGTTACTTTGATATACTTGATTTAAGTATCGGATTTAGCTTGGGATCAATGATGTTCTGTTTTCTGTTGCTTTTGAAGGACTTGGATAGGTTACAAGTGCTTTAGGCACGGATTGGAGATACTATGATTTTGTTCTTATTTCTCTAATTTTCATGAAATGCTGGAATGATTTGGAATGAATTGCCATGGATTTTTCTTGCGGATTTAGCTTGAAGTGTCCAGTGGCTTTGGTTAGCTGAGGTTTTAGTGTGTTTTGCTTGGAAATTGATTATTGTGGATGGTGTTCTGTTCGTTTTGTGGTCGCACTTGTTTGGTTCTCAGGTTAACTGTAGTTTCATGTGAAGGTTTCGGATTTCTTTTGCCATTGTAAGGTGTTTTCTTTTCTTCGGATTTCTTTGGTGTTCCGATTATTGGTTTTGTATATCTTACATTGTGGTCTGTTCTTATACGGATATGTATGATTATATTGTGATCGTTCCTCAATTTTGTTACGCATGATTTATATTGTGTATTTTATGTTACGTATGATTCGAAAATGGAAAGGTCTCTATGAATGGGAATGATTACTGAATGAATGAAATGGATATGGGTGATAGATTGTTACAGTATAACGCGGATATATTATGTTTTCTTATATAGCTAATTGGATGAGTATGAGCATATATGGTAGCAGTACGGGATGAGTGACCTGGGATGAGCTCCGGGGAGGGCCCATCCAAACTTGACTGATAAATTATATATGGTAGCTTCGGCTATATGACTGACTGCATGTTCTCTAGGAGGTACCTCTAGGTTCATGGGACTGTTGACTGGCTCTAACTGTGATTACCGGATATGTGACATATTCACCCTATTAGCTACGTAGGATCACTGTTGCATGTTATATCTTTCTTATATTGTACTTGGGTTGTGTTATGGTTTCTTTTAAAAGCTTCTAGTTTCTATTTCTACTACTTTATAGATATCTTCATATTCATATTGGTCTGTACTTGCTGGGTCGTAGACTCACCACATTTACGTTACAGGTGAGGACGTCTACTAGGAGTATGCGGACGGAGTAGGCGAGGAGGCGAGATGGACGCACGACACTGTCCAGACGTATAGGAGTGCAAAGTATACTCATTCCATTGTGAGAGGTTCTTCATTAGTATAGGGAGAGATTTGAGAATCATTGTTACTTTTTGTTAAACTCCGATTGGGATGATATCATTTACATTGGATATGATAAATCATTATGATGGTGTTGCATTACGGTTATCTACATAACAGAGGTCGAGAGGGTTGCTAAAAAAAAAAACTTGAGGGTTGAACACGGGATGTTTCAATCAAAGTCGACCATTTCCAGTACTAAAAGATGTACCTTAAGTATCATGTTGCCAAAGTCTAACGGGCAATCTCTGACCTCCTGGGTGATGTCCAAAGTATCACCAGATGGTAGAGAGACGGTCAGTCACTGTAGTCTAATAGTGGGTAATCTACCAATCTCCCTTATAAATATATGGGATATAAAAGAATGTGAGCTACCTGTATCTATCAGCATATCAGCAGATAAGGCAAAAATGAAAATCATACCGCGGAAAACGGATCCATCGGCCCGCTGCGCATCCTCTCTAGTAACCGCATGAATACGTCCAATCTCTGGCGGAGGTAGAGGTGGTAACACTGCCAGCGGCTGCTGCATCTAGGCAGGAGCCAGCCACTGAGGTGGTGTTGGAGACTGTGCTAGAGGTGGATGTAAGGGCTACGACTGATACTGTACTGGTGGCTGGGGTTGCGTCTAGTATTGAACCAGTGGCTGGGGTTGCAGATACTGGATTAGGGGCTGAGGCTGCGGCTGATACTGAGGTCCCAAAACTGAACTCTGTGGTACCATAAAGGTGCTGGAGTGCTCCTGTCCATGAATTCTATATGCAGTTGCTGCAAGGGGGGCGGACATCTGCTGACGACGCGAAGATTGGGCTCTCTGCCCTCCTTGCCGAGTTCCTTAATGACTGTGCTGTCCTCCATGAGCAGTGATCCTGTCTGAGAAGCTGGGCAGGATGGAGATCCGGAAGAAGGAAACCCACCGCGCCGATGAAGAATAATGTCCGTAGAATACTGATCCAAGAGAGTCCTCCTCGCAAGAAGACCCGATGACGAAGAAGAAATCCAAATCTGAAGAGAAAAAACCCAGATCCGAAGCTTCCAAGACTTCCTGCGCACAAGAGACCAACCAATACTACCGTCAGTGACCTAAGACCGGGGTGGGAATCCCTGGCTAGGCCCTCCGACGCTCAAGTCAGTGATCTCTCTCTCGATGTGGAAGAAGGAGGAAAAAGATGAACAGTAGTTGAGAAAATTAGGGTTATGAGTGTGCGCGATGTTGTGAACTTACCTTGCCAACGGAGAGGATTCCCCTTTTTATACCACTTCATATAACCTCCGTAGTCATTAAGTGGACCCCGGTTTGTTAGAGTTTGTTATGAGATGACGTAAGCTGCGTACTTGTGGTAAATGACTTTTAAGGAATCTTTCTTGTACCCCAGATGTACCTCCTTTGTCGTTTAGCACCTGCAAAATAATCTAAAAGCACATTTTCCGCCGAAATATATAACACCTGTCATGTGGTTACATATTGCAGATATCCTCATTAATTATCCTATTTGAAATATTTATCTCTATTCTTCCTCATGAGGCTTCTGTCCGCGCCCTTCTATGTTATTTATTCTAGCAATAGGCCATATTTTATCAGGTATTTTTCCAAGGTGTTGGTCGACCTGGCTGATATTAACCTTCCTTCTTCAGGGCATGTCGTGATCGATACTATTCTACATGCTTCAGAAGTATCTCCCGGCCGATATTAGCCTACTTCCTTCGAGGTATATAGATCTTCCTTCTGGGAAGCATATTTTGGTCGATATAAACTTACCTCCTATTGAGGTATGTCCCGACCGATATTAGCCTACCTCCTTTGAGGTTTTGCCAAGTGATATGGCTCTTTCCCCCTTGAAGGCATATCCCGACCGATGTTAGCCTACCTCTTTTGAGGTATATAGATCTTCCTCCTAGGAAGCATATTTCGGTCGATATAGACTTATTTCTTATTGAGGTATATCCCGACCGATATTAGCCTACCTCCGTTGAGGTATATAGATCTTCCTCCTGGGAAGCATATTTTGGTCGATATAGACTTATTTCTTATTGAGGTATGTCCCGACCGATATTAGCCTACCTCCTTTGAGGTTTATGCCAAGTGATATGGATCTTTCCCCCTTGAAGTCATATCCCGGCCGATATTAGCCTACCTCCTTTGAGGTATATAGATCTTCCTCCTGGGAAGCACATTTCGGCCGATATAGACTTATCTCTAATTGAGGTATGCCCCGACCGATATTAGCCTACCTCCTTTGAGGTATATAGATCTTCCTCCTGGGAAGCATATTTCAGTTGATATAGACTTATCTCTTATTGAGGTATGTCCCGGCTGATATTAGCCTACCTCCTTTGAGGTATATAGATCTTCCTCCTGGGAAGCATATTTCGGTCGATATAGACTTATCTCTTATTGAGGTATGTCCCGGCCGATATTAGCCTACCTCCCTTGAGGTATATAGATCTTCCTCCTGGGAAGTATATTTCGGTCGATATAGACTTATCTCTTATTGAGGTATGCCCCAGCCGATATTAGCCTACCTCCCTTGAGGTATATAGATCTTCCTCTTGAGAAGCATATTTCGGTCGATATAGACTTATCTCTTATTGAGGTATGTCCCGGCCGATATTAGCCTACCTCCTTTGAGGTATATAGGCCTTCCTTCTTCGTTCGACTATCTCCTTTCCCTTCCTTATCGGGGGGCCCATGACACCTAACCCATATCACTAGCCCTCCCTTTAAGTCTAGTCGAAGGAGGTGTAGACCACTGACTAGACACAAGTCTGATTTTGTCTTTTCCTACCCGTGACTCTGCTCCAGATATTGAAATGACCTCACAGATTTTGTGTACGACTATCTGATGAAACTAAGCATGATGATCCCGTGAACCTTAGTACAGTGATTCCTTAAGTCTTTTTGATCCTTTAAATAGGGTTACACTCTTCTCTTCGTTCATCACCCACCTTAGTTCTTTTCCCTCCTTGCTAACTTTCCTTGCTAAGGTTATGGTCTTGTATCCTCCTCTTTGGGGGTGACTCTTGTCGGACAAGGTGAGATCTATATGTGAGTTTATTGGGATTTTTGCTCCGGCTACCTCTAGGGTTCAAGGGATCGTCTTAAGAGATGAAGCTTCACAGTCCAGACTTTTCATCCAAAGGTGCTCAGTTTTTGAAGGCTCAAGGGACTTCAGAGGGATTTTCACTAGTTATGGAGAGCCGGCTCAATAGCCCATGGATGTTGTGAGAAGGGCACAACACATGTTACCCCTGGGCTGAGCTTGGTTGATTCACTTGCAGAGCTCTAGGGCTTGAGAGGGGAAGTGGTTTTTACATTTACTTTTCCATCATGGTCTGACTAGATTTTTCTCCTTCCCCTTGCCCTTGAGTCTTTCTACTTTGTTGCTTTCTTCGTCCCAGGCAGAATATTGCCACTTATGTGCCTTGACAAGCTTGGGCGAAGTAAGATATTTCCATCTCTGCTCCATGGTAAGTTTGAATCCAGTGGGATTGAAATTTTCTAAGCATTTTAAGAGCTTGTGTTTGTAAATTTTGTTATCTATCTGAGGTTTACCGTTCTGAGGGGAAATGTAATGTTATGTACTTGATCAGATTCTAAGTGTAAAAACAAACCTTTGTATTGAATTAAGTGGTTCTATTGAATCCCTCTGTAATTTACAAGAATAATCCTACGTGTCATTTATCATGGCTGAGGTTATCTTAACTATTGAAATACTTCTATATTATAGCTAATATTATGCCAGCCAATATTGTTTTGTTAATTGAAATCAATATTATATCTACCTAGCATAACCAAAGTTATGTCGGCCAATATACAATTATTTTGATCAATATTAATTTGCATTTTATAAGGACGTTAATTCAAAATCTGTTATTCGCCTAAATCTCCATTCTTAAATGTTTTTGTTCTTATCTTGGACTTAGTCAAAAAATCAGTCCTTTTCACTTTATCATGTCCAGTTAATCACGTCTTCTTTCGAAACTTTTTAGCTGGTGATTGGCTCTTCTTTGGGTGAGAGAATGTAAGAAACGTACCCCGAGGTGTTACCAACCCCAGCGTGATCCGATCCGTCACATCCAATATAAATGTTTTTTATGATGGTATGACACATACTTTTTCTGACCGCCACGTCATGTAGGCCTCTTGCCTTTCTCTTGTGATCCCCTGCGTCTGCTGAGACAAAAGTGTTTTGATCTGACGACAGTTGTGTGCTTTTCAAACCCTAAACCCTTCGTCTCCTTTTAAACTTTGATAGGAGGTTTAAGGTTTCCTATTCCTCCTTTCTTGATTGAAATAAGCCAGTATTTTGATATTCCTTTACAACAATTTGCCCCCAACGCATTCCGTTATCTGTGTGGTACTTACATGCTATTTCGCTTACGGGATATTCCTCCTACTCCTCAAAATTTTTTCATGTTCTCTTATCCCAAATGTTCGGAACCTGGTGTCTTCCTGTTTCATTCGCGGACTAAAATGGTTCTTTTTGGGGATATGCCCTCGTCCCTCAAAGCTTGGAAATCCCGTTTTTTCTTCTTAAAGTTTCCAGGACCCATTCCTTGGTCTCATGCTTGGAAATCTTTCTTGCCCCCCTTGCCCGACGTCAAGGAGTTTCATCTTCATCCTTCTTTCCCTATTTATTGTGAGAAATTGTTAAGTCATCGACTTTCTATCCTTAAGTGGTTACGGGTTGATCTCCTATACCTGTTTGGCCTAAGCCCCGTCAAACCCGATACTCGAGTTCCTTTAGGTAACACCTTGTTTCTTTCTTCTTACTTTTAACTAACTAAACTATTCTCTTTTCTATGCAGTGGAGAGCTTTTATGACGCTCTGATTAATGAAGAGTTACGTCTGGAAGAGGATGGCATTCGCGCAAAAGAAGCCAAACTTCTGGCTGCTATTGTTCCTCCCCCTTCAATCGAAGAACCAGCCCCTTTAGCTGAAGTACCCAGTTCTTTGGGGGTTCTTGAAGCTCCTGAAGGTCCTTCTGCAGAGATATTTGCCAATTCTTTACTTGCTGTTACTTCACCAGCGGCTGCTGCTGTCTCCTCATCTGCCCCTCTTCCCCTCATTGAGCTCACATCTCCTGACAGCTCTGGTAAATCGATAACTGAACTTTCTAAGGGTAAACGCCCAAGGCGCAAACTTACCAGAGCTCCTCCATCAAAAAGGAGGCTCATCCTCCCTGCTGACGAGCTAGTTTCAGAAGGTTTTGCTTCGGCTGACCATCCTTCTGATGAGCCGACGTTGGAGGAACTCTATCCTTCCCTTATTTTCCTACCTCACCCTTCTCTAATGCCAGTGCTTCTGGTGATGTATCTTTCACTTTTCCCCTATCTATTCTGACTTCTGGGTCTTTACCTTCCCCACCTTCTTCTTATTTAGTCTTTGCCCCCCCCATCCATTCCTACTTCCTCCTTCTCTGCTGGTCCTTCTACCATTCCTGTTCTTCCCATATTACTAGGGGGCTCTTTTGCTAGCGATTGGGATGAAGTTCGTCCCCTTTTTGAGGAGCTCTCTATTCCTGAGGCAGTTGATCGCTTCTCTCATAAGGAGAATCAGGTGTGCTTACTAACGCTTGCTTTCTATTTCTCAACTATTATCTTATGGCTTTGTACTATACTTCCAGCGATAGATAGAAAATATGGGTTTTTCTTGACTGATGCACAACTTATACACTGAGAACAAGAGGTTGAAGTTTGAAAATGACAAGCTAAGACAAGAGGTTGCTGAGTTATCTTCTGCTGTGTTTTCTGCTGCTGCCAAGAAACAACTCGAAGCGCAAATTGAAAATATTCAAGCACAATTTAAATCGGTTACGGACCTTAACCAAGAATTGACTTCCAAACTTTGCGAACTAAAGGATAATTATGAGGCAGAATTGACTGAAAAACTCAAATCCTTGCAGCTAAAGATGAAATATCTTCCTTGAACACCTCCCTTAACTCAGTTAAGGTCGAGGTTTCTGCCAAAGAAGATGAATTGAAGACTTCCCAAATGGCTTTGGTGGTTTACCGGGATAACGAAGATACTCGTTATAGGGAGTGGGCTACTGCCATGATTGAATCTCCCGAATTCAACAGGCCGATCGTGAAGTCCATCTTGTCAGCCTTTATTGCGGGAGCGAAAGAGGCGGTTCACCAGTTACAAGAGGAGAGCTACTTAGCTCGTGTCCCTCCTCCTAATTTCCTAAACCGTCGCAGACTTATTGAGAACAAACCCCTGATCTGTACCCTAAGCTGACTTTGACTTAAATTCAAATTCTTGTAAAGAGGAGGGCTGAAACTCTGTAATGACGATCTCACGTAACTCTGATTATTCCCTTTTTGTTGTTAATCTTACTTCTTTCTCATGATAGTTATCTGTTTTACATAAATGTGTCCAATGTTGCTTGGTTTGTCACCATACAACCTTTCCCAACAGATTGTCACGTCTTAGATCGTTTCCTCATGACCAGACGGTATATATCAAGATTGATAAATATCGCCCGATATTTCATAGCTTAGTTACGTCTCGCCTGATTTGACACAGTTCTATCATGATGTCCCTAATATTGGTCGATTTATTTTACTTGATCGGTTTACCCCTATGTCTTCATATGTCCTTTTCACGTATTAATCGAGTCTCATATGGTTTTATCATAGTGCATATTATTTGATTCATTATGATATGCCTTTTGGTCGACATACTAGGGTGCTCTTTGTCTTGGCTGATCCATCAGAACCGCCCGCTTCGTATTTACGGACCGTATCCGGTAATCTCTAACTAAGTCCTGCCTGTTACCTCGCGCTTAACTTCTCCTTATTTTATTACACCTATAACCTGAACCTATAATTACTGGATTAATTTTTCTTTATATCCTCCAAGCTTTCTCAAGAATTGTTTCTAGGGAAACTTTGCACATTTTTCGAGGAAGATTACTTAACCTCACCTCTTTCTTTTGTTTTATCACTCATTTATGATGGTTGGAATTTCTAAATATTTTTTCTTTTCTTCTTCTCTCCTGCTGTTTCTATTTGGGGGTTTTAGCGCAGGGCTGAAAGAAAAACACGGGTTTTATGAAGTTTTCTTCCGCTTTCCTCCATCTCTTGTCCTCTTCCTTGATTCCTCTTTCTTTGATCGTCTCTCGATGGCGGCTTCTCCTCCTGCATGATTTCTCTCATGCTCTTCCAACCTCATAGATACAGAAGAAGTGGATTTGCTGGCGACCTATGGTTTTCCTTCTTATATAACTCGTCCTGCTCCTCATGAGGGTCCGCATCTTCCACCTTTAGGGTGTGTATCTATCTTCCGAGATCAAGTTCTACAAGGTTTTCGATTTCCTCTTCACTCTTTCTTCTGTGATGTTAGTCTCTATTTTAATATTCCACTAAATCAGTTCGTCCCTCAATCCTTTTCTATCCTCATGGGCTTTATCGGGGTATCCAAACTGTTGGATTTTCCCTTGTCTCCCCGTCTTTTTCATCACTTTTTTGTCCCTCGTCGGGTAGATGTTGGTGTTTTCAAATTCCAATCTCGTCCCAAGGCCATTTTGTTCAACCGAATTCCTCCTCGGGGGGAATGGTATCACAAGTTTTTCTATATGCGTCTCCCTTCTCCTCCTCCGTTTCCTATTCATTGGATATATGATCTGCCTCCACTTCCTAATACTCAGAATCTTCTTAACAATCCTTCTGTTGCTCTTGCCCTATCTAAACTGAGGGGAGCAAAATTCAGCTTGCCGCATCTAATTGTGGAGGGTTTGATGTTTCCCTTTGGGATAGGCAACATTGACACTCCTTTGGATAGCTCTTTTGGTATGCATGAACATTTCATTTCACATTTACTGATTAGTATGTCTCTTTTATAATGGTGTTTATTTCCTGTATTTCAGTTGATGCGCTTCTTCCAGCCTTTATGTACAAGAATCCTGTTATGACTAAGTCCTTTGTCAATAATCTTGGGGAAGAATGGTTGTGTGCCCGCCGATCCCATCTTAATTCCTCCACCTTAGGTTTATTGTCTGAAGAAGAACGACAAGCGGGGGTTGTCGCGGCCATGGAAGAGGAAGAAGAAGAGCCTTTTGTTACCTTAGTTAAAAAGCCAAATCTTACTAAGGATTCTCCCTTTGGCGATTTCTTTGGTACTTTTGTGCAAGCTCCTCTTGTCCCATCGCCCATTTCTCTTGAGAGAGGTAAGACACCGATAACTCCTACCCATATTATCTCTAATCCTTTTCTTAGGATGATGAGACCCGGTCTACTCATCCCCTCTTCTTCTATTATTTCAGCTCCTTCTGCTTCTGCTTCTGCTTCTGAGATAGCCGTTATCCCTTCTGTGTCTTTTGCACCTTTCACATTAGCCCTGCCTCCCTTGGCTTCTGGGCGTCGAGCAAAACGAACCCCTTGCAGGAGATCTTCTCCAAGTGCTATTCTTTCAGCCATTAGTGTTCCCATGACTGAATCAACTTCCCTGTACTGCCACCTATTCCATCTACTTCTTCTTCTGCTCCTTTTGTTTCTACTATTTCTTTTCCTCCCATTGCGTCTTCTTCTTCTTCTCTACCTCCTGTTTCCTCCATTCCCCGACCTTTATTTAAACAGGCTGTGGGTCTACCCTCTCAATTGGGACGATCCTCTGACTCATCTATCTATGGCTCGTTGCAACTATAAGGCCTATTAGCCGAATCTTGGCTACAAGGTCAAGAACAACTAAGAGGCCTTAGCCTTCCACATCGAGCTGATCGCCACAGTCGTCAGACAGTAGCTGTAAGTATTTCAAGTTGTTTGTTGTCAACTTCGTATCTTCATTCCTAACTATATTATCCTTTTGTTTAGTTCCTTGCCTCGAGTCTACACATCAACCAGCTACTTACGTCTAAGGATCAGGAGAACCAAAAATTAAAAACTCAACTGGAAATATTGAGGGCTACTTCTCCTTCTTCTAATAGCGACTTGGCTCAGTTGCAAGAGAAAGTGACCCTACAAGATCAACAATTGGGGACCTTGAAATAAGAATTGGAGGAGTGCCGGCAATTATTGAAAGATAAAGAGCTTGCAAGAAGAACTTTGGAATTACAGGTGGATCGATTACATTCTGGTCTCCGGCTGGAGATTGCTTTAAAAGAGAAAGCTCTCTCAGATGCTTCTCATAAAAGTCTTATTTTAGAGAAAGTAGAGAAGCTTCATAATGCCTGTCTTTATGACCAAGCTCAAGACCTAGCCTCTCAAGATTTCACTGCTCCAGAAGGAATTGGAACAGCTTAAATAAGAAAAGGATGCTTTGAAAGATCAAAACACAAAACTACAGGCTGATTTCCAAAGCTATAAGGAGCAAGAGAAGAGTCATTGGAAGGAGTGGCGACTGGCTTACTTAAAATCTCCATCGTTTGCTCGAGAATTCGTTTGTAGGATAGTAGGTGCTTTAAATCATTCTGTATCGGGAGTTCTTCAACAGTTACGAGAGGGTGTCTATTTACCCAAGGAACCCTTTCTTTCATAAATCGTCGCAGGCTTAACGAAGAACTACCCGCAGATCTGAAGGGTCTTTTTCTAGATGTTTAAAGAAACTATTCATAAAAGGCTTGTAAGTGCAGTACTAGCAATAAAAAGAAGTATAACCAAAGTCTGGCAATTAAATGACCGTGCTGTATAGGAAAATTTTAATACTTACCTGTTTTTCTATTGTGCTGATTTGAGAATGCCTCTCTTGAAATGCCTCTGAACATTAAATATAAGCTTTATTTTAGAATTCCTTGCTCATCTTTTGAAGTTAAGCCTTGTCTTGATGAATCCTTCCGCAGATAACATCCAGTGTGCTCCATATTTCCAAAAGAATGAATAATCCCGGCTGATATCGGATAAAGAATTGTATAAAACTCTTGAGCTTCGAGCTGAGTATAATATCCCAGACGATTTTTAAGTAAAGACTTTCATATAGATGGGCTTCCAGATGAATAATGCATCATATGCCTAGAATCCCCTTTTGAATCCTGGCTTCATGTCCATATACCCGCAGTCGATTAGGCTTTGAAATCATGAGATTTCTTGATCGACTTATGTTCTGTAATGGTTTAAAGTCTCCGGTTCCTCCCATGAAGACCCGTCCGAGTTACTTCATGGGATTTCCCAATCGACTTATGTTATGTGATGAACACCCGTTCGAGTTACTTCATGAGATTTCCCGATCGACTATGTTCTGTGATAGTTTAAAGTCTCCGGTTCCTCCCATGAAGACCCGTCTGAGTTACTTCATGAGATTTCCCGATCGACTATGTTCTGTGATGGTTTAAAGTATCCGGTTCCTTCCGTGAAGACCCGTCCGAGTTACTTCATGAGATTTCCCAATCGACAATGTTCTGTGATAGTTTAAAGTCTCCGGTTCCTCCCATGAAGACCCGTCCGAGTTACTTCATGAGATTTCCTGATCGACTATGTTCTTTGATGGTTTAAAGTCTCTGGTTCCTCCCATGAAGACCCGTCCGAGTTACTTCATGAGATTTCCCGATCGACTATGTTCTGTGACAGTTTAAATTCTCTGGTTCCTCCCATGAAGACCCGTCCGAGTTACTTCATGAGATTTCCCGATCGACTATGTTCTGTGATGGTTTAAAGTTTCCAGTTCCTCCCATGAAGACCCGTCCGAGTTACTTCATGAGATTTCCCGATCGACTATGTTCTGTGATAGTTTAAAGTCTCCGGTTCCTCCCATGAAGACCCGTCCGAGTTACTTCATGAGATTTCCTGATCGACTATGTTCTGTGATAGTTAAAGTCTCTGGTTCCTCCCATGAAGACCCGTCCGAGTTACTTCATGAGATTTCCTGATCGACTATCTTCTATGATGGTTTAAAGTCTCCGGTTCCTCCCATGAAGACCCGTTCGAGTTACTTCATGAGATTTCCCGATCAACTATGTTCTGTGATAGTTTAAAGTCTCCGGTTCCTCCCATGAAGACCCGTCCGAGTTACTTCATGAGATTTCCCGATCGACTATGTTCTGTGATAGTTTAAAGTCTCCGGTTCCTCCCATGAAGACCCGTCCGAGTTACTTCATGAGATTTCCCGATCGACTATGCTCTGTGATGGTTTAAAGTCTCCGGTTCCTCCCATGAAGACCCGTCCGAGTTACTTCATGAGATTTCCCAATCGACTATGTTCTGTGATAGTTTAAAGTCTCCGGTTCCTCCCATGATGACCCGTCCGAGTTACTTCATGAGATTTCCCGATCGACTATGTTCTGTGATAGTTTAAAGTCTCCGGTTCCTCCCTTGAAGACCCGTCCGAGTTACTTCATGAGATTTCCCGATCGACTATGCTCTGTGATGGTTTAAAGTCTCCGGTTCCTTCCATGAAGACCCGTCCGAGTTACTTTATGAGATTTCCCAATCGACTATGTTCTGTGATAGTTTAAAGTCTCCAGTTCCTCCCATGAAGACCCGTCCGAGTTACTTCATGAGATTTCCCGATCGACTTCATTCTATGTAAAAATATGATGTTTGTACTAACCTTGTGGCAGTTTTTAAAATTTCTGGGCTCTTGAGGGGAGCTGAATAGGCCTTTAGGATTCCTCCCCTGTAAATTGCTCGAAATAGATAATGAAAGTCCTCTCGATATTTATCAATCTGTATGAACCATACTTATTTCTGTGGCGGTATTTGTCTTTTGACTTTTATTAAAAGAAGTAAAGTACATAAACTGTGGGTATACTTGTCCTCAGTCACCGAGGACTTCAAATAATTGTGATTTGTTTCTCCAGACACATTCTTGAGTAGTATGATGTAGTTAGGTTCGATAAGGCTGTAAGTGATTTGCACTCCAGGGACGCTCTAGAATTCTCCCTTTAGTATCTTGGAGATAATATGAACCTGATGTGAGTTTTTCTACCACTTTGTAAGGTCCTCCCCATTGTGGTGCCAACTTACTGACATCTCTGACAGGTTTAATTCGCTTCCATACCAAGTCTCCTACTTGGAAAAATCTGGGGATGACTCTTTTGTTATAGTTTTGTCTCATCCGTTGTCGATATGATGCCATGCGAGTGGCGGCTTTATCTCTAATCTCCTCTATCAAGTCTAGCTCCATGAGTCGTCGACCTTCATTGTCCCCATCATATAATTGTCTTCTGTCAGATTCTACTCCCACCTCGATGGGAATTATTGCTTCTCCTCCGTAAACTAATTGAAAGAGAGTGATTCCTGTAGCTTCTCGAGGCGTAGTACGATATGCCCAAAGAACGCTGGGTAATTCATCTACCCAGCTACCTCCGACATGATCAAGTTTGGTCTTTAAACCTCTTATGATTTCCCTATTGGTTACTTCTGCTTGACCATTACTTTGTGGATAAGCTACAGAAGTGAAGGCCTGAGTAATGTCGTAACTGTTGCACCAGTCTAAGATCCTATCCCCTTGGAATTGCCTTCCATTATCAGAGACTAATTTATGAGGAATGTCAAATCTGCAGATTATATTTTTCCATAAAAATTTAATAACTGCATCTTCAGTAATCCGAGCAAGTGGTTCTGCCTCCACCCATTTAGAAAAATAATCCACCGCTACCAATAAGAACCTTCTCTGTGCAGCTGCCATAGGAAATGGACCTACTATGTCGATGCCCCATTGATCAAAGGGACATGAAACTATAGAAGTTCTCAATAACTGTGTAGGATTATGTGAGATATTTTGATGTTTTTGACAAGAAATACAAGTTCTTACGTCTGCATGTAGAGTAAGCCAAAAATATCCTGCTAATAAGATTTTTCGGGCTAACGATCTTCCCCCTATATGACTACCACATGAACCTTGATGGACTTCCTGTAGGATAAACTGTATGTCTTCTATACCAATACATTTGAGTAAAGGTCTAGAAAAAGCTCTTTTATATAATTGTTCTCCTACCATAGTGTATTGAGCAGCTCTCTTCTTAAATACCCTTGCCTGTTCTGTATTACTGGGAAGAATACCTTGCTGTAAATACAATATGATTTGAGCCCTCTAATCACCTTGAATTTCTGCTTCAGTCTGTCTTTCAATACAACATATTAACAGAGTTTATTCTACGGGCCGATCTAGACTCCATGGCACTATAGCAAAAGTCAACTTAGCCAATTCATCTGCTACCTGATTTTCAGATCGAGGAACCTTTTGTATATTTTCTTCTTGAAACTGAGATTTCAACTTATCGAACGCTTCAACATATAACCAGAGTTTGTCATTATTAATTTCAAAATTACCTGATAGTTGTTGAGCTGCTAACTGAGAATCATAATAGATAAGGACTCGAACCGCCCCTATATGCCGAGTGGCCTGCAATCCTGCTATCAGGGCTTCATATTCTGCTTCATTGTTGGTAGCTCTGTAATTCAATCTGATGGAGAGTTGAAGTTTGTCTTCCCTTGGAGATATAAGAAGAACACCAATTCCACTGCCTTGTCTAGTTGAGGAGCCATCTACATAAACTTTCCAAATGTTTTCTTTCTCAGGGCCTTGAACTTCTATAATGAAGTCTGCCAGAGCTTGTGCTTTGATAGCTGATCGAGGTTGATACTGGATGTCATATTCTCCAAGTTCCGTTGTCCATTTGATCAACCGACCTAATGCCTATGGATTGAGTAACACCCGTCCAAGAGTACTGTTGGTTAATACAATAATTTCATGTGATAAGAAATATGGGCGCAACCTCCGAGCGGTCAAGACTAGTGCATAAGCCAACTTTTCTAGTGTAGTATATCTACACTCAGCTCCTTTTAATAAATGGCTAGGAAAATATACAGGTTGTTGCTCTTTTCCTTCTTGTCTGACTAATACAGAGCCTACAGCATTTTCATTAGCCGACAAATATACCCACAGAGTTTCTCCTACTATAGGCTTAGCTAATACAAGGAGAGTAGACAAATACTCTTTCAATTCTTGGAAAGCCTTATCACATTCCTCATTCCACTGAAATTTATTGACTTTTCTAAGTATTTTAAAGAAATGAAAACTGCGATCGGCCGACCTGGAAATAAACCTAGACAAAGCTGTAATCCGACCGGTCAATCTTTGAGCTTCTCTCATGTTACGCCGCGGCTCCATGTTCTGAAGTGCCTTGACCTTGCTCGGGTTGGCTTCTATCCCTCGTTCGGACACCATATATCCCAGGAATTTTCCTCCTTTCGCGCCGAATAAACATTTGCTCGGATTTAACTTGAGACCATATTGTCTCAATGTCTTGCAGGTCTCTTCTACGTCCCTGCATAGATCAGCAGCTTGAAGAGACTTAATTAAGATGTCATCAACATATACTTCCATATTTCTACCAATCTGCTTCTGGAAGACCTTATTCATAAGCCTTTGATAGGTTGCTCCTGCATTTTTTAGTCCGAAAGGCATAACATTATAACAATAAGTATCTTCAGATGTTATAAAACTGACCTTTTCTTGATCTTCTTTAGCTAAGGGGACCTGATGATAGCCCTGATAAGCGTCTAGCATAGAGATGTATTCGCATCCCGCAGTGGAGTCTACTAATTGATCGATCCTGGGTAATGGATAATAGTCTTTTGGGCAAGCTCTGTTGAGATCCTGGAAATCAATGCATACTCGCCATTTGTTTCCAGGCTTAGAGACTAACACCACATTAGCTAGCCAGCTTGGAAATTGTACTTCCCTGATGTGACCGACTTCCATAAGTTTAGTTATTTCTTCTTTGATGATATGGTTTTGTTCCGCGCTAAAACTCCTTTTTCTTTGCATGACCGGGCGGGCATCTGGGAAGACATGCAAGGAATGCTCCATGACTGTAGGAGAAACGCCCGAGACTTCTTTGGGCGTCCAAGCAAATATATCATTATTCTTCTTCAGGCATTGCACCAATTCGGCTTTCAGATCAGGATCAAGATCAGCCGCAATATATGTAGTAGCTTCAGGCCGACCGGCCTGAATTTGAACTTCATCCTTCTCTTCATAAACCAGGACGGGCTGCTTCTCCCGAATGGCATTAACCTCCATTCTTTGAATCTTTCGAGCGGTGTTAGCTTCAGTTCGAATTATTTCCACATAACACTTTCGGGCTGTCTTCTAATCACCGCGCACTTCCCCGACTTGGTCATCCACAGGAAATTTAATCTTCTGACAAAAAGTAGAAACGACCGCCCTAAACTCGTTTAAGGCGGGTCAACCCAGTATCACGTTATAAGAGGATGGAGCATCTACTACCATGAAATAAGATCTTCTTGTTCTCATCAGAGGCTCTTCTCCGAGAGATATGGCCAACTTTATTTGGCCCAACGGTTGTACTTCGTTGCCTGTGAATCCATATAGAGGAGTAACGATCTGTTGAAGCTCACTCGGATCGATTTGCAGTTGATCAAAAGCCTTCTTGAATATAATATTGACAGAACTTCCCGTATCTATGAAGGTACGAGCAATGGCGTAGTTGGCTATCACAGCTTTGATGATCAGGGCATCATCATGGGGTATTTCTATCCCCTCGAGATCTCTGGGCCCAAAACTTATTTCGGGACCAGTCGCTCGTTCCATGCTACATCCCACGGCATGAATTTCCAGTCTTCGAGCATGTGCTTTTCTGGCTCTATTAGAATCCCCATCAGTGGGTCCGCTCGCAATCATATTGATATTGCCCCGAGCAGCATTGCTCCTGTTTTCTTCCTGCCAAGTCGTCACAGCTTCAGAGGGTGCTTTCTCTGACACTTGGCTGGTACCTGCCGGGACTGGTATTGCCTTCTGTCGAGGCTCGACCGGGCGATATTCCAGTTTGAGTGGACTTTGCTGCCTAGGGTACTGCTGTCGATAATAGTTATGCCTCTGATAACGCTCCCTATTAGCTCGTTTATTTCTTAAAACAAAACAGTCTTCAGTATGATGACTGCTAGTTTTATGATAAGTGCACAATCTCCTTGGTGCCTCTGGCTGTATCTCTACATGTTGTACAGCTTGTGGACGATACTCTGATTGTCGATGGGGTGGATGAGTTATTCTAGGCCCTCTTGGTGGAGGCACAGGGGTCGGAGCTTTCTCCTTAACCTGGGTAGGAGAAGAGGTAACACCCTCCTTTCTACGAGCAGCTTGAGCTTCTTCCACATTAATGAACTCGGTGACACGCTCAATCAAGGAATCAAAATTAACAGCAGGATTCCTTATTAAATCTTTAAAAAAATCATTATCATTTAAACCTTGAGAGAAAGCGCTAACTAATATTTTAGTGGTAGCATTAGGTACATCAATAGCTACCTGATTGAACCTTTTGATGTATGCTCGGATGGACTCTTTAGATGCTTGCTTAATTGAAAACAGGCTCCAAGGAGTCTTATGATACCTTTTGTTGCTGGAGAAATGGTGTAGAAAGACTTTCTTGAAATCTTTAAATTTCCAAATAGACTTCTCTGGCAATCTCTTGAACCAGCGCTGTGCAGTTCCTCCGAGGGTAGTGAGAAACATCCGACACTTCACCCCGTCAGAGAATTGTTATAATAATGCTACGTTCTCGAATTTCAACAGATGATCTTCTGGATCTGTTGTTCCAGTGTATTCTCCGATATGAAGATTTTGATACCGCTTAGGAAGCGGATCATCTAATACACTTTGAGAGAATGGGGAGATGACTTTCTCTGGTGAGCAATCACTAGTTATCATTTTAATCTTACGCTTTTCTCAATCTGGTGCTTCACCAGAGGACTCTTGGAACATGGGCCTCTTGCCCCCTTGATCCATGGGAGTGCGAAGAAAGGCTCGTGGACGCCTTGTCGGAGAAACAGCGACTGGAGGAAAATACGCATGTTCTTCTTCTTCCAACTCCTTTCCTTTCCGATGTTTGGTAGTCGATATTGCTGGATTATGAGCTGTTGGTAGAGTAGCTCCAGTGGGGCTTGAAGTTGTTGTTGCTGCTGTTGTAAGGCTTTCTGAACATGAGAGTTGATGAGGAAATCCAAATCCTCACGACTGATAGTGAGTAGGTTTGATTTTCCGGCTTCTTCCATCCTGTAGTCTCAGATTCAGGTGAAGTTCCCACAGACGGTGCCAAATTTGATCCTGTTTGAGACGCTGGGCAGGACGGAGATCCGGAAGAAGGAAACCCACCGCGCCGATGAAGAATAATGTCCGCAGAATACCGTTCCGAGAAACCCAAAGAGGATCGGGAAAGATAGAGTCACCGAGAGTCCTCCTCGCACGAAGACCCGATGACGAAGAAGAAATCCAAATCTGAAGAGAAAAAACCCAGATCCGAAGCTTCCAAGACTTTCTGCGCACAAGAGACCAACCAATACTACCGTCAGTGACCTAAGACCGGAGTGGAAATCCCTGGCTAGGCCCTCCGACGCTCAAGTCAGTGATCTCTCTCTCGATGTGGAAGAAGGAGGAAAAAGATGAACAGTAGTTGAGAAAATTAGGGTTATGAGTGTGCGTGATGTTGTGAACTTACCTTGCCAACGGAGAGGATTCTCCTTTTTATACCACTTCATATAACATCCGTAGTCATGAAGTGGACCCCAGTTTGTTAGAGTTTGTTATGAGATGATGTAAGCTGCGTACTTGTGGTAAATGACTTTTAAGGAATCTTTCTTGTACCTCAGATGTACCTCCTTTGTCGTTTAGCACCTGCAAAAAAATCTAAAAGCACATTTCCAGCCGAAATATATAACACATGTCATGTGGTTACATATTGCAGATATCCTCATTAATTATCCTATTTGAAATATTTATCTCTATTCTTCCTCATGAGGCTTCTGTCCGCGCCCTTCTATGTAATTTATCCTAGCAATAGGCCATATTTTATCAGGTATTTTTCTAAGGTGTTGGTCGACCTGGCTGATATTAACCTTCCTTCTTCAGGGCATGTCGCGATCAATACTATTCTACATGCTTCAGAAGTATCTCCCGGCTGATATTAGCCTACTTCCTTCGAGGTATATAGATCTTCCTTCTGGGAAGCATATTTTGGTCGATATAAACTTACCTCCTATTGAGGTATGTCCCGACCGATATTAGCCTACCTCCTTTGAAGTTTTTGCCAAGTGATATGGCTCTTTCCCCCTTAAAGGCATATCCCGACCGATATTAGCCTACCTCCTTTGAGGTATATAGAGCTTCCTCCTAGGAAGCATATTTCGGTCAATATAGACTTATTTCTTATTGAGGTATGTCCCGACCGATATTAGCCTACCTCCTTTCATGTATATAGATCTTCCTCCTGGGAAGCATATTTCGGTCGATATAGACTTATTTCTTATTGAGGTATGTCCCGACCGATATTAGCCTACCTCCTTTGAGGTTTATGCCAAGTGATATGGATCTTTCCCCCTTGAAATCATATCTCGGTCGATATTAGCCTACCTCCTTTGAGGTATATAGATATTCCTCCTGGGAAGCATATTTCGGTCGATATAAACTTATCTCTTATTGAGGCATGTCCCAACCGATATTAGCCTACCTCCTTTGAGGTATATAGAGCTTCCTCCTAGGAAGCATATTTCGGTCAATATAGACTTATTTCTTATTGAGGTATGTCCCGACCGATATTAGCCTACCTCCTTTGATGTATATAGATCTTCCTCCTGGGAAGCATATTTCGGTCGATATAGACTTATTTCTTATTGAGGTATGTCCCGACCGATATTAGCCTACCTCCTTTGAGTTATGCCAAGTGATATGGATCTTTCCCCCTTGAAATCATATCTCGGTCGATATTAGCCTACCTCTTTTGAGGTATATAGATATTCCTCTTGGGAAGCATATTTCGGTCGATATAAACTTATCTCTTATTGAGGTATGTCCCGACCGATATTAGCCTACCTCCTTTGAGGTATATAGATCTTCCTCCTGGGAAGCATATTTCGGTCGATATAGACTTATCTCTTATTGAGGTATGTCCCGACCGATATTAGCCTACCTCCTTTGAGGTATATAGATCTTCCTCCTGGGAAGCATATTTCGGTCGAAATAGACTTATCTCTTATTGAGGTATGTCCCGGCCGATATTAGCCTACCTCCTTTGAGGTATATAGATCTTCCTCCTGGGAAGCATATTTTGGTCGATATAGACTTATCTCTTATTGAGGTATATCCCGGTCGATATTAGCCTACCTCCTTTGAGGTATATAGGTCTTCCTTCTTCGTTCGACTATCTCGTTTCCCTTCCTTATCGAGGGCCCATGACACCTAACCCATATCAGTAGTCTAAGTCTAGTCAAGGAGGTGTAGACGACTGACTAGACACAAGTCTGAATTTGCTATTCCTATCCCAGAGAGCAGACTGAAGTGATGTGGTCTCTGGATCCACATCGGAAACAGTGAATGTTGCTGGCAGATTATTTCCGGTTCTGCTGAGAAGACCAGAAATGTCCTGAGGAAGATTGTCCAGACTTCTGAGGCTAACCCGATGCCCCAGAAGTACCCTGACCGGGCTGACTATGACCACTCTGCTGCTGTGTAGCCTATCTCGGCTAGATCTGTCCTGATGTCGGATCAGCATTCTTCCTTTTCTTGTCCGGATACGCTCTCTGGTGAGTTGACTCTATCATCAAGGCTCTGTCCAGTGTCTCTATGTAAGATGAGTTCCCAAAACCGGCAAGCTTTACTTATAGATGTGTCACGCCCCAGAGGAGTCCCCGCCAGACAAAAATCCGACAACATCTCTCCCCTTTACGGGTGAAAATTGGAGCAATAAATACATACACAACAACATATAAATATAAACATCAGCCACATACGGCTGGAATATATACACAACCACACAATTTATATCATTAGCCTACTCGGCTGAAACAAAATAAATACAACCACGCAGTTTAATAAGCCTACACGGCTGAAAGTAAACAAGCACAGCGGAAAACACAAAATCATACGAACATAAGACCAACGACGACACTAACAAAATACCTGCAACCACCACACTAGACTCCAAAATCCACATCGACTTATTGAAAAACAAAATGCGCAAAACCACTATACTACCAAATAGAAATAAGATCGAAAAGTAACTATCCTCGAGTGTGACGTAGGACTGGCAGCCGGCATCTCTCCAAGCAACTTCTCAATCATCTACCTGTTACCTGATGAAAGAAAACCATTTTATGGGGTGGTGAGTATTGGAACTCAGCAGGTAAAGAAAGATAGTGCATGAACATAACATACTACTAAAAAGTGAGCCAAGAGTATACAGTCTCATAAAAGAAATAGCAGATACTAAAACAGAATCACATTAGATGCTCATACCTAAAATCATATCCTAGGCTAGATATAGAAGGTCAGAAATGGTAGTATTCTGCTACAGTACTACCCATAACTACAGAGGTAATGTGTAAGGTATGTAAACATTTCCACTAAATAAACCAAAATCTAACCACCTACAACGAAAGCATATCTCAACATAAGGCAACCTATCGGCATAAGTGAACAATAGCAAGAAGCAACGGTAGCATAAATATACCACAACAACATAAGTAAGCAATAACAACATATGTAAACAGCAGCAGCCACAACAAATATAATAACAACGTATGCACGGATGGTCACCCCGCCCACCTCTCTGAACAATGACCCCTGTATGGTCGAGAGGCCAGATCGATGACAACTGTACCACCCAAAGGCCGCCACTCCTCTCGAGTGACCGGATGGACATGTGCTAAGTAGCTATCTAGCTACCAAGCGAAGGGGATCCCTGACTACCCATGAGTGGCCGAGTGTGACACGACAAGACAAGCAGCATCTCCTCCAGCTACCACTACCCATGAGTGGCCGAGTGTGCGGCGCGGCCCGACGGCTCACTCCCCCACAAGGAAGAAGTGGTCGCCTGCATGCATATAATGACATGATGCGTACAATGCAGCAGTCATCATATAAACATAAGTTAAAATCTAGTATAAGGTATGCTACATGAAGCCAGCATGCTAAATACGGTACATAAGTAAACAACCAATAAAACATACAAGGTTGGTATAGAGTATCTGCTAAATATCATTGATAACAACAAGAGACTGTATGGATATAAAAATGAATATCTCAAAAGTTTTAAGTGGAAGTATTAAGCATAGGAAAAACTACAAGTGGAGTCAAGGTAAAGTAGTTTTTATCCAAAATAGCCCATGCACTAAGTTCAAAGAACTAAAGAATCAAAGTAAGAAGTACCCGCCTTTATACGTAGATCATGCCACGTAGTCTCGCGTTGAGACGCTTGTCTCGAATCAACGTCCTGCAAATAATATGATATATGATTTAGTTAACCACATATACAACAACTAGTTAAACCCCGAAACTCAATCTTAATTCGATTAGGTAATTGTTTAATTTTACCTAATAATCCAAATCCAACCAATAAGCTCATCTTTAATCCACCAATCAATTCAAGATCTACTCAAACTCACATATCACAATAGAATAATCCAACGCACCAACTACTAAGCATTAGGAATCCAACATGCGAAATTCTTCCATATAATCAATCCCTAACCACCACATCTGATAATCCAACCAACCACCAATCCAAAATCCCTAATCTAGTATCAACATGGATTCAACAATACATGTGAATGTCTAAACAAGACCAAAAACCCTTCAATCCATAGAAACCTAATTGTGTAACATACTAATGAATCCAATAGAGATAACCCATTGGAACATCACTTACCTTGAGGTTTGGCAGTAACTCAGCAGCTCACCTCCCAACAATCCACTGTCTGAAAGCTAGAAAACTCCACAACCAATTTCTTCCAAGAATAAATCCAGAATCCAGTCATACAGCAAAGGATTTGCTTAAACCCTAATCCATAGTACAAAACTCACCTCATTAACCCTTTACCTCCTCACCCGTGACCTCCCGTGACCTCCACAACTTCAAGAATTGAAGTGGCAGTGATCGACAACAGGGACATCGACCAATGCTTTGATCCGATGCCTTCCTCTAGGGGAGAAAGACCAATACTATGGCGGTTCACCCCGACCTAGGGCGGAGGCAGGTAGATGAGCAACACCGGCACAATCGGGTGTTGAGGCGGCTGTGGTGCTTGTGTGAGGGCAAGGGAAGGAGAGAGTTCGGTGGAGGAGGAGAGACCGACGGATGAAAAGCGGCGATCGGGTGAGGATGAACCATGGCGACAACGATCTCTCGTGCTAAGGGCAGACGGCGATTGGGTGAGGAAATCGCGAGGAGGTGCTCGCGTGAGGAGGAGAAGGCGATGGCCGTGGCTCGGCGGTTGTGGCCCAACGGAGAAGAGAGGTCGGCGGTGGGTTTGGGGAGACGAGTGTCGCGAGAGGGAGAGGCTCGGGGGAGGTGAGGATCTCGGCGGTGGTTTTGGCGCAAAAGGGAATCGGGAGGAGAATATAAAGAAATGAAAATAAAAAAAAACAAAACCTAGGTTTTAATTGAAACTTAGGTTTTATTAACCCAATCAATTCCTACATTTGGGTTTCCCAAATAGGCTTTTTCTCGAACCCATAAGTACATCTCCTCTAAATACGTCGTACGAGCTCCGATTAATTCCAGAAAAATTTCTAAAAATTCCTAAAAAATCCAATAAAATTATTTGCCAAATAACCTTATTATTTAATTATTATTTGGGCACCGTATTTTACATTCTCCCCCACTAATAAAAATTTGATCCCCAAATTTATTACTTAACTCAGGGATCTTATCCAAGGATAACAACCAAGCAACACACCATATACTAGTTCATCATAGTGTCATGATCAAATCCTTAACCGAAAAGGATGCTTCTATGGGTTATGGACTCATCTTGCTTCCACTGCGCCACTCTGATATTCTGCCTTCACTTGTTGACACACAGAGAATCAGACTTCAAAGTTCACAATATCATCCTCTACATTTTCCCTTTCCATAATTGCTATATATACAGGGAGCCTTAGACCTATGAAAGAGTAAGTCGGTCTCCTACTGATCAAGCAAATAAGAATAAATCAGTCATCTACTAACCAAACCAACGCGAGTAAATCTATACTCTATACATTGAGTCCATAAAAATATCTAGGGCACTGTAAACCTAAATAGCAATATCAAGGACTCCTCATGTCCGTACAACAAACATACCAAAAAATAAGATCACTGGCACAAAGTCTGTAATCTAATCTTCAACTAAAATCACCACTCCATAAATATCAAGGCATTATACTCTTTAAGTTTGTTGGTGCAATATCCCTCAGGTCAAGGTTGACCTGGGTAACCAAGCTGAGTCTTGGTTTGGGTTTAGATGTTTGACAATAAGATATTGATTGAAGAAGAGTCAAGTAGGTCAAGGTTGACTGGATACTTGACTGGGAAGTCCTAACTGGGATGTTAGGCAAAATGAAAGACCTAGTGAGTGAAGCTAGGCAGTATGAAAGTCCTGGTGAGTGAAGCCAGGCAGAAGAAAAGTCCTGGTGAGTGAAGCCAGGCAGAAGGAAGTCCTAGTGAGTGAAGCTAGGCAGATGGAAATCCTGGTGAGTGAAGCCAGGTGAAAGTCCTAGTGAGTGAAGCTAGGCAGATGGAAATCTTGGTGAGTGAAGCCAGGTGAAAGTCCTAGTGAGTGAAGCTAGGCAGATGGAAATCCTGGTGAGTGAAGCCAGGTGAAAGTCCTAGTGAGTGAAGCTAGGCAGATGGAAAACCCTAGTGAGTGAAGCTAGGTGAAAGCCCTGGTGAGTGAAGCCAGGCAAGGGAAAATCCAGATGGATCAAGGATGATCGGACATCTGGTGCTGGGAAGTCCAAGTAGGTCAAAGGATTGACTGGATACTTGGCATGAAAGAAAAGTCCAAGTAGGTCAAAGGGATTGACCGGATACTTGGCACAGAGAAAAGTCCAAGTGGGTCAAAGGGATTGACCGGACACTTGGTAAGGGAGTCCTAGCAGGTCAAGGGAGTGACTAGATGCTAGGCATGACATACCAACAGGTCAAGGTTGACCGGATGTTGGTTTGGGAGGTTTGGGACTTGGTTTTGGACAAGAATCAAGTGCTGGATCGATCAGTTGATCGATCCAGGCTCTGGATCGATCAGTGGATCGATCCAGACCTGTCCCAGCGAACAGAGAGCTTCTGGATCGATCCGTGGATCGATCCAGAGGTCCCAATCGATCAGTGGATCGATTGGGACGCGGCTGCTTCGCGCGATAAGCGCTGGATCGATCCGTGGATCGATCCAGGCGCGTTTCCAGAGCACAGAGGCGCTCTGGATCGATCCGTGGATTGATCCAAAGCCTCCCCGATCGATTGGGAACATTCGAATCGATCGGGATCCGACCGTTGGCGTCGTTTATAGCTGCAGGCATTCGATGGCTGCGGCATCCTTTCACTGATTCACTCCAGAGCTCTCGCCAACTTCTCCATAGCGCTCACAAAGCTCAGATCGTCAGTTCTTGAAGGATCTTGGAAGCTCTCCAAGTCAAGAGGCGGATCAAAGCCAAGAAGAGAAGCTAGGGTTAGGGCTTTGTACTCATTGTAAGCTTGTAAGCTTGTATTTCTTGTATCCTTTCCCTCTCTTCTTGTATTGAGTCTTGTAGGGCTTCTCCGCCCTTGGTAGTTACCATAAAGGAGAGTTTTATTTAGTGGAGGGTGTGTGTGTTGGTGTGGATCCTTGGATTAGTCACCTCTTGTGAGGTGGATACCAAGTAAAACCAACCGTGTTAGCGTTGTGTGTTTGTTTCTGTATTTTTCGCTGCACATCTTTGAAGGAACAAGCAACGCCGAGCAACGAGCGAAGCGCGACGAGCTATTCCCCCCCCCCCCCCCCCCTCTAGCTACTTTTGGTCCTAACAAAGTTACTATCAACCTCAAAGACTAAATAATAGACCATCAAGTCTAATATCCACTAATAGATCATCAATAGACAACATATCACCACATCTGATCTAATCAATGACTAACACAACACAAATCATACATAGCATAAACACATGGTACAAACAACTAAACAAGTACACATGGTATAAACAACTACCCAAGTACTAATAAATATGTATGATAAACATTTACAAACATACCTCCTATAGCTTGGAGATGTCTTGCTGTTGCCTGGTCCCAAAGCCTGAAAAGTCACATCGGAAAATAAATATACAAAAAGAAAAACCGAACACTGAAATAGGCATCGTAAAGCCACTCTGATACCAAAAATTGGTATCAGATTAAGTCAAAAATCCAGAACATGAAAACAACAGACATCGTAAATCCCAAAACACAAAAATAGGCGTCAGAAAACCTGGCTCTGATACCAAAAATTGGTATCAGATTAACTCGAAAATAATCATAACTCGAAACAAGATCGAAACTGCTCTAATACCATAAATTGGTATCAGATTAATTCAAAAATCATAAATCAGAAACCCGCTCTGATACCACTAAATTGGTATCAGATTAATTCGAAAATTCAAAACATGAAAACAAATCGCAAAATCTGAAACATAAAGATAGGCTTCGCAACTTGGCTCTGATACCATTAAATTGGTATCAGATTAACTCAAAGAATCCAAAACGAAAAGCAAGTATCGTATACCTCGCTCTGATACCATAAAATTGTCACGCCCCAGAGGAGTCCCCGCCAGACAAAAATTCGACAGCATCTCCCCTGTACGGGTGACAATTGAAGCAATAAATACATACACAACAACATATAAACATAAACATCAGCCACATACGGCTGGAATATATACACAACCACGCAGTTTATATCATCAGCCTACTCGGCTAGAACAAAATAAACACAACCACGCAGTTTAATAAGCCTACACAACTGAAAGTAAACATGCACAGCGGAAAAGACAAAATCATACGAACATAATGTTGGTGCAATTTCCAGTAGGTCAAGGTTGACCTAGTTGACCAAGCGTAAACCTTGGTCATGGTTTCGATGTTTGACAATACAGAAAGACATGTAGACATGGACAATGCAGGTGCAGTTGTCCATACGGAGAGATACTGATCAGGGTCTGATCAGGTTGGATGAAGAAGAGTCAAGTAGGTCAAGGTTGACCGGATACTTGACTGGGAAGTCCTAACTGGGATGTTAGGCAGTTCGAAAAGTCCTGGTGAGTGAAGCCAGGCAGTTTGGAAAGTCCTGGTGAGTGAAGCCAAGCAGACGGAAAAGTCCTGGTGAGTGAAGCCAGGCAGATTGGAAATCCTGGTGAGTGAAGCCAGGCAGACGGAAAAGTCCTGGTGAGTGAAGCCAGGCAGATTGGAAATCCTGGTGAGTGAAGCCAGGTGAAAACCCTAGTGAGTGAAGCTAGGTGAAAGTAAAAGTCCTGGTGAGTGAAGCCAGGCAGTTGGTGAAAGTCCTGGTGAGTGAAGCCAGGCAGTTGGAGAAAGTCCTGGTGAGTGAAGCTAGGCAGTTGGGAAAGACCTGGTGAGTGAAGCCAGGCAGGGGAAAGACCTAGTGAGTGAAGCTAGGCAGTTTGGAAGTCCTGGTGAGTGAAGCCAGGCAAGGGAAATCCATATGGGTCAAGGTTGACCAGACATCTGGTGAAAAGTCCAAGCAGAGAACTTGGCACGGGAAAAGTCCAAGTATGGAGACTTGGCACGGAGAAGTCCAAGTATGGAAACTTGGCATGGGAAGTCGGAGAGAGCTCGGTAGCTCATTCTCTGGACCGGACGGAGTCGGAGAGGGCTCGGTAGCTCGTTCTTCGGACTAGGTCAGAGAGGGCTCGGTAGCTCGTTCTCTGGACCGGACGTGGAAGTCGGAGAGGGCTCGGTAGCTCGTTCTCTAGACCAGGCGTTAGGGTTTAGAGCTGGGAAGCTCTAACCTAGCCATTGGATCGGTCGGCAGACCGATCCAGTGATACTGTGGTTTCCTGATCAGTCTGGAGACCGATCAGAAAGCGATCAGTGTGCCTCTGTGAGCTTACTGATCGGTTTGGGAACCGATCAGCATGAAGCCTGATCGGTCCCCGGGACCGATCAGGGTACGCACAGAGAGTTGGCAACTCTCTGTGAAGCTTTCTGATCGGTCTAGGGACCGATCAGCATAGAGCCTGATCGGTCCCCATGACCGATCAGCAGCACCCTGGACCGATCAGGGTGGAGCCTGATCGGTCCAGTACTAGCTGTTATGACTCAACGGCTAGGTTATTTTGGGCTTCTGTGTTCTGGCCTTTTTGCTTGCAGGTTCGCAGGTTGGCTCAGGATATCAGAGGTTATAAAAGGAGATCGAGGGCGACTACTTCTCACTTCTTCTTCTCCGAAGCTTCTGCTTCTTCTTGATCTTCTTCTTGCTTCTGCAAGTTATTACTTCTGCTGTTCTAGAGCTTTGTTAAGCTCGCTTCCGAAGCTTCGCGTGAGCTTCCTCGACTTCTTCGACTGGTTTCAGCTGCTGCTGTGATTCTGTGAAGTTGGTGCTTCATCTACAGATTTCAGTTGACGACGAGAAGGCAAGCAAGAGTTGTTACATTCATCTTTATATTTGTATCTTGCTGTGCTTCTTGTACTTGTACTCTAATCTTGCTGTTGCAAGAGTTTGTGGTGAGGTTTCTCCACCCAGAAGGAGTTCTTATTAGCCGGTTTTCCGGGGACTCATCCACCGACGGATTGATAGGCTTCGTCCACCTTACGGACACGCCGAGGAGTAGGAGTTTCATCTCCGAACCTCGTTACATCGTCGAGTTCGAGTTTGAGGTTTGATCTTTCCTTTTTGCGTTTCTATTTAGTTATTTCCGCTGCGCTAATGTCAACTTGTAGAAAGAAACGAAGATTTGGGGTCGGCTATTCACACCCCCCCTCTCTAGCAGCGACCGTCGATCCTAACACATAAGACCAATGACGACACTAATAAAATACCTATAACCACCACACTAGACCCCAAAATCCACATCGACTTATTGAAAAACAAAATACACAAAACCACTATACTACCAAATAGAAATAAGATCGAAAAGTAACTGTCCTCGAGTGTGACGTGGGACTGGCAGCCGACAACTCTCCAAGCAACTTCTCAATCATCTACCTGTTACCTGGTGAAAGAAAATCATTTTATGGGGTGGTGAGTATTGGAACTCAGCGGGTAAAAAAAATAGTGCTTGAACATAACATACCACTAAAAAGTGAGCCAAGAGTATACAGTCTCATAAAAGAAATAGCAGATACTAAAATAGAATCACACTAGATGCTCATACCTAATGTTGGACCCCGTGGTGTTTTGATGTGATCAACCAAGTTGGTTAGGTCCTGCTTTGTGTTTGATCCCTGTGTCTGAGTGTGCAGGAGCTTAGGAGCATAGGAAGTCGAGCGAAATATGCAGCTAGCGAGAAGGACGACACGGGAAGGGAGCCGACAGGCTCGGTGCGTCCGAAAGACGAGAGAGCTGCGGAAGAGTACTCCGCTGGGCGTGAAGAGCGTGCACAGCGTTCGAGGGACATTAAGCCAGGACGGAAGGCTGCTCGAGGAGAAGGCCGGGAATTGGGTTCGGGTGAGCCCTATTCCGGTTGTCCACAATCACCCAAAAGATCGGAGCATCGGAAGCCAACGTTAAATAGCTGGAAAAAGGAGCTGTGCTGGATAAACAGCTCAAGGAGCCTTCAAGCTGCCTTGAAGGCGCCTTCATCTTGAAGGCGCCTTCAAGGCTGATGAAGGCGCCTTAAGCCTGGTCAAACAGACCGTTTGCGCAGCGGATAAAACTTTATCCGCTGATCGAGCTGGAGGCGCCTTAAACATTGTTAAAGGCACCTTGGACCCTCGGGATAGGATTTCCAGGACCTGTATAAAGGCTCCTGGAGCTAGGAAACAAAAAACAACTCAAGCATCCAACTTGTAATCAATTCCTAGCAACTAAGTGAGCGTTCTAAGTGTAAAAAGGCTTCTCTGTCTATAGTAAAGGAGATTCTGCTAGTTGAGCTTTTTATCGCCCTGGATTAACAACCTCCTTGGTTGTAACCAGGTTAAATTCCTATTTTACTTTACTTTCCTGTTTTATTTGTATAGTTGCTATTTATTGAGTTGAAATCCGAGGAGGGTATATTTAATTTTTGTTTACAGCAATTCACCCCCCCCTCTTGCCGGCCTCCGCTGCACCTACAAATGATATCAGAGCCTGATCGCCTTAGAAGGACTAACCGCCAACTGAAGCACTACGATCAAGACGATGGTCGGTGCGAACATTCATCCCCCGAAGTTCGACGGAGACTTCGCCACATGGAAGCGCAAAATGGAGGTATTTTTTAAAACAGATTTCTATATTCTTATTACAATGAAATATGGTTTTGCAATGCCAAAAGATAAAGAAGAAAACACATGGAGCAAGAAGGAGCAAGCCGATTTCGTTGCCAACGGAAAGGCTGAGTTCCATCTACAAAGTGTACTGCCACCTCAGGAGGTAAATCGGATCGGAAGTTACGACTCCGCGAAAGATCTCTGGGAGAAATTCCTGGAGCTTCACGAAGGTACCTCTGAAGCAAAGCTAGCGAGGCGCGACATCATCCGGACCCAGTTGACAAACCTCCGGATGAACCAAGGCGAGAAGGTAGCGCAGCTCCAAGCAATGATCAAAGAACTGATCACGCAACTAACCAATCTTGGAGAAGAGGTAACAAACCGAGACTCTATCCGGTACGCGCTAAACGCCTTCCCCAGAACTCCCGATTGGGCTTCCTTAGTAGATGCGTACTACATCTCTAAGGATTTTGAGGTAAGTACTTTAGAACAATTGTTTTCGACATTTGAACTTCACGAATCTTGAGTTGCAGAGCCCACTGGAGTAGAGAAAATCGGTCAGAACATTGCCCTAAAAGAAAAAGTAAATGGTTCTAACTACGAAGCCTCGATCGACGAATCCGAAGCGTCACTACTGGTAAGACGCTTCAATAAGTTTTTCAGTACTAATAAATTTAAATCGCAAAGGCATCATCGAAAGAAGAGGATGGTTCGTTGCTACAACTGCAATGAAGAGGGGCACATCAAAGATGGCTGCCTAAAGCTAAAGAGAAAGGATAAAGAAAGGAAAAAGTCAAAATACAAGAAACTAGAATCCTCCAAGCACAAGAACCTGAAGGCTACTTGGTCAGATTTGTCATCCTCTGAGTCAGACATCGAAGAATTCTTGGGGTTAGCGCTAATGGCGAACCATCAGCCGGAAGAAGACTCAAGCTCATAGATGAGCATCGATGAAGGGGGAGGAACATCATAAGAAGAAAGCAGCAGCGAAGGGGGAGCGTCACCATATCAGGTAAGTAATGTACGCAATCTAACCCCGACTCAGTCTTTTAAATTTATCAAGTCTCTGTCCAAAGAATTAGATCAATTAGAAAAAGAAAATGATGAATTAAATAATATCTTAGATAAATTTAAATCAGAAAATGAAAATTTAAAATCAGAAATTGAAAAATTGAAATTTGCTGCATGCTTAAATCAATTTCCAAACTCAAAATTAAGAATTTATGGAAAATTGAACTGGTACATTAGAAACCATCAGGGTTAACTTAGAAAAGTGCCCAAAATTTTTGTACCCCCTAAATATCTGATTAATCCAGTAGGAAGGAACCTCTATTGGGTTCCAAAATCTTTGCTAAATTAATTTATTTTAAGTTAAAAGCTTTAAAGAGAGAAAATTAAACATTTTCTTTATGAAGGCTTTGTCTAAGGAAGTGGTTGTTGCTCCAATAATCAAGAACGCCTAGTGCCTCGCCACGACCTGGAAGCTGAAATATTGAAATAAAATGTTTAATTAACTTTCTGAAAAAGCATTAAAAACTAGAATTAAATAATGCTTTGAAAGTTTATCAAACAATTATTTTTAAAACAAAAAAAAAATTAATTAAGTTTAACTTAGATTTTTTTTTAATTCTAAAAATTCACTTTTGCTTAGAAAATTTTTCTGAAAATTCAATTTAACTTAGAAATTTTTTTTTTCTAAAAATTCACTTTTACTTAGAAATTTTTTCTGAAAATTCAATTCAACTTAGAAATTTTTGCTTCATAATTTGCTTAGTATTCTCTTATTAGCACCCCATTTTTGCTGTGATCAAAGGGGGAGAGAAATATACAAGTTTAGGGGGAGTTAGGAAAATTAAAATATTTTTAACATTTGTTTTTACTAAAGTGTGTTACAATTTTATTGATTGCAAATTTATGCTTAAATATATTAGTTTAGTAATTTCCTTTAAAATTACTATTTATGCCTATTTTAACCCTAACTTGAACTTGGGTTGTGCACATCAAAAAGGGGGAGATTGTTGGACCCCGTGGTGTTTTGATGTGATCAACCAAGTTGGTTAGGTTCTGCTTTGTGTTTGATCCCTGTGTCTGAGTGTGCAGGAGTTTAGGAACACAGGAAGTCGAGCGGAAGATGCAGCTAGCGAGAAGGACGACACAGGAAGGGAGCCGACGGGCTCGGTGCGTCCGAAGGATGAGAGAGCTGCGGAAGAGTACTCCGGTGGGCGTGAAGAGCGTGCACAGCGTTCGAGGGACATTAAGCCAGGACGGAAGGCTACTCGAGGAGAAGGCCGGGAATTGGGTTCGGGTGAGCCCTATTCCGGTTGGCCGCAATCACTCAAAAGATCGGAGCATCGGAAGCCAATGAAAAAGAGCTAGAAAAAGGAGCTGTGCTCGATAAACAGCTCAAGGAGCCTTCAAGCTGCCTTGAAGGCGCCTTCAGCTTGAAGGCGCCTTCAAGGCTAATGAAGGCGCCTTAAGCCTGGTCAAACAGACCGTTTGCGCAGCGGATAAAACTTTATCCGCTGACCGAGCTGGAGGCGCCTTAAACATTGTTAAAGGCACCTTGGACCCTCGGGATAGGATTTCCAGGACCTATATAAAGGCTTTTGGAGCTAGGAAACAAAAAACAACTCAAGCATCCTACTTGTAATCAATTCCTAGCAACTAAGTGAGCGTTCTAAGTGTAAAAAGGCTTCTCCGCCTACAGTAAAGGAGATTCTGCTAGTGGAGCTTTTCATCGCCCTGGATTAACAACCTCCTTAGTTGTAACCAGGTTAAATTCCTGTTTTACTTTACTTTACTGTTTTATTTGTATAGTTGCTATTTATTGAGTTGAAATCCGAGGAGGGTATATTTTATTTTTGTTTACAGCAATTCACCCCCTCTTGCCAGCCTCCGCTGCACCTACACCTAAAACCATATCCTAGGCTAGATATAGAAGGTCAGAAATTGTACTATTCTGCTACAGTACTGCCCATAACTACAGAGGTAATGTGTAAGGTATGTAAACATTTCCACTAAATAAACCAAGGTCTAACCACCTACAACGAAAGCTTATCTCAACATAAGGCAACCTATCGGCATAAGTGAATAACAGCAAGAAGCAACGGTAGCATAAATATACCACAGCGGCATAAGTAAGCAATAACAACATATGTAAACAGCAGCAGCCACAACAAATATAATAACAGCGTATGCACGGATGGTCACCCCGCCCACCTCTCTTCACCACGACCCCTGTATGGTCGAGAGGCCGGA
This sequence comes from Zingiber officinale, assembly GCF_018446385.1. NCBI lineage: Eukaryota > Viridiplantae > Streptophyta > Magnoliopsida > Zingiberales > Zingiberaceae > Zingiber > Zingiber officinale. The sequence goes on from NC_056000.1 coordinate 93,196,397, forward strand.
TCGATGACAACTGTACCACCCAAAGGCCGCAACTCCTCTCGAATGACCGGATGGGCAGGTGCTAAGTAGCTATCTAGCTACCAAGCGAAGGGGATCCCTGCTTCTCACAACTCCAGCTACCACTACCCATGAGTGGCCGAGTGCGACACGACAGGAAAAGCGGCATCTCCTCCAGCTACCACTACCCATGAGTGGCCGAGTGTGCGGCGCAGCCCGACGGCTCACTCCCCCACAAGGAAGAAGTGGTCGCCTGCATGGATGCAATGACATGATGCGTATAATGCAGCAGTCATCGTATAAACATAAGCTAAAATCTAGTATAAGGTATGCTACATGAAGCCAACATGCTAAATACGGTACATAAGTAAACAACCAACAAAACATGAGAAGGTGAGTGATAAGTCATGGAGTTTTGATCGCCACAAGTTGCCTTGATAAGATCGAAATTAGTTCTTTGCCTAAGAACAAGAAGGAAGCTCTCACAAAAGAGAAACTCAAATTTTCATTCAAACTTACATCATTTGTCATACAAGAGTTCTCCTATTTAACATCCCTTAAGATCCCCTATGCACTAATTATGCAATAAATATCATGCTTGCATGCATGGGTTTTATTATCCACTAATGCAAACACTAATCCCTAATACTAGCTTAATGCAACCATGCATGCATGGTATTTGTTATACTAGCTTAGGTACTTTCAAAAATGCATTAAAAAACTCACAAAGGACATCAAAAGTCACTTTAGAAAAACCCCCCCATGCATGCACACGAAAATGGTCCTCATGTTGGTCCAATTTCACTTTCAAATTGAAGGAATGTGATCCACTTAGTTGTTGCCTCCATTGTGCATTGATCCTCCTTTTCCTTGAGCCTCATTATTAAGCCTTCCAAAGCTTGCTTCATTCTCTTAGTCTTGGACCTTGTCATGGGTCCCCCAATTCCCTTCAATGCCTCTTCTTGGCTCATATCATTCCCTCCTTTAGGTGAATTCGTCCTCGAATTTAGGTCTTCATCTCCTACATCAAAAGGACTCAAATCAGCCACATTAAATGTTGCACTAACACCATACTCACCGGGCAAATCAATTTTGTAAGCATTGTCATTAATTCTTTCCAACACTTGGAATGGTCCATCTCCTCTTAGTTGAAGCTTTGATTTCCTTTGGGTAGGAAACCGTTCCTTCCTCATATGAACCCACACCCAATCACCGGGTTCAAGGACCACTCTTTTTCTCCCTTTATTGGCTCGATTTGCATATTGCTCCATTTTCTTCTCAATTTGAGCTTTAACTTGCTCATGAAGCTTCTTCACATATTCTGCCTTTGTTTTGCCATCCTTGTGAACTAAAGAAGAAGTGTTAGGTAAAGGAAGCAAATCAAGAGGTGTTAGTGGATTGAACCCATAAACAATCTCAAAAGGAGAAAATTGAGTAGTAGAATGGACCGCCCTATTATAAGCAAATTCAACATGAGGTAAACATTCTTCCCAAGACTTAATGTTCTTCTTAATAAATGCTCTAAGAAGAGTAGAAATGTCCTATTTACCACCTCAGTCTGGCCGTCAGTTTGTGGGTGGCATGTGGTGGAGAAAAGAAGCTTTGTTCCCAGCTTGTTCCATAAGGTCCTCCAAAAATGGCTTAAAAATTTGGTGTCACGATCTAAAACAATGCTCCTAGGCATGCCATGAAGTCTTACCACCTCTTTGAAAAATAAATCTGCCACATGAGTTGCATCATCCACTTTGTGGCAAGGTATGAAGTGTGCCATCTTGGAGAATCTATCAACTACCACAAAAATGGAGTCCTTACCTTTTTGAGTACGTGGTAGCCCTAAAACAAAATCCATAGACAAGTCAGTCCAAGGAAAATTAGGAATAGGCAAAGGCGTGTAAAGTCCATGAGGTAATGTCTTAGATTTTGCTTTTCTACACACAATGCATTGTGCACAAAATTTCTGCACATCGTGTTTCATGTGTGACCAATAAAAATGTTCAAGCAGCATTTCTAAGGTCTTTTGAACCCCAAAGTGTCCCATTAAACCCCCCTCATGTGCTTCCCTAACTAGCAATTTACGCATGGATCCTCTAGGCACACAAAGTCTGTTATTCTTAAACAAGTAGTTGTCATGCCTAGCAAACCCATTTTGTGATTTCTTTTCACACGCAGCATATAATTGGGAAAACTCATTATCATGTATATACAATTCCTTAATATGTTCAAAGCCAAGCATTTTAGTTTCAAGTGTAGCTAACAAGTTATATACCTTCTTGAAAGTGCATCTGCTACAACGTTTACCTTTCCTTGCTTATGCTTAATCACATAAGGAAATTGTTCAAGAAATTCGACCCATTTGGCATGCCTTTTGTTGAGCTTCCCTTGCCCTTTCAAATACTTCAAAGATTCATGATCACTATGAATGACAAATTCTTTAGACAAAAGATAATGCTGCCATGTTTGTAATGCTTCAACAAGTGCATACAATTCTATATCATAAGTGGAATAGTTGAGAGTGGCGCCACTTAGTTTCTCACTAAAATATGCAATGGGATGACCATCTTGAAGTAAAACAGCCCCAATACCCACATGAGATGCATCACATTCAATTTCAAAAGATTTGGAAAAATCAGGTAAAGCAAGAATGGGTGCATGTGTGAGTTTATCCTTAAGTGTTTGAAATGCCTTTTCTTGATTTTCTCCCCATCTAAAACTCATGTTTTTCTTAACAATTTCATTTAGAGGTGCTGCCACTGTGCTGAAGTCCTTCACAAACCTCCTATAGAATTTGCCAACCCATGGAAGCTCCTAACCTCACTCACAGTTTTAGGAGTTGGCCAATCTCTAATGGCCTTAACTTTCCCTTCATCAACCTGCACTCCTTTAGAACTTATGACAAAACCAAGAAAAACCACATGAGTAGTGCAAAAAGAACATTTTTCCAAGTTAGCATATAGTTTTTCCTTTCTAAGGACATGCAAGACAGATTGGAGATGTGCAAGATGCTCAACAAAACTCTTGGAATATACCAAAATATCATCAAAGTATACTACCACAAATTTTCCAAGAAATTCTCATAAGACATGGTTCATAAGCCTCATAAAAGTACTTGGTGCATTAGTTAACCCAAAAGGCATTACCAACCATTCATACAATCCATATTTGGTTTTGAAAGCTGTTTTCCATTCATCCCCTTCCCTTATCCTAATTTGATGGTACCCACTTTTCAAATCAATTTTAGAAAAGAAGCAAGCACCATGCAATTCATCAAGCAAATCATTAAGTCTAGGGATAGGATGTCTATACCGAATTGTGATGTTGTTGATTGCTCTACAGTCAGTGCACATCCTCCATGATCCATCCTTTTTAGGCACCAAAATTACGGGTACAGCACAAGGACTTAAACTTTCTCTAACCCATCCTTTTTGCAATAACTCCTCCACTTGATTTTGTATCTCCTTTTTTTCTTGAGGATTGCTCCTATAAGCTGGCCTATTGGGCAGAGAAGCGCCAGGAATAAGGTCTATTTGGTGTTCAATCCCCCTCATTGGTGGCAACTGTGAGGTACTTCCTTGGGAAACATATCCTCAAAATCCTGTAAAATAACAATAACATCACTAGGCAAGGAGTTAGGGTTAGATTCCAAGCAAGTTTCCTTGCTCAGAAGAAGAAATATAGGTTGCCTTGTCAAATAAGCTTTCTTCACCTCACTTCCTCTTGTAAACAAATTTTCTATTTTTCTCTCTTTTTTTTCCTCATTCTCTCTTTTCTTTTGAATTTTGTCCTCAAAATCAAGTATTTTCTTTTTCACACACTCTTTCTTTTTCTTAAGCTCTCGCTCTTCTTTTTCTCTTTTCTCTCTCATTTTTATTTGATCCTCGCAAACCTCCCTTGGTGATAACGGTACAAGTGTGACTTTGCGAGAATTGTGGACAAAAGAGAACTTGTTGGAGAATCCATCATGGTGAGCTCGCCTATCAAACTGCCAAGATCTTCCAAGAAGAATGTGGCTTGCCTCCATAGGCACAATATCACATAGAACTTGATCTTCATATTTGCCAATGGAGAAATTAATCAACACTTGCTGGTTCACTACCAATTCACCACTATTACTAAGCTATTGGAGTTTATATGGTCTTGCATGTGGTGTAGTCTTGAAGTTGAGTTTGGTGACCATCCTAGTACTTGCCACATTGGTACAACTTCCACCATCAATGATCATAGAGCATGTTTTACCTTGAATAAGGCAGCGGGTATGAAAAATATTTTCTCTTTGGTCCTCCTCATGCTCCTTGGCTTGGCTTCCCAATAATCTCCTAACCACCAAGAGATCTCCATCTTGCGCATAGGCTGCTCCATCATTTTCCTCATCGCTTGAGGAAGAGGAATGAAAAGTAATTTCTTCACTAGAGATACTCCCATTATCTCTCACCACGATAGTCTTCTTATTCGGGCATTCGGATGCAATATGACCTTTTCCCAAACACCTAAAACACTTGATATCCCTACTCTTAGAAGTGGAAGAAGAGGTAGTAGGAATAGGCTTCTTAGTGCTTGCTGCTGTTGGGTTTTTCGGGCCGCGAAAACCGCGTTTTCGTGTCGCGGAAACCCCGAATCACCCTAGCCATTGGATTTCGTGCGAAGAAAAATTTTGAAAACACGAATACGAGTTTTAAACTACGATCTACAGTAGATCTACAAAGGAAAAAACATTTTTACCTTCGAAGCATGCCCTTTTCATAATCCCGCAAGTCCAAGGTACGTTGGATCTCGAAGTTGTCAACGTAGACAACTCTCTAATGATATCCACACGAACAAGAAGTGGTCTCTAACACTCAAAGATGGAGAAGAGAGTACCCCAAGTGTGCTATCACTTTCTAGGGCTCTCGGGTAGGATTTAAAAGAGAGAAAAAGAGAAAACAACAAGGAATCTCATACACTCACTAGTAGTATCCTCCTTTGTGACCTTCACTTTCCCTTATTCTCTTGGATGACAACTCACACACCTTCTCCCTCCATGAAACCTCACGGCAACAGCAAGAGAAGGAGAGGAAGAAGCTAGGAAGAAGATGAAGCAATTACCACACATCAATTGTCACAAAACAAAACCTCCTTTTTGCATTAGTGTGGCCGGCCACACCATTGTAACCTCCCCATTTAATGTGGCCGGCCACATTAAATGGAATGGGAGGTGTAACCTCCATGAGGTGGAGATGATGTGGCTGCCATGTAGGATGAGTCATCCTCCATGAAGTGGCAATACATCAAGTCAAACTTGATGTTTCAACTTCCCATTTTGGTCAAGTCAAAATTGACCAAATCTCTTCCATATTGAGTTGAATTCATTCTTTGATCCAAGCCAATTTCAATCTAATGAATCTCAATTCATTAATATAAATTGACTTAATGATCAAATTTAAATTAGACTCATTCAACAATTGAATCTAATTGAGTCTAACTCAATAAGCCTAATTTAAATCAATCCGAATCCAATTGGTTCATCATATGAACCTAATCCAATTGGTTCATCATATGAACCTAATCCAATTGGTTCATCATATGAACCTAATCTTCATCCACTTGTTCTTTGTGTGTGACCCAATAGGTTCTTGTAATGTTGGCAATGTTTCTAAACTCCTTTAAAAACATAAGCAATGAGCGGCATCTAGCAATACGTCATTGCTACCCAAGTTACAAGAAATGTTGAGATCCAACATCACCTTGTGACTATTAATTGTGACTCCTCACAATATATGACAAGTGTCCTTCTATCCTAGACATCTAGATTGATCAATGTGAGGCATAGACCGTGTCATCCTCTGACCAATCTAAATCTTGAACTCCAAGTAGACTCACTAAATCAAATGAGCTCAATATCCTATATTGACTCATTTGGGCATGGCCATGCACTTCGTGGTCTCACTCTATCAAGAATACCGATGTCTCTCCCGTCATATAGGAGGGATAGATCCCATCTACATCACTCACATCCCTCTGCATAATTCGTTACATACCCAGTAATCGCCTTTATAGTCCACCCAGTTACGGGTGACGTTTGACGAAACCAAAGTACATAACTCCTTATGTAGGGATCTATGGTGACTTCAGGTCTAAGGACTAGTAGTCATACTAATGGCCACATGAGAAAGTATATGACACTCATATAACGATCCATGATACTTTCTCATGGCGGGTCATTCAGTATACATTCTCTAATGTATACCCATGTGTCAACTTGATATCTCTATATCCATGACTTGTGAGATCAAGTCATCGAGTTGACCTACATGCTAGTCTTATTGCATTAACATTGTCCCTGAATGTTAATACTTGACTAGGAATGATTAAGAGTAGTGTTCCCTATATCATCTCACTATCGGTTCAACTAACAAATTGATATAGGTGAGAATAGTCTACTCAAGGACATTATTATACTTAGTTTATTTGGCACCAATACAAGTAACTATAATAACCAAAATCAAAAAGCCTTTATTTATATAGAATATGATACAATAAGTCCAAAATACAATCATCAAATGATTGGCTCTAGGGCTCTAGCTAATAGCTGCCTCCTTAGAATTTGAAGAAGAACCCTCCTTCTTTGGCTTGTCCTTCCAACTTAAAGAGTAGTTTGGAGAAGATGATTTCTTCATAACGCCCTTTCTCTTTGATTGTTGCTCTATTTTCATTGCTTGATGCACTAAGTCGTCAAGCTCCACATAATGTTGTAACTCCACAATGTCTCCAATGTCTCGGTTTAGGCCATGGAGAAACCGAGCCATGGTAGCTTCCCTATCCTCCACAATATTGGCCCTAATCAAAGCCACCTCCATCTCCTTGTAGTAATTATCCACACTCCTACTCCCTTGGGTGAGTCTTTGCAATTTGTTGTGCAATTCCCTATGGTAGTGGGAAGGTACAAATCTCCTTCTCATCAAAGTCTTCATTTCATCCCAAGTGTTGATAGGATGCTCTCCATACCTTCTTCTCTCCTTTTGCAATTGATCCCACCAAATTAAGGCATAATCGGTGAACTCAAGGGCAGCCACCTTTACTTTCTTTGCATCATTGTAATTGTGGCATGAGAAAATTTGTTCTATTTTCATCTCCCATGCAAGATATGTTTCAGGATCATTCCTCCCTTGGAAGGAAGGTATCTGGACTTTCACATCTCCTAGATCATCTTCTCGTCTATGGTCTCTACCTCCTCTTTCACGTCTTCTTCCTCCTTCATGCCTCCTTCTTTCTCTTGGTGAATCATAAAATGGTTCACTTTGATGAAATTCTTCATGATTAGAATTGCCCCCACGGTTCGAAACTTTTTCTCCTTCAAGTCGGTCCATCCTTTCGTGTATTTCTTCAAGTTGTCTTTGAAGTATTCTCTCAAATTGTTGAGTAAGTGCCTCCATTTGAAGCCTATTAAGATCTCGCCTAGGGGAATGAGGTGATTTTTCCCCACTCATGCTTGCAAAAAAAAAAATAGAAGATGACAAGGAAACTTACAAAAGAAATGTTAGACGGACCTCACCACTCTACTCACGTGGTTGCACTCAAATTTATCCACTCAGCTTCCTTTATAAGCTCTTAAGGAAAGAACCTTATCAATATCTTTCTCAAGACAACAAGTAGACAATCAAGTGAATTATAAACCAACAAGAGAAATATGAGTAGAACAAGAGAAATAAACGGATAAAACGAGAAATTCAGCAATGACCAAGAGCAATGGAAGGAATATATCTTTGAATTCAGATTTCACAAAGAAAGGATATTGAGTCCTTTAAATTCACAAATCCTCCTCCTTTTTTTTTTCCAATCAGAAATCAATGACTCTAATGATTCTTTTTTTTCTTTTTGTTTTTTTTTTCGAATTTTCCTTCTTTTTTTTTTTGAGTTGAGGACCCAAATAGCGAATAGAAATTTATGATAGATAGGGACGAAGAGATCAACAAAGATGGACAAGAACAAAGATGAAAACAAGACACAAACCTGAAAATCAAGGAGCCAAGGCTCTGATACCAAATGATAAAGAAACCTTGTAAATGGATCGCCTTGAAATTCAGCTTGGGGAAGGGTATTGACACCACACTCAAGCAAGATGAGAAGGTGAGTGATAAGTCATGGAGTTTTGATCACCACAAGTTGCCTTGATAAGATCGAAATTAGTTCTTTGCCTAAGAACAAGAAGGAAGCTCTCACAAAAGAGAAACTCAAATTTTCATTCAAACTTACATCATTTGTCATACAAGAGTTCTCCTATTTAACATCCCTTAAGATCCCCTATGCACTAATTATGCAATAAATATCATGCTTGCATGCATGGGTTTTATTATCCACTAATGCAACCACTAATCCCTAATACTAGCTTAATGCAACCATGCATGCATGGTATTTGTTATACTAGCTTAGGAACTTTCAAAAATACATTAAAAACCCACAAAGGACATCAAAAGTCACTTTAGAAAAAACCCCCCATGCATGCACATGAAACTGGTCCTCATGTTGGTCCAATTTCACTTTCAAATTGAAGGAATGTGATCCACTTAGTTGTTGCCTCCATTGTGCATTGATCCTCCTTTTCCTTGAGCCTCATTATTAAGCCTTCCAAAGCTTGCTTCATTCTCTTAGTCTTGGACCTTGTCATGGGTCCCCCAATTCCCTTCAATGCCTCTTCTTGGCTCACATCAATACTAATGAATCCAACAGAGATAACCCATTGGAACATCACTTACCTTGAGGTTTGGCAGTAACTCAGCAGCTCACCTCCCAACAATCCACTGTCCGAAAGCTAGAAAACTCCACAACCAATTTCTTCCAAGAATAAATCCAGAATCCAATCATACAGCAAAGGATTTGCTGAAACCCTAATCCACAGTACAAAGCTCCCCTAAACAGAACCTTACCTCCTCACCCCAAAACCTTCACAACTTCAAGAATTGATAGCAGATAGTGATCGATAGCAGTGGAGGACCACAAAACGATGATCCCGTGGTTCGTTTTAATTTCATGCCAAGAAATGGAGCCAGGTAGAGAAAAGAGTCCTCCCCTGGTCCAAGATCCGGTGAGGAGGAAACGTAATTGGGTCTCGACAGGATGCTGCTAGGGCACAAGGAAGGAGAGTTCGACGGAGGAGGAGAGACCGACGGATGAATAGCGGCGATCGGGTGAGGGCGAACCACGGCGACGACGATCTCTCGTTCTAAGGGCAGAAGGCGATTGGGTGAGGAAATTGCGAGGAGGTGCTCGCGTGAGGAGGAGAAGCCGATGGTCGTGGCTCAGCGGCTGTGGCCCAACGGGGAAGAGAGATCGGCGGTGGGTTTGGGGAGACGAGGGTCGAGAGAGGGAGAGGCTCGGGGGAGGTGAGGATCTCGGCGGTGGTTTTGGCACAAAAGGGAATCGGGAGGAGAATATAAAGAAACGAAACTAAAAAAAACAAAACCTAGGTTTTAATTGAAACTTAGGTTTTATTAACCCAATCAACTCCCACATTTGGGTATCCCAAATAGGCTTTTTTCTCGAACCCATATGTACATCCCCTCTAAATACGTCGTACGAGCTCCGATTAATTCTAGAAAAATTTCTAAAAATTCCTAATAAATCCAATAAACTTATTTTCCAAATAACCTTATTATTTAATTATTATCTGGGCACCGTATTTTTACAAGATGTCCATCCAGTCCCTGAATAAACTGCTGCATACGAGAACTGTCCTCAGCAACTAGTTCTGGACAAAATCTGGCCAACCGATTAAACTCGACATTGTACTCTGTCACCGAGCGGTTGTTCTATTGCAGACTCAGAAAATCTTGTCGACGAATCATCTTATATGCCCCTGGGACGTAGCGGCTCTCAAAAGCCTCTCTGAATCTCGTCCAGGGGATGTTCTGCTCGCCTATGATGGAACGCTACGTAACCACCAGGTGTCAGCCTCATCCCATAAATGGAAAGCAGCCATCTCTGCTTTCTCCCATTCGGAGCGAGCCATGTAGAAGAAGGTCCACTCCATGGTCTCTATCCAGGATTGGGCCACACTCGGAACAGTCTCTCATCGGAAGAGTGTGAATAGACTCTTCATCGACTCTGCTAATGCTGGGATCCGAGCTCGTGCTGCGACAATATCTGTGAGGTGGGTAGGGATCGACGCGGGAACTGTTGGGACTTTCGGGCTGCAAAAACCGCTTTTTGCGTTGCGGAAAGCCCGAAGTCTGGCCACTGGATCTGTGTGAAGATATTTAAAATTTTACACGTACATGTTTGTAATCCTAGATCTACCTTAGACCTACATGAAAGGAAGTATACCTTTGTAGCGAAGCCCTTCTCAAATCCCGCTCGTCCAAGGTCCGTCGGATCTCAAGTGTTTTCAAGTGTACACACCTCTAGAAGTATCCACACGGGACAAGAGATGGAAGAAAAACACCTAGAGTGTGCTAGCACTCTTGGATGTTTCGGCCAAGGAGGATGAGAGGGAGAGAAGAGAAGAGAGGACGAAGAAGAAGGAATGAATGAGCACACAATGCTCTTGATTCCTCTATTAAAGTGGCCGGCCACTTATTGGAAGGTTATAAATCTCCATGGAATATCAAGAGTCATGGCTCTTGATCTCCCTCATTAGGTGGCACACCTTGATGATGTGGAACACCATGATTGGCCGACCCATGCCAAGTGGTTTTGGTCAAGTTTTGGTCAAGTCAAACTTGACCAATGAAGTGGCATTTGGTCAAGTCAAACTTGACCCTTCACCTTCCCTCTCAAGTCAAGTCAAACTTGACCCATTTATCTCCCATGGTTGATCAAATCCAACCATAGATTCAAGTCAATTTGAATTAATGAATCTCTATTCATTAAATTAAATTGATTCAATGAGTCATAATCAAAATTAGACTCATTGGACACATGAATCAAATTGAGTCCAACTCAATTAGTTTAATTTTGATTACTCTTAATCCAATTTGGTTCATCACATGAACCTAATCCTCTTGGTTCATCATATGAACCTATTCTCCATCTAATTACCCTTTGTGTGTGACCCTATAGGTTCTTATAACGTTGGCAATGCTCCTAAACCCATTTAGAAGCATAAGTAATGAGCGGTATCTAGCAACACATCATTACTATCCAAGTTACAAGAATGTTGAGATCCAACATCACCTTTGTGACTACTAATTGTGACCCTTCATAATATATGATAATGTCCTTCTATCCTTGACATCTAGATTGATCAATGTGAGGCATAGACTGTGTCATCCTCTAATCAATCTAAATCTTGAACTCCAAGTAGACTCACTCTAATCAAATGAGCTCAATATCTCATATTGACTCATTTGGGCATGGCCATGTACTTAGTGATCTTACTCTATCAAGAATAATGATGTCACTACCGTCATATAGGAGGAATAGATCCCATCTACATCACTCACATCCCTCCGCATAATTTGTTACATACCGTGTAATCGCCTTTATGGTCCACCCAGTTACGGGTGACGTTTGACGAAGCCAAAGTATGTAACTCCTTATGTAGGGAACCATGGTAACTTCAGGTCCAAGGACTAATAGTCATACTAATAGCAACATGAGAAATTATATGACACTCATATAACGATCCATGATACTTTCTCATGGTGGGTCATTCAGTATACATTCTCTAATGCATACCCATGTGTCAACTTGATATCTTTATATCCATGACTTGTGAGATCAAGTCATCGAGTTGACCTACATGCTAGTCTCGTCGCATTAACATTGTCCCTGAATGTTAATACTTGACTAGGAATGATTAAGAGTAGTGTTCTCTATATTATCTCACTATCGATTCAACCAATCGATTGATATAGATAAGAACCTTCTACTGAAGGACGCTATTATACTTAGTTATTTGCCACCAATACAAGTAAGTATAATAACCATAAAGAAATGCCTTAATTTATATACAAGAATATGATACAACGAGTCCATACAACAATCATCATATGATTGGCTCTAGGGCTCTAACTAATAATCTCCCACTAGCGCTAGTGCCAATCAGTGTAGGGTCTAATACCCAATGACCTAGTGTGACCATCATACTTTCTCTGTGCCAAAGCCTTGGTCAAGGGATTAGCGACGTTAGCCTCTGTGGGTGCTCTGCAAATCTTCACATCTCCTCTATCGATGATCTCTCGAATGAGATGGAATCACCGTAGTATGTGTTTGGTCCGCTGGTGTGAGCGAGGTTCCTTAGCCTACGCAATTGCTCCATTGTTATCACAATAAAGCTCAATAGGATCTACAATGCTAGGAACCACCCTAAGCTCAGTAATGAACTTGCGGATCCAAACTGCCTCCTTTGCTTCTTTTGATGCAGCAATATACTCGGCCTCTGTTGTAAAATCAGCAACTATGCCCTGCTTCGAACTCTTCCAGCTCACAGCACCACCATTCAATCAAAACACGAACCCAGACTGCGATCTATAATCATCCTAGTCAGTTTGGAAGCTGGCATCACTGTAACCCTTTACAGCTAGCTCATCATCGCCTCCATATATCAAGAAATATTCTTTAGTCCTTCTCAAGTACTTAAGAATATTCTTGACCGCTATCCAGTGACACTCTCCTGAATCTGACTGGTATCTGCTCATTATGCTCAAGGCATACGAAACATCAGGACGAGTACATAGCATGACATACACAATAGATCCTATGGCTGAAGCATAAGGGATCTTATCCATGCGGTCTCTCTCCTCTCTAGAAGAGGGACTTTGAGTCTTCGAAAGACTCATACCATGTGACATCGGCAGAAATCCGTTCTTGGAATTCTGCATGGCAAACCGTAGTAATACCTTGTCAACATATATACTCTAACTTAGGTCAAGCAATCTCTTAGATCTATCTCTATAGATCTTTATGCCTAGAATGCAGGCTGCTTCACCTAAGTCCTTCATTGAGAAACAATTCCCCAGCCAAGTCTTGACAGAGTGCAGCAAAGGAATGTCATTCCCAATGAGTAGTGTGTCATCCACATACAATACAAGGAAGACAACTATGCTCCCAACAACCTTTTTGTAGACACAAGGTTCATCTTCGTTCTTGATGAAACCAAACTGTTTGATTGCACCATCGAATCGAAGATCCAGCTCTGAGAAACTTGCTTTAGTCCATAAATGGACTTATGCAGCTTGCATACACTGCTAATATGCTATGGATCTACAAAACCCTCAGGTTGTGTCATGTACACATCCTCGAATAAGTTTCCTTTCAGAAATGTGGTTTTGACATCCATCTGCCAGATCTCATAATCGTGGTATGCTGCAATAGCAAGCATGATCCGAATGGACTTAAACATCGCTACTGGAGAAAAAGTTTCATCATAATCAATACCATGAATTTTCTTGAAACCTTTATCTACCAGACGACCCTTATATATAAGTCCATCCATGTCAGTCTTTCTTTTAAAGACCCACTTACACCCAATGGGTTTGACCCCTTTAGGTGGATCAACCAAAGTCCATATTTGGTTGGTGTACATGGATTCCATCTCGGATCTCATGGCCTCTAGCCATTTCTCAGAATCTGATCTCATCACAGCTTCCTGATAGGAGGTAGGCTCATTCTCAACGAGCATAACGTCATCATGGTCAGACAAGAGAAATGAGTATCTCTCAGGCTGACGACGTACCCTATCAGACCTGCAAAGAGGTATGTCTACTTGAACTGGTTGTTGTTCCTCAACTCCTTGTGAAACAATCTCATCATCCACAACACATTGTGTTTCCAGTTCAACTTCTATCAAGGCTTCAGTGCTATGGTCCATATCTTGAACTTCTTCAAGATTGAACGTACACCCACTAGTTTTTCTAGAAACAAAGTCCCTTTATAGAAATACCCCAGTCTTTGCCACAACTACCTTGTGTTGACTGGGAATGTAGAAGTAATATCCCTTCGTTTCCTTGGGATATCCAATAAAATAGCACTTATCAGATTTGGGTCCCAGTTTGTCCGAGACCTGACGTCGAACGTAAGCCTCACAACCCCAAATCCTCATAAAAGACACCTGTGCATCTCTTCCAGTCCATATCCTATATGGTGTCTTTATCACAGTCTTGGATGGAACACGGTTGAGTATGAAGGCTGCTGTGTCCAGAGCATAGCCCCAAAGTGAGATAGGAAGATCGGTGTGACTCATCATAGACCGTACCATATCTAATTGGGTACGATTCCTCCTTTCGAATACACCATTCCACTGTGGTGTTCCAGGAGGAGTGAGTTGGGATAGAATCCCACTCAGCTAGATAGTCACAAAACTCATGGCTAAGGTATTCACCACCTCGATCTGATCGAAGTATCTTAATACTCTTGTCAAGCGGTTTTGCACTTCATTCTTAAATTCTTTGAACTTTTCAAAGGATTCTGACTTATGTGTCATCAGATACACATAATCATATCTACTGAAGTCATCAGTAAATGTAATGAAGTACCTATAACCACCTCTAGCAGCGACATTGAAAGGGCCACATACATCACTATGTATAAGTCCTAACAAGTCAGTCGCTCTTTCGCTATGTCCACTAAAGGGAGTCTTGGTCATCTTGCCCAGTAGGCATGACTCGCATGTCTCATATGATTCGAAATCAAATGAGTCCAGCAAACCATCTTTATGGAGCTGGGATAAGCGTTTGTCATTTATATGACCTAAGCGACAGTGCCAGAGATAGGTTTGGTTCATTTCATTTGATTTGAACCTTTTGGTATTTATGTTATAGATGGGGTTCTCTAAGTCTAGAATATAGAGTCCGTTCATCAGAGGTGCATTACAATAGAACATATCATTTAAATAAACTGATCAATATTTGTTCTTTATTATAAACGAAAAACCTTTTTTGTCCAAACAAGAAATTGAAATTATGTTCTTAGTAAGAGCAGGCACATAACAACATTTATCTAATTCTAGTACAAGCCCAAAGGGCAGAGATAGATAGTAAGTCCCTACAGCAACAGCAGTAACCCGTGCTTCATTGCCTACTCGTAGGTCCACCTCGCCCTTCGTCAATGCCCTGCTATTTCTCAACACCTGCAATTAGTACAAATGTGAGAAACACATCCAGTATCTAATACCCATGATGAAGAAATAGAGAGATTAACTTCGATAACATATATACATAAAGTAGAAGTCTCACTTCTCTTCTTCTTAAGATCTTCCAGGTAAACTTTACAGTTCCTCTTCCAATGTCCGATCTGACCGCAGTGGAAGCAGGTAGCATCCTTGGCGACCCCTCCTTTGGGTTTCAATACCTTGCCTTTGCCCTTGGCTTGGGACTTTCCTTTACCTTTAGGCTTGCCCTTGCCTTTGTGTCTTTGCACCATCAAAATGGAGTTGGGCTTAACCTTCTTAAGGTTGAGCTCAATAGTTCTCAACATACTCAGAAGCTCAGACAGTGGCTTGTCAATTTCATTCATGTTGTAGTTCATGACGAATTGACTGTAACTCTCTGGCAAGGATTGCAAGATCAAGTCAGTGGCCAGCCCTTGGCCAAGTGGGAATCCCAACCTCTGTAGGTTATCTATGTACCCAATCATCTTGAGTACTTATGGGCCTACAGGAGTCCCGTCTTGCATCTTGTACTGAAATAATGCCTTAGAGATCTCGAATCTCTCATGTCTTGCTTGTCCTTGATATAGTTGACGAAGATGTTCAACCATATCATAAGCACCCATCAACTCGTGTTGCTTCTGAAGTTCAGAGTTCATGGTTGCGAGCATGAGACATGACACATCTAATGCGTCATCTTGATGCTTCTTGTAAGCATCTCGGTCAGCTCGCGTGGCAGTGGCAGGAGGTGCCTCGGGAATGGGCTACTCCAGGATGTACAATTTTCTTTCTTGAGTGAGAACTATTCTCAATTCCTGTACCAGTCCAGGAAATTAGCTCCATTGAGCTTGTCCTTATCAAGGACAGAATGCAGAGAGAAGGTGTTCATGTTTGTCGACATGGCAATCTACAACAGAAAAATGTAGAAAATAAATATCATATTCCACTAATCATTTAATTAGGCCTTTAATTAAATGATGCTCCCACTGAATTATAGAACTTTTGTAGAATCGAGTCATGGATGTGGTCAAACCACACTCACTAGATTCTAACCAACTAGCTATAATTCTTGCGGGACAAGATCCACATCATATTATGCCTTGAGTTAGCTTTGGCTAAATTACCCAAGACTTAGTATGATCGGTAGGTAACTAATTACCAATTACATCTCTATGCAACTCTTGTTTATAGGATCAAGATCCACATGTATATTAAAACTTAAGTTAGCTTTGGCTAAATCGCCCAAGAGTTAATATAAATGTGATTTTGACCTATCTTCCAACCATTGAAAGAATGTCTCTAGTTAAACCCGATCCAATTGAGTTAACTAGTTTTACTCAATCTAATTGAGTTTGTACTCAGCCAAGCTTTGATATGCAGGACCAAGATTGTCCCTTCACACCCTACCAAGATAATATGTGTTGCTCTGCTTTGGCAGATTCAACAACAACATGTGATCGAGGTATTTATGAGTATCAAAACGTGGTAGGCATTTCGAGTTGACGCGAATCTAATCTAATCGTTAATGTGTATCATATATGCAATTAAGATCTAATCTAATCGTTAAGATGTATCATATATGCGATTAAGATCTAATCTAATCGTTAAGACACTAATTAATTACTCTACTCTAGCATGCATCACATACACACAAGCAATTAATTAAATTTTTGATTAGGTCATGGCCCTACTACGATCTTCTCAAGCCAATGAGAAGATCGGATAGTCAACCTAGGGTCAACAGCTTCTTCAAGCTCTTCCCTTTGACCGCCCTCCTCGTAACTCCGTCTCGAGTGGACCTTCCACCGTTTCATTTTTGTACATTACAAATTTGAAACTCGAGTTACATTCGAGTCTAAAATCTATTTACAACAAGAATTAAATTAGAAAGGCACGACGCGCAGGTCGCTTATCAAATACAACATGCACAATCACACAAAAATGGCACGCAAGCTATATTATGAATTACAACACATATTTGCAATAAAATTGGGTTCTTTGGGCCATGACCATCACAAAATCATACATAATTCTAAATTATGTATTTTATATAAATTTATGCAATTTTACTACTATTTTTACAATTTTATGAGTTACAATTTCCCGACGGTTTCGTTTAGCGATTTTTGGGCGCGATCGCGGGACAACACCCCTTGCGGGGTTAGGGGCAGCGCCCCTTCTCGTGAAATGAGTCTCACGAGTGTCCTACTACAATCTTACAGCGCCTTAAGCCGTTGTCCCAAAACTATTTGGGTGAAACCTTGCCGTTTCGGAAGGTTTTTCTCGGTATACGAAGCCTACAAGTGTCCAAGCACTTGTTGCTTCGCATCTCCAAGAAAAATACTCATAAAAACTATAAAAATCGTAAATTTATAGAAACTTACAGATCTGATATTTTTCATAAAAATACAAGCGAAACATGTACACACTTCACACGTGTCTCTGATACCACTGTTGGGACTTTCGGGCCGCAAAAATCGTTTTTTGCGTTGCGGAAACCCGAAGTCTTGCCACCGGATCCGTGCGAAGATATTTAAAATTTTACATGTACATGTTTGTAATCCTAGATCTACCTTAGACCTACATGAAAGGAAGTATACCTTTGAAGCGAAGCCCTTCGCAAATCCCGCTCGTCCAAGGTCCGTCAGATCTCAAGTGTCTTCAAGTGTACACACCTCTAGAAGTATCCACATAGGACAAGAGATGGAAGAAAAACACCTAGAGTGTGCTAGAACTCTTGGATGTTTCGTCCAAGGAGGATGAGAGGGAGAGAAGAGAAGAGAGGAGGAAGAAGAAGGAATGAATGAGCACACAATGCTCTTGATTCCTCTATTAATGTGGCCGACCACTTATTGGAAGGTTATAAATCTCCATGGAATATCAAGAGTCAAGGCTCTTGATCTCCCTCATTAGGTGGCACGCCTTGATGATGTGGAACACCATGATTGGCCGGCCCATGCCAAGTGGTTTTGGTCAAGTCAAACTTGACCAATGAAGTGGTCCAGTCCCCATATGTAACCTCGAAATTCCGTACGAGAAAATCAACAGAAATCCATACAAAATCCAAAACAGAATTCCAAAACACGTACATAATGGAAATCCGTACAAATATGAAAATTCCCAGTTTGACTCGCAAACTTGGCTCTGATACCAAAAATATTGTCACGCCCCAGGTAGTCCCTACCAGGAGAAATTTCGGCAGCATCTCCCCTGTACGGGTGACAATATGAAACTTCCTACAACTATATAGTAAGAAAAGAACAATGAAAAGGTCCATATGAAAATCCTTGAAATTTGGAGGGGGACTAGCGACTGGAAATCCTCCGGACAACCTTAACCTGAAAATAGTATATCAACGGGGTGAGTCAACTCCTCAACAGGTAACTACTGACATGCATAATAAGAAATATAACAAATAGTACTAATCATGCATACAGTCTCCTGATATAAGAAGGATAAATGCAACTGAAATAAATAGGAGAACAACTGTACTAACCAGGACCTGGTATATGGATAATAAACTGAGAGGTATCAAAATCCTGTATGCATGTCAAACATATGCATCCATTCAATATGCAGCAAATAAATGCAGTAAACACAAGCAATAAATGCATCAATGCGTATGATGCCAATGGCATGTCCTGGTCACCCCTACTATCAGTCAGCCATCTCACACACGATGGTGAGACCGAGTGGGTAGGGTTGTGATAACCGTGCACTCTACCATCACTGCTCCTGATGAGTGACCGAGTGGACGGAATGCTGTCGGAGTATACCTATCCTCCTACTCCAAATCATAAGTGGGGGAGCTCAATGCTCTCATCTCCCTGATCCAGTCCAGAGGAGGGATCACTGACGTGCTACCACGCTGCGTCACGCTACCCATGAGTGGACCAATGGAGCACTGACAGAGCACCTGCTGCAACACACCCTGCCTGAACAAAAACCACTAACCCATGAGTGGTTGTGTGTGCAGATCCATGTAACTGATGATGAGCTCAACAATAATGGAGCTACCAATCGCTCAGTATGCAATCATGCAGATGATGCATGACACTAAGCATAAAGATCCTGATCCTATCCATCTCTACATAATGGGTATATATGTATCAAATCAATGGTCTAGGTATACAGATCAGATATGGTATAAAAATGTAGGTCCTGAATATAATAAGGCATGGTTATGTCACTACCTGTATAAGCATATAAAATAAGGTGGGTACTAACATGGAATGTATAACAAGTAAGCAAAAATAAGCATGTAACAAGTATCCGGTAGTGACAAACCGATGCAGATAAGAAACATAATTATTACTACTTGTTAAAAGCTACTATGCATATCAAATATCATATATAAAAATAGATAAGTCTAGGTACCCGCCTTTATTTGTAGATCGAGCCAAACAACCTTTGTGTCGAAAAGCTCGTCCCCAATCAAAGTCCTACGATAAATCATACATGTAGTGCTTTATTCAGCTAAATTCAAATAAATTAAGTAGCTAAATAAAATGCTCAAACCTAATTAGGGAAAACCCTAATCAACATGCTCATTCACCCTACCAAAATTAACACTCCTTGTTAACATAACTATCAACCACCTAATTCAAAAAATAAATTTCTTATCTTACCTCAATTTAAAACAAGGATTGCTGTTGAATGAAAGTAGCCGCTGGAAGGTGGCTGTCGGACCCAAGAACAACCCACAGCCAAGTCTAATTCCTAAACCCACTGATCATCACATCGTGGAAGCAACTCCACTCGAAAAGAGAAGAAGAGTCGACGCAAGAAAACCCCACAATCTAGATCCACAAATCCTACACCTGGACTAGATCAAAGGGAAAATCAAGAGTTCAACCAAGTGTACAACCAACTCACCTTGCTGGCTGTGGGGCTAGGGCAGAGGAGGCGTGGCCACAGTGAGGAAGAAGAGGAGGCGGCGGTGGCGGGAGGGAAGGAGAAGAGAGGGGAAAGGGTCAGCGTTGCTCCGTTCGACGATGGCTGAGGTCCTAGGGCAGAGGGGCGATCGGAGTTGGCATCGGGCAGTGGAGTCAACGTCGGCTGGGGTGGTCGGTGGCAGCACAGAAGAGATCGAAGAGGGGTGGCGGCGTGCGGCGGTGGAGAGACTAGAGCAGAGATCGGGTGGGAGAAGAGGAAGAAGGAGATGCATAGATCGCTCGACCACGGCTTAAATCACGAGGGTAGGAAGAAATCACTCGGTGCGAGGAGGTTAGGGCACAAGTTCGGCATCGCGACGAAGGAGAAGAAAAATAAGAAAAAGAAAAGGAAAATAAAGAGGAAAAAATCAAACATCTCCTCGCTTAAATGGGGATAGCCTAAACAGGCTTTCTCGGGGCCCAATATTTATCCCCGTAAACTGGTCATACGAGCTCCGAAAAATTCCCGAAAAATTTATAAAAATTCTGGAAAATTTCCTTATGGTTATTCGCCCTTTTTTGGTATTTTACAAAATGCAAGGGCTACTTTAACACTCTAATGTGGTATGTTGGGTTCTTCGGGCCGCGAAAACTGTTTTTCGCGTCGCGGAAACCCCTAAACCCCCAGCCACGAATCCGTGCGAAGTAAAACTTTCAAAAAACTTACGAGTACGAGTTTCTAAACCTCGATCTACAGTAGATCTACAAAGGGAAACAAAGAATATACCCTTGATGCGCGCCCTATGCGAATCCCGCTCGTCCAATTGTGCCGGATCTCAAGGTTGTCAAAGTAGACAACCCTCTAGAAGTATCCACACGAACAACTCGATGGAGGGAGAACCTTTGAGTGTGCTAGCACTCCAAGAAGGTCTCGACAATGTAAGGGGAGGGAGAGAAGAATTGGAGCAAGGAAGAAGATGAAGGAATGAATGAGAATCATTCACAAAATGAAACTTATTTCCTCCAATTGATGTGGCCGGCCACATTAAGAGGATGTGTAACCTCCATGGAATGCCAAGAGTCACAACTCTTGGTAACTCCCATGAGGTGGCATCCCACTTAAGCAACCATGATGATGTGGAGCATCATCATTGGCCCACTCAATGCCAACTCACCAATGAAGTGACATAAAGTCAAGTCAAACTTGACTCTTCATCTTCCTCTCAAGTCAAGTCAAACTTGACTTAATCTCTTTCATGGTTGATCTAATCCAACCATTTAATTCAAGCCAATTTAATATAATGAATCTAATTCATTTAATTAAATTGATTCAATGAGTCATAATCTAAATTAGACTCATTGAACACATGAATCAACTTGAGTCCAACTCAATTAGCCCAATTAGGATTACTCTTAGGGTGCGTTTGGTTCAACTTATCATGTATAACCTTGGTTATGTGATTACTAGGTAATCACATAACCAAGGTTATAGGGAATAATAAAACATAACCATATGTTGTTTGGTTCAACTTAGGTAATGCAACAAAAACTTATTTGTTTGAAGTTTTTATGAATACCCTAGTTTAATATTTTACCATATTACCCTCAGTTACAAAACCAACTATACATAATAATAATAATAATATTATTATTATTATTATTTATTTTTTAATATTTTTTATTTTTTTTTCCTGTATATTTTTTTACTTTTTTATGTGTTTTTTTATTTTTTTATTTTTTAATGTTTTTATATTTTTATATTATTTATATTTATATTTTTTTATTTTTATTTTTATAATTTTTATAATTTTTTTATTTTTAAAAAATTTTAAATTTTTAAATTTTTATAAATTTTAAATTTTTAAATTTTTATAAATTTTTTTTTAAAATTTTTTAACATTTTTAATTTTTTTTTAATTTTTTAAATTATTTATTTAAAAAAAAATTAAATTTTTTAAAACATTTTTTTATTTTTTTAGATTTTTTAATATTTTTTTTACATTTTTTCTCTTTTTTTCATGTTTTTTCTTATCGGAGGGTATTTTTGGTAAAAAAAATCGTTAACCCCGGAATCAACAAAAACCTTAGTTTTCTAAGGTTTTCCGATTCCAAGCTGCATGACCCTTTTGCTGACGTGTCGGGCATGAAACATTACTTGGAAATCATCGAATACCTAAACCAAATAAGGTTTTTGTTGATAACCTTGGATGGATAACCAAGGTTATCAAGAATAACCCCGAACCAAACGCACCCTTAATCCAATTTGTTTCATCAAATGAATCTAATCCTCTTGGTTCATCATATGAACCTAATCTCCATCTAATTGTCCTTAGTGTGTGACCCTATAGGTTCTTGTAACGTTGGCAATGCCCCTAAACCCATTTCGGGGCATAAGTAATGAGCGGTATCTAGCAACACATCATTACTATCCAATGCTACAAGAATATTGAGATCCAACATCATCTTGTGACTACTAATTGTGACTCCTCACAATATATGACAAGTGTCCTTCTATCCTAGACATCTAAATTGATCAATGTGAGGCATAGACCGTGTCATCCTCTAATCAATCTAAATCTTGAACTCCAAGTAGACTCACTAAATCAAATGAGTTCAATATCTCATATTGACTCATTTGGGCATGACCATGCACTTCGTGGTCTCACTCTATCAAGAATATCGATGTCTCTCCCGTCATATAGAAGGGATAGATCCCATCTACATCACTCACATCCCTCTGCATAATTCGTTACATACCAAGTAATCGCCTTTATAGTCCACCCAGTTACGGGTGACGTTTGACGAAACCAAAGTACATAACTCCTTATGTAGGGATCCCTGGTGACTTTAAGTCTAAGGATTAGTAGTCATACTAATAGTCAAATGAGAAAATATATGACACTCATATAACGATCCATGATACTTTCTCATGGCGGGTCATTCAGTATACATTCTCCAATGCATACCCATGTGTCAACTTGATATCTCTATATCCGTGACTTGTGAGATCAAGTCATCGAGTTGACCTACATGCTAGTCTTATTTCATTTACATTACCCCTGAATGTTAATACTCGACTAGGAATGATTAAGAGTAGTGTTCCCTATATCATCTCACTATCTGTTCAACTAACCGATTGATATAGGTGAGAACGTTCTACTCAAAGACGCTATTATACTTAGTTTATTTGGCACCAATACAAATAAGTATAATAACCAAAAACTAATGCCTTTATTTATATAAGAATATGATACAACAAGTCCATAATACAATTATTAAATGATTGGCTCTAGGGCTCTAACTAACATGGTCTAACTCAAAACTAACTGAGTAATGTTAGAACATTTAACAACATAAAAGAGATATGGGAGAAGCTAATTGAACTCCATAAAGGTTCAACATACTCAAGAACTACAAAGAAAGACATTCTTCCAAGTTAAGTCCAAATCATTCATGTTATATATACAAAATAAGGAGACAGAATCCTTTGATTCACTTTTTGTAGACTAGGGGATGATCCACAATCTAATTACGGTCGGATCGCGTTCACAATTTAAAATCAATTGGTTGCAATCCATCTATGGGTTCACCTTCTCACCCTAGTATGGGTTGAGATAGGCAGCCCCCTGCTCGGCGCCTGGCCACCCTCCCACTGCCAATGGCCTCCGAGTAGCCTCCGGCCACCCATCCCAATCCAAACTATAACCTAGATGGGAAGGTGAACTCAGGGAGGGATCACAACAAATTACGGCCGAATCGCAACTGCGATCCAATCACAATTGCATTGTGAACCATTCCCTGGTCCACAAAAAAGTGGACCCAAGGATCCTTGCTACAAAATAAGAGAGTATATATATAATTAAATGTATAAATTTAATATCTAAGATAATAGGGATAAAACTATTAAATTTGGCATAATTAAATTGATTTGAGAAAATAATAATTATAAAATTTAAAATTAATTAGGAAATAAATTTATTAGAAAATTTTAGAATTTAGAATACATTTTTGGAATTGGTATCTAGCACACATACCTACTACAAACATAATATCAGGTCGACTTGTAGTTAGGTATAATAGACTTCCTATTGCACTTTGATAATATTTTAAATCTACTAGTTTTTCTTCTAAATCAAAGTCAATTTTAACATTAGTTATCATTGGGGTATTTATATTTTTAGAATTTTTCATGCCAATCTTTTAATTAATTCCTTAGCATATTTTGTTTGAAAAATGTATATTCCTTCTTTTGTTTGTCTTATTTGTAAGCCTAAGAAAAGTTAAGTTCTCCTACTAAGCTTATTTCAAATTCACTTTCCATTAATTTAGTAAATTCTTTTAAAAATTTAGTATTGATTGAGCCAAAAAATTATATCATCTATATAAATTTGAACTATAAAGATGTCTTTTTCTAAGGTTATTACAAAAAAAGTTTGACCTATTTGACCTTGTTTAAACCCCTTAGATATTAGATAAGTTGATAGGCATTCATACCAAGCCCTAGATACTTGTTTTAGTCCATATAGGACTTTCTTTAACCTAAAGACATGGTTTGGGTGGTCCAAATCCTCAAATCCTGGGGGTTGACTTACATACACCTCTTCCTTGATGAACCCATTTAAGAATGCAGATTTTACATTCATTTGATATAACTTGAATCCTTTATGTGCTGTATAGGGTAGATTCAAGTCTGGCAGTGGGTGCATAGGTTTCATCATAATCTAACCCTTTTTCTTAGCTGAACTCTTTTGCTACTAGTCTAGCTTTATTTTTTTACTATTTCACCCTTATCATCTAATTTATTTCTAAATACCCATTTAGTGTCAACTATGGTTTTACTTATGGGTTTAGGTACAAGTTCCTAGACTTGGTTTCTTTCAAATTGGCTAACTCCTCTTGCATTGATAAGATAGTCTAGGTCAGGTAGGGCTTCTTCTATAGTCTTGGGTTCAATTTTAGAAATAAGGGATATCTGACTTAGGTTTCTATAGGATGATCTAGTTCGTGTAGGATCGTGAACGTTCGATAGAGGGGGGTGAATATCGATTCGAGAATATCGAGTATAAGCGCAGCGGAAAAGTAAAGTAGACACAGTGTTTTTTTACTTCGTTCGAAGCCTGTGACGACTCCTACTCGAAGGCCCGTACTCCGTGAGTACTTTCGTTGGGCAATCACTATCAATTCGAATATTACAAGGTTAAGTACAAGAATTGACAGATAAAGAAAATACCGACAATAGAATTAAAACAGAACCAGCACTGAGTCGGAGAGCTTTTCGTGGCGTCGCAAGAGCACAGAGCAGCAGATCTTGGATTCTAAGTTCATATGGAAGCTCTACCCTTGCCCCTTCTTTTATATGAAGCTCAGGGCGCCCCGGATCCCTTCCAGGCGCCCTGGTGAGACGTGGCAGGTCCAACCAGTGAGCTCCACGTGGCGACGCGCAATCAGGATAAAGTTTGCCTCCCGGGCGCCCGGATCCCTTCCGGGCGCCCGGACCCCTCTTCTCCAGAAAGTCCTTCTCCTGCAAGAAAAGGTTAGTCCAAGGCAAATGTACCCTGCAGCAAAGATTGTTAGCACAGTTTTATAGATAAGCAAAGTATGACTTAGATTCCGTCTTTTCGAGACCGGAATCTAGTCACGATCTCGACTTAGATATCCGAAATGGATCTAAGCCGGATCGACGCCTAATGTTCCCTTCCGGAGAACACGTCCTCATGATCACTCCCCTCGGTGACTTAGCTTACTTGCCGGACGTCCGGTCAGCCCTTCGACCCGTCTGGACTTCTCGCCAATCCGGTCAACCCGTCGACCCGTTGGACTTCTCGCCAATCGTCCAGTCAGCCCGTCGACCCGCTTGGACTTCTCGCCAGCTATCCGGTCAGCCCGTCGACCTAGCTGGACTTCTCGCCAAGCGTCCGGTCAGCCCGTCGACCTGCTTGGACTTCTTGCCAGCTATCCGGTCAGCCCGTCGACCTAGCTGGACTTCATGCCAGACATCCGGTCAGCCCGTCGACCTGTCTGGACTTCTCCTGCACACTGGATCAAAGTGTCAGACAACAACAAAACTAACTTAACCTGATTTGTCATTCATCAAAACCTGGGTTAAATCGTTAGTGCTAACCGCACCAACAGTTCGTACTCCTAGGGTTGGGTCACCCAAAATTTGGTCAGATGGATGGTTAAAACTTATTCTTGAAGGTCTTATGTCAGGATTAACAGTTGGTTCTTGTGATTCTTTAGGTTTAATTTGAGTATCTTCATCATCTTCTATTGAATTTGTGTTTCTTGTATTTTGATTAATATTTCATTTATTGAATTAGGTAAGTTATTTTCTTCATCAAAAATTACATTAGTTGTTTCTTCAACTTTTAGGGTATTTTTGTTATAGACTCTATAAACCCTACTGGTTGTGGACTACCCTAAAAAGATCTCTGGGGTTGATTTTGATGTAAATTTTCCTAACTAGTTTTTAGTGTTTAGAATCTAAACTTTGCATCCAAACACCTTTAAATATTTGAAGTTAGGAATTTTATTATAATATATTTCATATGGAGTTTTATTTTGAGATTTATTGATTAATATTCTATTTGAATGTAACATGTCGTATTTATTACTTCGACCCAAAATTGATTCTTGAGGTTATATTCAAGTTCAATTTTGGTGCACCCTACACCAAAATAATCGATTCATCCAATCGGACATCAAAGACAAGTCTATCAACTCCTCCTAGGTCCCTATCCTCTTACCTTATGGATCTCATACCTACACAGGGGAGTGAACTTGCCTTTCTCTCCCTGACACCATCATAAGCCCTCTCCCAGTGTTACCGCACTGTCGGTGAGGTAGTCAACGGTCTCAGTGTTCGATCACAATGTCCTCCGCATGATCATTGACATGTGGTGGAGCTTGGCCGGAGCTCAGAGCACGGCGAGATGCTTGGCTAAAAATGGTGAAGGTGGAAAGGGCGAAGGAGGTGGCGATTCGGGAGGAACAGTGTAGGTATATGAGGGGACTTTATATACCTAGGGTGATTAATTCCAACTTTAGCTAATAATAGTAATCAACTCCCAACCTAATTTGGTGTCATCATCAAGTTTAATTACTTCTATCCCCTTAGAACATGTCACACAAGTTCATTTTAAATCCTGACAATTTTTTAAAATTCGTAGAAAAATTTTTGTAAGTTATTCCTTAATTAACGCTCGTGAAACCTTACAATTCTCCCCTCCTTATAAGAATTTCGTCCTTGAAATTTGACTTACCAAATAACATGGGGTAGCTATTGTGCATATCCAGTTCAGACTCCCAGGTAGCTTCCTCCATCAAATGATTTCCCAATAGGACCTTCACCATTTTAATCTCCTTGTTCCTCAACTTCCGGACATGGTGATCAAGGATTTGTTTTGGCACCTCCTCATAGGACAGATCTGAGATCCACTACATGGTCTCATGACCAATTACATGAGAAGGGTTAGAAATGTACCTCCTAAGCATGGAATATGAAACACGTTATAAACTCCTGACAGGTTCAATGGTAGAGCAACTCGGTATGCTCGAGTTCCAATCTGGTCCAAAACCTCGAAAGGCCCAATGTACCTTGGACTGAATTTCCCCTTTTTCCCAAATCCCAGTACCCCCTTCATCGGTGACACCTTGAGAAATACATGGTCTCCCACTTCAAACTCCAAGTCTCTATGTCATTGATCAACATAACTCTTCTGACGACTTTACGTTCTATGCATCTTGTCCCGAATCTTGGCAACTAGATTCACTGTATGTATCAAGATGTTTAGGCCCAAAACTGCCTTCTCTCCTACTTCATCCCAATGCAATGGTGTCCTGTGTTGGGTTTTTCGGGCCACGAAAATCGCTTTTTCGCGTCGTGGAAACCCCGAAACCCCCGCCACCTGATCCGTACGAAGATAAAAATATCGAAAACATTATGAGTACGAGTTTCTAAACCTCGATCTACAGTAGATCTATAAAGGAGAAGGAATATACCCTTGATGCGAATCCCTTCGTAATCCCGCTTGTCCTCGGTTCGCCAGATCTCGAAAGTGTCAAAAGTAGACACTTCTCTATGTGTATCCACACAAGCAAGAGATGGAGAAGAACCTCTAAGAATGTGCTAGCAATCTTAGAGATCAGTAATGAAGGAGAGGGAGAGCAAGAAGAAAACTACAGAGGAAGAAGATGGGAGTTTCAAAAACAAAAATGAAACTTCACAAGAGTTGAATGTGGCCGGCCACATTAAGAGATATTTTAACCTCCATGGGATACCAAGAGTCACAATTCTTGGTAACTCCCATGAGGTGGCATCCTACTTAAGTAACCATGGTGATGTGAAGCATCATCATTGGCCCATTCATTGCCAACTCACCAATGAGGTGGCAAATGGTCAAGTCAAAATTGACCCTTCATCTTCCTCTCAAGTCAAGTCAAACTTGACCACTTCTCTCCCATGGTTGATCAAATCTAACCATTGGTTCAAGTCAATTTTAATTTAATGAATCTCTATTCATTGAATTAAATTAATTCAATAAGCCTAAGTCCAAATTAGACTCATCTAATACATGAATCAAATTGAGTCCAACTCAATTAGCCTACTTTGGATTACTCTTAATCCAATTTGGTTCATCACATGAACGTAATCCTTTAGGTTCATCAAATGAACCTAATCTCCATCTAATTGCCCTAAGTGTGTGACCCTATAGGTTCTTGTAACGTTGGCAATGCTCCTAAACCCATTTAGAAGCATAAGTAATGAGCGGTATCTAGCAACACATCATTACTACCCAATGCTACAAGAATGTTGAGATCCAACATCACCTTGTGACTACTAATTGTGACTCCTCACAATATATGACATTGTCCTTCTATCCTAGACATCTAGATTGATCAATGTGAGGCATAGACCGTGTCATCCTCTAATCAATCTAAATCTTGAACTCCAAGTAGACTCACTAAATCAAATGAGCTCAATATCTCATATTGACTCATTTGGGCATGGCCATGTACTTCGTGGTCTCACTCTATAAAGAATATCGATGTCTCTCCCGTCATATAGGAGGGATAGATCCCATCTACATCACTCACATCCCTCTGCATAATTCGTTACATACCCAGTAATCGCCTTTATAGTCCACCCAGTTACGGGTGACGTTTAACGAAACCAAAGTACATAACTCCTTATGTAGAGATCCATGGTGACTTCAGGTCCAAGGACTAGTAGTCATACTAATAGACACATGAGAAAGTATATGACACTCATATAATGATCTATGATACTTTCTCATGGCGGGTCATTCAGTATACATTCTCCAATGCATACCCATGTGTCAACTTGATATCTCTATATCCATGACTTGTGAGATCAAGTCATCGAGTTGACCTACATGCTAGTCTTATTGCATTAACATTGTCCCTGAATGTTAATACTCGACTAGAAATGATTAAGAGTAGTGTTTCCTATATCATCTCACTATCGGTTCAACTAACCGATTGATATAGGTGAGAACCTTCTACTCAAGGACGCTATTATACTTAGTTTATTTGGCACCAATACAAGTAAGTATAATAACCAAAAAGTAAATGCCTTTATTTATATAAGAATATGATACAACAAGTCCATTATAAAATCATCAAATGATTGGCTCTAGGGCTCTAACTAACAATCTCCCACTAGCACTAGTGTCAATCAGTGTAGGCTCTAAGCCCAAATGACCTAGTGTGACCATCATGCTTTCTCTGTGCCAAAGCCTTGGTCAAGGGATCTGCGATGTTAGTCTCTGTAGGTACTCTGCAAATCTTCACATCCTCCTCTCTCGATAATCTCTCGAATGAGATGGAAGCGCCGTAGTATGTGTTTGGTCCGCTGGTGTGAGCGAGGTTGCTTCGCCTGTGCTATAGCTCCATTGTTATCACAATAGAGCTCAATAGGGTCAGCGATACTGGGAACCACCCCAAGTTCAGTGATGAACTTGCGGATCCAAACTGCCTCCTTTGCTGCCTCTGATGCAGCAATGTACTCGGCCTCTGTCGTAGAATCAGCTACTGTGTCCTGCTTCGAACTCTTCCAGCTCACAGCACCACCATTAATGCAAAATACGAACCCTGACTGCGATCGATAATCATCCTGGTCGGTTTGGAAGCTAGCATCACTGTAGCCCTTTACAGCTAGCTCATCATTACTTCCATATATCAAGAAATATTCTTTAGCCCTTCTTAAGTACTTAAGAATATTCTTGACCGCTATCCAGTGACTTTCACCTGGATCTGACTGGTATCCGCTCGTCATGCTCAAAGCATAGGAGACATTAGGTCGAGTACATAGTATGACGTACATGATAGATCCTATGGCTGAGGCATAAGGGATATGATCCATGCGGTCTCTCTCCTCTCTAGAAGAGGGACCTTGAGTCTTCGAAAGACTCACGCCATGTGACATCGGCAGAAATCCCTTCTTGGAGTTCTGCATGGCAAACCGAAGGAGTACCTTGTCAATATATGTACTCTGACTTAGGCCAAGCAATCTCTTAGATCTATCTCTATAGATCTATATCCCTAGAATGCGGGATGCCTCACCTAAGTCCTTCAATGAGAAGCAACTCCCTAGCCAGGTCTTGACAGACTGAAGCAAAGGGATGTCCTTCCCAATGAGTAGTATGTCATCCACATACAATATGAGGAAGACAACTATATCCCCTACAACCTTCTTGTAGACACAAGGCTCATCTTCGTTCTTGATGAAACCAAACTATTTGATTGCATCATCGAATCGAAGATTCCGGCTCCGAGAAGCTTGCTTTAGCCCATAAATGGACCTATGCAGCTTGCATACTCTGTTAGTATGCTGTGGATATATAAAATCATCAGGTTGTGTCAAGTACACATCCTCGAGTAGGTTTCCATTTAGAAACGCGGTTTTGACATCCATCTGCCATATCTCATAGTCATGGTATGCTGCAATAGCAAGCATGATCCGAATGGACTTAAACATCGCTACTGGAGAAAAGGTTTCATCATAGTCAATACCATGAATTTGCTTGGAACCTTTAGCTACCTAGCGACCCTTATAGATAAGTCCATCCATGTCAGTCTTTCTCTTAAAGACCCACTTATACCCAATGGGTTTTACCCCTTCAGGTGGATCAACCAAAGTCCATACTTGGTTGGTGTACATGTATTCCATTTCGGATCTCATGGCCTCTAGCCATTTCTCGGAATCTGGTCTCATCACAGCTTCCTGATAGGTGGTAGGCTCATTCTCTATGAGCACAACGTCATCATGGTCAGACAAGAGAAATGAGTATCTCTCAGGCTGACGATGTATCCTATCAGACCTGCGAAGAGGTATGTATACTTGACCTAGTTATTGTTCCTCAACTCTTTGTGGTTCCAGTTCAACTTCCATCGAGGCTTCAGTGCTATGGTCCGCATCTTGAACTTCTTCAAGATCAAACGTACTCCCACTAATCTTTCTAGAAACAAAGTCCCTTTCTAGAAAGACTCCAGTCTTTGTTACAACTATCTTGTGCTGACTGGGAATGTAGAAGTAATATCCCTTATTTTCCTTGGGATATCCAATGAAATAGCACTTGTCGGATTTGGGTCCTAATTTGTCTGAGACTTGACGTCTAACGTAAGCCTCACAACCCCAAATCCTCATGAAAGACACCTGGGCATCTCTCCCAGTCCATAACCTATATGGTGTCTTTATCACGGCCTTGGATGGAACTCGGTTGAGTATAAAAGCTGCCGTATCTAGAGAATAGCCCCAAAGAAATATCGAAAGATCTGTGTGACTCATCATAGATCGTACCATATCTAATAGGGTACGATTCCTCCTTTCTGATACACCATTCCACTGTGGTGTTCTAGGAGGAGTGAGTTGGGATAGAATCCCACACTCAGCTAGATAGTCACGAAACTCATGGCTAAGGTATTCTCCACCTCGATCTGATCGAAGTATCTTAACACTTTTGCCAAGCTGGTTCTGTACTTCATTCTTAAATTCTTTGAACTTTTCAAAGGATTCAGACTTATGTGTCATCAAGTACAAATAACCATATCTACTGAAGTCATCAGTAAATGTGATGAAGTACCTATAACCGCCTCTAGCCGCGACATTGAAAGGGCCACATACATCACTATGTATAAGTCCTAACAAATCAGTCGCTCTTTCGCTGTGCCCACTAAAGGGAGTCTTGGTCATCTTACCTAGTAGGCATGACTCGCACGTCTCAAAAGATTCAAAATCAAACGAGTCCAGCAAACCATCCTTATGGAGCTGGGATAAGCGCTTGTCATTTATATGACCTAAGCGACAGTGCCAGAGATAAGTTTGGTTCAGGTAATTTGACTTGAACCTCTTGGTATTTATTTTATAAATAGGGCTTTCAAGATCTAGAATGTAGAGTCCGTTCATCATAGGTGCACTACAATAGAACATATCTTTTAAATAAACAAAACAACATTTGTCCTTTATAATAAAAGAGAAACCTTTCTTGTCCAAACAAGAAACTGAAATTATGTTCTTTGTTAATGCAGGCACATAACAACATCCATCTAATTCTAATACAAGCCCAGAGGGCAGAGATAGATGATAAGTCCCTACAGCAGCAGCAGCAACCCGTGCTCCATTGCCTACTCGTAGGTCTATCTCGCTCTTCGTCAATGCTCTGCTATTTCTCAGCGCTTGTACATTAGTACAAATGTGAGAAGCACAACCGGTATCTAATACTCACGATGAAGAAATAGAGAGGTTGACTTCTTTAACATTTATACCTGAAGTAGAAATCTTATTTCTCTTCTTCTTAAGATCTTTCAGGTATCCTATGCAGGTCCTCTTCAAGTGCCCTGCTTGTCCTTGATACAGTTGACAAAGATGTTCAACCATATTTTAAGCGCCCATTAACTCGTGTTGCTCCTGAAGCTCAGAGTTCATGGTCGCGAGCATAAGACAGGACACATCTAATGCGTCAACTTGATGCTTCTTGTAAGCATCTCGGTCAGCTCGCGTGGCAGTGGCAGGAGGAGCCTCCAGAATGGGCTGCTCCAGAACGTACAGTTTACGTTCTTGGGTGAGAACTATTCTCAGGTTCCTGTACCAGTCCAGGAAATTTGCTCCGTTGAGCTTGTCCTTCTCAAGGACAAAACGCAGGGAGAAAGAGTTCGTATTCGACGTCATGGTTGTTAGGATCAATGGTCGTGGCTAGAGAGGGGGGTGTGAATAGCCGCCCCAAATTCTCGTTTCTTTCTACAAACTAGGGTTAGCACAGCAGAAATAAAAACAAGAAACGAAACTAGGAAGGAGAAGAAAATCAAACCTAACACGATGATGTAACGAGGTTCGGAGATAAACTCCTACTCCTCGGCGTGTCCGTAAGGTGGACGAAGCCTATCAATCCGTCGGTGGATGAGACCCCGGAAAAACCGGCTAATAACAACTCCTTCTGGGTGGAGAAACCTCGCCACAATAACTTGCAACAACAAGATAGAAATACAGTAAGAAATACAAACAATATGAATGTAAAACACCTTGCTTGCCTTCGACTGGTTTCCGTTAACGAAGCAGCAACTTCACGGAAGAACAGCAGCAGCTGACCAGCCGGGGAAGCTCACACGAAGCTTCAAGCAGAAGCCAGCTCAGCAAAGCTCAGATCACAGCAGTGAAGAAGAAGAAGCAGTAGATTCGAACCAGAAGTAGAAGGAGAAACTTACGCCTAGAAGCCCTCGATCTCCTTTTATAACCTGCACTGCAAAGAGGACATCGAAGAAGACGGAGATAGCCGTTGTCACTCACAACGGATAGTTCTGGACCGATCAGGCTCCATCCTGATCGGTCCACAGAGTTCCTGATCGGTCATGGGGACCGATCAGGCTAAGCCCTCCTGGACCTTTCTGGACTTAAGGTCTGGACCGATCAGGCATGCTCCTGATCGGTCCGGCTCATCTGATCGGTCCCGGGCCGATCAGATCTTTCTCGATCGGTCCGGGACCGATCCTTCCTTTTCTCGAGCTTCTTGCCTTCGATCGTTGTTTCGATCGGTGCGGCCGATCGGATAACACTCGATGAGCTCTTGTTTAATTCTTGATCGGTCACGGGACCGATCCGAATACGTGTATTTGGATCGATCCAGCGATCGATCCAGCTTATTTTTGCCCAAACCAAGTCCCAAGCCTTCCAAACCAATATCCGGTCAACCTTGACCTATTGGTATCTCATGCTTAGCATCTGGTCACTCCCTTGACCTGCTAAGACTCCCTACCAAGTGTCCGGTCAATCCCTTTGACCCACTTGGTCTTTCCAACACCAGATGTCCGATCATCCTTGATCCATCTGGATTTTTCCCTTGCTCGGCTTCACTCACCAGGACTTTCACCTAGCTTCACTCACTAGGACTTTTACCTGGCTTCACTCACCAGGGTTTCCCATCTGCCTGGCTTCACTCACCAGGACTTTCTCCAACTGCCTGGCTTCACTCACCAGGACTTTCACTTTCACCTAGCTTCACTCACTAGGATTTTCTATCTGCCTTCCTGGTCTAGAAAACGAGCTACCGAGCCCTCTCCGACTTCGTCCGGTCCAGAGAACGAGCTACCAAGCCCTCTCTGACCTAGTCCGGAGAACGAGCTACCGAGCCCTCTCCGACTTCCACATCCGGTCCAGAGAACGAGCTACCGAGCCCTCTCTGACCTAGTCCAGAGAACGAGCTGTCGAGCCCTCTCCGACTTCCACATGCCAAGCTCCCATACTTGGACTTCTCTGTGCCAAGTCTCCATACTTGGATTTTTCCCGTGCCAAACTCCCTGCTTGGACCTTTCCGTGCCAAGTCTCCATACTTGGACTTTTCCCGTGCCAAGCTCCCTGCTTGGACTTTTCCGTGCCAAGTCTCCATACTTGGACTTTTCCCGTGCCAAGCTCCCTGCTTGGACCTTTCCGTGCCAAGTCTCCATACTTGGACTTTTCCCGTGCCAAGCTCCCTGCTTGGACTTTTCCGTGCCAAGTCTCCATACTTGGACTTTTCCCGTGCCAAGCTCCCTGCTTGGACTTCTCGAAATAGATCAACTCAAGTCGGGTCAACCAGGTCAACCTTGACCTAGGGTTGCACCCACAACCTCCCAAGTGTCTGTTCTTGTCAAACATCAAGATACAACTTGAGTCAGGTCAACCAGGTCAACCTTGACCTAATGTTGCACCAACAATCTCCCATCAAAGTACAACTCTCTTCTGTTCTCGTCAAACATCAAAATACAACTCGAGTTAGGTCAACTCGAGTCGGGTCAACCAGGTCAACCTTGACCTAAGGTTGCACCAACAATCTCCCCCTTTTTGATGTTTGACAAAACCATAACCCAACTTAGGTTTTCTAATGTTCTTCCTTGAACATTCTCCCCAAACCTACACTCTCCCCCTTTTTGATACACATCAAAAAGAGTGAATCAAGGTCAAGAGTTTCTTCCTAATAAAAGTCTCATACCTTTCATTGAAACCCTTAATTTCCCCCTTGATACTAAGGTCAACAATTAATTTAGTGATAATCCCATATCACTCAAGTCTTTAGGAGTAAAAACTCCCCCTAAAAGTCAACTCCCCTTGACTAATAGGTAAAATTATCCCTAAAGGTCAACTCCCCCTTGACCATTGCACCAACAATGTCTTGGAGAGTTTCAACCCTTTAGAAATCCAAAACACCAACTTCATTGCTGAAATTTCAGAAATTTCAGACAGCACAGTCGAAACTGGCACACCCTGATCGGTCACCAGACCGATCAGGTCTTCCTCTGGATCGGTCACAGTGACCGATTCAGGCTCCCCTGGACCGATCAGAAACCCTTCTGATCGGTCCACAAACCTGATAAAGGTCTGATAAGTTCTGATTTCTCTCCACGAAATTCAGAAACCTCTAGAAAATTACAGAAAATTCCAAAAATTGTGAAATTTTGAGAATACATTCCTCATAACATATACTATCAAGGAAAAATAGTTTTCTATGAAAATAACTTCCATTTTTCAATCTTGATACAAAGTTCACAAGTCTTTGAAATAGCTCAAAGTTAACTCATCTTTGTATCAACTTGTTCAATGATGAATGCTCTCACTAGAAAAGCTTCATCAAGGTTTTTCAAATCAATTTTGAAATGATTTTAAACCCTTTAATTTGGGACCACAATCTTAGGGCGAAATGTACATGACTCGTACACAAGCTTTCCCTATGATCCCCCAATTTCGAATTAGGCTCATCTAGGTACAAGAACTATGCACCTTGATCCTAACTCATAATCCTAATATCTCACACACATCTAAGGTGTATCAAACACATCCAAGTCAATTTTGATGTGAGATATGGGTTTAGGTTAGCTTAGGCTAACTTCTCATGCATTTTCTAAACAACAATTTGATCTCCATATCAAATTGTGTTTTTGTCCTTAAATCAAATTAATTGATTTTAAATGCAAAAGATGATGACATGACATATAATGATATCATAAGTAAAAACATGTGCCGATGTCATGATGTCATGGCATAAAATGTGAAACTTAAACAAAGCATGACATTTAAACTAACCTAAGCATTATCATGACATTTTAAATGATCATAAAATAAGTATGATGTCATGACATGGCATATGTCAAGCAATATATGGCGAATAACACGTAAAGGTATAGAAAATACCTAATTCTAGCCTTAGTTGCCATTTTTGATCATTTTGCCATAAAATCCATATTCCTAAGTGTATTAGACCTAAAATCATATACTAAGGATTTTTAGATCACTATGTGCCAATTAGATTGACCCTAGAAAACTCTTCAATTGTGATTGGCACATCCTAAACACCTTAGGAATGATTTTCCATTTCATTTCCAAGGCTTGATTACACCTTGAAAATTCCTAAAGTGCCACCTTTTGCCATGATTAGGTTAACTA
Source organism: Zingiber officinale (assembly GCF_018446385.1). Classification (NCBI taxonomy): domain Eukaryota; kingdom Viridiplantae; phylum Streptophyta; class Magnoliopsida; order Zingiberales; family Zingiberaceae; genus Zingiber; species Zingiber officinale. Next base: position 93,233,253 of record NC_056000.1, read on the forward strand.
CCTATTCAAGTAAGGTTGACACACTCTAACTCATCTAGCGTGATGAAATCACGCTCCTAGGAACCCAATACCTATTGGAGCTCATTGGGTTCACTAAATATTCACTAGGGATGACTTCCCTAGCAACCCTCCTAATGACCCTCCTAGGCTTTAAAGCCTTGGTCATTTGGGACTCATCAAGATCCACTCTAGGGGTGACTCCCCTTGTGACTTTGGTGATGGTCTTCCTAGCCCTAGATTTTGTTCCATAATCGAATGGAACATTATGATAAGTGGGCTTGACCACTTGGGACTTAGGTTTGTGACCCAAACCTTTCTTGTCCTTGGACTTGGGTTTTTGTCCCCTAGACCTTAGAGTCAAATCCTCAAGAGCCTTTTCTAGAGAGTCAAGTCTTGACCTCAAGACTTGATTTTTTTTCTCTAATACCTCAAGCTTTAATTTATCATTTTTCTTTGAGGTATTCCTAGGCATATGTCTAGAAGTTTTGGGATTTCTATCTAGGTTCTCCTTAGCCTTAGATGAGTTAATTCTAGGGTTAGCATTTCTAGAATTGTCCTTATCTAGGTTAACATGTTTGGCTCCTAAGCTCATATATTGATTTCTAAGGTTAACATGTTTATCATTATTGGCAATTGCAATAAGGCTACTAGCATGTGTCTTATTATAATTGCAAAAATGAGCCTTAGAGGGTACCTTAGGGTTTGCCTTAGCTCCCCCTATTGATGTGCTCGATCTCTTGTCCTTGTGAGATTGCCTCCCCCTCGGACATTGGCTCCTATAGTGTCCCTTTCGCTTGCATTGGAAGCACACCACGTGCTCCTTGCCCTTGCGTATCGGGACTCCGGCTTCCTTGACCTTTGGCGCCGGTGGAGTCTTCCTAATCCTCCTTGGACACTTACTCTTGTAGTGCCCAAATTCCCTACACTCAAAGCACATTATGAGTAATTTGCTAGAAATTAAAATGCTTGAGTTACCTAGGTTTGAGGATGGATGAACGCTCTCTTCTTCATCCCTTCCGGAGGTAGAAGCTTCTTCTTCTTGCTCCGAACTTGAAGAAGAACTCTCCTCCACTTCATCCTTAGATGTTGAGTGGCCCTCAACTTCTAATTCGACACTTCCATGATGTGAGCTACTTGGCTCACTTGACTCCTCTTCATGGCTTGAATTGAAGCTCTCCTCATGGAACTTCGCCAAGTTGTTCCACAACTCCTTGGCATTGTTGTAACTACCTATCTTACACAAGATATCGTTAGGTAATGAGAATTCAAAAATTTTCAATACCTCATCGTTGACTAGGGATTGGTGGACTTGTTCCTTGGTCCACTCCTTCTCTAGGGTTTCTCCTTTCTTGTCCATCGGAGGCTTGAAACCTAATTGAACACAACTCCAATTTTCAAGGTTAGTCATAAGAAAGTACTTCATTCTTACCTTCCAAAACGCGAAGTCGTCGCGATCGTAGAAGGGTGGAATCGTGACATCTTCTCCGAATAGATCCATTCTCTAGCTCGTGCTCCCCCGGGTGTTGATCCAACGAAGAGCGACCTAGCTCTGATACCACTTGTTAGGATCGATGGTCGTGGCTAGAGAGGGGGGGTGTGAATAGCCGCCCCAAATTCTCGTTTCTTTCTACAAACTAGGGTTAGCGCAGCGGAAATAAAAACAAGAAACAAAACTAGGAAGGAGAAGAAAATCAAACCTAACACGATGATGTAACGAGGTTCGGAGATAAACTCCTACTCCTCGGCGTGTCCGTAAGGTGGACGAAGCCTATCAATCCGTCGGTGGATGAGACCCCGGAAAAACCGGCTAATAACAACTCCTTCTGGGTGGAGAAACCTCGCCACAATAACTTGCAACAACAAGATAGAAATACAGCAAGAAATACAAACAATATGAATGTAAAACACCTTGCTTGCCTTCGACTGGTTTCCGTTGACGAAGCAGCAACTTCACGGAAGAACAGCAGCGCTGACTAGCCGGGGAAGCTCACACGAAGCTTCAAGCAGAAGCCAGCTCAGCAAAGCTCAGATCACAGCAGTGAAGAAGAAGAAGCAGTAGATTCGAACCAGAAGTAGAAGGAGAAACTTACGCCTAGAAGCCCTCGATCTCCTTTTATAACCTGCACTGCAAAGAGGGCATCGAAGAAGACGGAGATAGCCGTTGTCACTCACAACGGATAGTTCTGGACCGATCAGGCTCCATCCTGATCGGTCCACAGAGCTCCTGATCGGTCATGGGGACCGATCAGGCTAAGCCCTCCTGGACCTTTCTGAACTTAAGGTCTGGACCGATCAGGCATGCTCCTGATCAGTCCAGCTTCATCCTGATCGGTCCCCAGGACCGATCAGATCTTTCTCTGATCGGTCCAGGGACCGATCCCCATCCTTTTCTCCCGAGCTTCTTGCCTTCTGATCATTGTTTCCTGATCGGTCTGCAGACCAATCAGATAACACTCAGTAGGCTACTGTTTGGTTACTGATCGGTCACCAGACCGATCCAGATACCCAGTGTATCACTGGATCGATCCACTGATCGATCCAGAGCTTGGTTTTTGCCCAAACCAAGTCCCAAGCCTTCCAAACCAATATCCGGTCAACCTTGACCTATTGGTATCTCATGCTTAGCATCTGGTCACTCCCTTGACCTGCTAAGACTCCCTACCAAGTGTCCGGTCAATCCCTTTGACCCACTTGGTCTTTCCAACACCAAATGTCCGATCATCCTTGATCCATCTGGATTTTTCCCTTGCCCGGCTTCACTCACCAGGACTTTCACCTTGCTTCACTCACTAGGACTTTTACCTGGCTTCACTCACCAGGGTTTCCCATCTGCCTGGCTTCACTCACCAGGACTTTCTCCAACTGCCTGGCTTCACTCACCAGGACTTTCACTTTCACCTAGCTTCACTCACTAGGATTTTCTATCTGCCTTCCTGGTCTAGAGAACGAGCTACCGAGCCCTCTCCGACTTCGTCCGGTCCAGAGAACGAGCTACCAATCCCTCTCTGACCTAGTCCGGAGAACGAGCTACCGAGCCCTCTCCGACTTCCACATCCGGTCCAGAGAATGAGCTACCGAGCCCTCTCTGACCTAGTCCAGAGAACGAGCTGCCGAGCCCTCTCCTACTTCCACATGCCAAGCTCCCATACTTGGACTTCTCCGTGCCAAGTCTCCATACTTGGACTTTTCCCGTGCCAAGCTCCCTGCTTGGACCTTTCCGTGCCAAGTCTCCATACTTGGACTTTTCCCGTGCCAAGCTCCCTGCTTGGACTTTTCCGTGCCAAGTCTCCATACTTGGACTTTTCCCGTGCCAAGCTCCTTGCTTGGACTTCTCGAAATAGATCAACTCAAGTCGGGTCAACCAGGTCAACCTTGACCAAGGGTTGCACCCACAACCTCCCAAGTTTCTGTTATTGTCAAACATCAAGATACAACTTGAGTCAGGTCAACCAGGTCAACCTTGACCTAATGTTGCACCAACAATCTCCCATCAAAGTACAACTCTCTTCTGTTCTCGTCAAACATCAAAATACAACTCGAGTCAGGTCAACTCGAGTCGGGTCAACCAGGTCAACCTTGACCTAAGGTTGCACCAACAATGGTTATCTACAACAGATAAATGCAGAAAATAAATATCATATTATTTTAAATCATTTAATTAGACCTTTAACTAAATGATGCTCCCACTGAATTATATAATTTTTGTAGAATCAAGTGAGTGATGTGGTCAAACCACACTTACTAGATTCTAACCAACTAGCTATAATTCGTGTGGGACAAGATCCACATCATACTACGCCTTGAGTTAGCTTTGGCTAAATCACCCAAGACTAAGTATGATCGGTAGGTAACAAATTACCATTACATCTCTATGCAACTCTTGTTTATAGGATCATTATCCGCAGTTATATTAAAACTTGAGTTAGCTTTGGCTAATACGCCCAAGAATTAATATAAATGTGATTATGTCCTATATTCTAACCGTTGGAAATATGCCTATAGTTTTATTCTATCCAACCGAGTTAACTAGTTACTCAATCTAATTGAGTTATACTCACCCATGCGTTGATAGGCGGGACCAAGATTGTCCCTCCGTACCCTACCAAGATAATATGTGTTGCTCTTCTTTGGCAGATTCAACAACACATGTGATCGAGGTAGTGATAGGTATCACGGCATGGTAGGCATTTTAGAGTTGACGCGATTTAGATCTAATCTAATCGATGATGTGTATCATATACTCAATTTAGATCTAATCTAATCGTAGAGGAGGTGCATCATGTGCGTGACTTAGATCTAATCTAATCGTCGAGATGTATCATATACGCGATTGATCGAATCGAATCGTTAAGACGCTAATTAACTACTTTACTAGCATGCATCAAATACACACATACAAGCAATTAATTATACTATTTGTGATTAGTCATGGCCCTACTATGATCTTCTCAAGCCAATGAGAAGATCGGATGGTCAACCTAGGGTCCACAGCTTCTCAAGCTCCTCCCTTTGACCATCTTGTGTTGCTCGCGCCCTCCTCGTAACTTCGTCTCGAGTGGACCTTCCATGGCTCCAATTTTGTACATTACAATTTTGAAACTCGAGTTACATTCGAGTCTAAACTAATTTACAACAAGAATATAAGAGAAAGGCACGACACGCAGATCGCGTATCAAGAATACAGCACACACAATCACATGACGGCACGCAGGCCGTATTATGAATTACAACACAAATATATACCAATCCATTTGGGTCTTTTTGGGGCATGACTATCACAAATTATACATAATTCTAAATTATGTAATTTCCATAATTTTCTGTAATTTTAATACCAATTTTTATAATTTTTACGAGTAAAAATTCCCGGCGGTCCCGTTTAGCTGTTTTCGGGCGCAATCGCGGAACGAATCCCCTTCCGGGGCCAGAGGAAGCGCCCCTAGCCGCGATCTAACCATCGCTAGTGTCCCTAAGCGATCCAATAGTGCCTTAGCCCGCTGTCCCAAAAAGTTTTGGGGCGAAACCTTGCCGTTTCGGAAAAATCTTCTCGGTAGTCGAAGCCAGCAATTGTAGAAACACTTGTGCTTCACTTCTACGAGAAAATTACCCATAAAAACTATAAAATACTTAAAATTAAAGAATGTTACAGAATCTATATTTTTCATAAAAATACAATCTAAACTCGTACAAGTGTTCGAACGTGGCTCTGATACCACTGTTGAGTTTTTCGGGCCACGAAAACCGCTTTTTCGCGTCGTGGAAACCCCGAAACTCCCGCCACCGGATCCGTGCGAAGATAAAAATATCGAAAACATTATGAGTACGAGTTTCTAAACGTCGATCTATAGTAGATCTATAAAGGAGAAGGAATATACCCTTGATGCGAAGTCCTTCGCAATCCCGCTTGTCCTCGGTTCGTCGGATCTCGAAAGTGTCAAAGTAGACACTTCTCTATGTGTATCCACACAAGCAAGAGATGGAGAAGAACCTCTAAGGATGTGCTAGCAACCTTAGAGATCAGTAATGGAGGAGAGGGAGAGTAAGAAGAAAACTAGAGAGGAAGAAGATGGGAGTTTCAAAAACAAAAATGAAACTTCACAAGAGTTGAATGTGGTCGGCCACATTAAGAGATGTTTTAACCTCCATGGGATACCAAGAGTCACAATTCTTGGTAACTCCCATGAGGTGACATCCTACTTAAGTAACCATGGTGATGTGGTGCATCATCATTGGCCCATTCATTGCCAACTCACCAATGAGGTGGCAAATGGTCAAGTCAAAATTGACCCTTCATCTTCCTCTCAAGTCAAGTCAAATTTGACCACTTCTCTCCCATGGTTGATCAAATCTAACCATTGGTTCAAGTCAATTTTAATTTAATGAATCTCTATTCATTGAATTAAATTAATTCAATGAGCCTAAGTCCAAATTAGACTCATCTAATACATGAACCAAATTGAGTCCAACTCAATTAGCCTACTTTGGATTACTCTTAATCCAATTTGGTTCATCACATGAACCTAATCCTTTAGGTTCATCAAATGAACCTAATCTTCATCTAATTGCCCTGAGTGTGTGACCCCTATAGGTTCTTGTAATGTTGGCAATGCTCGTAAACCAATTTAGAAGCATAAGTAATGAGCGGTATCTAGCAACACATCATTACTACACAAGTTATAAGAATGTTGAGATCCAATATCACCTTGTGACTACTAATTGTGACTCCTCACAATATATGACATTGTCCTTCTATCCTAGACATCTAGATTGATCAATGTGAGGCATAGACCGTGTCATCCTTTAATCAATCTAAATCTTGAACTCCAAGTAGACTCACTAAATCAAATGAGCTCAATATCTCATATTGACTCATTTGGGCATGGCCATGCACTTCGTGGTCTCACTCTATCAAGAATATCGATGTCTCTCCCGTCATATAGGAGGGATAGATCCCATCTACATCACTCACATCCCTCTGCATAATTCGTTACATACCCAGTAATCACCTTTATAGTCCACCCAGTTACGGGTGACGTTTGACGAAACCAAAGTACATAACTCCTTATGTAGGGATCCATGGTGACTTTAGGTCCAAGAACTAGTAGTCATACTAATAGTCACATGAGAAAGTATATGACACTCATATAACAATCCATGATACTTTTTCATGGCGGATCATTCAGTATACATTATCCAATGCATACCCATGTGTCAACTTGATATCTCTATATCCATGACTTGTGAGATCAAGTCATCGAGTTGACCTACATGCTAGTCTTATTGCATTAACATTGTCCCTGAATGTTAATACTCGACTAGGAATGATTAAGAGTAGTGTTCCCTATATCATCTCACTATTGGTTCAACTAACAGATTGATATAGGTGAGAACCTTCTACTCAAGGACGCTATTATATTTAGTTTATTTGGCACCAATACAAGTAAGTATAATAACCAAAAAATAAATGTCTTTATTTTTATAAGAATATGATACAACAAGTCCATAATACAATCATCAAATGATTGGCTCTAGGGCTCTAACTAACATCCTGCACCTTCTTCCATATAATGCCTCATACAGAGCTATACCTATGGTGACTTGATAACTTTTATTATAAGTAAACTCTACCAAGGCCAACTTTGACTCCTAGCTTCCTTTAAAGTCAATCATACAGGCTTGCAACATATCTTCCAAAATCTGAATCACCTGTTCAGATTGACCATCAGTCTGTGGATGAAAAGCGATGCTAAAGGTGAGCTTTGTACCTATCCCACAATGCAAACTTTCCCAAAATATGGATGTAAATTTTGGATCTCTATCTGACACGATCCGAGCTAGAATTTCATATAATCGTACTATATCTCATATATACAGTTCTACATATTGCGTCATAGTAAAGGTAGTTTTTACTGGTAGAAAGTGTGCTAACTTCATCAGTCAATCCACAATAACCCACACATCATTTGATCCCCTAGGCGAGGTTGGTAATCCTACCACAAAGTCCATAGCCACATCTTCCCACTTCCAGGTGGGAATCGGAAGTGGTTCTAGTAGTCTTGCTGGCCTCTGATGTTCGGCCTTCATCTGTTGGAAAGTAAGGCACTCGTGAACTACTTTAATTATGTCTCTCTTCATGCCCGACCATTAGTACAATAGCTGTATGTCCTTGTACATTTTCATACTTCTGAGATGAATAGAGAATGGAGTGGTATGCACCTCAATTAGGAGGTCCTCCCTGAGTGACCCGACCTTATGCACCGAAATGTGGCCCTTGTATCGCACAATCTCATCAACAGTCAAGTAGACAACATGTCCCTTTGCTTTATCTCTACGTCTCCATTCCATTAACTGCTGATTGGATGTTTATTCTACCTGGATCTAGTCTAGTAGGTTTGATTTAACGGTTAGTGTCGACAAACTAATCTACTCATTTGGTGCTAACACTTCCAAACTCATCTGTTGAAATTGTAAGAGATCGGTGGCCGGCTTGAAGGGGGGTTGGATAGCTAGGTCACCCCCAACTTCTTTTCTTCTCTACAAAAGATTAGTGCACACGCGGAAATACAACTAACTAATGAAAACAATAAAGAAAGAATACCAAATCGCTAACAAGCTCGATGTAACGTGGTTCGGAGATTGCTTGCTCCTACTCCACGGTGTGTCCTTGAGGTGGACGAGCCTTTGATCCTTCGGTGGATCAATCCCCGACAATCTCGGGCTAGAGCTTTCTCCTTCTCGGTGGAGCAAACCTCTCACAAAGGATCTCTTCCTCTTTACAATGATGAACTTAGGTTTAGGAGGAAAAGAGTAGGCTTGGAAGCTTTGGGCAATAACAAGGAGTTATTCAATAAGCATGAGTTGCCTCCTTCAAGCCCCAAAGCTTCCCTTAAATAAGAGGAGAGAGTTGGTCATCATATCAACTCATCTCGGCACCAGTCGACTGGTAAAACCATCAGTCGACTGGTGTAACCGTTAGAGGTAGCCAACGGCTACTTTCCAACACCAACGGTCATTTACCAGTCGACTACTAAAACTAGCAGTCGACTGGTAGCTATTTGCTGAGCAAACAGAATGCTTCTGTTCGCTGCCAGTCGACTGCTAAAACATGCAGTCAACTGGTGCAGTCGACTGCTAAAAGTTGCAACCGATTGGTCTGCACCTTGTTACACACTCACACTCATCCTCTCCGGAGTCACCCTTGAAGTCCTCTTCCTCGACCTTGGTCCCTCAGATGCACCCAAGCTCGTGGCTCCTCTCCGTGCCATCCTTCACGTTGCCTTGAAGTCTACTTCCCTCGGCTCCACTCCGTCACTCCTCGTCCGACGGTCCCTCGGATGCCTTCCACACCATCCTTCACCGACTCAAGGATCCGAGCCCTAGGATGAGCTTCCTAAGCTTAGTTGCACCAAGCTCCTTATGTGTGTTTCACCAAGTCCTGCAAGACTCAAACACACATATCAAACACATATGAAAGCCTAACTTAAACTCTTTGACACACACATCAAAACTATGATCGTACCGATCAAACTTAGGTCGATTGCACCAACAATCTCCCCCTTTTTGATGTGTGACAATATGTTTAAGTTAGGCATTAATAACAACATGAAAATTAAAAGTAATATGTAAACATGAAGCATAATTCCCAAGCTCCCCCTTAACATATGCACTTCAACCTTAACTTTCAAGTTTTGCACACAATTAGGTTTCTAACTTAAAACTTTCCCATTTCTCCCCCTTTGACACCATCAAAAATTGTACCAAACATGTACACATACCTAGGTATCAATGTGGACTTAAAATTTCCCAAAATCAGCTCTTGACAGTGCTAGAAAACAGGTACCAGTCGACTGCTAACTGTCACAGTCGACTAGCACATTACTAAGCTAAATTTCAGCCTTCCGAAGTCAACTTCAGAAATGCATAAAAAATTCTAGAAAATTCAAAAAATTATGAAATTTTGAACACATATTTCTTTTAATGTCGTTTAATAAGGAAAAATATGTTTCCATGAAAATTCATTATATTTTTGAAGTTTTGATAAAAACTCAAACACCTTAAAAAACACTCAAGTTTGTATCAAATTAAATCCTAGTTTTGAATTCATATGTTTTAAAATAACTATCCACTCTAAATAAAACATAGAATTGTTTTCAAAACATTTGAAATGTCCAACTATGATCTATGGGCAAGATGTCCATTAATTGAACATTTGCTTTCCTCATAGTTGGCCTTTGACCCTCAGATTGATACATCACATAACTCATCAAAATGCCATAAGCATAAGTGAATTATTTGTATCATCCTAATATCTCACATTTATGGTTAGAAAATAATGCAAGTCATTGTGAGATAAAGGTAACCTCTACTTAGCCCTTTTGATCATGAATTTCTATCAAGGCTAAGTGCTCCCCCTTAAGGTCTCAAGTCAACCATTTTCAAGGATTTGAATTATGATTTCCACGGTCGACTTGACCTAAAATCCTCTAACCCTTGAGGATTGATTTTGGCACCCAATAGAAATTCTTTCTAATTGGATTAATCAAATATTCCTTGGGGATCCATTTTCTATCTATGGTCTTGGTTTTTGATTGCCCCCTAGCAAGTAGACAATGGTAGGTCTTTTCATTGTTGGGTTCATTGTATCCTAGCCCATTTTTCTTAAAACTTGCCCTTTGGCTCCCAATTATCATGTTTAGGGTTTTAGATCCAATTTCAAATTTTCTAAGGGCATTTGTAAGGTATTCTACCTTTTCCCTTAAAGCCTTATTTTCTTCTTCTAAACATGAATCATTTGAATTAGTAGAAGAAGCATGCATATCATCATCCCTAATAGACATGGATTCTAATTTTTCTTTAAGCATGCAAATGTCATTTTTCAAGGTTTTATTTTTCCTTTTTGCCTTGAACAAATCATCATTTGTACTTTTAATGATCTTAATTAAAACATGAGGAGGAAGATTGTATACCTCACTTACCAAGACGTCCGAATCCGATGTTTGACCTCCCCCTTCACTTGAGCTCCCTTCTTCATCTTCACTTGAGCTCTTTCCCTCTTCATTTTCGGATGAGGGGAGGCTACATCATCAATTCCCATTAGAGTAAAATTGACTACATGGTGCTCCTCTTCCTCCGATGATGATGATGGATCATCCCATGTTTCTTTTAGGTTTTGAGCCTTCTTCCCTTTTTCTTTTGTCTTCTTCTCCTCCTTCTTCTTCCCTTCCTTCTTCTTCAAGAGAGGACAATCATCTCTTATGTGTCCTTCTCCTTGACAATTATAGCAAATGATCTTCCTTGTCCTACTTTTGCTTCTAGAACTTTTCCTAGCACGAGATTTGTTAGAAGAAAAAGATTTAAATGCCTTTCTCATCTTCCTTACCATATATGCCTCTTGATCGCTATCCATTGAGGCACTTGATTCATCGGAGTCGGAAGATGGTGGTGATGAAGATTTCTTCTTCTTTCCATTTCCCTTGTTTGCCACAAGGGCTACTCCTCTTGATCTATGAGCTTCTCCATCTAATCCTTCAACTCTTGTTTCGTGAAGCTCCATTGTTGAGAAGAGTTCATCTAGAGAGGATTTCTCTAGATCCTTTGATATGTAGTATGGATCTACAATAGAGCTCCAAGTTGTGGTTCTTGGGAAAGCATTTAGGGCTTTCATCATCATGTCAGAATTTGAAAGTGTCTCACCTACACTTGTTAGCCCATTAATAATTTCCTTAATTCTAGAATGTAAAATTGATACTTTTTCTCCTTTCTCAAGCTTGATATTGTTGAGTTGAGTTTGAAGGAGGTCTCTTTTTGCCAATTTTGCTTCCGATGTCCCTTCATGAAGCTCCACTAGCTTTTCCCACAAGTCTTTGGCACTTGTATAGTTTCCAATTCTTGTTACTTCTTGTTGTGGAAGAACATGTAGTAGGTGATGCATTGTCTTGGAATTTGCTAGATGCTCTTCTTTTTGCCTTTTGGTCCATCTTGTTATGTCGATTGTCTCATTGCATTCATCCTTGGGTTCTTCAAAACCACTTCTCATGATTAGCATAATGTCAAAATCGGTATTGAAAAATACCTCCATTTTCTTCTTCCACCATGAGAAGTCCCCTTCGAATTTGGGTGGATGAATATTTGAGCCGGCCATTTTGATGAAATGCTCTTCTCGGCGATTAGTCCGTTGAAGGGAGTCCTTGCTCTGATACCACTTGTAAGAGATCAGTGGCCGGCTTGAAGGGGGGTTGGATAGCTAGGTCACCCCCAACTTCTTTTCTTCTCTACAAAAGATTAGTGCACACGCGGAAATACAACTAACTAATGAAAACAATAAAGAAAGAATACGAAATCGCTAACAAGCTCGATGTAACGTGGTTCGGAGATTGCTTGCTCCTACTCCACGGCGTGTCCTTGAGGTGGACGAGCCCTTGATCCTTCGGTGGATCAATCCCCGACAATCTCCGGCTAGAGCTTTCTCCTTCTCGGTGGAGCAAACCTCTCACAAAGGATCTCTTCCTCTTTACAATGATGAACTTAGGTATAGGAGGAAGAGAGTAGGCTTGGAAGCTTAGGGCAATGACAAGGAGTTATTCAATAAGCATGAGTTGCCTCCTTCAAGCCCAAAAATTCCCTTAAATAAGAGGAGAGAGTTGATCATCATATCAACTCATCTCGCCACCAGTCGACTGGCAAAACCATCAGTCGACTGGTGTTACCGTTAGAGGTAGCCAACGGCTACTTTCCAGCACCAACGGTCATTTACCAGTCGACTGCTAAAACTAGCAGTCGACTGGTAGCTTTTGCTGAACAAACAAAATGCTTTTGTTCGCTGCCAGTCGACTGCTAAAACATGCAGTCAACTGGTGCAGTCGACTGCTAAAAGTTACAACCGACTGGACCGCACCTTGTTACACACTCACACTCATCCTCTCCGGAGTCACCCTTGAAGTCCTCTTCCTCGGCCTTTGTCCCTCAGATGCACCCGAGCCTGCGGCTCCTCTCCGTGCCATCCTTCACGTTGCCTTGAAGTCTACTTCCCTCGGCTCCACTCCGTCGCTCCTCATCCGGCGGTCCCTCGAATGCCTTCCACACCATCCTTCACCACTCAAGGATCCGAGCCCTATGATGAGCTTCCCAAGCTTAGTTGCACCAAGCTCCTCATGTGTGTTTCACCAAGTCCTGCAAGACTCAAACACACATATCAAATACATATGAAAGCCTAACTTAAACTCTTTGACACACACATCAAAACTATGATCGTACCGATCAAACTTAGGTCGATTGCACCAACAGAAATAATGATATTAACTATTGTTGGGTTGTCAACTGTGACAGCATCGCGGACTTGCGACTCAGAGCTTCTACCACCATATTAACCTTACCTAGATGGTAATTAATGTTGCAGTCATAGTCCTTAACCAACTCCAACCATTGTCACTGCCTCATATTGTATTTTAAGCTTTTGTGGTAAGTAAAAATCTCACAACGTTCCCCATAAAAGTAATACCTCCAAATCTTTAGAGCAAAGATGAATGTCACTAATTCCAAGTCATGTGTGGGATAGTTTTGCTCATGCACCTTTAACTGACGAGAAGCATAGGCAATTGCCTTCCCATTTTGCATTAGCACGTCCCATAAACCATTCTTGGATGCATCTGTGTATACTATGAACCGGCCTGAACCGCTTGGAATTGCAAGTATCGGAGCTGTCATCAATCTTTCTTTCAGCTCCTCGAAACTCTTCTCACACTAGTCCATCCATTCATACTTTACCTCCTTCTTAGTTAGTGAAGTTAGGGGTAGGACAATTTGTGAGGAATTCTGGATGAACCTTCGATAGTAGCCTGTCAACTCTAAGAAGCTTCGAAATTTAGTAACATTTCTCGGAGTAACCAAGTTCTGGATTGCCTCTACTTTAGCTGGATCCACCTCTATACCCTTCTCTGAGACTATGTGTCCCCGGAGTGGAATCTGCCCTAACCTGAAGATGCATTTGCTAAACTTCGCATATAATGGTTTATCCTTTAGAGTCTGCAACACCATTGTCAGGTGTTGACGATGTTCTTCATGACTCCGAGAGTAAATTAATATGTGATCAATGAAAATGATAACAAATTGGTCAAAGTACGGCTGGAAGATCTAATTCATCAAATCCATAAAGACTACTGGGGTGTTAGTAAGCCCAAATGGCATAACTAGAAACTCGTAGTGATCGTAACGAGTTTTGAATGTAGTTTTATGGGCATCCTCCTCTTTCAGCTTTACTTGATGGTAGCCAGACCTCAAGTCAATCTTTGAAAATACTTTTGCCTCTTATAGTTGATCGAACATATCATCAATACTGGGCAGTGGGTATTTATTCCTGACTGTAACCCGATTCAGTTCCCAGTAGTCAATGCACAGACGCATTGTCCCATCCTTCTTGCACACAAATAACACCGGCGCTCCCCATGGTGACACACTCGGTCAAATGAAACCCTTGTCCAGTAGCTCCTGCAGTTGCTCCTTCAATTCTTTCATTTTTTATGGGCGCCAATCGGTACGGTGCTTTAGACGCCGAAGTGGTTCTAGGCATCAATTCTATCCCAAACTCCACCTCTCTAACAGGAGCAATCCTGTAATGTCATCTGGGAAGACTTCTAGAAAGTCCTGAGTCAGCTCCACTGTAAGGAACTAGGACGGTAAACACGTAAAAGCGCAGCAGAAAACATCTAGTTCCTCTAGAAGATTCATGCGAAAGGAAACCATATACTAAACATGAGAGGATTATACCTTTGATGTGTGCCCTTCGTAATCCCAATAGCAACCCTTCTTTGGATGCAAATCTCAGCGTGATCAAGTGTTTGTGCCTCTATGATATCCACACTAGCATGTTCCATTCATCTCATGAACTCTCGATCTGAAGAAGAACCAACTTTATGGTGCTAGCCACACAAGGTGATTCGGCCATGAGGAAGGATCGACCAAGAGGAAGAATAAGAGGAAGGAGAAGAAGACAAAAAATGAACTTCTTACAATCAATGGCCAAAATTCCTCCTTTTGTACTCCCATGGAATACCAAAAGTCCATTTGGCTCATAATCTCCCTTTTGACTCTTGATTTTCTTCATGAATTGACTCTTAGTCATCTTTCATGAAGAGTCTTTTGGTCAAGTCAAACTTGACCTTTCATCTTCCCTTTTGGCCAAGTCAAAATTGATCTTTCCTCTTCCTTGGTGAATTCAAGTTCACCCAATGAGTCTAACTCATTGAACCTTATCAATCCCAATTGACTCCATGGACATCAATCCAAATTGACTCCATGAATCTAATTCAAATTAGACTCAATCCAATAATTGGATCCAATTGAGTCTAACTCAATGAGTCTAATTCAGATTAAACTTCTCTTTGTTTTCCTCTTAATAGATAGGATTGTTATATTGGATTAACCATTAATCCAATAATCCAATAAGCCTAATCATCTCATAATTAGCTCTTAGGGCTATTACTAATAATCTCCCACTAGCACTAGTGTCAATCATTACAAAGATGATACCAACACTTTAGATTAATCCATTAATCTTAAAATCCTTAGTATTTTAGTCAAACTAAAATATCAATCTCCAAACGAACATGTTCTTTATGTGTGACCCAATAGGCTCTCGTAACGTTGGCAATGTATCCAAATCAATGTTTTAGATACATAAACAATGAGTGACATCTAGCAATGCATCATTGCTACCCAAGTGACGAGAAAGTCGAGATCCGACCTAACCTGTCCATGGCTATTATCTTGTATGACTTAGTCCCTCTATCCTTGATATCTAGATTGATCAATGAGGCATAAACTGTGTCATCCTCTTATCAATCTTTATGTTTCTTGATCTCCAAGTAGACACACTCAAAACAAATAAGTTCAATATCTCATATTGACTCATTTAAGCATGACCATGCATTCTTGTGTCCTACTAATCAAGGGCCCCACAGATATCACTTCCATTATATGGAAGGGATAGATCCCTCCTCATAACTCATTGCATATCCAGTGATCAACTTTATAGTCCACCCTGTTACAGGTGACGTTTGACGATACCAAAGTACACAACTTCTTATGTAGGAAGCGTAGTGACTTCAGGTCTAAGGACTATTCATACCAATAGTCACATGAGAATGTTTATGACACTCATATAATGATCCATGAAACATTCTCATGACGGGTCAATTCAGTACATATTTTCTAATATATACACATGTGTCAACCTGATATCTCATATCCATGACTTGTGAGATTAAGTCATCTGTTGACCTATATGCTAGTCTCAGCGCATTAATATTGTCCTTGTATATTAATACTTGACTAGGAATAATTAAGAGTAGCGTTCTATATATCTACAATAACCCACTATCAATTCAGTCAATTGATGTGTTATATAGACTAGAACCTACGACCCTAGGACATTATTATATTTATCCATTCAGCACTGAAATGAAATAAATATAATAACCATAACCTTTGTCCTTTAATGAAATAACGAAATATGATACAAAAAATTCTAAGTCAATCAACTCTTGATTGCCTCTTAGGATTTACACTAACATTCTCCTTATGTCACTAGTGTCAATCACTAAAATATCTAATATCCATTGACCTAGTGTGACCATCATGCTTCCTCGGTGCCAAAGCCTTGCTCAAAGGATCCGTAATATTAGCATTGTTCGGTTCTCTACATATCCTCACATCTTATATATCGATGATCCTTCGAATGAGATGGAATCGTTGTAGTATCCAATACCCAGGACCGCCATTTAAGTAACATACATACCCTAACTATGATCTAGAATCATCCTTGTCAATTTGGAAGCTTGCACCACCGTAACCCTTTACAACAACCGTTGTAACCCTTTACAGCAAGCTCTTTATCGCCTCCAAAGATTAATAAATAATCTTGAGTTCTTCTCAAGTACTTAAGAATATTCTTGACTGTTGTCCAGTAACCTTCAACTAGATCTGACTGGTATCTGCTCATCATGCTTAAGGCATACGAGACATCTAAGACAGTACAAAGCATGGCGTACATGATAGACCCTATAGCAAATGCATAAGGAATTTGATCCATGCGGTCCCTTGCTTCCTTAGAAGAGGGGCATTGAGTCTTCGAAAGGTTTGTATCATGTGACATTGGTAGGAATCCCTTCTTGGAATCCTACATGGCAAAACGTTTAAGCACCTTGTCAATATATATATACTTACTTAGACCAAGCAATCTCTTAGATCTATCTCTATAGATCTTGATGTCTAAAATGTAGGCTGCTTCACCTAAGTCATTCATCGAGAAATAATTCTCAAGCCAAGTCTTCACTAACTTAAGAGTAGAGATATCATTTCCAATGAGAAGTATGTCATCTACATAAAATAAGAGAAAGATGACTGTGCTCCCACTAACCTTCTTGTAGACACAAGGTTCATCTTCATTTTTGATGAAACCAAACGTTTTGATCGCATCATCCAATTGAAGATTCCAGCTTCTAGAAGCTTGCTTTAATCCACAAATGAATCTTTGCAACTTACAAACCTTTCTAGTATACTTTGGATCTACAAAACCCTCAGGTTATGTCATGTACACATCCTCGAGTAGATTTTCGTTAAGAAATGTAGTTTTGAAATCCATCTGCCAGATCTCATAATCATAGTAAGCAGCAATAACAAGCATAATCTGAATAGACTTTAGCATCGTAACTGGTGAAAATGTTTCATCATAGTATATACCATGAATCTGCTTGAATCATTTAGCCACCAATCTACCTTTATACGCCCATCCATGTTTCATCGTAACACGCCCATCCATGTTAGTCTTCACCTTGAAGACCCACTTACACCCAATGGGTTTGATCCCTTCAGGTGGATCAACCAAAGCCATACTTGGTTAGTGTACATGGATTCCATTTCGGATCTCATGACCTCTAGTCATTTTCCAGAATCTAGGCACTGTACAACTTCCTGATACGATGTAGGCTTATTGAGACCAATAAGCTCTACATCACCATGATCAGACAAGAGAAAAGAGTATCTCTCAGGTTGATGACGGGTCCTATCAGATCTATGTAGAGCTTGTGCTAATTGAACAGGTTGTTCTTGTGGTGTAACAACATCATGATCCACAACATCTTGTGGTTCCTGTTCAGTTTCCATCAAGGTGTCAGTGCAAGTTTGTGCATCTTGAATTTCTTCACGTTTGACTTTACTCCCACTAGTTTTTCTAGAAACAAATTCCCTTTCTAGAGAGACACCAGTTCTTGCAACAAGCACCTTGCCTTGTGTGGGATTATAAAAGTAGTATCCCTTTGTTTCCTTGGGATATCCTATAAAATAGCACTTGTCTGATTTGGGTCCTAGTTTATTTGAGACTTGTTGTTGAACGTAAGCCTCACAATCCCAAATCTTCATGAAAGACATCTTGGGACTCTTGTCGGTCCATATTATCATATATGGTGTCTTTATGACAGCCTTAGATGGAATGCGGTTAAGTGTGAAAGCAACCGTCTCTAGAGCATGTCCCCAGAAGGAAGTAGGAAGATCTATTTGACTCATCATCGATCATACCATATCTAATAAAGTATGATTTCTCCTTTCTGATACACCATTCCATTGTGGTGTTCCAGGTGGAGTGAGTTGAGATATGATCTCACACTCAAGGAGATGGTCATGAAACTCTTGGCTAAGGTATTCCCCACCTCGATCTGATTGAAGTATCTTAATACTCTTACTAAGTTGGTTTTATACTTCATTCTTGAATTCTTTGAACTTTTTCGAAGGATTCTAACTTGTGTCTCATCAAATACACATAGTTATACCTATTGAAATCGTCAGTAAAAGTAATGAAGCAATGGTAGTCTCCTCTAGCTGCTACTCTAAAAGGGCCACATACATCTGTATGTATGAGTCCTAACAAGTCATTTACTCTTTCGCTGTGTCCACTAAATGGAGTCTTTGTCATTTTGCCTTGAAGATAAGATTTGCATGCCTCATATGATTCAAAATCAAATGAGTCCAAAAACCCATCCTTATGAAGTTGGGATATGTGACTCTCATTTATGTGACCCAAGCGACAATGCTAGAGATATGTTTGGTATTTATGTTATAGATTGGGTTATCAAAGTCTAGAACATAGAGTCCATTCACAAGATATGCACTACAATATAACATTTTATTGAAATAAACATAATAACATTTGTCCTTTATTAAAAATGAAAAACCTTTCTTGTCTAACAAGAAATAGATATAATGTTCTTAGTTAAAGCAGACACATAATATCACTCTTCAAGTTTTAAAATAAATCCAGTGGGCAAAGATAAAGATTATGTTCCTACAGCTATAACAACAACTCTTGCTCCATTACCTACTCGTAGGTCGACTTTGCCCTTTGTCAATGATTTACTATTTTTCAGCTTCTACACATTAGTACAAATGTGGGATGCACATCCGATATTTAATACCCATGAAGAAGAAATGGATAGATTGACTTCTATGACATATATACCTGAGACTAAAGTCTCACTTCTCTTCCTTTTTAGTTCCTCTAGGTACACCTTGTAGTTCCTCTTCCAATGTCCAGTCTCACCACAGTGGAAGTAGGTTCCTTCCTTAACAACTCTACCTTTGGGTTTCAATGCATGAGTCTTGCTCTTGTCTTTGGCTTGGGTGTTATCCTTACCTTTGAGCTTCCATTTGCCTTTTCCCTTTTGCATCATCAAAATTATACTAGGTGATCATGTCTGAGAAGCTTGACAAAACAGAGAGCTAGAAGGAAAAAACCCACTGCCTCGATGGAGAATAATACTTGCTTGAATGCCAATCCGAGAAACCAGAGCGGATTGGGGGGGGGAGTAGAATCACAGAATACCTTCCTGGTGCAAAGCTCTAACGGCGAGAGGGAAATCCAACAGAAGAAGACCCAGATCCGGAGCTTCCTAGGCTTCCTGCGCACAAGAGACCAACCAACACTATCGTCAGTGACCTAAGACCAGGGTGGGAATCCCTGGCTAGGCCCTCCGACGCTCAAGTCAGTGATCTCTCGCGGTGTGGAAGAAGAAAGAAGAAGAAGCAGATGAACAGTAGTTGAAAATTAGGGTTATGAATGTGCGCAATGATGTGAACTTACCTAGCCAACGGAGAGGATTCCCCTTTTTATACCACTTCAACAGTAGTTGAAAATTAGGGTTATGAATGTGCGCAATGATGTGAACTTACCTAGCCAACGGAGAGGATTCCCCTTTTTATACCACTTCACATAACCTCCGTAGTCATGAAGTGGACCCCGGTTTGTTAGAGTTTGTTGTGAGATGACGTAAGCTGCATACTTGTGGTAAATGACTTTTAAGGAATCTTTTTTGTACCCCAGATGTACCTTCTTTGTCGTCTAGTACCTGCAAAATAGTCTAAAAGCACATTTCCCGCCAAATATATAACACTTGTTATACAATCACATACTACAAATATCTTCAGGAACTACTTTATTTGAAATATTACTTTTCTTCTGTTTCACAAGTTCTTTTAAAGTGTTTCTATCTTTCCTACTCGCCCCTCCTGTTTTTGCTAATATACCAATGTTCCTTGTATTGATCGGGGCTAAGCTTAATTAGGTTTGATCAATTACTATTACCTCTCATGAGGCTCCTTGGGCAATGCCCGTTCGTGCTCCTCTATGTTCGTTATCCCAGCTGGCACTGGGCTATATTTTATCAAGTATGTAATTTTTATCAAATATCTTTTCAAGGTATTATTCAGCTTGGCCTATATTTGGCTTTCCTTCTTAAAGGTATGCCTCGATCGATAGTGGCCTACCTCCTTTGAGGTATATGCTGATCGATATGGGTCTGCCTCCTTGGAGACATATCCCGGCCGATATTGGCCTTCTTTCCTGAAGGTATGTCTCAATCGATATTGGCCTACCTTATTTGAGGTATATCTCGGTCGATATTAGCCTACCTCCTTTGAGGTATATGCTAATCGATATTAGCCTACCTCCTTTGAGGTATATGATAATCGATATGGGTCTACCTCCTTGGAAGCATATCCCGACCGATATTGGCCTTCCTTTCTGAAGGTATGTCTCGATCGATATTTGCCTACCTCCTTTGAGGTATATCCCGGTCAACATTAGCCTACCTCCTTTGAGGTATATGCTAATCGATATGGGTCTGCCTCCTTGGAAGCATATCTCGGCCGATATTGGCCTTCCTTCCTGAAGGTATCTCTCGATCGATATTGGCCTACCTTCTTTGAGGTATATCCCGGTCGATATTAGCCTACCTCCTTTGAGGTATATGTTGATCGATATGAGTCTGCCTCCTTAGAGGCATATCCCGGGCGATATTGGCTTTCCACCCTGAAGGTGTATCTCGATCGGTACTGGCCTGTTTATTTGGAGGTATATCCCGATCGACATTGGCCTACCTCCTTTGAGGTATATCTCGGCCATTATCGATCTATCTTCTCCACTTGGTTATCTCATTTTCCTTCCTTATCGGGGATCCATGAAACCTAACCCATATCACTAGCCTTTCCTTCAAGTCTAGTCGAAGGAGGTGTAGACGACTGACTAGACACAAGTCTGATTTTGTTTTTTCCTACCCATGACTCTGCCACAGGTACTGAAGTGACCTTACAGATTTTGTATACAACTATCTTGTGAACCTGAGTACAGTGATCCCGTGAACCTTAGTACAGTGATTCCTTGGGTCCTTTGATCCTTTTAAATAGGGCTATAACCCTCTCTTCGTTCATCACCCACCTCAGTTCTTCTCCTTCCTTGCTAGCTTTTCCTGCTGAGAGTATAGTCTGGAATCCCCCTCTTTGGGGGCGATTCTTGTTAGACAAGGCGAGATCTATGTATGAGATTATTCAAGTTTTTTACTTCGGCTAACTCTAGGGTTCGAGAAACCCTCCCAAAAAATGGCGTTTCTCGAGGTTTGGAATCTCCAACCGAAGGCGCAACTGCTCTGGAGACTCAACGAGCTTCAGAGGAATTCTCCTTACTCACAGGGGACCAACCAAATAACCCATGGATGTCGCTACAAACGTGTTGTTGGGTTTTTCGGGCCGCGAAAACCGCTTTTCACGTCGCGGAAACCCCGAATCACCCAAAGCCGTAGATCCGTGCAAAGAAAAATTTCCGGAAAACACAAGTATGAGTTTTAATACTTTGATCTACAGTAGATCTACAAAGAAAACATTTTACCTTCGATGCGTGCCCTCGCAAAATCCCGCTTGTCCAAGGTATGTGTCGGATCTCCAAAGTATCAAGATAGATACTTCTCTAGTGATATCCACACGAACAAGAAGTACTCTCTAGCACTCAAGGATGGAGAAGAAAGACCCCAAGTGTGCTAGCACTCTCTCTAGGGCTCTCGGATGGGAATGGAAGAAGAAAGGAAAGCAAAGAAGAGAATACAATACACTCCTCTAAAAATATTACCTTTCTTCTTGGACTTCTTGGATTAACTCACTCAACCACCTTCTCCTCACCATGGAAGTCACGGCAACCTCTAGCCAAGAGAGGGGAGAAGCAAGCAAGAAGATGATGGAATGAATGCACACATAACTCCACAAAATCAAAACCCCCCTACCATTAGTGTGGCCGGCCACACAATGTAACCCCCTTCATTAATGTGCCCGGCCACATTAAAACCAAGGGAAGAGTGTAACCCCCATGAGGTGATGTGGCAAGGATGAGTCATCCTTATGATGTGGCAATACATCAAGTCAAACTTGATGTTTCAAATTCCATTTGGTCAAGTCAAAATTAACAAATTTCTTCCTTGTTGAGTTAAATCCAACCTTTGATTCAAGTCAATTTCAATTTAATGAATCTCAATTCATTAATATAAATTGACTCAATGAATCAAATTTAAATTAGACTCATTCAACAATTGAATCTAATTGAGTCTAACTCAATAAGTCTAATTCGAATCCAATCTTTGGTGCATCATATGAACCTAATCCAATTGGTTCATCATATGAACCTAATCTCCATCCACTTGTTCTTTGTGTGTGACCCAATAGGCTCCTGTAACGTTGGCAATGTTTCTAAACTCCTTTAGAAAACATAAGCAATGAGCGGCATCTAGCAATACATCATTGCTACCCAAGTTACAAGAATGTTGAGATCCAACATCACCTTGTGACTATTAATTGTGACTCCTCACAATATATGACAAGTGTCCTTCTATCCTAGACATCTAGATTGATCAATGTAAGGCATAGACCGTGTCATCCTCTGACCAATCTAAATCTTGAACTCCAAGTAGACTCACTCAATCAAATGAGCTCAATATCTCATATTGACTCATTTGGGTATGGCCATACACTTCGTGGTCTTACTCTATCAAAATATCGATGTCACTCCCGTCATATAGGAGGGATAGATCCCATCTACATCACTCACATCCCTCTGCATAATTCGTTACATACCCAGTAATCGCCTTTATAGTCCACCCAGTTACGGGTGACGTTTGACGAAACCAAAGTACATAACTCCTTATGTAGGGATCCATGGTGACTTCAGGTCTAAGGACTAATAGTCATACTAATAGCCACATGAGAAAGTATATGACACACATATAACAATCCATGATACTTTCTCATGGCGGGTCATTCAGTATACATTCTCTAATGCATACCCATGTGTCAGCTTGATATCTCTATATCCATGACTTGTGAGATCAAGTCATCGAGCTGACCTACATGCTAGTCTTATTGTATTAACATTGTCCCTGAATGTTAATACTCGACTAGGAATGATTTAGAGTAGTGTTACTTATATCATCTCACTATCGATTCAACTAATCGATTGATATAGGTATGAACCTTCTACTCAAGGATGCTATTATACTTAGTCTATTTGGCACTAATTTAAATAAGTATAATAACCAAACAAATGCCTTTATTAATATACAAGAATATGATACAATGAGTCCATACAATCATCAAATGATTGGCTCTAGGGCTCTAACTAACACGTGTAGCCCATGTTGCCCTTGGGTTAGGATTGGTTTCTTGTAACACCCCTAGAAAGCCTAGATAAGAAAGTAAGGATAATGAGAGTTTGAAGGTAGTGAAAAGAAGGTGTAAATATTCTAAGTTGAATATTTAGATGGGAAGAATTTAGATGATTAAAACTTTATGAAAGAAAATAAAGTTGAGAATATAAATCATCTATATTTATAATACATGGAATTAATGTAAACAAAAGGAAGGAATATGAGATAATATATATGTGTATGAAATATTTATGCATAATGCATAATATGGTGATATATGAATTATTATGTACAAAAGAATATCAATAATATGTTAGAAGAGAAATAGGATTGAACCTTGGACCTCTTGTAAGGAACATGTATAGGATATCAAAGGGGATAGGAGAATTATTGATAAGGAGAGAAAGGACTAAGTAGTTAAGAATAAGAAAGGATTCTTTTTACTTAAAAGGAAAAGGAAGTAAAAAGAAGTAAAAATATACATAACCAAGTTTTGATCCTTGGTTCTCTTGTGGATGCATGCATATGTTAACCAAGTGTGATAGGAGAGGATATTGTAAGAGGAGAGATAGGAATTTTAATTAAAGGAAAGAAAAGAGAGAAATTAAAGGAAAGAAAAGAGAGAACTCAAGAAGCATTTCTCTAGAATATTCTTATCATTAAAGAGGAGAAATAAATAAGGAGGATGAATCAAGTCAAGTTTTCCTCCCCTCATTTTAGTATAAATAGGCATGGAGGGGTGGCTTCATCCTCAACTCACTCTCCTCCTCTTCTCCTAGAGGTGCCGAGACACTCCCTCTTTTCTTTCTTTCTTTTTGTTGCCGAGCAACACAAGAGGAAGAAGCCTCCTCTTCTTCCTCCTCCTCTCCACCAAAAGACCTAGCCACTTCTTCCTCCATTGGTGCCGAGCAAAGCAAGCAAGGAAGAAAGCAAGTTCTCAACTCTAGGAAACTTAAGCAAAGAAGGTAAGCTTCCCCTCACCTGTGGTACAAGGCTTTTATGTGATTTTCGGATTTATAAGGATTAGAAAACCTAGGAAAGAATTTAAGAAAATTCGGCTAAAGAAAAGGTTTTCAAATCTAAGATGATTTAAACAAGACCTCATTTCATGATAAGATTTTCTATGCTATGTAGAAGGATTCTTTTCCATGATTTTATACTGATATGATGTATGATCAGAGGAGTATCTAACCCTAGGATTTAACCAAAAATATTTTAAAGAGGCTAGGAAGATTATTGTCTAACCAAACTAGTGCAAGGTTCCTTCTATGAAATGCTAAGGACCTTTCTATGGTTTTCTTGCTTGGAAATTAATTGGAACCAAAAGAAAACTCACTTGTATGCTTCGGACCAGAAAGGTTAAGGGTTAGAAAGACCTTCAAAAAAATTTAAATAAACATGCTCCTATGATAGGATATAAAGTTTCTTAAAGGGTGTTCACATTGCTAGAAACTCATGAACTCTTTTTAGGGTTTTTCGGCCATGATAAAAGGGATAGCTTAGATTAGCCTAAACAAAAATATTAATATGCTCAAGACCTCTGTGATATTATGATATGAAAGTTGATTAATGCTCTCATGTTTAATTGGAATGTAGAAAATTAGTTACATGACATAAGACATGTAAGATCACAAGAGTCCTACCTTGTTTATGATCCAATTTTGTGTATGATGTTCTTAGTAACTTTTGCCATGATATTTACTTAGGCTTTCCATGCTTTAGGCCACTTAAGAAACCTAGCTTAAGGACTGGTAGGTTTCGGCCATGAAGGAAAATAAAAGAAAAAGGGAAAGAAACCTAGGAAATGCTATACATAATGAGAAGAAATGAAATTATGTTATGTAATATGCCATGATATGTTATAGCATAGGAAATGCTATACATAATGAGAAGAAATGAAATTATGTTATGTAATATGCTATGATATGTTATAGCATAGGAAATGCTATACATAATGAGAAGAAATGAAATTATGTTATGTAATATGTCATGATATGTTATAGCATAGGAAATGCTATACATAATGAGAAGAAATGAAATTATGTTATGTAATATGCTATGATATGTTATAGCATAGGAAATGCTATACATAATGAGAAGAAATGAAATTATGTTACGTAATATGCCATGATGTGTTATAGCATAGGAAATGCTATACATAATGAGAAGAAATGAAATTATGTTATGTAATATGCTATGATATGTTATAGCATAGGAAATGCTATACATAATGAGAAGAAATGAAATTATGTTATGTAATATGTCATGATATGTTATAGCATAGGAAATTCTATACATAATGAGAAGAAATGAAATTATGTTACGTAATATGCCATGATATGTTATAGCATAGGAAATGCTATACATAATGAAAAGAAATGAAATTATGTTACGTAATATGCCATGATATGTTATAGCATAGGAAATGCTATACATAAT
Source organism: Zingiber officinale (assembly GCF_018446385.1). Lineage (NCBI taxonomy): Eukaryota > Viridiplantae > Streptophyta > Magnoliopsida > Zingiberales > Zingiberaceae > Zingiber > Zingiber officinale. The sequence goes on from NC_056000.1 coordinate 93,259,199, forward strand.
GAGAAGAAATGAAATTATGTTACGTAATGATATGTTATAGCATAGGAAATGCTATACATAATGAAAAGAAATGAAAAAGGAAATGCATGAAAGATTGTTAGGGACATGATATGATAGTTATGCATGATAAGTTATTTTTGTATGGTTTGTACCAAGGGTGGGCTCCGTAAACGCCCCGGGGTCGATGGAGTAAGACTCGGGCCTCGTCAGTAATGGGCCTTTGAGTGCCCTAGGTCGATGGAGTAAGACTCGGGCCTAGTATGTATGCATGGTAGGGCTCAAGACTTGCTACCTTGGACCTACGCATTATGTATGTGGTACAAACCGGGATCCCAAATGATGATGATATTAATTTCAAGTACTTATAAGTATAAGTTTTCAAATTCATGATGCATTGCCTACATATGTGCTTGAATTATCTGATGATTAGATATAATGTCATGTGATATTATGATATGAATATGAATATGATACCCTTGTATGTCGTATGCTTATGATACCTCGCATGATATTGATATGCAATGATATGAATTCGGTTTTAGTGAGTAGGAAAGGAACTTACTGAGCCATGAGTGCTCATAGCTTACTTTCCTTGTACCGCAGATATGGGGGACGGATATTCGGAACGATGGAGCAGCAGGAGGAGCAGATAGTGATGTGTGTGGTGGTGGCTCGGCAAGAACGATTCGAACAAATTAATATTTTTAGTTATATGATCAATATATGCACATTCGAACTAATCAGAATATGTGATATCATGCTTATTTAAATAAAAGGAATGATTTAAAATTTTCCGCTGTTATAGTATAACTAAAGCATGTACGTAAGTAGTATAAGATTGTAGCGCCGCCCTTGGGTAAGAAGGGTGGGCGTTTACATTTCTCTAGTTGCAGAACTCTGGGGTTCTAACAGGGGAGAGGCTCTTTCAGTCACCTTTGCACCATGGCTTGAATAGATCTGTCCCCTTCCCCTTGCCCTTGAGTCTTTCTGCTTCATGGTTTTCTTCATCCCTGGCAAAATATTGCATCTTCTGTCGCCTGGGCAAGCTTCCTGGTAAAATATTTCCACTTGTGTTGCCCAGACAAGCTTTCTTCATGCCAGGTAAAATGTTCCCACTTCTGCTCCATGGTAAGTTTGACTCCAGTGGGACTGAAATTTTCTAAGTATCCCGAGAGCTTATGTTTGTAACTCTTGTTATCTGTTTGAGGTTTAATGTTTTGAGGGGAAATGTAATGTCATGTATTTGATCAGATTCTAAGTGTAAAAACAATCTTTTATATTGAATCGAGTGACTCTATTGAATCCTTTTAATTTCTAAGAATAGATGTGATGTTGTGCCCCCCAATATTCACTCGTATGTCATAAACATTGTTACTTCGACAAATATTCCCTTGTTTTATTACAGACAAGGTTGTCTCGGTCAATGCTATACTTACTTATTGCGGCTAATCGTTATACCGATCGATATTCGCTTGTTTATCACAAACGAGGTTATCTCGATCGATATTATACTTATCTATCACAGCTAAAGTTATGTCACCCGATATGAGTAAAAAAAAAGTTATCTCGATCAATGCTAGTTTATACTTTATAATGACATTAACTTAGGATAGGTTATATGCCTAAATAGCTATCCTTAATTTTTTCTTGTCTTCAACCTGGATTTAGTTAAACTCAGTCTCTCTTCCTTCATTATGCCTAGTAAACCACGTCTTCTTTCAAAATTTCCTTGCTTGTGATTGGCTTTTCCCCTGGTAAAAGAATGTTGGAAGCGTATAACGAGGTGTTACCAACCCCGGCGTGATCCAATCTATCGCGTCCACCATAAATGTTTCTTTATGATTATGTGACACATACTTTCTCTCTCTGCTACGTCATGTAAGCCTTTGTCCTTTTTCCTGTAATCCTCAGCGTCTACTGAGATAAAAATGTTTTGATCTAACGATGGCTATGTGTTTTTCAAATCCTAAACCCTTTGTCTTCTTTTCACCTTTGTCCTTCCTTTCTTGCCTTAGTGTTCCTTTCTTGCTGCGGTCTTTGATCAAACCTCATGCTCACCGTTTCCCGGCGATCTCTTTTCTTGCTTCCAGTAAGTAATCTGTTGTTCTGCTAGCTTTTACTTCTGTCTATGGTTGAGGAAACGATCGCTCCTTGGTATGTTCAAATGTCTTCTTCCTTTGATAAAAGTGCTAGGCTTACTATCCGCCGTCAATATGAAATTCCCAGGGAGTATAGCATCTTAATCCTGAAACCAGATGATCGTCCTCATCGTCCCCCTGCTAATTGCGTGACTTTTTTCAAGGATCAGTTGATAGGAGGTTTAAGGTTTCCCATTCCTCCTTTCCTAATCGAAGTAAGCCAGTATTTTGATATTCCTTTGCAGCAGTTTGCACCTAACACTTTTCGTTATCTGTGTGGTGCTTACATGCTATTCCGTCTGTTAGATATCCCTCCTACTCCTCAAAATTTCTTCATGTTTTCTTACCCCAAGTGTTCGGAACCTGGTGTTTTCTTGTTCCAGTCCTGGACTAAAATGGTTCTTTTTGAGGATATGCCCTGATCACTTAAAGCTTGGAAATCCCGTTTCTTCTTCATAAAGTTTCCAGGACCCATTCCTTGGTCTCATGCCTGGAAATCCTTCTTGCCCCCCTTGCCCGACGTCAGGGAGTTTCATCTTCATCCTTCTTTTCCTATTTATTGTGAGAAGTTGTTAAGTCATCGACTTTCTATCCCCAAGTGGCTGAGAGTCGATCTTCTATACTTGTTCAGCCTAAGCCCCGTTAAGCCTGATACACAAGGCTCTTTAGGTAAAAGCCTGTTTCTTTCTCATTGATTTTAACTAACTAAAACATTTTTCTTTTCTATGTAGTGGAAAACTTTTATTCCGCTTTGATTGATGAAGAACTGCGTCTGGAGGAGGACGCAATTCGCGCCAAAGAAAAAGAGCTTCTTGCTACCATCACTCCGCCGACTCCAATCGAAGATCCGACTCCTTTAGCTGAGGTACCCAGCTCTCCGGTGGTTCTTGAGGCTCTCGAAGGTCTCCCCGCAGAAATCCCCATTGTTTCTTTGCCCACCGTTACTTCACCAGTGGTTGCCGCTCCCTCATCAGCCACCCCTCTTCCTATCATTGAACTCATGTCTCCTAGAAACTCCGGTAAATCGATAGCTGAAGTTGCTATCGGCAAACGTCCGGGACGCAAGCTTACTAGGGCTCCTCCTCCCAAAAGGAGACTTGTCCTTCCTGCCGATGAGCTTGTCTAGGAAGGTTTTGTTTCTGCTAACCTTCCTTCCGATGAACCTACTTTGGCTGAGCTCTATCCTTCTCTCACCTTTTCTACATCACCCTCTTCCAGCACTAGTGCCCCTGGTGATGTTTCTTTCACCTTTCCATTGTCTATTCCCGAACAAGGATCCTTACGTTCCTCACCCTCTTCTTATTTAGTTTTTGCTCCTCCTTCTGTTCCTACTTCCTCTTTTTCCACGGGTTCTTCCACCATTCCCGTCCTCCCCATATTGTTAGGAGGTTCTTTTGCTAATGCTTGGGAGAAAGTTTGTCCTATTTTTGAAGAACTTACCACTTCCGAAACAATTGATCGTTTTTCCCATAGTGAGAATCAGGTATGTTTATTAACGTCTATTTATTATTCATCGGTGACTATGTCATAACCCTTTATTATATCTCTAGCGATGGATAGAAAATATGGGCTTGTCTCGGCTAATGCACAATTTACACAACGAGAACATGAAGCTGAGATCCGAGAACGACAAGCTGAAACAACAAGTTACTGAGTTATCTTTTGCCATGTTTTCCGCTGCCTCCAAGAAACAACTTGAAGTCCAAATTGAAAGTCTCCAGACACAGTTCAAATCAGCTACGGATCTTAACCAAGAATTAACTTCCAATTTGGAGAAACGGACAGCTGAGCTTGGCAAGTTAAAGGCTGACTATGAATCGGCATTGGCTGAAAAACTTAAGGCCTTGTGGCTGAAGGATGACGAGTAACTTCTTTAAATACTTCCTTAAATTCAGTTAAAACCGAGGTCTCTATTAAAGAAGCCGAACTGAAGACTTCCCAGACGGCTTTGGTTGTCTACAAGGCTAACGAAGACACTCGCTACAAGGAAAGAGCTACTATCATGATTGAATCTATTGAGTTCAACAAGCCAATTATGAAGTCGATCCTAGCAACCTTCACTGCGGGAGCTAAAGGGGCGGTGCGACAATTACGAGAGGAAAACTTCTTAGCTCGCGATCCCCCTCCCAACTTTCTAGATCGTCGCAAACTTATAGATAACATGCCTCCTGATCTATTTCCTCAGCTGACCTTGGAATGATTGTCTTACTTAAATTCAAATCCTTGTAAGGGTGATCAGGACTCTGTGATGACAATCTAGTGAACTTATGTAAAGTTGATCCTCCCTCTTTCATTGTCAAACCTGTTCTTCCTCATGGCGATTGTTTGTTTTGTTTAAATATATTGAATGTCACTTGGCTGGCCACCATAAAACTTCGTCCAACCTTTTATAATATTCTTTATTTCGACCGCTCTTATTGTGACCGACCGGTGTATATCAATGCTGACAAATATCGTCCGATATTGTATAGCTAGTTGTGTCCCGTTCAATTTAGTGCAATCCTATTGTAGTATTTTCGATATTGGTAGATTTTTTATACTCGATTAATTTATACTTGTTTTTATGCATAACATCTTATGTATTGAACTTAACCAAATTTCATGTGGTGGAGGTCACCTGTCTTACCATCATAAACCTCTGATTGACATATTAGAATAGTATTTATCTCAGCGGGCCTACTATGACCGGCCGATTCATATTCATATTTATGAATCTCGTCCGGTATCTTCTAACCAAGTCCTGTCTATCGATTAATGCCTTACACCCCACTTTCGCCCGGTCTATTATGCCCTTTGGGTTTGTTGTTTTACTAAACAAATAATCTGAACTTATAGTACCTGACCGATTTTTTTCATATTCGTCGGGCTCTCTTAAGAACTAAAATTATATCTAAGGAAACTTAATCACATTTTCTGAGGAAGATTACTCAACTTAATATCTCTTCCTTGGGATTCGTCTTCCTTTTTGGAATTTTGATTTTATCCTTTAATATCATTACCTATTTATGACGATTGGAATTCCGAGTATTTTTCCTTTTCCTATTTCTTCTGCTATCTTTATTTGAGGGTTTTAGCACAGGACCGGAAGGAAAACAAGGGTTTTAAGAAGTTCTCTTCGGCTTTCCAACTTTTCTCTTCGTCTCCCTCGATTTGTCTTCCTTCTACTGTTCCACCATGGCTACTTCCTCTCCTGCGTGGTTCCTTTCGTGTGCTTCTGACCTTACAGAGACAGAAAAGGTGGATTTAAAGGTGACTTATGGTTTTCTTTCTATATAGTTCGACCTACTCCTCAGGATAGTCCACATCTTCCTCCTTTAGGGTGTATATCTATCTTCCGAGACCAGGTCCTACAAGGTTTTCGATTCCCTCTTCACCCCTTTTTTCCTGCCGTTAGCCTTTACTTTAACATTCCGCTTAATCAGTTTGTCCCTCAGTCTTTCTCCATCCTTATGGGTTTTGTCGGGGTATCTAAACTGTTAGATTTTCTTTTATCCCCTCGTATTTATCATCACTTCTTTATTCCTCGTCAAGTAGATATTGGTGTCTTCAAATTCCAATCTCGTCCTAAGGCCATTTTGTTCAACCGAATTCCTCCTCAAGGGGAATGGTATCACAAATTTTTCTTTATGCGTCTCCCTTCTCTCCCTCCTTTTCCTATCCAATGGATATACGATCTACCTCTAGTTCCTAGTACCCATAATCTCCTCAATGATCCCTCTGTTGCCCTTGCTTTATCTAAACTGAGGGGAGCAAAATTCAGCTTGCCACATTTAATTGTGGAGGGTTTGATGTTTCCTTTTGGGATAAGCAATATTGACACTCCCTTGGATGACTCTTTCGGTATGTATAAACATTTTCACCCTACGTTTACTGATTGGTATATCTCTTTTATAATGATGCTTAATTCCTGTGTTTTCAGCTGATGTTCTTCTTCCAACTTTCATGTACAAGAACCCTACTATGACTAAGTCTTTTGTGAATAATCTCGGAGAAGAGTGGCTGCGAACTTGCCGAGCTAATCCTCACTCCTCTACCCTAAGTCTGCTGTTTAAAGAAGAACAACAAGCAGAAACTGTTGCAGCCATGGAAGAGGAAGAAGAACAGCTTTCATTGCCTTAATCAAAAAGCCAAAGCTTACTGAGGATGCTTCCTTTGGCGATCTTTTTGGTACTTTTGTGCAAGCTCCTCTTGTTCCGGCGCCTATTTCTCTTGAGAGAGGTAAGGCACCGATGTCTCATACCCATATTATCTCTAATCCTACTCTTAGGATGATGAGACCTAGTCTACTCATCCCCTCTTCTTGTGCTATTATTTCAGCTCCTGCTTCTGCTTCTGAGATGGTCATTATCCCTTCTATGTCTTCTCCACCTCTTACATTGGGCTTGCCTCCTTTGGCTTCTGGGCCACGGGCAAAACGAACACCTTGCCGGAGATCTTCTCCTAGTGCCGGGCCCTCAGTGATTCGCGTTTCCACGACTGAGTCAGTATCCCTTGCATTGCCACCTTCCATCCCATCTAGTTCTTCTTCTGCTGCTCTTATTTCTACTACTTCTTTCCTTTCTATTGCGTCTTCTGTTGGATTTTTCGGGCCGCGAAAACCGCTTTTTCGCGTCGTGGAAACCCCGAAACCCCCTAGCCACTGGATCTCGTGCCAAGAAAAACATTCAAAAAATACGAGTACGAGTTTAAACATTGATCTACAGTAGATCTACATAAGGATAAACCTTTTATACCTTTGTAGCGAAGCCCTTCGCAATCCTGCTCGTCCTCGGTTCGCCGGATCTCGAAAGTGTCAAAGTAGACACTTCTCTATGTGTATCCACACAAGCAAGAGATGGAGAAAAACCTCTAAGGATGTGCTAGCAACCTTAGAGATCAGTAGTGGAGGAGGAGAGGGAGAGAAGAGAACTAAGGAAGAAGAAGATAGAGTTACACATGAAAAATGAAACTCCTTTTCATGAATAAAAGTGGCCGGCCACATTTTTGGCTTATAACTCCCATGAGGTGGCATTTGGTCAAGTCAAACTTGACCAAATGAAGAAGCCTTGATGATGTGGCATTGGTCAAGTCAAAGTCAAGTCAAAACTTGACTCTTCATCTTCCTACTTATGTCAAGTCAAACTTGACCACTTCTCTCCCTTGGTTGATCTAATCTAACCATTGGTTCAAGTCAATTTTAATTTAATGAATCTCTATTCATTGAATTAAATTAATTAAATGAGTCTAAGTCCAAATTAGACTCACTTAACACATGAACCAAATTGAGTCTAACTCAATTAGTCTACCTTGGATTACTCTTAATCCAATTTGGTTCATCAAATGAACCTAATCCTTTAGGTTCATCAAATGAACCTAATCTCCATCTAATTGCCCTTTGTGTGTGACCCTATAGGTTCTTGTAACGTTGGCAAATCCCTAAACCCATTTAGGAGCATAAGTAATGAGCGGTATCTAGCAACACATCATTACTACCCAAGTTACAAGAATGTCGAGATCTAACATCACCTTGTGACTACTAATTGTGACACCTCACAATATATGACAAGTGTCCTTCTATTCTAGACATCTAGATTGATCAATGTGAGGCATAGACTGTGTCATCCTCTAATCAATCTAAATCTTAACTCCAAGTAGACTCACTCAATCAAATGAGCTCAATATCCTATATTGACTCATTTGGGCATAGTCATGCACTTCGTGGTCTCACTCTATCAAGAATACCGATGTCACTCCCGTCATATAGGAGGGATAGATCCCATCTACATCACTCACATCCCTCCGCATAATTTGTTACATACCCAGTAATCACCTTTATAGTCCACCCAGTTACGGGTAACGTTTGACGAAACTAAAGTACATAACTCCTTATGTAGGGATCTATGGTGACTTCAGGTCTAAGGACTAGTAGTCATACTAATAGCCACATGAGAAAGTATATGACACTCATATAACGATCCATGATACTTTCTCATGGCGGGTCATTCAGTATACATTCTCTAATGTATACCCATGTGTCAACTTGATATCTCTATATCCATGACTTGTGAGATCAAGTCATCGAGTTGACCTACATGCTAGTCTTATTGCATTAACATTGTCCATGAATGTTAATACTCGACTAGGAATGATTAAGAGTAGTGTTCCCTATATCATCTCACTATCGGTTCAACTAACCGATTGATATAGGTGAGAACCGTCTACTCAGGGACATTATTATACTTAGTTTATTTGGCACCAATACAAGTAAGTATAATAACCAAAATCCAAATGCCTTTATTTATATAGAATATGATACAATAAGTCCAATATACAATCATCAAATGATTGGCTCTAGGGCTCTAGCTAACAATCTCCCACTAGCACTAGTGCCAATCAGTGTAGGCTCTAAGCCCAAATGACCTAGTGTGACCATCATGCTTCCTCTGTGCCAAAGCCTTGGTCAAGGGATCTGCGATGTTAGCCTCTGTAGGTACTCTGCAAATCTTCACATCTCCTCTCTCGATGATCTCTCGAATGAGATGGAAGCGCCGTAGTATGTGTTTGGTCCGCTGGTGTGAGCGAGGTTCCTTCGCCTGTGCTATAGCTCCATTGTTGTCACAATAGAGCTCAATGGGGTCAGCAATGCTAGGAACCACCCCAAGTTCAGTGATGAACTTGCGGATCCAAACTGCCTCCTTTGCTGCCTCTGATGCAGCAATGTACTCGGCTTCTGTTGTAGAATCAGCTACTGTATCCTGCTTCGAACTCTTCCAGCTGACAGCACCACCATTAATGCAAAATATGAACCCCGACTGCGATCTATAGTCATCCTGGTCGGTCTGGAAGCTAGCATCACTGTAACCCTTTACAGCTAGCTCATCATCGCCTCCATATATCAAGAAATATTCTTTAGTTCTTCTTAAGTACTTAAGAATATTCTTGACCGCTATCCAGTGACTTTCACCTGGATCTGACTGGTATCTGTTCGTCATGCTCAAAACATACGAGACATCAGGTCGAGTACATAGCATGGCGTACATGATCGATCTTATGGCTGAGGCATAAGGGATCTGATCCATGCGGTCTCTCTCCTCTCTAGAAGAGGGACCTTGAGTTTTCGAAAGACTCACGCCATGTGACATCGGCAGAAATCCCTTCTTGGAGTTCTGCATGGCAAATCGAAGGAGTACCTTGTCAATGTATGTACTCTGACTTAGGCCAAGCAATCTCTTAGATCTATCTCTATAGATCTGTATCCCTAGAATGCGGGATGCCTCACCTAAGTCCTTCATTGAGAAGCAACTCCCTAGCCAAGTCTTGACAGACTGAAGCATAGGGATGTCCTTCCCAATGAGTAGTATGTCATCCACATACAATATAAGGAAGACAACTATGTCCCCTACAACCTTCTTGTAGACACAAGGTTCATCTTCGTTCTTGATGAAACCAAACTGTTTGATTGCATCATCGAATCGAAGATTCCAGCTCCGAGAAGCTTGCTTTAGTCCATAAATGGACCTATGCAGCTTGCATACTCTGCTAGTATGCTGTGGATCTACAAAACCCTCAGGTTGTGTCATGTAAATATCCTCGAACAGGTTTCCATTCAGAAACGCGGTTTTGACATCCATCTGCCATATCTCATAGTCATGGTAGGCTGCAATAGCAAGCATGATCCGAATGGACTTAAACATCGCTACTGGAGAAAAGGTTTCATCATAGTCAATACCATGAATCTGCTTGAAACCTTTAGCTACCAAGCGACCCTTATAGATAAGTCCATCCATGTCAGTCTTTCTCTTAAAGACCCACTGACACCCAATGGGTTTTACCCCTTCAGGTGGATCAACCAAAGTCCATACTTGGTTGGTGTACATGGATTCAATTTCGAATCTCATGGCCTCTAGCCATTTCTCGGAATCTGGTCTCATCACAGCTTCCTGATAGGTGGTAGGCTCATCTTCTATGAGCATAACGTCATCATGGTCAGACAAGAGAAATGAGTATCTCTCAGGCTGACGACGTACCCTATCAGACCTGCGAAGAGGTATGTCTACTTGAACTGGTTGTTGTTCCTCAACTCCCTGTGGAACCACAACATCCACAACACTTTGTAGTTCCAGTTCAATTTCCATCGAGGCATCAGTGCTATTGTTCGCATCTTGAACTTCTTCAAGATCGAACGCGCTCCCACTAATCTTTCTAGAAACAAAGTCCCTTTCTAGAAAGACTCCAGTTTTTGCCACAACTACCTTGTGCTGACTGGGAATGTAGAAGTAATATCCCTTAGTTTCCTTGGGATATCCGATAAAATAGCACTTATCGGATTTGGGTCCTAACTTGTCTGAGACTTGACGTCGAACGTAAGCCTCACAACCCCAAATCCTCATGAAAGACACCTGGGCATCTCTCCCAATCCATATCCTATATGGTGTCTTTATCACGGCCTTGGATGGAACTCGGTTGAGTATAAAAGCTGCCGTGTCTAGAGCATAGCCCCAAAGGTATGTCGGAAGATCAGTGTGACTCATCATAGATCGTACCATATCTAATAGGGTACGATTCCTCCTTCCGGATACACCATTCCACTGTGGTGTTCCAGGAGGAGTGAGTTGGATAGAATCCCACACTCAGCTAGGTAGTCATGAAACTCATGGCTAAGGTATTCTCCACCTCGATCTGATCGAAGTATCTTAATACTCTTGCCAAGCTGGTTCTGTACTTCATTCTTGAATTCTTTGAACTTTTCAAAGGATTCAGACTTATGTGTCATCAAGTACACATAACCATATCTACTGAAATCATCAGTAAATATGATGAAGTACCTATAACCGCCTCTAGTAGCAACATTGAAAGGGCCACATACATCACTATGTATGAGTCCTAACAAATCAGTTGCTCTCTCGCTGTGCCCACTAAAGGGAGTCTTGGTTATCTTGCCTCGTAGGCATAACTCACATATCTCATATGATTCAAAATCAAATGAGTCCAACAAACCATCCTTATGGAGTTGGGATAAGCGCTTGTCATTTATATGACCTAAGCGACAGTGCCAAAGGTAAGTTTGGTTCATGTCATTTGACTTGAACCTCTTGGTATTTACGTTATAGAAAGGGCTCTCAAGGTCTAAAATATAGAGTCCGTTTAACAGAGGTGCACTACAATAGAACATATCGTTTAAATAAACGGAACAACATTGGTTCTTTATAGTAAACGAGAAACCTTTCTTGTCCAAACAAGAAACTGAAATAATGTTCTTAGTAAGAGCAGGCACATAACAACAATCGTCTAACTCTAGTACAAGCCCAGAGGGCAGAGATAGCTGATAAGTTCCTACAGCAACACTAGCAACCCGTGCTCCATTGCCTACTCGTAGGTCCACCTCGCCCTTTGCCAATGCCCTGCTATTGTTAGTTAGAGCCCTAGAGCCAATCATTTGATGATTGTATGGACTCATTGTATCATATTCTTGTATATTAATAAAGGCATTTTGTTTGGTTATTATACTTATTTGTATTAGTGCCAAATAGACTAAGTATAATAGCGTCCTTAAGTAAAAGGTTCATACGTATATCAATCGATTAGTTGAATCGATAGTGAGATGATATAGGGAACACTACTCTAAATCATTCCTAGTCGAGTATTAACATTCAGGGACAACGTTAATGCAATAAGACTAGCATGTAGGTCAACTCGATGACTTGATCTCACAAGTCATGGATATGGAGATATCAAGTTGACACATGGGTATGCATTGGAGAATGTATACTGAATGACCCGCCATGAGAAAGTATCATGGATCGTTATATAAGTGGCATATACTTTCTCATGTGGCTATTAGTATGACTATTAGTCCTTAGACCTGAAGTCACCATGGATCCCTACATAAGGAGTTATGTACTTTGGTTTCGTCAAACATCACCCGTAACTGGGTGGACTATAAAGGCGATTACTGGGTATATAACGAATTATGTAGAGGGATGTGAGTGATGTAGATGAGATCTATCCCTCCCATATGACGGGAGCGACATCGGTATTCTTGATAGAGTGTGACCACTAAGTGCATGGCATAGACATTAGATGTTGAGCTCATTTGATCGAGTGAGTCTACTTGGAGTTCAAGATTTAGATTGATTAGAGGATGACACGGTCTATGCCTCATATTGATCAATCTAGATGTCTAGGATAGAAGGACAATGTCTCATATATTGTGAGGAGTCACAATTAGTAGTCACAAGGTGATGTCGGATCTCGACATTCTTGTAACTTGGGTAGTAATGATGTGTTGCTAGATACCGCTCATTACTTATGCTCCTAAATGGGTTTGGGGCATTGCCAACGTTACAAGAACCTATAGGGTCACACACTTAGGAAAATTAGATGGAGATTAGGTTCATATGATGAACCAAGAGGATTAGATTCATTTGATGAATCAAATTGGATTAAGAGTAATCCTAATTGGGCTAACTTGAGTTCGACTCAAGTTGATTCATGTGTTCAATGAGTCTAATTTAGATTTTGACTCATTGAATCAATTTAATTTAATGAATTAGATTCATTATATTAAGTTGGCTCGAATCAAATGGTTAGATTAGATCAACCATGGTAGAGATTGGGTCAAGTTTGACTTGACTTGAGAAGGAAGACCAAAGGTCAATTTTGACTTGACCTTTTGCCACCTCATTGGTGAGTTGGCATTAGGTGGACCAATAATGATGTTCCACATCATCATGGGTGTCACCTCATGGAAGTTACAAAGCCATTCTCTTTAATGGCTTCATATTAATTGCAATTAATGCAATTAATTTGGGGGTTTTTTGAGAGTGGCCGGCCACTTTGTATTGTAGAGGGGAATTCATTTTTCATTCAAGTGGTGTAACTCCTTCTTCTTCCTTGTGTTCTCTCCTTGCTCTCCCTCCTCCTCCTTGCCGTGACCTATCAAGGTGCTATCACACCTTTGTTTAGGTTTTCTCCATCAAGAATTGTTCGTGTGGATACTTCTAGAGGACCGACGCTTGACGGTCTAGAGATCCGACAACTTCTTGGACGAGCGGGAACACGAAAGGGCACACTTCAAGGTATATTCTTAACACATAGATCTAGGAGTAGATCTAAAAGGGTTTTAAAATTCGTACTCGTATTTATTTTGTTTTTCCTTGCACGGATCCGTTGGCCTTGGGTGATTTGGGGTTTCCGCGACGCGAAAAGCGATTTTCGCGGCCCGAAAAACCGAACAGTGGTATCAGAGCCACGTGCAAGGCTTGTACGAGTTTGATTTTTGGTTTTATGAAAACTGAAGTTTCTGTAATTTTCTGTAAAATTATGATTTTATAGTTTTTATGGGTAATTTTTCCGTAGAAGCGAAGCACAAGCTACCGGAAAGATTTTTCCAAAACGGCTTCGTTTTGCCCCAAATCCGTTTGGGACAGCGGGCTTGGGTGCCATTAGATCGCAAAGGAGCAACTCACGATGGTTAGATCGTGGGTAGGGGTACTGCCCCTAACCCCGCAAGGGGATTTGCTCCGCGATTGCACCCGAAATCGCTAAAAACGAACCTACCGGGAAGATTTTTCCGAAACGGCAATGTCTCGGCCCAAATCGTTTTGGGAAAGCGGGTTTAGGCGCTGTTGGATCGCAAAGGAACCCTCGCGATGGTTAGATCGCGGGTAGGGGCGCTGCCCCGGGGCCCCGCAAGGGGATCCGTTCCGCGATTGCGCCCGAAACCGCTAAACGGGATCGCCGGGAAATTTTACTAGTAAAAATTGTAAAAATTAATTTTAAAATTATAGAAAATTATGAAAATATATAATTTTGAATTATATATTAATTTTGTGATAGTCATGACCCAAAAACCCAATATGATTGGTTGTGTTGTAATTCATAATACGGTCTGCGTGCCGTTATGTGTTTGCGCGTGTTGTATGTTTTTATTTATTCGCGACCTGCGCGTCGTGCCTTCTCTTATATTCTTGTTGTAAATTAGATTTAGACTCGAATGTAACTCGAGTTTCAAATTGTAATGTACAAATTGGAGCGGTGGAGGGTCCACACGAGACGGAGTTCCAAGGCGGGCACGAGCAACACAAGATGGTCAAAGGGAGGAGCTTGGAGAAGCTGTTGACCCTAGGTTGACCATTTGATCTTCTCATTGGCTTGAGAAGATCGTAGTAGGGCCATGACTAAATCACAAATAAATTAATTAGTTAATTGCTTATGTATATGATGCATGTTTAATAAGTAATTAATTAATTAGTGTCTTACGATTAGATTAGATCTAAGTCGTGCACATGATGCACCCTTGCTATTAGATTAGATCTAAGTCGTGCACAAGATGCATCCTTTTCAATTAGATTAGATCTCGATCGAACCAACTCTAAATGCCTAACCGTGCCGTGATACCTATCACTACCTCGATCACATGTATTGTTGAATCTGCCAAAGCAGAGCAATACATATTATCTTGGTAGGGTACGTAGGGACAATCTTGGTCCCGCCTATCAACGCATGGGTGAATACAAACTCAATTAGATTGAGTATTCCTAGTTACTCGGTTGGATCGAGTCAACTATAGGCATTCTTCCAATGGTTGGAAAGGTAGGACAAAATCACGTTTATATTAATTCTCGGGCGTATTAGCCAAAGCTAACTTGAGTTTTAATATAAATGCGGATTTTATTCTATAAACAAGAGTTGCATAGAGATGTAATTGGTAATCGTTACCTACCGATCATACTAAGCCTTGGGCGTATTAGCCAAAGCTAACTCAAGGGTTAGTATGATGTGGATCTTGTCCCACAAGAATTATATAAATCAGTGGGAGCATCATTTAATTAAAGGCCTAATTAAATGATTTTAAAAGAATATAATATTTATTTATGCAAATTTTCTGTTGTAGATAACCATGACGTCGAACACGAATTCCTTCTCCCTGCGATTTGTCCTTGAGAAGGACAAGCTCAACGGAGCGAATTTCCTGGACTGGTACAGGAACTTGAGAATAGTTCTCACCCAGGAACGTAAACTGTACGTTCTGGAGCAGCCCATTCAGGAGGCTCCTCCTGCCAATGCCCCGCGAGCAGACAAAGATGCTTACAAGAAGTATCAAGACGACGCATTAGATGTGTCCTGTCTAATGCTTGCGACCATGAACTCTGAGCTTCAGAAGCAACACGAGTTGATGGGCGCTTACGATATGGTTGAGCATCTTCGCCAACTATATCAAGGACAAGCGAGGCATGAGAGATTTGAGATCTCTAAGGCACTGTTTCAGTGCAAGATGTCAGACGGGGTTCTTGTAGGTCCTTATGTACTCAAGATGATTGGGTACATAGAGAACCTACAAAGACTGGGGTTCCCACTTGGCCAAGAGCTGGCCACTGACTTGATCTTGCAGTCCTTGCCGGATAGCTATAGTCAATTCGTTCTCAACTATAACATGAACGAGATTGACAAGCCACTGCCCGAGCTACTTAGTATGTTACGAACTGCTGAGATTAACCTTAAGAAGGTTAAGCCCATTCTGATGGTCCAGAAGCACAAGGGCAAGGGCAAGCCCAAAGGTAAGGGAAAGTCCCAAACCAAGGGCAAAGGCAAGGCACTGAAGCCTAAAGGAGGGGTCGCCAAGGATGCTACCTGCTTCCACTGCGGTCAAACCGGGCACTGGAAGAGGAACTGCAAGGTATACTTGGAGGATCTTAAGAAGAAGCGAAGTGAGACTTCCACTTCAGGTATATATGTTATAGAAGTCAATCTATCTATTTCTACATCATGGGTATTAGATATTGGATGTGCTTCTCACATTTGTACTGATGTGCAGGCGCTGAGAAATAGCAGAGCATTGGCAAAGGGCGAGGTGCAATGGAGCACGGGTTGCTGCTGTTGCTGTAGGAACTTATCAGCTATCTCTGCCCTCTGGGCTTGTACTAGATTTAGATGATTGTTGTTATGTGCCTGCTCTTACTAAGAACATAGTTTCAGTTTCTTGTTTAGACAAGAAAGGATACTCTTTTATAATAAAAGACAAATGTTGTTCTGTTTATTTAAAAGATATGTTCTATTGTAGTGCACCACTAATAAACGGACTCTATATTCTAGACCTTGAGAGCCCTATTTATAACATAAATACCAAGAAGTTCAAGTCAAATGACCTGAACCAAACTTATCTCTGGCACTGTCGCTTAGGTCATATAAATGACAAGCGCTTATCCCAGCTCCATAAGGATGGTTTGCTGGACTCATTTGATTTTGAATCATATGAGATATGCGAGTCATGCCTACGAGGCAAGATGACCAAGACTCCTTTTAGTGGGCACAGCGAGAGAGCGACTGATTTGTTAGGACTCATACATAGTGATGTATGTTGCCCTTTCAATGTCGCTGCTAGAGGCGGTTATAGATACTTCATCACATTTACTGATGATTTCAGTAGATATGGTTATGTGTACTTGATGAAACATAAGTCCGAATCCTTTGAAAAGTTCAAAGAATTCAAGAATGAAGTACAGAACTAGCTTGGCAAGAGTATTAAAATACTTCGATCAGATCGAGGTGGTGAATACTTAAGCCATGAGTTCCGTGACTACTTAGCTGAGTGTAGGATTTTATCTCAACTCATTCCTCCTGGAACACCACAGTGGAATGGTCTATCTGAAAGGAGGAATCGTACCTTATTAGATATGGTACGATCTATGATGAGTCACACAGATCTTCCGACATATCTATGGGGATATGCTCTAGACACGGCAGCTTTCATTCTCAACCGAGTTCCATCCAAGGCCGTGATAAAGACACCATATAAGATATGGACTGGGAGAGATGCCCAGGTGTCTTTCATGAGGATTTGGGGCTGTGAGGCTTACGTACGACGTCAAGTCTCAGACAAATTAGGACCCAAATCCGACAAGTGCTATTTCATTGGATATCCCAAGGAAACTAAGGGATATTACTTCTACATTCCCAGTCAGCACAAGGTAGTTGTGGCAAAGACTGGGGTCTTTCTAGAAAGGGACTTTGTTTCTAGAAAGAGAGCGCGTTCGATCTTGAAGAAGTTCAAGATGCGAACAATAGCACTGATGCTTCGATGGAAATTGAACTGGAACCACAAAGTGTTGTGGATGATGTTGTTCCACAAGGAGTTGAGGAACAACAACCAGTTCATGTAGACATACCTCTTCGCAGGTCTGATAGGGTACGTCGTCAGCCTGAGAAATACTCATTTCTCTTGTCTGACCATGATGGCATTGTGCTCATAGAGGATAAGCCTACCACCTATCAGGAAGCTGTGATGAGACCAGATTCCGAGAAATGGCTAGAAGCCATGAGATCCGAGATGGAATCCATGTACACCAACCAAGTATGGACTTTGGTTGATCCACCTGAAGGGGTAAAACCCATAGGGTGCAAGTGGATCTTTAAGAGAAAGACTGACATGGATGGACTTATCTATAAGGGTCGCTTGGTAGCTAAAGGTTTCAAGCAGATTCATGGTATTGAATATGATGAAACCTTTTCTCCAGTAGCGATGTTTAAGTCCATTCGGATCATGCTTGCTATTGCAGCCTACCATGACTATGAGATATGACAGATGGATGTCAAAATCGCGTTTCTAAATGAAAACCTACTCGAGGATGTGTACATGACACAACCTGAGGGTTTTGTAGATCCACAGCATACTAGCAGAGTATGCAAACTGCATAGGTCCATTTATGGACTAAAGCAAGCTTCTCGGTGCTAGAATCTTCATTTCGATGATGTAATCAAACAGTTTGGTTTCATCAAGAACGAAGATGAGCCTTGTGTCTACAAGAAGGTTGTAGGGGATATAGTTGTCTTCCTCATATTGTATGTGGATGACATACTACTCATTGGGAAGGACATCCCTATGCTTCAGTCCGTCAAGACCTGGCTAGGGAGTTGCTTCTCAATGAAGGACTTAGGTGAGGCATCCCGCATTCTAGGGATTCAGATCTATAGAGATAGATCTAAGAGATTGCTTGGCCTAAGTCAGAGTACATACATTGACAAGGTACTCCTTCGGTTTGCCATGCAGAACTCCAAGAAGGGATTTCTGCTGATGTCACATGGCGTGAGTCTTTCGAAGACTCAAAGTCCCTCTTCTAGAGAGGAGAGAGACCGCATGGATCAGATCCCTTATGCCTCAGCCATAGGATCAATCATGTACGCCATGTTATGTACTCGACCAGATGTCTCGTATGCTTTGAGCATGACGAGCAGATACCAGTCAGATCCAGGTGAAAGTCACTGGATAGCGGTCAAGAATATTCTTAAGTACTTAAGAAGGACTAAAGAATATTTCTTGATATATGGAGGCAATGATGAGCTAGCTGTAAAGGGTTACAGTGATGCTAGCTTCCAGACCGACCAGGATGACTTTAGATCGCAGTCGGGGTTCGTATTTTGCATTAATGGTGGTGCTGTCAGCTGGAAGAGTTCGAAGCAGGATACAGAGAAGCCGAGTACATTGCTGCATCAGAGGCAGCAAAGGAGGCAGTTTGGATCCGCAAGTTCATCACTGAACTTGGGGCGTTTCCCAGCATTGCTGACCCCATTGAGCTCTATTGTGACAACAATGGAGCTATAGCACAAGCGAAGGAATCTCGCTCACACCAGCGGACCAAGCATATACTACGGCGCTTCCATCTCATTTGAGAGATTATCGATAGAGGAGATGTGAAGATTTGCAGAGTACCTACAGAGGCTAACATCGCAGATCCCTTGACCAAGGCTTTGGCACAAAGGAAGCATGATAGTCACACTAGGTCATTAGGCCTTAGAGCCTATACTGATTGGCACTAGTGCTAGTGGGAGATTGTTAGTTAGAGCCCTAGAGCCAATCATTTGATGATTGTATGGACTCATTGTATCATATTCTTGTATATTAATAAAGGCATTTTGTTTGGTTATTATACTTATTTGTATTAGTGCCAAATAGACTAAGTATAATAGCGTCCTTGAGTAGAAGGTTCATACCTATATCAATCGATTAGTTGAATCGATAGTGAGATGATATAGGGAACACTACTCTAAATCATTCCTAGTCGAGTATTAACATTCAGGGACAATGTTAATGCAATAAGACTAGCATGTAGGTCAACTCGATGACTTGATCTCACAAGTCATGGATATAGAGATATCAAGCTGACACATGGGTATGCATTGGAGAATGTATACTGAATGACCCGCCATGAGAAAGTATCATGGATCGTTTTATGAGTGTCATATACTTTCTCATGTGGCTATTAGTATGACTATTAGTCCTTAGACCTGAAGTCACCATGGATCCCTACATAAGGAGTTATGTACTTTGGTTTCGTCAAACGTCACCCGTAACTGGGTGGGTGGACTATAAAGGCGATTACTGGGTATATAACGAATTATGTAGAGGGATGTGAGTGATGTAGATGAGATCTATCCCTCCCATATGACGGGAGCGACATCGGTATTCTTGATAGAGTGAGACCACTAAGTGCATGGCATAGACATTAGATGTTGAGCTCATTTGATCGAGTCAGTCTACTTGGAGTTCAAGATTTAGATTGATTAGAGGATGACACGGTCTATGCCTCATATTGATCAATCTAGATGTCTAGGATAGAAGGACAATGTCTCATATATTGTGAGGAGTCACAATTAGTAGTCACAAGGTAATGTCGGATCTTGACATTCTTGTAACTTGGGTAGTAATGATGTGTTGCTAGATACCGCTCTTTACTTATGCTCCTAAATGTGTTTGGGGCATTGCCAACATTACAAGAACCTATAGGGTCACACACTTAGGACAATTAGATGGAGATTAGGTTCATATGATGAACCAAGAGAATTAGATTCATTTGATGAATCAAATTGGATTAAGAGTAATCCTAATTGGGCTAACTTGAGTTCGACTCAAGTTGATTCATGTGTTCAATGAGTCTAATTTAGATTTTGACTCATTGAATCAATTTAATTTAATGAATTAGATTCATTATATTAAGTTGGCTCGAATCAAATGGTTAGATTAGATCAACCATGGTAGAGATTGGGTCAAGTTTGACTTGACTTGAGAAGGAAGACCAAAGGTCAATTTTGACTTGACCTTTTGCCACCTCATTGGTGAGTTGGCATTAGGTGGACCAATAATGATGTTCCACATCATCATGGGTGCCACCTCATGGAAGTTACAAAGCCATTCTCTTTAATGGCTTCATATTAATTGCAATTAATGCAATTAATTTGGGGGTTTTTTGAGAGTGGCCGGCCACTTTGTGTTGTAGAGGTGAATTCATTTTTCATTCAAGTGGTGTAACTCCTTCTTCTTCCTTGTGTTCTATCCTTGCTCTCCCTCCTCTTCCTTGCCGTGACCTATCAAGGTGCTAGCACACCTTTGTTTAGGTTTTCTCCATCAAGAATTGTTCGTGTGGATACTTCTAGAGGACCAACGCTTGACGGTCTAGAGATCCGGCAACTTCTTGGACGAGCGGGAACACGAAAGGGCACGCTTCAAGGTATATTCTTAACACATAGATCTAGGAGTAGATCTAAAAGGGTTTTCAAATTCGTACTCGTATTTATTTTGTTTTTCCTTGCACGGATCCGTTGGCCTTGGGTGATTCGGGGTTTCCGCGACGCGAAAAGCGGTTTTCGCGGCCCGAAAAATCCAACAGCTATTTCTCAGCGCCTGCACATCAGTACAAATGTGAGACGCACATCCAATATTTAATACTCATGATGTAGAAATAGATAGATTGACTTCTATAACATATATACCTGAAGTGGAAGTCTCACTTAGCTTCTTCTTAAGATCCTCCAACTATATCTTGCAGTTCCTCTTCTAGTGCCCGGTCTGACCGCAGTGGAAGCAGGTAGCATCCTTGGCGACCCCTCCTTTCAGCTTCAGTGCCTTGCCTTGCCTTTGCCCTTGGCTTGGGACTTTCCCTTGCATTTGGACTTGCCCTTGCCCTTATGTTTGTGAACCATCAGAACAGTGTTAGGCTTAGCCTTCTTAAGGTTTAGCTCAGCAGTTCTTAACATGCTGAGCAGCTCGGGCAGTGGCTTGTCAATCTCGTTCATATTGTAGTTTAGAACGAATTGACTGTAGCTATCCGGCAAGGATTGCAAGATCAGGTCAGTGGCCAGCTCTTGGCCAAGAGGGAACTCCAACCTTTGTAGGTTCTCTATGTACCCAATCATTTTGAGTACATATGGGCCTACTGGAGCCCCGTCTGACATCTTGCACTGAAACAGTGCCCTTGAGATCTCAAATCTCTCATGTCTCGCTTGACCTTGATACAGTTGACGAAGATGTTCAACCATATCGTAAGCGCCCATTAACTCGTGTTGCTTCTGAAGCTCAGAGTTCATGGTCGCGAGCATTAGACATGACACATCTAATGCGTCATCTTGATGCTTCTTGTAAGCATCTTTTCTGCTCGCGGGGCATTGGCAGGAGGAGCCTCCGGAATGGGCTGCTCTAGAACGTACAGTTTACGTTCCTGAGTGAGAACTATTCTCAGGTTCCTGTACCAGTCCAGGAAGTTTGCTCCGTTGAGCTTGTCCTTCTTAAGGACAGATCGCAGAGAGAAGGTGTTCGTATTCGACGTCATGGAAATTCTACAACAGAAATAAATGCAGAAATAAGTATCATATTCTTAATTATTTAATTAGGCCTTTAACTAAATGATGCTCCCACTGAATTCTATAATTCACGTGGGACAAGATCCACATCATACTAACCCTTGAGTTAGCTTTGGCTAATACGCCCAAGACTTAGTATGATTGGTAGGTAACGATTACCAATTACATCTCTATGCAACTCTTGTTTATAGGATAAAATCCGCATTTATATTAAAACTAGAGTTAGCTTTGGCTAATACGCCCGAGAGTTAATATAAACGTGATTTTGTCCTACCTTTCCAACCATTGGAAGAATGCCTATAGTTATACTCGATCCAACCGAGTTAACTAGGGATACTCAATCTTATTGAGTTTATACTCGCCCATGCGTTGATAGGCGGGACAAAGATTGTCCCTCCGCACCCTACCAAGATAGTATGCGTTGCTCTGCTTTGGCAGATTCAACAACATCATGCGATCGAGGTAGTGATGGGTATCACGGCATGGTAGGCATTTTGAGTTGTCGTGATTTAGATCTAATCTAAATGATGTTGTATCATATACTCGAAGTAGATCTAATCTAATCGATAGAGTGCATCTTGTACACGATGTAGATCTAATCTAATCGTAAGGGTGCATCTTGTGCACGATTTAGATCTAATCTTAATCGCTAGGCACTAATTAATTACTTAATTAAACATGCATCATATACACAAGTAATTAACTAAGTTTTGTGATTAGTCATGGCCCTACTACGATCTTCTCAAGCCAATGAGAAGATCGGATGGTCAACCTAAGGTCAACTTCTCAAGCGCCTTCCTTTTGACCACCTTGTGTTGCTCGCGCCCTCCTCGTAACTCCGTCTCGTGTGGACCTTCCACCGCTTCAAAATTACATTACAATTTTGAAACTCGAGTTACATTCGAGTCTAAATCTAATTACAACCAGAATAAAAAGAAGGCACGACGCGCAGGTCGCGAAAAATAAAAATAAAAATAAAACGGCACGCAGGCCGTATTATGAATTACAACACAATATCCAAATCTAATTTGGGTCATTTGGGCCATGACTATCACAAAATTAATATATAATTCAAAATTATATATTTCTGTAATTTTTCTGTAATTTTTCATAATTTTACAGATTTTATGAGTAAATTTTTTCCGGCAGTCCCAATTAGCGATTTCGGGCGCAATTGCGGAGCAAATCCCCTTGTGGGGTTAGGGGCAGTACCCCTACCCGCGATCTAACCATCGCGAGTTGCTCCTAAGCGATCCAAGAGCACCTTATCCCGCTGTCCCAAAAAGATTTGGGTCGAAACGATGTCGTTTCGGAAAAAACTTCTCGGTAGTCGAAGCCTACAAGTGTATAAACACTTGTGCTTCGCTTCTACGAGAAATATTACTCTTAAAACTATAAAAACCATAAATTTACAGAAATGTACAGAAGCTTTAATTTTTTCATAAAAATCAAATTAAACTCGTACAAGCTTCGCACGTGGCTCTGATACCACTGTTGGGTTTTTCGGGCCGCGAAAACCGCTTTTTCGCGTCGCGGAAACCCCGAAACCCCCTAGCCACTGGATCTCGTGCGAAGAAAAACATTCAAAAAATACGAGTACGAGTTTAAACGTTGATCTACAGTAGATCTACATAAGGATAAACCTTTTATACCTTTGTAGCGAAGCCCTTCGCAATCCCGCTCGTCCTCGGTTCGCCGGATCTCGAAAGTGTCAAAGTATACACTTCTCTATGTGTATCCACACAAGCAAGAGATGGAGAAAAACCTCTAAGGATGTGCTAGCAACCTTAGAGATCAATAGTGGAGGAGGAGAGGGAGAGAAGAGAACCAAGGAAGAAGATAGAGTTACACATGAAAAATGAAACTCCTTTTCATGAATAAAAGTGGCCGGCCAGATTTTTGGCTTGTAACTCCCATGGAATATCAAGAGTCACCACTCTTGGTAACTCCCATGAGGTGGCATTTGGTCAAGTCAAACTTGACCAAATGAAGAAGCCTTGATGATGTGGCATTGGTCAAGTCAAAGTCAAGTCAAAACTTGACTCTTCATCTTCCTACTTATGTCAAGTCAAACTTGACCACTTCTCTCCCTTGGTTGATCTAATCTAACCATTGGTTCAAGTCAATTTTAATTTAATGAATCTCTATTCATTGAATTAAATTAATTAAATAAGTCTAAGTCCAAATTAGACTCACTTAACACATGAACCAAATTGAGTCCAACTCAATTAGCCTACCTTGGATTACTCTTAATCCAATTTGGTTCATCAAATGAACCTAATCCTTTAGGTTCATCAAATGAACCTAATCTCCATCTAATTGCCCTTTGTGTGTGACCCTATAGGTTCTTGTAACGTTGGCAAATCCCTAAACCCATTTAGGAGCATAAGAAATGAGCGGTATCTAGCAACACATCATTACTACCCAAGTTACAAGAATGTCGAGATCCAACATCACCTTGTGACTACTAATTGTGACACCTCACAATATATGACAAGTGTCCTTCTATCCTAGACATCTAGATTGATCAATGTGAGGCATAGACCGTGTCATCCTCTAATCAATCTAAATCTTGAACTCCAAGTAGACTCACTCAATCAAATGAGCTCAATATCCTATATTGACTCATTTGGGCATGGCCATGCACTTCGTGGTCTCACTCTATCAAGAATACCGATGTCACTTCCGTCATATAGGAGGGATAGATCCCATCTACATCACTCACATCCCTCCGCATAATTTGTTACATACCCAGTAATCACCTTTATAGTCCACCCAGTTACGGGTGACGTTTGACGAAACTAAAGTACATAACTCCTTATGTAGGGATCTATGGTGACTTCAGGTCTAAGGACTAGTAGTCATACTAATAGCCACATGAGAAAGTATATGACACTCATATAACGATCCATGATACTTTCTCATGGCGGGTCATTCAGTATACATTCTCTAATGTATACCCATGTGTCAACTTGATATCTCTATATCCATGACTTGTGAGATCAAGTCATCGAGTTGACCTACATGCTAGTCTTATTGCATTAACATTGTCCATGAATGTTAATACTCGACTAGGAATGATTAAGAGTAGTGTTCCCTATATCATCTCACTATCGGTTCAACTAACCGATTGATATAGGTGAGAACCGTCTACTCAGGGACATTATTATACTTAGTTTAGTTGGCACCAATACAAGTAAGTATAATAACCAAAATCCAAATGCCTTTATTTATATAGAATATGATACAATAAGTCCAATATATAATCATCAAATGATTGACTCTAGGGCTCTAGCTAACATCTTCTTCCTCCCTACCTCCTTCTTCCTCCGTTCCCCCGTCTTTATTCAAACAAGCTGTGGGTCTACCTTCCCAAATGGGGCAAGCCTCTAATCTGCCTAGTTATGGCTCCCTACAACTACAAGGCCTATTGGCTGAATCTTGGCTACAGGGCCAAGAACAAGTAAGGGGCATTAGTCTTTCAAATCGGGCAGACCACCACAGTCGTCAGGCAGTCGCTGTAAGTATTCTTGGTTATATGTTGTTAACTTCTTATCAATATCTTTAACTGTATCATTATTTTGTTTAGTTCCTTGCCTCGAGTCTTCACATCGACCAGCTACTTATGGCTTGAGACCAGGAGAACAATAAGCTAAAAGCTCAAATAGAGACATTGAAAGCTACTCTACCTCCTTCTCATGATGACCTAACTCAGTTGCAAGAGAAAGTGGTCTTGCAAGATCAACAACTAAGGGTATTGAGGCAGGAGTTACAGGAATCACAACAATTATTGAAAGGCAAAGAGCTTGCAAGGAGAACTTTAGAGCTACAGGTGGACCGGTTACATTCTGGTCTTCGACTGGAAATTGCTTTAAAGGAAAAAGCTCTCTTAGATGCTTCTCATAAAAGCCTTGTTTTAGAGAAAGTAGAGAAGCTTCATAATGTCTGTCCTTCTGAACAAGCTCAAGACCTAGCCTCTCATGATTTCGCTATCCTACAGGAACAAGAGCAAAGAAAGGCTCAAGATGCCGAGCTGTCACTGCTCCAAAAGGAACTGGAACAACTCAAATTGGAGAAAGATGCTTTAAAAGATCAAAACATTAAACTACAAGTTGATTTTCAGAGTTATAAGGAGCAGGAGAAGAACCGATGGGAAGAATGGCGCCTAGCTTATCTAAAGTCTCCGGCATTTGTTCAAGAATATGTTCGTCAAATGGTAGGGGCTTTAAATCATTTTGTGTCGGGCATTCTGCAACAACTGAGCATAAGCCGTCGCAGACTTAACAAAGAACTACCCGAAGATTTAATGAGTCATTTTAGGTAAGTATGGCTATGTATTCAAGAAGATAGGCACTGAAAAGGCTGGTAATGAAAAGATTTGTACTGGAAAGAATTGTAACTGAAAACTCTGTAATTAAGTGATTGCGATATGGGGGAAAGTTTTGGTACTTACCTGTTTCTTTTTCCAGCTTGTGTTAGCCTGAAATGGCTCCTTTTGAAATGTTTCCAGATATTGAGTATAAGTGCTACTTTATTCAAGAATGCCTTGCTTGATTTTTGAGATTAAATCTTGTCTTAATAAACTTCTTTGCCGATGACATCTTCCACGATCATATAACTTTAATCAGCAACAATTTCCATAATCTCCCTAAGTTTCATTCAGATAGGCATGTGCTGAGTATGCTTCATACTTCACAAGAATGAATAATCCCGAGCGATTTCATATAAGGAACTTTATAAGACTCCTGAGCTCCGTGCTGGGTATAATACTCTGGGCGATTTTAAGTAAAGAGCTCCATGTAAACGGGCCTTCAGATAGGAAATGTAACGTATGTATATATGTATAGAATCCCCCTCGAACCTCCACTTCTGATTCAGTATAGAATGTCAAACGATTTTTGTGAAGAAATCTGTATGACTTTGAATTTACGTCGACAATATAATCCTAGTCGATTAGGCTCTGTGATAGACCCTTCCGAGTTATTTCATGAGATTTCCTGATCGACTATGTTCTGTGATAGTTTAAAGTCTTCGATTCCTCCCATGAAGGCCCGTCCGAGTTAGTTTATGAGATTTCTCGATCGACTATGTTCTGTGATAGTTTAAAGTCTTCGGTTCCTCCCATGAAGACCCGTCCGAGTTACTTCATGAGATTTCTCGATCGACTATGTTCTGTGATAGTTTAAAGTCTCCGGCTCCTCCCATGAAGACCCGTCCGAGTTACTTCATGAGATTCCCCGATCGACTATGTTCTGTGATAGTTTAAAGTCTCCGGTTCCTCCCATGAAGACCTGTCCGAGTTACTTCATGAGATTTCCCGATCAACTATGTTATGTGATAGTTTAAAGTCTCAGGTTCCTCCCATGAAGGTCCGTCCGAGTTATTTCATGAGATTTCCCGATCGACTATGTTCTGTGATAGTTTAAAGTCTCCGGTTCCTCCCATGAAGACCCGTCCGAGTTACTTCATGAGATTTCTCGATCGACTATGTTCTGTGATAGTTTAAAGTCTCCGGTTCCTCCCATGAAGACCCGTCCGAGTTACTTCATGAGATTCCCAGATCGACTATGTTTTGTGATAGTTTAAAGTCTCCGGTTCCTCCCATGAAGACCCGTCCGAGTTACTTCATGAGATTCCTAGATCGACTATGTTCTGTAATAGTTTAAAGTCTCCGGTTCCTCCCATGAAGGCCCGTCCGAGTTACTTCATGAGATTCCCCGATCGACTATGTTCTGTGATAGTTTAAAGTCTCCGGTTCCTCCCATGAAGACCCGTCCGAGTTACTTCTTGAGATTTCCCATGAAGACCCGTCCGAGTTACCAATTACATCTCTATGTAACTCTTGTTTATAGGATCAAGATCCATATTTATATTAAAACTTGAGTTAGCTTTGGCTAATACGCCCGAGAGTTAATATAAACGTGATTTTGTCCTACCTTTCCAACTATTGGAAGAATGCCTATAGTTGACTCGATCCAACCGAGTAACTAGGAATACTCAATCTAATTGAGTTTGTATTCACCCATGCGTTGATAGGCGGGACCAAGATTGTCCCTCCGTACCCTACCAAGATAATATGTATTGCTCTGCTTTGGCAGATTCAACAATACATGTGATCGAGGTAGTGATAAGTATCACGGTACGGTTAGGCATTTAGAGTTGGTTCGATCTAGATCTAATCTAATCAAGAAGGATGCATCTTGTGCACGACTTAGATCTAATCTAATCGCAAGGGTGCATCATGTGCACGACTTAGATCTAATCTAATCGTTAAGGCACTAATTAATTAATTAATTATTAAACATGCATCAGATACATAACAATTAATTAATTAATCTATTTGTGATTTAGTCATGGCCCTACTACGATCTTCTCTAGCCAATGAGAAGATCGAATGGTCAACCTAGGGTCAACAGCTTCTCCAAGCTCCTCCCTTTGACCACCTTGTGTTGCTCGTGCCCGCCTCGGAACTCCATCTCGTGTGGACCCTTCACCGCTCCAATTTGTACATTACAATTTGAAACTCGAGTTGCATTCGAGTCTAAATCTAATTTACAACCAGAATAAGAGAAAGGCACGACGCGCAGGCCGTGGAAAAAATAAAAATACAGCACACACAATCATATGGTGGCACGCAGGCCGTATTATGAATTACAACACAAATTCAATCTTATTGGGTATTTTGGGCCATGACTATCACAAATTAATATATAATTCAAAATTATATATTTTTCATAATTTTTCTGTAATTTTAAAAATAATTTTTATAATTTTTATGAGTAAAATTTCCCGGCGGTCCCGTTTAGCGGTTTCGGGCGCAATCGCAGAATGGATCCCCTTGCGGGGCCAGGGGCAGTGCCCGCGATCTAACCATCGCGAGGGTTCTTTGCGATCCAACAGCGCCTAAACCCGCTGTCCCAAAACGATTTGGGTCGAGACATTGCCGTTTCGGAAAAATCTTCCCGGCGGGTTCGTTTTTAGCGATTTCGGGTGCAATCGCGGAGCAAATTCCCTTGCGGGGTTAGGGGCAATGCCCCTACCCATGATCTAACCATCGTGAGTTGCTCCTTTGCGATCTAATGGCACCCGACCCCGCTGTCCCAAACGGATTTGTGGCAAAACGAAGCCGTTTAAAAGAAAACTTTCCGGTAGCCGAAGCCTACAAGTGCCGAGAAACTTGTGCTTCGCTTCTACGGAAAAATTACGCATAAAAACTCTAAAAACTCAATTTTTACAGAAAATCACAGAAGGTATATTTTTCATAAAAATACAAACGAACTCGTACAAGTCTTTGCACGTGACTCTGATACCACTATTACGGTTCTTCGGGCCGCGAAAATCGCTTTTTCGCGTCGCGGAAACCCCGAGTCACCCAAAGCCATGGATCTCGTGCAAAGATTCGTAAACAAAATTATCGAAAAACCTTTTTTCTTGTACGAGTTTGTAAAAACTTTAGATCTACACTAAAGTTAAGATCATTACCCTTGTAGCGAAGCCCTTCGCGTTCCCGCTTGTCCAAGATGTCGCCGGATCTCTAGTTGTCAAAATAGACAACCTCTATATATATCCACACGGACACAAGTATAAGGAGATGACCAAAACACAAGGTGTGCTAGCACCAATGGAGTGTTCGGCCAAGGAATGGGAGAAGGAGAAGAGAGAGCACCCAAGGGAGACGAAGAGTGAATGAAATCAATGAGAGGAAATTCAAAACAACCCCTTAGCCATCAAGTGGCCGGCCACTCTAGGAGGTGTAACCCCCACATTAATTCCAATTAATGTGGAGACCATTAAGAGTTGTAACCCCCATGAGGTGGCACTCTAGGATGATGTGGATCAACACTATTGGTCCACATCTTACCACCTCACTAAATGACATGGCAACAAGTGTAACCTCCTCATTTAATGTGGGCCGGCCACATTAAATGCTATGGAGGCTTGTAACCTCCATGAGGTGGCACACATTGATGATGTGGAGCAATCCTATTGGTCCTCATCTTGCCAACTCACTAGTGATGTGGCAAAAAGTCAAGTCAAACATGACTTTTTTCTCTTCCTCTCAAATCAAGTCAAACTTGATCAAATCTCTCTCATGGTTGATCTAATCCAACCATATGATTCAAGCCAACTTAATATAATGAATCTAATTCATTAAATTAAGTTGATTTAATGAGTCATAATCTAAATTAGACTCATTGAATACATGAATCAACTTGAGTCCAACTCAATTAGCCCAATTTGGATTACTCTTAATCCAATATGATTCATCAAATGAATCTAATAATCCTCTTAGTTCATCATATGAACCAAATCTCCATCTAATTGTCCTTAGTGTGTGACCCTATAGGTTCTTGTAACGTTGGCAATGCCCTAAACCCATTTAGGAGCATAAGTAATGAGCGGTATCTAGCAACACATCATTACTACCCAAGTTACAAGAATGTCGAGATCCGACATCACCTTGTGACTACCAATTGTGACTCCTCACAAAATATGTCATTGTCCTTCTATCCTAGACATCTAGATTGATCAATATGAGGCATAGACCGTGTCATCCTCTAATCAATCTAAATCTTGAACTCCAAGTTGACTCACTAGATCAAATGAGCTCAACATCTAATGTTGACTCATTTGGGCATGGCCATGCACTTCGTGGTCTAACTCTATCAAGAATATTGATGTCGCTCCCGTCATATGGGAGGGATAGATCCCATCTACATCACTCACATCCCTCTGCATAATTTGTTACATACCCAGTAATCGCCTTTATAGTCCACCCTGTTACGGATGACGTTTGACGAAACCAAAGTACATAACTCCTTATGTAGGGATCCATGGTGACTTCAGGTCTAAGGACTAATAGTCATACTAATAGCCACATGAGAAAGTATATGACACTCATATAAAGATCCATGATACTTTCTCATGGCGGGTCATTCAGTATACATTCTCTAATGCATACCCATGTGTCAGCTTGATATCTCTATATCCATGACTTGTGAGATCAAGTCATCGAGCTGACCTACATGCTAGTCTTATTGCATTAACATTGTCCCTGAATGTTAATACTCGACTAGGAATGATTTAGAGTAGTGTTCCCTATATCATCTCACTATCGATTCAACTAATCGATTGATATAGGTATGAACCTTCTACTCAAGGACGCTATTATACTTAGTCTATTTGGCACTAATACAAATAAGTATAATAACCAAACAAATGCCTTTATTAATATACAAGAATATGATACAATGAGTCCATACAATCATCAAATGATTGGCTCTAGGGCTCTAACTAACAATAATGTGTAGCCTTGAACTCTATAATATGCCAAGATTCTTATGTTCCTTACATTACTAGCAAGGTTTTTAAGTTGATGGTTTGCATGATAAACTGGTTTAAAGATACATGTCATGTATATATTTCCAAAGTATGGTTTTAGTATGGATTATAGTCAAGTGCATATTTTGCATTTTCCCAAGCAGTTCTAAAAAGTATGTCCTCTTTTAATGTATCGTTTTGTGAGTAGATGGTACTTACTAAGCAATTGCTTATAGATTTGTATTTCCTTATACTACAGATAAAGGTAAAGGAAAGCATGAGTAAGAGGGGGCAGTTGTAATTAGTTCAGAGTAGATCTTTGAACCGAGCAGTGTGCATATAACGAAGTCTTTAGAAGGTATGAAATGTGTAACATCCATGACTTAGGTTGGAGTAAAGAAGTAGGGTGGGCGTGACAGTTTGGTATCAGAGCAAGTTCCACCCTTCCATCACACACACCTCAAACATTGATGCTGCAGCTTCCAAGTAAGAAAGTACCTGCTCATAACTTTTATGCATTTTATTTCTATTATGATTAGTAAGAAATGCTTGTTAAAGATTTAGCATGCTTATATATGAAAGTAGCATAGCAAGAATAGCAAGTAGGAATGAGTATGGGCTGACGTATGTCTCACTGGTTTGGTTTATGATATGTAGAATGACTAGAGGACGACCGGCTAGACAGCCGAGAGTTAATGAATCTCAACCAGTGGAAAATGAGGTTGCACCACAACCTAACCTTTTAGAAGTAGTAGCTCAGCTGCAAAGACAATTGGCGGAGCAGCAGCAGGTTATTGCCGCCCTGACTGCTAACCAGCAAGCTCCTCCTGTAGTCCCATTGGAAGCCAATATGGTGGCACCTATTATGGCAGAAGCTCCATCAGTTACACCAGTAGCCCCAACAAAGGTAGTGAGGCAAGAAGCATACCTCATCCAGTGGCAGAAACTGAAATCGGAGAATTTCTCTGGCACCAATGAACCATGGGATGCTCAGGCATGGTTCAAAACCCTAGAGAGCATAATGGAGCTACTGGATTGGCCGGAGGTAGAAAACATTAAGTGTGCGTCCTTCTGTTTTACTGGTGATGTAAGAATGTGGTGTGACATGTCAAGGAAAAACGAAAAGTGGATCAAATGACCTGGTCTAACTTCGAGACTGAGTTCTTCGAAGAGTTCTTCCATATGCGAGTCACGAATAAATATTACGATGAATTCACGAAATTCTGCCAAGAAAGTTTATCAGTTGACGAAGCCGTGAAGAAATTCAATAGGCTGGCTCGCCTATGCCTCGAACTGGTCGGTACAAAATGAGAAAGGGTAAGGCTAATGCTCAAAATGTTGAGGCCGGAGATAGCCCTAAATGTAACTGGCAGAATTAATAGACCGCAGACTGCAGAAGAGCTGGTTAGTAGTACCCTAATCACGGAGCATTACCTGAATAGTATCAAGTAGCAGAAGCCAGTACTGATTGAGAATAAAGATCAAGGGAGTTCTGACACTCAGAAACCTCAGAGCCATAGCTCAACTTGGAAGGGGAGCTCTAAAAGAAAGCAGTGGAGTAATAAAAAGGGAGGATCCGTAAGCAAGCAGCCTAAGTATGCTACGTGTTCCACGTGCGGAAAGATGCATCCTGGAATCTGTCGCAAGGGCACGAGTGGTTGTTATACGTGTGGTCAAGAGGGGCATATATCCAAGAATTGCCCGACCCGGATCAACCTACCTTCCGCACAACCTATACAATATGGAGGCAAGCAGGCACAGCTACACCAGATGCAGGTCGCGTTGGAGAGTCCTCATATTAGCCAAGGCAGACTGGATGCTCCAGCAAGTTCTACAAATTCTCGAGTTTTCTCTCTTACCAGAGAGGAGGTAGCAAACGCCTCCACTATTGTCACAAGTCAGATATCCATTTTTAGTTAATATGCAACTGTGTTATTTGATACTGGGACAACTCATTCGTTTGGCTTCATAGCATTTGCTGAAAGAATAGGTATACCCCCAGAAGTCCTACACGGATAATTCTTGACAATGCTACCCTCGGGAGGATAATGACATCGACGCATTGGCTACGTGTGGTACCAGTCAAAATTTCAGGCAGAGAACTGTACAGTGATATGATAATACTGAACATGTCTGATTATGATGTTATTTTTGGGATGGACTTTCTGAGCAAGTATGTTGCTTCCATTGAGTGTCGTAAGCGACGAGTCTTGTTCCAACCCGAGGCAGAGCCTAAGTTTGAGTTTATCAAAGAATCAAAGAAGAGAACCCAGAAGTTCTTATCGGCCATAAAAGCTCGGAAAATGTTAGCCGATGGATGTGTTGGGTTTCAAGCTCATGTGGTTAACACCCAGCAAGAAAGAGCTCAAAAGCTAGAGGAAGTTAGAGTTGTATGTGACTACTGGAAGTGTTTCCAGATGAGTTGCCAGGTTTAGCTCCGGATAGAGAAATTGAATTTGAGATTGAACTCATTCCTGGTACCCATCCAATCTCAAAAGCACCTTACCGCATGGCTCCGACAGAATTGAAAGAACTTCAGGGACAGCTATAGGAGCTACTTGACAAGGGTTTTATTCGCCCTAGTAACTCACCATGGGGAGCTCTGGTGTTGTTCGTAAAGAAGAAAGATGGGTCCATACGAATGTGTGTGGACTACCAAGCGCTGAACAAGGTAACAATTAAGAATAGGTATTCCCTGCCTAGAATTGATGATTTATTTGATCAGTTAAAGGGAGCCACAGTCTTTTCCAAGATAGACTTGCGGTCCGGATATCATCAAGTGAAAGTGAAAAAGGATGATGTACCGAAGACGACATTCCGAACGAGGTATGGGCACTACAAGTTTGTAGTTATGCCTTTTGGAGTGACGAACGCTCCTGCTACGTTTATGGATCTAATGAACAGAGTGTTCAAAGCATCTTAGACAAGTTTGTAACCATTTTTATAGATGATATCCTTATATACTCCAGCACCCAGGAAGAACATGCTGAACATCTGAGGACAGTATTACAGATTCTTCAACAGAGCTAGTTGTACGCAAAGTTCTCCAAGTGTGAGTTCTGGCTCCATCAAGTGTCCTTCTTAGGTCACATTATTTCCAAAGATGGGGTTATGGTGGACCCGACAAAAATAGAAGCTGTGAGTAACTGGAATAGACCTAAGAATGCCAATGAAATCAGGAGTTTCATTGGGTTAGCAGGCTACTACAGGAAATTTGTAGAGAACTTCTCAAGGATCACTTCCCCATTGATAGTACTTACTAGAAAGAACAAAAAATTTGAGTGGACAGAAGATTGTGAAAAGAGTTTCACTGAACTGAAAAGGATACTGACCAGTGCTCCAATCCTGACTCTTCTAGAGAATAATGAGAGCTTCGATATTTACTGCGATACTTCTAAATTGGGACTCAAGATTTCACTCAAGGATTATGAGAACTATCCTATTCATGACCTTGAGTTAGCAGCGGTAGTCTCCGCTCTCAAGATTTGGATGCATTACCTATACGGAGCTCAGTGCAAGATTTACACAGATCACCAGAGTCTTAGGTATTTCTTCACTCAGAAAGACTTGAACATGAGATAGCGGAGATGGTTGGAGCTGGTCAAAGACTATGACTGTGAAATCCTCTATTATCCAGGAAAAGCGAACAAAGTGACAGATGCGCTAAGTAGGAAATCTTATGTAACATTATCGTCTATATTTGCTATGTCTCATCCCCTACAGAAAGAAATAACAAATTTTGGGCTTGAAATTATTACTGGGCAGCTCTCCACTTTGACACTAGTGTCAACCCTACTTGATGATATACAGAAAGGGCAAGATGAAGATCCTAATATTCAGAAGATCAAGAAGGGAATACAGGAAGGAGAAAATGGGGAGTTCCGAGTATCAAACAATGAGATACTATATTACGGTAATCGCCTCTGTGCCCCTAATCAAGAAAAACTGCGAAAGAAAATTCTAGATGAAGCCCATGGAACACCCTATGCAATGCATCCGGGTTCCACCAAGATGTACCAAGATATAAAGGAACGCTTCTGGTGGTCTGGATTGAAAAGAGATGTTGCTAGATATGTCAGTACCTGTCTGACTTGCCAACTGATTAAAGCAGAACATCATAGACCAAGCGTAGTTCTGCAGCCTATCCAGATCCCAGAGTGGAAGTGGGAGGATATATCTATGGATTTTATAGTAGGGTTACCCAGAACCACGAATGGTTACGACACTATCTAGGTAATAGTGGACAGATTGACTAAGTCTACTCATTTTCTAGCTATCAGAATAACCTACTCTATTGAACATCTAGTGCAATTGTACGTTAAAGAGGTCATCAGATTGCATGGAGTTCCCAAAACCATAATTTCTGATAGAGATGGTCGTTTTACTTCACACTTTTGGGAATGTGTTCAGAGAGCTCTTGGCACTAAGGTGCGGTTTAGCACTGCATTTCATCCTCAAACTGACGGGCAAACAGAACGAGTGAACCAAGTTTTAGAGGATATGCTATGGGCTTGTGCCTTAGATTTCAAAGGGAGCTGGTGTCGATACCTATGCTTAGCAGAATTCGCATACAACAACAGCTATCAAGCTACTATTGGAATGGCACCCTACGAGGCTTTTATATGGGAGGAGATGTAGATCTCCTATATGTTGGTATGAAGGTGGTGAAAAGAAAGAAATGGGACTCCAGACAGACCTTATAGAAGACACTACCAAAGCCATTCAGAACATCCGCCAGAGAATAGAAACTGCTCAGAGCTGGCAGAAGAGTTATGCGGATGTGCGCAGTAGACCGCTAGAATTTGAGGTCAGGGATTTAGTATTCCTCAAAGTATCTCCTATGAAAGGAGTGATGCGGTTCAAAAAGAAGGGAAAGTTGAGTCCACGTTATGTGGGGCCATACCTGATTACTAAAAGAGTTGGCAAGGTAGCTTATGAGCTGGAACTACCTCAGGATATGTCAGCTATTCATAATGTATTTCATGTCTCAATGCTGATGAAGCATGTTCCCAATGTAAACCAAGTGATTGAACCACAAATGGTACAAGTGCAAAAGGATCTCAGTTATGAAATTTGACATATTCAGATAATAGATTGAGAAGTTAAGAAGCTGAGGAACAAAGAGATACCATTAGTAAAAGTGTTGTGGCAAAGTCAACAGCATGAAGAGGCAACATGGGAACGCGAGGACAATATGAGATAGAAGTATCCATAATTGTTCTAAGTTCGAGGACGAACTTTTTATAAGGTATGGGGGATTGTAACACTCGTAAATTTCCTCTATTCTAAAAGGGCAAAAAGAAATAGAAGAAGAGAAAAGAAATAAAAATATATTCATAAATGGCCCGGGAAAGGATTTAAACCCAAGACATCTTAGTTGAGATTAGTTTAAGTTGTCATTAGGGTGGTGGTAAAGCATCACATTGGCAATAGGAAACAATTCCTTATAAGCAGATTTTGTGTGAAGAGATGTTTTAACTTCCACTTAGTATAAAAAGGAAATGAAGAGACAACAAAAAACCTAACTCTTGATTCCCTTCCTTCCTCCCTAGCCGAATTCCTTCTCCCCTCTTGTCATTTTTCAGCCAAGAACCCTAGGGTTCCAAATTTCCAAAGCTTTTCAAGAAAAGAACCTAAGAGGAGGCTTCCCCACGAGGATTAGTACGTAGGGGAGGAGAAATCCGGAGACCAAGGCATACATGGGAGGCTTATTCTCCCAAAACCCTAGTGGTATAATCGTAAGGAATAGCGAAAGGATGTAAGTATCTCTCACCTGCAGTATAAGTTACTTTAAAGATGTGTTTTGTAATGTCTTTTATGCATGATTTAGAAGACGCATGTTGAGATATGCTTTAGACGTGTTAAGGAAGAAGCATGTCATATTATGTATGATGCTCTCTAAAGTTTTGGGATTAAGAGCATGTTTAGATCATCTTGATTTGCTTCCCATTAAGTTTTGGGACTAAGAAGTATAATCAAGTGCCTAAAGTGCATCCCTATAAGTACGGGGGGGGATTAAGCGCACATAAGGTGTTTGGTTAAATGCCAAGCAAGTTCAAGTACAAGAAATTAATAGTTAAAAGAAAGTATTTTACTTTAGAAAAACATGTACCAAATACAAGGTCCATGGGTGGGCTCCTAGATCGCCCCTAGGCCCCTAGATCGCCTAGTAGTACCTTGATAGGTTCGGGATCAGTTACCTCGGATCTTATTAAGGATGCGCGCAAAGAGGTACAATGCTGGGCCCAAAGCAAGATGATTATTATTTTCACTAATTATGTACAACAATGTTTTCAAACTTCATGGTTTGTTTTAGTGTAAGCTTCCCAAGTTGAGAATTTGAGTTATAATGTGTAGCCTTGATGAACTCTATAATATGCCAAGATTTCTGTGTTCCTTACATTACTAGCAAGGTTTTTAAGTTGATGGTTTGCATGATAAACTGGTTTAAAAATACATGTCATGTACATATTTCCAAAGTATGGTTTTAGCATGGATTATAGTCAAGTGCATGTTTTGCATTTTCCCAAGAAGTTCTAAAAAGCATGTCCTCTTTTAATGTATCGTTTTGTGAGTAGATGGTACTTACTAAGCAATTGCTTATAGATTTGTATTTCCTTATACTTTAAATAAAGGTAAAGGAAAGGATGAGTAAGAGGGGTGGCAAGAGCAGTGCTTGGTGGGAGTGTGTGTGTGACGGAACCGTGGAAAGGATCCGGGA
This sequence comes from Zingiber officinale, assembly GCF_018446385.1. NCBI lineage: Eukaryota > Viridiplantae > Streptophyta > Magnoliopsida > Zingiberales > Zingiberaceae > Zingiber > Zingiber officinale. Next base: position 93,296,990 of record NC_056000.1, read on the forward strand.
ACTTACTAGTGCAGGGAATGTGTTAAAACTGGGTGTAGTGTAATTTCCTACTTTGTGGTTATGCATGAAATACTGTTAAGAGTTGCCAATGATGAATTACAGTTTTCTAGCAATTGGTGTGTCAAAGACTCTTCCTCAAGTAAAGGGATAAAAGGGTAGTCTAAGGAGGAGTACAAAAGGGAGAACAACTCCTTTTGTAGGGTTGGGTGTGACCCCCACACGGCCCGTGACACGGCCGTGTGGAGTCACATGACCCCGGTCCTCTCCCTTTCGGCCAAGGTGACATGGCCGTGGGAATTTACACGGTCGTGCACCTCCTGCTCTCGACCAAGGTGACACGGCCGTGTGGTTTCACACGGCTGTGCCAGAGTGGGGTGGGTGATCCCCACACGGCTGTGACACAGTCGTGTGGAGTTACACAGTCCTAAACTTTCTTCTCTCGGCCAAGTTGACATGGCCGTGTAAATTTACACGGTCGTGCCATGCTCCCTCTCTGGAGGACCTACACGATCGTGTGGTATACACGGTCGTGCCCAACCTAGTCCCTGATGGGGGTTACACGGTCGTGTACTACACACGGCCATGCAAGGCTTATCCTCTGGAAATGTCACACGGTCGTGTGACACACACGGCCATGTGATGGGTCTTGCTTCAAAGGTGTCACGACCGTGTGTCCTTTACATGGTTGTGCCCTGCACTTGCAGGGAAGGCCTTACACAACCGTGTGGCATACACAGTAATGCCCAATTTTGGGTCTGGTAGGCTATACGGTAGGTCATCTCCACATGGTCATGTCTCGGTTCCCCATGGGTAAGTCTATACGGTCAGTTAGGGATACACGGCTCAGGTCTCTAGCAGATCTAGATTTTATCTCAGCTCTGCTTCCCTTCAAAACATGACTTAGTAGTTGTAACAAGTTCAGAGTAGATCTTCGAACTAAGCAGTGTGCATATAATGAAGTCTTTAGAAGGTATGAAAAGTGTAACGTCCGTGACTCAGGTTGGAGTAAAGAAGTAGGGTGGGTGTGACATGTTCATTAGTACCTCACATATGCATATTTATTTAATATTCCTATCATAGTCAAATTACCAAATCAAATTCAAGACTATAATAAAGTAAATCTTACAAACTTGAAGGTAGAAGTAGTCGAGTTCTTGATGAGATGGTGTGCGCACACTGTCCTTTAGGAGTAGTAGCTTTAATACCAACTGAAAAGACTCTTAACTTACCACACATACCGGGGACCCATAACCAAAATTTGCAACCTTCACCATCTAACGTGAAGACCAACATTCAATCATATAATAAAAACCTCTCAAACATTGCTGTTAAAGAACTATAGTAAAAAAAAATAATCTCATCATACATGAACCACCATAACCAACCCAAACCATAGTTTCAAGATCCAAAGAGTTTGAGCAAAGGAAAAAAGGGAAAATAGAGACACCAACACTTCTCCTCCTACGTGTAAAGAACAGACTCTACAGAAACAAGAGTCTTCACAGCACTCCTAAAGGTCCTCGGACAATGTGTCATGGTACCATCTCACCTCCTCGTCTACTCCGAGTGCATGCCCTCCATAATGTCTTGGAAAATGTCTCCCTCACCTGCATCATGTATATCATGAGTCTATAGACATAGTAAGAACATCCCAATATAAAGAATATGACATCCATAAAGAAGAAGGATCAGTAGCTAAAGCATAGAATGCAACTTGAATACAAAATAGAGGAAAATACAGTAAGTGAGAAAAAAACTACACAACTAGTAAAGATGAATATGTCACACATGTGGTAACTATCACTTGAGCTTATTCATTTGGTTCATGATCATAGCCTTAGAGGTACCTCTTCAGAGAACCTATAATCATATAGTCGAAACCAACATACTTTATCGTATAAGTCTTTATCAGTCATGTTTGGAAGGGCTCTCCCCGGAGCTCATCCCGGGGCACTCAACCCGTACTGTCACCACATATGCCCATACTCATCTAGTTAACTACATAAAAACATAACATATTCCTGTCATAATTCACAATTTAAAGTGCATAGTGCTACAGATTTAGAGAAAACTATGATAGAACAATTACTTAAAACATACTCATTCCCATTCTACCGGAGTCTGTTCTTGAAATTCCATTAACAAAAGGACTAGCTTAACATCCAGAATCGATCACCATCTATCAAATTTGCCTTTCAATTCTATACCAGAAAATTTAACTAGCATGAAAGAAAATAGCACAACAATGAAAATGAATCAGAACCTTCCAAGTTGAACGAAGTACAGCAACAAAAATTAAACAAAGCCACGTTGAAATCTAGTCTAAACCCCCAAATTTGACCAAAATTACGAACAAAACATGAATAGTAGTAACAAAGTTATTAATCACATCCTATTACATCAAAGTCTATTCAGCATAGTAGAATCAAATGGGAGAACCAAAAACTTCATCAAACACAGCATAACACCCCAACAATTTGGCCAAAAGTCTGAACTCAATAAGGAAAGTGAGAGCATCATCAATCGAAGCCTAAACTAACAATATCTACTCAAGATTTCGGAAGCAACCAAGAGAAGCAAAAATTTCATTAATCGAAGCTTAAACTACAAGAAAACTATTCCAAAATTCTACGATAGCTAGGAGAACAAGAGCAACATTGAATCAAATAACATCATACCTAATTATGCCTAGAAATTTAGTGCAATCTAAAGAAGTAAGAACAACATCCAGAAATCATTTCGAAACCTCTCTAAATCAGTATCAGGAAACTAAAAACCCTCATAAAACAACAAGAAACAATATCAGTACATCCCGTCGGAAACCATCAAAAACCCCATCGAGAATCTCAAACCACCGAGAAGAAACCAAGCCAATACTCGATTCAACTCAATGCCCTAATCCAGTGTAGAAAATCAAAAAGAAACGCATGATTGAACAAGAACATCACAAGAAGAAACAGTCAAATTGCAATCCATTCATCTAATCGGACATCAAAGACAAGCCTATTAACTCCTCCTAGGTCCCTATCCTCTGACCTCATGGATCTCATACCTACATAGGGGAGTGAACTTGCCTTTCTCTCCCTGCCACTGTCGGAAGCCCTCATCTAGTATTACTGTATCGCCAGTGAGGCAGTTGATAGTCTCAATGTTCAGTCGCAATGTCCTCCGCGTGATCATCGGTGTGAGGTGGAGCTTGGCTAGAGCTCAGAGCACAGTGAGATGCTTGGCCAAAAATGGTGAAGATGGAAAGGGCAAAGGAGGTGGTGATTCGAGAGGAACAGTGTATATGGGGGACTTTATATACCTAGGGTGATTAATTCTAACTTAGGCTAATTAAATTAATCAACTCCCAACCTAATTTGGTGGCATCATCAAGTTTAATCATCTCTATCCCCTTAAAACATGTCATACAAATTTATTTTAAATCTTGAAAATTTTCTAAAATTTGTAGAAAAATTTTTGTAAGTTAATTCCTTAATTAACGCTCATGAGACCTTATAAAGGCAATCTCTACTACTCCATATGAGATATGGATTAGTAAGAAACCTCATTTATCTTATTTGACGATATGGAGTTATCCTACTTATGTAAAGAGGACTATATAAGATAAGTTAGATGTTAAGTCTAATAAGTGTTTATTTATTGGTTACCCTAAGAAAATAAGGGGTTATCAATTTTATTATCCCTTGGAACAAAAAGTATTTGTCTTAAAGCATGTTGTATTAATAGAAAAAGAGTTTCTCTTTTAGGAAAATAGTGGAAGTGAGGTTGAACTTGGGATAATTCAAGATACTCCAATAGACATGGAAGAGATTCCTAGTCTAGAGCTACAACCAATTATTCATAAGGATGAGATAACGGTTGAACTTGTTGATACACCACCTCTTCGTAGATCTAATAGGACATGTCAAATGCTTGAGAAATATGGATTCCTCATAAGTGAATCAAAAAATGTATTGCTCATAGAGGATGAGGATTTGATTGGGTATGAACAAGTTTTAAAAAGTTTAGAAAGGGACAAATGGTTAAAAGCCATGAAGCTTAAAATGAATTTCATATATAAAAATCAAGTTTGAAACTTGGTGAACCTACTCGAAGGCATAATACCTATTGGTGCTGTTGGTTGCTACTCGAAATACCATCCTAGTTCCCCTGTACAAACATTTGTACAAGCATAGAACTATCCTAGCTACCCATGTGCTCTACTGAAGTTAAATTTGGATTGCAAACGATGCTTAATATTATTAATCCAAATTATCCTTCAGAAGTTAAACTTGGATTGAAAACGATACTTAACATTTTTACTCCAAGTTTAACCGATGTGATCTTCCTAAGTTAAACCATATTACAGAAGTCATCAAATATCTATTTCAAAGATCGGCTTCCAGGTTAAACATAGCGAGGCACTAGGCCTTCTTAGGTATGGGATCATCCACCACTTCCTAGACAAAGACTTTCAAAGAAATTGGATATTTAACTTCTTACAGTAAACTAGGTTTAACTATAGAGACCTCAATAGAAACACAATATCAAAACATGAAATCGAACAATAAAAACGATAACAAAAATGATAACTTAAAACCGTTAACCTCTTGTGTTTGGTTTTTCAAGATCTATACAAAAGATGAACTAGTCATGATGCGAAAACTAATAACTAGTTATACCTTTTGTAGCTTATAGATCTCTTGATCTTCTATCGTATTCCTCTCCTTCTCTTGAACGTCGTGTGAGTGACGATCTTCCAAGATGAAAACCACTCAAGCTTCTTCCAAGGCTTCCAAGATCCGGCCACCAACCTGTAACGCCCGCCCTCCCTGCTACTAAAGGGACGGGGCTACTTACTTACTTAACTATTCCAGGATACACATGCATATTTAAAATTTCTTTCTAGTAACATAAAGCAACGGAAATATCATGAAGTTGTACTGGAATGTAACATGATACACTTGGTTCATGTCAATCATAACAAAAATAACATAAGCAGGTCTTTATTTGTTTTAGCCGAGCCACTGCCACACACATCTCCTTGCCTCTCCTACAGCTCCATTAGGTCATCCATTCCTTGCCTTTATCTGTGGTACAAGGAAAGTAAGCTATGAGCACACAGGCTCAGTAAGATCCTTTCCTACTCACAAAAAAAATCGTATTTCATAGCATAGTCTTATAAGCATATAACAATGGAGACATAATCATCTAACATAATATCATGTGAACATAGCCTCCTATCATATCATATCATTAAGGAAACATCATACTCTTAACATATCATAATAAAGGCATCATGTAATGTGAATCATAGAAGCATAACATATCAGCAGGTCATATGAATCGTAAACAAAAACATCTCATAACATCATGTCCTATAAGTCATAAGAGTATGGCATAACATCATGTCATATAATTCATAAAAGAAACATATCATATCATGAATAGGTGCATCATGCAGAATGTCTTTTTAAAACATATGTCATGTCAAGTGCAAGATGTCTTTAAACATATCTTTTGATACTTAAATATAATATCATCATCATGAGGGCCCGGCTTGTACCACATACATACATAAATGCGTGCAATCCCTAGGACAGGGTAGCTAGCCCCGAACCTACTAGGGATCTAGACCCGTTCATAGTCCGTCGGCCTAGAGGCGTACTAAGGAGCCCATCCCTTTTTACTAGACCCGTTCATAGTCCGTCGGCCTAGGGGCGTTTATGGAGCCCACCCTTGGTACAAGTCATACAAAGTAAAATACATGTCGTGCATATCATATCATCATAACTGTCATATCATATCAACATAAATGTCATGCTCTTGTCTTAACATGAAGAGTGCTCTTAATCCCAACTTAAGGGAAGCAACTCTTAGCCATTTTCTTATCATATCATAAGGCATGCATACTTGGGCACAAAGCCATCATAAACATCATTTTCATGCCTGGTTCATAAGCTTACATAAATGAGCATGCAACATATTTGAATCATACATACTTGGGTACATAGCCATCATAAGAATCATTTCATGCATGGTTCATAAGCATACATAAATGGCATGTTACTTGTCTTATCATAAAGCATGCATACTTAAACATAAAACACATCATAAGAGTCATCATCATGCAGGGTTCATAAGCATACTTAAATGAGCATATAATGCATCATAGGAAAACATAATCATACATGGAAAACATTTACTAGCATCTCCTAATTCATATCCTAGTATGTGAGACACCTAGCCAAAATCATAATTGGGTCTCTAACCCTAATTCCATATAGTGGCCGAAAGTCACCATGCTTGGTTTTAGATTACAACATCATATAAGCTTGTGAACCTTAGATAAATTTCAGATCATAAACTATAAAATATCATGAGCATAAGAAGTTTAGATTCTAAGCTTCCTAGGCCTTTTAACTTAGTTGTGGCCGAACCTTTAAGAACATGAAACTAAGTTCTATACAAGCATAAGAATACCAAACTAACTCCATATCATATCATAAGGAAGTCTATAAGCATGTTAGATTAGGTTTTAAGCTTCTTGAAACCCTAAAATCTATCATGGCCTAAACTTCAAGAAAAAGGAAATAAATTTCTAAGCAACATATAAACAAATACCTAGCCAAGTTCATATCATATCATAAGGAAGTCTATGAGCATGTTACATTAGGTTTTAAGCTTCTTGAAACCCTAAAATCTATCATGGCCGAAACTTCAAGGAAAGGAAAATAAATTCCAAGCACATGCCAACATGAATACCTAGCCAAGTTCTTATCATATCATAAGGGAGTCTACAAGCATGTTAGGTTAGGTTTTAAACTTCTTGAAACCCTAAAATCTATCATGGCCGAAACTTCAAGGAAAGGAAATTAAATTCCAAGCAACATACAAACATGAATACCTAGTCAAGTTCTTATCATATCATAAGGGGGTCTATAAGCATGTTAAATTAGGTTCTAAGCTTCTTGAAACCCTAAATCCATCATGGCCGAACCTTTACAATAAAGGAAATAAAATTTCCAAGCAACATACAAACATGAATACTTAGTCAAGTTCATATCATATCATAAAGGAATCTATAAGCAAGTTAAATTAGATTTTTAAGCTTCTTGAAACCCTAAATCCATCATGGCCGAAACTTTACAATAAAGGAACTAAAATTCCCAAGCAACATACAAACATGAATACTTAGTCAAGTTCATAACATATCATAAAGGAATCTATAAGCAAGTTAAATTAGATTTTTAAGCTTCTTGAAACCCTAAGTCCATCATGGCCGAACCTTTACAATAAAGGAACTAAAATTCCCAAGCAACATACAAGCATGAATAGTTAGTCAAGTTCATAACATGTCATAAAGGAATCTATAAGCAAGTTAAATTGGATTTTGAGCTTCTTGAAACCCTAGATCCATCATGGCCGAAACTTCAAGGAAAGGAAAATAAATTCCAAGCAACATACAAACATGAATACCTAGCCAAGTTCTTATCATATCATAAGGGAGTCTATAAACATGTTAGGTTAGGTTTTAAACTTCTTGAAACCCTATACCCTATCATGGCTGAAACTTCAAGGAAAGGAAATTAAATTCCAAGCAACATACAAACATGAATACCTAGTCAAGTTCTTATCATATCATAAGGGAGTCTAAAAACATGTTAGATTAGATTCTAAGCTTCTTGAAACCCTAAATCCCTCATGGCCAAAACATATAAAGAAGAAGATCAAGCTTTAAACAACATCCAACATAAATCTTTAACTAAGTTCATATCATAACATAATGAGATCCATGAGCATGGGTTTCTTTTCTTTTATTTTTATTTTTAAGCCTTCTAACCTTACGAAAATTTCGTAAACGACTTGTACCACAGGTAAGGGGATACTTACATCCTTGTGTTTGATTTCCTTAGGGAAGTAATCTTGATTGTGGAGCCTTCCTAAGGAGGAGCCCTCCTTTGTTTGCGCTTCGACAATGGAGGTGGGGGAAAAAAGGCTTGGTCACGGTGAAGAGAAGGAGGGAAAAGGAAGAGGAGAAAAATGAAATCTCTTCTTTAATTTCCCTTTTTATTCTACATGAGAGGAGGAAGGGAAAATGCACTTTTCCTTCTCCTTTCTTTTACTCACTCCTTAATGAAAAGAAGAAGCAAGGCTCATCTTTTCCTTGAGAGGAAGGAGGCAACTCCAACTTCTCCTTCTAAGTGAAGAGAGCCTTCACTTCCTTATCTTTAACCATGATTTCCCTTTCCTTTCTAACAATAATTACTCTTGGTCTATTGGTTAACTTATTCATGTATTTAGTGAGAGATCCAAGGTTCAAGTCCTAAGTCTTGTATCTCCCTTTTTTTTTTTTTGCTAATGTTTACCTAAGACTTATTTTTATCCATGATAAAAATATCTAAAAAAAAATAAAAATCTTGCTACGTACCCTATGGGTGTTACACAACCAACCTCCAAGGGATGCTAGACAAGAGAGATTCCTTCTCTTCTTCTTCTCCTTCAAGCAACCGACCACCAAGAGATCTCCACACAAGATGCCGCCGGCCACCAAGAGAGAAAGAAAAAGGAGAAGAGAGAAGGACAAGGGCCGGCCACCAAGGATTGGAAGAGAGGAATAGAAGATGTGTTGTGGGGTGAGGCACCCCCTCCTTCTCTTTTATAATCCTTGGTCTTGGCAAAAAAGGAAAGTTTTAAACATAATTAAAACTTCCTTATATTCCTTGCCAATGACTAAAAAGGAAAGCTTTAAAACAAAAAATTAAAACTTCATTTTAAGCTTGTCATGGTCGGCCACCTCCTTGTGCTCCAAACAAGGAAAATTTTAAACACAAAATTAAAACTTCCTTATTTGTTTCCGGTAAGAAATTTTAATTAAAAATTTTCTCTTTTAAATCCCTTGTTGGTTATAAAAGGAAAATTTTATAAATTAAAATCTCTCTTTTAAAACATGTGAATGGTTACCAAAAAGGGAAATTTTATCAAAAATTAAAATATTTCTTTTAACTACAAATAAGGAAAGATATCAAACATTTCTCTTAATCCTTTGTAGAAAACTATAAAAGGAAAAATTTAAAATTTTAAAAACTCTCTTTTAAAACCATGACTTCCACAAAAGAAAAGATTTTAAAAAATTAAATCACCCTTTTAATTTTAATGTGTGGTCGGCCACCTTGCTTGGGCTCCAAGCTTGGCCGGCCATTGATCTTGGCTCCATCCTTTGGCTTGGTCGGCCCTAGCTTGGGCTCCAAGCTTGGCTTGGCTGGCCACAAAGAGATGGGTAAGAAGCTTGGCTCTAAGTGGATATAAGGCTTTATAAATAAGAGGCTACAATAGGGACCGAGAGGAGGAATTGGTTTTGGTCTCCCGATGAGCTTGAGCTTCCCGTGTTCGCCTCGAACACCCAACTCAATTCATCAATAATATCTCATTCCACTAAAAAATTATTATTACACTACCGCACCAATCCTATATTACAATATGGGCTCCTTCTTATAATGAGTGTGTTAGTCTCCCTGTGTTTAGGATATTGAATGTCCACTAATTAAACGAGTCACTAACAACTCACTTAATTAATATCTTAGCTCCAAGAGTAGTACCACTCAACCTTATTGTCATGTCAAACTAAGTCCACCTGCAGGGTTTACATGACAATCCTTATGAGCTTCTCAAGGGGACATCGTCAACCTAGATTACTAGGACACAGTTTCATTCTATAATCAACAACACACCATATAAATAATATCATTTCCCAACTTATCGGACCTATTGATTTAACGAACTAAATCGCACCCTTTGATAAATTAAAGAAATAAATATTAAGTATATGTGTTTGTTATTATATCATGATTAAGAATACACACTTCTATAATAGCAGAGGTCTTGTTCTTTTAACAACCAGTATAAAAAGATCAATCTCAAATGGTCATGCTTAATACACTCAGAGTGTACTAGTGTAATTTATAGTCAAGATAAACTTATACAAAATTACACTACAACAATTCCAATGATTTGTCCCATTCCATCTTGGTTGTGAGCAACTATTTATAATTTATAAGGAACTGATAACATGATCTTCTGTGTGTCTCCTCACACCATGTTATCTACAATATAAATTAAGTGGACAACTACACTTAGCATAAATGTAGACATTTGACCAATGTGATTCTTATTTCAAAATAAATGTTTATATAAAAAGTTAGACTTTTAGTATACACTCTAACAGGTGCAAGTATATTCTCAAGAAGAAAACTGACATGGATGGTAATGTGATTACCTATAAGGAAAGACTAGTAGCGAAAGGCTATCGTCAAAAATAAGGTATTTACTATGATAATGTTGGGTCTTTCGGGCTGCGAAAACCGCTTTTCGCGTCGCGGAAACCCCGAAACCCCCAGCCACGGATCCGTGCGAAGTAAAAACTTTCGAAAGCATATGAGTACGAGTTTACAAAAACCTAGATCTACTCTAGATCTACAAAGAAGAAGAGCTTATACCTTCGATGCGTGCCCTTTTCGTATCCCGCTTGTCCAAGGAGATGCCGGATCTCAAGTTGTCAAGGTAGACAACTCTCTATGCGTATCCACACGAACAACTCGATGGAGGGAGAGCCTTTTAGTGTGCTAGCACTCTAAGAAGGTCTTGGCAATGGAGAGGAGAGGGAGAGAAGAATTGGAGCAAGGAAGAAGATGATAGAATGAATTCACTTGAATGAAAAATTCATTCCACATTCACTGTGTGTGGCCGGGCACAATTGTAACTCCTCTACAATTAATGTGGCCGGCCACATTAAATGGAAAGAAGGCTTGTAACCTCCATGATGTGGCACACACATGTGCTAGACATAATGATGTGACATATCATCATTGGCCACTTAATGCCAAGTCACAAATGATGTGGCATAAAGTCAAGTCAAACTTGACTCTTCATCTTCCTCTCAAGTCAAGTCAAACTTGACTTAATCTCTCTCATGGTTGATCTAATCCAACCATTTAATTTAAGCCAATTTAATATAATGAATCTAATTCATTTAATTAAATTGATTCAATGAGTCATAATCTAAATTAGACTCATTGAACACATGAATCAACTTGAGTCCAACTCAATTAGCCCAATTAGGATTACTCTTAATCCAATTTGATTCATCAAATGAATCTAATCCTCTTGGTTCATCATATGAACCTAATCTCCATCTAATTGTCCTTAGTGTGTGACCCTATAGGTTCTTGTAATGTTGGCAATGCCCCTAAACCCATTTAGGAGCATAAGTAATGAGCGGTATCTAGCAACACATCATTACTACCCAAGTTACAAGAATGTTGAAATCCAACATCACCTTGTGACTACTAATTGTGACTCCTCACAATATATGACAAGTGTCCTTCTATCCTAGACATCTAGATTGATCAATATGAGGCATAGACTTGTTGGGTTTTTCGGGCCACAAAAACCGCTTTTTCGCGTCGCGGAAACCCCGAATCACCCTAGCCAACGGATCCGTGCGAAGAGTATAGAACAAAATTTACGAGTACGAGTTTACAACTTAGATCTACTCCTAGATCTACATAAAAAGATTTTATACCTTTGAAGCGTGCCCTCGCAAATCCCGCTCGTCCAACGATACGTCGGATCTCGAAGTTGTCAACGTAGACAACTCTCTAGTAATATCCACACGAACAAGAAGTGTTCTCTAACACTCAAGAATGGAGAAGAGAGCACCACAAGTGTGCTAGCACTTCTTGGGCTCTCGGGTAGGATTTGAAAGAGAGAAAAGAGAGAAAGCAAAAAGGAATCTTATACACTCACTAGTAGTATCCTCCTTTGTGACCTTCACTTTCCCTTATTCTCTTGGAATACAACTCACACACCTTCTCCATTTCTTGAAACCCACGGCAACAGCAAGAGGAGGAGGAAGAGAGCTAAGGAGGAAGAAGCATTCAACACAAAATCAATGCCACAAAAAAATGAAACCCTTTTCATTATGTGGCCGACCACACATGGGTAACTCCCCATTTAATGTGGCCGGCCACATTAAATGGAGGATTGTAACCTCTTGATCTCCCTTGATGATGTGGAGATGATGTGGCAAGGTTAGTCATGCCATGTAGGATGAGTCAACCTTCATGATGTGGCAATACATCAAGTCAAACTTGATGTTTCAACTTCCATTTGGTCAAGTCAAAATTGACCAATTCTCTTCCTTGTTGAGTTAAATCCAACCTTTGATTCAAGTCAATTTTAATCTAATGAATCTCAATTCATTAATATAAATTGACTCAATGAATCAAATTTAAATTAGACTTATTCAACAATAGAATCTAATTGAGTCTAACTCAATAAGTCTAATTTGAATTAATCCGAATCCAATTCTTGGTGCATCATATGAACCTAATCTAATTGGTTCATCATATGAACCTAATCTCCATCCACTTGTTCTTTGTGTGTGACCCAATAGGTTCTTGTAACGTTGGCAATGTTTCTAAACTCCTTTAGAAACATATGCAATGAGCGGCATCTAGCAATACATCATTGCTACCCAAGTTACAAGAATGTTGAGATCCAACATCACCTTGTGACTACTAATTGTGATTCCTCACAATATGTGACATTGTCCTTCTATCCTAGACATCTAGATTGATCAATGTGAGGCATAGACCGTGTCATCCTCTAATCAATCTAAATCTTGAACTCCAAGTAGACTCACTCGATCAAATGAACTCAACATCTCATGTTGACTCATTTGGGCATGGCCATGCACTTCGTGGTCTAACTCTATCAAGAATATCGATGTCGCTCCCGTCATATGGGAGGGATAGATCTCATCTACTTCACTCACATCCCTCTGCATAATTCGTTATATACCCAGTAATCGCCTTTATAGTCCACCCAGTTACGGGTGACGTTTGACGAAACCAAAGTACATAACTCCTTATGTAGGGAACCATGGTGACTTCAGGTCTAAGGACCAATAGTCATACTAATAGTCACATGAGAAAGTATATGCCACTCATATAACGATCCATGATACTTTCTCATGGCGGGTTATTCAGTATACATTCTCCAATGCATACCCATGTGTCAACTTGATATCTTCATATCCATGACTTGTGAGATCAAGTCATCGAGTTGACCTACATGCTAGTCTTATTGCATTAACATTGTCCCTGAATGTTAATACTCGACTAGGAATAATTTAGAGTAGTGTTCTCTATATCATCTCACTATCGATTCAACCAATCGATTGATATAGGTAAGAACCTTCTACTCAAGGACGTTATTATACTTAGTTTATTTGGCACCAATACAAGTAAGTATAATAACCAAAAACCAAATGCCTTTATTTATATAGAATATGATACAACAAGTCCAAAATACAATCATCAAATGATTAGCTCTAGGGCTCTAGCTAACAAGACCGTGTCATCCTCTAATCAATCTAAATCTTGAACTCCAAGTAGACTCACTAAATCAAATGAGCTCAATATCTCATATTGACTTATTTGGGCATGGTCATGCACTTCGTGGTCTCACTCTATCAAGAATATCGATGTCTCTCCCGTCATATAGGAGGGATAGATCCCATCTACATCACTCACATCTCTCTGCATAATTCGTTACATACCCAGTAATCGCCTTTATAGTCCACCCAGTTACGGGTGACGTTTGACGAAACCAAAGTACATAACTCCTTATGTAGGGAACCGTGGTGACTTCAGGTCTAAGGACTAGTAGTCATACTAATAGCCACATGAGAACGTATATGACACTCATATAATGATCCATGATATTTTCTCATGGCGGGTCATTCATGTGTCAACTTGATATCTCTATATCCATGACTTGTGAGATCAAGTCATCGAGTTGACTTACATGCTAGTCTTATTGGATTAACATTATTCCTGAATGTTAATACTCGACTAGGAATGATTAAGAGTAGTGTTCCCTATATCATCTCACTATCTGTTCAATTAACCGATTGATATAGGTGAGAACCGTCTACTCAAGGACGCTATTATATTTAGTTTATTTGGCACCAATACAAGTAAGTATAACAACCAAAAACACATGCCTTTATTTATATAAGAATATAATACAACAAGTCCATAATACAATCATCAAATGATTGACTCTAGGACTCTAACTAACAGATAAAACATTTTGACCAGTAGTTATGCTTAAATCCATTTGGATACTTCTAGTTATAGTAGCTCATTATGATTATGAGATATGAAAAATAGATATGAAAATAGCTTTTCTTAATAGACAACCATCTGAAGATGTGTATATGATATAAATTAAGGGTTTCACATCTATTGATAAAACAAAGTATGCAAGTTTCAACAGTTTATTATGGACTGAAGGAAGCATATAGGAGTTGGAACATCTATTTTGATGAGACAATTAAAGAGTTTTATTTCTCAAAATCCTAATAAATTCTATGTGTAATGAAGGTTAATGGAGTGTGGTCATATTACTAGTATTGTATGTAGATAACATATTGCTCATAGGAAACAATATCCTATTCTATATTTAGACAAAGTTTAGTTATCCAAAATATTCTCCATGAAAGATATGGGAAAACGAACCTATATCCTAGGGATTAAGATCTATAGAGATAGATCAAGATGGTTGCTTGGTCTTTCACAATCTACATATATAGATAAAGTTCTAAAACGGTTTAGTATGGATGAATCCAAGAAAAAAAATTTTCCCATGAGGAATGGGATTCACCTTTCAAAGTTTATGTGCCTAAGTACACAAGATGAAAGGATGTACATGAGTTAGATCCCATATGCATCAACTATAGGATCAATCATGTATATTATGTTATATACTAGGTGTGATGTATCATACACTCTTAAGTGTCATGAGCAGATATCAGTCGAATCTAGGAATGGATCATTAGGTGGTTGTCAAGGCAATCCTTAAGTATTTAAAAAGAACTAAGGACTTGTTCTTGGTATATGGAGAAGGTGATATAGTTATACATGAGTGTAGTGTTCAAAACCGCTTATTTCATTAAGGATATTTATTGGATTAAATTATAATTTAATTAGAATTTAGATTTATTTAATTAAGAGGATTTATTGGATTAATTAAAATTTATTTAATTAAGGTTATTTATTGAATTAATTATATTTAATTAGATTTAAGATTTAATTAAGAAATTTATTAATTTAAATATATAGATATAGTTAATTAGTTAGTTTACATTTATGGAATTTAATTGGATCAATTTTATTAAGGAAATTGTTGGATATAAATATTAATTTTATACCCAAATATGTATTTTTATAGCCATACAAAATAATATTAATTAAATAAAAAATAAAAAATATATATAACGTGTAATATGTAAAATATATATAATAACTAAGAAACTACAATATTATCACGTACAAATTATATATGTATATATAAAATTCAGATAATTATGATATAGATAAAGAATAGAGATAAAACTTAGTATGAGGTTTTATAAAATATATATATATAGGAATTAAAGGACTTAACATTTAGGGATAAAACTTAATATGTAGAAATTTTTAAAGATTATTTATCTAATCGATATTGAAATAAAATATTTTGTATGATATAAAATATATAATGTGTAAATTATAGTATCATATGTAAAATGTAATATAGACATATAATAAATTATAATTGTGAATTAAATAATTACTATGTATGTACGATGTATAGGTGGATATCTAATTAAATATTACTATGTATGTACGATGTATAGGTGGATATCTAATTAATATGGAAATAAAATAAGGTGTAATTACAAAGAATAAATAGAAATAAATAGGTAAAACTATATATGGAATTATATAAACCATGGAAATAAGTTTCTATTTAGACTTAGCATTAAGTTTTATAAATAATATATGAGACTTAGCATTTATAAAATCTATCTAGTATTAAATAAAAGTATACGAACTTATATGTGACTCACGTGTATATACATAATCTATAAAATGCATATGTTGTAGATAATAACTAAGAACTACACTATTATCACATACAAATATGTATATATAAAATTCAGATAATTATGAATATGGATAAAGGATAGGGATAAAGGTTTAGTAGATAAAAATCTAGACCAAGTCCTAAAGCCTCTACCATATATAAAACTCTCACCTAGAACACCACTTGTTCTTCTTCTTGCCGCCGGCCCTAAGGAGATTTCCCCACCCTTTGTTTATCCATCGATGCTAGAGTTTCAAGTGAAGTCAAGGAGTAATAGAGAAGTACTTAAGGTATGTTCTCAACCATGTTATTGTTTTAATTAGTCTCTATAGTCTTGTGTTGTTTTGGGATTTTCCTTTTTATGATATCATGTTTTGGTTTAAGGGTGCATGTTTCTATTATGTTAATGATTTTTATTAGTTTCTATAATTCTTTAAAGTTTCATATTGGGTAGCTTGTAAGATTAGGTTTGTTTCCTTATTATGATATCATGTTTCGGTTTCAATAAATGGTGTATGTTCCTATTATGTTAATGCTCTTAATTAGTTTCTATAATTCTTTAAAGTTTCATATTTTATAGTTTGTTCACTAAAAAAAACTACAATTTAGGGATGAAATTTAGGGACGAATAAAATTCGTTGCACATTTGGGACAGATTTTGCAACAAAATAATAATTCATCGCAAATTAGCAACGAAAATAGAAATGGAAAAAAACTTCATTGCAAATTCGCAACAAATACATTTTCGTCGTAAAAATCGATGTCAATCAGCATCGAAAAATAAATTTTGTTGGAAAAATTAAAAAATTTGCGTCAAATAAATTGTTCATCGCAGAATTTGAGATAAGCAGATAAATTTTTGTGACAAATCTCTGGTTTCATCGCAAATTGGAACAAATATATATTCGTCACAATTATCGTCGCATATTTGGGAAGAAATGTCGAGTTCGTCGCAAATTTCTATTTTTTAAGTGAGACTTTAAAAATTTGGAAAATGACCCTAGAGATCTCGGATTGACACGAAAAAAGTTTCTATGGGTTCGTATCATTCTCCTCATCTTATTAGTGGGCCTAAACCAAATTTTTAACCAATATTCTGACATTTATAAATTTTCTAACCCGAACGAGTAATAAATATTAAAATCTTGATACAAAAATTTATAAATGTCAGAATATTAGTTAAAAATTTTGTTTGGGCCCACTAGTAAGATGGTGAAAATGATACGAACCCATAGAAACTTGTTTCGTGTCATTTCAAGCTCTCTAGAGCCATCAATCAATTTTTTAAAGTATCAATTAAAAAAACAATAAAAAAGAAATTTGGGGACGAAATTTGGAATTCGCCCCTAATTTGGGACGAACCTGGAAGTTCGTCGCAAATTTGGGGCAAATTCCCAAGTTCGTCGCAAAATATCAAATTTTCAAAAATCAAAATAAATGAGTCCAAAATACGGGAGATGGACCTACAGAGCTCCGAATCACATGAAACAAGTTCCTATGGGTTTGTATTGATCTCATGATCGCAACGATGACCTCAAATATCTTTTAAAATTTTTTAATCGTAATAATAAGTAGAAGGAGTTCATAAAGTTTAAGGGCGCGTTTGGTTCAAGTCATTATCTATAACCTTGGTTATATGATTACCAGGTAATCACATAACCAAGGTTATGGGGAATATAACATAATCTAATGTTGTTTGGTTCAATTCTAAGTAATGTAACTCAAACTTGTTTGTTTCGAGGTTCTAATATATAACCTAATTTAATATTTACGGTATTACCCTTTGTTCCATCTAAGGTATTTTATAACTAAATCAATTTAATATTTGATTATTTTGTAAAATAAATTAAATTAATATTATTAATATTTAATAATATAAATAAATAAAATTAGATAATATTTTCTTTTTTATTTTATAATCTATTTAAATAATTTATTAAAATTAATAATGAAGTTTTACTTATAATTTGTTTTAATTTAATAAAGTTTTAATTAAAATAATAACATTTAAATTAAAATAGTAAAGTAAAAAAAAAAACGTAGCAGATAATAGGAAAGTCGGTTCTTCTTCCTCGCGTTGCCCACTGCCGCAAGTCGCCTTCGCTGCCCACCGCCCGCCCGTCTCTCGTTGCCTGCCACCCACCGCCTTGGAGTGCTTGGCGAGAAATGCCAGCGCCAGCGCGCCCTCCTCGTCCTTCGCTGACAGCGGCATGAAGTTGGTGACGGCGTCACGGCCGCGAAAGTGCTGTGCCGCCACATCGTAGGCGCACGCAGCTTCGGCCTCATCGACGAAGGTGCCGAGCCAACGCGCTTCTGGCGCTTGTAGATCTGAGCGCCCCACTGGCTGTTTGGCTGCGGTACGACACCCCTGTACTGAGACGAAGGTAGCTTCGAATAAGTCATCCCGGCTGTAGCCGCTTGTTGCAACCATCCAACAATCTGCTGCCACCTCCGACGACGTCGACCGCTACCTACCGACCGTCGCCCGACGCCTATTGTTGCAGCCTACCGCCACCTTCGTGCTCTGGTCATATCGATTCGAGGATAATTTCGAAAAAATAAATTCATAACCTCAGGAATCAACAAAAACCAAGGTAGGCGAAGGTATTTCTATTCCGGGTTGAATCCCCCAATTGATGACGTGTGCTGACGTTTTGGAATCGAGGAAAACTTAGGAATCCAAAAAAACCTCGAACCAAACGCAGTTATCATGAATAACCATAAACAGATAACCAAGGTTATCCACGATAACCCCGAACCAAACATGCCCTAAGAGTTAGTGTCACGCCCAGAGGAGTCCCTGCCTGAAGAAATTTCGACAGCATCTCCCCTGTACGGGTGACAATCTGAAGCATTACTACATACAAAATATACCTCAGCCACACTCGGCTGGAATATATATGCAAAATAGAAATAACATAACCATGCAGTTAATATACACAGCCTACCCGACTGGACATAAATGAATAAAACATATAACATAATACAACAACCCACACGGCTGGATATAAGCACAACCACGCAGTTAATAACAGCTCACTCGGCTGGAACAAAATAAACACACAGCAGCGGAAGACATAAAACGATACGAACGTAAAACCAACAACGACACTAACAAAAATACCTGTCATCACAGACTTGACCCAAAATTCATAGCGACTTATTGAAAACAAAATACACAAAATCATCATACCACCCAAACGATAACAAAATCCAAAAAGAAAACTGTCCTCGAGTGTGACATGGGACTGGCAGCCGGGACTCTCCAAGCATCCATGACTCATCTATCTGTTACATGGCGAAAGCAAATCATATTGTGGGGTGGTGAGTATTGGAACTCAGCGGGTAAAGAAAGATAGTGCACGAACATAATATATAACTAAAAAGTGAGCCAAAAGTATACAGTCTCATAAGAGGAAATAGCAGATACTACAATAGAATCAAAATAAATGCTCATACCTGAAATCATATCCTAGGCCAGGCATAGTATGTCAGAACTGATACTACAGTACTGCTCATAACTACAGAGGTAATAAGCAAGGTGTATATAAATTTCCAATGACTAAACATCGACAATGAGAATATATCTCAACACAAGTAAGTATATGTGAACAACCGCAGTAAGCAATAACAGCATATATAGAGAGCAGCATCCAAAACAAATATAATAACAACAGCGTATGCATGGATGGTCACTCCCGCCCACCTCTCTGCACCATGACCCCTGTATGGTCGAGAGGTCGGGTCAGTGACAGACTGTACACCACTCCAGCTACCACTCACATGAGTGGCCGAGGGGACAGTTGCATAGTAGCTAACTAGCTACATCTGCGACGGAGTCCCTGCTGCTCGTACTCCAGCTACCACTCACACGAGTGGCCGAGTGTGGCATGACAGGACAAGTGACATCAACTCTAGCTACCACTCTCACGAGTGGCCAAGGATGCGGCATGCATGCAATGACACGATGCGAACAATGCAACAGTCATCATATATATATATATATAAGCAGAAACAGGTATGCTACATGAAGCCAGCATGCTCAATATCGTACATAAATAAACAATAGTCAAAGCATACAAACATGGTATCTAGTATCTGCTACTGATCATGGACAACAACAAGAGACTGTATAGATATGGAACGAATTTCTCAAAGATTGCGTGGAAGTATCAAACGCAGGAAAGTAAGAGTGGAGTCAAGGTAAACAATCCTTATCCAAAATAATTCATGCACTAAGGTCAAAGTACTAAAAGAAAACAAAGCAAGAAGTACCCGCCTTTATACGTAGATCGTGTTCGAAAATCCTACGTCGAGACGCTCGTCTCGAAACAAAGTCCTACGATCACATAATATATTTAGCTAATTACATAGGAAGTAACTAACTAAACAACTCCCAAATCTCGTTCTACCAATCGATACTAGAAGTCTGGAACCATCATGAAAAATAAAGCGACAACAGAGACAATCCCCAATCCACTCAAATCTGTTACAACATCCTCAACTACCACAAGAAGAACCCAGCATCAATTTACTATAGGTAAGACCTCAAACTAGTACACATTGGAAAACCTCAGCGAAAAGCATAGAATTAAATCTAGATGCTGCTACAACTATCTAGCTTAAGCAAGTAAAATTTAGAGAGCATTAACAACCAACGATAAAGTATCAAATCCGAACTCTGTTGCAACCAATAAAACACTTCAAAAGAAATGAGTTACGAACTTCCAAATCCGTTCATAATTCATTCTACACGAAGGAAGTAAGCACAGCTCCAAATCAGAATCAAAACTACCAACACCCAAAAATAAAAGCACCATAAAAAGCCATTTTAACCTCTTCCAAACTGTTTGATAATACCGCAGCCAACACTAGAGATCAAAGCACAATGTATAGCTATCCTAAATGACTCAAATCTGTCCATAAATCTAAAGTCAATCCCAGAACATCAAGAGCAACTGCAAAATTGTTTCGCCACCTCCAAATCTGTCAGGATGTTACCACAACTTTGAAGAACAAAACCCACAACGAAAAGGTTACAATCTACTAAGTTTATTCCAAAATATTCAACACCTTCACCAAGAGCAAAATCGCAAAAGAAACAAATCCAAACCATTTTCAACCAAAAACATCCAGTAGGATAATGCAAGGAAGGTTGATCGGTTTCCGAAACTTCTCAAATCTGTTCCAAGTAATCGAAATCACTACACAGAAATAAAGCCACATCAAAAACCAATCACATTCCTCCTAAACCTAGAGCAGAAAATCGGACACAAAGATTCATTGAAGAAATAAGGGCATCCTTCGAAATCATTCTATACGCCAACTCCCAATAAACCTCCCAAATCCTACACATTCCATAAGATTTCCACACAAAACATACCTAAACAATCCGATGGGCAGTGTGGCATACGATGGCGTCGACAGCGCTGGGCAGAGGAGGGGCGGCACTGCGGTGCTTGCGTGAGGGAGCGATCGCGGCTGTGGTGGCCCCGTGAGTGTCGGCGGTGCTCGGGTGTCGACGAGGGGGAGACGCCGGCGGCGTCCGAGGGTGCTCATGCGAGGGAGTGCAGCGACGCAGGGTGAGGGCTCGGCGGTGGTTCGACGCGAAGGGAGAATCGGGAGAGGAAGGTGTCGGCGTGGGTTTTAGGGCACGCGGGTGAGGAAATAATAGAGAGGATTTAAAAACCTAGGTATATTTGATTAAAATCGAATAATAAAAACGAGTAACAAAATGATAACTTAAACGTTAACCTTGTGTTTGGTTTTTCAAGATCTATACAAAAGATGAACTAGTCATGATGCGAAAACTAATAACTAGTTATACCTTTTGTAGCTTATAGACCTCTTGATCTTCTATCGTATTCCTCTCCTTCTCTTGAACGTCGTGTGAGTGACGATCTTCCAAGATGAAAATCACTCAAGCTTCTTCCAAGGCTTCCAAGATCCGGCCACCAACCTGTAACGCCCGCCCTCCCTGCTACTAAAGGGACGGGGCTACTTACTTACTTAACTATTCCAGGATACACATGCATATTTAAAATTTCTTTCTAGTAACATAAAGCAGCGGAAATATCATGAAGTTGTACTGGAATGTAACATGATACACTTGGTTCATGTCAATCATAACAAAAATAACATAAGCAGGTCTTTATTTGTTTTAGCCGAGCCACTGCCACACACATCTCCTTGCCTCTCCTACAGCTCCATTAGGTCATCCATTCCTTGCCTTTATCTGTGGTACAAGGAAAGTAAGCTATGAGCACACAGGCTCAGTAAGATCCTTTCCTACTCACAAAAAAAATCGTATTTCATAGCATAGTCTTATAAGCATATAACAATGGAGACATAATCATCCAACATAATATCATGTGAACATAGCCTCCTATCATATCATATCATTAAGGAAACATCATACTCTTAACATATCATAATAAAGGCATCATGTAATGTGAATCATAGAAGCATAACATATCAGCAGGTCATATGAATCGTAAACAAAAACATCTCATAACATCATGTCCTATAAGTCATAAGAGTATGGCATAACATCATGTCATATAATTCATAAAAGAAACATATCATATCATGAATGGGTGCATCATGCAGAATGTCTTTTTAAAACATATGTCATGTCAAGTGCAAGATGTCTTTAAACATATCTTTTGATACTTAAATATAATATCATCATCATGAGGGGCTTGTACCACATACATACATAAATGCGTGCAATCCCTAGGACAGGGTAGCTAGCCCCGAACCTACTAGGGATCTAGACCCGTTCATAGTCCGTCGGCCTAGAGGCGTACTAAGGAGCCCATCCCTTTTTACTAGACCCGTTCATAGTCCGTCGGCCTAGGGGCGCTTATGGAGCCCACCCTTGGTACAAGTCATACAAAGTAAAATACATGTCGTGCATATCATATCATCATAACTGTCATATCATATCAACATAAATGTCATGCTCTTGTCTTAACATGAAGAGTGCTCTTAATCCCAACTTAAGGGAAGCAACTCTTAGCCATTTTCTTATCATATCATAAGGCATGCATACTTGGGCACAAAGCCATCATAAACATCATTTTCATGCCTGGTTCATAAGCTTACATAAATGAGCATGCAACATATTTGAATCATACATACTTGGGTACATAGCCATCATAAGAATCATTTCATGCATGGTTCATAAGCATACATAAATGGCATGTTACTTGTCTTATCATAAAGCATGCATACTTAAACATAAAACACATCATAAGAGTCATCATCATGCAGGGTTCATAAGCATACTTAAATGAGCATATAATGCATCATAGGAAAACATAATCATACATGGAAACATTTACTAGCATCTCCTAATTCATATCCTAGTATGTGAGACACCTAGCCAAAATCATAATTGGGTCTCTAACCCTAATTCCATATAGTGGCCGAAAGTCACCATGCTTGGTTTTAGATTACAACATCATATAAGCTTGTGAACCTTAGATAAATTTCAGATCATAAACTATAAAATATCATGAGCATAAGAAGTTTAGATTCTAAGCTTCCTAGGCCTTTTAACTTAGTTGTGGCCGAACCTTTAAGAACATGAAACTAAGTTCTATACAAGCATAAGAATACCAAACTAACTCCATATCATATCATAAGGAAGTCTATAAGCATGTTAGATTAGGTTTTAAGCTTCTTGAAACCCTAAAATCTATCATGGCCTAAACTTCAAGAAAAAGGAAATAAATTTCTAAGCAACATATAAACAAATACCTAGCCAAGTTCATATCATATCATAAGGAAGTCTATGAGCATGTTACATTAGGTTTTAAGCTTCTTGAAACCCTAAAATCTATCATGGCCGAAACTTCAAGGAAAGGAAAATAAATTCCAAGCACATGCCAACATGAATACCTAGCCAAGTTCTTATCATATCATAAGGGAGTCTACAAGCATGTTAGGTTAGGTTTTAAACTTCTTGAAACCCTAAAATCTATCATGGCCGAAACTTCAAGGAAAGGAAATTAAATTCCAAGCAACATACAAACATGAATACCTAGTCAAGTTCTTATCATATCATAAGGGAGTCTATAAGCATGTTAGATTAGGTTCTAAGCTTCTTGAAACCCTAAATCCATCATGGCCGAACCTTTACAATAAAGGAAATAAAATTTCCAAGCAACATACAAACATGAATACTTAGTCAAGTTCATATCATATCATAAAGGAATCTATAAGCAAGTTAAATTAGATTTTTAAGCTTCTTGAAACCCTAAATCCATCATGGCCGAAACTTTACAATAAAGGAACTAAAATTCCCAAGCAACATACAAACATGAATACTTAGTCAAGTTCATAACATATCATAAAGGAATCTATAAGCAAGTTAAATTAGATTTTTAAGCTTCTTGAAACCCTAAGTCCATCATGGCCGAACCTTTACAATAAAGGAACTAAAATTCCCAAGCAACATACAAGCATGAATACTTAGTCAAGTTCATAACATGTCATAAAGGAATCTATAAGCAAGTTAAATTGGATTTTGAGCTTCTTGAAACCCTAGATCCATCATGGCCGAAACTTCAAGGAAAGGAAAATAAATTCCAAGCAACATACAAACATGAATACCTAGCCAAGTTCTTATCATATCATAAGGGAGTCTATAAACATGTTAGGTTAGGTTTTAAACTTCTTGAAACCCTATACCCTATCATGGCTGAAACTTCAAGGAAAGGAAATTAAATTCCAAGCAACATACAAACATGAATACCTAGTCAAGTTCTTATCATATCATAAGGGAGTCTAAAAACATGTTAGATTAGATTCTAAGCTTCTTGAAACCCTAAATCCCTCATGGCCAAAACATATAAAGAAGAAGATCAAGCTTTAAACAACATCCAACATAAATCTTTAACTAAGTTCATATCATAACATAATGAGATCCATGAGCATGGGTTTCTTTTCTTTTATTTTTATTTTTAAGCCTTCTAACCTTACGAAAATTTCGTAAATGACTTGTACCACAGGTAAGGGGATACTTACATCCTTGTGTTTGATTTCCTTAGGGAAGTAATCTTGATTGTGGAGCCTTCCTAAGGAGGAGCCCTCCTTTGTTTTTGGCGCTCGACAATGGAGGTGGGGAAAAGGCTTGGTCACGGTGAAGAGAAGGAGGGAAAAGGAAGAGGAGAAAATGAAATCTCTTCTTTAATTTCCCTTTTATTCTACATGAGAGGAGGAAGGAAAATGCACTTTTCCTTCTCCTTTCTTTTACTCACTCCTTAATGAAAAGAAGAAGCAAGGCTCATCTTTTCCTTGAGAGGAAGGAGGCAACTCCAACTTCTCCTTCTAAGTGAAGAGAGCCTTCACTTCCTTATCTTTAACCATGATTTCCCTTTCCTTTCTAACAATAATTACTCTTGGTCTATTGGTTAACTTATTCATGTATTTAGTGAGAGATCCAAGGTTCAAGTCCTAAGTCTTGTATCTTTTTTTTTTTTTGCTAATGTTTACCTAAGACTTATTTTATCCATGATAAAAATATCTAAAAAAAAATCTTGCTAAGTACCCTATGGGTGTTACACCAACCTCCAGGGATGCTAGAGAGATTCTCTTCTTCTTCTCCTTCAAGCAACCGACCACCAAGAGATCTCCACACAAGATGCCGCCGCCACCAAGAGAGAAAAGAAAAGGAGAAGAGAAGGACAAGGGCCGCCACCAAGGATTGGAAGAGAGGAATAGAAGATGTGTTGTGGGGTGAGGCACCCCCTTCTCTTTTATAATCCTTGGTCTTGGCAAAAAAGGAAAGTTTTAAAACAAAAAATTAAAACTTCCTTTTATCCTATCATGGTCGGCCACCTCCTTGTGCTCCAAAAGGAAAAATTTTAAACAAAAATTAAAACTTCTTTTTTTTTCATGGTAAAAGAAATTTTAATTAAAAATTTTCTCTTTTAAATCCTTTTATAAAGGAAAATTTTATAAATTAAAACTTTTAAAACATATGAATGGTTACCAAAAAGGAAATTTTATCAAAATTAAAATATTTCTTTTAACTACAAATAAGGAAAGATATCAAACATTTCTCTTAATCCTTTGTAGAAAACTATAAAAGGAAAGATTTAAAATTTTAAAACTCTCTTTTAAAACCATGACTTCCACAAAAGAAAAGATTTTAAAAATTAAATCACCTTTTATTTTAATGTGTGGTCGGCCACCTTGCTTGGGCTCCAAGCTTCCGGCCATTGATCTTGGCTCCATCCTTTGGCTTGGCCGGCCATAAAGAGATGGGTAAGAAGCTTGGCTCTAAGTGGATATAAGGCTTTATAAATAAGAGGCTACAATAGGGACTGAGAGGAGGAATTGGTTTTGGTCTCCCGATGAGCTTGAGCTTCCCGTGTTCGCCTCGAACACCCAACTCAATTCATCAATAATATCTCATTCCACTAAAAAATTATTATTACACTACCGCACCAATCCTATATTACAATATGGGCTCCTTCTTATAATGAGTGTGTTAGTCTCCCTGTGTTTAGGATATTGAATGTCCACTAATTAAACGAGTCACTAACAACTCACTTAATTAATATCTTAGCTCCAAGAGTAGTACCACTCAACCTTATTGTCATGTCAAACTAAGTCCACCTGCAGGGTTTACATGACAATCCTTATGAGCTTCTCAAGGGGACATCGTCAACCTAGATTACTAGGACACAGTTTCATTCTATAATCAACAACACACCATATAAATAATATCATTTCCCAACTTATCGGACCTATTGATTTAACGAACTAAATCGCACCCTTTGATAAATTAAAGAAATAAATATTAAGTATATGTGTTTGTTATTATATCATGATTAAGAGTACACACTTCTATAATAGCAGAGGTCTTGTTCTTTTAACAACCAGTATAAAAAGAACAATCTCAAATGGTCATGCTTAATACACTCAGAGTGTACTAGTGTAATTTATAGTCAAGATAAACTTATACAAAATTACACTACAACAATTCCAATGATTTGTCCCATTCCATCTTGGTTGTGAGCAACTATTTATAATTTATAAGGAACTGATAACATGATCTTCTGTGTGTCTCCTCGCACCATGTTATCTACAATATAAATTAAGTGGACAACTACACTTAGCATAAATGTAGACATTTGACCAATGTAATTCTTATTTCAAAATAAATGTTTATATAAAAAGTTAGACTTTTAGTATACACTCTAACAGGTGCAAGTATATTCTCAAGAAGAAAACTGACATGGATGGTAATGTGATTACCTACAAGGAAAGACTAGTAGCGAAAGGCTATCGTCAAAAATAAGGTATTTACTATGATAATGTTGGGTCTTTCGGGCTGCAAAAACCGCTTTTCGCGTCGCGAAAACCCCGAAACCCCCAGCCACGGATCCGTGCGAAGTAAAAACTTTCGAAAGCATATGAGTACGAGTTTACAAAAACCTAGATCTACTCTAGATCTACAAAGAAGAAGAGCTTATACCTTCGATGCGTGCCCTTTTCGTATCCCGCTTGTCCAAGGAGATGCCGGATCTCAAGTTGTCAAGGTAGACAACTCTCTATGCGTATCCACACGAACAACTCGATGGAGGGAGAGCCTTTTAGTGTGCTAGCACTCTAAGAAGGTCTCGGCAATGGAGAGGAGAGGGAGAGAAGAATTGGAGCAAGGAAGAAGATGATAGAATGAATTCACTTGAATGAAAAATTCATTCCACATTCACTGTGTGTGGCCGGGCACAATTGTAACTCCTCTACAATTAATGTGGCCGGCCACATTAAATGGAAAGAAGGCTTGTAACCTCCATGATGTGGCACACACATGTGCTAGACATAATGATGTGGCATATCATCATTGGCCACTTAATGCCAAGTCACAAATGATGTGGCATAAAGTCAAGTCAAACTTGACTCTTCATCTTCCTCTCAAGTCAAGTCAAACTTGACTTAATCTCTCTCATGGTTGATCTAATCCAACCATTTAATTTAAGCCAATTTAATATAATGAATCTAATTCATTTAATTAAATTGATTCAATGAGTCATAATCTAAATTAGACTCATTGAACACATGAATCAACTTGAGTCCAACTCAATTAGCCCAATTAGGATTACTCTTAATCCAATTTGATTCATCAAATGAATCTAATCCTCTTGGTTCATCATATGAACCTAATCTCCATCTAATTGTCCTTAGTGTGTGACCCTATAGGTTCTTGTAATGTTGGCAATGCCCCTAAACCCATTTAGGAGCATAAGTAATGAGCGGTATCTAACAACACATCATTACTACCCAAGTTACAAGAATGTTGAAATCCAACATCACCTTGTGACTACTAATTGTGACTCCTCACAATATATGACAAGTGTCCTTCTATCCTAGACATCTAGATTGATCAATATGAGGCATAGACTTGTTGGGTTTTTCGGGCCACAAAAACCGCTTTTTGCGTCATGGAAACCCCGAATCACCCTAGCCAACGGATCCGTGCAAAGAACAAAATTTATACAGTACGAGTTTACAACTTAGATCTACTCCTAGATCTACATAAAAGATTTTATACCTTTGAAGCGTGCCCTCGCAAATCCCGCTCGTCCAACGATACGTCGGATCTCGAAGTTGTCAACGTAGATAACTCTCTAGTAATATCCACACGAACAAGAAGTGTTCTCTAACACTCAAGAATGGAGAAGAGAGCACCACAAGTGTGCTAGCACTTCTTGGGCTCTCGGGTAGGATTTGAAAGAGAGAAAAGAGAGAAAGCAAAAAGGAATCTTATACACTCACTAGTAGTATCCTCCTTTGTGACCTTCACTTTCCCTTATTCTCTTGGAATACAACTCACACACCTTCTCCATTTCTTGAAACCCACGGCAACAGCAAGAGGAGGAGGAAGAGAGCTGAGGAAGAAGCATTCAACACAAAATCAATGCCACAAAAAAATGAAACCCTTTTCATTATGTGGCCGACCACACATGGGTAACTCCCCATTTAATGTGGCCGGCCACATTAAATGGAGGATTGTAACCTCTTGATCTCCCTTGATGATGTGGAGATGATGTGGCAAGGTTAGTCATGCCATGTAAGATGAGTCAACCTTCATGATGTGGCAATACATTAAGTCAAACTTGATGTTTCAACTTCCATTTGGTCAAGTCAAAATTGACCAATTCTCTTCCTTGTTGAGTTAAATCCAACCTTTGATTCAAGTCAATTTTAATCTAATGAATCTCAATTCATTAATATAAATTGACTCAATGAATCAAATTTAAATTAGACTTATTCAACAATAGAATCTAATTGAGTCTAACTCAATAAGTCTAATTTGAATTAATCCGAATCCAATTCTTGGTGCATCATATGAACCTAATCTAATTGGTTCATCGTATGAACCTAATCTCCATCCACTTGTTCTTTGTGTGTGACCCAATAGGTTCTTGTAACGTTGGCAATGTTTCTAAACTCCTTTAGAAATATATGCAATGAGCGGCATCTAGCAATACATCATTGCTACCCAAGTTACAAGAATGTTGAGATCCAACATCACCTTGTGACTACTAATTGTGATTCCTCACAATATGTGACATTGTCCTTCTATCCTAGACATTTAGATTGATCAATGTGAGGCATAGACCGTGTCATCCTCTAATCAATCTAAATCTTGAACTCCAAGTAGACTCACTCGATCAAATGAACTCAACATCTCATGTTGACTCATTTGGGCATGGCCATGCACTTCGTGGTCTAACTCTATCAAGAATATCGATGTCGCTCCCGTCATATGGGAGGGATAGATCTCATCTACTTCACTCACATCCCTCTGCATAATTCGTTATATACCCAGTAATCGCCTTTATAGTCCACCCAGTTACGGGTGACGTTTGACGAAACCAAAGTACATAACTCCTTATGTAGGGAACCATGGTGACTTCAGGTCTAAGGACCAATAGTCATACTAATAGTCACATGAGAAAGTATATGCCACTCATATAACGATCCATGATACTTTCTCATGGCGGGTCATTCAGTATACATTCTCCAATGCATACCCATGTGTCAACTTGATATCTTCATATCCATGACTTGTGAGATCAAGTCATCGAGTTGACCTACATGCTAATCTTATTGCATTAACATTGTCCCTGAATGTTAATACTCGACTAGGAATAATTTAGAGTAGTGTTCTCTATATCATCTCACTATCGATTCAACCAATCGATTGATATAGGTAAGAACCTTCTACTAAATGACGTTATTATACTTAGTTTATTTGGCACCAATACAAGTAAGTATAATAACCAAAAACCAAATACCTTTATTTATATAGAATATGATACAACAAGTCCAAAATACAATCATCAAATGATTGGCTCTAGGGCTCTAGCTAACAAGACCGTGTCATCCTCTAATCAATCTAAATCTTGAACTCCAAGTAGTCTCACTAAATCAAATGAGCTCAATATCTCATATTGACTCATTTGGGCATGGTCATGCACTTCGTGGTCTCACTCTATCAAGAATATCGATGTCTCTCCCGTCATATAGGAGGGATAGATCCCATCTACATCACTCACATCCCTCTGCATAATTCGTTACATACCCAGTAATTGCCTTTATAGTCCACCCAGTTACGGGTGACGTTTGACGAAACCAAAGTACATAACTCCTTATGTAGGGAACCGTGGTGACTTCAGGTCTAAGGACTAGTAGTCATACTAATAGCCACATGAGAAAGTATATGACACTCATATAACGATCCATGATACTTTCTCATGGCGGGTCATTCATCTACTCAAGGTGAGAACCCTATATCATCTCACTATCTGTTCAATTAACCGATTGATATAGGTGAGAACCGTCTACTCAAGGACGCTATTATATTTAGTTTATTTGGCACCAATACAAGTAAGTATAACAACCAAAAACACATGCCTTTATTTATATAAGAATATAATACAACAAGTCCATAATACAATCATCAAATGATTGACTCTAGGGCTCTAACTAACAGATAAAACATTTTGACCAGTAGTCATGCTTAAATCCATTTGGATACTTCTAGTTATAGTAGCTCATTATGATTATGAGATATGAAAAATAGATATGAAAATAGCTTTTCTTAATAGACATCCATCTGAAGATGTGTATATCATATAACCTAAGGGTTTCACATCTATTGATAAAACAAAGTATGCAAGTTTCAACAGTTTATTATGGACTGAAGGAAGCATATAGGAGTTGGAACATCTATTTTGATGAGACAATTAAAGAGTTTTATTTCTCAAAATCCTAATAAATTCTATGTGTAATGAAGGTTAATGGAGTGTGGTCATATTACTAGTATTGTATGTAGATAACATATTGCTCATAGGAAACAATATCCTATTCTATATTTAGACAAAGTTTAGTTATCCAAAATATTCTCCATGAAAGATATGGGAAAACGAACCTATATCCTAGGGATTAAGATCTATAGAGATAGATCAAGATGGTTGCTTGGTCTTTCACAATCTACATATATAGATAAAGTTCTAAAACGGTTTAGTATGGATGAATCCAAGAAAAAAAATTTTCCCATGAGGAATGGGATTCACCTTTCAAAGTTTATGTGCCTAAGTACACAAGATGAAAGGATGTACATGAGTTAGATCCCATATGCATCAACTATAGGATCAATCATGTATATTATGTTATATACTAGGTGTGATGTATCATACACTCTTAAGTGTCATGAGCAGATATCAGTCGAATCTAGGAATGGATCATTAGGTGGTTGTCAAGGCAATCCTTAAGTATTTAAAAAGAACTAAGGACTTGTTCTTGGTATATGGAGAAGGTGATATAGTTATACATGAGTGTAGTGTTCAAAACCGCTTATTTCATTAAGGATATTTATTGGATTAAATTATAATTTAATTAGAATTTAGATTTATTTAATTAAGAGGATTTATTGGATTAATTAAAATTTATTTAATTAAGGTTATTTATTGAATTAATTATATTTAATTAGATTTAAGATTTAATTAAGAAATTTATTAATTTAAATATATAGATATAGTTAATTAGTTAGTTTACATTTATGGAATTTAATTGGATCAATTTTATTAAGGAAATTGTTGGATATAAATATTAATTTTATACCCAAATATGTATATTTTATAGCCATAAAAAATAATAATTAAATAAAAAATAAAAAATATATATAACGTGTAATATGTAAAATATATATAATAACTAAGAAACTACAATATTATCACGTACAAATTATATATGTATATATAAAATTCAGATAATTATGATATAGATAAAGGATAGAGATAAAACTTAGTATGAGGTTTTATAAAATATATATATATAGGAATTAAAGGACTTAACATTTAGGGATAAAACTTAATATGTAGAAATTTTTAAAGATTATTTATCTAATCGATATTGAAATAAAATATTTTGTATGATATAAAATATATAATGTGTAAATTATAGTATCATATGTAAAATGTAATATAGACATATAATAAATTATAATTGTGAATTAAATAATTACTATGTATGTACAATGTATAGGTGGATATCTAATTAAATATTACTATGTATGTACGATGTATAGGTGGATATCTAATTAATATGGAAATAAAATAAGGTGTAATTACAAAGAATAAATAGAAATAAATAGGTAAAACTATATATGGAATTATATAAACCATGGAAATAAGTTTCTATTTAGACTTAGCATTAAGTTTTATAAATAATATATGAGACTTAGTATTTATAAAATCTATCTAGTATTAAATAAAAGTATACGAACTTATATGTGACTCACGTGTATATACATAATCTATAAAATGCATATGTTGTAGATAATAACTAAGAACTACACTATTATCACATACAAATATGTATATATAAAATTCAGATAATTATGAATATGGATAAAGGATAGGGATAAAGGTTTAGTAGATAAAAATCTAGACCAAGTCCTAAAGCCTCTACCTTATATAAAACTCTCACCTAGAACACCACTTGTTCTTCTTCTTGCCGCCGGCCCTAAGGAGATTTCCCCACCCTTTGTTTATCCATCGATGCTAGAGTTTCAAGTGAAGACAAGGAGTAATAGAGAAGTACTTAAGGTATGTTCTCAACCATGTTATTGTTTTAATTAGTCTCTATAGTCTTGTGTTGTTTTGGGATTTTCCTTTTTATGATATCATGTTTTGGTTTAAGGGTGCATGTTTCTATTATGTTAATGATTTTTATTAGTTTCTATAATTCTTTAAAGTTTCATATTGGGTAGCTTGTAAGATTAGGTTTGTTTCCTTATTATGATATCATGTTTCGGTTTCAATAAATGGTGTATGTTCCTATTATGTTAATGCTCTTAATTAGTTTCTATAATTCTTTAAAGTTTCATATTTTATAGTTTGTTCACTAAAAAAAACTACAATTTAGGGATGAAATTTAGGGACGAATAAAATTCGTTGCACATTTGGGACAGATTTTGCAACAAAATAATAATTCATCGCAAATTAGCAACGAAAATAGAAATGGAAAAAAACTTCATTGCAAATTCGCAACAAATACATTTTCGTCGTAAAAATTGATGTCAATCAGCATCGAAAAATAAATTTTGTTGGAAAAATTAAAAAATTTGCGTCAAATAAATTGTTCATCGCAGAATTTGAGATAAGCAGATAAATTTTTGTGACAAATCTCTGGTTTCATCGCAAATTGGCAACAAATATATATTCGTCATAATTATCGTCGCATATTTGGGAAGAAATGTCGAGTTCGTCGCAAATTTCTATTTTTTAAGTGAGACTTTAAAAATTTGGAAGATGACCCTAGAGATCTCGGATTGACACGAAACAAGTTTCTATGGGTTCGTATCATTCTCCTCATCTTATTAGTGGGCCTAAACCAAATTTTTAACCAATATTCTGACATTTATAAATTTTCTAACCCGAACGGGTAATAAATATTAAAATCTTGATACAAAAATTTATAAATGTCAGAATATTAGTTAAAAATTTTGTTTGGGCCCACTAGTAAGATGGTGAGAATGATACGAACCCATAGAAACTTGTTTCGTGTCATTTCAAGCTCTCTAGGGCCATCAATCAATTTTTTAAAGTATCAATTAAAAAAACAATAAAAAAGAAATTTGGGGACGAAATTTGGAATTTGCCCCTAATTTGGGACGAACCTGGAAGTTCGTCGCAAATTTGGGACGAATTCCCAAGTTCGTCGCAAAATATAAAATTTTCAAAAATCAAAATAAATGAGTCCAAAATACGGGAGATGGACCTACAGAGCTCCGAATCACATGAAACAAGTTCCTATGGGTTTGTATTGATCTCATGATCGCAACGATGACCTCAAATATCTTTTAAATTTTTTTAATCGTAATAATAAGTAGAAGGAGTTCATAAAGTTTAAGGGCACGTTTGGTTCAAGTCATTATCTATAATCTTGGTTATATGATTACCAGGTAATCACATAACTAAGGTTATGGGGAATATAACATAATCTAATGTTGTTTGGTTCAATTCTAAGTAATGTAACTCAAACTTGTTTGTTTCGAGGTTCTAATATATAACCTAATTTAATATTTACGGTATTACCCTTTGTTCCATCTAAGGTATTTTATAACTAAATCAATTTAATATTTGATTATTTTGTAAAATAAATTAAATTAATAATATTAATATTTAATAATATAAATAAATAAAATTAGATAATATTTTCTTTTTTATTTTATAATCTATTTAAATAATTTATTAAAATTAATAATGAAGTTTTACTTATAATTTATTTTAATTTAATAAAGCTTTAATTAAAATAATAACATTTAAATTAAAATAGTAAAGTAAAAAAAAACGTAGCAGATAATAGGAAAGTCGGTTCTTCTTCCTCGTGTTGCCCACTGCCGCAAGCTGCCTTCGCTGCCCACCGCCCGCCCGTCTCTCGTTGCCTGCCACCCACCGCCTTGGAGTGCTTGGCGAGAAACGCCAGCGCCAACGCGCCCTCCTCGTCCTTCGCTGACAGCGGCATGAAGTTGGTGACGGCGTCACGGTTCTGCCGCTTGTAGATCTGAGCGCCCCACCGGCTGTTTGGCTGCGGTACGACACCCCTGTACTGAGACGAAGGCAACTTCGAATAAGTCGTCCCAGCTGCAACCGCTTGTTGCAACCATCCAACAATCTGCTGCCACCTCCGACGACCGCTGCCTACCGACCGCCGCCCGACGCCCGACGCCCGACGCCTGTTGCTGCAACCTACCGCCACCTTCGTGCTTTGGTCATATCGATTCGAGGATAATTTCGGAAAAATAAATTCATAACCTCAGGAATCAACAAAAACCAAGATAGGCGAAGGTATTTCTATTCCGGGTTGAATCCCCCAATTGATGACGTGTGCTGACGTTTTGGAATCAAGGAAAACTTAGGAATCCAAAAAAACCTCGAACCAAACGCAGTTATCATGAATAACCATAGACAGATAACCAAGGTTATCCACGATAACCCCGAACCAAACATGCCCTAAGAGTTTCCACGGGATGCCCGTCAAGATCAACTTCCGACGGTCATATATACAATATTTATTTATACTCTTGGCGAATATATACAAAATAGAAATAACATAACCATGCGGTTAATATACACAGCCTACCCGGCTGGACATAAATGAATAAAAACAACCACACAGTTAATAACAGCTCACACGGCTGGAAAAATACACAGCGGAAGACATAAAACGATACGAACGTAAAACCAACAACGACACTAACAAAAATACCTGTCATGACAGACTTGACCCAAAATTCATAGCGACTTATTGAAAACAAAATACACAAAATCATCATACCACCCAAACGATAACAAAATCCAAAAAGAAAACTGTCCTCGAGTGTGATGTGGGACTGGCAGCCGGGACTCTCCAAGCATCCATGACTCATCTATCTGTTACATGGCGAAAGCAAATCATATTGTGGGGTGGTGAGTATTGGAACTCAGCGGGTAAAGAAAGATAGTGCACGAACATAATATATAACTAAAAAGTGAGCCAAGAGTATACAGTCTCATAAGAGGAAATAGCAGATACTACAATAGAATCAAAATAAATGTTCATACCTGAAATCATATCCTAGGCCAGGCATAGTATGTCAGAACTGATACTACAGTACTGCTCATAACTACAGAGGTAATAAGCAAGGTGTATATAAATTTCCAATGACTAAACATCGACAATGAGAATATATCTCAACACAAGTAAGTATATGTGAACAACCGCAGTAAGCAATAACAGCATATATAGAGAGCAGCATCCAAAACAAATATAATAACAACAGCGTATGCACGGATGGTCACTCCCGCCCACCTCTCTGCACCATGACCACTCACATGAGTGGCCGAGGGGACAGTTGCATAGTAGCTAACTAGCTACATCTGCGACGGAGTCCCTGCTGCTCGTACTCCAGCTACCACTCACACGAGTGGCCGAGTGTGGCATGACAGGACAAGTGGCATCAACTCCAGCTACCACTCTCACGAGTGGCCAAGGATGCGGCATGCATGCAATGACACGATGCGAACAATGCAACAGTCATCATATATATATATAAGCAGAAACAGGTATGCTACATGAAGCCAGCATGCTCAATATCGTACATAAATAAACAATAGTCAAAGCATACAAACATGGTATCTAGTATCTGCTACTGATCATGGACAACAACAAGAGAATTTCTCAAAGATTGCGTGGAAGTATCAAACGCAGGAAAGTAAGAGTGGAGTCAAGGTAAACAATCCTTATCCAAAATAATTCATGCACTAAGGTCAAAGTACTAAAAGAAAACAAAGCAAGAAGTACCCGCCTTTATACGTAGATCGTGTTCGAAAATCCTACGTCGAGACGCTCGTCTCGAAACAAAGTCCTGCGATCACATAATATATTTAGCTAATTACATAGGAAGTAACTAACTAAACAACTCCCAAATCTCGTTCTACCAATCGATACTAGAAGTCTGGAACCATCATGAAAAATAAAGCGACAACAGAGACAATCCCCAATCCACTCAAATCTGTTACAACATCCTCAACTACCACAAGAAGAACCCAGCATCAATTTACTATAGGTAAGACCTCAAACTAGTACACATTGGAAAACATCAGCGAAAAGCATAGAATTAAATCTAGATGCTGCTACAACTATCTAGCTTAAGCAAGTAAAATTTAGAGAGCATTAACAACCAACGATAAAGTATCAAATCCGAACTCTGTTGCAACCAATAAAACACTTCAAAAGAAATGAGTTACGAACTTCCAAATCCGTTCATAATTCATTCTACACGAAGGAAGTAAGCACAGCTCCAAATCAGAATCAAAACTACCAACACCCAAAAATAAAAGCACCATAAAAAGCCATTTTAACCTCTTCCAAACTGTTTGATAATACCGCAGCCAACACTAGAGATCAAAGCACAATGTATAGCTATCCTAAATGACTCAAATCTGTCCATAAATCTAAAGTCAATCCCAGAACATCAAGAGCAACTGCAAAATTGTTTCGCCACCTCCAAATCTGTCAGGATGTTACCACAACTTTGAAGAACAAAACCCACAACGAAAAGGTTACAATCTACTAAGTTTATTCCAAAATATTCAACACCTTCACCAAGAGAAAAATCGCAAAAGAAACAAATCCAAACCATTTTCAACCAAAAACATCCAGTAGGATAATGCAAGGAAGGTTGATCGGTTTCCGAAACTTCTCAAATCTGTTCCAAGTAATCGAAATCACTACATAGAAATAAAGCCACATCAAAAACCAATCACATTCCTCCTAAACCTAGAGCAGAAAATCGGACACAAAGATTCATTGAAGAAATAAGGGCATCCTTCGAAATCATTCTATACGCCAACTCCCAATAAACCTCCCAAATCCTACACATTCCATAAGAATTTCCACATACCTAAACAAGAAGATGGCCTGTGGCACACAAGGAAGAGAGGAGACCGGCGGCTGGGGCTCATCTCTGATGTTGGCGTGAGGAGAGGCCGGCAGTGCCCAGGTCTCGCGAGAGGGAAGGGAGGATGGAGAGGGCGGCGTCGCGAGGTGAGGCCAGGGTGAGGGCTCGGCGGTGGTTCGACGCGAAGGGAGAATCGGGAGAGGAAGGTGTCGGCGTGGGTTTTAGGGCACGCGGGTGAGGAAATAATAGAGAGGTTTTAAAAACCTAGGTATATTTGATTAAGTTCTAGATTAGTTTCTTAATCAACTCCCATCTTCGAGTATTCCAAACAGATTTTTCTCGAGTCCATAAATGTATCCTCTCAAAATACGTCATACGAGTTCCAATTAATTTCCAGAAAATTTCTAAAAATTTCTAAAAATTTAATAAGATTATTTGTCAAATAACCCTATTTTTAATTATTATTTTGTTGCCGTATTTTACATTTAGTGAAAAAGAGTTAAGTGTTTGAAAATGGTGAAGTGATTTTGGTATTAAAAAATTACTCACCTAAATATATTGTGTGAAAAAAATATTTGAGGTCACCGTTGCGATTAGGAGATCGATACGAACCCATAGAAACTTGTTTCATGTGATTCGGAGCTCTGTAGATCCATCTCCCATATTTTGGATGTATTTATTTTGATTTTTGAA
Organism: Zingiber officinale; assembly: GCF_018446385.1. Taxonomy (NCBI): domain Eukaryota; kingdom Viridiplantae; phylum Streptophyta; class Magnoliopsida; order Zingiberales; family Zingiberaceae; genus Zingiber; species Zingiber officinale. Next base: position 93,335,613 of record NC_056000.1, read on the forward strand.
AAATTAAAATTTTGCGACGAACTCGAGAATTCGTCCCTAATTTGAGACTAATTCCCGAGTTCATCGCAAATTTCTATTTTTTTAAGTGAGACATTAAAAATTTTGGAAGATGACCCTAGAGATCTCGGATTAACACGAAACAAGTTTCTATGGGTTCATATCGTTCTCCTCATCTTACTAGAGGGTCCAAAACAAATTTTTAACCAATATTCTGACGTTTATAAATTTTCTAACCCGAACAAATAATAAATATTAAAATCTTGATTCAAAAATTTATAAACATCAGAATATTAGTTAAAAATTTTGTTTGGGCCCACTAATAAGATGGTGAGAATGATACGAAACCATAGAAACTTGTTTCGTGTCATTCTGAGCTCTCTAGTGCCATCTATCAATTTTTTAAAGTATCAATTAAAAAAAAATAAAAAAGAAATTTTGGGACGAAATTTGGAATTCCTCCCTAATTTGGGACGAATTCCTAAGTTCATTGTAAATTTCTGTTTTTTTAAGTGAGACTTTAAAAATTTGGAAAATGACCCTAGAGATCTTGGATAGACACGAAACAAGTTTCTATGGGTTCGTATCGTTCTCCTCATCTTACTAGTGGGCCCAAACCAAATTTTTAACCAATATTCTGACGTTTATAAATTTTCTAACCCGAACGAGTAATAAATATTAAAATCTTGATACAAAAATTTACAAATATCAGAATATTAGTTAAAAATTTTGTTTGGGCCCACTAGTAAGATGGTGAGAATGATATGTACCCATAGAAACTTGTTTCATGTCATTCTGAGCTCTTTAAGGTCATCAATCAATTTTTTAAAGTACCAATTAAAAAAATAATAAAAAAGAAATTTTGGGACGAAATTTAGAATTCGTCCCTAATTTGGGACGAACCTGGAAGTTCATCGCAAATTTGGGATGAATTCCCAAGTTCGTTGCAAAATTTAAAATTTTCAAAAATCAAAATAAATGCGACCAAAATACGGGAGATGGACCTACAGAGCTCCGAATCACATGAAACAAGTTCCTATGGGTTCGTATCGATCTCATGATCATAACGATGGCCTCAAATATTTTTTAAAATTTTTTAATCGTAATAATAGGTAGAAAGAGTTCATAAAGCTTAAGAGTTAGTGAAAAAGAGTTAAGTATTTGAAAATGGTGAAGTGATTTTGGTATTAAAAAATTACACACCTAAATATATTGTGTAAAAAAAATATTTGAGGTTACCGTTGCGATCAGGAGATCGATACGAACCCATAGAAACTTGTTTCATATGATTCGGAGCTCTGTAGGTCCATCTCTCGTATTTTGAATCTATTTATTTTGATTTTTGAAAAATTCAAATTTTGCGACGAACTCGAAAATTCGTCCCTAATTTGGGACGAATTCCCGAGTTCGTCGCAAATTTCTATTTTTTTAAGTGAGACTTTAAAAATTTAGAAGATAACCCTATAGATCTCGGATTGACACGAAACAAGTTTCTATGGGTTCGTATCGTTCTCCTTACTTATTAGTGGGCGGGGGAAATAGCGCTCGTGGCTATTTCGTTTTTCAAAATCGTAAAAGCTTGTTCAGAAATAACGCAGCGGAAAGTAAATAAAGTGGACACGAAGGATTTACTTCGTTCGGAGACTGTGACGACTCCTTGATCGCTTCCGGTGGGCAACAACTATAATTCGTAAAAGCTATTACAAGCTAAGTACAATTTAAGCAGAAAAGAATATTGTACCGACAATAAAAAAGACTAAAACTGAAGCTCCGGGTTGTCGTTGCGGCACTTCTGAGTCGAGACGTTAGCAGCTTGTCGCACGGAGAATGCTTAGAAGATTGTATTTTTAAAGCTGCACCTCAACCCTCCTTTTATATGAGGTTCCGGGCGCCTGGGACCTTTCCGGGCGCCTGGAGTGTGACGTGGCCAGCCAACCAGGGGATAAAAGTTGGTCCCGGGCGCCCGGATCCATCCCGGGCGCCCGGACCTCCTTTTTCCAAGAGCCGCTTCTCCTGCAAAACAAGGTTAGTCCGAGCAATTGCATACCCTGCAAGACAATGTTAGAATCTGATAATTCATAAGTGAAATGTCCGAGTCTGACTTCGGATTTCCAACCGGAAACCCTAGGTCGACCCGACGCCTACTGTTCCCTCTACGGGGAACGCGTTCTCACCTACTCCACTCAGGAGATTTACCTGATGTCAGTCCGGTCCTCCAGACCGACTGGACTTTTCGCCTAGGGTTACCACCCTATAGGGTTTTTCTCCACCTAGGGTTTTCTCCACCTAGGGTTACCGCCCCCTAGGGTTTTTCTCCACCTAGGATTACCACCCCCTCGGACCTAAGGTTACCGCCCCTTAGGATTTTCCTCCACCTAGGGTTACCGCCCCCTAGGACCTAAGGTTACCGCCCCTTAGGGTTTTCCTCCACCTAGGGTTACCGCCCCCTAGGACCTAAGGTTACCACCCCTTAGGGTTTTTCACCTGCCTAACCGCAGCTAGGACTTTCCTGAAACACTTATTCAAACATGTTAGATCACACACTAACTTAACTTTGAATCCTTTGCCATTATCAAAACTAAGGTTCGATCGTCGGATGCTTCCCGCACCAACAATCTCCCCCTTTTTGATAATGGCAACCGAAATTCAATGTTAAGTAGAAAATATGCAGTTATGTATAAGCACAAGAAACACGATAAGCGTGATAGCAAGATAAGCATAAACATAGCTCCCCCTTAATATAAGTTATTCTCTTTGAATTTTTTACTAATAGCCATAGCTCCCCCTTAATACAAGCTCCCTTTAAAATATTTTCTTTGAATTTCTCTACTCTCCCCTTTGTCATATATCAAAAATGAGATAGTTTTGAAAAACTTAATTGTTCAAGACAGAATTTAGCAGAAAACATTTTAACTTAGGCAAGGAGCAAGTGAAAGGCAACACCTTAGAATTGATTTTGCTTAAAGAGATATAGCAAAAAGGAGCTCTTTTTAACTTAGTGTATTTTGAGGAGTTTCCAAAAATTTTTACAGAAAAATTTTCAAAACACAATTTTCAACTTCAGAAATTTTCCGGAAAAATATTCAGGTTTTTTTTTAAAGAAAATTTCCAAGGAAAATTTTCAACTTAAAGAAGTTAATTGTAGCTTAACAAAATTTTTCAAACTTTAAAGAATTTTCTAACTTAAGAAAATTTTTTTAACTTAACGAATTTTCGAAAAAGTTTCAGCTTAAATAATTTTCTAACAAAATTCCAAAAAAAAATTTCAAAATAGAGGACACTTGAAAGTTTTAAATTTGGAGAAGTTTTTTAAAAGTTGTTTAAGGCATGTTTTTGAAATGAATTTCAAGAATACTTAAGGCAAAAGGAGAAGCGATAACCTTAATGTTTAATAGCTTGCCATTTTGTTTTAGTAAGGTATCAGAGCCCTAAAGACCAAGCATGAGTTAAGATTTGTTTTGATCAGGTATCAGAACACAACACTTTAATTTTTAGTTTTTAAAGAGGGAGTTTAGCAAAAAAAATTTGATCAAGACTCAGTTTAGCTAAGAAAAATACTTTTATCAAAGACTTAGCTAAACTTATGAAGATAATTGTTTTGATGAAATTTTGAGAATGCTTTGGAAAATACTTAGCATTTTCAGCAAAACTTAGCATGTGAAAACAATTGCTTTGAGAGACACTTAGCTAATATTTTTTTTATAAAAAAAAAATAATTAGCTACATTTGAAAATACTTAGCTATATATTCAGCTTAAAAATGATTGCCTTGAGAAAACTTCTTGCCAAATAGCTAAGTTTAGAGTATAGTCTAACTAAGCTTAGTTAAAGAAGACTTGATAAAGTACTTAGCTTAAAGAGGTTTTACATAAAGGCTTAGCTTTGAAAATATTCTAGAAGAGTTATAATTTAAAAGCAGGTCATAAATAATTTCAATTTTAAAGTTAAGTTAAGAATAACCTTAATTTTTGAAGATAAGTAAAAATTAGTTTTTAATTTTGAGGTCAAGTTAAAATTTTATTTTAACGAAAAACTAATTTTAAAACCAATTTAAAATCACTTCCCCTTAATAAATGCCTTAATAAATTCTTTGAGTTCAGGAGTCTAAGCATGAGAGGTTAAAAAATAATTTTCCTATCTTTCCATCTCACTCATTCTAGATAAACAAGCATGTTTAGCATATGAGTGAACGTGAGATGGAGTTAACATTTGCAATCATAATTTTATAATATGATTTGAGAATTAAAGATTTTTAAATCCTTTTAAATTAATTGAATAACATTCTGAAATTAATTGAATAATATTTTGAAATGATTTTTAAAAGAGTTTTTTTAAAATAATTTTTAAAATTCGGTTTTAAAAGATTTTTAAATGATTTAAAAAGAATTTTCAAGTAATTTTGAAATTAAATTTTAAAATATTTTTAAATAATTTTGAAAAGATTTTTAATGTAATTTTTTAAATGATTTTCAAAATAATTTTTAAAGGACTTTTAAAGGAATTTTAAAATGATTTTCAAAATAATTTTTAAAAGATTTTTTAAATGAATTTTAAAATTAAGTTTTGAAGTAATTTTGAAATTAATTTGAATTTCAATTAATTATCAGTTTGATTTTAATTACTTAGTCATCTCACCCGATTTGAATTTTCAATCAAGAAATCCTATAATTTTTGTGAGATGAATTGAGGTTCAATTTAAGGGTTTGGTTTAATTTTGTGTTAGATTCATGTTTAGCTTTGGGTTCAACAAGTAAGCATTCTTTGGATAAACTTCTGGGCTATGGTGAGTCACAAGGAACTCATTAAAGTAATCATGCCTTCGAGGTTTTCCAAATAGTCATACCCATTGAACTTAATACTAAACCTTGGTCTAACTAGTTAGGATCCATTTAAGGGTAGCTTCGGTCAGTTCCACTTGGCCAAATGCACCAGGTCGAAGCCATATCTTCCTAGACATGCGATGCCCAAGCTTCCCTAACTTACTATCATCCAAAAACTTCACTAGTACCGTGGGTCAAGTTAAACCTAGCCCATTTTTTCTAACCTTAATTACCCTGCCGGGTAGTCTACTCTTGTTTACCCATTTCGAGTAGATAGGTTTCGGAGTTGCCAGCTATTCTGGACCCTCCTTCTATTTTGAATTAATTTTGAATAATTGATTTTGAATTTTGAATTTTGAGTTTTAATAATTTTGAATTTTAATAATTTTGAATTTTAATAATTTCAAATTTTGAATTTTGAGTTTTAGTAATTAATTTTGAATTTTGAATTTTGAGTTTTAAATTAATTTCGAATTTTGAAATTTAAATTTAATTATTAATTTTAATTATTTTTCTGCTAGCTCCCCCTGGATCATAGCCTCGATATGGCCTATCGAGGTAATGTATTTGATCCTTATGAACCCAATAATGTCCAAGTCCTACTTGATTGATCAGGTTGGACTTGGTAACCCAAGCTTGGACCGATTTACTATTTGGTTTGTTTATTAAGGATAGGTAAGATTTATATTTCTTTTTATATCCTAGTCCAGTTCGATTATAGATTGCCCTTTGTGTTCCAAGAATCAAGTCAAGATTATTGGATCCCAAGGAAAATCGTTCTAGGGTTGTTTTCAAATCCTTTACCTGACTTTTCAGATTGGAATTCTCTTCCTCAAGTTTTTGGACTTGAGTCGAATTTCCAATTTGAACTGGCTCAGTTAAAGCACTCAAGTCAGTCGCTTCCTTAAGGCTTGTTACCTCCTTTTGGAGCGACTTAACCCGGACGTTGGATTTAGCCAACTTCTTTAATAAGTAAGGAATTAAATTTTCTGAATCATCTAAGCTAATACTTGAAATTAGAGCACTTACAGTGGTTTTGGGTCCTTCAGAAACGGATACGGATCCGTGGCTTCGCTCGGACTTGGTGTCTGATTCGCTCTCGGTTTCTGAATCAGGCTCGAACTCGGACTCGGTTTCAACAACATGTGCTAGTACTGGTAGAGCGAGAAGGCTCGCTTGCTTTTCTTCGTCCGATTCGGATTCATCTGATGACTCGGACCATGTTGCCTTCAGTGCTTTCTTCGTCTTGCTTGTTCCTGCCAATAACGCAACACCTTCCTCGGCCGGACTAGTATTAGTCTGCTCAAATAATTTATTTATTAAAACATGCTTACCTGTTTTTGTATCAGGAATACCTTCGTGTAACTCAATCAGATTCTCCCACAGCTCCTTGGCACTTGAGAATGGGCCGGCGCGATTCAGCTCCTTATTCGTTAAGCCACACTGAAGTGTATACGTTGCTTTTGCGTTTGCTTCTACCTTTTTGATAAGGTTCGCGTCCCAGTTCTCGTACGGTAGTGGCTTGCCGGCGCCGTTAGTTGGCAGTTGAAGCCCGGTTTTGACGATCATCCAGACTTCAAAGTGAGTCTGGAGATACGCCTCCATCTGACTCTTCCAATCTCCAAAATCATCTCCGGAGAAGAGTGGTGGGCGAGCAGTGTTGTAGCCTTCTTGAAGGGCCATTTCAGATTAACCTAAAATGAAAAACAACCAACAAAATGTCCTAGGACTTGGTCCTGGCTTAGTAGTGCGGAAGGAAAAAAAATGGATCACGAACTCGGGTGGTGTTGCACCAATTCCGAGAAAAACCGATTCTGGGGAAAAAGAATTAGAATATAGCTATGAAGCTAAATTCTAATCGACTCCGAAAATCTAAAAAATACCATGAAAAAATATTTTGAATGGTGGTTAAAAGCTTGTTCAGAAATAATACAGCGGAAAGTAAATAAAGTGGACACGAAGGATTTACTTCGTTCGGAGCCTGTGACGACTCCTACTCGAAGGCCCGCGATCCTTGATAGCTTCCGGTGGGCAACAACTATAATTCGTAAAAGCTATTACAAGCTAAGTACAATTTAAGCAGAAAAGAATATTGTACCGACAATAAAAAAGACTAAAACTGAAGCTCCGGGTTGTCGTTGCAGCACTTCTGAGTCGAGACGTTAGCAGCTTGTCACACGGAGAATACTTAGAAGATTGTATTTCTAAAGCTGCACCTCAATCCTCCTTTTATATGAGGTTCCGGGCGCCTGGAGTGTGACGTGGCCAGCCAACCAGGTTGCTCCACGTCGCGAAGTCGCGCAGGGGATAAAAGTTGGTCCCGGGCGCCCGGACCTCCTTTTTCCAGGAGCCGCTTCTCCTGCAAAACAAGGTTAGTCCGAGCAATTGCATACCCTGCAAGATAATGTTAGAATCTGATAATTCATAAGTGAAAAAGAGCTGACAGTCTTCGGACTGTCCGAGTCTGACTTCGGATTTCCAACCGGAAACCCTAGGTCGACCCGACGCCTAGTGTTCCCTCTACGGGGAACGCGTCCTCACCTACTCCACTCAGGAGATTTACTTGATGTCAGTCCGGTCCTCCAGACCGACTGGACTTTTTGCCTAGGGTTACCCCCCCTAGGACCTAGGGTTACCGCCCCCTAGGGTTTTTCTCCACCTAGGGTTACCGCCCCCTAGGACCTAAGGTTACCGCCCCTTAGAGTTTTCCTCCACCTAGGGTTACCGCCCCCTAGGACCTAAGGTTACCACCCCTTAGGGTTTTTCTCCACCTAGGGTTACCGCCCCCTAGGACCTAAGGTTACCGCCCCTTAGGGTTTTCCTCCACCTAGGGTTACCGCCCCTAGGACCTAAGGTTACCACCCCTTTGAGTTTTTTACCTGCCTAACCGCAGCTAGGACTTTCCTGAAACACTTATTCAAACATATTAGATCACACACTAACTTAACTTTGAATCCTTTGCCATTATCAAAACTAAGGTTCGATCGTCGGATGCTTCCCGCACCAACACTTACTAGTGGGCCCAAAATGAATTTTTAACCAATATTCCGATGTTTATAAATTTTCTAACCTGAACGAATAATAAATATTAAAATCATGATTCAAAAATTTATAAACATCAGAATATTAGTTAAAAATTTTGTTTGGGCCCACTAACGATACGAACTCATACAAACTTGTTCCGTGTCATTCCGAGCTCTCTAGGGTCATTTATCAATTTTTTAAATTATCAATTAAAAAAATAAAAAAGAAATTTTGGGACGAAATTTGGAATTCGTCCCTAATTTGGGACGAATTCTCGAGTTCGCTGCAAATTTCTATTTTTTTAAGTGAAACTTTAAAAATTTGGAAGATGATCCTAGAGATCTCGGATTGTCACGAAACAACTTTCTATGGGTTCGTATCGTTCTCCTCATCACTAGTGGGCCCAAATCAAATTTTTAACCAATATTCTGACGTTTATAAATTTTCTAACCCGAACGAGTAATAAATATTAAAATCTTGATACAAAAATTTATAAACATCAGAATATTAGTTAAAAATTTTGTTTGGTGCCCACTAGTAAGATGGTGAGAATGATACTAACCCATAGAAACTTGTTTCGTGTCATTCCGAGCTCTCTAGGGCCATCAATCAATTTTTCAAAGTATCAATTAAAAAAATAATAAAAAAGAAATTTTGGGATGAAATTTGGAATTCGCCCCTAATTTGGGACGAACCTGGAAGTTCGTTGCAAATTTGGGATGAATTCCCTAGTTCGTCGCAAAATTTAAAATTTTCAAAAATCAAAATAAATGCGTCCAAAATACGGGAGATGGACCTACAGAGCTCCGAATCACATGAAACAAGTTCCTATGGGTTTGTATCGGTCTCATGATTGCAATGATGGCCTCAAATATTTTTTTAAATTTTTTAATCATAATAATAAGTAGAAGGTGTTCATAAAGCTTAAGATTTAAGTGTTTGAAAATGGTGAAGTGATTTTGGTATTAAAAAATTACTCACCTAAATATATTGTGTGAAAAAAATATTTGAAGTCACCGTTGCGATCAGGAGATCGATACGAACCCATAGAAACTTGTTTCATGTGATTCAGAGCTCTGTAGGTCCATCTCCCGTATTTTGGATGTATTTATTTTAATTTTTGAAAAATTCAAATTTTGCGATGAACTCGAGAATTCGTCCCTAATTTGGGAAGAATTCCCGAGTTCATCGCAAATTTCTATTTTTTTAAGTGAGACTTTAAAAATTTGGAAGATGGCCATAGTGATCTCGGATTGACACGAAATAAGTTTCTATGAGTTCGTATCGTTCTCCTCATCTTACTAGTGGGCCCAAAATAAATTTTTAACCAATATTCTGACGTTTATAAATTTTCTAACCCGAACGAATAATAAATAATAAAATCTTGATTCAAAAATTTATAAACGTCAGAATATTAGTTAAAAATTTTGTTTGGGCCCATTAGTAAGATAGTGAGAATACTCATAGAAACTTGTTTCATGTCATTCCAAGCTCTCTAGGGCCATCTATCAATTTTTTAAAGTATCAATTAAAAAAAATAAAAAAGAAATTTCAGGACGAAATTTGGAATTCGTCCTTAATTTGGGACGAATTCCAGAGTTCGTCGCAAATTTCCATTTTTTTAAGTGAGAATTTAAAAATTTGGAAGATGACCCTAGATATCTCGGATTGACACGAAACAAGTTTCTATGGGTTCGTATCGTTCTCCTCATCTTATTAGTGGGCCCAAACCAAATTTTTAACCAATATTCTGATGTTTATAAATTTTCTAAACTGAACGAGTAATAAATATTAAAATCTTGAAACAAAAATTTATAAACGTCAGAATATTAGTTAAAATTTTTGTTTGGGCCACTAGTAAGATGGTGAGAATGATACAAACCCATAGAAACTTGTTTCGTGTCATAAGAGCTCTCTAGGGCCATCAATCAATTTTTATAATTATCAATTAAAAAAACAATAAAAAATAAATTTTGTGATGAAATTTGGAATTCGTCCCTAATTTGGGGCGAACCTAGAAGTTTGTCGCAAATTTGGGATGAATTCCCAAGTTCATCGCAAAATTTAAAATTTTCAAAAATCAAAATAAATGCGTCCAAAATACGGGAGATGGACCTACAGAGCTCCGAATCACATGAAACAAGTTCCTATGGGTTCTTATCGATCTCATGATCGCAACGATGGTCTCAAATATTTTTTAAAATTTTTTAATCATAATAATAAGTAGAAGGAGTTCATAAAGCTTAAGGGTTAATGAAAAAGAGTTAAGTGTTTGAAAATGGTGAAGTGATTTTGGTATTAAAAAATTACTCACCTAAATATATTGTGTGAAAAAATATTTGAGGTCACCGTTGCGATCAGGAGATCGATACAAAACCATAGAAACTTGTTTCATGTGATTCGGAGCTCTGTAGGTTCATCTCCCGTATTTTGGATGTATTTATTTTTATTTTTGAAAAATTAAATTTTGCGAAGAACTCGAGAATTCGTCCCTAAGTTGGGACGAATTCCCCAGTTCGTCACAAATTTCTATTTTTTTTAAGTGAGACTTTAAAAATTTGGAAGATGACCCTAGTGATCTCGGATTGACACGAAACAAGTTTTTATGGGTTCGTATCGTTCTCCTCATCTTACTAGTGGGCCCAAAACAAATTTTTAACCAATATTCTGATGTTTATAAATTTTCTAACCTGAACGAATAATAAATATTAAAATCTTGATTCAAAAATTTATAAACGTCAGAATATTAGTTAAAAATTTTGTTTGGGCCCACTAGTAAGATGGTGAGAATGATACGAAACCATAGAAACTTGTTTCGTATCATTCTGAGCTCTCTAGGGTCATCTATCAATTTTTTAAATTATCAATTAAAAAAAATAAAAAAGTAATTTTAGGATGAAATTTGGAATTCGTCCCTAATTTGGGACGAATTCCCGAGTTCGCCGCAAATTTCTACTTTTTTAAGTGAGACTTTAAAAATTTGGAAGATGATCCTAGAGATCTCGGATTGACCCGAAACAAGTTTATATGGGTTCGTATCGTTCTCCTCATCTTACTCGTGGGCCCAAAACAAATTTTTAACCAATATTCTGACGTTTATAAATTTTCTAACCTGAATGAGTAATAAATATTAAAATCTTGATTCAAAAATTTATAAACGTCAGAATATTAGTTAAAAATTTTGTTTGGGTCCACTAGTAGGATGGTGAGAACGATACGAACCCATAGAAACTTGTTTCGTGTCATTCCGAGCTTTCTAGGGCCATCTATCAATTTTTTAAAGTATCAATTAAAAAATAGAAAGTTTGCGACGAATTTTGAGTCCGTCCCTAATTTGGGACGAACTTGGCAATGAATTGTCTTTCGTCGGAAAAATCACAATAATCCCGATCCCTACCGTGCCCTAATTCTTTTTCTTCTCTTCTCCATCAGCTCGTGCGGCGGCATCGAACCTTCTGCCCTATTCTAGCCACTATCTCCAACAGGTAAAGTTCATTTCTCCCCCTCTTTTTTCCCAAGCATACTAGAGCATAAGGCGACGACCGCTGCTTGGTCGCGCCGGCTATTCTTGCACGGCACACACAGATCTGATCCGACCCCTTATATGCTGCTGTCGGGCCTCGGTGGCCGTTGTTAGCCTTGGCGGCTGCTGCCGACCGAAAGGTCGTCGTCGACCGCCTGGCGACGCTGGCTTGCTGGATGTCGGCCCCCTGTGACGCCTAGGGGGGATGCTGCTGGTCTCGTGCTGTCGTTGGCAGTCCCTGTTGGCTCCTAGCTACTGCTACCGACCCCGGCGGTCGTTGCCGGCTCTTGTCGGCTGCTGCTTTCCGTGGGTGTCGGTGGGAATAATTGTTTTTGAATCTTATATACAATTGTAAACATTTTATTTTTTCTTGTGTAGGTTTGTACACCGACGGAGTTTGGAGAGACGCTCATTGTTGTTCTCCTATGTCAGGTATATGTATTTAGACTTGTTTATTAATAATGATAGTAATAATGATACTGTATTTACCTATTGTACTATCTCTTATTTTTATTTTGGTTGTTATAGAGTATTTTCATATGTATGTTCACTTGCTACATTTTACCATTAGTTTGTTGTCTAGAAGTTTTTAGTAATGTAATTTATTGTAAACAGACAAAATGCAGAATGAAAGAAGTTGGATGTATAACAAGAATTTGCCTAACCGTCGGGGTTTAACTGATGAGTTTATCACGGACTTGAGGCAATTTATGAATTTTGCATGTAGTCAAGTTGAGTATATGGATGACAATAAGATAAGGTGTCCGTGTATAAAGTGTCATAATGGTAAATTTTTACCCTCTGATAAAGTTGAAGAACATCTTTGTAGTTTGGATTTACCCCGAATTACTATAATTGGACATCTCATGGTGAGCCATTCATATCTGATGAGGATTATGAACGAAATATACAAGTCTCAGTTAGTGGTGATCAGAGTTATTATAATCAACTAAATCCATATCAGAGGATGATAATTAATGCAGTAGGTCAGAATTTCAATCCTGACATGCATGGTACAAGTTCTAGTTATCCTCCACCAGTTGAACAAATGTTTAATACTTATACATCACCATTGGAGGAGGTAGAAGTACCAGGTGTTGATGAAACATATATTAAATTTCAAGAAGTGTTGAGTGCTGCTGATGAACCATTCATTATGGGCTGGTTGTGACACTCACACGAAATTATCTCTCACCGCAAGACTGTTGAATGTAAGTCATAGTGTAATTTGTCGGAAGATTATTTTAATAAGTTTGTTCAAACTTTTAAAGAGGCATTGCCGCATGATAATATATTGCCCAATGATTTTTATAGTAATCAAGATCGGTACAAGAGCACTAGAAGGAATCAACAACGACGTAAATCATACAGTCAGATGTTTTATTTGCCTTTAACTCCTAGGTTACAAAGGCTTAATGCATCAAAGGTAACTGCTGAACACATGACTTGCCATGCAAATCATCAAACAGAAGAGGGGTTAATGTATCATCCATCAGATGCAGAGGCATGGAAAAATTTTGATAGAACATATCCAGAATTTTCAAAGGAGATTTGAAACATTAGATTAGGTCTGTGTGCTGATGGTTTTGCTCCATTTGGTAAATCAGGCAAAAATTATTCATGTTGGCCATTTATCGTAACTCCGTATAATCTTCCACCTGGAATGTGCATGAAAACACCCTATATGTTTTTTAACTTTGGTTGTCCCTGGACCGCAAAATCCAAAAAAGTTAATAGATATTTATATGCAACCACTGATTGCAGAACTGAAACAATTATGGGATGAAGGTTTTCCTACGATGTTCAAACTAATCAGATGTTTATAATGAAGGTTGCTCTTCTTTGGACCATAAATGACTTTTCGGCTTATGTTATGCTATCGGGTTGGAGTACCGCTGGGAGATTAGGATGCCCAATATGTATGGAGAGATCGAAGTCAATCCAATTGAAACATGGAAAAAAGCTGAGTTATTTTGATTGTCATAGACAATTTTTACCACCAAATCATATTTTCAGAAGAAATAAAGATGAATTCACTATGAATAAAATTGAAAGAACCCCTCCGCCATTGAGATTAACTGGTGAACAGATTTGGTGGCGAGTAGTTAACTTTTCATCTGTTATTGAAGAGCCACATGATACAACATATGAATATGGAAGTACACATAAATGGACTAAACGGAGTATATTTTGAGATTTTCCATATTGGTTTAGTCATTTGATTCATCATAATCTTGATGTAATGCATATTGAGAAGAATGTTTTTGATAATCTCACAAATACAGTGATGGATATTAATGGAAAAACCAAAGACAACCTAAATGCAAGAAAAGATATGCGACTCATTTGTAAAAGGCCACTCTTGATGTCAATGAAAATAGTAGGGGACCAAAGCCAAAGGCAGTTTATACATTGAATAAGGATCAGAGACGTGTTGTGTGTGAATGGTTTATATCATTAAAATTTCCAGATGGGTATGTCTCTAATCTTGGAAGATGTGTCGATATGAAAGAATACAAATTGATTGGTTTGAAAAGTCATGACTGTCATGTAATCATGCAAAGACTCATTCCTATTGCCTTTAGGGAACTCTTACCAAATTTTGTATGGGGTGTTATTACAGAGTTAAGCATTTTTCTACATGATATATGCTCCACAGTTTTGAGACAATCACACATGGAGAAATTAGAAAGAGGCATTCCAATCATTTTGTGTAACTTGGAAAGGATATTTCCACCCTCATTTTTTGATTCCATGGAACATCTTTTAATTCACTTGCCATATGAAGCCAAAGTTGGAGGACCTGTTCATTTTCAATGGATGTATCCTTTTGAGAGGTAAATTTTTTTTCTTCTATACTTCCATACTATGAATGCATAAAAATTTACTAATTTAATTATAGATTAATATCTAATACAATTTATTTTTATCATCATCAGATTCTTATATCATTTGAAGAAAAAAATAAAAAATAAGGCACATGTTGAAGCATCTATTGTTAATGCTTACATTGTTGAGGAAGTGACAACTTTTGCATCATATTATTTTGAGCCTCACGTTCAGAGCAAAAGGCAAAGGCTAGGAAGAAACGATGAGGGCCCTATTGATCCGAATTTAAAGTCATTCTCAATTTTTAACTACCTTGGTCGATCAAGTGGACCCTGTAAGCAGAGATATTTAACTGGTCAAGAATGGCGGGTAGCCCATACATATATTTTACTGAATTATCCAAAAGTATCATCATTTTATGAGTTAGTATATATATATATATATATTATACTTTTTATGTCATAACATTTAGAGTTATAATTTTTTTTATCGTAGGATTTTTGAAAACTTAATTCTAATTTGTCGACACAACAGTTTGATCGCTTATGTCAAGAAGAATTTGCACCATGGTTCAAATCATATGTAAGTAGTCTATTTAAATTTAGTTTTCGCTTATGAATTTTGTAATAATTGTCGTATTTGAATTTAGGTTCTTGATAATCAAACTAACTTTCAGCAAGAATTTCTAATCCATCTGGCATGGGGTCCAAAAGCAATGGTACGCACTTGGCCAGCTTATTTCATAAATGGATATAATTTTCATATTGAAAATCATGGAATGGGAAAAACTACAATGAATAGTGGAGTTTGTGTTAAGTCATCCAATGATGGAGATGCAAGCAATGATTTTTATGGTTTGATGGATGAAATTTTAGAGATAGAATATCTTGGCCCAGAAATGCGAGTAATTCTATTCATGTGTCGTTGGTTTGATCCTATCAGAGGGATGAAGGTGCATCCACGATATAATTTGGTTGAAATAAATCATAAGAGATTGTACAAGAAATAGGAACCATTTGTGTTGGCACAGCAAGCAATTTAAGTTTTCTATGCTTCATAACCTAGTCTGAAACATGAAAAAGTTGATTGGTGGGTCGTTTGTAAAACGAAAGCACGGAAAAAAATTGAGGAATGTTGGGAGGACATTGCTTATCAACAAGAGAAAGTTACAAATACATGTCATACTGAGAAATATATTATTCCAACGTTACGAGATCCCAGCGGAGTAGTCATAAACGTAAATGCAACTGAAATTGATATTGATGATGATGATGAGGAGGAGGAGGAGGAGGATGACGATGACGATGATGATGACGAGGATGATAATGACAATGAGGACTTTGATTTTTTTAATGGGTAAGTTTTGTTATCTTAATAAAATAAACATTATGATATTTTATTTTCATATATGATACTGAGTTTTTAGGAGCAAATTTAGTTTTAATCTGCAAATTACAAAACTCATAGCTCAATTAGTATATAATTATTTTATTTTTTCATTTATATATTTTATATGTTAATACTCTGTAGTTTTTTCTATAGGTGATTAGAAGTTATATCTCATCGTCATCTCAGGGGTTTGTGCACTCTCTTATTTTTAGGAATTATAGTGAGTTTTTTTTTCAAATTAGTCATTAAGCATAATATTTGTATTTACTTTATCATATTTTTGAATTTTTAGAATATGTTTCGACGGGGTGGTCATAGCACCTGCAGATACTGTTGCTACGGCCCCAATAGAGGATGCAGCACCGTCGCATACACCTATGCCAGTACCATTGCATACACCTATGTCAGTCCCATCGCATATATGTATGCCAGTACCTTCCTTTACAGGATCGTCTTCTCCTTCAGCAGTCCCTTCTCCTTCCACAGTACCTTCACCGATTGAGTCTCCAGTACCTGTTAGTTAGAGCCCTAGAGCTAATCATTTGATGATTGTATGGACTCATTGTATCATATTCTTGTATATTAATAAAGGCATTTGTTTGGTTATTATACTTACTTGTATTGGTGCCAAATAAACTAAGTATAATAATGTCCTTGAGTAGATGGTTCTCACCTATATCAATCGGTTAGTTGAACCGATAGTGAGATGATATAGGGAATACTACTCTAAATCATTCCTAGTCGAGTATTAACATTCAGGGATAATGTTAATGCAATAAGACTAGCATGTAGGTCAACTCGATGACTTGATCTCACAAGTCATGGATATAGAGATATCAAGTTGACACATGGGTATATATTAGAGAATGTATACTGAATGACCCGCCATGAGAAAGTATCATGGATCGTTATATGAGTGTCATATACTTTCTCATGTGGCTATTAGTATGACTATTAGTTCTTAGACCTGAAGTCACCATGGATCCCTACATAAGGAGTTATGTACTTTGGTTTCGTCAAACGTCATCCGTAACTGGGTGGACTATAAAGGCGATTACTGGGTACGTAACGAATTATGCAGAGGGATATGAGTGATGTAGATGGGATCTATCCCTCCTATATGACGGGAGTGACATCGATATTCTTGATAGAGTAAGACCACGAAGTGTATGGCCATACCCAAATGAGTCAATATGAGATATTGAGCACATTTGATTGAGTGAGTCTACATGGAGTTCAAGATTTAGATTGGTCAGAGGATGACACGGTCTATGCCTCACATTGATCAATCTAGATGTCTAGGATAGAAGGACACTTGTCATATATTGTGAGGAGTCACAATTAATAGTCACAAGGTGATGTTGGATCTCAACATTTCTTGTAACTTGGGTAGCAATGATGTATTGCTAGATGCCGCTCATTGCTTATGTTTCTAAAGGAGTTTAGAAACATTGCCAACGTTACAAGAACCTTATGGGTCACACACAAAGAACAAGTGGATAGAGATTAGGTTCATAGGATGAACCAATTGGATTAGGTTCATATGATGAACCAATTGGATTCGGATTGATTTAAATTAGACTTATTGAGTTAGACTCAATTATATTCAATTGTTGAATGAGTCTAATTTAAATTTGATTCATTGAGTCAATTTATATTAATGAATTGAGATTCATTAAATTGAAATTGACTTGAATCAAAGGTTGGATTTAACTCAACAAGGAAGAAATTGGTCAATTTTGACTTGACCAAATGGAAGTTGAAACATCAAGTTTGACTTGATGCATTGCCACATCATGTAGGTTGACTCATCCTACATGGCATTCCACATCCTTGCCACATCATCACCATCTCATAATGGTGTGTCACCTCATGGAGGTTACACACCCATACCACTTAATGTGGCCGGCCACATTAAATGAGGGGGTTACATTGTGTGGCCGACCACACAAATGTGAGGAGGGGTTTTGATTTTGTGGTGATAATGTGTGCATTCATTCCATCTTCTTCCTTGGTCTTTTCCTCTTTGTTTTGCTGCTGTTGCCATGAGCTTCCAAGGGAGGAGAAGGTGGTTGAGTGAATTCCAAGAGCAAAGGAAGAGTGAAGGTCACAAAGGAGGGATACTACATCTTGAGTGTATGACATTCCTTTTTGCATCCTCTTTTTTCTTCCTTTCCAATCCCATTCGAGAGCTCTAGAAAGTGCTAGCACACTTGGGACTCTTTTCTCCATCCTTTGAGTGTGAGAGACACTCCTTGTTCGTGTGGATATCATTAGAGGAGTGTCTACGTTGACACTCTCGAGATCCGGTGTAACGTTGGACGAGCGGGATTTGCGAGGGCACGCTTCAAAGGTAAAAGCTCTCAACACATAGATCTAGGAGAAGATCTAAAGTTTTGAAACTCGTACTTGTATTTCATTCGGTTTTTCCTTGCACGGATCTACGGCTTTGGGTGATTCGGGGTTTCCGCGACGCGAAAAGCGGTTTTCGCGTCCCGAAAAACCCAACAGTGGTATCAGAGCCACGTGCAAGGCTTGCATGAGTTTAATTTTTTGGTTTTATGAAAACTAAAGTTTCTGTAATTTTCTGTAAAATTACAATTTTTATTGTTTTTATGGGTAATTTTTCCGTAGAAGCGAAGCACAAGTGTTTAGACACTTGTAGGCTTCGACTACCGGGAAGATTTTTCCAAAACGGTGATGTTTGACCCAAATCCGTTTGGGACAGCGGGCTGTAGGATCGCTTAGGAGCAACTCACGATGGTTAGATCGTGGGTAGGGGCACTCCCCCTAACCCCGCAAGGGGATTTGTTGCGCGATTGCGCCTGAAATAGCTAATCGGGACCGCCGGGAAAATTCTTCTCAAAGGTTTCGTCCCAAATTGTTTTGGGACAGCGGGCTAAGGCGCTGTAGGATCGCAAACGAACCCTCGCGATGGTTAGATCACGGGTAGGGGCGCTTCCCCTGGCCCCGCAAGGGGATCCGTTCCGCGATTGCGCCCGAAACCGCTAAACGAGACCGCCGGGAAAGTTTACTCGTAAAAATTGTAAAAAAATTAATTTTAAAATTATAGAAAAATTATGAAAATATATAATTTTGAATTATATATTAATTTTGTGATAGTCATGGCCCAAAAACCCAATATGATTGGATTGTGTTGTAATTCATAATACGGCCTGCGTGCCGTTATGTGTTTGCGCGTGTTGTATGTTTTTATTTTTCCACAACCTGCGCGTCGTGCCTTTCTCATATATTCTGGTTTTAAATTAGATTTAGACTCGAATGTAACTCGAGTTTCAAATTGTAATGTACAAATTGGAGCGGTGGAGGGTCCACACGAGACGGAGTTCCGAGGCGGGCACGAGCAACACAAGGTGGTCAAAGGGAGGAGCTTGGAGAAGCTGTTGACCCTAGGTTGACCATTCGATCTTCTCATTGGCTTGCGAAGATCGTAGTAGGGCCATGACTAAATCACAAATAGATTAATTAGTTAATTGCTTATGTATATGATGCATGTTTAATAAGTAATTAATTAATTAGTGCCTTACGATTAGATTAGATCTAAGTCGTGCACATGATGCACCCTTGCGATTAGATTAGATCTAAGTCGTGCACAAGATGCATCCTTTTCGATTAGATTAGATCTCAATCGAACCAACTCTAAATGCCTAACCGTGCCGTGATACCTATCACTACCTCGATCACATGTATTGTTGAATCGCCAAAGCAAGCAATACATATTATCTTGGTAGGGTACGGAGAGACAATCTTGGTCCCGCCTATCAACGCATGGGTGAATACAAACTCAATTAGATTGAGTATTCCTAGTTGCTTGGTTAGATCGAGTCAACTATAGGCATTCCTCCAACGGTTGGAAAAGATAGGTCAAAATCACATCTATATTAACTCTCGGGCGTATTAGCCAAAGCTAACTCGAGTTTTAATATAAATGCGGATATTGATTTTATAAACAAGAGTTGCATAGAGATGTAATTGGTAATTGTTACCTACCGATCATACTAAGCCTTGGGCGTATTAGCCAAGGGTTATTATGATGTGGATCTTGTCCCACAAGAATTATAGAATTCAGTGGGAGAATCATTTAATTAAAGGCCTAATTAAATGATTTTAAAAGAATATGATATTTATTTCTGCAAATTTTCTGTTGTAGATAACCATGACGTCGAATACGAACTCTTTCTCCCTACGTTCTGTCCTTAAGAAGGACAAGCTCAACGGAGCAAATTTCCTGAACTCGTAAACTGTACGTTCTGGAGCAGCCCATTCCGGAGGCTCCTCCTGCCACCGCCACGCGAGCTGACCGGGATGCTTACAAGAAGCATCAAGATGACGCATTAGATGTGTCCTGTCTAATGCTCGCAACCATGAACTCGAGCTTCAGAAGTTGATTACGATATGGTTGAACTTCTTTGTCAACTATATCAAGGACAAGGATGGCATTGGAAGAGGACACAGGATACCGAAGATCTTAACAAGAAGAGAAATAAGATTTCTACTTTATAAATGTTATAGAAGTCAACCTCTCTATTTCTTCGTCGTGGTATACTGGATGTGCTTCGCACATTTGTATTAATGTACAAGCACTGAGAAATAGACAAAGGGCGAGATAGACCTACGAGTAGGCAATGGAGCACCGGTTGCTGCTGTTTCTATCTCTGCCCTCCGGACTTATACTAGAGTTAGACGATTGTTGTTATGTGCCTGCATTGACTAAGAACATTATATCGTTTCTTGTTTGGACAAGAAAGGATTCTCGTTTTGTTCAATTTATTTAAACGATATGTTCTATTGTAGTGCACCTCTAATGAACGGACTCTATATTCTAGACCTTGAGAGCTCTATCTATAATGTTAGTACCAAGAGGTTTAAATCGAACGATATGAACCACACCTATCTCTGGCACTGTCGACTCCATAAGGATGGTTTGCTGGACTCATTTGATTTTGAATCATATGAGATATGCGAGTCATGCCTACGAGGCAAGATGACCAAGACTCCTTTAGTGGGCACAGTGAGAGAGCGACTGATTTGTTAGGACTCATACATAGTGATGTATGTGGCCCTTTCAATGTTGCTGCTAGAGGCAGTTCATCACATTTACTGATGATTTCAGTAGATACGGTTATGTGTACTTAATGACACATAAGTCCGAATCCTTTGAAAAGTTCAAAGAATTCAAGAATGAAGTACAGAAGAGTATTAAGATACTTCGATCAGATCGAGGTGGAGAATACCTTAGCCATGAGTTCCGTGACTATCTAGCTGAATGTGGGATTCTATCCCAACTCACTCCTCCTGGAACACCATAGTGGAATGGTGTATCCGAACGGAGGAATCGTACCTTATTAGATATGGTACGATCTATGATGAGTCACACAGATCTTCCGACATATCTATATGCTCTAATCACGGCAGCTTTCATACTCAACCGAGTTCCATCAAAGGCCGTGATAAAGACACCATATAGGATATGGACTGGGAGAGATGCCCAGGTGTCTTTCATGAGGATTTGGGGTTGTGAGGCTTACGTACGACGTCAAGTCTCAGACAAATTAGGACCCAAATCCGACAAGTGCTTTTTCATTGGATATCCCAAGGAAACTAAGGGATATTACTTCTACATTCCCAGTCAGCACAAGGTAGTTGTGGCAAAGACTGGGGTCTTTCTAGAAAGGGACTTTGTTTCTAGAAAGACTAGTGGGAGCCGTTCGATCTTGAAGAAGTTCAAGATGCAAACAATAGCACTGAAGTTGAACTGGAACCACAAAGTGTTGTGGATGATGTTGTTCCACAAAGAGTTGAGGAACAACCGGTTCAAGTAGACATACCTCTTCGCAGTTCCGATAGGGTCGTCAGCCGAGAGATACTCATTTCTCTTGTCTAACCATGATGACGTTATGCTCATAGAGGATGAGCCTACCACCTATCAGGAAGAAATGGCTAGAAGCCATGAGATCCAAGATGGAATCCATGTACACCAACCAAGTATGGACTTTGGTTGATCCACCGAAGGGGTAAAACCCATAGGGTGCAAGTGGGTCTTTAAGAGAAAGACACATGGATGGACTTATCTATAAGGGTCGCTTGGTAGCTAAAGGTTTCAAGCATTCATGGTATTGACTATGATGAAACATTTTCTCAAGAGCGATGTTTAAGTCCATTCGGATCATGCTTGCGAACCTACCATGACTATGAGATATGATGATGGATGTCAAAACCGTGTTTCTGAATGGAAACCTACTCGAGGATGTACATGACACAACTTGAGGGTTTTGTAGATCCACGAGATACTAGCAGTATGCAAGGTGCATAGGTCCATTTATGGACTAAAGCAAGCTTCGAGGCTGGAATCTTCATTTCGATGATGCAATCAAACAGTTTGGTTTCATCAAGAACGAAGATGAGCCTTGTGTCTACAAGAAGGTTGTAGGGGATATAGTTGTCTTCCTCATATTGTATGTGGATGACATACTACTCATTGGGAAGGGCATCCCTATGTTTCTATCAAGACCCGGCTAAGGAGTTGCTTCTCAATGAAGGACTTAGGTGAGGCATCTCGTATTCTAGGATACAGATCTATAGAGATAGATCTAAGAGATTGCTTGGCCTAAGTCGAGTACATACATTGACAAGGTACTCCTACGGTTTGTCATGTAAAACTCAAGGATTTCTGCCGATGTCACATGGTGTGAGTCTTCGAACTCAAGGTCCCTCTTCTAGAGAGGAGAGAGACCGCATGGATCAGATCCCTATGCCTCATCCATAGGATCGATCATGTACGCCATGCTATGTATCGACCGATGTCTCGTATGCTTTGAGCATGACGAGCAGATACCAATCAGATCCAGAAAGTCATCGATAGCGGTCAAGAATATTCTTAAGTACTTAAGAAGGACTAAAGAATATTTCTTGATATATGATGATGCTAGCTTCCAGACCGACCGGGATGACTATAGATCGCAATCGGGGTTCGTATTTTACATTAATGGTGGTGTTGTCACCGGAAGAGTTCAAGGGATACGAGTGATTCTACAATGAGTCGAGTATATTGCGCATCAGGCGGAAAAGGAGGCTGGATCCGCAAGTTCATCATCGAACTTGGGGTGGTTCCTAGCATCGCCGACCCAGTTGAGCTCTATTGTGACAACAATGGAGCTATAGCATAGGCGAAGGTCCATCTCATTCGAGAGATTATCGATAGAGGAGATGTGAAGATTTGCAGAGTACCTACAGAGGCTAACATCGCAGATCCCTTGACCAAGGCTTTGGCACAGAGAAAGCATGATGGTCACATTAGGTCATTAGGCCTTAGAGCCTATACTGATTGGCACTAGTGCTAGTGGGAGCCTATACAATCATTTGATGATTGTATGGACTCATTGTATAATATTCTTGTATATTAATAAAGGCATTTGTTTGGTTATTATACTTACTTGTATTGGTGCCAAATAAACTAAGTATAATAATGTCCTTGAGTAGATGGTTCTCACCTATATCAATCGGTTAGTTGAACCGATAGTGAGATGATATAGGGAACACTACTCTAAATCATTCCTAGTCGAGTATTAACATTCAGGGACAATGTTAATGCAATAAGACTAGCATGTAGGTCAACTCGATGACTTGATCTCAAAAGTCATGGATATAGAGATATCAAGTTGACACATGGGTATACATTAGAGAATGTATACTGAATGACCCGCCATGAGAAAATATCATGGATCGTTATATGAGTGTCATATACTTTCTCATGTGGCTATTAGTATGACTATTAGTCATTAGACCTGAAGTCACCATGGATTCCTACATAAGGAGTTATGTACTTTGGTTTCGTCAAACGTCATCCGTAACTGGGTAGACTATAAAGGCGATTACTGGGTATCTAACGAATTATGCAGTGGGATATGAGTGATGTAGATGAGATCTATCCCTCCTATATGACGGGAGTGACATCGATATTCTTGATAGAGTAAGACCACGAAGTGTATGGCCATACCCAAATGAGTCAATATGAGATATTGAGCTCATTTGATTGAGTGAGTCTACTTGGAGTTCAAGATTTAGATTGGTCAGAGGATGATATGGTCTATGCCTCACATTGATCAATCTAGATGTCTAGGATAGAAGAACAATGTCATATATTGTGAGGAGTCACAATTAGTAGTCACAAGGTGATGTTGGATCTCAACATTCTTATAACTTGGGTAGTAATGATGTGTTGCTAGATACCGCTCATTACTTATGCTTCTAAATGAGTTTAGGAGCATTGCCAACGTTACAAGAACCTATAGGGTCACACACTTAGGACAATTAGGTGGAGATTAGGTTCATATGATGAACCAAGAGGATTAGATTCATTTGATGAATCAAATTGGATTAAGAGTAATCCTAATTGGGCTAACTTGAGTTCGACTCAAGTTGATTCATGTGTTAAATGAGTCTAATTTAGATTTTGACTCATTGAATCAATTTAATTTAATGAATTAGATTCATTATATTAAGTTGGCTCGAATCAAATAGTTGGATTAGATCCACCATGGTAGAGATTGAGTCAAGTTTGACTTGACTTGAGAAGGAAGACCAAAGGTCAATTTTGACTTGACCTTTTGCCACCTCATTGGTGAGTTGGCATTAGGTGGACCAATAATGATGTTCCACATCATCATGGGTGCCACCTCATGGAAGTGACAAAGCCACTCTCTTAATGGTTTCATATTAATTGCAATTAATGCAATTAATGTGATTTTATGGTTTCATATTAATTGCAATTAATGCAATTAATGTGAATTTTGAAATGTGGTCGGCCACTTTGTTTTGGGTGAAGAAATTCATTTTTCATTTACTTGTGTGTATCTTCCTCCTTCTCCCTCTCAAGCTCTCCCTCTCCCTCTCCTCCCTTGGCCGAACCACATAGGTGCTAGCACACCTTGGTTTTTGGTCATTTCCATCTAGTGTGTCCGTGTGGATACTTCTAGAGGACCGGCGCTTGACGGTCTTGAGATCCGGCATCATTTGGACGAGCGGGAACGCGAAGGGCATCGCATCAAGGGTAAACACTTTTTCCTCATAGATCTAAGTAGTAGATCAGTTTTTGAACTCGTACAAGAAATAGTTTTTCGAATTTTGTATACGAATCTTTGCACGGATCTATGGCTTTGGGTCCTTCGGGGTTTCCGCGACGCGAAAAAGGTTTTCGCTGAAGAACCCAACAGTGGTATCAGAGCCACGTGCAAAGACTTGTACGAGTTAGTTTTTGGTTTTTGGAAAACAAAACTTCTGTGATTTTCTGTAAAAATTCAATTTTTATGTTTTTATGGGTAACTTTTCCTTATAGGCGAAGCACAAGTGTCTCGGCACTTGTAGGCTTTGGCTATCGGGAAGAATTTTCCCAAACGGCTTCGTTTCGACCCAAAATCTTTTGGGACAGCGGACTCGGGTGCCTTTAGATCGCAACGGAGCAACTCACGATGGTTAGATCGTGGGTAGGGGCGCTGCCCCTAACCCCGCAAGGGGATTTGCTGATCGCACCCGAAATCGCTAAAACGAACCCATCGGGAAGATTTTTCCAAAACGGCAATGTCTCGCCCAAATCGCTTTGGGACAGCGGGTTTAGGCGCTGTTGGATCGCAGGAACCCTCGCGATGGTTAGATCGCGGGTAGGGGCGCTGCCCCTGGCCCCGCATCGCTCGAAAACCGCTAAACGGGACCACCGGAAATTTTACTTGTAAATTGTAAAATTAATTTTAAAATTATAGAAAATTATGAAAATATATAATTTTGAATTATATATATTAATTTGTGATAGTCATGGCCCAAAGCCCAATATGATTGGTTGTGTTGTATTCATAATACGGCCTGCGTGCCGTGATGTGTTTATTTTATTATTCGCGACCTGCGCGTCGTGCCTCGTCTTTTATTCTTGTTGTAAATTAGATTTAGACTCGAATGTAACTCGAGTTTCAAATTGTAATGTACAAATGGGAGCGGTGGAGGGGCCACACGAGAAGGAGTTCCGAGGCGAGCAACACAAGGTGGTCAAAGGGAGGCGCTTGGAGAAGTGTTGACCCTAGGTTGACCAATCGATCTTCTCATTGGCTTGAGAAGATCGTAGTAGGGCCATGACTAAATCACAAATAGATTAATTAATTAATTATTATGTATTTGATGCATGTTTAATAATTAATTATTTAATTAGTGCCTTAACGATTAGATTAGATCTAAGTCGTGCACATGATGCACCCTTGCGATTAGATTAGATCTAAGTCGTGCACAAGATGCATTCTTCTCGATTAGATTAGATCTAGATCGAACCAACTCTAAAATGCCTAACCGTGCCGTGATACCTATCACTACCTCGATCACATGTATTGTTGAATCTGCCAAAGCAGAGCAATACATATTATCTTGGTAGGGTACGGAGGGACAATCTTGGTCCCGTCTATCAACGCATGGGTGAATACAAACTCAATTAGATTGAGTATTCATAGTTACTCGGTTGGATCGAGTCAACTATAGGCATTCTTTCAATAGTTGGAAAGATAGGTCAAAATCACATCTATATTAACTCTCGTATTAGCCAAAGCTAACTCGAGTTTTAATATAAATGCGGATATTGATTCTATAAACAAGAGTTGCATAGAGATGTAATTGGTAATCGTTACCTACCGATCATACTAAGCCTTGGGCGTATTAGCCAAAGCTAACTCAAGGGTTAGTATGATGTGGATCTTGTCCCACAAGAATTATAGAATTCAGTGGGAGCATCATTTAATTAAAAGGCCTAATTAAATGATTTTTAAAGAATATGATATTTATTTCTGCAAATTTTTCTGTTGTAGATAACCATGACGTCGAACACGAATTCCTTCTCCCTGCGATCTATCCTTGAGAAGGACAAGCTCAACGGAGCGAATTTCCTGGACTGGTACAGGAACTTGAGAATAGTTCTCACCCAGGAGCGTAAGCTGTACGTTCTGGAGCAGCCCATTCCAGAGGCTCCTCCTGCCAATGCCCCGCGAGCCGACAAAGAAGCTTACAAGAAGCATCAAGACGACGCATTAGATGTGTCCTGTCTAATGCTCGCGACCATGAACTCAGAGCTTCAGAAGCAACATGAGTTGATGGGCGCTTTTGATATGGTTGAGCATCTTCGCCAACTATATCGTGGACAAGAGGCATGAGAGATTTGAGATCTCGAAGGCATTGTTTCAGATGTCGACGGGGCTCCTGTAGGTCCTTATGTACTCAAGATGATTGGGTACACAGAGAACCTACAAAGACTGGGCTGGCCACTGACTTGATCTTGCAGTTCTTGCCGGATAGCTATAGTCAATTCGTTCTCAACTATAACATGAACGAGATTGACAAGCCACTGCCCGAGCTACATCGTATGTTACGAATTGCTGAGATTAACCTTAAGAAGGTTAAGCCCATTCTGATGGTCCAGAAGCATAAGGGCAAAGGCAAGCCCAAAGGCAAAGGAAAGTCCCAAGCCAAGGGCAAAGGCAAGGCAAGGCACTGAAGCCTAAAGGAGGGGTCGCCAAGGATGCTACCTGCTTCCACTGCGGTCAGACCGGGCATTGGAAGAGGAACTGCAAGGTATACTTGGAAGATCTTAAGAAGAAGCGAGTGAGACTTCCACTTCAGGTATATATGTTATAGAAGTCAATCTATCTATTTCTACATCATGGGTATTAGATATCGGATGTGCTTCTCACATTTGTACTGATGTGCAGCCTGAGAAATAGCAGATCATTGGCAAAGGGCGAGGTGGACCTACGAGTAGGCAATGGAGCACGGGTTGCTGCTGTTGCTGTAGGAACTTATCAACTATCTCTGCCCTCTGGGCTTGTACTAAATTTAGATGATTGTTGTTATGTGTCTGCTCTTACTAAGAACATAGTTTCAGTTTCTTGTTTAGACAAGAAAGGATACTCTTTTATAATAAAAGACAAATGTTGTTCTGTTTATTTAAAAGATATGTTCTATTGTAGTGCACCACTAATAAACGGACTCTATATTCTAGACCTTGAGAGCCCTATCTATAACATTAGTACCAAGAGGTTCAAGTCAAATGACATGAACCAAACCTACCTCTGGCACTGTCGCTTAGGTCATATAAATGACAAGCGTTTATCCCAGCTCCATAAGGATGGTTTGCTGGACTCATTTGATTTTGAATCATATGAGATATGCGAGTCATGCCTACGAGGCAAGATGACCAAGACGCCCTTTAGTGGGCATAGCGAGAGAGCAACTGATTTGTTAGGACTCATACATAGTGATGTATGTGGCCCTTTCAATGTTGCTGTTAGAGGCGGTTATAGGTACTTCATCACATTTACTGATGATTTCAGTAGATATGGTTATGTGTACTTGATGACACATAAGTCTGAATCCTTTGAAAAGTTTAAAGAATTCAAGAATAAAGTACAGAACCAGCTTGGCAAGAGTATTAAGGTACTTCGATCAGATCGAGGTGGTGAATACTTAAGCCATGAGTTTCGTGACTACTTAGCTGAGTGTGGGATTTTATCTCAACTCACTCCTCCTGGAATACCACAGTGGAATGGTGTATCCGAAAGGAGGAATCGTACCTTATTAGATATGGTACGATCTATGATGAGTCACACAGATCTTCCGACATATCTATGGGGATATGCTCTAGACACGGCAGCTTTCATACTCAACCGAGTTCCATCAAAGGCCGTGATAAAGACACCATATAGGATATGGACTGGGAGAGATGCCCAAGTGTCTTTCATGAGGATTTAGGGTTGTGAGGCTTACGTTAGACGTCAAGTCTCAGACAAATTAGGACCCAAATCCGACAAGTGTTACTTTATTGGATATCCCAAGGAAACTAAGGGATATTACTTCTACATTCCCAGTCAGCACAAAGTAGTTGTGGCAAAGACTGGGGTCTTTCTAGAAAGGGACTTTGTTTCTAGAAAGACTAGTGGGAGCGCGTTCGATCTTGAAGAAGTTCAAGATGCGAACAATAGCACTGATGCCTCGATGGAAATTGAACTGGAACCATAAAGTGTTGTGGATGATGTTGTTCCACAAGGTGTTGAGGAACAACAACCAGTTCAAGTAGACATACCTCTTTGCAGGTCTGATAGGGTACGTCGTCAGCCTGAGAGATACTCATTTCTCTTGTCTGACCATGATGACATTGTGCTCATAGAGGATGAGCCCACCACCTATCAGGAAGCTGTGATGAGACCAGATTTCGAGAAATGGCTAGAGGCCATTCTGGAGCTGGAATCTTCGATTCGATGATGTGATCAAACAGTTTGGTTTCATCAAGAATGAAGATGAGCTTTGTGTCTACAACTTTGTGTCTACAAGAAGGTTGTAGAAAACATAGTTGTCTTCCTCATATTGTATGTGGATGACATACTACTCATTGGGAAGGACATCCCTATGCTTCAGTCTGTCAAGACCTGGCTAAGGAGTTGCTTCTCAATGAAGGACTTAGGTGAGGCATCCCACATTCTTGGGATACAGATCTATAGAGATAGATCTAAGAGATTGCTTGGCCTAAGTCAGAGTACATACATTGACGAGGTACTCCTATGGTTTGCCATGCAGAACTCCAAGAAGGGATTTCTGCCGATGTCACATGGCATGAGTCTTTCGAAGACTCAAGGTCCCTCTTCTAGAGAGGAGAGAGACCGCATGGATCAGATCCCTTATGCCTCAGCCATAGGATCGATCATGCACGCCATGCTATGTACTCGACCTGATGTCTCGTATGCTTTGAGCATGACGAGCAGATACCAGTCAGATCCAGGTGAAAGTCATTGGATAGCGGTTAAGAATATTCTTAGGTACTTAAGAAGGACTAAAGAATATTTCTTGATATATGGAGGCAATGATGAGCTAACTGTAAAGGGTTACAGTGATGCCAGCATCCAGACCGATCAGGATGATTACCGATCGCAGTCAGGGTTCGTGTTTTGCTTAGATGGTAGTGTTATGAACTGGCAGAGTTCACAGCAGTTCTATAACGTTTCCATCTCATTCGAGAGATTATCGATAGAGGAGATGTGAAGATTTGCAGAGTACCTACAGAGGCTAACATCACAGATCCCTTGACCAAGGCTTTGGCACAGAGGAAGCATGATGGTCACACTAGGTCTTTAGGCCTTAGAGCCTATACTGATTGGCACTAGTGCTAGTGGGAGATTGTTAGTTAGAGCCCTAGAGCCAATCATTTGATGATTGTATGGACTCATGTATATCATATTCTTGTATATCAATAAAGGCATTTGTTTGGTTATTATACTTATTTATATTAGTGCCAAATAGACTAAGTATAATAGCGTCCTTGAGTAGAAGGTTCATACCTATATCAATCGATTAGTTGAATCGATAGTGAGATGATATAGGGAACACTACTCTAAATCATTCCTAGTCGAGTATTAACATTCAGGGACAATGTTAATACAATAAGACTAGCATGTAGGTCAGCTCGATGACTTGATCTCACAAGTCATGGATATAGAGATATCAAGCTGACACATGGGTATGCATTAGAGAATGTATACTGAATGACCCGCCATGAGAAAGTATCATGGATCGTTATATGAGTGTCATATACTTTCTCATGTGGCTATTAGTATGACTATTAGTCCTTAGACCTGAAGTCACCATGGATCCCTACATAAGGAATTATGTACTTTAGTTTCGTCAAACGTCACCCGTAACTGGGTGGACTATAAAGGCGATTACTGGGTATATAACGAATTATGTAAAGGGATGTGAGTGATGTAGATGGAATCTATCCCTCCCATATGACGGGAGGGACATCGGTATTCTTGATAAAGTGAGACCACTAAGTGCATGGCCATGCCCAAATGAGTCAACATTAGATGTTGAGCTCATTTGATCGAGTGAGTCTACTTGGAGTTCAAGATTTAGATTGATTAGAGGATGACACGGTCTATGCCTCATATTGATCAATCTAGATGTCTAGGATAGAAGGACACTTGTCATTATTTTGTGAGTAGTCACAATTGGTAGTCACAAGGTGATGTCGGATCTCGACATTCTTGTAACTTGGGTAGTAATGATGTGTTGCTAGATACCGCTCATTACTTATGCTCCTAAATGGGTTTAGGGCATTGCCAACGTTACAAGAACCTATAGGGTCACACACTTAGGACAATTAGGTGGAGATTAGGTTCATATGATGAACCAAGAGGATTAGATTCATTTGATGAATCAAATTGGATTAAGAGTAATCCTAATTGGGCTAACTTGAGTTCGACTCAAGTTGATTCATGTGTTAAATGAGTCTAATTTATATTTTGACTCATTGAATCAATTTAATTTAATGAATTAGATTCATTATATTAAGTTGGCTCGAATCAAATAGTTGGATTAGATCCACCATGGTAGAGATTGAGTCAAGTTTGACTTGACTTGAGAAGGAAGACCAAAGGTCAATTTTGACTTGACCTTTTTGCCACCTCATTGGTGAGTTGGCATTAGGTGGACCAATAATGATGTTCCACATCATCATGGGTGCCACCTCATGGAAGTAACAAAGCCACTCTCTTAATGGTTTCATATTAATTGCAATTAATGCAATTAATGTGATTTTATGGTTTCATATTAATTGCAATTAATGCAATTAATGTGAATTTTGAAATGTGGCCGGCCACTTGGTTTTTGGGTGATGAAATTCATTTTTCATTCACGTGTGTGCATCTTCCTCCTCCCTCTCAAGCTCTCCCTCTCCCTCTCCTCCCTTGGCCGAACCACATAGGTGCTAGCACACCTTGGTTTTTTGGTCATCTCCATCTAGTGTGTCCGTGTGGATACTTCTAGAGGACCGGCGCTTGACGGTCTTGAGATCCGGCATCATTTGGACGAGCGGGAACGCGAAGGGCATCGCATCAAGGGTAAACACTTTTTCCTCATAGATCTAAGTAGTAGATCAGTTTTTGAACTCGTACAAGAAATAGTTTTTCGAATTTTTATACGAATCTTTGCACGGATCTACGGCTTTGGGTCCTTCGGGGTTTCCGCGACGCGAAAAAGCGGTTTTCGCGGCTCGAAGAACCCAACAATTTACTCCCTTCCTTAACTCTCCCATGTCACTTCCCTTGGTTCTCACGAGAATGAGAAGAGGGAGAAGTGAGGAAGGCAACTTGTCTTCTTCTTGTTCCTTCTCTTAACCAAGAGGAAAAAGAGGTAAGCAAATTTGGTTTTCAATTGCTTCTTGCTTTATTTTCTTTTTTCTCTCCTTTAACTAACATTTTCATCTCTTCCTATCCATATGTTACTCTCTATCCTAGTGGTGATTATGCCATAAATCTTTCTCCATTGTTTGTGAGAGGTTCAAGGTTCAATCCTTGACATTCTCCTCTTATCTTATTATTATATATCATTATTTTATTTTCTTTCTTTTTCTCTTATTTCTGAGTTCTAGTGGAAATAATTACTCATGTACTTATAGAAATTCGTGGGTGTTACAAGTATATCTACAATTCACAACCACAGTAACACAGCTTCAATAGCTAAAGCAAGAGTTTCTACATTCAAGGCTTGAAACCTAACTTAATCTTGCATGAACCAATATAGCATTCAACTCATAATCACATTCATAGATCTAGTAATTCTTTCTCCCTCGAAATTGAATCTCATTGGCAGTATCTCCATTGAAAAGAGCAAAAGTTTTCCAATACAAGAATTAAAACTAACTCAAATTTGTGGAATCCGAAACATGGAATTCAAAACAAGCAATAGATTACAAACTAATTAGTTAGCTACAACTAATTAACTACATCAGATTCGGATTATAAAAATCCAGAGAAGATCAGAAATGTTAAAAAGAAAATCAGAACTGGATGTTTCAGAAAACTAAAACAAAGAAACAATGGCAAACAAAAGAAATCAGATCTGTTGATCTGCACAATGTAATGGAGAATTCAAGTAAATTGCAAGGCAAACAACGAAAACAAACAAAGAAATAAATGTTCAAACATCACAGATCCGAGAATGCAGCTTCTTCTCCTGTCACTACAGAATTGCCGTTGAGAACGCCCTTCGGCAAATGGCTTTGAATTCTGAGCTTCCAACTAATCCACCGGATGATCAAAGCTTCAAAGAACGCCCATACAGCTCACACCCGAATGGAATCCACATCGCACAAAGAAACAAAGCTGGAATCTGAAGATTTGCAACCTCCAATCGATTGATCAGATCGATCCCGGAGTTGCTGATGGAATGGAGAACGTGAGTGTGATAGGAGCCTCAGAAAATGCCCATCCAGCTCCGGTGATGATGGAAATCGTGGATCGGAGAACGCCCCTACATCCGGATTACGAAAATGGACAGAAACCAACTGCGCGGACTGGAGAACGCCCCTGCCGCTTCTGTGCCCTCGGACGATGATCGTCGGAGCTCAGGGAATCACTGCCGATGAAGAAAACTCATTCTCAGATTTGGAATGGTGAACGGGAGCTGCGGCGTCGCGGTGGAGAAGAAGACAGTACTGTAGCAAAAATCGCGACCCGAGCCCGTCGTGTACTGTAGCTTCTCGTCCCTTTTAAATCCTCCTCAAACTTGATTGGACGGTCCAGAGTATTCCGGGGCTTGATCAACGGCTAGATTGTCTCTGATCTGGCTCAAAACCCTTAGATCTTTATCTATGGCTTAGATCTGCTCATCATGAGGTCGGATGGACCAAATTCTCAACGGATGGCTCAGATCTCTCTGATCTTCAACGAACGGTCCATAATGCTTGAAGGTTTGATCGCCTCATTTAGCCCTTGATTTGAGCCCAAATGTGGTCTGATTTGATCAGGTCCATGACCCTTTTGATGCCTACAAAATAATAATAAAATATTAGCATCAAATACCATGAAAATAGGTCAATTTGTAATTAGGTCCAAAATCATATGCAATTATGAAATATGAGGTAAAATGTGAATTAAGCTATAAAAAGATCATGAAAATATGCATTATGAATTAAAACAATATAGCAAAATCATGGTTATCAATAAGCTTCAAATGGTTGGCATTCATATGCTAAAAATACTCCTCTATCTGATATTCACATTCCTCTACAATTGTGAATTCTATATAAAGAACATAGACAAAAAAAATTAAGTAGAGGATATGAATTATTATGAATAAAGAAAAGGAACTAGAAAGCAACTAAAAACATAAATGAAGACAAGAAACAAGAACTTGGGTTGCCTCCCAAGAAGTGATTGTTTAAGGTCATTAGATCAGCCCCTATTTGGCTCATCAAAATCAGGCTCTAGCCGAAGTAGAATGCTTCTATACTTTTCTTCCAATTGCCCATATTATTATGAAGAGAGTTGTCATTATAATAGTAATGTAGTATATCATCGCTCTCTTCATCTTCGTCTCCTTAAGAGTCCTTTCTAGTGGTCGAAGACAGTTTAGTGTGAGCTTCCAAATTCTAGCCTCATGAAAACCTTCACACCCATAGGAAAAGCATACCTCCCATATACATATTAAATAAAAAAAGAACTAGAACCATATCAAGTCTAGTTAAGCAGTTATCAGAAATGGAATCACAACCAAAAAAATCAATCATAAGTACCTCTATGAAATTTTCTAAAAGATCACTAAAAATACTAACCTTGCATTGTTGAGATGTACCTAAAAGTTCAAAATAAGTGGATGTGACTACTTCTAGATCTTATAGTGGCTCTAGCTCTGGGTCAAGTGGTGGTGTGCCTCTAAAGAAGATGATTCTTGGGACTCTGCCTCTACTACAAAAGTCCCTACACATAATCAACTAATTTTATTCTTACAAATTTCATAGTATCAATTGGTTGTGTGATCAAAGGAGATGATTCTTAGGATGTTACTTCCATAGCAGAAGTCCCTACACTTTCATCCACAACATCAATAGCTTTAGAAGCAGTGAAGAGTGCACTAATATCAATATTATCAATAGAAGGATCAACAATATTATCAGAAAATTATTGTAATATCCGTAGAACTAGGATCCCCCGTTGTACCATTAGCTATTTAGAATCTTGTGTTGTGTCTTCATCTGACTAGGAGAAGGAGTATTTAGGTCTTGGGAGTCCTCCAAGTTAGTCGGCTCATCAAGTTGTAAACTGGAGTGGTCCATCTGATTGTAAATCATCTTAAAATTTTGATGGACTCTAATTTGCTTAAGACTACTCAACACTTTGTATGTAATTATAATCAAAATTTTGATAATCTATCCAATATTAATTGAAGTGTTGAGGTGAGTCAGGGATATGTTGTCGTGGAATCAATTGCTCACTCTGCTATGGAATTAGTTAGGGTTGAAAGTTCTGAGTTTAATGATCTTTCCAGTCATAGTCATAAGTATCAGAAACTTACTCGTATGTATCTTAATGTTAAGGTTAGAATAAGTACTGATGTTTTGGAGTATTAGCAACCTTTTAGAACAAGTGACAAATAGTAGATGGATGAGACGTACTACCACACTCTATAAAGGAACTCAAATTGATCATCTTCTAAATCATAATTTTCATCAATGGGAGATCTTTCTTTTGCACTCATGGGTGTGAAAAATTCTCTCGAATGCCTGCTTGGCATATTAGTGCTCATGATATCTAAAAAAATATAAGGAAAACAAAAAAAATGCAAAATTAAAGACAAGAAGGAAAATGCATAATAAAAAACAATAAATGAAATGCAGAAATAAAAGCAAATAAATAAACAAACAATCTATTAACAAGTCTAGAGTAACTCATATGTTAATCAACTAATATTAATTGAAAATAGTGCCCAGCAATAACGCCAAAAACTTGATGTGAGCCCGTAACTATACGGTATTGTCAAGTAATAAAAATATTGATCCCACAGGGATTGTTGATTAAGCATTAGTTAACTTCGCACGACAAATTATCTAGACAATTGAAATATGGTTCACAGACACTAGGAAGAGAGATATTGAGAGAAGAGAGAGAGGAATTGATCTTGAGAGAAGTTGAGTTTAAGAGGATGTGAGAAATGGTTTGAGAGGCGATTATAGGATTTTGATTTCACTATGATTCTAGTTAATGTCCCTATACATTATTCATCTCCTTACCTCCATCCTTATGCACTTGTTGGAAGTCTAACTAAATACCAACATTATCCCATGGTGGTCATGTCAAAGTACTATCCCTATTGGTATCCGATGCCACTAAGTAGAAGAGGTAACCTAGCAAGTATGGTTAAAGGGATACTCTTGTCACTAGGGCCCCCTAGTCATACAATCACTAGATTACACAGGACAGTTATTAACATAGGATTAGAGATAACCCATTA
Organism: Zingiber officinale; assembly: GCF_018446385.1. NCBI lineage: Eukaryota > Viridiplantae > Streptophyta > Magnoliopsida > Zingiberales > Zingiberaceae > Zingiber > Zingiber officinale. The sequence continues at coordinate 93,371,519 of NC_056000.1, forward strand.
AATCTAATTAGATGCTTCCTTGTGAAGAATTGTCCTCCCTTTCAAGGCAATGCCCTATATGTCCAGAAATGGGATACCCTTGTCACTATGGTCCCTCGGCCATACAATCTAGAGCATTCCTCCTACAGGGTGAACAATCAATACACATCTATATATTTACGCCATTCACATATTCCATCAAATACATAGAAGGTACAATATACATAAAACATGATATAAACACTTCATTGAGTAAAAAAATGTCCAAACACATAGTTCATACATTATATCACATCATAGTTATTTTTTATATTCTAGATCAAGAGAATCTACTCTATTACAAGGAACATATAGCCAAGTGATAATAAAAATAGCATCTACAACTCAAAACATGGATTGAGAGAGAAGAGAATGATTATCGGTGTGTTGCCGGTCTTCTAGGTTGGACTTCTTGCTCCGAAGGTGGACGATTCATCGGAGATGATAAATATGGCCACTCTAGGATTTTATTATAAGGGGAGAACCCTTCCCCAAGGAGAGAGAAGAATTCCCAAATCTAAGATTCAGTCAAAGAAAACTGTTCTTGTCACACCCCAGAGGAGTCTCTGTTCGAAGAAATTTCGGCAGCATCTCCCCTGTACGGCGGACAATCTGAAACTTTTCTACAAGCACTATATACCTCAGCCACATGTGGCTGGAATAATAACAATAAAAGAAAACAAACACCACGCAGTTAATATCAAATTCAGCCTTTGGCTGACACAACCACGCAGTTAAAAATAAAGCAGCCTACTCGGCTGTACCAAAACCAAAACACATAACTGCTAGCCGGCTAGACTTACACAACCAATAACAAATACAAAACACCACATAACAACATCAACTCTCCAAAAATAAAACCAGAGTACAGAGCTAAACAAACTGATACATAAAACAAACAAAACATACGTGAAACCGATAAGTCATCTGATGTGACGTGGGGACCAGCAGACAGGATGCTCCAAGCGACACCATAAATAACCTGGTACCTGAAAAAGATAGTATCAAGGGGGGTGAGTTCAACAACTCAGCGAATACCACTGGACATGAGTAGTAAGATATATCTAATAGTAACAAACATGGAATACACCTTCCTAATCATATATAGGGAATACGCAAAACTGAAAGGTAACTGAGGAAGCTGTACTCACCAGGAACTCCTATCCTGAAACTAAAGGGTCATCAAACCGATACGCAGTATGTCTCCTGTATGCATGTCAAACAAATGCATCCACCAAAATGCAGCATATAAGTGCAGCAAACACAATCACAAGAATATAAATGCATCAATGCATATGATGCTAATGATGCGTCCTGGTCACCCCTGACGCCAGTCAGTCATCTCACACAAAAATGGTGAGACCGAGTGGGTAGGGCTGTGACAACCGTGCACTCTGTCGTCACTGCTCCTGATGAGTGACCGAGTGGACGGGATGCTGTCGGAGTACTCCTGTCCTGTGACCCCAAATCATAAATGGGGGAGCTCAATGCTCTCAACTCCCGGTACACGATGACGGGGAGGTATCTCTGCCGGCTACCACGCTGAGTCACCTGACCAACGGAGCCAAACAGAGTCCACCGTCTGCCGGCTACTACGCTGCTACACTAAATGCCAGCGGAGCCAAACAGAGCGGAACTGACTGTCGGCTACCTCGCTGGGTCATGTGACCAACGGAGCCAAACAGCAGAACCGCCACACACCTGCCTGATATACCACTAAACCATGAGTGGGGGTGTGTGCAGTACATGTAACTGGCGATGAGCTCAACCATAGTGGAGCCGACAATCGCACAGCATGCAATCATGATGCATGTCACTATGCATAGCAAAAACTGATCAACATAACCATATCCATACATACAAAATGGGTACTGTAAAAGCGATGGTCACATACCAAGATCTAGAGTACACAGGTCAGATAGAATATCAAAAACCCTATGTCCTGAACATAATAAGTATGGAATATCCTGATCAGCATAGAAAAATCCATATATACATAATATGGGTACCACAGTATCAGTAAGCCAAATCCACGGATCTAGAGTATACAAATCCTCTAAGGTATAACAACCTAGACCCAAATCATATCCCTCTTCCATAGCATATGTACCAACAATATACACAGATCAAAGAATCAGGGTCTAAACACCCGAATCATATATGATATACAAATAGAGGTACACAAATCTGATATGGCACAAAAACCTAAGTATCAGATAATCTAGATATATAGGCCAGAAACAACAATCCAAATCCTAGTCCTAACCTCAGTAAGCATGGTATGTCACTCTAGAAACAAAGATACTCATGGTATCAAGATAATCATGGCAACAAATCACGAGATATAAGCACGGATACATCACAGGTGACAAACCTAACATGCTAAGGATATCAAACAGTGACATACCAACGGCAAACATGTTCATTGCATGTAGTTATAAAATACTATGCATATCCAATGACAATATCATAAAAGATAAGTCAAGAGGTACCCGCCTCCAAATAGCAGGTCCAATCCAATCAAATCCAACGTCGAGATGCTCGTCTCGCGTCAAAGTCCTGTGACACATAGTATCCATATTTAGCTAATTACATATAAATAAATTAGCTAAATCAAATCCTTGAGAAGCTAACGAAAATCCAGATCCAATTATAAACCCTAATTGGATCATTTAACTCCTCAATCGATTCTAACTAATACATTCGAATTAGGACTTGCCATGAGCATAATCAACCATAGTAACTTACCCAAATTGGGATAAACCACCACTGATCCAAGGCCGGAATTACCATGATCAAATTACCTCCAAGAATCAGTCCTGATCCATATATTCCACTCATATGAACTCCAACGGCTGCTGTCCACCAAATCCATATCCCTAAATTAGCAATCCACTCCAAATTCAATTATCCCTAATTCAATACATAACCCTAATTAATTATGTATCAAAATTTACTACACTATACCTCAATTCACAGCCGCTGTTGATCCGCAACTAGGGATAGTGTCGCCGAAAGGAGTAGCCGCTGCTGGTGACCAAGACTCTACAACCAGAGACCACCATTCTCAATTAGCACAACAATTCCATCCCACACAGTGCTGCTCACAGCAGTACACGAAACAAGCACAAAAATCAAAAACCAAATCCTAAACTCTCACCTTCAATCCCACTGTCAAATTACTGGCGCTTGTTGTCATCTTCTCCAGCTTCTGGTTTTCCAGCGATCTAGGGCAACCGAGTCAACCAGGGTGGCGGCGCACAGTGCAGAGAACAAGAAGAGGGGCGGCAGAGGAGAGGAAGCTAGGGCACGGTGCGGCGCTGGAGCTCCTGTGGTCGGTGATCGGCGTCGGCTGTGGTAGTCTCCACAGCGAGGGGCAACAGGCGCCGGTGACTAGCAAAGGCACGAGCACAGAGGAGGCGGCCGGAAATCGCTTGGCGTCGCTACGCTGGATCGTGCAGGAAGAAGTCTCGGCCGGCAGCAAGAAAAATCTAGGGCACAGCGGCTGGAGGAGGCAGGCGGCACTGCGGTTGGCGACGCCGTCGAGTGGAGAAGCCGCGACCGAGAAGATGGCTAGGGCTCAAACGGCGTCGGCCAGGAGAGGAAGAGGAATGGGAGAACCGGCGGAGGAAGAGAGAAATGGAGGAGGAGGGGAAGTGCGGCGCCGGCTAGGAGGAGACGGCGTCAAGGATTAGGGCACGCACGGAGGAGGAAAGAAATAAGAGTAAAAGAAAAAGCAAATAAAAAGGAAAAGAAAAATAACTTTTCCTCACTTAAATGGGGTACCTTAAACATGTTTTCCCGGGGCCCAGTTTTATCCCCGTAAACTCATCCATACGATCTCCGAAAAATTCCCAGAAAATTTTCAAAAATTCCGAAAAATTCTCTTACCAATACTCGCCTATTTTCGGTATTTTACAGTTCTTGACCCTTTTATACCACCTCTAAACTATCCAGGAAAACCAAGATTAAAGGGGACCAGTAAACCAAGTTTTTTGCTCCTTAAACCTAGTTTTCTAGTAATTCACTCTAAACCAAAGTTGTAACCCTTGAAATTATCTACAATAAAATATTTGGGTTGAGCCATGGTTCCAACTGAGCTAAAAATTATAATGGTTCAAAGTTTGGTATGCAGTCTGGGAGAAGGACCTAATGAAGCCACGGTTGGGAGGCACGATCGTGTAGTTTAGCATGTCTAGTACCTGCTTTCTCTCTGTTAAACCTGAATAAAAGTTGTAGATCTTGAAGTTGGCTACGTTTCAATATAAAGAACGACCCGTAACTCCAACTGAACGCAAAGTTATGGTCATTTCAAAATAAGTCGGCAATCTACACAGGATTCAACACAGCCTTGTTTTCACTTGGCACTGTTAGGGCAATTTCCCTAGGTCAAGGTTGACCAGTTTGACTAAACTTGAGTTGAGTCAAGCTTGAGTCAGGATTTGAGTTTTGATGTTTGACAATATAATGAGATTGCTGGAACAATCGTCCGGTTATGGAGATGGTTAAAGAGTTGACCAGGTTGATGAGAATACAAGTCAAGTAGGTCAAGGTTGACAGGAAACTTGACTAAGAAAGTCCTGGTGAGGAGCCAGGCAAGTAGAAAGTCCTGGTGAGGAGCCAAGCAGTTGGAAAGTCCAAGTGTGATCTTGGCAAAGGAGAAAGTCCTAGTGAGGCGCTAGGCATGAGAAAGTCTTGGTAAGGAGCCAGGCAGTTGGAATGTCCAAGTGTGATCTTGGCAAAGGAGAAAATCCTGATGAGGAGCCAGGCAATTGGAAAGTCCAAGCATGTGGTGTTGGCAAGGTAAGTCCTGGTATGACTTGGCAAGGAAGACCCGACAACTAGGATGAGGCCGAAGGAAGCTCCTGAAGGCAAGGCGTGAAGGATGGGGAGATATCCGAGGGACGCAAGGCTGATGGAGAAGGCTAGAAGGCTAGTTCAAGGTTGGTCGGGTGTGGCCAAATGCTAGGCATGGAGACCCAATAGGTCACGGTTGACCAAAAGTTAGGTTTGGGACTTTGGACTTGAGTTTGAGTAAAGTTCAGAGTGTTCAATCGATCGTGCGATCGATTGAACAGGGTCCAAATCGATCGATCGATTTAGACTGTGCTGCGATTGTGGGAAGGCCCAATTGATCGGTCGATCAATTGGGACATGAAATCACGAGCACAGAGACTTCCCCAATCGATTGGGTGATCGATTGGGAGCTGCCAATCGATCGGTTGATCGATTGGGTAGCAGAAGCTCTCACACGGATGCAAGAGCACAGAAAGGCGCTGAATCGATCGAGTGATCGATTCAGGCAGTCCCAATCGATCGGTCGATCGATTGGGAAGTGACCGTTGTGCAGGATGCAGATGATGGATGGCTGCGATGGAGCGGTTCTAACATAGCAATCGATTGGGGTTGATTTCAATCGATTGGAGGCACTATATATAGCCTGGGTGGAGCGTTTTCTTCGCCAGTTCTTTGTGAGCTTTTTCCTGCGATTCTTCTCCAATCCTCACGGTGATTTCTCCAGCATTCATGCCAGTTCTTGAAGGCACTTAGAGAGCATCTCCAAGGTTCAAGAGGCAACAACAAGTAGCACGAAGAAAGGTGTATTTACTTGTATTCTCATAGTTTCTTCTTGTATTTGTGTTTGTGTGTGTGTGAGTTTGTACGAGGCTTCTCCGCCTCTGGCTGTGACTGAGAAGGAGTTGTTCTTAGTGGAGATAGTGTGTCATTTGTAGATCCTTGGATTAGTCACCTCTTCTTGAGGTGGATACCAAGTAAATCCTAGGTGTTAGCATTGTGAGTGTTTATCTTCGAGTATTCCGCTGCACAACAACAAGACGAAGCAAACCAACGCAAGCGCGACGAAACGCTATTCACCGCCCCCCCCCTCTAGCGGCCACATCTGTCCCAACAATTGGTATCAGAGCGAGGTCGCTCTTCTATGGACTAACCGCCAAGAGAGCAAGAAGCTAGAGGAAGAAGAAGATGGAGTCCGAAGGACTGCTCGGATGGGACATCCAGATTCCACCCCCGTATGACAAAGAGGACTTCAATTTTTGGAGAACTCGGTTGGAGACATGGTTCCAAATGGATTGGAACCAATGGGATGTTTTGGAGGATCTATTTGAAGCTCCAACGAACAAGAAGGGTAAGCGCCTCCGACCTCGACATTGGACCGAGGAAAAAAGAGAGCAAGCGGAGGCGGATAAAGAGGTAACAAAAATTTTGTTAAATCTATTACCCTCTAACATAATTTTGAGTGTAGGTGAATGCACGAGTGCAAGTGATCTTTGGAAAAAAGCCATTGCCTATCATGAGAACCCCACTCAATTTCAAGGAGTGGATGAGCCTATGGAGAAGGGTTCATTGGTCCAAGAAGAGAAGGATCAATCCAATGTTGACATAAGGTCAACATTCGAGGAGAATAAGGAAGAGGAGGAGAAGGAAGAAGATGAAAGATCTTCTACATCTTCAAGAGAGGAAGAGGTGGAAGCACCCACACCCTCAAGAGGAGAAGAAGAAGAAGATGATGATGCAACCTCCACAATGCAAGATAAATCAAATGGAGGATCGAGTGCCACCCCTACAAGAAAAGGTATAGAAATTTTGATTGTAAATAATAAAAATCATATCATTTATTTTGAGTGTAGGGAACATGGACGCTATAAGAGAAAGTGTCCAAAATTGGCCAAGAAGAAGGGCCAAGTGGCAACCAAGGCTACGGAGAAGCCTAAAGTGGTTAGTCCTGTGGAACGCAAAAGTAAGGAGCACATTGTGTGTTTCTTGTGCAACCAAAATGGACATTATCGAAGCCAATGTCCAAAAGGGAAGAAAATAACTAAAGTCAAAGGAGGAAGCACAAGTCAAGGGGGAGCTTTTAAGAGCAAACCCAAGGTAAACTTTAATAGTGCAATTCCTCTTAGTCATGATAAAATGCATGTTAGAAATAATCCTTATCATTTTAATGCAAATTATCATGAAAGTAGGAAGCATGATAGCGTTAAGGGAAAATACATTCCTCCTCATGCTAGAACTACCACACCTAAGTTTAGGAAGGTAGAGAGTATCTTAGGCAATAACTCTAAGGATTATAGATTTATGCCAAAATATAGAAATTCTCATAGGGGTCAAGAAAAATCCAAATCTATGGATTTAATGACGGAAAACCAAGTCTTGAGGTCAAGACTTGATAATTTAGAAAGGACTCTAGCAAGAATGGAAAACATGCTTAGGGGTCAAAATGAGCATAACCTAGGAAAAGCTAGACAAGAGCCATCCAATGGTTATAGAGGTTTGGGATACAAACTAAAGTTAAGAAGGATGTGACTTCTTTTCATAGGGTTCCATATAACTATGGGACCAACCCTAGGTGTAAAGGTCAAGTCAAGGATACTAGGGAAGGAATCCCTAAAGGTTCTTTTGGCAAGACCAATGTGACTAAGACTTCTAAGAAGTCTAACAAAGTCACGAACAAGGTCACAAGGGAGGTCATCCCTAAAGTTGATCTCTAGTAAAGGTGACTAAGGTTCCAAAAAGGTCAAATAAAGTCACAAATAAGGTTACAAGGGAAGTTATCCCTAAGAGTGACCTAGTACAAGTGACCAAGGTTTCTAACAAACCTAGAAAGGTCCTTAGAAAGGTATCTAAGGAAGTTATCCCGAGTGAGTACCTAGAGCATCCAAGGAGCACCAATAGGTATTGGGTTCCTAGGAACATATTCTCTACACCCTAGATGGGTTTTGAGAGTGTCAACTCCAATTGGAAAGGTAGTTAACCCAACCTTGGTAAAGTTGACACTTGAGAGCATTTTCAAGGTTATTGTTAACCTTTGAAAATGAAAAGGATTATTGGGTTACTCTTTGAAAGAGTAATATATATGTGTCAAAATTTGAAGAGTTGAACTTAATCTAACACTTAAGAAAAGTATAAGAAAAATCAAGTTAGAATTTTGATACTTTCTTAAGGAATTAAGAGAAAACTCATGCTTTAATCAAATGTGATTAAGCCTTGAAGAGCAAAAAGGTGCTAAGTTTTAAGGATTTGAAATTAGGTTAAATTGGCACACTTGGGAAAGCAAAAGAAATGCCAAGTTAGGACTTGGATAACTTCTTTAAGAACTAAGAGCAAATCTAAGTCTTAAATGTTCGATCCTTAAAGAGAGTAAAATGTGCCAAATAAAATGTGAGGATTTAATTTTTAATTTCAATTGGCACAAATAAAATGGGTAGAAGAAATGTCAAGTTGGGTTTTGGCATTTCCTTAAGAAATAGGCAATCTAGATTAATTTTAAAGTTTAGCTAAGAATTAAGGATACTTAGGTAGATTATCTAGGTATATTTTACTTATGCTAAAAATGTCATGATTGATTGCCTATCATATGTCATGACATCATGTGTCGCATTCATTTCTATTATGAAAAATACAAAAATGTCATGTCATGTCATGTCATACATACATCATGTAGCTATAACTTGCTTTTCATTTTGAAAATTGCTCATTTTGATGTATGCCATGTAACATCATGCATTATGTTAATTTCCTTGTAATTAAGGACAAAAGACATTTATCATGAATGGTAAATATCTCAACAAGTGGGATGACACCAAGTGACATCCTAGGTGGATGATCATAAGTTTCATAATGCCTAGGTAGAGATGCATGATCCCTTAGTTATAGGAAAAACCAAATATATATCTCACAAAGAACCATAAGGTGACTTGTATCTGTTTTAGTATACATTAGATACAAGTGAGATGTTAGGATGGTGAACAAAACTCAAGATGTTGATTTAGTGCATCTTGTTGAGTTTTAGGTTCATCAAAACACATAGTTATGTGTTTTCCAATCATTGGGAAAGCTAATGTACAAGTCATGTGCATTGAGCCCAAAGAACATGGTTGGATATTAGTTTTTAAAATATTTTAAAAATACTTTTGAAAACCTTGGTGAAAACTATCTTTTGATAGTATTCATCATTGAAAAGTTAGACACAAACTAGGAGAAAACATTGAAGTTTCCAAGAGTTTTCAAATTTGTGTCAATCTTTGAAAATAGGGAGTATTTTCATAGAAAACTATTTTTTCCTTGATAGAGTATACCCTAAAGAGTATCTACATGAATTTTCATGATTTTTATAATTTTGTAGAATTTTTGGGGAATTTCTGAATTTCGCTGAAATTAAATTTCAGAAAATCAAAAACCCAATCGATCAGCTGATCGATTGGGATGGCTTTAATCGATCAGTCATCGATTGGGAAGCCAATTCCTATGAACAGAGAGTCAGTGGATCGATCAGTCGATCAATTGACCCGGGTTGGATCGATCAGCCGATCGATTCAGAGGGAATTTCTGCGAGCAGTAGCTTGCGGAATCGATCAATGGATCGATTAAAGTAGCTTCAATCAATTGAGTCCCAACTTCAATCGATTGAGAAGTCTGATTATGGCTGGAAAAGCTTGATTTCAGCACATTAAACCACTTCAAGTTCCAATAACCATTCCAAATCCCTTGGAATACATTTGTATATATTTAGGGGGAGTTTTCTTGATGAAAACAGGTATGGATTGGTTAAGATAAATCAAAGTGGGGTTTAGGATGGGGTTATTGGAACTTTGGAACCTCAAAACTTCAAGTTTTGGTTTTCAAGGGTCATTAACCATTCCTAACCCTTTGGAATACACTTGTATATTTTTAGGGAGAGTTTTCATGATGAAAGCAAGTATGGATTGGTTAAGGTAGACTTAGGTAAAGTTTAGGTTGGGGTTTAGTTTCATTATTGAATTTTGAACCTCAAAACTTCAAGTTTTAATTTTCCTAACTGTTTAGGAACTCCAAGTCATTGTTGGTGCAATGATAGAAGTTTGACCATATTTTTAGGGGGAGCTACTCCTTGAATGCATGAAAATTGATCTTCAAGGACCTTGGAAGGGGGTTAAACCTTCGTGATGGATAATACTCAAGGTCGAGTATTAGGGAATAATAAAAGATTGGTTATCTTCATTGCTAGGATGATAAATGCTCTCGGATGAGCATTGTGAAGAAGATTACTGCTCAAGGGGGAGCATTGAATACAATAAATGGGAGTTTCATTGGGAAGTTGATGCATGCTCTAGGATGAGCATTGTGAAGTGAAGTAGAGCTCAAGGGGGAGCTTTGATGGCAATAAAGAATATGAGATCTTCATTGTGGGGTTGTTAACAACATATGAGGTTGTAAACAACGTAGAGTTAACTCTTATGGAGAAGAGTTTGTTTTCAGTTTTTAATGTTTGACAAAGGGAGAGAATGGAAGGTTAAGTTAGGCCTTCATCCCAAGCAGGGGGAGTTTGTCCTCTAAGAAAGGGAGAGAATGAAGGAAACCTTCATTTATGTTTTATCATGGAGTTAAGGCTATGAGATTTAGCCTTGTGATAAAGAAGAGGTTAAGGCTATGAGAATTAGCCATGGTATAAAGAAGAGGTTAAGGCTATGGGATTTAGCCTAACTTAGAGGTATTGTCAAATATCAAAAAGGGGAAGATTGTTGGGGCAATTTCCCTAGGTCAAGGTTGACCAGTTTGATTAAGCTTGAGTTGAGTCAAGCTTGAGTCAGGATTTGAGTTTTGATGTTTGACAATATAAGGAGATTGCTGGAACAATCATCCGGTTATGGAGATGGTCAAAGGGTTAACAAGGTTGATGAGAATACAAGTCAAGTAGGTCAAGGTTTATAGGAGACTTGACTAGAAAAGTCCTAGTGAGGAGCCAGGCAAGTAGAAAATCCTAGTGAGAAGCCAGGTAGTTGGAAAGTCCAAGCGTGATCTTGGCAAAGGAGAAAGTCCTAGTGAGGAGCTAGGCAACGGGGTAAAGGAGAAAGTCCTGGTGAGGAGCCAGGCAATTGGAAAGTCCAAGCATGTGGTATTGGCAAGGTAAGTCCTGGTATGACTTGGCAAGGAAGACCCGACAACTGGGATGAGGCCGAACGAAACTCCTGAAGGCAAGGCGTGAAGGATGGGGAGATATCTGAGGGACGCAAGGATGATGGAGGAGGCTAGAAGGCTAGTTCGAGGTTGGTCGGGTGCGGCCAAATGCTAAGCATGGATACCCAACAGGTCACGGTTGACTGGAAGTTAGGTTTGGGACTTTGTACTTGAATTTGAGTCAAGTTCAGAGTGTTCAATCGATCAGACGATCGATTAAACAGGGTCCAAATCGATCGGTCGATCGATTTCGACTGTGCTGCGATTGTGGGAAGGCCCAATCGATCGGCCGATCGATTGGGATATGAAATCGCGAGCACAGAGACTTTCCCAATCGATCGGGTGATAGATTGGGAGCTGCCAATCAATCGGTCGATCGATTGGGCAGCAGAAGCTCTCACGTGGACGCGAGAGCACAGAAAGGCGCTGAATCGATCGAGCAATCGATTCAGGTAATCCCAATTGATCGGTCGATCGATTGGGAAGTGATTGTTGGGTATTTCGGGCCGCGAAAACCGCTTTTCGCGTCGCGGAAACCCCGAATCACCCAAAGCCGTAGATCCGTGCAAGGAAAACCGAACGAAAATTACGAGTATGAGTTTCAAAATATCTAGATCTACTCCTAGATCTATGTGTTAAGAATATACCTTGAAGCGTGCCCTTTCGCGTTCCCGCTTGTCCAAGGAGTTGCCGGATCTCTAGACCGTCAAGCGTCGGTCCTCTAGAAGTATCCACACGGACACGTAGGTGGAGAAAACCTCACACAAAGGTGTGCTAGCACCTTGGTGAGATTCGGCCAAGCAAGGAGGAGAGGGAGAGGAAGAGCTTCAAGACGAAGAAGAAGAAGATACACCACTTGAATGGAAAAATGAATTCACATTCAAAACCAAAGTGGCCGGCCACTCTCAATGGTGAAAACTCCCAAATTAATTGCATTAATTGCAATTAATATGAAGCCATTAAAGAGAATGGCTTTGTAACTTCCATGAGGTGGCACCCATGATGATGTGGAACATCATTATTGGTCCACCTAATGCCAACTCACCAATGAGGTAGCAAAAGGTCAAGTCAAAATTAACCTTTGGTCTTCCTTCTTAAGTCAAGTCAAACTTGACCCAATCTCTTCCATGGTTGATCTAATCTAACCATTTGATTCAAGCCAACTTAATATAATGAATCTAATTCATTTAATTAAATTGATTCAATGAGTCAAAATCTAAATTAGACTCATCGAACACATGAATCAACTTGAGTCGAACTCAAGTTAGCCCAATTAGGATTACTCTTAATCCAATTTGATTCATCAAATGAATCTAATCCTCTTGATTCATCATATGAACCTAATCTCCATCTAATTGTCCTAAGTGTGCGACCCTATAGGTTCTTGTAGCGTTGGCAATGCCCTAAACCCATTTAGGAGCATAAGTAATGAGCGGTATCTAGCAACACATCATTACTACCCAAATTATAAGAATGTCGAGATCCGACATCACCTTGTGACTACTAATTGTGACTCCTCACAATATGTAACATTGTCCTTCTATCCTAAACATCTAGATTGATCAATGTGAGGCATAGACCGTGTCATCCTCTAATCAATCTAAATCTTGAACTCCAAGTAGACTCACTCAATCAAATGAGCTCAACATCTCATGTTGGCTCATTTGGGCATGGCCATGCACTTCGTGGTCTAACTCTATCAAGAATATTGATGTCGCTCCCGTCATATGGGAGGGATAGATCCCATCTACATCACTCACATCCCTCTGCATAATTTGTTACATACCCAGTAATCGCCTTTATAGTCCACCCTGTTACGGGTGACGTTTGACGAAACCAAAGTACACAACTCCTTATGTAGGGATCCATGGTGACTTCAGGTCAAAGGACTAATAGTCATACTAATAGCCACATGAGAAAGTATATGACACTCATATAACGATCCATGATACTTTCTCATGGCGGGTCATTCAGTATACATTCTCTAATGCATACCCATGTGTCAGCTTGATATCTCTATATCCATGACTTGTGAGATCAAGTCATCGAGCTGACCTACATGCTAGTCTTATTGTATTAACATTGTCCCTGAATGTTAATACTCGACTAGGAATGATTTAGAGTAGTGTTCCATATATCATCTCACTATCGATTCAACTAATCGATTGATATAGGTATGAACCTTCTACTCAAGGACGCTATTATACTTAGTCTATTTGGCACTAATATAAATAAGTATAATTACCAAACAAATGCCTTTATTAATATACAAGAATATGATACAATGAGTCCATACAATCATCAAATGATTGGCTCTAGGGCTCTAACTAACAATCTCCAACTAGCACTAGTGCCAATCAGTATAGGCTCTAAGGCCTAATGACCTAGTGTGACCATCATGCTTCCTCTATGCCAAAGCCTTGATCAAGGGATCTGCGATGTTAGCCTCTGTAGGTTCTCTGCAAATCTTCACATCTCCTCTATCGATAATCTCTCGAATGAGATGGAAGCACCGTAGTATATGCTTGGTCCGCTGATGTGAGCGAGGTTCCTTCGCCTGTGCTATAGCTCCATTGTTGTCAAAATAGAGCGCAATGGGGTCAGCAATGCTGGGAACCACCCCAAGTTCAGTGATGAACTCGGATCAAGCGCCTCATTTGCGCTTCGATGCGAATGTACTCGGCTTTGTAGAATCGCTCATGTATCTGCTTGAACTCTTCCACCGGTACCACCATTAATGCAAAATCGAACCCCGATCCGATCTATAGTCATCCGGTCGGTTCGGAAGCTAGCATCATCAGAACCTTTACGCCTAGCTCATCATTGCCTCCATATATCAAGAAATATTCTTTAGTCCTTCTTAAGTACTTAAGAATATTCTTGACCGCTATCCAGTGACTTTCACCTGGATCTGACTGGTATCTGCTGGTCATGCTCAAAGCATACGAGACATCAGGTCGAGTACATAGCATGGCGTACATGATCGATCATATGGCTGAGGAATAAGGGATCTGATCCATGCGGTCTCTCTCCTCTCTAGAAGAGGGACTTTGAGTCTTCGAAAGACTCACGCCATGTGACATCGGCAGAAATCCCTTCTTGGAGTTCTGCATGGCAAACCGAAGGAGTACCTTGTCAATGTATGTACTCTGACTTAGGCCAAGCAATCTCTTAGATCTATCTCTATAGATCTGTATCCCTAGAATGTGGGATTCCTCTCCTAAGTCCTTCATTGAGAAGCAACTCCCTAGCCAGGTCTTGACAGACTGAAGCATAGGGATGTCCTTCCCAATGAGTAGTATGTCATCCACATACAATATGAGGAATACAACTATATCCCCTACAACTTTCTTGTAGACACAAGGTTCATCTTCGTTCTTTATGAAACCAAACTGTTTGATTGCATTATCGAATCGAAGATTCCAGCTCCGAGAAGCTTGCTTTAGTCCATAAATGGACCTATGCAGCTTGCATACTCTACTAGTATGCTGTGGATTTACAAAACCCTCAGGTTGTGTCATGTACACATCCTCAAGTAGGTTTCCATTCAGAAACGCGGTTTTGACATCCATCTGCCATATCTCATTGTCATGGTAGGCTGCAATAGCAAGCATGATCCGAATAGACTTAAACATCGCTACTGGAGAAAAGGTTTCATCATAGTCAATATCATGAATTTGCTTGAAACCTTTAGCTACCAAGCACCCCTTATAGATAAGTCCATCCATGTCAGTCTTTCTCTTAAAGACCCACTTACACCCAATGGGTTTTACCCCTTCAGGTGGATCAACCAAAGTCCATACTTGGTTGGTGTACATGGACTCCATTTCGGATCTTATGGCCTCTAGCCATTTCTCGGAATCTGGTCTCATCACAGCTTCCTGATAGGTGGTAGGCTCATCCTCTATGAGCATAACGTCATCATGGTCAGACAAGAGAAATGAGTACCTCTCAGGCTGACGACGTACCCTATCAGACCTGCGAAGAGGTATGTCTACTTGAACCAGTTGTTGTTCCTCAACTCCTTGTGGAACAACATCATCCACAACACTTTGTTGTTCCAGTTCAATTTCCATCGAGGCATCAGTGCTATTGTTCGCATCTTGAACTTCTTCAAGATCGAACGCGCTCCCACTAGTCTTTCTAGAAACAAAGTCCCTTTCTAGAAAGACCCCAGTCTTTGCCACAACTACCTTGTGCTGACTGGGAATGTAAAAGTAATATCCCTTAGTTTCCTTGGGATATCCAATGAAATAGCACTTGTCGGATTTGGGTCCTAATTTGTCTGAGACTTGACGTCGTACGTAAGCCTCATAACCCCAAATCCTCATGAAAGACACCTGGGCATCTCTCCCAGTCCATATCCTATATGGTGTCTGTTGGAGCAATCCCAATGGTCCGTGGGACCATGTGTTTTGGTGTTTGGGCAAAGGGTTTAAGTTAGGATTGCCCTCGTTGTTTGATATGTGTACTTGAGTTGTGCAGGACTGCAGGTGACACATGTGACTCAGGTTGACGGCTTCGGGTCCGGTGAAGGATGGAGCATCCGAGGGACCATGGACAAGGCAGCAAGGACAAGAGCCGAGGGAAGCGACTTCGAGGCATACGCGAAGGATGGCATTGGGGACGAGCCGCGGGCTTGGATGCATCCGAGGGATGAGAGCCAAAGGAAGTAGGCTTGAAGGCAAGAGGTCAAGGCTGCAAAGAAGAGTCAAGTGAGTCGTGAGGGTCCGAGTGCGAGAGAAATGTACTCGGGATGGGAAACCCTAAGTTTAGGGTTGTACCAGTCGACTGGTACTGGAACCAGTCGAAATGGCTGGGATCAGTCGACTGGTCCTGGGACCAGTCGACTGGTAGATAGCCGTTGGAGAGCCATTGGGCTGGCATCAGTCGACTGGTGCAAGGACCAGTCGACTGGTAACGGGCAAATCAGGTTCTGATTTGTTCCAAGCTCTATAAGAAGGAGCTTGTTATGGCCGGCCAAGGCGACGAAATTAGACTTGGTTAAAGCCTAATTAGTAGTCACAAGAGTTCTCAAGTGCTTGTGTAATCCAAGAGGTCTTGGTGAGTTTGTGGTGAGGTTTCTCCACCCACAAGGAGTTGCTTGAGTAGCCGAAGTTTGCCGGGGGCTAATCCACCGAAGGATCGGGATCGTCCACCTTACGGACAGCCGTGGAGTAGGAGCATCATCTCCAAACCACGTTACATCGAACGTGTTAGCGGTTTGGTTTGCATTTCCTTTCTTTGTCTTGTATTTAGTTTAGCTTGTTTTGTTTTTATTTGTATTCCGCTGCACAAGCTAACAATAGTGTAGAAAGCGATCGATTTGGGGGTGCCGTCTATCCAACCCCCCTTCAAGCCGGCCACCGATCCTCCAACAAGTGGTATCAGAGCGAGGTCGCTCTCCGTCGGACTAACCGCCGAGGAAGCAAAGATGACCGGCTTGATAGATCCGCCAAAGTTCGAAGGAGGAAGCTTATGGGACATCACCTTTTGGATGGTGAAGATGAAGAACTTCTTCGAGACGGATTGGGACACAATGATGGTGGTGGAAGAGCCATTTCAAGTCCCTAAAGACAAGAACGGGAAGAAGCTCCGACCACAACATTGGACGGAGGAGCAAACCACACGATCGGAGGCAAATTCAATGGTAATATCAATATTGATTGAAATTTTGCCTTCTAACGTGATAAGTCGTGTAGGTAAATATGAGAATGCCCATGAATTATGGAGAAAAGTGAAGAAATTTCCATGGGAGGAATTTTCGCCTACACAAGAAGAAGAAGAAAAATCCGAAGAAAGTGTTGAAGTGGTCCAAGAGGAGAAGAAAGACCAATCGGATGTGGAGCCCAAGGAGTTGAGCTTAGTAGCTCAAGAAGAGGAGGTAGAGCAAACGGAAGTTGAGTCACGCTCAACATCCGAGGAGGAGAAGGAAGATGAAGCATCCTCAACATCCTCAAGGGTTGAAGAAGAATTCAAGACGGATGAAGAAGAAGTCTTGGAGGTCAACCTAGTGAGCACCTCCACCGAAGCTAAGTTAAAGGACCACATTGTATGCTTCGGGTGCAATAAGAAGGGACACTACAAGAGTAGGTGTCCATTGGATAAGAAGAAAGTATCTCCTAAACTCAATCAAGTTATATTGAATACTAACATGGATTGTAGGAATAAAGAAGCCCAAAAGAAGGAGAAGAAATGGCACATAGTGTGCTTCACGTGTGGTGAGCGGGGTCATTACCACACCAAATGCCCAAAGAAGAAAGAAATCAAGAAGTTTGCATATTTAAAGAAATGGGAGAAGAAGAAGAGGAGCTTGAGTCAAGGGGGAGCTTCAAATTAGGGAGGTATACCCTAATTTGAAGTGTAATTCAAATTCAAATTCTTATGTTCCCATGCATGCTAGGAGAAATAATGATTATCATTATGTAGCAATGAAAAATTTTGGATTTAGATATAATGATAGGAGTAGGGTAAATGTGGATCATAGCCCTAGGAAATCTATGCATGATAAATTTAGAAATGGTAGACCTAAGGAGACCCAAGGCATTAATCCCAAGAAGGGGAGACATATGCCTAGAAAGGGTAGGTCTAGGAATGTCCATGGTGGACATGTTGACTCTAGGTTTAGGAACCTAGAAAGGGAGAATCAAGCTTTGAAGGCAAAGCTTGATGGTTTAGAGAAATTCCTTAAAAGATTCACTATTGGATCTAAGGGATTAAGTATGGTGTTGGGGAGTCAAAAACCCAACAATGATAGATCGGGTTTGGGATACCGATCTAGTGTCTCTAAGGTTAAAAGAAGAACATGTGCTAAGGTGGCACATGATAATGGCAAGGGAGAGTCCTCCAAAGCTAAGGGAAAGTCTTATGCTAGGGTTGCATATGACTATGGCAAGGAAAAGTCATTTAATGGTAAGAAGAAATTAACCAAGGACAAGGTGTCCAAGGTTAAGAAAGTTATGTTTGTAGGCCAAGTGTCACCGGGGGTGGACCGATGTGGCCTAGCCATTGTGGATGAGTCACCTAGGGAGGTGGCTAAGGCTAAGAGCTCTAGGGGGAGCTCAAAGAGTCAAATTGGGACCCATGGCCAATGGATCTCAGGTGGGTTCTACTTGGGGGTCTAGAGGAGCCATGGAGTGTGCCAAAAGGTTTAGAGATGGATTTGAGTCTCAAACCCAGGGATTTGGCACACATGGTTTATGTTTCATGCAAGGAAATATGACATTAAGGGTCATATTGCATGATAATTGGTTTTGGATGTATAGATGCCATATAAACCAATGCTAGGGATGCATTGTGGGTTGGTATGGGCAAATACATCAAAAGGAAGCCAAAACTAGGACTTTAGGTCAAGGTTCAATTGAACCATTTAGTTAGTTTTGGATTTTGTGTCAATCTTGGGATTGGTAATAGATAGATTTTGTAATGTATTTTTCCCAAGTAGACAAGGGTACAATAGACCTCTCCACAAAATTTGGGAACTTTTGGAGGTCTAGGGAATTTCTGGTGCATTTCTGAAGTTGGCCTGAAAAAGCTGATTTTTTCAGAAATAGGGTACCAGTCGACTGGTAACAGTGTTTTTCGACCACAGAATGGTTCTGTAAGGATGTGTCGAAGGGGGCAGTCGACTGGCACTTAGGGCAGTCGACTGATACCAGTCTGAAATTACTTTCAGCATTGGTTTGTGACCATGTCAACTCGCTTAGATGTATGAGATCCAAAGGGGATTAATACATGAGTTTAGGGTCAATTTAGATGACAAGTTTTCAACAATTGGGATATTGTTGGAGAACTTTTTGGATGTTAGGCAAAGGGGGATAAGTAAGGTTTAAATTGGGAAAACCTTAAGTGCCTTTGCATAGGGGGAGCCTGTTGGGATCTTCGGGCCGCGAAAACCGCTTTTTCGCGTCGCGGAAACCCCGAAGGACCCAAAGCCGTAGATCCGTGCAAAGATTCGTATACAAAATTCGAAAAACTATTTCTTGTACGAGTTCAAAAACCGATCTACTACTTAGATCCACGAGGGAAAAACATTTACCCTTGATGCGTGCCCTCCGTAATCCCGCAACGTCCAAAGGTAGCCGGATCTCGAGACCGTCAAGCGAACGGTCCTCTAGCGGTATCCACACGAACAAGGAGTGGTCTTCTACCACTCAAAGATGGAGAGGAGAACCCACAAGTGTGCTAGCACTTTCTAGGGCTCTCGGATTGGATCTAAAGGTGAGAAAGGAGAGAAGGGAAAAAGGAACTCATACACTCCTCTAGGTACTCTCCTTTTGTGACCTTCACACCACCTAGTTGCTTGGAATCAACTCTCACTTCTTCTCCACCATGAAGCCACGACCAAAAGCAGCCAAGAGAGAGGGAGAAGCACCCAAGGAAGAAGAAGCATTGAACACCATTCAATTACCACCAAATGAAACATTCTCCTCACTTAGTGTGGTCGGCCACACTAGTGTAACTCCCACATTAATGTGGCCGGCCACATTAATGCATTTGGTGTGTAACCTCCATGAGGTGGCACACCATTAAATGAGGAGATGATGTGGCTAATGATGTGGCTAGATTGGTCATACTAAGTAGGATGAGTCAACCTTCATGATGATGTGGCAAGACATCAAGTCAAACTTGATGTTTTAATTTCCATTTGGTCAAGTCAAACATGACCAATTTTCTTCCTTGTTGAGTTAAATCCAACCTTTGATTCAAGTCAATTTTAATTTAATGAATCTCAATTCATTAATATAAATTGACTCATGAATCAAATTTAAATTAGACTCATTCAACAATTGAATCTAATTGAGTCTAACTCAATAAGTCTAATTTGAATCCAATCTTTGATTCATCATATGAATCTAATCCTATTGGTTCATCATATGAACCTAATCTCCATGCACATGTTCTTTGTGTGTGACCCAATAGGTTCTTGTAACGTTGGCAATGTTATAAACTCCTTTAAAAACATAAGCAATGAGCGGCATCTAGCAATACATCATTGCTACCCAAGTTACAAGAAATGTTGAGATCCAACATCACCTTGTGACTACTAATTGTGACTCCTCACAATATGTGACAAGTGTCCTTCTATCCTAGACATCTAGATTGATCAATGTGAGGCATAGACCATGTCATCCTCTGACCAATCTAAATCTTGAACTCCGAGTAGACTCACTCAATCAAATGAGCTCAATATCTCATATTGACTCATTTGGGTATGGCCATACACTTCGTGGTCTCACTCTATCAAGAATATCGATGTCTCTCCCGTCATATAGGAGGGATAGATCCCATCTACATCACTCATATCACTCTGCATAATTTGTTATATACCCAGTAATCGCCTTTATAGTCCGCCCAGTTACGGGTGACGTTTGATGAAACTAAAGTACATAACTACTTATGTAGGGATCCATGGTGACTTCAGGTCTAAGGACTAATAGTCATACTAATAGCCACATGAGAAAGTATATGACACTCATATAACGATCCATGATACTTTCTCATGGCGGGTCATTCAGTATACATTCTCTAATGCATACCCATGTGTCAGCTTGATATCTCTATATCCATGACTTGTGAGATCAAGTCATCGAGCTGACCTACATGCTAGTCTTATTGTATTAACATTGTCCCTGAATGTTAATACTCGACTAGGAATGATTTAGAGTAGTGTTCCCTATATCATCTCACTATCGATTCAACTAATCGATTGATATAGGTATGAACGTTCTACTCAAGGACGTTACTATACTTATTTTATCTGACACTAATACAAATAAGCATAATAACCAAAAACCAATGCCTTTATGATATACATGAGTCCATACAATCATCAAATGATTGGCTCTAGGGCTCTAACTAACAGAGCCTTGGGATAGGTTCTTAAAAAGCCCGTGCTAAAATCCTAGCTCATTGGGGAGCTTAGGTGTAGGGGGAGCCTTGTGATAGGTTTCAATGCATGTTTGCATTTTCATTCGGCGGTTGCCAAGTGTGTAGCCTTGGCAACGTAAGTCCATGCGGCAGTTGCCAAGTGTGTAGCCTTGGCAATGTAAGTCCATTCGGCGGTTGCCAAGTGTGTAGCCTTGGCAATGTAAGTCCATTTGGCAGTTGTCAAGTGTGTAGCCTTGGCAATGTAAGTCCATTCGGCGGAGTAAGTCCAAGTGTGTAGCCTTGGCATCGTAAGTCCATTTGTTTTTAGCATGTTGTTTTGCTATATGTTTTCCCTAAATTAAACATATTGCCAAACACCAAAAAGGGGAAGATTGTTGGAGCAATCCCAATGGTCCGTGGGACAATGTGTTTTGGTGTTTGGGCAAAGGGTTTAAGTTAGGATTGCCCTCGTTGTTTGATATGTGTACTTGAGTTGTGCAGGACTGCAGGTGACACATGTGACTCAGGTTGACGGCTTCGGGTCCGGTGAAGGATGGAGCATCCGAGGGACCGTGGACAAGGCAGCAAGGACAAGGGCCGAGGGAAGCGACTGACTTCGAGGCATACGCGAAGGATGGCATTGGGGACGAGCCGCGAGCTTGGATGCATCCGAGGGATGAGAGCCAAAGGAAGTAGGCTTGAAGGCAAGAGGTCAAGGCTGCAAAGAAGAGTCAAGTGAGTCGTGAGGGTCCGAGTGTGAGAGAAATGTACTCGGGATGGGAAACCCTAAGTTTAGGGTTGTACCAGTCGACTGGTACTGGAACCAGTCGACTGGGGGTGAGCACAGAAAGGTTCTATGCCCGAAATGGCTGAGATCAGTCGACTGGTCCTGGGACCAATCGACTGGTAGATAACCGTTGGAGAGCCATTGGGCTGGCATCAGTCGACTGGTGCAAGGACCAGTCGACTGGTAACGGGCAAATCAGGTTCTGATTTGTTCCAAGCTCTATAAGAAGGAGCTTGGTATGGCCGGCCAAGGCGACGAAATTAGACTTGGTTAAAGCCTAATTAGTAGTCACAAGAGTTCTCAAGTGCTTGTGTAATCCAAGAGGTCTTGGTGAGTTTGTGGTGAGGTTTCTCCACCCACAAGGAGTTGCTTGAGTAGCCGGAGTTTGCCGGGGGCTAATCCACCGAAGGATCGGGATCGTCCACCTTACGGACAGCCATGGAGTAGGAGTATCATCTCCGAACCACGTTACATCGAACGTGTTAGCGGTTTGGTTTGCATTTCCTTTCTTTGTCTTGTATTTAGTTTAGCTTGTTTTGTTTTTATTTGTATTCCGCTGCGCAAGCTAACAATAGTGTAGAAAGCGATCGATTTGGGGGTGCCGTCTATCCAACCCCCCTTCAAGCCGGCCACCGATCCTCCAACAAGTTATCACGGCCTTTGATGGAACTCGGTTGAGTATCAAAGCTGTCGTGTCTAGAGCATATCCCCATAGATATGTCGGAAGATCTGTGTGACTCATCATAGATTGTACCATATCTAATAAGGTACGATTCCTCCGTTCGGATACACCATTCCACTGTGGTGTTCCAGGAGGAGTGAGTTGGGATAGAATCCCACACTCAGCTAGATAGTCACGGAACTCATGGCTAAGGTATTCTCCACCTCGACCGGATCGAAGTATCTTAATTCTCTTGCCAAGCTGGTTCTATACTTCATTCTTGAATTCTTTGAACTTTTCAAAGGATTCAGACTTATGTGTCATCAAGTACACATAACCATATCTACTGAAATCATCAGTAAATGTGATGAAGTACCTATAACCGCCTCTAGCAGCAACATTGAAAGGGCCACATACATCACTATGTATGAGTCCTAACAAATTAGTTGCTCTCTCGCTGTGTCCACTAAAGGGAGTCTTGGTCATCTTGCCTCGTAGGCATGACTCGAATATCTCATATGATTCAAAATCAAATGAGTCCAACAAACCATCCTATGAAGTTGGGATAAGCGTTTGTCATTTATATGACCTAAGCGACAGTGCCAAAGGTAGGTTTGGTTCATGTCATTAGACTTGAACCTCTTGGTATTTACGTTATAGATAGGGCTTTCAAGGTCTAGAATATAGAGTCCGTTTATCAGAGGTGCACTACAATAGAACATATCGTTTAAATAGACAGAACAACATTTGTTCTTTATTATAAACGAGAATCCTTTCTTGTCCAAACAAGAAACTTATATAATGTTCTTAGTCAATGTAGGCACATAACAACAATCGTCTAACTCTAGTATAAGCCCAGAGGGCAGAGATAGAAAATAAGTCCCTACAGCAACAGCAGCAACCCGTGCTCCATTGCCTACTCGTAAGTCTATCTCTCCATTTGTCAATGCTCTGCTATTTCTCAGTGCTTGTACATTAGTACAAATGTACGAAGCACATCCGGTATCTGTTAGTTAGAGCCCTAGAGCCAATCATTTGATGATTGTATGGACTCATGTATATCATATTCTTGTATATTAATAAAGGCATTTGTTTGGTTATTATACTTATTTGTATTAGTGCCAAATAGACTAAGTATAATAGCGTCCTTGAGTAGAAGGTTCATACCTATATCAATCGATTAGTTGAATCGATAGTGAGATGATATAGGGAACACTACTCTAAATCATTCCTAGTCGAGTATTAACATTCAGGGACAATGTTAATGCAATAAGACTAGCATGTAGGTCAGCTCGATGACTTGATCTCACAAGTCATGGATATAGAGATATCAAGCTTACACATGGGTATACATTGGAGAATGTATACTGAATGACCCGACATGAGAAAGTATCATGGATCGTTATATGAGTGTCATATACTTTCTCATGTGGCTATTAGTATGACTATTAGTCCTTAGACCTGAAGTCACCATGGATCCCTACATAAGGAGTTATGTACTTTGGTTTCGTCAAACGTCACCCGTAACAGGGTGGACTATAAAGGCGATTACTGGGTATGTAACAAATTATGCAGAGGGATGTGAGTGATGTAGATGGGATCTATCCCTCCCATATGACGGGAGCGACATCAATATTCTTGATAGAGTTAGACCACGAAGTGCATGGCCATGCCCAAATGAGTCAACATTAGATGTTGAGCTCATTTGATCGAGTGAGTCTACTTGGAGTTCAAGATTTAGATTGATTAGAGGATGACACGGTCTATACCTCATATTGATCAATCTAGATGTCTAGGATAGAAGGACAATGTTACATATTTTGTGAGGAGTCACAATTAGTAGTCACAAGGTGATGTCGGATCTCGACATTCTTGTAACTTGGGTAGTAATGACGTGTTGCTAGATACCGCTCATTACTTAAGCTCCTAAATGGGTTTAGGGCATTGCCAATGTTACAAGAACCTATAGGGTCACACACTAAGGACAATTAGATGGAGATTTGGTTCATATGATGAACTAAGAGGATTAGATTCATTTGATGAATCATATTGGATAAAGAGTAATCCAAATTAGGCTAATTGAGTTGGACTCAAGTTGATTCATGTATTCAATGAGTCTAATTTAGATTATGACTCATTAAATCAACTTAATTTAATGAATTAGATTCATTATATTAAGTTGGCTTGAATCATATGGTTGGATTAGATCAACCATGAGAGAGATTTGATCAAGTTTGACTTGATTTGAGAGGAAGAGAAAAAGTCATGTTTGACTTGACTTTTTGCCACATCACTAGTGAGTTGGCAAGATGTGGACCAATAGAATTACTCCACATCATCAATGTGTGCCACCTCATGGAGGTTACAAGCCTCCATAGCATTTAATGTGGCCGGCCCACATTAAATGAGGAGGTTACACTTGTTGCCATTGCATTTAGTGAGGTGGCAAGATGTGGACCAATAGTGTTGATCCACATCATCCTAGAGTGCCACCTCATGGGGGTTACAACTCTTAATGGTCTCCACATTAATTGGAATTAATGTGGGGGTTACACCTCCTAGAAGGTGGCCGGCCACTTGAATGTGGAGAACAATTTTCATTTTTGAAAATTGATTCCATCATTCATTCCTTCTTCTTCCTCCTAGAGTTCTTCTTGCACTCTCCCTCTCCTCCTTCCTTGGCCGAACCACATAGGTGCTAGCACACCTTGGTTTTTGGTCACCTCCATCTAGTGTGTCCGTGTGGATACTTCTAGAGGACCGTGCGCTTGACGGTCTTGAGATCCTGCAACATTTGGACGAGCGGGATTCGCGTGGGGCGCGCATCAAGGGTAATGATCTTAACTTTAGTGTAGATCTAAAGTTTTTTACAAACTCGTACAAGAAAAGGTTTTTCGAAAAGTTTTGTTTACGAACTCTGCACGAGATCCATGGCTTTGGGTGACTCTATAACGCCCAACCTTCTTACCCAACCAAAGGTGGCGCTACGTTCTTATACTACTTACGTACATGCTTTAGTTATAACAGCGGAAGAATAAAAACTTTAAAGAATTTAATTTATTAAGCATAATATCACATATTCTGATTTGTTCAAATGTGCATATATTGAGCTTATAACTAAAAATATTAATTTGTCCGAATCGTTCTTGCCGAGCCACCACCACACACATCACTATCTGCTCCTCCTGCTGCTCCGTTGTACATCCAGCTTTCTCTTTTATCTGCGGTACAAGGAAAGTAAGCTATGAGCACTCATGGCTCAGTAAGTTCCTTTCCTACTCACTAAAACCGAGAATCATCGTATATCAAGAATGGATCAACATATCATTGTCTCAACTAATCATAACATAACATATCATTCTATTCAAACATATCATGCATATTTCTTATTCACATATCATTTCATAGAAGCATGAATATCATATCATAAAACAAATAAATCACAAGCATGAGACATACAAGGGCATCATATTCATAATATCGCATGACATTATATCATATCATCATATAATTCAAGCACATATGAATGTAGGCAATGCATCGTGAATTTGAAAACTTATACTTAATAGTACTTGAAATTAATATCATCATCATTTGGGATCCCGGTTTGTACCACATACTTAATGCGTAGGTCCAAGGAAGCAAGTCTTGAGCCCTACCATGCATACATACTAGGCCCGAGTCTTACTCCATCGACCTAGGGCACTCAAAGGCCCATTACTGACGAGGCCCGAGTCTTACTCCATCGACCCCGGGGCGTTTACGGAGCCCACCCTTGGTACAAACCATAAAAATAACTTATCATGCATAACTATCATATCATGTCCTTAACAATCTTTCATGCATTTATTCTTTTTCATTTCTTTTCATTATGTATAGCATTTTCTATGCTATCACATATCATAACATAACTTCATTTCTTTTCATTATGTATAGCATTTTCTATGCTATCACATATCATAACATAACTTCATTTCTTTTCATTATGTATAGCATTTTCTATGCTATAACACATCATGGTATATTTCATAATATTACTTCATTATGCATATCATTTCGTAACTAAAGCAATCATGCATTCCAACTTATTATCATATCATTTTCATACAGCATGGCATAGACATATTTAATTTTTGTTCTAGGGTTTCTAGGGCATCTATCCCTTCATGGCCGAACACATAATGATTCATTTAGGTCATACAAACATGTATCACATTCACACATTATCAAGTTTTCATAAGAAGTACTTTTAACCCCTTAGGTTTCATTTCCAAGGCCTCTAGGTCCTTCAAACTTTACTTGGCCGAAATTCATAGAATATAAACTTCCTTTAAGTGGCCTAAAGCATGGGAAACCTAAGTAAATTTCATAGCAAGATTTACTAAGAACATCATACACAAGGTTGGATAAGCTAGGACTCTTGTGATCTTACATGTCATAAATCATGTAACTAATTTTCTACATTCCAATTAAACATGAGAGCATTAATCATCTTTCATAATATAATATCACAGAGGTCATTGAGCATATTAGAATTTTGTTTAAGCTTCTCTAAACTATCACCTTACCATGGCCGAAATATTAAGAGTAAGGTTCATGAGTTTCTTTCAACATACAAGTATACAACTCTTAAGAACTTTATATCATGTCATATAAGCATAGTTATTTTAAATTCAAGGTCCTCCTAACCCTAAATTCTTTTTTGGCCGAAACATGAGAGTGGGGTTCTTTTGGTTCCAATCAACTTCCAAGCAAGAAAACCATAGGAAGGTCCTTAGCATTTCATAGAGGGAAACTTGCACTAGTTTGGTTAGACAATAATTTTCCTAACCTATTTACAATATTTTTGATTGAAATCTAGGGTTACATACACCTCTGATCATGCATCATATATGTATACAAACATAGGGGAAAACTTTCTTTCAAGGCATAGAAAAAAAATCCGAAAATCTCATGAAAGCCTTGTACCCCAGGCCAGAGGAAGCTTACCTTCTTTGCTTAAGTTTCCTAGAGTTGAGAACTTGCTTGTGGACCTTTCTTCCTTGCTTGCTTTGCTCGGCACCAATGGAGGAAGAAGTGGCTAGGTCTTTTGGTGGAGAGGAGGAGGAAGAAGAGGAGGCTTCTTCCTCTTGTGTTGCTCGGCAACAAAAAGAAAGAAGGGGGAGAGTTGTTGCTCTCGGCAACAAGAGGAAAGAGGGAGGGAGAGTGCTCGGCACAAATGGAGGAGAGGAGGAGAGTGAGTTGAGGATGAAGCCCCCCCCCCCATGCCTATTTATACTAAAGTGAGGGGAGGAAAACTTGACTTGATTCATCCTCCTCATTTACTTCTCCTCTTAATGAGAAAGAATATGCTAGAGAAATGCTTCTTGAGTTTCTCTCTTTTCTTTCTCTTAATTTCTCTCCTTTCTTTCCTTTAATTATAATTCTCATCTCTCCTTTTACAATATTCACTCCTATCACACTTGGTTAACACATGCATGCATCCACAAGAGAACCAAGGATCAAATCCTTCTCCTAACATACTTTTGTACAAAATAATTCATGTATATGCATTATGCATAAATATTTCATACATGCATATATAATATCTCATATCTCTTTTGTTTACATTAATTCCTTGCATTATAAATCATGTATAGAACTTTATATTCTCAACTTTATTTTCTTTCATAAAGTTTTTAATCATCTAAATCCTTCCCATCGTAACATTCAACGTAGATTATCTACACATTCTTTTCATTACATTCGTACTCTCATTGCCCTTACTTTATCTAGGCTTTCTAGGGGTGTTACAGACTCGGGGTTTTTGCGACGCGAAAAAAGCGGTTTTCGCGGCCCGACGAACCCAACAGTATCTAATACCCACGACGAAGAAATAGAGCGGTTGACTTCTATAACATTTATACCTGAAGTAGAAATCTTATTTCTCTTCTTGTTAAGATCTTCCAGGTATCCTGTGAAGTTCCTCTTCCAGTGCCCTGCTTGTCCTTGATATAGTTGACGAAGATGTTCAACCATATCGTAAGCACACATCAACTTATGTTGCTTCTGAAGCTCAGAGTTCATGGTTGCGAGTATTAGATAGGACACATCCAATGCATCATCTTGATGCTTCTTGTAAGCATCCTGATCAGCTCGCGTGGCAGTGGCAGGAGGAGCCTCCGGAATGGGCTGCTCCAGAATGTACAGTTTACGTTCCTGGGTGAGAACTATTCTCAAGTTCCTGTACCAGTCCAGGAAATTCGCTCCGTTGAGCTTGTCCTTCTCAAGGACAAATCGCAGGAAGAAGGAATTCGTGTTCGACGTCATGGTTATCTACAACAGAAAATTTGCAGAAATAAATATCATATTCTTTTAAAATCATTTAATTAGGTCTTTAACTAAATGATGCTCCCACTGAATACTATAATTCATGTGGGACAAGATCCACATCATACTAACCCTTGAGTTAGCTTTGGCTAATACGCCCAAGGCTTAGTATGATCGGTAGGTAACGATTACCAATTACATCTCTATGCAACTCTTGTTTATAGGATCAAGATCCATATTTATATTAAAACTCGAGTTAGCTTTGGCTAATACGCCCGAGAGTTAATATAAACGTGATTTTGTCCTACCTTTCCAACTATTGGAAGAATGCCTATAGTTGACTCGATCCAACCGAGTAACTAGGAATACTCAATCTAATTGAGTTTGTATTCACCCATGCGTTGATAGGCGGGACCAAGATTGTCCCTCAGCCTACCAAGATAATATGTATTGCTCTGCTTTGGCAGATTCAACAATACATGTGATCGAGGTAGTGATAGGTATCACGGCACGGTTAGGCATTAGAGTTGAGTCGATTGAGATCGAATCTAATCGAAAAGGATGCATCTTATGCACGACTTAGATCTAATCTAATCGCAAGAGTGCATCATGTGCACGACTTAGATCTAATCTAATCGTAAGGCACTAATTAATTAACTACTTATTAAATATGCATCACATACACAAGCAATTAATTAATCTATTTGTGATTTAGTCATGGCCCTACTACGATCTTCTCAAGCCAATGAGAAGATCGATTGGTCAACCTAGGGTCAACAGCTTCTCCAAGCTCCTCCCTTTGACCACCTTGCGTTGCTCGTGCCCGCCTCGGAACTCCGTCTCGTGTGGACCCTCCACCGCTCCAATTTGTACATTACAATTTGAAACTCGAGTTACATTCGAGTCTAAATCTAATTTACAACAAGAATATAAGAGAAAGCACGACGTGCAGGTCGCGAATATAATACAACACTCGCAAACACATAACGGCACGCAAATCGTATTATGAATTACAACACAATCCAATCATATTGGGTTTTTGGGCCTTGACTATCACAAAATTAATATATAATTCAAAATTATATATTTTTCATAATTTTCTATAATTTTAAAATTAATTTTTTCATAATTTTTCGGGCCGCGAAAACCCCTTTTCGCGTCGCGGAAACCCCGAATCACCCAAAGCCGTAGATCCGTGCAAGGAAAATCGAAAGAAAATTACGAGTACGAGTTTCAAAATATCTAGATCTACTCCTAGATCTATGTGTTAAGAATATACCTTGAAGCGTGCCCTTTCGCGTTCCCGCTTGTCCAAGGAGTTGCCGGATCTCTAGACCGTCAAGCGTCGGTCCTCTAGAAGTATCCACACGGACACGTAGGTGGAGAAAACCTCACACAAAGGTGTGCTAGCACCTTGGTGAGATTCGTCCAAGCAAGGAGGAGAGGGAGAGGAAGAGCTTCAAGAGGAAGAAGAAGAAGATACACCACTTGAATGGAAAAATGAATTCACATTCAAAACCAAAGTGGCCGGCCACTCTCAATGGTGAAAACTCCCAAATTAATTGCATTAATTGCAATTAATATGAAGCCATTAAAGAGAATTGCTTTGTAACTTCCATGACGTGGCACCCATGATGATGTGGAGTATCATCATTGGTCCACCTAATGCCAACTCACCAATGAGGTGGCAAAAGGTCAAGTCAAAATTAACCTTTGGTCTTCCTTCTTAAGGCAAGTCAAACTTGACCCAATCTCTTCCATGGTTGATCTAATCTAACCATTTGATTCAAGCCAACTTAATATAATGAATCTAATTCATTTAATTAAATTGATTCAATGAGTCAAAATCTAAATTAGACTCATCGAGCACATGAATCAACTTGAGTCGAACTCAAGTTAGCCCAATTAGGATTACTCTTAATCCAATTTGATTCATCAAATGAATCTAATCCTCTTGGTTCATCATATGAACCTAATCTCCATCTAATTGTCCTAAGTGTGTGACCCTATAGGTTCTTGTAACGTTGGCAATGCCCTAAACCCATTTAGGAGCATAAGTAATGAGCGGTATCTAGCAACACATCATTACTCAAGGACGCTATTATACTTAGTCTATTTGGCACTAATACAAATAAGTATAATAACCAAACAAATGCCTTTATTAATATACAAGAATATGATACAATGAGTCCATACAATCATCAAATGATTGGCTCTAGGGCTCTAACTAACAGTGATCGTTGCACATGATACAGATGATGGATGACTGCGATGGAGCGGTGCTGACGTGGCAATCGATTGGGGTTGATTTCAATCGATTGGAGGCACTATATATAGCCTGGGTGGAGCGTTTTCTTCGCCAGTTCTTTGCGAGCTTTTTCCTGCAATTCTTCTCCGATCCTCATGGCGATTTCTCCAGCATTCACGTCAATTCTTGAAGGCACTTGGAGAGCATCTCCAAGGTTCAAGAGGCAACAACAAGTAGCAAGAAGAAAGGTGTATTTACTTGTATTCTCTTAGTTTCTTCTTGTATTTATGTTTGTGTGTGTGTGAGTTTGCACGAGGCTTCTCCGCCTCAGGCTGCGACCGAGGAGTTGTTCTTAGTGGAGATAGCGTGTCATGTGTGGATTCTTGGATTAGTCACCTCTTCTTGAGGTGGATACCAAGTAAATCCTAGGTGTTAGCATTGTGAGTGTTTGTTTTCGAGTATTCCGCTGCACAACAACAAGACGAAGTAAACCAACGCAAGCGCGACGAAATGCTATTCACCCCCCCCTCTAGCGGGCACATCGGTCCCAACAGGCACGACCGGTGCCAAGACCGTGTGACATCCACATGGCCAAGGTCTACCTGGGATATGGTCTAGCAGCATGGTCGTGTGGATTCACACGAACATAGTTGGCTCCGACTTTAGAAAATCCACATGGTCATGTGGATCTACACGGCTGAGGTCTGCTCCTTTGTTTTGTTGACATGATCATGTGGAATCTACACAGCCAAGTCTTGCTTCATCTCTGCCTTGTGGCACGACAGTGTGGGTTCATATGGCCAGTTCCTTCTCCTCCTATGGCATGTGACACGACCGTGTGGAATTCACACAGTCGGGCCCTTTTTCTTTATTTGTTCTTTGAGTTATCTACAAGCATCATTTTTGCTCCAAATCGCATCCTATCAATGAAAATAAGCAGAGTATATCTCCAAACAAAAGGAGTGGAAATATGATATTATAATGAACTAGGGTGCAATAAATATAGATTATGCTCATGAAATACAGGTAGATATGCATCAAAATATGCATAAAGGTATATATAATCTATAGGATCAAGACATGCTAGAGGAGGGTGAATAGCACGCGTGGCTAATTCCCATTTGTTTTTCGAAAAACACAGAATATATAGTAGAAATAAAGAAATAGACAATCATAAACACATCAAGATTTACTTGGTTCGGAGACTGTGGTGACTCCTACTCCAAGGCTTGCATGTGAGAGTGCTTTCGTTGGGCAATCACTATCATTTTAGAAATTCAAGTACAGTGATGAAGTACACTGATAATGTAATTAAAGAACTATGAGCAATTATACTAACGACTTTGGTGAGTTCGAGATGAGAGCTTTCTGTCGTCAGAGAAGTGTTATGGCTTCTTGGACTTGTCTTTGGAGTAGCAAGCACCAAAAGGATTGTCAAAATTCATTGTAGAAGTGCTTGGTCGAGGCCTCCTTTTATAGCCAAGTTGAGCCTATCTAGATCCACTAATCTCAAAATCAGGTTTGACTCGACGCTAATCGGTCGACTGATCCTGCCTAAATCCACACAACTTTTTGTCCAGATGTTGCTGCTCGGATAAGACCTTCATTTGGTCAACTGATCCCACCATTTGGTCGACCAAATTCTCAACACTCCTCGGCTAATCTAATTTGATCAAACCAGTCTGAAGTTTATCCACCGTTCGGTCTACTGAACCTCCCTATATGGTCAATCAATCCCTCGGTCTACACTTCATCACGAGATAGAATCTAATCTTCTAGCTTAGGGGTTCAATCGACCAATTTGAATGTTCGATTGACTGAACAAGGCAAAATCTGAACCTATAAACTTGTTAATTTTCTATAAAACAGAGTTAGAATAAAAGGTAAATAACATGTAAAGATAAGTTGGAAGCTCCTAACCTCACTCACAGTTTTAGGAGTTGGCCAATCTCTAATGGTCTTAACTTTCCCTTCATCAACCTGCACTCCTTTAGAACTTATTATTGATACAGTCTGACCTGGATGTTGTTTTGATGTTGACACTGATTTAAGTTTGAATCAGATATTAAATTAACTCAGATTAATTACTAATCAAGGTTGACTTGGTTAACCTGATTGACCTGATTGGGAAAAGTCCAAGCAAGGAGCTTGGCACGGGAAAGTCCTGGTGAGTGAAGCCAGGCAGTGGGAAAGTCCTAACTGGGATGTTAGGCAGTTGGAAAGTCCTGGTGAGTGAAGCCAGGCAATTGGAAAGTCCTGGTGAGTGAAACCAGGCAATTGGGAAGTCCAAGTGTGGAAGCTTGGCATGTATGGTCGGAGAGGGTTCGGTAGCACGCTCTCTGGACCGTCAGGGGTGAGGGCAGCAAGCTTAGAAGCTTGACTCGAGACTCACAGCTTTGGATCGGTCTGCAGACCGATCCAGTGGCACAGTGGCACGGCTGATCGGTCTGCAGACCGATCCAGTTGCCTGATCGATCTGCAGACCGATCAGGCAACACTCAGTAGCACACTGAGTGTATACTGATCGGTCCGGGGACCGATCAGGCAAAACTCAGTAGCACACTGAGTGTATACTGATCGGTCCGGGGACCGATCAGATAACACTCAGTAGCACACTGAGTGGATACTGATCGGTCCGGGGACCGATCAGATGATCCTCAGTAGCGCTGAGTGGATACTGATCGGTCCTACGGACCGATCCAGCTGAGTCCTGATCGGTCCACAGACCGATCAGGCTTCGGTGCCAGATTCGCGTGAAGGGGTGGATCGGTCTTGGGACCGATCAGACAAGCACCTGATCGGTCACCAGACCGATCAGTGACGATAAATAGAAGCGTGGATCGGTCTGCTGACCGATCCACAGTATGGCTTGTTTTGCATGCGCTTTCTCTTATTGTTTCTGATTCGCAATTGCTTTTACCTATTTCGTTTCTAACCATCTGCTGTAAGCTTTCTCGAAGTTACAGGTTACAGATTACTTGATGTTGGGTGAATTCAAATTGAGGATCATTAGTAGAAGGCGACGAAAAAGCTTTTGCTGTGTCTCGCTGCGGACAAACCAGTTTTGGTAGCAACGTCTCGTTTGCGATCTGCTGGCAGCCGTTTGGTCGAAATCAGCTTGACTTGTGCTGATAGGTTCAAGCTCAGAGGTACCAGTGGAAACGAGGATGCCATTGGTGGGAGCTGAGACAATCAGACAAGGAAGAAGCGTGATTGGCGACGTCGTGGACGGTTGCAGGGATTTGCTGCAGGTTTGGCAGAGATCCGTTACAGAGCAGAGAGGCATATGAAGGTGGAGAGGAGAGGCTCTCGTGACAATGCTTTTTGTGCTCTTGCTGTGAAAAACACTGTGGAGAAAAACTCTCTGGAAGATTGAAGCAGTGTGCTTGTTCTTCGCTGATTGTGGCTGTGAGCTTCCTTTGATCATTTCACTTGAGCCACTACTGTAAGTCTTGTGCTTAATTTCTTACTGCTGTTAAAGACTTTGTGGAGAGGTTACTCCACCGAGAAGGAGAATCCTTTAGCCGGATAGCTTCCGGGGTGTGATCTACCGAAAGATCAAGAGGATTCGTCCACCTTACGGACACGCCGAGGAGTAGGGGCAAGTTATCCCCGAACCTCGTAAATCTCTGAGTTAGTGTGCTGTGCTTTCTTGTTTTAGTTTTCTAATTCCGTTGTGCTAACAAAGTTCTTGAAGAAATTTGTGTTTAGTGTTTTTCAAAGAGGCTATTCACCCCCCTCTAGCCATCTAAGGTCCCAACAAGTGGTATCAGAGCCTGGTGCTCTTCATCTGGACTAACATTCCAAGGAGCAACAAGATGGCCATGAAGGAAGGTTTCAGCACCAACAGACCACCGTTCTTCGATGGAGCAGATTTCCAGTATTGGAAGAGTCGCATGGAGTATTACCTCAAGACTGATATCTCCATGTGGTTCTCGGTCAAGGAGGGATTCTCACCTCCAAAGGACGAAGAAGGTAAGGAACTTGACTCATCGAGATGGTCAACCGAGCAAACTCGCAAGGGACAAGCCGATGCCAAGGCGGTTGTCACTTTGCAATGTGGGATAGCCAAGGATCAACTTGTCAAGGTTGGTCCTTTCACAAGTGCGAAGGATCTATGGAACAAGCTCATCGAGCTCCAAGAAGGGACTCGAGACTCTCGGATCGCCAAGAGGGATTTGTTCCTAAACCAACTACAGAACCTTGTCATGAAGGAAAATGAAACTGTAAGTGAGATACATGGAAGGTTCAAGGAGATCATCAATGGTCTCCATTCGGTGGATGAACGAGTAGAAAACCGTGACCTCGTAAGGTATGCTCTAAAAGCTTTTCCTAGGAATGCCTTGTGGTCATCCATGGTGGATGCCTACAAGGTATCCAAGGATCTTTCCATTGTTAAACTAGATGAATTTTTCTGTGAGATGGAACTTCATGAGCTTGCTAACAAAGGTCAAAAAGAGAAGGGTATTGCTTTATTTGCAGGACCAAAGAGCAAGGATGGAAGAAGGAAGAAGGAAAAGAAGAAAGAAAAGGAGATTTCCTCATCCACCTCTTCTTCTGAATCCGATGATGAAAGTGGATCATCATCAAGCGAGATGGCGAACTTCGTAAGGAGGATTATGAGAAGAGGCCGAAGATACAAAGGAAAAGGTAAAACTAATGATCAAAATTTTGATAAATCTAATGTTACATGTTATGAGTGTAGCAAGAAAGGACACATTCGGAGCGAGTGTCCGAAACTAAAGAGGAAGGAGGAACGAGCCAAAAGGAAGGAGGAAAGAGCCAAGAAGAAGAAGGCTCTCAAGGCCACTTGGGATGAGTCCTCATCAAGCTCATCGGAGGAAGAAGAGAAGATGGAAAAGAGCACTCGGCAATTGGCACTCATGGCAAGGGAAGAGTCAGAATCCGAGAGTGATGACTCAAGCGCTTCAACCACGGCTTCATCATCTTCGGATGATGAAGAGGTAACCTCTTCTCATATAGAAAAGTGTTATAAAACTATCACTCACTTATCTACATTGCTTAAAAAGTCAAAAACAGAAAATAAATTGTTGAAAGAAGAAGTAAAAACCTTAAGGACCCTTAGGGAAGATGAGGTCGATGACCTACATCTAGAAGTCCTTGAGGATGAGAACAAGGCCTTAAAGGGTGAGGTTGAGAAACTCAAGAAAATACTTGAGAAATTCTCAACTAGCTCTAAGACTCTAGACATGATTCTAAATGCCCAAAGGGCAGTTTACAACAAAGCCGGGTTAGGGTATCAACCCAAGGAGTCGAGTTTCATTTCTCTAATGTCTAGAACTCAAAATAGTAGATCACATGTTTCTAGAGTTCATGGAACTAGGAAAGGTATGACCAAGGCATGGGTTCCTAGGTCTTTCGTTGTAGAAGCATTAGGTCCCAAGATTTGGGTACCTAAAACCTCTATTTTTCGTGTATTGTAGGCATTGGTCGAGGGGGAGCATCTATCAACTTGGTTTGTTGATAGTGGATGCTCCAAGCACATGACTGGGAACAAATCACTGTTTACTACCATTCAAAACAAAAGTAGAGGTAATGTGTCTTTTGGTAATAATGGTAGCCTTAAGGTTGTAGGAATTGGAGACATTCATATATCCGAATGTCTTCATATCAAGAATGTCCTTCTAGTCAAGGGGATGACTTTAATCTCCTAAGTGTCAGCCAATTGTGTGATACGGGTTACACAATTGAATTTCATTCAAGTCAATGTTTGGTTAAACACATTGACACACTTGACACTGTACTAGTAGGCACAAGGGTTGACAATATTTATCAAGTATCATTTAAAAGTGCTACTAATGCTTTGATTAAGTGTTTCATGTCGAAAGAAGAAGAGTCTTGGTTATGGCATAGAAGATTGGCACATGTAAACATGAAGAACATCTGGAAGTTGGCCAACCAAGGATTAGTGCGAGGCTTACCAAGCATCAAGTTCCACAAGACCAAACTATGTGATGCATGTCAAAAGGGTAAGCAAACAAAAGCTGTCCATAAAGGTAAAAGCAATGTAAGTACATCTACTGCTTTAGATTTATTGCACATGGACCTATTTGATTGCAGTAGTGTAATATCATTGAATGGAAGTAGATATTGTTTGGTAATCGTTGATGATTTTACTAGATACACATGGACTTTCTTCTTGAAACATAAGGACCAAACTATAGATATTTTTATTTCCTTTTGTAGAA
Organism: Zingiber officinale; assembly: GCF_018446385.1. Lineage (NCBI taxonomy): Eukaryota > Viridiplantae > Streptophyta > Magnoliopsida > Zingiberales > Zingiberaceae > Zingiber > Zingiber officinale. Next base: position 93,408,574 of record NC_056000.1, read on the forward strand.
GAACTGAAAATGAAAAATCGACAACAATTAAAACCATTAGAAGTGATCATGGTGGGGAATTTCAAAATCATAGGTTTTTAGAGTTTTGTCAAGAAAAGGGATATAGGCATGAGTTCTCTACTCCAAGGACCCCACAGCAAAATGGGGTTGTGGAGAGAAAGAACCGAGTCCTACAAGAGGCTGCACGAAGCATGCTTCATGAGTACTCACTACCGAGCTACTTATGGGCTGAAGCTGTGAATACAGCTTGCTATGTGCAAAATCGAGTTTTAATACATAGGTTTTTAGGAAAGACTCCCCATGAACTTTGGTTTGGGAAACCGCCTACAATTAAACATCTTAGGGTGTTTGGTTGTAAAGTGTTTATCTTAAACACCAAGGACCATCTTGGGAAGTTCACGGCTAAGGCTGATCAAGGGATACTGGTCGGGTACTCTCTTACCAGCAAAGCCTATCGAGTCTACAATGAGAGGACTAAATTGATTGAAGAGTCCTCAGACGTAGCATTTGAAGAAATCCCTAAATCAAATGATCAATCAAGGGATGTAGGAGAAATTCAATTCGAACTTAGAAATCTAAGTTTGAATGATCAAAACATTGGAAGAGTCGAAGTTGACTCTGATGTTGATGAACAAAGGCAACAAAGAACTCAATCTGATCCTTTGCCAGATATTGAGTCCTTGCCTGTGCCTAGTGAGACCATTCATGAGGCACCATCAACACCAAGACAATCTAGGATAGCCTCTAGTCATCCCCAAGACCAAATTGTGGGAGACATTCAACAAGGGGTTAGGACTAGGTTATTCTTCAGAAATGAGTCTAATGAAGTCGCATTGATTTCAGAGATTGAACCGAAATTAGTTGATGAGGCATTGCACGATCCTGATTGGATCATAGCTATGCAAGACGAATTAGGTCAATTTGAAAGAAGCCAAGTGTGGGACTTGGTTCCTAGACCTAAGAAGACCACCATTATTGGAACTAAATGGGTCTTCAAAAATAAGTTAAACCAAAAGGGAGAGGTAGTAAGAAACAAGGCAAGACTAGTAGCCAAGGGCTATAGTCAAGTTGAAGGCCTCGATTATGATGAGACCTATGCTCCTGTGGCACGATTGGAGTCCATTCGTTCAATGCTAGCTTTTGCTGCACATAGAGGTTTCAGGCTCTATCAAATGGACGTTAAATCGGCCTTCTTAAATGGTTTCATTAAAGAAGAAGTCTACGTTGAACAACCACCGGGGTTTGTGAATACCGAAGCTCCAAACCACGTGTTCAAGCTCAAGAAAGCTCTTTATGGGCTAAAACAAGCACCTCGAGCTTGGTACGAAAGGTTGTCGACTTATCTATTAGAAAAGGGTTTTGTAAGGGGTCAAATAGACCCAACACTATTTCTTCGTCGAGATGGTGAAAATATTTTTGTAGCCCAAGTATATGTCGATGACATAATTTGTGGCTCAAATAACAAGGGCTATTTAAATGAATTTATCACTCACATGGAAAGTGAGTTTGAAATGAGTCTTGTGGGAGAATTGACATTCTTCCTTGGACTAGAAATCAAACAAACTAGAGATGGCATTTATGTCCATCAAGCAAAATACACTCAAGAGATGCTTAAGAAATTCAAAATGAGTGATTCTAAGGAAGTATCCACTCCTATGGCGACGAGCACTCGTCTTGACAATGATGAGAGTGGAAAATCAGTTGATCTAACGCAATATAGAAGCATGATCGGTAGTCTTCTATATCTCACAGCTAGTCGACCGGACATACTCTTTGCTGTGGGCATGTGCGCTAGGTATCAAGTCTGTGCTAAGGAATCTCACTTAATTACAGTTAAGAGAATTCTGAGATACCTTAAAGGCACAATTAGAGTAGGTCTTTGGTACCCTCGTACTGAATCATTTGACTTGATAGGTTATACCGATTCCGATTATGCTGGGTGCAAATTGGATCGGAAAAGTACGAGTGGGGGTTGCCAATTTTTAGGTTCATGTTTAGTTAGTTGGTCAAGTCGGAAGCAACATTGTGTTGCTCTCTCCACGACCGAGGCTGAATATATTGCCATGGGAGAGAGTGTATCACAGTTGTTGTGGATGATACACACCCTAGAGGATTATGGACTCTCTTATAAGGGTGTACAAGTGCTATGCGACAACATTAGCACAATCAACCTAACTAAAAATCCAGTCCATCATTCGAGGACCAAACACATTGAAGTGCGTCATCACTTCATAAGAGATCACGTAGCTAGGGGAGACATTGTGCTCACATATGTTGAGTCAAAGTCAAACCTAGCCGATATCTTCACAAAACCCCTTCCGGAGAATGAATTTAGTCATTTAAGGAGGGAGTTGGGAATGTGTTTGGCTCCTTAGGTCATTAGAACTTCACCATGATCAATAAGGACTATTAAAATGACAAGAGTAATTGGGAAACTGATTTGGGCAATTTGGGGACATCTCACACAAACGATAAGGTTTAACAAATTGTTTTTGTTTGCTAGAAATGGGGTGAGATGCTAGGAACAACCAATTTATTCAAAATGTATTATGCATCCCTTGAATAAGTAGGTTGAAGAGACATAAATTGAGTATGGGGAAGGTCATTACATAATTCATGTGTATTTGACTCCTAGATCTTACTCATATATTCCAACCAAGGAATCTTGGTTGGACTTTTGTCTAGAAATTATCTAATCATGATTGATGTGTTGATTGATACTTTGGATTGGTATCTTTAATGATAAGATGAGTTGATAATGTAAGAATAGTAATTTAGGATATATTTTGACAAATTTGAAACTAAACATGACAGGGTTGGATATTTCAGGTTTTGAAACTCTGAAATGTCTGAAACTAACTTGTAACTTAATAAAAAAAAAAAAAACCTAGAATGTTAGGACTTTCAGAGCTTGCAATTAGGAAATGTTCTTGTTCGTAGATGTTTAAGTTCTGTGTTCTGAATTTGAGAAGTTCTGAATTTTCAGAATTCTCGAGAGAAACGACTGCGAAATCAGTTGCTCGAATTCAGATATCAGAAATCTGAATTATCAGACACTGATCGGTCTCACGACCGATCAGGAGACTCTCTGATCGGTCCACCGTCCGATCAGGGGTCCTCCAGATATCTTCGTGCTCTCTGTTGGCTCACTGATCGGTCCAGGGACCGATCAGGAGGTTCTGGCACGCGACAATCACAAATGATCGGTCCAGGGACCGATCAGCTCTCTATGGTTCGCAGGAAGGCCCCTGATCGATCCGAGCACCGATCAGAGGGTTTCCTGATCGGTCAAGGGGACCGATCAGACCCTTTTTGTGTGCGTTAAAATCGATCCTGATCGGACAGCCGTCCGATCAGATTACACTGTGCGCTACCCCCTCATTAAATCCTCCTGATCTCCTCTCTTCCCGATCTTCTTCTTTCTCACAACCCTAGCCGACCGACGCCTCGACACCCCTTTCTTCCTCCCGTATTCTCGACCCATCGTCTTCTAAAAGCCGAAGGTCAAAATGGCACCGAGGTAATCTCTCGATCTCTAATCTCTACTGTTATTGTCTTTGGCAGTTCACGTTATCATGTTTCTTACGGTGACTGTGGTTTGTGTTTGGTGGTTTGCCCATGGCCGGTGCTCTCTCTTTGTTTCCCATTGTCCAAATGGTTAGGAAGAAACCCACTGATGGTGAGGGAACCTCTAAGGAACCAACCAAGACATCCAAATCCAAAACTCCTGCTGCTTCTTCCCGACCCCAACCAGCTAGTTCCAGTAGATTCCCAAACCGCCAGTCTGAACAAGCTTTTCAACAAAGGACTTTCAAATTACTCCCTTGTAGGTCCGTGGATAGAAAATTCATGGACGAATTTTGCCCACAAGTGTCCGAAATCATAGCATACTACAAACTCGGTTCACTAGTCTACTTGGAACGAGATATCAACTATGACCTGGTCTCTGAGTTCTATAATAACCTTCATGAGACTAGTGATCAAGGTTTTAAAACAAGAGTTGCTAAGCGGACTCTTGATTTCAGTATCTCATCTTTCTTTGAGTATCTCGATTGTCGGAGGTGTTCCGGTGATGTTTTTTCGATATTTCCTGACTTACCAGAACAATTACTTCCACCGTTTGATATCTCACCTGACGACATATATGAGTACTTCTTCAGACAGCCTAGACAAGGGCTAGATGAGCTAGATGTTGACTTCCCTACTTTTGCAGCCTTGAGATTATCTCCTCAAGATTACATTCTTTTTAAAATTGTCACGAACTGCCTTCTACCTATCACATCTAAACCATTATCAGAGATTCGACCGTATCATTGTCTGATGCTTTACGGGTTGCGTAGGCGTCTTGATTTTGATATCATGTCGAGCATCTACTCCTCGATCATATCATATTCTCAGCCTAGCGGCTTCACTATTTATATGCCTTATGGGCATATAATTACTGATTGGCTTGAAACCCTTCAGGTTGATGTCTCTAAGGGTAGAATAATCAAAATGGTAAGGCAGGATTGCCGACTTGGGAAAAGGGCATTTTCCAAGTCTGGAATCATAGGGCGAAATGGGGATGTTCAGTGGAAGGATGGGAGAGCTTTAGGTGAGTTACCACGGGGACCTCCACGACAGGTTGCAGCTGCTCCTCCTGCTGACATTGGCGAGGCGGATCCTGATCTGCGTTGGCAGATCGCCGAGCTGGAGAGTCGCTTTGATCGACACGAGGAGATGGTGACTGCTGAGTTCGATGGACTACGCTTACGGATTGACCAGCGCTACGATGACCTGCGCGGGCATATTGACCAGCGCTTCGATGATATGCGCAGTCATCAGGTGGTGACACAGCAGTTGCTACTCGGATGGATGGCACGATACCCGCCTCCGCAGTCTTACCCAGGCTATCCATCCTCCAGCGTGCCGTCTCAGGATTTCACCCTTCCTGCCGATGATGATGATGCTCCTCATGTTGAGGACGTTGATTGATGTACCTAGTCTGTATGTATTTTGGATGCTATGTGTTAGTCTGACCTGGATATTTGTACTTCTGATGCTACTCATATATTTATGCTCCTCGGTTTTATATTTGCTTGCTTCTTATTATGCTTCATTTTCTGTATTTTTTATGCTGTTCCTATGCCATGATTTGATTGTATCTTTTGTCTTTCTTACTGTCATATTGAGACCTAAGAGGGAACTCTGGGTCGGTTAAGAGAAGGCAGTATGGTTTAAGGGGGAGCCTTTTGAGTTTTTGTCACCTCATTTGCACCTTTTCGGTGTTTGACAAAGGGGGAGAGGATACCTAAGTTTAGAAATGTATGAAAGCTTGATTTTAGGGGAGAGGATAAAGGGAAGGATCTTGATTCCCGTCATTGACTTGGTAGTGTATCCGTCTTAGGGGGAGGATCCCGATTTCCCTAAAATTATGGGTAAATGAGCATTTCTGATCTAAACTTAAATCGTGTTGTCAAACAACAAAAAGGGGGAGATTGTTGATACAGTCTGACCTGGATGTTGTTTTGATGTTGACACTGATTTAAGTTTGAATCAGATATTAAATTAACTCAGATTAATTACTAATCAAGGTTGACTTGGTTAACCTGATTGACCTGATTGGGAAAAGTCCAAGCAAGGAGCTTGGCACGGGAAAGTCCTGGTGAGTGAAGCCAGGCAGTGGGAAAGTCCTAACTGGGATGTTAGGCAGTTGGAAAGTCCTGGTGAGTGAAGCCAGGCAATTGGAAAGTCCTGGTGAGTGAAACCAGGCAATTGGGAAGTCCAAGTGTGGAAGCTTGGCATGTATGGTCGGAGAGGGTTCGGTAGCACGCTCTCTGGACCGTCAGGGGTGAGGGCAGCAAGCTTGGAAGCTTGACTCGAGACTCACAGCTTTGGATCGGTCTGCAGACCGATCCAGTGGCACAGTGGCACGGCTGATCGGTCTGTAGACCGATCCAGTTGCCTGATCGATCTGCAGACCGATCAGGCAACACTCAGTAGCACACTGAGTGTATACTGATCGGTCCGGGGACCGATCAGGCAAAACTCAGTAGCACACTGAGTGTATACTGATCGGTCCGGGGACCGATCAGATAACACTCAGTAGCACACTGAGTGGATACTGATCGGTCCGGGGACCGATCAGATGATCCTCAGTAGCGCTGAGTGGATACTGATCGGTCCTACGGACCGATCCAGCTGAGTCCTGATCGGTCCACAGACCGATCAGGCTTCGGTGCCAGATTCGCGTGAAGGGGTGGATCGGTCTTGGGACCGATCAGACAAGCACCTGATCGGTCATCAGTGACGATAAATAGAAGCGTGGATCGGTCTGCTGACCGATCCACAGTATGGCTTGTTTTGCATGCGCTTTCTCTTATTGTTTCTGATTCGCAATTGCTTTTACCTATTTCGTTTCTAACCATCTGCTGTAAGCTTTTTCGAAGTTACAGGTTACAGATTACTTGATGTTGGGTGAATTCAAATTGAGGATCATTAGTAGAAGGCGACGAAAAAGCTTTTGCTGTGTCTCGCTGCGGACAAACCAGTTTTGGTAGCAACGTCTCGTTTGCGATCTGCTGGCAGCCGTTTGGTCGAAATCAGCTTGACTTGTGCTGATAGGTTCAAGCTCAGAGGTACCAGTGGAAACGAGGATGCCATTGGTGGGAGCTGAGACAATCAGACAAGGAAGAAGCGTGATTGGCGACGTCGTGGACGGTTGCAGGGATTTGCTGCAGGTTTGGCAGAGATCCGTTACAGAGCAGAGAGGCATATGAAGGTGGAGAGGAGAGGCTCTCGTGACAATGCTTTTTGTGCTCTTGCTGTGAAAAACACTGTGGAGAAAAACTCTCTGGAAGATTGAAGCAGTGTGCTTGTTCTTCGCTGATTGTGGCTGTGAGCTTCCTTTGATCATTTCACTTGAGCCACTACTGTAAGTCTTGTGCTTAATTTCTTACTGCTGCTAAAGAATTTGTGGAGAGGTTACTCCACCGAGAAGGAGAATCCTTTAGCCGGATAGCTTCCGGGGTGTGATCTACCGAAAGATCAAGAGGATTCGTCCACCTTACGGACACGCCGAGGAGTAGGGGCAAGTTATCCCCGAACCTCGTAAATCTCTGAGTTAGTGTGCTGTGCTTTCTTGTTTTAGTTTTTTAATTCTGCTGTGCTAACAAAGTTCTTGAAGAAATTTGTGTTTAGTGTTTTTCAAAGAGGCTATTCACCCCCCTCTAGCCATCTAAGGTCCCAACACTTATGACAAAACCAAGAAAAACCACATGAGTAGTGCAAAAAGAACATTTTTCCAAGTTAGCATATAGTTTTTCCTTTCTAAGGACATGCAAGACAGATTGGAGATGTACAAGATGCTCAACAAAACTCTTGGAATATACCAAAATATCATCAAAGTATACTACCACAAATTTTTCAAGAAATTCTCGTAAGACATGGTTCATAAGCCTCATAAAAGTACTTGGTGCATTAGTTAACCCAAAAGGCATTAACAACCATTCATACAATCCATATTTGGTTTTGAAAGCTGTTTTCCATTCATCCCCTTCCCTTATCCTAATTTGATGGTACCCACTTTTCAAATCAATTTTAGAAAAGAAGCAAGCACCATGCAATTCATCAAGCAAATCATCAAGTCTAGGGATAGGATGTCTATACCGAATTGTAATGTTGTTGATTGCTCTACAGTCAGTGCACATCCTCCATGATCCATCCTTTTTAGGCACCAAAATTACGGGTACAGCATAAGGACTTAAACTTTCTCTAACCCATCCTTTTTGCAATAACTCCTCCACTTGATTTTGTATCTCCTTTGTTTCTTGAGGATTGCTCCTATAAGCTGGCCTATTGGGCAGAGAAGCGCCAGGAATAAGGTCTATTTGGTGTTCAATCCCTCTCATTGGTGGCAAACTGTGAGGTACTTCCTTGGGAAACACATCCTCAAAATCCTGTAAAATAACAACAACATCACTAGGCAAGGAGTTAGGGTTAGATTCCAAGCAAGTTTCCTTGCTCAAAAGAAGAAATATAGGCTGCCTTGTCAAATAAGCTTTCTTCACCTCACTTCCTCTTGTAAACAAATTTTCTATTTTTCTCTCTTTCTTTTCCTCCTCTCTTTTCTTTTGAATTTTGTCCTCAAAATCAAGTATTTTCTTTTTCACACACTCTTTCTTTTTCTTAAGCTCTCGCTCTTCTTTTTCTCTTTTCTCTCTCATTTTTATTTGATCCTCACAAACCTCCCTTGGTGATAACGGTACAAGTGTGACTTTGCGAGAATTATGGACAAAAGAGAACTTGTTGGAGAATCCATCATGGTGAGCTCGCCTATCAAACTGCCAAGGTCTTCCAAGAAGAATGTGGCTTGCCTTCATAGGCACAATATCACATAGAACTTGATCTTCATATTTGCCAATGGAGAAATTAATCAACACTTGCTGGTTCACTACCAATTCACCACTATTACTAAGCCATTGGAGTTTATATGGTCTTGCATGTGGTGTAGTCTTGAGGTTGAGTTTGGTGACCATCCTAGTACTTGCCACATTGGTACAACTTCCACCATCAATGATCATAGAGCATGTTTTACCTTGAATAAGGCAGCGGGTATGAAAAATATTTTCTCTTTGGTCCTCCTCATGCTCCTTGGCTTGGCTTCCCAATAATCTCCTAACCACCAAGAGATCTCCATCTTGCGCATAGGCTGCTGCTCCATCATTTTCCTCATCGCTTGAGGAAGAGGAATGAGAAGTAATTTCTTCACTAGAGACACTCCCATTATCTCTCACCACCATAGTCTTCTTATTCGGGCATTCGGATGCAATATGATCTTTTCCCAAACACCTAAAACACTTGATATCCCTACTCTTAGAAGTGGAAGAAGAGGTAGTAGGAATAGGCTTCTTAGTGCTTGCTGCCTCCTTAGAATTTGAAGAAGAACCCTCCTTCTTTGGCTCTGATACCTTTCTACATAACGCCCTTTCTCTTTAATTGTTGCTCTATTTTCATTGCTTGATGCACTAAGTCGTCAAGCTCCACATAATGTTGTAACTCCACAATGTCTCCAATGTCTCGATTTAGGCCATGGAGAAACCGAGCCATGGTAGCTTCCCTATCCTCCACAATATTGGCCCTAATCAAAGCCACCTCCATCTCCTTGTAGTACATCCACACTCCTACTCCCTTGGGTGAGTCTTTGCAATTTGTTGTGCAATTCCCTATGGTAGTGGGAAGGCACAAATCTCCTTCTCATCAAAGTCTTCATTTCGTCCCAAGTGTTGATAGGATGCTCTCCATACCTTCTTCTCTCCTTTTGCAATTGATCCCACCAAATTAAGGCATAATCGGTGAACTCAAGGGCAACCACCTTTACTTTCTTTGCATCATTGTAATTGTGGCATGAGAAAATTTGTTCTAATTTCATCTCCCATGCAAGATATGTTTCAGGATCATTCCTCCCTTGGAAGGAAGGTATCTGGACTTTCACACCTCCTAGATCATCTTCTCGTCTATGGTCTCTACCTCCTCTTTCATGTCTTCTTCCCCCTTCATGCCTCCTTCTTTCTCTTGGTGAATCATAGAATGGTTCACTTTGACAAAATTCTTCATGATTAGAATTGCCCCCACGGTTCGAAACTTTTTCTTCTTCAAGTCGGTCCATCCTTTCGTGTGTTTCTTCAAGTTGTCTTTGAAGTATTCTCTCAAATTGTTGAGTAAGTGCCTCCATTTGAAGCCTATTAAGATCTCGCCTAGGGGAATTAGGTGATTTTTCCCCACTCATGCTTGCAACAAAAAAATAGAAGATGACAAGGAAAATTACAAAAGAAATGTTAGACGGACCTCACCACTCTACTCACGTGGTTGCACTCAAATTTATCCACTCAGCTTCCTTTATAAGTTCTTAAGGAAAGAACCTTATCAATATCTTTCTCAAGACAACAAGTAGACAATCAAGTGAATAAGAAACCAACAAAAGAAATATGAGTAGAACAAGAGAAATAAACGGATAAAACGAGAAATTCAGCAATGACCAAGAGCAATGGAAGGAATATATCTTTGAATTCAGATTTCACAAAGAAAGAATATTGAGTCCTTTCAATTCACAAATCCTCCTCCTTTTTTTTCTTCTTTTTTTTTTTCAATCAGAAATCAATGACTCTAATGATTTTTTTTTCTTTTTGTTTTTTTTTTTGAATTTTCCTTCTTTTTTTTTTTTGAGTTGAGGACCCAAATAGCGAATAGAAATTTATGATAGATAGGGACAAAGAGATCAACAAAGATGGACAAGAACAAAGATGAAAACAAGACACAAACCTGAAAATCAAGGAGCCAAGGCTCTGATACCAAATGATAAAGAAACCTTGTAAATGGATCGCCTTGAAATTCAGCTTGGGGAAGGGTATTGACGCCACACTCAAGCAAGATGAGAAGGTGAGTGATAGGTCATGGAGTTTTGATCGCCACAAGTTGCCTTGATAAGATCGAAATTAGTTCTTTGCCTAAGAACAAGAAGGAAGCTCTCACAAAAGAGAAACTCAAATTTTCATTCAAACTTACATGATTTGTCATACAAGAGTTCTCCTATTTAACATCCCTTAAGATCCCCTATGCACTAATTATGCAATAAATATCATGCTTGCATGCATGGGTTTTATTATCCACTAATGCAACCACTAATCCCTAATACTAGCTTAATGCAACCATGCATGCATGGTATTTGTTATACTAGCTTAGGAACTTTCAAAAATGCATTAAAAACCCACAAAGGACATCAAAAGTCACTTTAGAAACCCCCATGCATGCACACGAAAATGGTCCTCATGTTGGTCCAATTTCACTTTCAAATTGAAGGAATGTGATCCACTTAGTTGTTGCCTCCATTGTGCATTGATCCTCCTTTTCCTTGAGCCTCATTATTAAGCCTTCCAAAGCTTGCTTCATTCTCTTAGTCTTGGACCTTGTCATGGGTCCCCCAATTCCCTTCAATGCCTCTTCTTGGCTCACATCAAAGTGGCATGGTGGATAGATCTAATTTAGTTTTAAAACTTTATTTGGTTGAATTGTGCATGTGAGCTAAGTTTGGACCTTATGCTTATGATGATAACTTGAACTAGTATGTTATGCATTTATGATGTCTTATTCCATGTCAGTAGATTTATAAGAGCAAATTGCTTTTCCCACCCCGGGTCAACGCACACCCCCTCCACCTCCCCCGCCAAAAGACGCATGTAATCTCCTTTTCATTTTTTTTGTTTTTTTTTAATTTTTTAATTTTATTTTTAATTTTTTTAATTCATACTTATATATTCATACTTACATATTTTTAATTTTTTATTTTAAATTAATTTTAATTTTTTATTTTTAATTAATTTTATTTTTAATTTTTTTATTCATACTTATATATTTTTAAATTTTTATTTAGTTTAATTTTATTTAGTTTTATTTTTAAAATTAATTTTATTTTTAATTTTTTTCATTCATACTTATATATTTTAAAATTTTTATTTAGTTTATATATTTTAAAATCTTTATTTAGTTTAAAGTTTTAATCAATTTTATTTATTATTTTTCATTAATACTTATATATATTTTTAATTTTATTTAATTTTATTTAGTTTTATTTTTTAATTAATTTTGTTTATTATTTTTTCATTAATACTTATATTTTTTTAATTTTATTTAATTTTTATTTAGTTTTTATTTTTAATTAATTTTATTTATTATGTTTTTAATTTTTTTAATATTTATTAGTTTTATTTCTTTAATCAATTTTGTTTATTATTTTTTTATCAAAATTTTTAATTTTTTTTATTTTATATAATTTTTAAATTACTCCCTTCCTTTAAATTACATTCCTAATTTGACACTTAAATTACCCGCATCCAACTATTAACACATGTCATAATCTTCTCTCCCTTAAAATCATCCCTCCCTTCAACTATTGACATATAACACATGTCAAAATCTCTCACCCTCTTTAAATTACCCATCCTCCAACCATTGACACTTGTCAAAACACTCCCTCCATTTAAATTCGTCATTCTCCCACCATTGACATCTGTCAAAACACCCCCCTCCCTTTAAATTACCCCTCTTCAATGTTTGACATATGTCAGAACTTTCCCTCCCTTTAAATTACCCCACTTCTAACCCTTGACACATGTCAAAATCTTTTATCCCTTTAAATGACCCCCCTTCCAACCCTTGACACATGTCAAAATCTCTCATCACATTAAATGACCCCCTTTCAACCCTTGACATATAAACATATAAAAAAATTATTGAAAAAATAAAACTGATAAAGAAATTGAATAAAAAAATTAATAAAAAAATAAATTTTAAAAAAATTAATTGAAAAAAATATAAGTATTATGGAAAAAATAATAAATTAAATTAATTAAAAAATAAAAACTAAATAAAATTTATATAAAATTGAAAAATAAAGTATTGATAAAAAATAATAAATTAAACTAATTAAAAAAAATAAAAACTAAATAAAATTTATATAAAATTGGAAAATAAAGTATTGAAAAAATAATAAATTAAATTAATTAAAAAAATAAAAACTAAATAAAATTTATATAAAATTGAAAAATAAAGTATTGATACAAAATAATAAATTAAATTAATTAAAAAAATAAAAATAAATAAAATTAAAAATATAATTGTATGAGAGTTATTTTTAAATAAAATTAATTAAAAAATTAAAACTAAATGAGAATTAAATGAAATAAAAAAAAACAAAAAAACAAAAAGGAGGTTACATGCGTCTTTTGGCAGGGAGAGAGAGGGGAGGTGAAGGGGGTATGCGTTGACCAGGAGGGGGGAAAAGCAGCTCTCTTTATAAGATCATGTTCATGTTCAAGTAGCAAATATAGATTAAGTTATGCACGAATATTAGTATGATTTATGGTTCACATGCCATGTTAAAAAAAAATGCATATGATAAAATAAAAAGAAAATTTTAATAAATATCTTTCGCTGCCATGAGATCATATGCACATGTATGTTAGGTAGCTGTAAGTAACCCCGTCCCTTAGGGTAGCCTTAGCGCCCCCGGAAGGGGCGGGCGTTACAGTTTGATATCAGAGCAGGTCTACCTTCCACTACACACACATCAAGCCTACATCCTGCCGCTCCAAGTAAGAGTTTTTATGCTTAAATTTTTATGATGCTTATGCTTAAATCTATTCTTTCATAATGCTTTGATAGTATGCATGTCTACTCCATTTTTTATTATTATAAGTTACAATTTTAGTTTAAGTATGCATGATGGTAGATTAGGAATAATAACAACTTATGCTAGCCTTGTTATTATTCATGAAGAGAAGAATGGCTAGAAGACACAATACTAGAGCAGAGGAGACAGTACCTCCACCCGATCTGATGCATGTAGTCATTGAACTTCAGCGTCAGGTCACAGAACAGCAACAAATAATAAATACTCTGATGAATCAGCAAGGGAACCCTGCTACCCCACCGGGAAATTAGAATACAATGCCAGTCATACCTACAGTTGCACCAGTGCCACTGGCACCTGCACCACCAGTAGGCCCAACTCCAGTGGTTCATCAGGAGGCGTATCTGATTCAGTAGCAGAGACTGAAGCCGGAAGCTTTCTCCGGTAACTGTGAACCATGGGACGCCCAGGCCTGGTTCAAGACGGTGGAGAGCATAGTGGAGCTATTGGATTGGTCCGAACACGAGAAAGTCAAATGTGCATCGTTCTGCCTTACGGGCGATGCCAGAGTGTGGTGGGACCGAGTCAAAGCAAAAAGACAAATAAATCAGATAAGATGGACAGACTTTGAGACAGAATTTTTCGAAGAATTCTTCCATATGAGGGTGACAAACAAGCACTATGACGAGTTCACCGAGTTCCGCCAAGGTGACCTGTCGGTTAACGAAGCTGTTAAGAAATTCAACCGTCTAGCACGCTTATGCCCAGAGTTGGTTAGCACTGAAAGAGAAAGGGTCAGACTTATGCTGAAGATACTCAGACCTGAGATATCTCTGAATGTGGCCGGCGGAGTTAATAGACCGCAGACTGCCGAAGAATTAATTAGCAATGAACACTATTTAAAGGCGCTGCATGAAGGCAAGAGTCGAGGTCAATCAGGAGGGCAGAAACCTCAGAATACCAGAACTAGCTGGAAAGGAAGCCACAGCGGTAAAAGAAAGCAGTGGAACGATTCTAAGGATGGTCCAGCAAACAAACAACCTATGTTCCCACAATGTACCACCTGTGGAAAGAAACATCCGGGAAAATGCCGCATGGGCACGAATAAATGCTATAACTATGGAGTGGAAGGACACATGGCCAGAGACTGTCCTACCCAAGTTCCGACACCGCAGCATGTCCAAAACAGAGGTGTTCCCCCACAACTACACCTGATGCAAGCTGCATTAGAAGGCCCTCAGATAAGTCAAGGGAGATTGGAAGCGCTGCTAGTGACGACGAATGCCAGAATTTTCTCCCTCACCAAGGAAGATGTGGCCAATGCTTCTTCTGTTGTCACAGGTCAGATATTTATTTTCAGTCAGCATGCTACTGTATTATTTGACACTGGGGCAACACACTCGTTTATCTCTACACCTTTCACAACAAAGATAGACACGTCACCCCAAGCCTTAGATTGCAAGTTTTTAACGACTTTACCTTCAGGAGAAGTGATGCCATCCACTCATATGCTGCGAGCCACACCCATCAGAATCGCAGACAGAGAACTCTACTGTGACCTGATAGTGCTTGATATTCAGGATTATGATATTATATTGGGCATGGACTTCCTGAGCAAGTACGGTGCTTCAATAGAATGTCATAATAGAAAAGTAATTTTCCGGCCTAAAGCATAACCGACTTTCGAATTTATCGGAGAGACCAAGAAAGAAGTTAAAAAGTTTTTATCAGCTTTAAAGGCACGAAAAATGTTGGACAACGGATGCACTGGGTTTCTAGCTCATGTGGTTGATTCAAGTCAGGCAAAGGAGCTGAAGCCGGAAGATGTCAGAGTTGTATGCAATTACCCAGAGGTATTTCCTGATGAACTACCAGGGTTAGCACCCGACCGAGAAATCGAGTTTGAGATCGAATTGATTCCGAGTACGAAGCCGATCTCTAAAGCACCTTACCATATGGCGCTGGCTGAATTGGAGGAAGTTCAGGAACAGCTATGGGAGTTACTCGACAAGGGACTTATCCGCCCTAGTCACTCTCCATGGGGAGCTCCGGTACTGTTTGTGAAAAAAAAGAAAGATGGGTCTATGCGAATGTGCATAGACTATCGAGCGCTAAATAAGGTTACAATCAAGAACAGATATCCTTTACCACGGATTGACGACCTATTTGACCAGTTGAAGGGTGCCACCGTCTTCTCTAAGATCAATTTGAGATCTGGCTATCATCAAGTAAAGGTGAAACAAGATGATATACCGAAGACGGCTTTCCGGACAAGATACGGGCATTATGAGTTCATAGTAATGCCCTTCGGAGTGACAAATGCTCCTGCTCTATTTATGGACCTGATGAACCGGGTGTTCTCGGTATATCTCGACAAATTTGTGATAGTTTTCATCGATGACATCCTCATTTACTCGAGAACCCAAGAAGAGCATGCCGAACACCTGGAAATAGTATTACAAATTCTTTGGGAGAAGCAACTGTATGCAAAATTCTACAAATGCGAATTTTGGCTCGACCAAGTGTCATTTTTGGGTCATGTTATCTCTAGGGATGGGGTAATGGTAGACCCAATCAAGATTGAAGCCGTTAGTAACTGGAATAGGCTAAAGAATGCCAGCGAAATCAGGAGTTTCCTCGGACTAGCAGGCTATTACCGGAAGTTCGTAGAGGGTTTCTCCAAAATTGCAGCCCCGATGATAGCCCTCACTCGGAAAAATAAGAAGTATGAATGGACAGACGACTGCGAGAAGAGTTTCACAGAGCTGAAAAGGAGACTGACCAGTGCTCCAATTCTTACTCTTTCGGAAGGCAATGAAGGATTTGACATGTATAGCGACACTTCTAGATTAGGACTCAGAGCTGTACTCATGCAGAATGGTAAGGTCATTGCCTACGCCTCTAGGCAACTCAAAGAACACGAGAAAAATTACCCCACTCATGATTTAGAGCTAGCAGCCGTGGTCTTCGCTCTTAAAATATGGAGGCAATATCTATATGGAGCACAGTGTAAGATTTATACAGATCACCAGAGTCTGAAATACTTCTTCACATAGAAGGACCTGAACATGAGACAACGAAGATGGCTTGAGTTAGTCAAGGACTATGACTGCGAGATCTTTTACCATCCGGGAAAAGCGAACAAAGTGGTTGATGCACTCAGTAGGAAGTCGTAGGCCACCAAGGTACCCGGAGCTATTTTAAGTTCAAGGACAAACTTTTATGAGGTATGGGGGACGGTAACACCCATAGGGTCTCTAATAATTCATGTAGATTTATGCATGATTAGTATAGATTAATGCATGATTAAAATAAGCCTTAATAATTAAATAGATTTATACATGATATAATATGGGCCTTATGTGGATTCTTCTTTAGAAAATAAAATAAAAAGAACCAAAAAAAAGAGGCATGACCAAGGATTGAACCTTGGACCTCTTGGTAAATGGTTTCATGTCATAACCAGTAGCCCTAGCAGGGGTATGCTAATATGAAAAGAGGGGAATTGTTGTTAAAGGTAAGGAAGTGGAGGCTCTCTTTACTAAGGAAGAGAAGTCCAAGTTTCCTTCTTCTTCTCACAATGAAAAAAATGTTTTTACCTTCTCCCTTCATTAAGGATGAGTAAAGGAAAAGGGAAGGAAAAATTCATGTTTCCTTCTTCCATTCAATTGGAATAAAAGGAGGAAAGAATGAAAATTGTCATTTTGTTGCTCTCTTTCTCCTTCCTCCTTCTCTCCACCGAAACCACCTCCTTTCCCTCACCATTGCTGAACCAAGCAAGAAAGGGTTGGTCTAGGAAAGCTTCACAAGCAAGGCCACTCCTTTTAGGAAAAATCAAGCGAAAGAATGTGAGTATCCCCTCACTGCAGTACAAGTAGCTGTCGATTTGTTTCGTATGAAAATGTTTTTTTTTAAACCTTAGAGATTTCCTTGTAAGTTGTGGCCAAGATAGATTGGTGGTCACTTAGGATTAACAAGTTTACAAGTTATGCTTTATGTTGTACAAAAAAAAAAAGGATCTAGAACCTCACCTTGAAGTTTCGGCCAAGACAAAAAGAGAAGGTCTAGAGCAAAGTTTCTTTTGGTAACATGCTTACCGATGCTCTTATATGATGTAGGATCTTTCATATGTTGTTAGTTTAAGTTTTAAGGCTTTATATGTTATTAAAAGATTAGGAACCCTAACCTAATGTTTCGGCCAAGATGAATCATAGGGTTTAGGGCAAAGTTTTGAAAAGAAAACATATTTGTTATGCTCCTTCATGATGTATGTTTTTCATAGGTTTATAGCTTAGTTTTTTTCATGCTCCATGTTGGATAAAATTTGGAGAAACCTATCTTCAAGTCTCGGCCAAGAATAGAAATGAAGTTTAGAACAAGGTTTCTTTTATGATAGCATGCTTTAATGAATGAACTCTTATGTGATGATAGTTAAGTTCTATGCTTCATGTTGTATAAAATATATATATATATGAAAACCCTAGTAAAAGTTTTGGCCAAGATAAGATATGAAGCTTAGGGACAAGATTTAAAACCTAATCATGCTTCTTTATGCTTATTCATGAGGTATGATATCTTGTATGTAGTTAGGTGAAGTCTTTATATTACATGTTTCACTAGAAGAATTGGAACCCCACTTGTAAGTTTCGGCCAAGATGGAATGTAGAGCTTAGAGCTAAGTTCTGAAACCTATTTATGCTTAGTTGTGTTTCTACATGATGTATGATCTTTTGTATGAGGTTAGATAAGATTTTCATGCTACAATGTTGAACAAATGAACCTTAGAATTTCACCCTAGGGTTCGGCCAAGTAAGCATAGGAGGCTTAGAGCAAGGTCTTGAAATCTAACCATGTTTGTTTATACTTCCCTATGATGTATGATTATTTATGGTTAGTTTAAGTTTCATGTTTTGGTAGTTAAGGTTTAAAAACCCTAACCTTAAGGTTCGGCCAAGATTGGAAAAAGGGATTTAGGGAAAAGTTTTTGAACCTAACTATGCATGCTTATGTTTACTCATGTTGTATGATCCTTGATATATGGTTAGTTTAAGTTTCATGCTTCATGATATGATAGGATATGTTATGCTTCATGATAGGAGATGATATGCTATGTTTCATGGAATGATATAGGCTATACTTCATGATATAATATATGCTATGCTTCATGATATGATATGCTATGCTTCATGATATGATATATGTTAAGTTTCATGATATGATATGCTATGCTTCATGATATGATATATGTTAAGTTCATGATATGATATGCTATGCTTCATGATACGATATATGTTAAGTTTCATGAGATGATATGCTATGCTTCATGACATGATAAATGCTATGTTTCATGTAACATGCTATGCTCTACGTTATGATAAGAACATGGTATGGTTTATGAGATATGTTATGAAAGGCTTATGTAAGAAGAAAAGCCTAAGAGATGCTTCCCTTAAGTTGGGATCAAGAGCTCTCTTCATGATATGACATGTATGATAAGACAAGAACATGATATGTATGATGATATGATAAGAAACATGTTACATGATATGTATGACATGCTATTTTACTTTTTGTATGACTTGTACCAAGGGTGGGCTCCATAAGCGCCCCGAGGTCGATGGTCTATGAAACGGGCCTCGTAAAAAGGGATGGGCTCCTTAGTACGCCCCTAGGTCGACGAACTATGAACGGACCTAGATCCCTAGTAGGTTCGGGGCTAGCTACCATTTCCTAGGGATTGCGCGCATTTATGTATGTATGTGGTACAAGCCGGGCCCTTATGTTGATATTATGTTCAAGTATGTATATGATATGAAAAAAAAAACATGTTGCATATGTTCATTTCAGTATGCATGTTTTTAAAGGAACATCTTGCATCTACATGTACATGTTATATGATTCCCTTCACACTTATTAAAGATACCTTTGAAATCATGTTTATGATACTTGGATGATCATGTTATTAGTTCATGTTATGTACTCACATGTTATGATATGTTTCATGTTATGTCCTCACATGCTATGATATGTTTCAGGATATGTTCTCACATGCTATCATATGTTTTATGTTATGTTCTCACATGCTATGATATGGTTATGTTATGTTTTCACATGTTATGATATGTTTCATGTTATGTCCTCACATACTATGATATGTTTCAGGATATGTTCTCACATGCTATGATATGTTTTATGTTATGTTCTCACATGCTATGATATGGTTATGTTATGTTTTCATATGCTATGATATGTTTTATGTGTACATATGATTTATGGTTTTATGAGTAGGAAAGGAACTTACTAAGCCTTAGGGCTTATAGTTTTTATGTTTCCTTGTACTGCAGAGAAAGGCAAGGAATGGATGAACTAAGGGGAGCAGCAGGAAAGGAGTGTGTGTGGAAGTGGTATGGTGGATAGATCTAATTTAGTTTTAAAACTTTATTTGGTTGAATTGTGCATGTGAGCTAAGTTTGGACCTTATGTTTATGATGATAACTTGAACTAGTATGTTATGCATTTATGATGTCTTAATTCATGTCAGTAGATTTATAAGATCATGATTCATGTTCAAGTAGCAAATATAGATTAAGTTATGCATGAATATTAGTATGATTTATGGTTCACATGCCATGTTAAAAAAAATGCATATGATAAAATAAAAAGAAAATTTTAATAAATATCTTCCGCTGCCATGAGATCATATGCACATGTATGTTAGGTAGCTGTAAGTAACCCCATCCCTTAGGGTAGCCTTAGCGCCCCCGGAAGGGGCGGGCGTTACATCCTTACCTCAACGGTGGCAACTCCTTGTGTCTAACTGAGACATCCCTCAAGACTAGCCGCTGGTGGTCTTCTGTGGCCAAAGAAATGGTTGACAGCGAACACAGCCAAAACTATAATGATCATCCAACCTAATTAGCACAAACTTCCCATTCAGAAATAGAAATCCAGTTCTCTACAACAATTCTTCTACTTCTTACCTCAACACCTAACTTCTTCTGTTGGTCCACAACAGGTAGTTGCTGTCGGAAATTGGGGCAGCCGCTAAAAAAAACCAGATACACCACCTTCGCAATGAATCTACAATTAGAGACCAACATTCTCTGTTAGCATAACCTTCCACCCTGTTGGGTTTTTCGGGCCGCGAAAACTGCTTTTTCGCGTCGCGGAAACCCCGAAACCCCTAGCCATTGGATCCGTGCGAAGAAAACTTTCGAAAATACGAGTACGAGTTTCAAACTATGATCTACAGTAGATCTACAAAGGAAAAACATTTTATACCATTGAAGCGTGACATCGCAAATCCCGCTCGTCCAACGGTACGCCGGATCTCGAAGTTGTCAACATAGACAACTCTCTAGTGATATCCACACGAACAAGAAGTGTTCTCTAACACTCAAAGATGGAGAAGAAGAGCACCACAAGTGTGCTAGCACTTTCTAGGGCTCTCGGGTAGGATTTAAAAGGGGAGAAAGGAGAGAAAGAAAAAGAATCTCACATACTCCTCTAGGTACCCTCCTTTGTGACCTTCACTTCACCCTTTCTCTTGAAACTCAACACATTCCTCTTCACCTTGCTTGAAACTCTCGGCCACCACAGCAAGGAAGGAGGAGGAAGAGAGCTAAGGAGGAAGAAGTATTCAACACAAAATCAATGCCACAAAAAAAATGAAACCCATTTCATTATGTGGCCGGCCACACATGGGTAACTCCCCATTTAATGTGGCCGGTCACATTAAATGGAGGATTGTAACCTCTTGATCTCCCTTAATGATGTGGAGATGATGTGGCAAGGTTAGTCATGCCATGTAGGATGAGTCAACCTTCATGATGTGGCAATACATCAAGTCAAACTTGATGTTTCAACTTCCATTTGGTCAAGTCAAAATTGACCAATTCTCTTCCTTGTTGAGTTAAAACCAACCTTTGGTTCAAGTCAATTTTAATTTAATGAATCTCAATTCATTAATTTAAATTGACTCAATGAATCAAATTTAAATTAGACTTATTCAACAATTGAATCTAATTGAGTCTAACTCAATAAGTCTAATTTGAATTAATCCGAATCCTATCCTTGGTGCATCATATGAACCTAATCCAATTGGTTCATCATATGAACCTAATCTCCATCCACTTGTTCTTTGTGTGTGACCCAATAGGTTCTTGTAACGTTGGCAATGTTTCTAAACTCCTTTAGAAACATAAGCAATGAGCGGCATCTAGCAATACATCATTGCTACCCAAGTTACAAGAATGTTGAGATCCAACATCACCTTGTGACTACTAATTATGACTCCTCACAATATGTGACATTGTCCTTCTATCCTAGACATCTAGATTGATCAATGTGAGGCATAGACCGTGTCATCCTCTAATCAATCTAAATCTTGAACTCCAAGTACACTCACTCGATCAAATGAGCTCAACATCTCATGTTGACTCATTTGGACATGGCCATGCACTTCGTGATCTAACTCTATCAAGAATACCGATGTCGCTCCCGTCATATGGGAGGGATAGATCCTATCTACATCACTCACATCCCTCTGCATAATTCGTTATTGTTAGTTAGAGCCCTAGAGCCAATCATTTGATAATTGTATGGACTCATGTATATCATATTTTTGTATATTAATAAAGGCATTAGTTTTTGGTTATTATGCTTATTTGTATTAGTATCAGATAAAATAAGTATAGTAACGTCCTTGAGTAGAACATTCATACCTATATCAATCGATTAGTTGAATCGATAGTGAGATGATATAGGGAACACTACTCTAAATCATTCCTAGTCGAGTATTAACATTCAGGGACAATGTTAATACAATAAGACTAGCATGTAGGTCTGCTCGATGACTTGATCTCACAAGTCATGGATATAGAGATATCAAGCTGACACATGGGTATGCATTAGAGAATGTATACTGAATGACCCGCCATGAGAAAGTATCATGGATCGTTATATGAGTGTCATATACTTTCTCATGTGGCTATTAGTATGACTATTAGTCCTTAGACCTGAAGTCACCATGGATCCCTACATAAGGAGTTATGTACTTTAGTTTCGTCAAACGTCACCCGTAACAGGGTGGACTATAAAGGCGATTACTGGGTATATAACAAATTATGCAGAGGGATGTGAGTGATGTAGATGGGATCTATCCCTCCTATATGACGGGACAGACATCGATATTCTTGATAGAGTGAGACCACGAAGTGTATGGCCATACCCAAATGAGTCAATATGAGATATTGAGCTCATTTGATTGAGTGAGTCTACTCAGAGTTCAAGATTTAGATTGGTCAGAGGATGACACGGTCTATGCCTCTGTACAAGTTTGATTTTTGGTTTTATGAAAACTAAAGTTTCTGTAATTTTTCTGTAAAATTATGATTTTATAGTTTTTATGGGTAATTTTTCCGTAGAAGCGAAGCACAAGTGTCTCGGCACTTGTAGGCTTCGGCTACCGGAAAGATTTTTCCAAAACGGCTTCGTTTTGCCCCAAATCCGTTTGGGACAGCGGGCTTGGGTGCCATTAGATCACAAAGGAGCAACTCACGATGGTTAGATCGTGGGTAGGGGTACTGCCCCTAACCCCGCAAGGGGATTTGCTCCGCGATTGCACCCGAAATCGCTAAAAACGAACCCGCCGGGAAGATTTTTCCCAAACGGCAACGTCTTGGCCCAAATCGTTTTGGGACAGCGGGTTTAGGCGCTGTTGGATCGCAAAGGAACCCTCGCGATGGTTAGATCGCGGGCGCTGCCCTGGCCCCGCAAGGAGATCCGATTGCGCCCGAAACCGCTAAACGGGACCGCCGAAATTTTACTCGTAAAATTGTAAAAATAAATTTTAAAATTATAGAAAATTATGAAAATATATAATTTTGAATTATATATTAATTTTGTGATAGTCATGGCCCAAAACCCAATATGATTGGTTGTGTTGTAATTCATAATATGACCTGCGTGTCGTTATATGTTTGTTTTTTTCACGACCTGCGCGTCGTGCCTTCTCTTATATTCTTGTTGTAAATTAGATTTAGACTCAAATGTAACTCGAGTTTCAAATTGTAATGTACAAATTGGAGCGGTGGAGGGTCCACACGAGACGGAGTTCCGAGGCAGGCACGAACAACACAAGGTGGTCAAAGGGAGGAGCTTGGAGAAGCTGTTGACCCTAGGTTGACCATTCGATCTTCTCATTGGCTTGAGAAGATCGTAGTAGGGCCATGACTAAATCACAAATATATTAATTAGTTAATTGCTTATGTATATGATGCATGTTTAATAAGTAATTAATTAATTAGTGTCTTATGATTAGATTAGATCTAAGTCGTGCACATGATGCACCCTTGCGATTAGATTAGATCTAAGTCGTGCACAAGATGCATCCTTTTCGATTAGATTAGATCTCGATCGAACCAACTCTAAATGCCTAACCATGCCGTGATACCTATCACTACCTCGATCACATGTATCGTTGAATCTGCCAAAGCAGAGCAATACATATTATCTTGG
Organism: Zingiber officinale; assembly: GCF_018446385.1. NCBI lineage: Eukaryota > Viridiplantae > Streptophyta > Magnoliopsida > Zingiberales > Zingiberaceae > Zingiber > Zingiber officinale. The sequence goes on from NC_056000.1 coordinate 93,432,257, forward strand.
TAGGGTACGGAGGGACAATCTTGGTCCCGCCTATCAACGCATGGATGAATACAAACTCAATTAGATTGAGTATTCCTAGTTACTCGGTTGGATCGAGTCAACTATAGGCATTATTCCAACGGTTGGAAAAGATAGGTCAAAATCACATCTATATTAACTCTCGGGCGTATTAGCCAAAGCTAACTCGAGTTTTAATATAAATGCGGATATTGATTCTATAAACAAGAGTTGCATAGAGATGTAATTGGTAATCGTTACCTACCGATCATAGGCGTATTAGCCAAAGCTAACTCAAGGGTTAGTATGATGTGGATCTTGTCCCACAAGAATTATAGAATTCAGTGGGAGCATCATTTAATTAAAGGCCTAATTAAATGATTTTAAAAGAATATGATATTTATTTCTGCAAATATTTCTGTTGTAGAATAACCATGACGTCGAATACGAACTCTTTCTCTCTGCGTTCTGTCCTTAAGAAGGACAAGCTCAACGGAGCAAATTTCCTGGACTGAGAATAGTTCTTACTCAAGAACGTAAACTGTACGTTCTGGAGCAGCCCATTCCGGAGGCTCCTCCTGCCACTGCCACGCGAGCTGACCGGGATGCTTTCAAGAAGCATCAAGATGACGCATTAGATGTGTCCTGTCTTATGCTCACAACCATGAACTCTGAGCTTCAGAAGTAACATGAGTTGATGAGCGCTTACGATATGGTTGAACATCTTTGTCACCTATATCAAGGACAAGCAAGGCACTGGAAGAGGAACTCCAAAGAATACCTGGAAGATCTTACGAAGAAGAGAAATAAGATTTCTACTTTAGGTATACATGTTATAGAAGTCAACCTCTCTATTTCTTCATCGTGGGTATTAGATACCGGATGTGCTTCGCACATTTGTACTAATGTACAAGCGCTGAGAAATAGCAGGGCGTTGACGAAGGGTGAGATAGACCTACGAGTAGGCAATAGAGCACGAGTTGCTGCTATTGCTGTAGGAACTTATCATCTATCTCTTCCCTCTGGGCTTGTACTAGAATTAGATGATTGTTGTTATGTGCCTGCCTTGACTAAGAACATAATTTCAGTTTCTTGTTTGGACAAGAAAGGATTCTCGTTTATAATAAAGAACAAATGTTGTTCTATCTATTTAAACGATATGTTCTATTATAGTGCACCTCTAATAAACGGACTCTATATTCTAGACCTTGAGAGCCCTATCTATAACATAAATACCAAGAGGTTCAAGTCAAATGACATGAACCAAACCTACCTCTGGCACTGTCGCTTAGGTCATATAAATGACAAGCGCTTATCTCAGCTCCATAAGGATGGTTTGCTGGACTCATTTGTTTTTGAATCATATGAGATATGCGAGTCATGCCTACGAGGCAAGATGACCAAGACTCCCTTTAGTGGGCACAGAGAGGATTTGTTAGGACTCATACATAGTGATGTATGTGGCCCTTTCAATGTCGCTAGAGGCGGTTATAGGTACTTCATCACATTTACTGATGTAGATACGGTTATGTGTACTAATGACACAAGTCCGAATCCTTTGAAAAGTTCAAAGAATTCAAGAATAAAGTACAAGAGTATTAAAATACTTGATCCGATCGAGGTGGAGAATACCTTAGCCATGTGTTCCGTGACTATCTAGGCGAGTGTGGATTCTATCCCAACTCACTCCTCTGGAACACCACGGTGGAATGGTGTATCCGAACGGAGGCGTACCTTATTAGATATGGTACGATCTATGATGAGTCACGATCTTCCGACATATCTTTGGGGATATGCTCTAGACGCAGCTTTCATACTCAACCGAGTTCCATCAAAGGCCGTGATAAAGACACCATATAGGATATGGATGGGAGAGATGCCGGTGTCTTTCATGAGGATTTGGGGTTGTGAGGCTTACGTTCGAATTTCATCGGATATCCCAAGGAAACTAAGGGATATTACTTCTACATTCCAGTCAGCACAAGGTGGTTGTGGCAAAAACTGGGGTCTTTCTAGAAAGGGACTTTGTTTCTAGAAAGACTAGTGGAGCGTTCGATCTTGAAGAAGTTCAAGAAACGAACAATACATGATGCCTTGATGGAAATTGAACTGGAACCACAAAGTGTTGTGGATGATGTTCCACAAGGAGTTGAGGAACAACAACCGTTCAAGTAGACATTCCTCTTCGCAGGTCTGATAGGTGAGAGATACTCATTTCTCTTGTCTGACCATGATGACATTGTGCTCATAGAAGATGAGCCTATCACCTATCAGGAAGCTGTGATGAGACCAGATTCCGAGAAATGGGTAGAGGCCATGAGATCCGAAATGGAATCCATGTACACCAACCAAGTATGGACTTTGGTTGATCTACCTGAAGGGGTAAACCCATTGGGTATAAGTGGGTCTTTAATAGAAAGACTGACATAGATGGACTTATCTATAAGGGTCACTTGGTAGCTAAAGGTTTCAAGCAGATTCATGGTATTAACTATGATGAAACCTTTTCTCCAGTAGCGATGTTTAAGTCCATTCGGATCATGCTTGCTATTGCAACCTACCATGACTATGAGATATGGCAGATGGATGTCAAAACCGCGTTTCTGAATGGAAACCTACTCGAGGATGTGTACATGACACAACCTGAGGGTTTTGTAGATCCACAGCATACTAGTAGAGTATGCAAGCTGCATAGGTCCATTTATGGATTAAAGCAAGCTTCTCGGAGCTGGAATCTTTGATTCGATGATGCGATCAAACAGTTTGGTTTCATCAAGAACGAAGATGAGCCTTGTGTCTACAAGAAGGTTGTAGGGGACATAGTTGTCTTCCTCATATTGTATGTGGATGACATACTACTCATTGGGAAGGACATCCCTATGCTTCAGTCTGTCAAGACCTGGCTAGGGAGTTGCTTCTCAATGAAGGACTTAGGTGAGGCATCCCGCATTCTAGGGATACAAATCTATAGAGATAGATCTAAGAGATTGCTTGGCCTAAGTCAGAGTACATACATTGACAAGGTACTCCTTCGGTTTGCCATGCAGAACTCCAAGAAGGGATTTCTGCCGATGTCACATGGCGTGAGTCTTTCGAAGACTCAAAGTCCCTCTTCTAGAGAGGAGAGAGACCGCATGGATCAGATCCCTTATGCCTCAGCCATAGGATCGATCATGTACGCCATGCTATGTACTCGACCTGATGTCTCGTATGCTTTGAGCATGACGAGCAGATACCAGTCAGATCCAGGTGAAAGTCACTGGATAGCGGTCAAGAATATTCTTAAGTACTTAAGAAGGACTAAAGAATATTTCTTGATATATGGAGGCAATGATGAGCTAGTTGTAAAGGGTTACAGTGATGCTAGCTTCTGATGACTATCTTACTTTTGTTCGCTACTTGGCATAGGTTTTTGTTTGAAAAGTTGGATGTCAAATAAATTAAGGTATGATTGGTTAGATTCTCTCACTACTTGGCATAGGTTATTATTGCTGCATCAGAGGCAGCAAAGGAGGCAGTTTGGATCCGCAAGTTCATCATGAACTTGGGGTGGTTCCTAACATCGCCGACCAGTTGAGCTCTATTGTGACAACAATGGAGCTATAGCACTGGCGAAGGAACCTAGATATACTACGGCGCTTCCATCTCATTCGAGAGATTATCGATAGAGGAGATGTGAAGATTGCAGAGTACCTACAGAGACTAACATCGCAGATCCCTTGACCAAGGCTTTGGCACAGAGAAAGCATGATGGTCACACTAGGTCATTAGGCCTTAGAGCCAATACTGATTGGCACTTGTGCTAGTGGGAGATTGTTAGTTAGAGCCCTAGAGCCAATCATTTGATGATTGTATGGACTCATTGTATCATATTCTTGTATATTAATAAAGGCATTGATTTTTGGTTATTATGCTTATTTGTATTAGTGTCAGTTAAAATAAGTATAGTAACGTCCTTGAGTAGAACGTTCATACCTATATCAATCGATTAGTTGAATCGATAGTGAGATGATATAGGGAACACTACTCTAAATCATTCCTAGTCGAGTATTAACATTCAGGGACAATATTAATACAATAAGACTAGCATGTAGGTCAACTCGATGACTTGATCTCACAAGTCATGGATATAGAGATATCAAGCTGACACATGGGTATGCATTAGAGAATGTATACTGAATGACCCGTCATGAGAAACTATCATGGATCGTTATATGAGTGTCATATACTTTCTCATGTGGTTATTAGTATGACTATTAGTCCTTAGACCTGAAGTCACCATGGATCCCTACATAAGTAGTTATGTACTTTAGTTTCATCAAACGTCACCCGTAACTGGGCGGACTATAAAGGCGATTACTGGGTATATAACAAATTATGCAGAGTGATATGAGTGATGTAGATGGGATCTATCCCTCCTATATGACGGGAGAGACATCGATATTCTTGATAGAGTGAGACCACGAAGTGTATGGCCATACCCAAATGAGTCAATATGAGATATTGAGCTCATTTGATTGAGTGAGTCTACTCGGAGTTCAAGATTTAGATTGGTCAGAGGATGACACGGTCTATGCCTCACATTGATCAATCTAGATGTCTAGGATAGAAGGACACTTGTCACATATTGTGAGGAGTCACAATTAGTAGTCACAAGGTGATGTTGGATCTCAACATTTCTTGTAACTTGGGTAGCAATGATGTATTGCTAGATGCCGCTCATTGCTTATGTTTTTAAAGGAGTTTATAACATTGCCAACGTTACAAGAACCAATTGGGTCACCCACAAAGAACATGTGCATGGAGATTAGGTTCATATGATGAACCAATAGGATTAGATTCATATGATGAATCAAAGATTGGATTCAAATTAGACTTATTGAGTTAGACTCAATTAGATTCAATTGTTGAATGAGTCTAATTTAAATTTGATTCATGAGTCAATTTATATTAATGAATTGAGATTCATTAAATTAAAATTGACTTGAATCAAAGCTTGGATTTAACTCAACTAGGAAGAGCATTGGTCAAGTTTGACTTGACCAAATAGAGGTTGACACATCAAGTTTTGACTTGATGAATTGACACATCATGAGGATGACTCATCCTACATTGCATGCCACATCATCCCCTTATATAATAATGGTGTGCCACCTCATGAATGTGGTCGGCCACATTAATGTGGGGGTTACACATGTGGTGGCCGGCCACACTAAGTGAGGAGAGGGTTTCATTTGGTGGCAATTGAATGGTGTTCAATGCTTCTTCTTCCTTGGGTGCTTCTCCCTCTCTCTAGCTTGCTGATGGTCGTGGCTTCATGGTGGAGAAGAAGTGAGAGTTGATTCCAAGCAACTAGGTGGTGTGAAGGTCACAAAAGGAGAGTACCTAGAGGAGTGTATGAGTTCCTTTTTCCCTTCTCTCCTTTCTCACCTTTTAGATCCAATCCGAGAGCCCTAGAAAGTGCTAGCACACTTGTGGGTTCTCCTCTCCATCTTTGAGTGGTAGAAGACCACTCCTTGTTCGTGTGGATACCGCTAGAGGACCATTCGCTTGACGGTCTCAAGATCCGGCTACCTTTGGATGTTGCGGGATTGCGAAGGGCACGCATCAAGGGTAAATGTTTTTCCCTCATAGATCTAAGAGTCGATCGTGTTTTAAACTCGTACTCGTATTTTTCGTTCGGTTTTACCTTGCACGAGATCCGTGGCTTGGGCGATTCAGGGTTTCCGCGACGCGAAAAGCGGTTTCCACGGCCCGAAAAACCCAACAGTTATATACCCAGTAATCGCCTTTATAGTCCACCCAATTACGGGTGACGTTTGACGAAACCAAAGTACATAACTCCTTATGTAGGGAACCATGGTGACTTCAGGTCTAAGGACTAATAGTCATACTAATAGTCACATGAGAAAGTATATGACACTCATATAACGATCCATGATACTTTCTCATGGCGGGTCATTTAGTATACATTCTCCAATGCATACCCATGTGTCAACTTGATATCTTCATATCCATGACTTGTGAGATCAAGTCATCGAGTTGACCTACATGCTAGTCTTATTGCATTAACATTGTCCCTGAATGTTAATACTCGACTAGGAATGATTTAGAGTAGTGTTCCCTATATCATCTCACTATCGGTTCAACCAATCGATTGATATAGGTAAAAACCTTCTACTCAAGGACGTTATTATACTTAGTTTATTTGGCACCAATACAAGTAAGTATAATAACCAAAAACTAAATGCCTTTATTTATATAGAATATGATACAACAAGTCCAAAATACAATCATCAAATGATTGGCTCTAGGGCTCTAGCTAACAATCTCCCACTAGCACTAGTGCCAATCAGTGTAGGCTCTAAGCCTCAATGACCTAGTGTGACCATCATGCTTCCTCTGTGCCAAAGCCTTGGTCAAGGGATCTGCGATGTTAGCCTCTAGGTATACTCTGCAAATCTTCACATCTCTCTCTCGATAATCTCGAATGAGATGGAAGCCGTAGTATGTGTTTGGTCCCTTCGCCTGTGCATAGCTCCATTGTTGTCACAATAGAGCTCAATGGGGTCAACAATGCTAGAACCACCCCAAGTTCGATGATGAACTATGGATCCAAGCGCTCCTTCTGGCGCCTCCGATGCACGAATGTACATTGTAAAATCATGCGTGTCCCTGGTCTCAACTCTTCCACCAACACCACCATTAATGCAAAACACGAACCCCGATTGCGATCTATAGTCATCCTGGTCGGGTCTGGAAGCTAGCATCACCGTAACCCTTTACAGCTAGCTCATCATTGCCTCTATATATCAAGAAATATTCTTTAGTCCTTCTTAAGTACTTAAAAATATTCTTGACCGCTATCCAATGACTTTCACCGGATCCGACTGGTATCTGCTCGTCATGCTCAAAGCATACGAGACATCAGTCGAATACATAGCATGACGCATATGATCAATCCTATGGCTGAGGCATAAGGATCTGATCCATCCGGTCTCTCTCCTTATTAGAAGAGGGACCTTGAGTCTTCGAAGACTCACGCCATGTGACATCGGCAGAATCCCTTCTTGGAGTTCGCATGGCAAACCGAAGGAGTACCCAATATATGTACTCTGTCTTAGGCCAAACAATCTCTTAGACTATCTCTATAGATCATCCCAGAATGCGGATGTCTCACCTAAGTCCTTCATTGAGAAGCAACTCCTAGCCATGTCTTGACGATGAAGCATAGGGATGTCTTTCCCAATGAGTAGTATGTCATACAATATGAGGAAGACAACTATGTCCTACAATCTTCTTGTAGACACAAGGTTCATCATCGCTCTTGATGAAACCAAACTATTTGATTACATCATCGAATCAAGATTCCAGCTCCGAGAAGCTTGCTTTAGTCCATAAATGGACCTATGCATGCATACCGCTAGTATGTTGTGGATCTACAAACCCTTAGGTTGTGTCATGTACACATCCTCGAGTAGGTTTCATTCGAAACGCGTTCGACATCCATCCGCCATATCTCATAGTCATGGTAGGTCGGCAGAAGCATGATCCGAATGGACTTAAACATCGCTACTGGAGAAAAGGTTTCATCATATTCAATACCATGAATCTGCTTGAAACCTTTAGCTACCAAGCGACCCTTATAGATAAGTCCATCCATGTCAGTCTTTCTCTTAAAGACCCACTTACACCCAATGGGTTTGACCCCTTCAGGTGGATCAACCAAAGTCCATACTTGGTTGGTGTACATGGATTCCATCTCGGATCTCATGGCCTCTAGCCATTTCTCAGAATCTAGTCTCATCACAGCTTCCTGATAGGTGGTAGGCTCATCCTCTATGAGCACAATGTCATCATGGTCAGACAAGAGAAATAAGTATCTCTTAAGCTGACGACGTACCCTATCAGACCTGCGAAGAGGTATGTCTACTTGAACTGGTTGTTGTTCCTCAACTCTTTGTGGAACAACATCATCCAAAACACTTTGTGGTTCCAGTTCAACTTCCATCGAGGCTTTAGTGCTAGGATCCACATCTTGAACTTCTTCAAGATCGAATGTACTCCCACTAGTCTTTCTAGAAACAAAGTCTCTTTCTAGAAAGACTCTAGTCTTTGCCACAACTATCTTGTGCTAACTGGGAATGTAGAAGTAATATCCCTTAGTTTCCTTGGGATATCTAATAAAATAGCACTTGTCAGATTTGGGTCCTAACATGTCTGAGACTTGACGTCTAACGTAAGCCTCACAACCCCAAATCCTCATGAAAAACACCTGGGCATCTCTCCCAGTCCATATCCTATATGGTGTCTTTATCACGACCTTGGATTGAACTCGGTTGAGTATAAAAGTCGTCGTGTCTAGAGCATAACCCCAAAGGTATGTCGGAAGATCTGTGTGACTCATCATAGATCGTACCATATCTAATAGGGTACGATTCCTCCTTTCGGATACACCATTCCATTGTGGTGTTCCTGGAGGAGTGAGTTGGGATAGAATCCCACACTATGTTAGTTAGAGCCCTAGAGCCAATCATTTGATGATTGTATGGACTCATGTATATCATATTCTTGTATATTAATAAAGGCATTTGTTTGGTTATTATACTTATTTATATTAGTGCCAAATAGACTAAGTATAATAGCGTGCTTGAGTAGAAGGTTCATACCTATATCAATCGATTAGTTGAATCGATAGTGAGATGATATAGGGAACACTACTCTAAATCATTCCTAGTCGAGTATTAGCATTCAGGGACAATGTTAATACAATAAGACTAGCATGTAGGTCAGCTCAATGACTTGATCTCACAAGTCATGGATATAGAGATATCAAGCTGACACATGGGTATGCATTAGAGAATATATACTGAATGACCCGCCATGAGAAAGTATCATGGATCGTTATATGAGTGTCATATACTTTCTCATGTGGCTATTAGTATGACTATTAGTCCTTAGACCTGAAGTCACCATGGATCCCTACATAAGGAGTTGTGTACTTTAGTTTCGTCAAACGCGTCACCGCGGGTGGACTATAAAGGCGATTACTGGGTATGTAACAAACTATGCGGAGGGATGTGAGTGATGTAGATGGAATCTATCCCTCCCATATGACGGGAGCGACATCGGTATTCTTGATAGAGTGAGACCACTAAGTGCATGGCCATGCCCAAATGAGTCAACATAAGATGTTGAGCTCATTTGATCGAGTGAGTCTACTTGGAGTTCAAGATTTAGATTGATTAGAGGATGACACGGTCTATGCCTCACATTGATCAATCTAGATGTCTAGGATAGAAGGACAATGTCACATATTTTGTGAGGAGTCACAATTGGTAGTCACAAGGTGATGTCGGATCTAGACATTCTTGTAACTTGGGTAGTAATGATGTGTTGCTAGATACCGCTCATTACTTATGCTCCTAAATGGGTTTAGGGCATTGCCAACGTTACAAGAACCTATAGGGTCACACACTAAGGACAATTAGATGGAGATTTGGTTCATATGATGAACCAAGAGGATTAGATTCATTTGATGAATCATATTCGATTAAGAGTAATCCAAATTTGGCTAATTGAGTTGGACTCAAGTTGATTCATGTATTTAATGAGTCTAACTTAGATTATGACTCATTAAATCAACTTAATTTAATGAATTAGATTCATTATATTAAGTTGGCTTGAATTATATGGTTGGATTAGATCAACCATGAGAAGATTTGATCAAGTTTGACTTGATTTGAGAGGAAGAGAAAAAGTCATGTTTGACTTGACTTTTTGCCACATCACTAGTGAGTTGGCAAGATGTGGACCAATAGGATTGCTCCACATCATCAATGTGTGCCACCTCATGGAGGTTACAAGCCTCCATAGCATTTAATGTGGCCGGCCCACATTAAATGAGGAGGTTACACTTGTTGCCATGTCATTGAGTGAGGTGGCAAGATGTGGACCAATAGTGTTGATCCACATCATCCTAGAGTGCCACCTCATGGGGTTACAACTCTTAATGGTCTCCACATTAATTGGAATTAATGTGGGGAGTTACACCTCCAAGATGTGGCCGGCCACTCTAGTGGGGAATGAAAATATTCATTTTTCATTCAAGTGTGATTAAGTCATCTTCTTCCTCTAGAGCTCTCTCTTCTCCCTCTCCTCCTCTCTTGGCTGAACAAGACAAGGTGCTAGCACACCTTTGTTTGGTCTTCTCCATCAAGGATTGTTCGTGTGGATACTTCTAGAGGACCGTACACTTGACGGTCTAGAGATCCGACACCTTGGACGAGCGGGAACGCGAAAGGCACGCTTCGAAGGTATAACCCTTATCTAGTGTAGATCTAAAGGTTTTACAAACTCGTACAAGAAAAGGTTTTTCGAAAAGTTTTTGTTTACGAATCTTTGCACGGATCTACGGCTTTGGGTGACTCGGGGTTTCCGCGACGCGAAAAAGCGGTTTTCGCGGCCCGAAGAACCCAACACACTCAGCTAGATAGTCACGGAACTCATGGCTAAGGTATTCTCCACCTCGATCGGATCGAAGTATCTTAATACTCTTGCCAAGCTGGTTCTGTACTTCATTCTTGAATTCTTTGAACTTTTCAAAGGATTCTTGCTTATGTGTCATCAAGTACACATAACCATATCTACTGAAGTCATCAGTAAATGTGATGAAGTATCTATAACCGCCTCTAGCAGCAACATTGAAAGGGCCACATACATCACTATGTATGAGTCCTAACAAATCAGTTGCTCTCTCGCTATGCCCAGTAAAGAGAGTCTTGGTCATCTTGCCTCGTAGGCATGACTCGCATATCTCATATGATTCAAAATCAAATGAATCCAACAAACCATCCTTATGGAGCTGGGATAAGCGCTTGTCATTTATATGACCTAAGCGACAGTGCCAGAGGTAGGTTTGGTTCATGTCATTTGACTTGAACCTCTTGGTATTTATGTTATAGATAGGGTTCTCAAGGTCTAGAATATAGAGTCCGTTTATCAGAGGTGTGTTAGTTAGAGCCCTAGAGCCAATCATTTGATGATTGTATGGACTCATGTATATCATATTCTTGTATATTAATAAAGGCATTTGTTTGGTTATTATACTTATTTATATTAGTGCCAAATAGACTAAGTATAATAGCGTCCTTGAGTAGAAGGTTCATACCTATATCAATCGATTAGTTGAATCGATAGTGAGATGATATAGGGAACACTACTCTAAATCATTCCTAGTCGAGTATTAGCATTCAGGGACAATGTTAATACAATAAGACTAGCATGTAGGTCAGCTCGATGACTTGATCTCACAAGTCATGGATATAGAGATATCAAGCTGACACATGGGTATGCATTAGAGAATGTATATTGAATGACCCGCCATGAGAAAGTATCATGGATCGTTATATGAGTGTCATATACTTTATCATGTGGCTATTAGTATGACTACTAGTCCTTAGACCTGAAGTCACCATGGATCCCTACATAAGGAGTTATGTACTTTAGTTTCGTCAAACGTCACCCGTAACTGGGTGGACTATAAAGGCGATTACTGGGTATATAACGAATTATGCAGAGGGATGTGAGTGATGTAGATGGGATCTATCCCTCCCATATGACGGGAGCGACATCGCTATTCTTGATAGAGTGAGACCACTAAGTGCATGGCCATGCCCAAATGAGTCAACATTAGATGTTGAGCTCATTTGATCGAGTGAGTCTACTTGGAGTTCAAGATTTAGATTGATTAGAGGATGACACGGTCTATGTCTCATATTGATCAATCTAGATGTCTAGGATAGAAGGACACTTGTCATTATTTTGTGAGTAGTCACAATTGGTAGTCACAAGGTGATGTCGGATCTCGACATTCTTGTAACTTGGGTAGTAATGATGTGTTGCTAGATACCGCTCATTACTTATGCTCCTAAATGGGTTTAGGGCATTGCCAACGTTACAAGAACCTATAGGGTCACACACTTAGGACAATTAGGTGGAGATTAGGTTCATATGATGAACCAAGAGGATTAGATTCATTTGATGAATCAAATTGGATTAAGAGTAATCCTAATTGGGCTAACTTGAGTTCGACTCAAGTTGATTCATGTGTTAAATGAGTCTAATTTAGATTTTGACTCATTGAATCAATTTAATTTAATGAATTAGATTCATTATATTAAGTTGGCTCGAATCAAATGGTTGGATTAGATCCACCATGGTAGAGATGGAGTCAAGTTTGACTTGACTTGAGAAGGAAGACCAAAGGTCAATTTTGACTTGACCTTTTTGCCACCTCATTGGTGAGTTGGCATTAGGTGGACCAATAATGATGTTCCACATCATCATGGGTGCCACCTCATGGAAGTAACAAAGCCACTCTCTTAATGGTTTCATATTAATTACAATTAATGCAATTAATGTGATTTTATGGTTTCATATTAATTGCAATTAATGCAATTAATGTGAATTTTGAAATGTGGCCGGCCACTTTGTTTTTGGGTGAAAAAATTCATTTTTCATTCACTTGTGTGCATCTTCCTCCTTCTCCCTCTCAAGCTCTCCCTCTCCCTCTCCTCCCTTGGCCGAACCACATAGGTGCTAGCACACCTTGGTTTTTGGTCATCTCCATCTAGTGTGTCCGTGTGGATACTTCTAGAGGACCGGCGCTTGACGGTCTTGAGATCCGGCATCATTTGGACGAGCGGGAACGCGAAGGGCATCGCATCAAGGGTAATCATTTTTCCTCATAGATCTAAGTAGTAGATCGGTTTTTGAACTTGTACAAGAAATAGTTTTTAATTTTATACGAATCTTGCGGATCTACACGGCTTTGGGTCCTTCGTCAAGGCGGTTTCAGCTTTTGCCTCGAAGAACCCAAGGTATCGAGCCACTTGCAAAGACTTATGAGTTAGTTTTTGGTTTTGGAAAACAAAAAGCTTCTGTGATTTTCTGTAAAATTCAATTTATGTTTTTATGGGTAATTTTCTTATAGCGGCTACAAGTGTCTCCAGACTTGTAGGGCCATCGGAAGAATTTTCCAAGCTGCTTTTTCGACCCAAAATCTTTGGGACAGTGGACTCGGTGCCTTTAGATTGCAACGGAGCAACTCACGATGGTTAGATCGTGGTAGCGCTGCCCTAACCCCGCAAGGGGACCGCGATCGCACCCGAAATCGCTTAAAACGAACCCGTCGGAAGATTTTTCCAAACGGTAATGTCTCGGCCCAAATCGTTTTGGGACAGCGGGTTTAGGCGCTGTTGGATCGCAAAGAAACCCTCGCGATGGTTAGATCGTGGGTAGGCTGGCGCCGGCCTCGCAGGGGATCCGCAGCGATTAACCGCTAAACGGGACCCCGGAAATTTTACTTGTAAAATTGTAAAATTAATTTTAAAATTATAGAAAATTATGAAAATATATAATTTTGAATTATATATATTAATTTGTGATAGTCATGGCCCAAAGCCCAATATGATTGGTTGTGTTGTAATTCATAATACGGCCTGCGTGATGTGCGTGTTGTATTTATTTTATTATTCGCGACCTGCGCGTCTTTCTCTCTTTTATTCTTGTTGTAAATTAGATTTAGACTCGAATGTAACTCGAGTTTCAAATTGTAATGTACAAATTGGAGCGATGGAGGGTCCACACGAGACGGAGTTGAGGAGCGGTGCACAACACAAGGTGGTCAAGGAGGCGCTGGAGAAGTGACCCTAGGTTGACCAATCGATCTTCTCATTGGCTTGAGAAGATCGTAGTAGGGCCATGACTAAATCACAAATAGATTAATTAATTAATTATTATGTATTTGATGCATGTTTAATAATTAATTAATTAATTAGTGCCTTAACGATTAGATTAGATCTAAGTCGTTCACATGATGCACCCATGCGATTAGATTAGATCTTAGTCATGCACAAGATGCATCCTTCTCGATTAGATTAGATCTAGATCGAACCAACTCAAAATGCCTAACCGTGCCGTGATACCTATCACTACCTCGATCACATGTTTTGTTGAATCTGCCAAAGCAGAGCAATACATATTATCTTGGTAGATGGTAGGGGACAATCTTGGTCCCGCCTATCAACGCATGGATGAATACAAACTCAATTAGATTGAGTATTCCTAGTTACTCGGTTGGATCGAGTCAACTATAGGCATTATTCCAACGGTTGGAAAATAATAGGTCAAAATCACATCTATATTAACTCTCGGGCGTATTAGCCAAAGCTAACTCGAGTTTTAATATAAATGCGGGTATTGATTCTATAAACAAGAGTTGCATAGAGATGTAATTGGTAATCGTTACCTACCGATCATACTAAGCCTTGGGCGTATTAGCCAAAGCTAACTCAAGGGTTAGTATGATGTGGATCTTGTCCCACAAGAATTATAGAATTCAGTGGGAGCATCATTTAATTAAAGGCCTAATTAGATGATTTAAAAGAATATGATATTTATTTCTGCAAATTTTCTGTTGTAGATAACCATGACGTCGAATACGAACTTTTTCTCTCTGCGTTCTGTCCTTAAGAAGGATAAGCTCAACGGAGCAAATTTCCTGGACTGGTACAGGAACTTGAGAATAGTTCTCACCCAAGAACGTAAACTGTACGTTCTGGAGCAGCCCATTCCGGAGGCTCCTCCTGCCACTGCCACGCGAGCAGACCGAGAAGCTTACAAGAAGCATCAAGATGACGCATTAGATGTGTCTTGTCTTATGCTCGCAACCATGAACTCTGAGCTTCAGAAGCAACATGAGTTGATGAGAGCTTACGATATGGTTGAACATCTTTGTCACCTATATCAAGGACAAGCAAGGCACTGGAAGAGGAACTCCAAAGAATACCTGGAAGATCTTAAGAAGAAGAGAAATAAGATTTCTACTTCAGGTATAAATGTTATAGAAGTCAACCTCTCTATTTCTTCATCGTGGGTATTAGATACCGGATGTGCTTCGCACATTTGTACTAATGTACAAGCGCTGAGGAATAGCAGGGCATTGACGAAGGGTGAGATAGACCTACGAGTAGGCAATGGAGCACGGGTTGCTGCTGTTGCTGTAGGAACTTATCAGCTATCTCTGCCCTCTGGGCTTGTACTAGATTTAGATGATTGTTGTTATGTGCCTGCTCTTACTAAGAACATAGTTTCAGTTTCTTGTTTAGACAAGAAAGGATACTCTTTTATAATAAAAGACAAATGTTGTTCTGTTTATTTGAAAGATATGTTCTATTGTAGTGCACTACTAATAAACGGACTTTATATTCTAGACCTTGAGAGCCCTATCTATAACATTAGTACCAAGAGGTTCAAGTCAAATGACATGAACCAAACATACCTCTGGCACTGTCGCTTAGGTCATATAAATGACAAGCGCTTATCCCAGCTCCATAAGGATGGTTTGCTGGACTCATTTGATTTAGAATCATATGAGATATGCGAGTCATGCCTACGAGGCAAGATGACCAAGACCCCTTTAGTGGGCATAGCGAGAGAGCAACTGATTTGTAAGGACAAATACATAATGAAGTATGTGACACATTCAATGTTGCCATTAGAGGCGGTTATAGATACTTCATCACATTTATTGATGATTTTAGTAGATACGGTTATGTGTACTTGATGACACATAAGTCTGAATCCTTTGAAAAGTTCAAAGAATTCAAGAATGAAGTACAGAAACTTGGCAAGAGTATTAAGGTACTTGATCAGATCGAGGTGGTGAATACTTAAGCCATGAGTTTCGTGACTACTTAGCTGAGTGTGAGAATTTTATCTCAACTCACTCCTCCTGGAACACAGTGGAATGGTGTATCCGAAAGGAGGAATCGTACCTTATTAGATATGGTACGATCTATGATGAGTCACATAGATTCCGACATATCTATGGGATATGCTCTAGACACGACCTTTCATACTCAACCGAGTTCCATCAAGGCCGTGATAAAGACACCATATAGGATATGGACCGGAGAGATGCCCGGTGTCTTTCATGAGGATTTGGGGTTGTGAGGCTTACGTTAGACGTCAACAAGTTAGGACTCAAATCCGACAAGTGCTATTTCATCGGATATCCCAAGGAAACTAAGGGATATTACTTCTACATTCCCAGTCACAAGGTAGTTGTGGCAAGACGGGGTCTTTCTAGAAAGGGATTTTGTTTCTAGAAAGACTCACGTTCGATCTTGAAGAAGTTCAAGATGCGAACAATAGCACCGATGCCTCGATGGAAATTGAATTGGAACCACAAAGTGTTGTGGATGATGTTGTTCCACAAGGAGTTGAGGAAACAACAACCGGTTCAAGTAGACATACCTCTTCGCAGTGTTAGTAGGGCGTCGCCGGCTTGACATCATTCTTGTCCGACCATGATGACATTGTGCTCATAGAGGATGAGCCTACCACCATCAAGAAGGCGTGATGAACCAGATTCGAGAAATGGCTAGAAGCCATGAGATCCGAGATAGAATCCATGTACACCAACCAAGTATGGACTTTGGTTGATCCAACAAGGGTAAAACCCATTGGGTGCAAGTGGGTCTTTAAGAGAAAGACCGCATGGATGGACTTATCTCAAGGGTCGCTTGGTAGCTAAAGGTTTCAGCGATTCATGGTATTGACTATGATGAAACTTTTCTCCGATGGCGATGTTTAAGTCCATTCGGATCATGCTTGCTATTGCGACCTACCATGACTATGAGATATGGATGGATGTCAAAACCGCGTTTACGAATGGAAACCTACTCGAGGATGTGTACATGACACAACCCGAGGGTTTTGTAGATCCACAGCATACTAGTAGAGTATGCAAGATGCATAGGTCCATTTATGGACTAAAGCAAGCTTCTCGGAGCTGGAATCTTCGATTCGATGATGCGATCAAACAGTTTGGTTTCATCAAGAATGAAGATGAGCCTTGTGTCTACAAGAAGGTTGTAGGGACATAGTTGTCTTCCTCATATTGTATGTGGATGACATACTACTCATTGGGAAGGACATCCCTATGCTTCATCTGTCAAGACATGGCTAGGGAGTTGCTTCTCAATGAAGGACTTAGGTGAGGCATCTCGTATTCTTGGGATACATATCTATAGAGATAGATCTAAGAGATTGCTTGGCCTAAGTCGAGTACATATATTGACAAGGTACTCCAAGAAGGGATTTCTGCCGATGTCACATGGCGTGAGTCTTCGAAGACTCAAGGTCCCTCTTCTAGAGAGGAGAGAGACCGCATGGATCAGATCCATTATGCCTGCCATAGGATCGATCATGTACGCCAGGCTATGTCGACCCGATGTCTCGTATGCTTTGAGCATGACAAGCAGATACCAGATCGGTGAAAGTCACTGGATAGCGGTCAAGAATATTCTTAAGTACTTACGAAGGACTAAAGAAAATTTCTTGATATATGGAGGCAATGATGAGCTAACCGTAAAGGGTTACGGTGATGCCAGCTTTCAGGATGATTACCGATCGCAATCGGGGTTCGTATTTTGTATTAATGGTGGTGCTGTCAGCTGGAAGAGTTCGAAGCAGGATACAGTAGCTGATTCTACAGCTGGATCCGCAAGTTCATCACTGAACTTGGGGTGGTTCCTAGCATCGCTGACCCAGTTGAGCTCTATTGTGACAACAATGGAGCTATAGCCAGACGAAGGAACCTCGCTCACACTACGGCGCTTCCATCTCATTAGAGATTATCGATAGAGGAGATGTGAAGATTTGCAGTACCTTCAGAGGCTAACATCGCAGATCCCTTGACCAAGGCTTTGGCACAGAGGAAGCACGATGGTCACACTAGGTCTTTAGGCCTTAGAGCCTATCTTGATTGGCACTAGTGCTAGTGGGAGATTGTTAGTTAGAGCCTAGAGCCAATCATTTGATGATTGTATGGACTCATGTATATCATATTCTTGTATATTAATAAAGGCATTTGTTTGGTTATTATACTTATTTATATTAGTGCCAAATAGACTAAGTATAATAGCGTCCTTGAGTAGAAGGTTCATACCTATATCAATCGATTAGTTGAATCGATAGTGAGATGATATAGGGAACACTACTCTAAATCATTCCTAGTCGAGTATTAGTATTCAGGGACAATGTTAAAACAATAAGACTAGCATGTAGGTCAGCTCGATGACTTGATCTCACAAGTCATGGATATAGAGATATCAAGCTGACACATGGGTATGCATTAGAGAATGTATATTGAATGACCCGCCATGAGAAAGTATCATGGATCATTATATGAGTGTCATATACTTTCTCATGTGGCTATTAGTATGACTACTAGTCCTTAGACCTGAAGTCACCATGGATCCCTACATAAGGAGTTATGTACTTTAGTTTCGTCAAACGTCACCCGTAACTGGGTGGACTATAAAGGCGATTACTGGGTATGTAACGAATTATGCAGAGGGATGTGAGTGATGTAGATGGGATCTATCCCTCCCATATGACGGGAGCGACATCGCTATTCTTGATAGAGTGAGACCACTAAGCGCATGGTCTTGCCCAAATGAGTCAACATTTGATGTTGAGCTCATTTGATCGAGTGAGTCTAAGTTGGAGTTCAAGATTTAGATTGATTAGAGGATGACACAGTCTATGTCTCATATTGATCAATCTAGATGTCAAGGATAGAAGGACTGTAAAATACCGGAAAAATGACGATTTTTAATAAGGGGATTTTCCGAAATTTTTGGACATTTTTCGGGAATTTTTCGGAGCTCGTACGGACGAGTTGACGGGGATAAGAACGGGGTCCGGAAAAGCCTGTTTAGGCTACCCAGTTTTAATAAGGAAAAGTTTTATTTTTTTTCTTTTCCTTTTTCCTTTTTCTTTTTCTTTTTAATTTCTTTAAAACCTTCGTTTCTTCCCCCTCCTCACACCCGAGCCCGACGCCGTCTCCCTTCTTCCTCCTTGCCCTAACCGCCGGCGGCGGTTACTTCTCCCGAGCCTCTTCTCTTCTTCTCCAGCCCTGCCCAAGCGTCGGCGAGCGCAAGCTCGCCGCAAATCACCGCCGCCCGACCGCCTGCCCTAGCCACCCGACGTCGACCACAGAAGCCGACGCCGACCCAATCGCCGGTGCCCTAGCCTCTGCCCCGACTCCTGATTTCCTCTTCAGTGTGCCCTAGTATCTCCGCCACATCGCCGAGTCTCACATCTGTTGTACACTGCCGACTTCACTGCCGGCGCCGCCCGATTTCTGACCGCTCGTGTCTCCTCACTTCTTCGGCCATCTCTGCACGGACGCACCTCGGCAGAGCACCTCCTTCACTGATCTCTCTGTCAGTTTGATCGAGCCAGCACTGTGTGTTCAATTCACGTGCCCTAATTGATCAAAGGAGGTAAGCTAGTTTGAATTTCTCTTTGCTACCAATTTAGGTCACGGAATTGGAGAGGAAGTGGGACTGTGGTGTTTGTTGATCAGCAACAGTAGACTTAGTACACAGAAATGAGGGTTGTGAGTTGAAGGAAGAATTACCGTGAGTTTCTGTGTGCTGTGGATCAACAAACAATTGCTTGTTCAATGTTTTAGCAGCAAGCAACCTTCACCGTAATCTTTTGGATTGTGAATTAGGGTGAGGATTAGGTGTATTTGAGTTCTGTGGTAGATCTTGTTCTGAATTGGAGGGTTTAATTAGACGATCATGTGTATATTGATTATGTTTATGTGTTTTTAGTTTAGGGTTTTGCCCTAAATAGTTTTAGGAATTTTGTTTAGCTATTTATGTAAATTGTAGCTAAATAAAATATATTTATTTATATGTGACACAGGACTTTGACGCGAGACGAGTATCTCGGAGTCAGATCGGACCTTTCTATTTTCGGAAGCGGGTACTTTGACTTATGTCTTTTGATATGCATGATAATATGTTTAACATATAACAATAATTGTGTTATCTGTTTGTTTCGGTTGGTCGCTACATGATTAGTTACATGTTTGTTTATTTATGCTGCACTGCATGATATCTACCTTATCACATATGCTTTAGGTAGTGAACCAACCACATGCTATGATATGTTCTGGATCTAGGGTTTATTTGATACCCTATTTGATTGGTGTACCTTCTATTTGATACTTCTTCCAGTGGTACACACTTGTGTCTAGTTATATGGACTATGCCATGTTTTTAGTGTCATGCATCATGATTGCATGCTGTGCGATTGTCGGCTCCACTTTGGTTGAGCCCATCGCCAGTTACATGTACTGCACACACCACCCATGGATTAGTTGTATATCCGGAGTGTGGCGGTTCTGCTTTGGCTCCGTTGGTCTCGAGGACTCGGTGGTAGCCCCGTTCTGCTTGGCTCGTTGGCATTTAGTGTAGCGGAGTAGGCGCAGATGGTGGACTCTGTTTGGCTCCGTTGGTCGGAGACTAGCGTGGTAGCCGGCAGAGATATCCTCCCCGTCAGTATCTGGAGATGAGAGCATTGAGCTCCCCATTTATGATTTGGGGCGGAGGAGGGAGTACTCGACAAGATACCGTTCATCAGGAGCAGTGATGTCCGAGTGCACGGTCACCATATGCATTTATTGCATTTTATTGTTGTGATTGCTGCACTTATATGCTGCATTTGTATGGATGCATTTGATTGACATGCATACAGGATTATGATTTCTTCGGTCTGACGACCTGTTACCTTTGTACCTTGATCCCGGTTAGTACAGTTATCTCCTGATTTCGTTTCAGTTGCATTTATTCCTTCTCGTATTCAGGAGACTGTACGCATGATTAGTGTTGTATGCATATCAGTTGTACCTGCTGAGTGTTGGACTCACCCCGCCTCCATTGTTGATATTTTCAGGGTGAGGCTGTCCGGAGCAGTTCCAGTCGCTGGCCCCCCATATGCACGTAGAGCTAGTTCTCTATTAGTTCGTTATTGGTTTTATTCTGGCCTTTTTCTATATCAGACTTTGTTTTAGTATTGTCTTTGGATTTTTCCTATGAATATTGTATGGAGTGACACCTTTTGATGGATTTTTGATATGATATTGGATTTCATTTTTACTACGTGCCTGCCTGGACGGCAGAAGAGGTGAGTTCGTTGGATTTGAGCTTTACGAGTGTAGTGGAGTAGGGTGGATTTCGAGTCAGAGTCCTATTATTATTGATTACTATTATTAACTGCGTAATTGTGACAGCCAGAGGCTGAATATCTTTATAAACTGCGTGGTGTTTGTTTTTTATTTATTGTTATCATTCCAGCCGCCTGTGGCTGATGTATATGTGATATGTAGAAAGTTTCATATTGTCCGCCGTACAGGGGAGATGCTGCCGAAATTTCTTCGGACGTGACAATTTAGTGGTATCAGAGCAGGTATACGATACTTGCTGTGTGTTCTAGATTTATATGATCTTTGTTTTCGTATTATGGATATTTTGAATAATCTGATATCAGTTTATTGGGTATCAGCGCGCCAAAGTTTGGCGATATTTATTTGATTTCCGTGTGTTGGATTTTCGGATTTATCTGATACCAATTCATTGGTATCAGAGCAGGGTGCGATACCTGCGTTTGGTATTTTGGGATATTTTTATACTAGCCCTAGTTGCGAGACATATTGGTGTGGGCAGTTATTTTCGATTGCACGGATTTTTCCGTTTCGATTTTGTTATGGATTTCCGTTATTGATTTATATGGATTTCCAGTGTTGTTTTTCTCGTATGGAATTCTGAGGTCAATTTGGGGGCTGGACAGCGACAGAACATCTCCAGACAGCAATTAGGTATGGTGTCATTTTGGTAATTGTTTATACCTGTAGTAATATCTGTAATATAATTTAACAGATATGAGGCGATCTACGCGTATTGCTGCGAGACGTGGTGCTGGACGAGCACGTGCGAGGACTGCAGGATCTTTGGATATACCAGAGATGCCTACCGAGGCTGAGCCTGTCGGTCAGGGACAGACTCAGCATACTACGAGTGCGGCGGGCCTTCAGACTCCGATGGCTCCCTTAGAGGTGCCTACCTCAGCTGCACCGACAGTATCCACTGCTCCTGTATTTCCGGTACCACCAGGGATACCATTAGCATATCCGACACCAGCTCCAGCTCAGCCTACGGTGTATGCGCCTGCTACTGCATACCCGGCACCCGCACCAGCAGTACCGGTTACTCCTTATCCGGTACCACCCACCGTACCTCCAGTCGCCCCTACATATGCTCTACTCAGTAGTTCCGCCATCAGTACTACCTATAGGAGCAGTCCCAGTGGTTTTGCCCAGTGCTGCAGCGATGCACACTGACATAGTTACAGCACGAGCACGGATTCCAGTGTTGGCGAGTCGATGAAGAGTCGATTCACACTCTTCCGAGGAGACCGAGATCCGAGTGTGGCCTTGTCTTGGATTGAGACTATGGAGCGACCTTTTTCTATATGGCTTGCTCCGAGTGGGAGAAAGCGGAGCTGGCTGCTGATACATGGTGGCTCACCCATCGTTCCATCATCGGTGAGCAGAACATCATGATTTAGAGAGGCTTTTGAGAGCCGTTTCTTTCCCGAGCTTATCGGATGGCTCACGCAGATTTCCGAGTTTGCTACGAATAATCGGACGGTGATTGAGTATAATGCGAGTTTGAGATTGGCGATTTTGTCGAGCTAGTTCTTGAGGAGCACAGATGCAGTATCGCTTCATTCGGGGGCTGGATGGACATTTGCAACTAAGACTTGTCGGTCTTGGTATCACATCTTATGCGGAGATGTTGGGCAGAACCCTCATTATTGAGTCATCTCAGCAGAGAGTTTTTCCGGATAGGAAAAGGAAGCACCGAGTCGACATCCGGATGATCCAAGACCTCGAGCTACAGCACGGTCGGTATATCCGGGGATCACATAAACGAAATCTTCTTACGGCGTTCCGGTCTTCCCAAAGAAACCGAAAACAACCCAAATGACATTCGTTGTTTTGAGATGTGGGTCCGAGATCATATCATCTCACTTGCTCTAGGACGATCGGTTTTCTTTCATTGCAAACCGGACACCGAGTCGAGATTGTCCGAAGACTCGATATGACTTGGAGGATCGATCATGGAGGGACAACCAACGACCTCTGAACTTATCGAGGAGGGCGAAGAGCCCAACCTTTGCCCCGCCAAGTGCTTCACTGCGGCGCGACATTTGGTATGTTTGGACAGAGTATTCCGGTGCTTCCAGTAGCATCTCGTAGTTCTGCTCGGGACTTTATTATCCGATGCGGCGACGATGCGGACCTTAGCCTATAGGCGCAATCGATCACCATCCTCCTGGGCGCAGATCCTGCACCTCCTCGCCTCTCGCTCCCCGGTGTTACCTCCTCCTCCTCCGCCAGAGACTGGACGTGTTCATGCGATGACCAGAGAGGATGCGCAGCGAGCCGATGGATCCGTTTTCCGCGGTATGATTTCTATTTATGCCTTATCTGCAGATACACTGATAGATACTGATAGCTCGCATTCATTTATATCTCGCACTTTTATGCGGGAGGTTGGTAGATTACCCACTTTCAGACCCCAGCGATTGACTGTCTCCCTACCGTCTGGTGATTCATTGGACGTCACCCAGGAGGTCAGAGGTTGGCCGTTAGATTTTGGCAACCTAATACTTACAGTGGATCTTTTAGTATTAGAAATGGTCGATTTTGATATTATTCTTGGCATGGACTGTTTGTCAGCATATCATGCCACAGTTGATTGCTAGACGAGGGTGGTCACATTTCGACCTCCGAACCAACCCTCGTGGGATTTCACTGACATCAGAGACGACGGCTTATCGATCATTTCAGTGATACAGGCTCAGAAGTTGCTGTCACATGGCTGTCAGGGTTTTCTGTTATCTTTGATCAGTACTGAGGACAACAGCAGTTCGCAGCTCTCCGACGTTCCTGTAGTCCGGGAGTACCCAGATGTATTTCTAGAGGAGCTGCCAGGTTTGCCTCCCAGAAGGCCAGTGGAGTTCGCTATTGAGTTAATTCCGGGAACCGCACCGACATCTAAAGCTCCTTATCGCATGGCACCAAAAGAGTTGAACGAGCTGAAGGTTCAACTCCAGGAGCTTTTAGACCGGGGATTTATTCGCCCTAGTGTTTCCCCATGGGGTTCTCCGGTATTATTTGTCAAGAAAAAAGACGGCACCATGAGGTTATGTATTGACTACAGACAGCTGAATGCAGTGACCATTAGAAATAAATATCCCTTACCACGGATCGAGGATTTGTTTGATCAGCTCATAGGTACATCAGTGTATTCTAAGATTGATCTGCGATCCGGATATCATCAGCTGAGAGTCAGAGACTCAGATATTCAGAAGACAGCTTTCCGTACTCGATATGGCCATTATGAGTTTTTGGTAATGCCATTTGGGCTTACCAATGCTCCAGCGGTGTTTATGGACTTGATGAACCGCATCTTTCTGGAGTATCTGGATCAGTTTGTTATTGTTTTCATTGATGACATATTGGTCTACTCTCGTTCCGAGGAGGAGCACGTACAGCATCTTCGCATAGTTTTGGAGATTCTTCGACGACATCAGCTGTACGCGAAGTTCAGCAAGTGTGCGTTTTGGCTATCCTCAGTCGGTTTTCTGGGACACGTGGTTTCTAGTAGAGGTATTTCAGTTGATCCTCAGAAGATCGAGGCTGTCACCAGTTGGGAGCAGCCGAAGTCAGTGCAGGAGATCCGCAGTTTTCTGGGATTGGCTGGATATTACCGATGATTTGTCGAGGGTTTCTCGCGTATTGCTATGTCGCTGACACGCCTTACCAGGAAAGGCGTGAAGTTTACGTGGACTGAGGATTGCGAGACCAGCTTTCAGGAGCTGAAGCGGAGATTAGTGTCGGCTCCAGTTTTGGTTTTACCTTCTGGAGAGGATGGGTTTGTACTTTACACCGACGCGTCTCTTCAGGGTTTGGGTGCTGTTCTGATGCAGCACGGCAGAGTAGTCTCTTATGCTTCTCGTCAGTTGAAGGAGCATGAGAAGAACTACCCAGTTCATGACCTAGAGTTAGCTGCCATCATTTTTGCTCTAAAGCTATGGCGACATCATTTGTACGGTATTACATTTGAGATTCTTACTGATCATAAGAGTCTCAAATACATTTTCACTCAGAAGGAGCTTAATCTCCGACAGAGGAGATGGATGGAGTTCCTGAAGGACTACGATTGTACCATTAGCTACCACCCGGGGAAAGCTAATGTGGTTGCCGATGCACTCAGCAGGAAGTCCAGAGGGACTTTGGCTTGCCACCGGACTTCAGTCACAGACTTGGTTCAGGGTTTTTCCGAGTTAGACCTTGAGGCGAGGGGATCTGAGCAGGTACGTTACCATGGTTGCTCATCGTCGATCGTGACGAAGATCCGAGAGGCTCAGCCGGTGATCGATTGTCGGTTCATTGGCATCGGATAGCTTCCCAAAGAAACCGAGTTTACGAGACGAGGAGGTGTTATATACTTAGGCGATTATGCCTCGCTCATCCGGTCTTACAGAGCTACTTGTGAGGCTCACCGTTCTCGATTTGCGATCCATCCAGTGGAACGTATGTATCGAGATTTGAGGCGTTCCTACTGGTGGAGCGGTATGAAGAAAGACATCGCGATTTCGTAGCTAGATGTCTTGTCTGTCAGCAGGTGAAGGCTGAACACCAGAGATTACTTCTGCGGATTCCTATTCCCGAGTGGAAGTGGGATCACATTACCATGGACTTTGTGGTAGGATTGCCGAGGACACGACGAGGCCATGACGCGATTTGGGTAATCGTTGACCGATTAACCAAATCCGCGCACTTTTTAGCGATTCGGAGGACTGATCCCCTGGATCGATTAGCAGATTTGTATTGTCGGGAGATTATCAGACTACATGGTGTTCCGTTGAGTATTATTTCGGATAGAGACCCACGGTTTACGTCTCGTTTCTGGCAGAGTCTGCGGCACACAGCTCCGACTTAGTATAGCTTTCCATCCACAGACAGATGGACAGTCAGAGCGGACTATTCAGACTCTTGAGGACTTGCTGAGATCATGTGTTATGGATTTTGGAGGCAGTTGGGAGGACCATCTGCCGTTAGTAGAGTTTGCTTACAACAACAGCTTTCATTCGGCTATCCAGATGGCACCGTTTGAGGCGTTGTATGGTAGACCTTGTCGGACACCCGTCCTCTGGGATGAGGTTGGAGAGGCTCAGTTGTTGGGACCTCATAGAGTTCAGCAGGATGCGGAGTTGGTCCGTACTATCAGACGGAGGATGTCAGAGGCGCAGGACCACCAGAAGAGTTATGCTGATCGGAGACGCAGACCACTAGAGTTTTCTGTTGGTGACCATGTATTTCTGAGAGGGGTGAAGAGATTTGGCCTCAGAGGTAAGTTAGCTCCGCGGTATATTGGCCCTTTCGAGATCTTGGAGAGGATCGGAGCGGTAGCTTACCGACTGACACTACCACCGTCCTTGTCAGGCGTTCACGATGTATTCCACGTATCTATGCTGCGGAGATACGTGCCCGACCCGACGCATGTGCTGGCAGATATTCCAGTTCCAGTTCAGCCTGACATTTCTTATGAGGAGATTTCGGTACGAATTCTCGACCGGAAGGAGCGTCAGTTGCGGAACAAGACTATCCGACTGGTTAAAGTCAGATGGCAGCATCATTCGGATGAGGAGGCTACTTGGGAGCTCGAGGATACTATCCGAGCTTGATATCCCCATCTTTTCACTTGAGGTATGTGAGTTTATTTACCGTTCAGCATTTATTATTATTATCTGTTATTAGTACTTGCTGATGGTAGATACTGAAATTTGGGGACCAAATTTTTATTAGTGGGGGAGAATGTAAAATACCGGAAAAATGACGATTTTTAATAAGGGGATTTTCAGGAATTTTTGGACATTTTTCGGGAATTTTTCGGAGCTCGTACGGACGAGTTGACGGGGATAAGAACGGGGTCCGGAAAAGCCTGTTTAGGCTACCCAGTTTTAATAAGGAAAAGTTTTATTTTTTCTTTTCCTTTTTCCTTTTTCTTTTTCTTTTTAATTTCTTTAAAACCTTCGTTTCTTCCCCCTCCTCACACCCGAGCCCGACGCCGTCTCCCTTCTTCCTCCTTGCCCTAACCGCCGGCGGCGGTTACTTCTCCCGAGCCTCTTCTCTTCTTCTCCGGCCCTGCCCAAGCGCCGACGTCGACCACAGAAGCCGACGCCGACCCAATCGCCGGTGCCCTAGCCTCTGCCCCGACTCCTGATTTCCTCTTCAGTGTGCCCTAGTATCTCCGCCACATCGCCGAGTCTCACATCTGTTGTACACTGCCGACTTCACTGCCGGCGCCGCCCGATTTCTGACCGCTCGTGTCTCCTCACTTCTTCGGCCATCTCTGCACGGACGCACCTCGGCAGAGCACCTCCTTCACTGATCTCTCTGTCAGTTTGATCGAGCCAGCACTGTGTGTTCAATTCACGTGCCCTAATTGATCAAAGGAGGTAAGCTAGTTCGAATTTCTCTTTGCTACCAATTTAGGTCACGGAATTGGAGAGGAAGTGGGGCTGTGGTGTTTGTTGATCAGCAACAGTAGACTTAGTACACAGAAATGAGGGTTGTGAGTTGAAGGAAGAATTACCGTGAGTTTCTGTGTGCTGTGGATCAACAAACAATTGCTTGTTCAATGTTTTAGCAGCAAGCAACCTTCACCGTAATCTTTTGGATTGTGAATTAGGGTGAGGATTAGGTGTATTTGAGTTCTGTGGTAGATCTTGTTCTGAATTGGAGGGTTTAATTAGACGATCATGTGTATATTGATTATGTTTATGTGTTTTTGGTTTAGGGTTTTGCCCTAAATAGTTTTAGGAATTTTGTTTAGCTATTTATGTAAATTGTAGCTAAATAAAATATATTTATTTATATGTGACACAGGACTTTGACGCGAGACGAGTATCTCGGAGTCGGATTCGGACCTTCTTTTCGGAGGCGGGTACTTTGACTTATGTCTTTTGATATGCATGATAATATGTTTAACATATAACAATAATTGTGTTATCTGTTTGTTTCGGTTGGTCGCTACATGATTAGTTACATGTTTGTTTGTTTATTTATGCTGCACTGCATGATATCTACCTGATCACATATGCTTTAGGTAGTGAACCAACCACATGCTATGATATGTTCTGGATCTAGGGTTTATTTGATACCCTATTTGATTGGTGTACCTTCTATTTGATACTTCTTCCAGTGGTACACACTTGTATCTAGTTATATGGACTATGCCATGTTTTTAGTGTCATGCATCATGATTGCATGCTGTGCGATTGTCGGCTCCACTTTGGTTGAGCCCATCGCCAGTTACATGTACTGCACACACCACCCATGGATTAGTTGTATATCTGGCTGGAGTGTGGCGGTTCTGCTGTTTGGCTCCGTTGGACTGGTGAGTGGCCGCCAGTTCCGCTTTGTTTGGCTCCGTTGGCATTTAGTGTAGCAGTGGTGGCAGATGGTGGACTCTTTGGCTCCGTTGGTCGAGACTCGGTGGTAGCCGCGAGAGATATCCTCCCGTCATTGTGTACCGGAGATGAGAGCATTGAGCTCCCATTTATGATTTGGGGCCGGAGGACAGGAGTACTCCGACATCATCCCATCAGGAGCAGTGATGTCCGAGTGCACGGTCACCATATGCATTTATTGCATTTTATTGTTGTGATTGCTGCACTTATATGCTGCATTTGTATGGATGCATTTGATTGACATGCATACAGGATTATGATTTCTTCGGTCTGACGACCTGTTACCTTTGTACCTTGATCCCGGTTAGTACAGTTATCTCCTGATTTCGTTCCAGTTGCATTTATTCCTTCTCGTATTTCAGGAGACTGTACGCATGATTAGTGTTGTCTGTTATTTGTTTTATTATGCATATCAGTTGTACCTGCTGAGTGTTGGACTCACCCCGCCTCCATTGTTGATATTTTCAGGTTGAGGCTGTCCGGAGCAGTTCCAGTCGCTGGCCCCCCATATGCACGTAGAGCTAGTTCTCTACTAGTTCGTTATTGGTTTTATTTTGGCCTTTTTCTATATCAGACTTTGTTTTAGTATTATCTTTGGATTTTTCCTATGAATATTGTATGGAGTGACACCTTTTGATGGATTTTGATATGATATTGGATTTTATTTTTACTACGTGCCTGCCTGGACGGCAGAAGAGGTGAGTTCGTTGGATTTGAGCTTTACGAGTGTAGTGGAGTAGGGTGGATTTCGAGTCAGAGTCCTATTGTTATTGATTACTATTATTAACTGCGTGGTTGTGACAGCCAGAGGCTGAATATCTTTATAAACTGCGTGGTATTTGTTTTTATTTATTGTTATCATTCCAGCCGCCTGTGGCTGATGTATATGTGATATGTAGAAAGTTTCATATTGTCCGCCGTATAGGGGAGATGCTGCCGAAATTTCTTCGGACAGAGACTCCTCTGGGGCGTGACAAGGACACTTGTCATTATTTTGTGAGTAGTCACAATTGGTAGTCACAAGGTGATGTCGGATCTCGACATTCTTGTAACTTGGGTAGTAATGATGTGTTGCTAGATACCGCTCATTACTTATGCTCCTAAATGGGTTTAGGGCATTGCCAACGTTACAAGAACCTATAGGGTCACACACTTAGGACAATTAGGTGGAGATTAGGTTCATATGATGAACCAAGAGGATTAGATTCATTTGATGAATCAAATTGGATTAAGAGTAATCCTAATTGGGCTAACTTGAGTTCGACTCAAGTTGATTCATGTGTTAAATGAGTCTAATTTAGATTTTGACTCATTGAATCAATTTAATTTAATGAATTAGATTCATTATATTAAGTTGGCTCGAATCAAATGGTTGGATTAGATCCACCATGGTAGAGATGGAGTCAAGTTTGACTTGACTTGAGAAGGAAGACCAAAGGTCAATTTTGACTTGACCTTTTTGCCACCTCATTGGTGAGTTGGCATTAGGTGGACCAATAATGATGTTCCACATCATCATGGGTGCCACCTCATGGAAGTAACAAAGCCACTCTCTTAATGGTTTCATATTAATTGCAATTAATGCAATTAATGTGATTTTATGGTTTTATATTAATTGCAATTAATACAATTAATGTGAATTTTGAAATGTGGCCGGCCACTTGGTTTTTGGGTGAAAAAATTCATTTTTCATTCACTTGTGTGCATCTTCCTCCTTCTCCCTCTCAAGCTCTCCCTCTCCTCCCTTGGCCGAACCACATAGGTGCTAGCACACCTTGGTTTTTGGTCATCTCCATCTAGTGTGTCCGTGTGGATACTTCTAGAGGACCGGCGCTTGACGGTCTTGAGATCCGGCATCATTTGGACGAGCGGGAATGCGAAGGGCATCGCATCAAGGGTAAACATTTTTCCTCATAGATCTAAGTAGTAGATCGGTTTTTGAACTCGTACAAGAAATAGTTTTTCGAATTTTTATACAAATCTTTGCACGGATCTACGGCTTTGGGTCCTTCGGGGTTTCCGCGACGCGAAAAAACGGTTTTCGCGGCTCGAAGAACCCAACAAGGTGCACTACAATAGAACATATCGTTTAAATAGACGGAACAACATTTGTTCTTTATTATAAACGAAAAACCTTTCTTGTCTAAACAAGAAAATGATATAATGTTCTTTGTTAAAGCAGACACATAACAACAATCATCTAATTCTAGTACAAGCCCAGAGGGCAAAGATAGATGGTAAGTTCCTACAGCAATAGCAGCAACCCGTGCTCCATTGCCTACTCGTAGGTCTATCTCACCCTTCGTCAATGCCCTACTATTTCTCAGCGCTTGTACATTAGTACAAATGTGCGAAGCACATCCGGTATCTAATACCCACGATGAAGAAATAGAGAGGTTGACTTCTATAACATGTATACCTGAAGTAGAAATCTTATTTCTCTTCTTCGTAAGATCTTCCATGTATTCTTTGGAGTTCCTCTTCCAGTGCCTTGCTTGTCCTTGATATAAGTGACAAAGATGTTCAACCATATCGTAAGCGCCCATCAACTCATGTTGCTTCTGAAGCTCAGAGTTCATGGTCGCGAGCATAAGACAGGACACATCTAATGCGTCATCTTGATGCTTCTTGTAAGCATCTCGGTCTGCTCGCGTGGCAGTGGTAGGAGGAGCCTCCGAAATGGGCTCCAGAACGTACAATTTACGTTCTTGGGTGAGAACTATTCTCAGGTTCCTGTACCAGTCCAGGAAATTTGCTCCGTTGAGCTTGTCCTTCTTAAGGACAGATCGCAGAGAGAAGGTGTTCGTATTCGACGTCATGGTAATCTATAACAGAAATAAATGCAGAAATAAATATCATATTCTTAATCATTTAATTAGGCCTTTAACTAAATGATGCTCCCACTGAATTCTATAATTCATGTGGGACAAGATCCACATCATACTAACTCTTGAGTTAGCTTTGGCTAATACGCCCAAGACTTAGTATGATCGGTAGGTAACGATTACCAATTACATCTCTATGCAACTCTTGTTTATAGGATCAATATCTGCATTTATATTAAAACTCGAGTTAGCTTTGGCTAATATGCCCGAGAGTTAATATATATGTGATTTTGACCTATCTTTCCAACCGTTGGAAGAATGTCTATAGTTATACTCGATCCAACCGAGTTAACTAGGAATACTCAATCTAATTGAGTTGTACTCACCCATGCGTTGATAGGCGGGACCAAGATTGTCCCTCCGTACCCTACCAAGATAGTATGTGTTGCTCTGCTTTAGCAGATTCAACAACAACATGCGATCAAGGTAGTGGTAGGTATCACGGCATGGTAGGCATTACGAGTTGACGTTATTTAGATCTAATCTAAACGATGATGCGTATCATATACTCAATAGATCTAATCTAATCGAAGGGTGCATCATGTGCACGACTTAGATCTAATCTAATCGTAAGGCACTAATTAATTACTTAATTAACTAGCATGCATCACATACACACAAAACAATTAATTAAATAATTAATCAAATAATTTTGTGATTATGTCATGGCCCTACTACGATCTTCTCAAGCCAATGAGAAGATCGGATGGTCAACCTAAGGTCAATAGCTTCTCAAGCTCCTTCCTTTTGACCACCTTGTGTTGCTCGCACCTTCCTCGTAACTCCGTCTCGAGTGGATCTTCCACCGCTCCAATTTTTGTACATTACAATTTTAGAAACTCGAGTTACATTCGAGTCTAAATCTAATTTACAACAAGAATAAAATAGAAGGCACGACGCGCAGGTCGCAAATCAAAATACAGCACACACATCACATGACGGCACACAGACCGTATTATGAATTATAACACAAATCCAATCACATTGGGTCTTTTTGGGCCATGACTATCACAAAATTAATATATAATTCAAAATTATATATTTTCATAATTTTCTGTAATTTTTTTATAATTTTTACAATTTTATAAGTAAATTTTTCCCGACGGTCCCGTTTAGCGTTTTCGAGCGCAATCGCTGAACGAATCCCCTTGCGGGGCCAGGGGCAGCGCCCCTACCCGCGATCTAACCATCGCGAGGGTTCCTTTGCGATCTAACAGTGCCTAAGCCCGCTGTCCCAAAAAATTTTGGGGCGAAACTTTGCCGTTTTGGAAAATTCTTCTCGGTGGTCGAAGCCTACAAGTGCCGAAATACTTGTGCTTCGCTTCTACGAGAAAAATACCCATAAAAACTCTAAAAATCATAAAATTACAGAATATCACAGAACTAAATTTTTGTCATAAAAACAAAAACTAAACTCGTACAAGCTTCGCACGTGGCTATGATACCACTGTTGGGTTTTTCGGGCCGCAAAAACCGCTTTTTCGCGTCGTGAAAACCGCTTTTTTGCGTCGCGGAAACCCCGAAACCCCTAGCCATTGGATCTGTGCGAAGAAAACTTTTGAAAATATGAGTACGAGTTTCAAACTATGATCTACAGTAGATCTACAAAGGAAAGACATTTTATACCTTTGAAGCGTGCCCTCGCAAATCCCGCTCGTCCAACGGTACGCCGGATCTCGAAGTTGTCAACGTAGACAACTCTATAGTGATATCCATACGAACAAGAAGTGCTCTCTAACACTCAAAGATGGAGAAGAAGAGCACCACAAGTGTGCTAGCACTTTCTAGGGCTCTCGGGTAGGATTTAAAAGGGGAGAAAGGAGAGAAAGAAAAAGAATCTCACATACTCCTCTAGGTACCCTCCTTTGTGACCTTCACTTCACCCTTTCTCTTGAAACTCAACACATTCCTCTTCACCTTGCTTGAAACTCTCGGCCACCACAGCAAGGAAGGAGGAGGAAGAGAGCTAAGGAGGAAGAAGCATTCAACACAAAATCAATGCCACAAAAAAAATGAAACCCATTTCATTATGTGGTCGGCCACACATGGGTAACTCCCCATTTAATGTGGCCGACCACATTAAATGGAGGATTGTAACCTCTTGATCTCCCTTGATGATGTGGAGATGATGTGGCAAGGTTAGTCATGCCATGTAGGATGAGTTAACCTTCATGATGTGGCAATACATCAAGTCAAACTTGATGTTTCAACTTCCATTTGGTCAAGTCAAAATTGACCAATTCTCTTCCTTGTTGAGTTAAAACCAACCTTTGGTTCAAGTCAATTTTAATTTAATGAATCTCAATTCATTAATTTAAATTGACTCAATGAATCAAATTTAAATTAGACTTATTCAACAATTGAATCTAATTGAGTCTAACTCAATAAGTCTAATTTGAATTAATCCGAATCCAATCCTTGGTGCATCATATGAACCTAATCCAATTGGTTCATCATATGAACCTAATCTCCATCCACTTGTTCTTTGTGTGTGACCCAATAGGTTCTTGTAACGTTGGCAATGTTTCTAAACTCCTTTAGAAACATAAGCAATGAGCGGCATCTAGCAATACATCATTACTACCCAAGTTACAATAATGTTGAGATCCAACATCACCTTGTGACTACTAATTGTGACTCCTCACAATATATGACATTGTCCTTCTATCACATCTAGATTGATCAATGTGAGGCATAGACCGTGTCATCCTCTAATCAATCTAAATCTTGAACTCCAAGTAGACTCACTCGATCAAATGAGCTCAACATCTCATGTTGACTCATTTGGGCATGGCCATGCACTTCGTGATCTAACTCTATCAAGAATACCGATGTCGCTCCCGTCATATGGGAGGGATAGATCTCATCTACATCACTCACATCCCTCTGCATAATTCGTTATATACCCAGTAATCGCCTTTATAGTCCACCCAGTTACGGATGACGTTTGACGAAACCAAAGTACATAACTCCTTATGTAGGGAACCATGGTGACTTCAGGTCTAAGGACCAATAGTCATACTAATAGTCACATGAGAAAGTATATGACACTCATATAACGATCCATGATACTTTCTCATGGTGGGTCATTCAGTATACATTCTCCAATGCATACCCATGTGTCAACTTGATATCTCCATATCCATGACTTGTGAGATCAAGTCATCGAGTTGACCTACATGCTAGTCTTATTGCATTAACATTGTCCCTGAATGTTAATACTCGACTAGGAATGATTTAGAGTAGTGTTCCCTATATCATCTCACTATCGATTCAACCAATCGATTGATATAGGTAAGAACCTTCTACTCAAGGGTGTTATTATACTTAGTTTATTTGGCACCAATACAAGTAAGTATAATAACCAAAAACCAAATGTCTTTATTTATATAGAATATGATACAACAAGTCCAAAATACAATCATCAAATGATTGGCTCTAGGGCTCTAGACACCCATCCCAAATGCTGCTCACGCCAAGACAAAAATCAGAGCACAAAATTGAAAACCAAACCCTCAGCCCTCACCTTCAATGCCACGTCCCGATTACTGCTACCCTCTGTCACCTGCTCAAGCTCTTGACTTCTGGCGATCTAGGGCACTGCGTCACCAGGGGCGGCGGCGCACAGGGCAGAAGCAAGGCAGCCATCACTCCATATCAGTGGCACGCGGAGGAAGGAAGCTTCGGCCGGCAACTGGTGGCAGTGGAAACTAGGGCTAGCGCAGAGGAAGAGGAAGTGGCGCCGGGACGATGGTGGCGCGCGTGAGGAGCAAGGTGGTCGGCGCGCTCGTGTGGTGTCGTCGGAAAAGAAGGGAGATCAGCAGAGGGTGCTAGGGCACAGGCGACGGATGAAGGGCATGGCTACCGCTTGTCCACGGTGTGGAGGAGAAAGGCGCGTGCGGCGACGACGCGATGCTAGGGCACAAGGGAGGCTAGCGACACTGCAGTGGTCGGTGGCGCTGAAAAGGGCAGAGGGAGATCGAGTGGAGAAGCTGGCAGAGACGGTAAGCAGAGGAGAGAAAGAGTCAGGCACTGCTTTAATCGCGAGGAGAAGGAGAGGGAAATCGTCCGACGTCGGTTAGGGCACGGGAGGAGAAGTGAAGGGGGGGGGGGGTGGTTGGGGCACGACGACGGGAGACGAGGAGAAAAAGAAAATAAAAAGGAAAAATGAAACTTTTCCTCGCTTAAATTGGGTAGCCTAAACAGGCTTTCTCGGGCCCCGTTTTTATCCCCGTAAACTCATCCATACGGTCTCCGAAAAAAATCCAGAAAAAATATCTAAAAAATCCAGAAAATTCCCTTATCATTATTCGTCATTTTTCAGTATTTTACAAGAGAAAAATAAAATAAGGGTGTTTCACAAATTTTGAAAAAAAATAATAATAAAATATTATGATAAATTTTGTTAAATTCGATATTTCACCAACTCTGGCTAATGGTGAAAAATGAAAATAAATTTTTCAAAACAAATGGAGGGAAAAAATTAAAGGCGTAAGAATACTTTTTTAAACAAAAACAATATATAATTTTATTTTTTTAAAAAAGGAACCCCTATTCAATTTATGGTTTCACTAATTCCGAGCGGTCTTACTCTGATACCAATTATAGGATTGAGATGTGCTAGAGAAGGGTGAATAGCATGCGTGGCTATTTCTTATTTATTTTTCAAAAAACACAAAATACACAGCAGAAATAAAGAAATAAACAATCACAAACACACCAAAATTTACTTGGTTTGAAGCTTATGGTGACTCCTAATCCAAGGCCCGCACATGAATGTGCTTTCATTGGGCAATTACTATCGTTTCAAAAATTCAAGTACATAGATGAAGTACAATGATAATGTAATTAAAAAAACTATGAACAATTATATTGACAACTTTGGTGAGTTGGAGATGCGAGCTTTCTGTCATCAGAGCAGCGTTACGGCTTCGTGGACTTGTCTTTGGAGTAGCGAGCACATCAAATTGTTTCACTTCCGCTGTATGTTTTATCGAAAACATATGTTATGCATACCAAAAACCCCAATAGGAATTACACGAATTTAAATGTGTAGAATTAAAAGAAACAGAGAAGATAAACTATAATATAGCTCTAAAAGCAAAGAAAAGCAAGACAGATTCATAGTCTTTAATGGATGGAGATAAATAATCATACTTTGTAAGGAAAATGGGTAAATTTTTTAGAACTAACAATTTCTATAGGAGACAAGCATCATAACTACTAAAGAAAAGGCAAAAACGAAAGGTAAGGTGCTTCAACTATGATGAAGATGGTCACATAAAAGACAACTATCCCAAGCTCAAGAAAAAGGCCAAAGAAAAGGAAAAGATAAAGCAAAACCCAAGGAAAGAATGCTAAAAGTAACTTAAAGTGAAACCTCATCTTTAGAAGATTTAGAGACTAAGTATATAGGTGGTCTTGTACTAATGGCAACTCATCAAGAAGAAGAGTAAAAAAGCTAACATGAAGAAAACAATAGTGTAGGGGGAGCCTCGATATACAAATCTGACATGGTAAGTGAGGTACGTAATCTACTGTCAAATTAATTATACCTATTAAAATACTTTCTAATTCATTATGCAAACTGAGGACTATGCATATAGAATTGAAAAAGATAAAAAAAAAAAATAATAAATAGACAATAGATTAGAAAATCATGCTCTAAGGAAGAATTTGAAAAATAAATAAATAAATAAATAAAAATGAAAATGAAAAATTAAAGCATTAGAAAAAAATTTCATTGGTTCAAATAATATGAATATGATGTTAAAGAACAAAAAGAATAAAATTTAGCCAATAAGGATTAAGATATGGATGACCAAAATGTAATTTTAAATACCCTAGGGGACAAATCAGAAAAATGTCAAAATATTTTATTCCGCAAAATTATTTGATAAATCTAATAGGCATGAATTTATTTTGGTCTAAATCTATTCTAACCACTTAGAAAGATTTTAGAATGGTCAACCAAAAAAGAATTGTTTGACTCGAGATGCATACACGAAATCAAAATTTCATTTCCTAAATATTATTATTCAAAATTTTATGAAAAATATTTTTATGTAAATATAAAGCATGTTTTTTTATCAGAATCTAAAATTTCATGATTTTTGGACACTTAAAAATTTTCTAAAATTATTTTTAGAAAAATTTGTATATTGAAATTAGAAAATTAAAGAAAAATAATTTTCATTTAAAATTAATTTTATATGTTAGAAAATATTGAGTTTTAAATTTGATAAATATATCAGAATTTTCTCTAACTCTAACATATTTTTACTGAATTTCCAAATAAGAGGAGCAATTTTGAGTTTTTTTTAACACCATTATTATTGTTGTCAAACGGGAGAAATAGAAATTAGCCATAAATGCCAAGGGAGTTAAAAAATTTTACAATGTTAGAATTATTTGAATTATTCTAATTATTCTTATCTTATTGTAATTTACCCTAATTTAAACTTAATTTGATGAACATAAAAAATGGGGGAATGTTAGTACCCTTACTAGTATTTTGAAGTATTGTCAAATAAGTTAAAGTTAGGTCCTTGTAGTATTTTAATATGTGTGTCTAAATGTACAAGGACTTAAGAGAGCATGCATGTACTCAATGGCTAAGGAGCATTGGAGACACCTAACCATGGCAAAAGACGCAAGCAAGCAAGAAGGATGGCATGAGAAAGGAGTCGGCGGACTCGGTGCATCTAAGGTACAAAGACTTATAGAAGAGTACTCCAGTGGAGGGAGAAGGATGCATGAGAGCGAACGGAATGGCTTGGTGCATTCGAGGGATGAGAAGCCAAAAGGAAGACCATGTAAGGTGACAATCAAGACAAAGTCTGTCTAGGCAATAGAGTAGACATATAGGCGACCAGGAGACAACAAAATGGTTAAGTCTAAAAGTTGACCATTCCAAGCGTCGGGATCACTTCCAAGCGCCCAAAACCTCTCCAAGTGCTTAGATGTTCTTGCGACATCAGCAGTAGCTATTACCGAAATGGATTAGGACAACGTCCACATCAGCAGAATCCAGGCACCTAGAGCGCTTCCAAGCACCCGAATAGGGCTGAGTTATCTAGAGTCATTGTCAAAGTGGATGAAACCAAGGACATGTTAGCATTGTACAGGCGATCGAAGAGGGTCAAGTTGACCAAAGATGCCATGTCAGCACAACATTTAGATCAAGATGAAGGTTATAAATAGGATTGAAGCTTGAATAAAAAAACACAACACAATCACGAATTAATTATGTTTCTGTTCTTTTATTTGCCTTGTGTTTTGTCACGCCCCAGGTAGTCCCTGCAAGAAGAAATTTCGGCAACATCTCCCCTGTACGGGTGACAATATGAAACTTCCTACAATGGCCTCAGGGCCACATATACCTCGGTCAATATGACCCGAATAATAACAATATAATTAAGCATGCATCCACGTAGTTTAATTGTAAAAACCAAACATAAGCAACGATAAGGAAATCATCTCAAATATCCTACTCAACTACACCCATAAAACTCAAATCTTATTCCTACTCAACTACACCCATAAAACTAAAATCACAACGACGCAAATAAAATCAACTCACCTCTTCTGCCGTCCAGGCAGGCATGTAGCAGAACATATCCAAATAAAACTCCATCGACAAATAAAGGAAAAAATCATACAATATCCATCGAGCAAAACCAGAACAAGTCTAAAACATAGTCTAGATAGTATAAAAAGAAAACCAAAAGACCAAACAACATCCTTGCAATCTGCAGGGGGGACTAACGACTGGAGATCTCCGGGCAGCCTCAACCAGAAATAGTAATATCAATGGGGTGAGTCAACTCCTCAGCGGGTAACTACTGACATGCATAGTAAGAAATAACAACTAATAATAAATATGTGTACAGTCTCCTGGATATACATATCATATGAAAAATGCCAAACTGTAAGGAACAAGAGTATCTGTACTAACCAAGACCCGTTATAAGGATAACAAGGTCGTCAGACCGAGAGTATTATAAATTCTGTATGCATGTCAAACATATGCATCCACCAAATATGTAGCATATAAGTGCAGCAAACACAAGCAATAAATGCATCAATGTGTATGATGCCAATGACATCTCCTGGTCACCCCTAATGTCAGTCAGCCATCTCACACATGATGGTGAGACCGAGTGGGTAGGGTTGTGATAACCGTGCACTCTGCCATCACTGCTCCTGATGAGTAACCAAGTGGGCGGGATGCTGTCGGAGTACACCTATCCTCCTTACCCAAAATCATAAGTGGGGTAGCTCAATGCTCTCATCTCCCTGAGCTAGTCTAGAGGAGGGATCCCTGTTCTGCTATAACGCTGCGTAACACTACCCATGAGTGGACCAACGGAGCCCTTGACAAAGCAACCTGCTGCAACACACTCTGTCTGATAAAAACCATTAACTCATGAGTGGTTGTGTGTGCAGATCCATGTAACCGGCGATGTGTTCAACAATAATGGAGCCAACAATCGCACAACATACAATCATGCGAGATGATGCATGACACTAAGGTTGGAAATATCTTGATCCTATCCATCTCTACTAAAATGTGTACCAAAAGATATATGGATCAAATAATATGATCTAGGTACACCGGTCAGGTATGGTAAAATAAATCAATGTCTTGAACATAATAAGACATGGTATGTCATTACCTTAAGGTCATATATAATCAAAGGAGCATGAATGCAACAGCAGGAAATAAATACATCATGCTCAGGTAATAGATAATGACATACCAATACAAAAGTGAACATAAATATTACTACTTGTTAAATATTACTAAGCATATCAATATGACATATCAAAATAGATAAGTCAAAATACCCGCCTCCAATAAGAGGATCGTATCCGAAATAGATCCCTCATCGAAACATCATCTCGAATCAAAATCCTGTAATATCAAACATATAATTTTAGCTAATTCTGATATGTATAAGTAGCTAAACAAATTTCTATTAAACCAAGAACCCTAATCCACATCACACTATTATCATCCTTTAAAGAAATGCAATAACATCAAGACTCACCCAAATCCGGATGATCTGCCGGTGATCCACAGTCGGAGACAACTTGCTACCAGTAGACCTAATTAGAGCGAGGTTGGAGTTGTGGATTTCAAAAACAATTTACCCTAAAGAACATCAATACATCCACAGCTAAGCATTATATCCAATTACTAATGCATAACCAATAAACCAACTACTTACCCCCAATTGATTGTTCCCTATCCGACGGCTAGGCCTAGTGGTTGTTGAGATCAGCAAGGAATAGATTGTCGGCAGTAGATCGATACCAAAGCACTGAAGAAGAAAGCAACTGTCTGGAAAAACCGCTCACGATCAACTCTAACCAACTAGGACTCGGGTGTGGCTGCGATGATTGGTCGTGAGTCGATGGTGGCAACTCATGGTCACTGGTCACGGTGGCACTGGTCGCGGCCTGCCCTGGCGAAGATCAATGCAGCAAGCCCCTTTCTGGTAGTTTCCCTCTCTGGAGGAAATCGACACAGTGAAGAGAGGAGAGGCGTCGGCTGCACTAGGAAGTGCTGGCCGATCGGCGGCGGCAGTAGCCAGTGGCGAGCTGGAGACAACTAGGGCATGGCTCTCTGCCCTTGGTCGGAGATTGCCCCGTGCAGAGGTGTGGCGATGAGAGATAGATCTAGGGCACGGCTGAAGGCGATCGGAAGAAGGGCTCGACCGGCGATGACTCGAGCGTAACCGGCGCTTGGGCAGGGACGGAAGAGAAGG
Source organism: Zingiber officinale (assembly GCF_018446385.1). Lineage (NCBI taxonomy): Eukaryota > Viridiplantae > Streptophyta > Magnoliopsida > Zingiberales > Zingiberaceae > Zingiber > Zingiber officinale. The sequence goes on from NC_056000.1 coordinate 93,473,382, forward strand.
ACTGCGGAGAGGGCATCGGCAGTGGGTGATGCAAGGAAGAGGTCAGGAGAAAGGAAAGGACGACGTCGTGAGAGAGTGAGGGAGGAAGTTGATCGGTTTAGGGGAGATGAAGATGATCGATTTGGGGAAGAAGAAGAAGAGGAAAAGAGAAGATGAGGGGTTCGGCCGGGGGGAGAAGTAGGGCACGGGACGGTGACGGGTGAGGGGAAAAGAAAAAGGAAAAGAAAAAAAAATCAAACTTTTCCTCGTTAAAATGGGATAGCCTAAACAGGCTTTCCCAGGGCCCTATATTTGATCCCCTTAAACTCATCATACGAACTCCAAAAAATTTTCAGAAAAATTCTAAAAATTTTGAAAAATTCCCTTATGGTTATTCACCCTTTTTGGTATTTTACATTCTCCCCCGCTAATAAAAATTTGGTCCCCAAATTTTCGTTATTACCATCAGCAAGTACTAACAATAAATAGATAGTATAAATGCTGAACGAAAATTAACTCACATACCTCAAGTGAAAAGATGGGAGTATCGAGCTCGGATCGTATCCTCGAGTTCCCAGGTAGCCTCCTCATCCGAATGATGCTGCCATCCGACTTTAACCAAACGGATAGTCTTGTTTGCAACTGGCGCTCTTTCCGGTCCAGAATCCGTACCAGAACCTCCTCGTAGGGAACGCCAGGCTGAATAGGAACTAAGATATCTGTCAGCACATGTGCCAGGTAGGATATATATCTCCTCAGCATAGCCACATAGAATACGTCGTGGATGCCTGCCAGGGATGGTGGTAGTGTCAGACGATAAGCTACCGCTCCCATCCTCTCCAAGATTTAGAAAGGTCTAATGTATCGCGGAGCTAGCTTACCTCTGAGGCCAAATCTCTTCACCCCTTTCGTGGGTGAAACTCGCAGAAAAACATGATCGCCAATAGAGAACTCCAGGGGTCTCCGTCTCCGATCAGCATAACTCTTCTGGCGGTCTTGCGCCTCTGACATCCTCCTTCTGTTAGTACGGACCAACTCTGCCTCCTGCTAAGCTCTATGAGGCCCTAGCAACTGGGCCTCCCCAACCTCATCCCAAAGGATGGATGTCCGGCAAGCCCTACCATACAACGCCTCAAACGGTGCCATCTGGATAGTCGAATGAAAGCTGCTATTGTAGGCAAATTCTACCAATGGAAAATGGTCCTCCCAACTACCTCCGAAATCCAATACACAAGATCTCAGCAAGTCCTCTAGAGTCTGAATGGTCCGCTCTGACTGTCCATCTGTCTGCAGATGGAAAGCTATACTGAAACGGAGCTGAGTGCCCAAGGCCTGCTACAGACTCTGCCAGAATCAGGACATGAACCGAGGGTCCCTATCCGAAATAATACTCAAAGGAACACCATGTAATCTGATGATCTCCCGGCAATACAGATCTGCCAATCGATCCAAGGAATCAGTCTTCCGGATCGCTAAGAAGTGTGCCGATTTAGTTAATCGATCAACGATTACCCAAATCGTATCATGGCCTCGCTGTGTCCTAGGCAAACCCACCTCAAAATCCATGGTAATGTGTTCCCATTTCCACTCAGGAATAGGAATCCGCTGAAGTAATTCGACAGGTCTCTGGTGCTCAGCCTTCACCTGCTGACAGACAAGACATCTAGCTATGAATTCTGCGATGTCTTTCTTCATGTTGTTCCACCAGTAGGAGCGCCTCAAATCTCGATACATGCGGGTCCCGCCTGAGTGGATAGTAAATCGGGAGCAATGAGCCTCCTAAAGTAACTTCTCCCTGACCAGGTGAGATGGAGGTACGCATAATCGACCTCGAAAATATATAATACCTGTATCATCTCGGGTGAACCCTGTCTGTTGCCCGGAAGCTATCTGGCTGCCAATAAATTGAAAATACTGATCACCGGCCTAGGCCTCTCGGATCCTCATCCTGATCGATGACTGAGCAACCATAGTAACCAAAACACCTCGCTCTGTCTGTCCCTGCTCCTCAAGGCCCAACTCGGAGAAACCCTGAATCAAGTCCGTGACTGAAGCTCGGTGGCAAGCCAAAGTCCCTCTGGACTTCCTGCTGAGTGTATCAGCAACCACATTAGCTTTCCCCGGGTGGTAGCGAATGGTATAATCATAATCCTTTAGGAACTCCATCCATCTCCTCTGTCGGAGATTAAGTTCCTTCTGGGTGAAAATATATTTGAGACTCTTATGATCAGTAAGAATCTCAAAGGTAATGTCGTACAGATGATGCCGCCAAATCTTCAAAGTAAAGATGATGGCGGCTAGCTCTAGATCATGTACAGGGTAGTTCTTCTCATGCTCCTTCAACTGACGAGAAGCATAGGAGACTACTCTGTCATGCTGCATCAGAACATCACCCAAACCCTGAAGAGATGCATCAGTGTAAAGTACAAATCCATCCTCTCCAGCGGGCAAAACCAAAACTGGAGCCGACACTAATCTCCGCTTCAGCTCCTGGAAGCTAGTCTCACAGGCCTCGGACCACGTGAACTTCACGCCTTTCCTGGTCAGGCGTGTCAGTGGCATAGCTATGCGGGAGAAACCCTCGACAAAATGTCTGTAATATCCTGCTAATCCCAGAAAACTATGAATCTCCTGTACTGATTTCGGCTGCTCCCAACTGGTGACAGCCTCGATCTTCTGAGGGTATACTAAAATACCTCGTCTAGAGACCACATGACCCAGAAAACCAACTGAAGATAGGCAGAAGGCACACTTGTTGAACTTCGCATATAGCTGATGTCGTCGAAGAGTCTCCAAGACTGTGCGAAGATGCTGCGCATGTTCCTCCTCGGAACGCGAATAGACCAATATGTCATCGATGAAGACAATAACAAACTGATAAAGATATTCCAGGAAGACGCGGTTCATCAAATCCATAAATATCGATGGAGCATTAGTAAGTCCAAATGGCATTACCAAAAACTCATAATGGTCGTATCTGGTGCGGAATGTTGTCTTCTGAATATCAGATTTTTTGACTCTCAACTGATGATATCCAGACCGCAGATCAATCTTAGAATACACTGATGTACCTATGAACTGATCAAATAAATCCTCGATCCGAGATAAGGGGTACTTATTTCTGACGGTAACTGCATTCAGCTGTCTATAATCTATACACAACCTCAGAATACCATTCTTTTTCTTGACAAATAATACCGGAGAACCCTACAGAGAAGTACTAGGGCGTATAAATCCCCTGTCTAAAAGCTCCTGGAGTTGAACCTTCAGTTCGTTCAACTCTTTTGGTGTCATACGATAAGGAGCTTTCGATGTCAGCACGGTTCCCGAAATCAACTCAATAGCAAACTCCACTTGCCTTCTGGGAGGCAAACCTGGTAGCTCCTCTGGAAATACATTCGGATACTCTCGGACTACTACAACGTCGGAGAGTTGAGAACTACTGGCGTCTTCAGTATTAATTAAAGATAACAGAAAACCCTAACAGCCATGTGACAGCAGCTTCTGAGCCTGAACCGCCGAAATAGTCGATATATCGTCGTCTTTGATGTCAGTGAATTCCCACGAGGGTTGGTTCGGAGGCCGAAATGTGACCACCCTCGTCTGGCAATCAACAGTGGTATGATATGCTAACAGCCAATTCATGCCAAGAATAATATCAAACTCGACCATTTCCAGTACTAAAAGATCTACCGTATGTATCATGTTGCCAAAATATAACGAGCAACCTCTGACCTCCTGGGTGACATCCAAAGTATCACTGGACGGTAGAGAGACGGTCAGTCACTACGGTCTAAGAGTAGGTACTCTACCAATCTCCCTCATAAATGCACGACGTTCTAAACAAGTTTTGAAAACTAGTTCCACATTTTTGGAGGTAGATAAGGATAGGGAAGTAAAGGAATGAAATTATCAGGTTGTAAGATCAGACAAGGATAGGGAATCAAAGGAGTGAAATTATCAGGTTTAAGATCAACCACGTCAGATATGTCAAAACAAGGTCCTCTCTTATGTGCATATCAAATCAAATTCACACAACTTGGATGAGGCTTTAAGTTGCTCAGTTGGTTAGATATCAAGTTGGGTTCTACATGTTGCGTCTTTCATTCATGCAAAATAACCATGTATATTTAGGAAAGCTAATAAATCAGATAAACTTTATGATAGGCATTCAAGCTTCAATATCTCATGATGGTCAATTACATGCTTGGATTTAAGCTCGGAGTGCCTAGGTTGACTAGAATCTCTACAATCTACATGTCAAGATTTGATGAAGTAGTTAATACATTGATGAGAATATGTAGTGCAGAGGCTTGTTAACACTCTAGGAAAGGTAGACAATTGATGCATCAGACCCGTGAGGTCATCTATAACATACATTTATGCACATACTATTCTAGTCTATAGCATCTAGTATCAAAACACATGTATAAATGACCAGCGTGCATGGTTTGAATGCAACAGCCATCAAATTTATCTAAATCAATTTGTTCACAATGGAACTTAGCTATCATACAACAACCTCTAGAACCCCACCAAATTCAAATGTCTAACTACTGAAAATCTTTATAACTGTAGGACCGTTGGGCCGGTTAGAAGGGTTGGTAAATAACCTGCCAATTAAAAACAGACAACCCTTCCTCGAACGATTAAGCTAACACTTGTAAAATGAATTAAGCAGATAAATAAAAGCATAAAAGAAAAAGACGAGGCACCAGATGTTTACTTGGTTACAACCGATGTGGTTGTTAATCCAAGGAAGATTAAGCTCAAAAACTCCTTCAGGCGGAGAAGCCTCTTACAGCGTTTAGGCACAGAAAATAGAAGCTTAACTACAACTAAAGCACACAAGTGTTTGGAAATAGAATGATCGTGATTGTTGAAAAGCTTCTGGACCAAGGCTATATTTATAGCCTTGGTCGGGGCGCCTGGATGGGTTCCGGCACAGGATAAATTTATCCCCAGCGGTTGGATCAGTCAAAGCTCGATCCTGAAAAAGTCCCTTCAGGCGCCGGATGGTTAGCGCCGGACAACTCCGGCGCCGGATAGGGCGCCCCGGAGCAAAAAGCCAACCAGTTGACTTTTGATCCGTGCTCTCTTCTCCGTTGTCCATCTCGGTCCGGGTCTTTCTGCTCCGGCTCCGCTTGCTTGGGTGATCTCTGACATCCGGAATAGGGCTCACCCGAACCCATCTTCCGGTCTTCTCGAGCGTGCTTCCCTCCGGCTTCTCGTCCCTCGGAATTACCGCGTGTCCCTTCTCGTCCACCAGTGTACTCATCCGCAGACTTCGTCCCTCGGTCGCACCCCGTGCCAACCTTCGCGCTAGCTGCGTCTCTTGCTCCCCGAGCAATCTTCCGCTCCGGCTTTCGTACCTCGGAACCACCGCACGCACTTCCTTCTCGTCCGCCGGTGTACTCTTCCGCAGCACCTCGTCCCTCGGACGCACAACGTGCCGTCCTTCTCGCTAGCTGTGTCTTCCGCTCGAGTACCTGTGCTCCTAAGCTCCTGCACACTTAGACACAAGGTTAGAAACAACGCAGGACCTAACTTAACTTGTTGATCACACCAAAACAACCTTGGGGTTCCAACAATAACTACATAGTATTAAAATTATAAAAATTAACCTTTTACCTATTTGTCGTCTGGAGATGTTCCATCGCTGTCCAGTCCCCATTTATGACCTTGGAATTTCGTACGAGAAAATCAACGGAAATCCATACAAAATCTAAAACGGAATTTCGAAACATGAATATAACGGAAATCCGTACAAATCTGAAAATACCCAGTTTGACTCGTAAACCTAGCTCTAATACTAAATAAATTGTCAAGCCCCAGGTAGTCCCTGCCAGAAGAAATTTTGGCAACATCTCCCCTGTACGGGTGACAATATGAAACTTCCTACAATGGCCTCAGGGCCACATATACCTCGGCCAACACGACCCGAATAATAACAATATATATTAAGCACGCACCCACGCAGTATAATTGTAAAAACCAAACATAAGCAATGATAAGGAAATCATCTCAAATATCCTACTCAACTACACCCATAAAACTCAAATCTTATTCCTACTCAACTACACCCATAAAACTCAAATCACAACGACGCAAATAAAATCAACACACCCCTTTTGCCGTCCAGGCAAGCATGTAGCAGAACATATCCAAATAAAACTCCATCGACAAATAAAGGAAAAATCATACAATATCCATCGAGCAAAACCAGAACAAGTCTAAAACATAGTCTAGATAGTATAATAAGAAAACCAAAGACCAAATAACATCCTTGCAATCTGTAGGGGGGACTAACGACTGGAGATCTCCGGGCAGCCTCAACCTGAAATAGTAATATCAATGGGGTGAGTCAACTCCTCAGCGGGTAACTACTGACATGCATAGTAAGAAATAACAACTAATAATAAATATGCATACAGTCTCCTGGATATACATATCATATGAAAAATGTCAAACTGTAAGGAACAAGAGTATCTGTACTAACCAGGACCTGGTATAAGGATAACAAGGTCGTCAGACCGAGAGTATCATAAATTCTGTAATGCATATCAAACATATGCATCCACCAAATATGCAGCATATAAGTGCAGCAAACACAAGCAATAAATGCATCAATGCGTATGATGCCAATGACATGTCCTGGTCACCCCTAATGCCAGTCAGCCGTCTCACACATGATGGTGAGACCGAGTGGGTAGGGCTGTGATAACCGTGCACTCTGCCATCACTGCTCCTGATGAGTGACCGAGTGGACGGGATGCTATCGGAGTACACCTATCCTCCTTACCCAAAATCATAAGTGGGGTAGCTCAATGCTCTCATCTCCCTGAGCCAATCTAGAGGAGGGATCCTTGTTCTACTATAACGCTGTGTCACACTACCCATGAGTGGACCAACGGAGCCCTTGACAAAGCAACCTGCTGCAACACACTCTGTCTAATAAAAACCACTAACTCATGAGTGGTTGTGTGTACAGATCCATGTAACCGGCGATGTGTTCAATAATAATGGAGCCAACAATCACACAACATACAATCATGTGAGATGATGCAAGACACTAAGGATGGAAATATCTTGATCCTATCCATCTCTACTAAAATGTGTACCAAAAGATATATGGATCAAATAATATGATCTAGGTACACCGGTCAGGTATGGTAAAATAAATCAATGTCCTGAACATAATAAGGCATGGTATGTCATTTCCTTAAGGTCATATATAATCAAAGGAGCATGAATGCAATAGCAGGAAATAAATACAGCATGCTCAGGTAATAGATAATGACATACCAATACAAAAATGAACATAAATATTACTACTTGTTAAATATTACTAAGCATATCAATATGACATATCAAAATAGATAAGTCAAGGTACCCGCCTCCAATAAGAGGATCGTATCTGAAATAGATCCCTCATCGAGACACCGTCTTGAATCAAAATCCTGTAATAACAAACATATAATTTTAGCTAATTCTGATATGTATAAGTAGCTAAACAAATTCCTATTAAATCAAGAACCCTAATCCACATCACACTATCATCATCCTTTATAGAAATGCAATAACATCAAGACTCACCCAAATCCGGATGATCTGTCGGTGATCCACAGTCGGAGACAACTTGCTGCCAGTAGACCTGACTAGAGCGAGGTTGGAGCTGTGGATTTCCAAAACAATTTACCCTAAAGAACATCAATACATCCACAGCTAAGCATTAGATCCAATTACTAATGCATAACCACTAAACCAACTACTTACCCCCAATCGACTGTTCCCTATCCGACGGCTAGGCCTAGTGGTTGTTGAGATCGGCAAGGAATAGATTGTCGGGAGTTGATCGATACCAAAGAACTGAAGAAGAAAGCAACTGTCTGGAAAAACCGCTCACGATCAACTCCAACCAACTAGGACTCAGACGTGGCTGCGACGATTGGTCGTGAGTCGATGGTGGCAACTCGTGGTCGGTGGTCACAGTGGCGCTGGTCCCGGCCTGCCCTGGCGAAGATTAGTGCAGCAAGCCCCTTTCTGGTAGTTTCCCTCTCTGGAGGAAATTGGCACAGTGAAGAGAGGAGACGAGTCGGCTGCACCAGGAGGTGCTAGCCGATCGGCGGCGGCAGTAGCCAGTGGCGAGCGGGAGACGACTAGGGCACTGCTCTCTGCCCTTGGTCGGAGATCGTCCCGTGCAGAGGTGTAGTGATGAGAGATAGATCTAGGGCACGGCTAAAGACGATCAGAAGAAGGGCTCGACCGACAATGGCTCAAGCGTAGCTGGTGCTTGGGCAGGGATGGAAGAGAAGGACTGCGGAGAGGGTGTCGACAGTGGGCGACGTGAGGAAGAGGTCAGGGGAAAGGAAAGGACGGCGTCGTGAGAGAGTGAGGAAGTCGATCGGTTTAGGGGAGATGAAGATGATTGATTTGGGGAAGAAGAAGAAGAAGAGGAAAAGAGAAGATGAGGGGTTCGGTCGAGGGGAGAATTAGGGCATGGGACAACGACGGGTGAGGGGAAAAGAAAAACAAAAATCAAACTTTTCCTCGTTAAAATGGGATAGCCTAAACAGGCTTTCCCGGGGCCCAATATTTGATCCCCTTAAACTCGTCATATGAGCTCCGAAAAATTTTCAGAAAAATTCTAAAAATTCTAAAAAATTACCTTATGGTTATTCGCCCTTTTCGCTATTTTACATGTTTAACTGTTGTAAGAGCCTTCTCCACCTCTAAATCATTTCTGAAGAAGGAGAAAATAATGGAACTTTCATCATTCTTGGACTAACAACCCGAGGGTTGTAACCAAGTAATTTCTTGTGTCCTCTTTTATTTATGTATTATGTTTATTATTAATATGTGTGTCCTTGCCAAATCGTTAGCAAGAGAAAAGATTGTTTTTAAATTACAGGCCAGTATTTTTTAAGATAAGTATAGAAATTTATTTTTTTACCATTGATTTCAAATTTCACAAGTATTAAAACTTTTAAATGGGATGAAAAAATGAAAAATCCGTTGGACAACATGATACTCCAATAAAGATGTGGAAGTGCTAGGAAAACAAGATATTGAATAGCTTACAAAATTATTTAGTATGATATTAAAAATGAAAATAGTGTTTGATCTATGGAGGGTAAGTATCCTAGTTCCCTTATATAAGAACAATGGAGACATACAAAATTATGCAAACTATAAGTATATGAACCTGATAAGTCATACCATGGAACTTTGGAAAAGAGTAATAGAAAAAGACTAAGGAAGAAAACCACGGTGATAGAAAATCTTGAATTCATGCCTAGAAGGTCGACAATAGTAGTTATATATCTTCTCATGCAACTAATTGAAAAGTATCGGGAGCAAAAGTAAGATCTAGATGAGATTCATTGACTTAAAAAAACTTATAATAGAGTCCCGAGAAAAATTATATGGAGAATTCTATAAAAGAGATATATTAGCTTAGCATATATTAATTTAATTAAGGATATATACGAGATATAATGACTAGAATGAATATTTCATACGAATTAATTGAAGTATTTCTAATAAAGATAGTGTTACATCAAGGATAAGCTCTAAGTCTCTATCTTTTACATTAATCATGGACTAACTCTGTGATGCATGTTGTTTGCAGATGATATTATTTTGATAGATGACACACATGAAAGAGTAAATGTTAAACTAAAAGTTTGGAAAGAAATACTTGAAGTGAAAAATTTTAGGCTTATATATATATATATATATATAAAATTTAAGTTTAGCAATATTAGACATAATGAAACAATTGTTAAGATAGGAGATGAGTTGTTTGGAACTAAGAGCTTTAAGTATTTAGAATCATTTTTATAAAATAGAGGGATTGAAAGAGATGTCTTACATAGAATACAAGCAAGATAGTTGAAATGGAGGAGCGCATTAAGTATTTTATGTGATCATAAAATACCTCTAAAATTTAAAGAAAAGATCTATAAAATGACGATTGTACCTGCTATGTTATATGATGTTGAATGTTAGGCTATAACTCGAGCACATGAGCAGAAGATAAGAGTTGTAGAAATGAGAATGTTAAGGTGGATGTGAGGACATATGAGGATTTACAGAATAAGAAATGAGACATTAGAGAAAAAGTCAAAGTTACATCTATTGAGAAAAAACTTTGAAAGATACGTTTAAGATGGTACAAATATATACTTAGATGGCCGATAAATGCTCCGGTTAGGTAATGTGAAATTATGATAAATATGTACATCAAACGAAAAAGAGGAAGACAAAAAATACTTAGTTATCAAAAATAAAATAAGCTAAAATTTATTTTTAAATGAATAATGATATAGTAAGAAATAGAGCTCAATGGCATAAAAGGATCCATATAACCAACTCTACCTAGTGGGATAAGGTTGTTGGGTTTTTTGGGCCGCGAAAACCACTTTTCGCGTAACGGAAACCCCGAAACTCCCTAGCCAACGGATCCGTGCAAAGAAAATTTTTTTGAAAAACTACGAGTACGAGTTTACCTAGATCTACACTTAGATCTACATGGAGAAAATCTTATACCTTCGATGCGTGCCCTTCGCAAGTCCCGCTTGTCCAAGGAGATGCCGGATCTCTAGTTGTCAAAGTAGACAACTCTCTAGAAGTATCCACACAAACAAGATGTGTTCTCTAACACACAAGGATGGAGAAGAGAACACCACAAGTGTGCTAGCACTTCTTGATGCTCTCGGATGGGATTGGAAGAAGAAGAAAGGAAAAGAAGAGAACACACTCCTCTAAAATCTCTATGTGACTTTCACTAACCTTTCTTCTTGGATTAGATTCACTCTCCTTTCTTCTCCCTTGCTTGAAACCCACGACCAAGAGGAGCAAAAAGAGAGCTTGAGAAAGAAGATGATGTGAATGTGAGTGAATGAAAAATTCATTCTCATTCAAAACCATAAGGTAACCCTCATTCTCATTAAATGTGGCCATTAAAGAGAATAGATTTGTAACCCCCATGAGGTGGCACACTTCGATGATGTCGCACATCATCATTAGTCCTCCTAATGCCAAATCACTAATGATGTGGCAAATAGTCAAGTCAAACTTGACTCTTCCTCTTCCTCTCAAGTCAAGTCAAACTTGACTTAATCTCTCTCATGGTTGATCTAATCCAACCATTTAATTCAAGCCAATTTAATATAATGAATCTAATTCATTTAATTAAATTGATTCAATGAGTCATAATCTAAATTAGACTCATTGAACACATGAATCAACTTGAGTCCAACTTAATTAGCCCAATTAGGATTACTTTTAATCCAATTTGATTCATCACATGAATCTAATCCTCTTGGTTCATCATATGAACCTAATCTCCATCCACTTGTTCTTTGTGTGTGACCCAATAGGTTCTTGTAACGTTGGCAATGCCCCTAAACCCATTTAGGACCATAAGTAATGAGCGGTATCTAGCAATACATCATTACTACCCAAGTTACAAGAATGTTGAGATCCAACATCACCTTGTGACTACTAATTGTGACTCCTCACAATATATTACAAGTGTCCTTCTATCCTAGACATCTAGATTGATCAATGTGAGGCATAGACCGTGTCATCCTCTGATCAATCTAAATCTTGAACTCCAAGTAGACTCACTAAAACAAATGAGCTCAATATCTCACATTGACTCATTTGGGCATGGCCATGCACTTCGTGGTCTCACTCTATCAAGAATACCGATGTCTCTCCCGTCATATAGGAGGGATAGATCCCATCTACATCACTCACATCCCTCTACATAATTCGTTACATACCCAGTAATCGCCTTTATAGTCAACCCAGTTACGGGTGACGTTAAACGAAACCAAAGTACATAACTCCTTATGTAGGGATCCATGGTGACTTCAGGTCCAAGGACTAGTAGTCATACTAATAGCCACATGAGAAAGTATATGACACTCATATAACGATCCATGATACTTTCTCATGGCGGGTCATTCAGTATACATTCTTTAATGCATACCCATGTGTCAACTTGATATCTCTATATCCATGACTTGTGAGATCAAGTCATCGAGTTGACCTACATGCTAATCTTATTGCATTAACATTGTCCCTAAATGTTAATACTCGACTAGGAATGATTAAGAGTAGTGTTCCCTATATCATCTCACTATCGGTTTAGCTAACCGATTGATATAGGTAAGAACCTTCTACTCAAGGACGTTATTATACTTAGTTTATTTGGCATCAATACAAGTAAGTATAATAACCAAAAATCAAATGTCTTTATTTATATAGAATATGATACAATGAGTCCATAATACAATCATCAAATGATTGGCTCTAGGGCTCTAACTAACAATCTCCCACTAGCACTAGTGTCAATCAGTGTAGGCTCTAAGCCCCAAAGACCTAGTGTGACCATCATGCTTCCTCTGTGCCAAAGCCTTGGTCAAGGGATCTGCGATGTTAGCTTCTGTAGGTACTCTGCAGATCTTCACATCTCCTCTCTCGATAATCTCTCGAATGAGATGGAAGCGCCGTAATATGTGTTTGGTCCGCTGGTGTGAGCGAGGTTCCTTCGCCTGTGCTATAGCTCCATTGTTGTCACAATAGAGCTCAATAGGGTCAGCAATGCTAAGAACCACCCCAAGTTCAATGATGAACTTGCGAATCCAAACTGCCTCCTTTGCTGCCTTTGATGCAGCAATATACTCAGCCTCTGTCGTAGAATCGACTCTGTGTCTGCGCCGAACTCTTCCGACTGGCACCACCATTTATGATAAACATGAACCACATTGCGATCGATAATCATCACGGTCGGTCTGGAAGCTAGCATCACGTAACCCTTTACGGCTAGCTCATCATCGCCTCCATATATCAAGAAATATTCTTTAGTCCTTCTTAAGTACTTAAGAATATTCTTGTCCGATCACCTGGATCTGACTGGTATCTGCTCGTCATGCTCAAAGCATACAAGACATCAGGTCGAGTACATAGCATGGCGTACATGATAGATCCAATGGCTGAGGCATAAGGGATCTGATCCATGTGGTCCCTCTCCTCTCTAGAAGAGGGACCTTGAGTCTTCGAAAGACTCACGCCATGTGACATCGGCAGAAATCCCTTATTGGAGATCTGCATGGCAAACCGAAGGAGTACCTTGTCAATATATGTACTCTGACTTAGGCCAAGCAATCTCTTAGATCTATCTCTATAGATCTGTATCCCTAGAATGCGGGATGCCTCACCTAAGTCCTTCATTGAGAAGCAACTCCCTAGCCAGGTCTTGACAGACTGAAACATAGGGATGTCCTTCCCAATGAGTAGTATGTCATCCACATACAATATGAGGAAGACAAATATATCCCCTACAACCTTCTTGTAGACACAAAGCTCATCTTCGTTCTTGATGAAACCAAACTGTTTGATTGCATCTTCGAATCGAAGATTCCAGCATAGAGAGGCTTTGCTTTAGTCCATAAATGGACCTATGTAGCTTACATACTCTGCTAGTATGTTGTGGATCTACAAAACCCTCAGGTTGTGTCATGCACACATCCTCGAGCAGGTTTCCATTCAGAAACGCGATTTTGGCATCCATCTGTCATATCTCATAGTCATGGTATGCTGCAATAGCAAGCATGATCCGAATGGACTTAAACATCCCTACTGGAGAAAAGGTTTCATCATAGTCAATACCATGAATATGCTTGAAACCTTTAGCTACCAAGCGACCCTTATAGATAAGTCCATCCATGTCAGTCTTTCTCTTAAAGACCCACTTACACCCAATGGGTTTTACACCTTTAGGTGGATCAACCAAAGTCCATACTTGGTTGGTGTACATGGATTCCATCTCGGATCTCATGGCCTCTAGCCATTTCTCGGAATCTAGTCTCATCACAGCTTCCTGATAGGTGGTAGGCTCATCCTCTATGAGCACAATGTCATCATGGTCAGACAAGAGAAATGAGTATCTCTCAGGCTGACGACGTACCCTATCAGACCTGCGAAGAGGTATGTCTACTTGAACTGGTTGTTGTTCCTCAACTCTTTGTGGAACAACATCATCCACAACACTTTGTGGTTCCAGTTCAACTTCCATCGAGGCTTTAGTGCAGGATCCACATCTTGAACTTCTTCAAGATCGAATGTACTCCCACTAGTCTTTCTAGAAACAAAGTCCCTTTCTAGAAAGACTCCAGTCTTTGCCACAACTATCTTGTGCTGACTGGGAATGTAGAAGTAATATCCCTTAGTTTCCTTGGGATATCCTATAAAGTAGCACTTGTCAGATTTGGGTCCTAATTTATCTGAGACTTGACGTCTAATGTAAGCCTCATAACCCCAAATCCTCATGAAAGACACTTGGGCATCTCTCCCAGTCCATATCCTATATTGTGTCTTTATCACGGCCTTGGATGGAACTCGGTTGAGAATGAAAGCTGCCGTGTCTAGAGCATAGCCCCAAAGGTATGTCGGAAGATCTGTGTGACTCATCATAGACCGTACCATATCTAATAAGGTACGATTCCTCCTTTCGGATACACCATTCCACTGTGGTGTTCCAGGAGGAGTGAGTTGGGATAGGATCCCACACTCATCTAGGTAGTCATGAAACTCATGGCTAAGGTATTCACCACCTCGATCTGATCAAAGTATCTTAATACTCTTGCCAAGCTGGTTCTGTACTTCATTCTTGAATTCTTTGAACTTTTCAAAGGATTCTGACTTATGTGTCATCAAGTACACATAACCATATCTACTGAAGTCATCAGTAAATGTGATGAAGTACCTATAACCGCCTCTAGCAGCGACATTGAAAGGGTCACATACATCACTATGTATAAGTCCTAACAAATCAGTCGCTCTCTCGCTGTGCCCACTAAAGGGAGTCTTGGTCATCTTGCCTCGTAGGCATGACTCGCATATCTCATATGATTCAAAATCAAATGAGTCCAGCAAACCATCCTTATGGAGCTGGGATAAGCGCTTGTCATTTATATGACCTAAGCGACAGTGCCAGAGGTAGGTTTGGTTCATATCATTTGACTTGAACCTCTTGGTATTTATGTTATAGATAGGGCTCTCAAGGTCTAGAATATAGAGTCCGTTCATCAGAGGTGCACTACAATAGAACATATCGTTTAAATAGACGGAACAATATTTGTTCTTTATTGTAAACGAAAATCCTTTCTTGTCCAAACAAGAAACTGAAATTATGTTCTTAGTCAAGGCAGGCACATAACAACAATCATCTAATTCTAGTACAAGTCAGAGGGTAGAGATAGATAGTAAGTTCATACAGTAATAGCAGCAACTCGTGGTCCATTGCCTACTCGTAGATCTACCTCACCCTTCGTCAATGCCCTGCTATTTCTCAGCGCTTGTACATTAGTACAAATGTGCGAAGCACATCCGGTAACTAATACCCACGATGAAGAAATAGAGAGGTTGACTTCTATAACATGTATACCTGAAGTAGAAATCTTATTTTTCTTCTTCTTAAGATCTTCCAGGTATTCTTTGGAGTTCCTCTTCCAGTGCCTTGCTTGTCCTTGATATAGGTGACAAAGATGTTCAACCATATCGTAAGCGCCCATCAACTCATGTTGCTTCTGAAGCTCAGAGTTCATGGTCGTGAGCATAAGACAGGACACATCTAATGCATCATCTTGATGCTTCTTGTAAGCATCTCGGTCTGCTCGCGTGGCAGTGGCAGGAGGAGCCTCCGGAATGGGCTGCTCCAGAACGTACAGTTTACGTTCTTGGGTGAGAACTATTCTCAGGTTCTTGTACCAGTCCAGGAAATTTGCTCCGTTGAGCTTGTCATTCTTAAGGACAGAACGCAGAGAGAAGTTGTTCGTGTTTGACGCCATGGAAATTCTACAACAGAAATAAATGCATAAATAAATATCATATTCTTTTAAATCATTTAATTAGCCCTTCAACTAAATGATGCTCCCACTGAATTCTATAATTCATGTGGGACAAGATCCACATCATACTAACCCTTGAGTTAGTTTTAGCTAATACGCCCAAGACTTAGTATGATCGGTAGGTAACGATTACCAATTACATCTCTATGCAACTCTTGTTTATAGGATCAAAAAATCACATTTATATTAAAACTCGTGCTAGCTTTGGCTAATACGCCCAAGAGTTAATATAAACGTGATTTTGACCTATCTACCAACCATTGGATAATGTCTATAGTTAAACTCGATCCAATTGAGTTAACTAGTTACTCAATCTAATTGAGTTATACTCACCCATGCGTTGATAGGCGGGACCAAGATTGTCCCTCTGTACCCTACCAAGATAGTATGTGTTGCTCTGCTTTGGCAGATTCAACAACAACATGCGATCGAGGTAGTGGTAGGTATCACGGCATGGTAGGCATTACGAGTTGTCGCGATTTAGATCTAATCTAAACGATGATGCGTATCATATACTCGATAGATCTAATCTAATCGAAGGGTGCATCATGTGCACGACTTAGATCTAATCTAATCGTTATGCACTAATTAATTACTTAATTAACTAGCATGCATCACATACACACAAAAACAATTAATTAAATAATTTTGTGATTATGTCATGGCCCTAGTACGATCTTCTCAAGCCAATGAGAAGATCGGATGGTCAACCTAAGGTCAACAGCTTCTCAAGCGCCTTCCTTTTGACCACCTTGCGTTGCTCGCGCCTTCCTCGTAACTCCGTCTTGAGTGGACCTTCCACTGCTTCAAAATTTACATTACATTTTGAAAACCGAGTTACATTCGAGTCTAAATCTAATTTACAACCAGAATATAAATAGGGAGGCACGACGCGCATGTCGCGTATCAAATACAACACACAAATACATGACGGTACACAGGCCATATTATAAATTGCAACACAAATTATCCAATCGAATTGGGTCTTTGGGCCATGACTATCACAAAAATAATATATAATTCGAAATTATATATTTCTATGATTTTTTGTAATTTTTCCTATAATTTTTATAATTTTTTTACGAGTACAATTTCTTGGCGGTTCTGTTTAGCGGTTTTCGGGCGCAATCGCGGAACGAATCCTCTTGCGGGGCCAGGGGCAGCGCCCCTACCCGCGATCTAACCATCGCGAGGGTTCCTTTGCGATCTAACAGTGCCTAAGCCCGCTGTCCCAAAAAATTTTGGGGCGAAACTTTACCGTTTTGGAAAATTCTTCTCGGTAGTCGAAGCATACAAGTACCGAAATACTTGTGCTTCGCTTCTACGAGAAAAATACCCATAAAAACCATTAAAAACTTAAAATTACAGAAATTCACAGAATGTTTATTTTTCATAAAAACCAAAATAAACTCGTATTCGTCTTCGCACGTGGCTCTGATACCACTGTTGGGTTTTTCGGGCCACGAAAATCGCTTTTTCGCATCGCGGAAATCCCGAAACTCCCTAGCCAACGGATCCGTGCAAAGAAAATTTTTTTGAAAAACTACGAGTACGAGTTTACCTAGATCTACACTTAGATCTACATGGAGAAAATCTTATACCTTCGATGCGTGCCCTTCGCAAGTCCCGCTTGTCCAAGGAGATGCCGGATCTCTAGTTGTCAAAGTAGACAACTCTCTAGAAGTATCCTCATGAACAAGATGTGTTCTCTAACACACAAGGATGGAGAAGAGAACACAACAAGTGTGCTAGCACTTCTTGATGCTCTCGGATGGGATTAGAAGAAGAAGAAAGGAAAAGAAGAGAACACACTCCTCTAAAATCTCTATGTGACTTTCACTAACCTTTCTTCTTGGATTAGATTCACTCTCCTTTCTTCTCCCTTGCTTGAAACCCACGACCAAGAGAAGAGAAGGAGCAAAAAGAGAGCTTGAGAAAGAAGATGATGTGAATGTGAGTGAATGAAAAAATTCATTCTCATTCAAAACCATAAGGTAACCCCCATTCTTATTAAATGTGGCAATTAAAGAGAATAGATTTGTAACCCCCATGAGGTGGCACACTTTGATGATGTGGCACATCATCATTAGTCCTCCTAATGCCAAATCACTAATGATGTGGCAAATAGTCAAGTCAAACTTGACTCTTCCTCTTCCTCTCAAGTCAAGTCAAACTTGACTTAATCTCTCTCATGGTTGATCTAATCCAACCATTTAATTCAAGCCAATTTAATATAATGAATCTAATTCATTTAATTAAATTGATTCAATGAGTCATAATCTAAATTAGACTCATTGAACACATGAATCAACTTGAGTCCAACTTAATTAGCCCAATTAGGATTACTTTTAATCCAATTTGATTCATCACATGAATCTAATCCTCTTGGTTCATCATATGAACCTAATCTTCATCCACTTGTTCTTTGTGTGTGACCCAATAGGTTCTTGTAACGTTGGCAATGCCCCTAAACCCATTTAGGACCATAAGTAATGAGCGGTATCTAGCAATACATCATTACTACCCAAGTTACAAGAATGTTGAGATCCAACATCACCTTGTGACTACTAATTGTGACTCCTCACAATATATTACAAGTGTCCTTCTATCCTAGACATCTAGATTGATCAATGTGAGGCATAGACCGTGTCATCCTCTGATCAATCTAAATCTTGAACTCCAAGTAGACTCACTAAAACAAATGAGCCCAATATCTCACATTGACTCATTTGGGCATGGCCACACTCCGTGGTCTCACTCTATCAAGAATACCGATGTCTCTCCATATAGGAGGATAGATCCCATCTACATCACTCATCCCTCTACATAATTCGTTACATACCCGATGTCGCCTTTATAGTCAACCCAGTTACGGGTGACGTTAAACGAAACCAAAGTACATAACTCCTTATGTAGGGATCCATGGTGACTTCAGGTCCAAGGACTAGTAGTCATACTAATAGCCACATGAGAAAGTATATGATACTCATATAACGATCCATGATACTTTCTCATGGCGGATCATTCAGTATACATTCTCTAATGCATACCCATGTGTCAACTTGATATCTCTATATCCATGACTTGTGAGATCAAGTCATCGAGTTGACCTACATGCTAGTCTTATTGCATTAACATTGTCCCTGAATGTTAATACTCGACTAGGAATGATTAAGAGTAGTGTTCCCTATATCATCTCACTATCGGTTTAGCTAACTGATTGATATAGGTAAGAACCTTCTAATCAAGGACGTTATTATACTTAGTTTATTTGGCACCAATACAAGTAAGTATAATAACCAAAAACCAAATGTCTTTATTTATATAGAATATGATACAATGAGTCCATAATACAATCATCAAATGATTGGCTCTAGGGCTGTAACTAACAAAGGTTTGGTTGTTATTGTTATATATGTTCATTATGACCCTAGGTCAACACCCCCGGTCTAGATGTAAAGGTCATTCTTATTCCTAGACATGGGATTGACCTCCTCTCCCTGGTCCAAATGCAAAGGTCATTCTTATTTTTGGCCACGGGATCAAGCTCCTCTCTCCGGTCTAGGTGCAAAGGTCATTCTTGTTCCTGATCACAAAATCGAGCTTCTCTCACTGACCTAGATGCAAAGGTCATTCTTATTTCTAGCTACATGATTGAGCTCCTCTCCTCAGTCCAAATGCAAAGTGTTGGGACCAAAAGAAATTTAGATATCTCCACAATAGTATGTTATTGTCTACTTTAGACCCAAACTCTTATGGTTTATTTTTGGACTCTATCCAAAAAGCATCATACCAACGGAGATATCTTTCCCTTATAAACTCAGGATTTTTTCCATGTGTTTTCAATGTAGGACTTTGTTTACAACCTTGAAATCCAACAACCCCCCCCCCCCAAACGAAGGACCACAAACTCTCTGACGTTCGATCCTCAACCCACCAGGTCTTCCTGCCCCTCAATCCTCCCGACCTACTAGGACTTTCTTACCTAACCATAACTAGGACTTCTTATCTGTTGTCTAGTCCTCTTAATCTGGACACGAGAACTGTAAGGAACTATAGTGCTAAACACGCTGAAAAGCGCAACGAAAAATAAGTTCCTATCCAGAAGATCCATGCAAAGGAAACCATATACTAAGTTTTGTTAAAAGATATATACCTTTGTTGTGTGCCCTTCGCAATCCCAATAGCAACGTTTCTTTAGGATGCAGATCTCAACGCGATCAACACATTCGTGCCTCTATGATATTCACACGAACACGTTCTCCGTCTGTCTCATGAACTCACGAAATGGAGAAAAAAACAACCAAAGGTTGTGCTAGCAACTTCTTATGGAAGTTTCGGCCAAGAGTGGAAGAAGGAAGAAGAGCAAAAAACTAAGAAGACCACATCACCCAAAAGGTCATTTCATCTATATAAGGTGACTTCACAAAAGGGTTACTTTACCAAATAGGTTACTTCACCAAAAGGTTACTTTACCAAAAAGGTTACTTCACCTAAAGGTTACTTTTACAAATGTCTTTTGTATTCATCCAATGAATACAAAAACGTTTTTGTCTCTTGATCTTCCTTTTGATTAATGATAATATATTAATCTCTATTAATACTCATTAATCTTAATGGGTTGGGTTTAGAATATTGGATTAACCATTAACCCAATAAACCAATGAGTCTAACCCATTACTCAATAAGTCTAATCTGAATTCATTCAAGTCTAACTCAATGTGTATAATTCGAATTAAACTTAACCTCATAATCCATCTCCAAATTAACATGTTCTTTGTGTGTGACCCAATAGGCTCTCGTAACGTTGGCAATATATCTAAAATCATTTTAGATACATAAGCAATGAGTGGCATCTAGCAATGTGTCATTGCTACCCAAGTGACGAGAATGTCGAGATCCGACCTAACCTTTCCATGTCTATTATCTTGTATGACTCAATCCTTCTATCCTTGATATCTAGATTGATTAATAAGACATAGAACGTATCATCCTTTTATCAATCTTTGTGTTTCTTGATCTCTAAGTAGACACACTCAATCAAATAAGCTTAATATCGCATATTGACTCATTTGAACATGGGCATGCCTTCTTGTGTCCTATTAATCAAGGGGCGCACAGATATCACTTCTGTTATATGGAAGGGATAGATCTCATTTACATCACTCACATCCCTTCGCATAACTTATTGCATACCTAGTAATCGACTTTATAGTCCACCTTGTTACAGGCAATGTTTGCCGATACCAAAGTACACAACTCCTTATGTAGGGAACTGTAGTGACTTCAGGTCTAAGGACTATTCATACCAATAGTCGCATGAGAATTTTTATGACACTCATTTAACGATCCATGAAACATTCTCATGGTGGGTCATTCAGTATATATTCTCTAATATATACTCGTGTCAACCTGATATCTCATGTCCATGACTTGTGAGATTAAGTCATTCGTTGACCTACATGCTAGTCTCAACGCATTAATATTGTCCTTGCATATTAATGCTTGACTAGGAATAGTTAAGTGTAGTGTTCTATGTATATCTACAATATCTCACTATCAATTCAACCAATTGATATGTTGTAAATTAGAACCTCCTACTCTAGGACATTATTATACTTATTCATTCGACACAGAATTGAAATAAATATAATAACCAACTTTGTCTTTTATTAATAATGAAATATGATACAAAAGGAGCTCTTTACAATTATCTCATAATTGGTACTAAGGCTAATACTAACAAGAACCCCCACTTCTTTCATTCAAAGTCAATATTTCACTCACATGGTTCGATTAGACCATGGCTCTTATGCATAGTCAACAATTAATCCTTCTAGCAGTCCGGGCTCTGATACCAATTGTTGGAACTAAAAGAAATTTAGATATCTCGATAATGGCATGATATTATCCACTTTGGGTCTAAGCCCTTATGGTGTTGGGTTTTTCGGGCCGCGAAAACCGCTTTTCGCGTCGCGGAAACCCCGAATCACCCAAAGCCGTAGATCCGTGCAAGGAAAAATTTCGAAAACACAAATACGAGTTTTATACTACGATCTACAGTAGATCTACAAAGGAAAAACCATTTTACCTTCGATGCGTGCCCTTGCAAAATCCCGCTCGTCCAAGGTACTTGTCGGATCTCCAAAGTATCAAGGTAGATACTTCTCTAGTGATATCCACACGAACAAGGAGTGTCTCTCACACTCAAAGGATGGAGAAGAGAGCCCCAAGTGTGCTAGCACTTTCTAGAGCTCTCGGATAGGATTTAAATGGAGGGAAAAAGAAAGAAGAAAGGAAACTCTTACACTCAAGAAGTAGTCTCCTCTTTTGTGACCTTCACCCTTTCTTTCTTCTCTTGGAATACAACTCAACCACCTTCTCTCCCTTCATGGAACCCACGACCAAAAGAGAGGAGAAAGCAAGAGAGAGCTAAGGAGGAAGAAGATGGAATGAATGAGAATGAATTGCATTCACTCTCCTTCATGTGTGTGTAACCCCCTTCCCATTTAATGTGGCCATTAAAGAGGGGATTTGTAACCTCCATGAGGTGTCACACACATGTGCAACCATGATGATGTGGAGCATCATCAATGGTCCACCTTATGCCAACTCACAAATGAGGTGGCAAAAGGTCAATTCAAAATTGACCTTTGATCTTCCTTCTCAAATTAAGTCAAACTTGACCAAATCTCTCTCATGGTTGATCTAATCTAACCATTTGATTCAAGCCAACTTAATATAATGAATCTAATTCATTTAATTAAATTGATTCAATGAGTCATAATCCAAATTAGACTCATTGAACACATGAATCAACTTGAGTCTAACTCAATTAGCCCAATTTGGATTACTCTTAATCCAATTTGGTTCATCACATGAACCTAATCCAATTGGTTCATCACATGAACCTAATCCAATTGGTTCATCATATGAACCTAATCTCCATCCACTTGTTCTTTGTGTGTGACCCAATAGGTTCTTGTAACGTTGGCAATATTTCTAAACTCCTTTATAACATAAGCAATGAGCGGCATCTAGCAATACATCATTGCTACCCAAGTTACAAGAATGTTGAGATCCAACATCACCTTGTGACTACTAATTGTGACTCCTCACAATATGTGACAAGTGTCCTTCTATCCTAGACATCTAGATTGATTAATGTGAGGCATAGACCGTGTCATCCTCTAATCAATCTAAATCTTGAACTCCAAGTAGACTCACTCGATCAAATGAGCTCAACATCTAATGTTGACTCATTTGGGCATGGCCATGCACTTCGTGGTCTCACTCTATCAAGAATAGCGATGTCGCTCCCGTCATATGGGAGGGATAGATCCCATCTACATCACTCACATCCCTCTGCATAATTCGTTACATACCCAGTAATCGCCTTTATAGTCCACCCAGTTACGGGTGACGTTTGACGAAACTAAAGTACATAACTCCTTATGTAGGGATCCATGGTGACTTCAGGTCTAAGGACTAATAGTCATACTAATAGCCACATGAGAAAGTATATGACACTCATATAACGATCCATGATACTTTCTCATGGCGGGTCATTCAGTATACATTCTCCAATGTATACCCATGTGTCAGCATGATATCTCTATATCCATGACTTGTGAGATCAAGTCATCGAGCTAACCTACATGCTAGTCTTATTGCATTAACATTGTCCCTGAATGTTAATACTCGACTAGGAATGATTTAGAGTAGTGTTCCCTATATCATCTCACTATCGATTCAACTAATCGATTGATATAGGTATGAACCTTCTACTCAAGGACGCTATTATACTTAGTCTATTTGGCACTAATACAAATAAGTATAATAACCAAACAAATGCCTTTATTAAGAATATGATATACATGAGTCCATACAATCATCAAATGATTGGCTCTAGGGCTCTAACTAACATATGGTTTTATTTTTGAGCTCTATCAAAAGGCCTCATACTAATAGAAATATCTTTCTCTTATAAACCCATGATTTTTCCTATGTGTTTTCAATGTGAAACTTTGTTTGCAATCTTGCAACCTAGCACAAAGGTCATTCTTATTCCTGGTCACGAGATCAAACTCCTCTCCTCAATCCAGAGGCAAAGGTCATTCTTATTTTTGAATGCTAGAATGAGCTTCTCCCCTCTTGCCCAAATAAAATGGATATGCCTACACTCTCGGTCTTGAAGCTCCGAGTTTTCTCATCTTGGTCCTCATAACTGAGTGGTTAAGCTTTTCTCCCCTACGGCATTCTTAACCCCTTATGATTGATATGGGACAGAATGGCATTCGAGGAATACTCACAATCTTATGAAGGGTCATGGATAGTATAGATCTCATATATTCCCAAATACTCCTTGGACCTACCGGACGGTCGGATTAAACTATGCATAGCCTACTAAAAATTGGTCTCTGCCCTCATTTTAGAACTTATCATATTTCATTTGATTTTGCTCTTCACTCCAACTCAGGAGGGGGGCATTTGATGTCACAAAGTTAATTCGGTTGAGCCACTGACCTATTAGGACTTGAGACGCTTGATCAAAGCCCTGTCAGCCTAGGAAGCTTTGGGTCGAATGGCCATGGTAGGAGCTTGCTATAGAGGAGCCTATCTGAGGTAGCTCTCTCGGATGTCTACCTCTAGCCACCTCTAATGTTGAATCAGTACCGGCCAATCGACCCCCTTGAGAAATTGATATTAGGCTGACAACCAAACAAAATTGATGGTACAAACCAACAGTTGTCGCTATCGATGTGAAGGTTCACTAGTGTGGTCAGTCAAGGGATGAAATTTTGCTCTTGTAGTCATCGTCATAGCTCATCTAGGGCTTATGTGGCAACCAACGTGGATCCTTTTCACCGTGACTTTACAAGCCCTTGCAAAGGTAAGTGATGGTATGATTTTTTTGGACACTCGTAAAGACTACTTCTTGTCGTCTTTCTCTTTCGAGCTCCTTACGCTCCTTTCAATCCCTTCATTAACTTGACCGTCAGAGGATCCCTTGCTACCAAGATCGTAGAGAAGGAAGAGAAAGAGGAGCCCTAACGGATGAAAAAGGACACCCTCAAATAGTTTTAATCAAAATTACTACAACATAAAATAAAATTGCTTCTATTAAATCAAAATTATTACCCATAAAATATTATTAATTATATCAAAATATTATTTTTAAATTTGATCTAAATTACTTTAAATTGATCAAATTTACTTTACTATTATTATAATAATTTTATTTTGAAACTATTACAACGTATAATAGTGGGTACAACTTTATAATTTTTGTCAAATTACTATACGTTGTAACAGTTTGGAATAAAATAAATACACATTATAATAATTTTGAATAAAATTGCTATAATAAGAATAAGGGCATTTTAAAATTAAAAATAGGCTAAAATGCTACAGTGATATTTAAAAATTAAAACACCCGACAAATATGATAATAAATAATGCTCTTTCAATTTGTACCCATAGCTTTTATACTTTTGTTTATGAACTGTTAAATCACAGTATATCGTTTACAATTTTTTGCTTTCATTGCCAACATTTTCTAAGCCGAACCAGCCAACAACTCATTTAGTGAATGCTTGCTTAGCATTTAGATTAGCATCAGTAATTCTTTTTGCAGGTATTTAAAGCGTTGACATAAAATGTGAAATATGCGTTGGCAAACACACTTTTCTTGCAGACAAACCCGTTTAACATCATGGAAAAAAAACAAATAGAATTTATAATGTGCATTTAAATTAAAATAACACGCAACAATGTCAACAAGACGACCGAAAATTAGGCGCAAGAAGACATGGCTTCCAGCGATGATACATTTTATCCTAGAAACTATAGAACTAGGTCCTCTTTGATACATGCGAAGTAGATAATGGACCATGGAGAGAAGCCCCGTGATCCAAGGCCATGCTGCCCATCCATGCAGTCAAGGTAGAGAAAGAAAAATGATATACTGACGAATATTACAAAATTGAAGAATGATTGAACATGGTAGATTTAGAGTTTGGTATAGACAACGTGCATACCTAAAAGATCAAGCAAAACGTCATCTTCATGACACCATATCCCAACGCCATATGGAACCATCCTCGCAACAGCTAAGTATAGTGCTGCAGCAGCAAAATAAGACAGTTTCTTCATCATCTTAGCAATTCAAGAGAAACAATCATGAATCTAAAATTGGATGAGGGTCTTATGAGAGTAGAGTTTATTGAAAAACAAAGCAATGAGATCTAATTCAGAAGGCACCTTCCATCAAATGACATTGCTGTCTGCCTTATTGGAGACTTGCATTGTGCGTGAGATAACCTACAATAGATCATTAGTGTCAAAGTGAGGGAAGAGACTATCATGCATATATATAATTTAAAAATAAAATAAAATACCAATATTTATGACAACATAAAATCAAGTATGAGCAGAGACCTTGAAATTAGGACAGGTGGGCTTGACTGAAGCTCCCAAACAAAAATTTTTCCTTCCCTGTTCCCTACCACAGCAAGAGATGGAAGTAGATCAACATTTTAAATGCACCAGGGTAAATAACAGCAATATCCTGATGCTGTCCTATTACTGAGATTATAAAAAGTTTAGTCTTAAAATATGAATCAAGCTAGTATTTGCATCATACAAAGCAGAGATAGTGTACCAATTGCAGCAGCATTATAGTGAAAATCACACGAAAACTTGATAAACCAGATATCACATTCAGGAACTGGATATTTCTGAAGAATGTCAACAGCACCCTGACCAGTACATCAGAATAAAATAACTATGTACAATTACAGTAAATGTAGCCAGTAAATAAGAACACTTATTACTTCAGGGAAATAAGTATAATACACTTACAATGTCAATTGCCTACATACCAAAAAGCGTAAGTACAAAATCTTACCTCTCCAGGACTTTGTTCCTTGGTTTTTGGCTCCCACAGAACAATTTCATTGTCAACACTCTGCAGCAAATAACAAGCAATAACACAAGGCATCAAAGCTGCTTTGCTTTCGTCAATTATCAGTATAGCTTGAATTGAAAGAGATAATATTGTATCAGATCAATTAAATGATAATTATTATACCCATATACAAGACTGACATAATACTAAACCTAGCATGATGCTATGGAATGTGATACTAAACTTATTTATTGTGACGCATTCAAGATGAAGCATAGGTGCTGATTGATGTTCAGTTTGTTACGCAAAATAGAACAAGCCCTACAAATGAAATGGATGAGACCTCCATGAAGATGATGTAAATGCATACTAGGGCAGCAACTTATGTTGGGATTCAATCAAAGTCTCAGGAAAGATTTGAGAGAAATCATGAATTTAAAAGGATGTAAGATATCTTCATTGACATAAGACCTTTTGGGTAGAGCCCAAGAACAAAGTCATGAGGGTCTTGGTCCAAAGTTGACAATATCATGTCATTGTGGAGATATGTGAACATCCTTCGGTCCCAAGAAATGGTATCAGAGCCATGGTCCAGATCAAATGTCATATGGGGTGGCCTTGAACGAAGTTGAGAGTAAGCCCGGAGCAAGTCGGGTTAACCGAGTGCTTGCGAATATTCGCGGGGAGACCCGGAGCAGGTCAAGGTGACTGGATGTTTGCGGGGAGGCCGAAACAAGTCAAGAGTGACCGGATACGGATGCTTACGGGGAGACTCGGAACATGTCAGGATGACCGGATGCTCGCAAGGGGCCTGAACAATGAGAGTAATGATGGTCCTTCGTTTGAGAGCAGGATTGTTGGGATTCAATTAAAGTCCCGCATTAGAAAGATTTAGGAAAGATCATGAGTTTAAAAGGATGTAAAATATCTTCATTGGATGGAGCCTTTTGGATAGAGTCCAAGAGCAAAGCCATGAAGGTCTATGCCCAAAGTGAGCAATATCAAATCATTGTGGAGATATGTGAACATCCTTCGGTCACAACAACTTATAGACTTGATGCAATGCTTTCAACAAACTTTTACTGAGTTGATTTTATCATCAAAGAGTCAATATAATAATAGTTAACTCCACCTCAAACTAAAGATATCACAAGATTCAGAAGTTTCTGAGCAGAGATGAAGTAACAAATTGTGAAGAATTGAAAAGAAAAAGAAAGAAATTAGTATGAATCGAGTTAATATCAAGAGATTTGAGTATAATTTGATAATATTACTGGCAGAGCTCATAAAGAAACCACATAAACTTCTTATAGGTACTTGAGATTAAGAAGATACTGAAAGATTGATACTGGCAAACCTACCTTTTGAAGTAGGAATTAATAGACTAATTGGTAAAAGCCTTGTAGAAAAATGAGAATAAAGTTCTAATATCTACTTAGAGAACAGAGAAGATTGAGTTTCTAGTCATTTCCTCAAAAAGAGCATGAAAATGGCACAAGAAATAAAGTAAAAAGGTCTAACAATGACTCTAAAAGGAGAGAAAAGTTGACATATGCAGCCCACATTTGCAATTAAAAAAATATATATTTGGCTAATTTCAATGGTTTCAAATTGAATCAATCGAAACCCTAAACTATTCTATTTGGTAGATAGAATTTATAAGTGCTTACTTAAAACACTTATTTTGCAAATGAAAAAAAATAGCTATATCATCCATTCTCCAAATTACATCAATATTGATTTTTATATTTCAACTACTTTATGTTAGTGATGTGCATGGGTTATATAGGCATTTAGACAATTATTAACGCACATTCACTTGTATTTCTCGTATTTAAATTATGTTATAACACTACTTTTCCTTATTTTATCAGCATGCTATTTGTTTTTTTTCAGAGATCTGCTCTTCTTTGTATTTTTATTGACAGAGCACGATAAAGATCGAAATTAGACAAAGAATGCTTGACGGAAGACTCGACAATGGGCAGGTCGTGCCATGAGGCATGGTCATGCCATTCCATCCAAAGGCTCACAAGGACAGGTCGTGCCAAATGGCACAGATGTGCCTTGCATCTAGAAGTTCACAAGGGCAAGCTGTGCGAAATGGCACGGTCGTACCCCCTTCCCCAGAAAGTCACACAGACAGGTCATACCAAATGGCACAGCCATGTGACCGAGTGCAGAAATCTGCATGGTCTAACCCTGCCAACCAAGCACGGTTGTGCCTTCTATTTCACACCTAGGGCAGGTGCGACACAACCCCATGCCTATACAAGGAGAGGAAGTTTTCTCTCCAAAAGGGGAGGCCCGTCGAGGAGTAGCCGTCATAATTCGTGGGAGATTTTGGACGATCCGATGTCGTTTCTACCATCCGCTCTTCTCTACAAGCGAAGGATTGGATCTTGAAGACTCTGCTCTCATCTTTGGCTAAGCGTTTCTCTTATTTTCTCCTTGATTTAGTTATAGAATGCTTTTATTAATGTTTTCGAGCCTTATTCCTTTGGTTATGAAGTAGATTCCCCTAGTTCTAGGACAAAGGGAGTAGTTGTGATGTGACTTGATGTAAAATTCTATGGATGTCATTTCTTTGTTTCAATGACATGTTTATGTTTGGTTCTTATTTGATTAAACGCATGTGTGAATCTTTATTACTAATATGTGTTGTTTAATTGAATGGATGCATGGATCAGTTGCCGCATAGCGGGAATACTCAAGATTGTATGCCCGGTGGTCCCTATGTGACAAAGGGTAACCCTCAAACCGGGCATCTTGTGGATTCTCTCGAAACAAAGAC
Source organism: Zingiber officinale (assembly GCF_018446385.1). Lineage (NCBI taxonomy): Eukaryota > Viridiplantae > Streptophyta > Magnoliopsida > Zingiberales > Zingiberaceae > Zingiber > Zingiber officinale. Next base: position 93,502,987 of record NC_056000.1, read on the forward strand.
TAAATCCATGCGAGGTGAAATTTAATTTGTGCTTAAAGGGTTTTCTCAAATTGTGATGGGAGTGCTTTAGATTGTATGATCGGGGATCCCTAGATAACAATAGGGTAACCATTAAACTGGACTTTCTATGTTACACTTTTTACTTTTAGCATTGGATATCAATAGGAAAGCACTTCGATGAGACCGTCATGAGGGTAGCATTGGTAAATATTTAGGTTCCCATGAAGCATAAACTTGGAGGAAAAGGAATTGGCAATCCATATTATATTAAGGAGCATCATAACGAAACCGACATCCTAGAACTTCCTTCCCAAGATAGATTTCCGAAACAATTCTTCCTCTAGATCTCTTTTTCTAGTTTCTACTCTTCTTCTAGTTTATGAACCATTAACCTTTAGTTAGTCGAGACAATCAGCTTAGCAACATCTCTAGTACTTACTACCAGTCCTTAAGGATCGATAGTTTTATTATTTAACGACTATTCCGTGCACCTGCGGACGGTCAACAAGTTTTTGGCATGTTGTCGATGACTGGTATTAAGTAGTATTAGGAGATTAGCTTTTAGGTTGTTCTAGACACCCTTTGCCTTTTCTTTTAGTGAATATTTTCAACATTTTCTTTTCTTTATTTCTGTATTTTATTTTTTTTATATAACGTACATTGATTTCTCATGCGAACTTTTATGCGAAGATCGACAACTGCAAGGAATTTGTTACCTATTGATCTTGAAATTGATCAGACTTACAGAAGGAGGAGAAATCTACAGAGACAAGCACAAAAAGAACAAGTTCAGAGAGCCATGGCGAACAAACCTTTGAAGGATTATGTTGCACCATATGTTATCATATCTAACATTACCAGACCAATAGTTGAAACCAACAATTTTGAAATTACACTGGCATTCATATCCATGGTATAGTAGAACCAGTTTAGGGAGGACAAGGACCCAAATTAGCACTTAGAAATTTTTTATGAGATATACATCACTATGAAAATGAATGGAGTCCCTCCTGAGACTAATAGACTTTTGTTATTTGGATTTTCCCTCATAGACAGAGCAAAAGCATGGCTGAATTCCCTACCAGCAAACAGCATAGCCTCATGGGAGCAATGCAAGTAGATATTTTTAGAGAAATTCTTCCCTTCAAGCATAACAACGCACATGAGGAATTTGATTGCCAGCTTCCGACATATGAGATTAAATCTTTGTATGAAGCTTGGGATAGGTTTAAAGGGATGCTTAGGCTATGTCGCCATCATGGTTTAGAGAAATGGTCGGTGATACATACTTTTTATAACGATATCAACTACCAAACTAAGGTTTCTTTGGACTCCACAACAGAAGGAGCATTGATGAACAAGGGATTGGACGAAGCTAGAGATTATTGAAAGTGCAGTACTAAACCATCATCAATGGGCTTCTGAGAGAAGTGGGGACAGTTAAAGTGGCTGGAAAGTATGAGGATGATGCAATGAGTCTAATCTTTGCAAAGCTTGATGCCCTCACAAAGAAGTTTCATACCATGAAAATCAATCCAGTGAACGTTATTTCTACTACTTGTGAATGATGCGAAAGTACTAAACATAATAAAGAAAGTTGCCCACTTGGAGCCATTACTGTGTAATTGGCCCAGATTGAACAAGTCAATGTCATAGGTAATTTTCAACAAAGAAAAACAATCCTTATTCTAACACCTACAACCCTGAATGGAGGAATTACCCAAACTTCTTATATAGAAACAATCAAGAACAAGGGCAACCAGCGGGATATCAACAAAGTAATCAACCGTCAAGAATAAAGAAACTCCATGAGAAGATACTTGCAAATCAAGGAGAAATGAAGAGTGATATCAAGCAGCTAAACACGAGGATGGGTAACACTGAAAAGCACTTGAAGATGCTTAATACACAAATGGCACAAGTGGCGAGTTATCCTTTAAGAACACCAAGAAACTTTCCACGAAAGCTAGAACCAAACCCAGTGGAACATTGCAACAGAATTGAACTGAGGAGCGGACGGACCTGGGGAGATCGTCAAGTGATTGCTAAAGATAGAAGGACGAAGTATAATGGGAAGTCATCTCTTTCTACCTCTTTTGATGGGATTGTACTACACCAGACGAAGGGCATCCATCGAAAAGAATTGTATAACTCATCCCTTTCTCGATAGGATTTTCAAGGCAATGAAGGATGTTGGATTTGATAATTTTCTAGAGAAGATCAAGGGGAGATGCATTGACATCCCTCTCTTGGATGTCTTGCAGCAAAAGTCAAAATTTGCAAAGTTCATGAAGAAGATCATATTTACCAAAAGAAAGAAAGAGGGATTTGAGACTATTTCCTTAACAAAAGAGTGTAACGCTTTACTCCTGGACAAACTACCTCCAGAACTTCAAGACCAGCTACTCCATACCGTGTAAAATTGGCACCACAATAGTTGATAAAGCTTTATACAACTTAGGATCAAGCATGAGTCTCATTTCCTATTCCATATGCAAAAAGTTAAGTTTCAATGATCTCAGATTGACTACTATGGCACTACAATTAGCTGATAGTTCCTGTAGATATCCTATGTGAATAATAGAAGATGTGCTAGTGGAAGTGGGAATCTCATTTTCCCTACAGACTTCGTGGTCTTGGACATAGAGGAGGACCCAAAGTTTCCACTCATTCTTAGAAGACCTTTCCTTGCCACAGCAGAGGCAGTGATCAATGTAAAGAATCATAAATGATCCTTAAGCATCGGTCAGGACAAATTGAAATTTGTTCTATCTAAGAGAGCCGTTGAAGTTTCTGCAGTTGAGAGTTCTTTCAGTAGATTCAGTAAAGCAAGTCACAATGAGGAAATTCATCATCACCCATCAAAGAGACCGCTGGATGAAGCACAAGATCTGATGGGAAAAGGAAAACGACCCGACTCCCAAAATGAAAAAAATATTATTTCGGCGCGTGCCCGAATGAAGGAGTCAGGCACATCTTGCCTTGATAAAGGAGGGAATTATCCCTTCAAGGCAATGGCTATCGGTTGAGCCAGTTGGGGTCGAGCTCATGACCTTAAACGAGCGATTCTTGGGAGGCAACCCAAAAGTTCTTTTAATCCTGTTTTTCTCATTTTATTTGCTGTCATTATGTGGGAGTTTAATTCATGTTATTCTTCTACATTTTCAAGATTCTTTCTCTTTATGAGCTGGCCACAAGCTTTTCCGTGGGCATGGAGTTTCTAAAAAAATGGCATGGTCATGTCATTCGACACGGTCGTGTTGTCCTTCACAGAAGAACACACAGGCGTGCTATCATTGGACACGGTCATGTCGGCCTTCATAGAAGAACACACGGGCGTGCTATGCCATTCGACATGCCCGTGTCGGCCTTCACAAAAAAACACACGACATGGTCGTGTCATTCGACACGACCGTGTCTGCCACGGACGTGCCGTGTCATTTGACATGGTCGTGCTAGTTCAAGGTTGGGGAATATTTACCCCTCACACGACCACCCGCCCTAGGACACGGTCGTGTGACACCAATCTCTCTTCTTCTCCTCCCAAATATTCTCTCCACCACCTCCTTCCTTAATCCTCTTATACTCCAGATCAAGAGATCTTCTCTTCTTTCTCTTCCAATTCTCACGCTTTCTACAGCCCCTCCTCTTCTCCGCCTAAGACTTATTTTAGATCTAGATCTAGATCTCCACACACTCCTCCAAGAACAACTTTCCCTTCTAGACTCAAGACATCATGTCTAGAATCCTGAAAAGATTGAAGAAGGGAGGTGGATCCGGAGACGGAAACGACGATCGCGACAAAGGCAAGGAAAAGAGATCTAACAAAGGCAAGGGGAAGGTCATATCCAAAAACAAGGGGAAGCAAGAGGCACGCACCGAAGGTAACAAAAATGAGTGGTATTATTTTAAAAATGACATGTAAAAATCTATATTTGGTAATCTCATGTCTCGTAAACTTGTCTACACTCGCTACCTTGATATTACTACCATGGACGTTTTAGGCATGTTTACAAATGTCGTTTCGTGCTGCCCGACACGGATGGTTTTTACCGTTCCGTCGGACGACCAAAACCGGGACAGGAGGCGTCCCCTTCTCGGCGGCGCTGGAGGAGACGCGGGATGCCTCCGTTGGCGCCGGAAGAGACGTGGGATGCCTTCGGCGGCGTCCCGCGACGCCTTCGACACAGAAGGCGTCGCGTACGACGGCGTCTGCGGCGCCGGAAGCGTCCGGCAGGGTCGTCAGACGCTTCCGGCGCCGCAGGACGCCCCTCGCGGGATCGCCCGCGACCATCGCGGCGCGATCTCGCATACTGCGCATTTTTTTTCTGTTTTTAATAACTATTTATTTTATTTAATTAATTTAAAGAATTCCCAAGGAGGATGTGTGGCAGATGTGTGATATTTCGAAGAAACTTTTATAAACCCTAATTAAATTATCCTAATAAAATAAATAAAAAATATATTTAAAATTAAAATAAATTAAATAAATTTTATTAATTAATATTTTGAAAAAATAATATTTTAAATTTCATTTAAAAATTTTAAAAAATATATAATAATTCTTATTTATATTCTAATATATTTTTTATTATTTTAAATTCCATTTAAATTTAAAAAAAAATTAAAATTCTAAAAAAAAAATTAAAAATCTAATAAATTATATTTATATTCTGATTTTTTTTAATTTTTTTAAATTTTTTACATGATAGTTTTTATTATTTAAAATATATATTATTTAATTAATAATTAATTAAATGAATAAATAGTTAATTTATATAATTATTATTAATATAAAGTAATATCTTGTATTAATTTATATACTTATTATTATTATTATTATTATTATTACCATTTTAATTTGAATTATTAATATATCAATTCTATTTAAATAAAATTATTTTTAATTATTTTTCTAATAATATTAAATTATTCAATAATTGAGAACTTATAATAAATCAATATACAACTTATTTTTATATACACAATAAACATATTTATCTTATAATTACTATAGATAAATAAAAAATACTGAAACTGTATCGGCACGGCACGATACGATACCGAAACCGTATCGTTCCGGTCTGAGACCGAAACTTCGGCACGGGTCGAAATTTTAAACCTTGGTTGTAGGGATTAGGGAAGATATAGGTTGGCTACTTAGTGCTTTAGGTTGGGAGGATATCATGTACACAAGCCATCCTACCTACTCTCGCCTTGTTCTAGAATTCTTAAGTTCGATAGAGACTTATTTTACTTCTGACGATGATCATGATGGCAAAATTAGCTTTAGACTAATGAACCAAGACCATCTACGGACTCTTTTGGATTTTAACAATTGTTTTAACTTGCCAGGGTTTCTCGCATGTTTAACTGTCGTTTTAACAGCAATTCTTTTTGGAACCAACTCACAGACTTAGGTGAATCCTATGACCCTTCACGATGGAAAACTTCACACATTCAAAACCCCATCTTTCGATACCTTCATCGAATTAAGAGCAAAGTAGTTTCGGTAGGGCTGTGAGTGATGGGTGGTAAAAAAAGTCGAGCTTTACTCGTTTTGGGTCATGTTGAATAAAATGGATTTTGCTTCAAGATTCCATTTTTTTTTACAAACGCTTGTAAAATCCGAGAAGGCATCTTCGGGCACTATAGTCTTTGGCGAATTGATAACTCAAATTACCTTACCCTTAGAATGAGAACTATTTGGGTTGGAGGTTGTTCATTGCAATGATTTTGATATTGATACATGTTTGGCCATGAAAATGATAATTTGGGACGAGAATGGTTTTACTTTCCCTAGGAGAATGGATTTCCACTCCCCCTATCTTGCCTCGACCAAACCTCTGTTCGCGACCCCGCCAATTGGGTGATTAAAGACTTAGAACCTGAACATGCCTCAACCCCCGAGGAGCACCATCATCCCTCGTCCTCAGGATACCCAGAGCCAGTTGGTCAGCCCGATCCAGCAAGACACTCTTTTCCCTATGGCGACCCCGGCTATTCTAGATTTAATTTTTCATATTTTCGTACTTCTTTGAAAACTCTTCATGAAAGGTAAATAACCACCCAACACCTACTGGAGGGTCATTGTATAATGACTGTGGACTAGTTTCAAGAGGTGCGAGATCACTTCCAAGTGACGAGAAACTTTCAGGGGCAAGTATCCAAATTTGTTATAAATTACTATAATGAGCGTGATAGAATGCAGGAATTTAGGGACGACATAAATATCACTAGAGAGCAGGTTGTCATGCTCTATCACTATCATGAACAAATAGGCAACCTACTACAAGTCCCTCGATTTCCTCCTAGGTGTCGCTCACCATATCCCATAGATCAGCCCCGCGCCTTACCCTCCTCCCCCTTTTCATCGACCAAGACATGACCCACCTCACCTTCTTATTAATTTCATTGGGACAATGAAATATCCAAGTCTAAGGGTAAATTGTACCACTGTATATACTTGCTACAGTTTTTAGTTCATTTCAGTTTTATTGTATTTTGACTTCATTAGTTCTTTTTAGTTTTCTTTGCAATTTGATTCAGTTTGTTTCTAGCCTAATTTCATTGTAGAGTGCATCATTTTACATTACTAGTTCTTAATGCAAAAATTCTAGCACGTTTATTCTTCATTCATGTGTTTAATACGTAGCGCTAGTATGATTAGTGAATAATTGTTCTCTATCTTTAGTAACAGGAAGTGAGCATTGCGGTTATTGAAATATTCGAGTGTTGGCCTAGTTTTAGGTTCTCTCTCCACTTTGCAAGTTTGGATAGTAGGCAACTTTGCAAATAGTCATAATTCATAGAACTTGTTAGTACTTGTGTTCTAAGGTGATCTCTCAAACTATATTTTGGTTACTGATGAAGCTCGAATCAATTAAACTCATTTGGAAAAATCATATCCCTACATTAGCATGTATATACACTTACATTTGTGTTAGTGCTTTACTCTTAAAAGCACCAAAAAAATTGAATTGAATAAGGGATTAAACATAGTTGTCGTGAGTAGAATCTAGCAATTTACCCCTTTGAGACCGAATTAGGTTAATAGGGAAATAAATGCTAAGATTCTATTAATTCTGAGCACGCCTTTGAGACCTTAGGTAGTTTGAGAGTGATGAACCAAGCGTGTAGCAGGTAAGTGCTTATCTTCAGGATTACAAGAAAATCAATTAGATGACGACTTGACATGGCATAGAGTTTGAAAATTGAAAAGCTTTGGCCACTCATCGCACCGAGCATAGAGAATTACTTAGGTCACACTAAATTACTTTGGTATCATGCTCACAGTACTATTTGATAGAGTTAGATTACGTTACTAGGGATTATGATGCACTACATTGATATATGGATTTAGATTGTAAATTTTTGCTTGAGGACAATTAAAGGTTTAAGTCTAGGGGTGTGATGTGCATGGGTTATATAAGCATTTATACCATTATTAACGCACATTCACTTGCATTTCACATATTTGAATTATGTTATCACACCCCTTTTCCTCATTTTATCAGCGTGCTACTTGTTTTGTTCGGAGATATGCTCCTCTTTGTGTTTTATTGATAGGGTGTGATAAGGAGAGAAATTGGACAAAGAACGCTTTATGGAGGGCTTCTAGGACTCGGCGCAAGTCGTGTCTTGAGGCACAGCCATGTCATTCAATCCAGACGCTCACACGGGTAGGTCGTATCAAATGGCACGGTTGTGCCTTGCATCCAAGAAGTTCACATGGGCAGACCGTGCCAAATGGCATGGCCGTGTCACTGAAAAAATTTGCACGATCGTGCCTTCTGTTTCACCATCTACACGGGGTAGTCGTGTCATTTGACATAATCATATGCGCCTAGGGCAAGGGCGACACGGCCCCGTGCTTATATAAGGAGAGGAAGTTTTCTCTCTAAAAGGGGAGACCCGTCGGGGAGCAGCCGTCATAATTACTGGGAGATTTGGACGATCCGGAGTCATTTCTACCATCCGCTCTCCTCTACAAGCAAAGGATTGGATCTTGAAGACTCAGCTCTCATCTTGGCGAAGCGTTTCTCTTCCTTTCTCCTTGATTTGGTTGTAGAATGTTTTTATTAATGTTTTCGAGCCTTATTCCTTTGGTTATGAAGTAGATTTCCATAGTTCTAGGATAAAGGGAGTAGTTGTGATGTGGCTTGATGTAAAACTTTGGATATATGCCCTTTTTTGTTTCAATGACATGTTTATGTTTGGTTCTTATTTGATTAAATCCATGTGTGAATCTTTATTACTGTCTAATTGAATGGGTGCATGGCTTAGTTGTCGCATAGTATGAATACTCAAGGTGGCAAAAGGCAAATACTCAAGATTGTATGTCCGGTGGTCCCAATGTGACAAAGGGTAACCCTCAAACCGGACATCTTGTGGATTCTCTTGAAGCGGAGGCTAAATCCATGCAAGGAATTTAATTTGTGCTTAAAGGGTTTTCCTAAATTCATGCTAATAGGTGATGGGAGTGCTTTAGATTATATAACCAGAGTCCCTAGGTGACAATAAGGTAACCATTAAACTAGACTTTCTATATTACCCTTTTTACTTATTAGTATTGGATATCAATGGGAAAGCACTCCGATGAGACTGCCATGGGAAGTAGCATTGGTAAATATTTAGGTTCCCTACAAAGCATAAACTTGGAGGAAAAGGAATTGGCAATCCATATTACATTAAAGAGAATCATAACGAAAACAAAACTGGCATCCTATAACTTCCTTCCGAAGATAGATTTCCCCAAACAAGTCTTCCTCTAGATCTCTCTTTCTAGCTTCTACTCTTCTTCTAGTTTACGAATCATTAACCTTTCATTAATCTATACAATTCGTTTTGCAACATCCCTAGCGCTTACCACCAGTCCCTAAGAATCGATAATTTTATTACTTAACGACTCTTCCATGTACTTGCGAACAGTCAACAGTTAGATGATGATATAATTTTTCTATGTTGAAATGTGAATAAAATGTGTTGCTTAATATATTTCACTTTGGTTGTTTACAGCTGTTCTACTATTTATACGCTGTGCAGTAGGTTGACCATATATCACTTGTATCTTCTTTATGAAATTTTGGTGGGAAGAGATGGCATCATCATAAATTATGTATGTGTAGTGTCCGGGACCCACTTGTTTTAATTAAGAAGATTTTTTATTTTATTTTTATTTTTATTTATTAATTCAAATTTAATTGAAATTGATTTAAATGGGTAGTTTTACTTGAATTTAATTAATTCCGAATTTATATAAAATTTCGCGACTTAAATATGTATAATAAAAAAAGAAAGAAGAAAGGGAACTTAGTCAAAAGTTTAGTACTAGAGGATAGAATCCAAATTTGGAAAGAGTAAAGTGGATAGATTTGTTTGTAACCATTCGTGGAAGGAGCAAGGTGGATAAAATTTATATAAAAATTTCATAAAACCATTCAAAGGATAAGGGGGATTTGGACAACCCATATATATAACTTAGAAAGGAAAAACCCTTGCTCCGATTTTTGGCTTTGTTCGGTAGCCCAACCCCTCCAAGCTCCTAGCCTCCACCTTCTCCAAATTCTGCAAGTACTAAAGCCTCCCAACTCCACCTAAAAGCCACCGGTCTTAAGCTCTAAAGGGAAGAGGAGGAGGAGATTGGTAGCAAGGATTGGAAGGCATGTTCTCTATTTGAGTTATGTTTTTGTTAGTTCTATGTTTTGGTGTAGTTTCGGACCCTATAGTTTGTGCGGTCTTGGTTGTTTTCTTTGTGAGTGTGATGCTCTAGTTTGGTTCTTTTCTTATGCTCCAATTTGCTTGGATAGATGTTGAGTTTCGGATATTGTAAGTAGCGGTTTTAAAACCCCTTATTTAGCTTGTGAACCTTGAGTTTTAATTCGATTTTTTATGTGCACCATCCTGATAGTTGAATCCGGTTTTGTGGTTAATCATCTTAGTTGCGAATTCTATTTTTATGAAAGGCATATATCTTAGTTTAACCACTAATTTTAGAGAGTATTTATCTTGAGGATAACTCTATAAATGCTTTATGTCCTCCTAGGTGTTTACCCTTAGAGATTGGAGAACTTTGTATGCCCCAATTATGTCAGCTAAAAATATAGAAGCCTTTGTCTAAACAAACCCTAGGAGTGTTGAGACAGCTAAAGATTGACAAAAGGATAACTTGGATTCGCCCTAAGAAAGGCCCAGTTATCAGGCTTAGGTGGATAGTCAGAAGTCTTAGCTTGGTGAGATAGGTGGATAGCCAAAAGTCTACCTCACACAATTCTATAGATGTCACGACGTTGGGAAGAGGCTATACAAGAATGGTATACCAAGTCACACACTTTTAACCTTGAGTACCTTGACCTTGCTAAAACAAACCCATCCAACGAAGAATTAGTGGAGGATCCTACAATCAAACCCTGGAACAACAGATAAACCCTCAGGTACAACTTCAACTCTCTATGCAGGAAAGAGCAGCCATAGTACCAGCTGAAGTACTATATCACTCAAGACGAGATGACATACACCATAGAGTGTATGTACACAGGGCAGAAGAAGCAATTCTTGTTACAAATAATCAAATTAATAGGGCCTTCATTCAACCTGAAAGTTTTGAACAACTACGAAGGAGTGGGATGCAGTTCATGCATATGGGAATCATACAAGTTCAGGTACAAATACTTCATAGAAGAGAAGAAGGCACTTTAGCCCTAATTGTCTTCCGTGACAACAGATGGCAAGGGGATCAAGCAATATTTGCCACAATGGAAGTAGACTTAACAAATGGCAGCCAACTAGTGTATGTAATCCCCAACACTATGTTAACAATTTTTTATTTTTATAGAAATATTCAAATTTCTGTGCTAAACCTTAGGTACGAGAATTGGCAAAATGAGGAAGCAAATTTACTCATTACCCAAGGCATCGTTGGAAGATTGTCAAATACACCAAATGTAGGATTTGCCTACGAGGTCCAGAATGTTGTGGATTATTTAGCAAGCCATGGAGTCTGGGCATTACCAGGAAAAGCATACAGCACAAGAGATGTATTGGGACAAAATTGGATGATACAACAAACATCAGTACAAATCCCTATACAACCAACGTCTGTTACCACCCGGAATCTTCTTGGTGGCCGGATTTCTATACATTTTGATAATTACAAAGCAGCTTCAACATCCAGGACATCCAGCAACAACAATAAGGATGAGGAAGTACAAAGTGATTAGGAAGAAAAAAGGTCAGAACAAATATTAGTCCTTGTTGAAGAGCACCCTGTATTAAAGGTTGAGAGACTAAACAAAGCAGCCATCCTTCCATACCGACAAACTGAAGGTGTTGCATAGAAAAATAAAGCGTGGAAATAAAGCGTGCTTCTAAGTTTCAAACCGAGATAAGTATATAGAATTAGCAAAGAACTATACAGACTCGATTAATAAAACTTAGGAACGTAGAACTTACAGAGTCTTGAAGAAGTAAGGCATAACCAGGCAAAAGGCAATCTATATATTTGACAATCTTCCAACGATGCCTCGGGTACACAGAAAGACGGAATAAGTACAACACACTGCACTTGTCCTTCTACAAATAATTAAGTACACAAATTACAAGTTTGTTACTCAACACCTTCGAAGAGTATCAGCTTAGGCTCGGTGTCGGTCGACTCCTCGGCAGTAGTCAGGCGCAACAGCGTCGTAGCAGAGTCAAAGCAGGAAGTCGGAGCAGTTAAGAGCAATCAGAACCTCAAATGGGTGCGTAAAAGCTTGTATAAAAGCTGTTGTAGAAGCTTAGGTCGAGAAGCCCTTGTAAAGGCTACGGAAGGCGCCTTCAAAGGCCTTGAAGGCGCCTCTAACCTGACAAATTTGATCCCAAACAAACTGGCTCTTATCCGCGAGGACATCTTATTCTTATCTTAAGAAGGCATCTTCCATAGAAGGTGCCTTCCATACATTGAAGGTGTCTTCCATACATTGAAGGCGTCTTCTATGAAGAGTGTCAAGGCGCCTTCCACTGCATGAAGGCGCACCCGAGACTTTTTGTGGTCTTTTTGCCCTACAAAACATATTAATCTCATAGACTAAATAATAACCTGTAAGATAAGTGTTAGCAAAAAGATACTGAGTAGTAATTAGACCCTTCTCTCCTGCTAGTCAATGTCTCAGTTTAGGGATCCATAATGGACCTAAACTAGACCGACGTCTATTGTCTCGTAACCGGGACGCATCCTCACCGAGTCACTCTCCTCCAATGACTTGCCTTTACTTACCAACTTGCAGCCAGTTTAATTAGACTCTTGACCAACCAGGTCTTCATGTCAGTTGTCAGATCCGCAAACCCAACTAGACTTATGCTAGTTGTCAGTCCCCCGGACCCAACCGAACTTCTCGCCAGATATCAAGTCGGCCCGTTGACCTATCTGGATTTCGCACCAACTATCCGGTCTCTCGGATCTAGTTGAATTTCAGCCTAGTATCAGATCTTTCAGACCTGTCAATTCCTGCACACTTGGTAAAGTACTTAGATCATAAATACACTAACTTAACTCATTTGTCATTTATCAAAACCTGAGTTAGACTGTTAGTGCAAACTGCACCAACAATCTCCTTTTTGATGAAATGACAACCTGGGTTAAAATTAGGAAAAATATACAGCAACATATAAAATGTTTTAAAAGAAGTTTAAATTAAGATAATTAGTTTCGTTCTCTTGATCATTTTTAGGATTAAGTTTTCTTGATTTTCCAACTTAAACCCTAACCTTCCCCCCTTGCATTCTTCAAAAAATATATGTAGATAGATGATTCAAAATAACCTTAAAATATGAATTTTAAGCACAAATCTGAAATATAAAATAATTGCAAAATATTTTTGAAACAAGAATTTTTAATTTAGAAATATTTTCAAAGTAATTTTAAATAAGAATTTGTAAATTAGAAATATTTTCAAAAGCATTAAATTATTTAAAAAATTTTCAAACACAATTTTCAATTCCAAAAATAGAATTTTAGGATGCTTCAGAATATATTTTTGAAATTATGTTTCAATTAGCTTTAAAATATTCATTTAAAAATTATTCTTAAATGTCTATGGGGTAGATCCAAACTAGTAGTTTAAAATTATTTTCAAGGTATATTTCAAAATATATTTTTCATACTTTATTTTCTATTAGTAAAAAAAAATTTCGAAGAGTATTTTCAAAATATTTATGAGGGTTTTCAAAGACCAAAGATTTTCCAAAAATATTTGTTTGCTTTTAAATTATTTGAAAGAATTTTCAACCCTTCCTCCCCCTTAACCTGACATAATCTTGTTACCCTTATTAACAACAAGGAATACTACTTAAGTGCCTAGGAAATTTAGTGTTTTTAAAGTTTAGATTGAAGTCTTTTAGGATGTGCATCATCCATAGTAGTTGTGCAACGCATTCTCCTATTCCTATATATTCGGCCTTAGATAAAGCAACACAGTGTTGTTTTCTACTAAATCAACTGACAAGTGATAATCCAAGTAGTTGACAACCACCACTTGTACTTTTTCTATCGAGTTTACAGCCGGCATAATCTGAGTCAGAGTACCCTATAAGTTCAAAATTGGTCATTCTAGGGTATCACATTCCTACGTTGGGCGTATCTTTTAAGTATCTAAAGATTCTTTTAACATTGGCCAAATGTGATTCTTTGGTGCAAGTTTGGTACCTAGCACACATACTGACTACAAATAAAATACTCGGTCGACTAGTAGTTAGATACAGTAGGCTTCCTATAGCACTTCTGTAATATTTGAGGTCTATAGGTTTACCATTTGGGTCACTGTCTACGTTTACATTGGACACCATTGGAGTCTTAATGTCTTTGGAATTTTCCATTCCAAACTTCTTAAGTAATTCAAGTGTATATTTTTGCTGATAAACATAGTTTCTTTTATTTGTTTATTTGATTTATAGACCTAGGAAGAATATTAGTTGTCCTACTAGACTCATTTCAAATTCTTGCTCCAGTAATGTTATGAATTCTTGTAGAAGTTTTGAGTTAGTTGATGCAAATATTATATCGTCTACATAAACTTGAGCTATAAAAAAATCTTGATTAATTGTTTTTACTAAGATAGCTGGGTCTACTTGACTTTGTTTAAAACCTTTTGAGATTAAGTATATGGTCAATCTTTCATACCAACCTCTAGAGCATGTTTCAAACCATACAGGACTTTCTTTAATTTGAACACATAATTAGGATGTTCTAAGTTCTCAAACCCTGGAGGTTGACCTACATATACCTCTTTTTTAATTAATCCATTTAGAAAGACCGACTTTACATCCATTTGATATAATTTAAAACCCTTATGTGTTGCATAGCTTAATAACATTCTAATTGATTCGAGTCTGGCAACGGAGGTATAGGTTTCATCCTAGTTAAGTCCCTCAATTTAGTTGAATCCTTTTGCTACTAATCTGACCTTGTTTCTAACAACTTCCCCCTTTTCATTTAGTTTATTTCTAAAAATCCATTTCATTTCAATTATCTTTTTATGTTCTGGTAATGGAACTAGATCTCACACTTTATTTCTTTTAAATTGGGCCAGTTCCTCTTGCATGGCTAGGGTCCAATCTGGGTCACTTAATGATTCTTCTATTATTTTGGGTTCAATGTTAGAAATTAAGGCTATTTGGCTTAGGTTTCTAAAAGTTAATCTAGTTTGAACTCCTAGATCTGGGTCACCAATTATTTGTTTGAGTGGATGCCTTAGGTTAACCCTTATGGTTCTAAATTATTCATTTTCTTGTGGTTGATATTCTTTTTCATGGTCTAGACTTAGGTTTTCACTTACTCCCCCTTGACCAATGCTACCTCTAATAAAGTCAATTGGTTGAATCTGGGTTTGTTCTATGTTAGGGTTAAATTCTTTGAACTTTACATTTGTGGTTTCTTCAATTCTTAGTATATTTTTATTATATACTCTGTAACCTCTACTATTTAATGAATACCCTACAAAAATTCCATTTTCTACTTTTGAGATAAATTTTCCTAAGTATTCTCTTCTATTTAGCATGTAGACTGGCCATTCAAACACATTAAAGTAACTGATATTTGGTATTTTATTATAGTAAAGTTCAAATAAAATATTATTATAATTTTTATTTATCGTAATTCTATTTTGTACATAGCATGTTGTACTAACAGCTTCTGTCCAAAAATATTTAGGAAGTTGATATTCATTTAGCATTGTCCTGAGACCTCAAGTAAGATTCTATTTTTTGATCATTTTCATTTTCAGTTTGTTTGCAAAAGTTACTGAAAGCTTCAAATGTCTCATTTTATTTTTTAAGAATTTTACCCGAGTAAATTTTAAATAATCATCTATTTTTACTAGACAGTAAAGACTTCCACTTATTAATTTAATTCCATACGAGTCAAATAGGTCTAGGTGCAACAATTCTAGAATTGAATTTGTTGAAGTTTGATTTGTTGATTTGAGAATTGATTTGGTTTACTTCCCTTGTTGACAAGCATTACAGATTGTTGACTTTAAATTAGATAGTTTGGATAAGTCTCTAACTAAGTCATTTAATTTTGTTAGATTTCTAAAGTTTATGTGTGACATTCTTCTATGCCATAACCAAGTTTCTTCTTTCTATGTCGAGTGACATTTAAGTGAAATTAAGTTAATTGCATAGATATTGTCTTTCCTAAACCCTTTAAGATTTATATTAGGGTTATCTATGTGCTTAATTAAGCATTTAGATGAAAAAAATCTAACCTTATATCCAGAATCACATAGCTGACTAATGCTAAGTAGATTGTATTTAAAGCTATCAACAAGCAACACCTTTTTAACAACAAAGTCAATTTTAAGTTAGATATTATCTATCCCAATTACCTTTAGTTTGTCGTTATTTCCAAGACAATCGTTCCTAGGCTTTTGTAAGTTAGTTGAGTGAACTTAGTATAATCTCAGTCATATGTCTGGAGCAACAACTGTCCAATATCCACTTGGTTTCCTACAAAAGGTGGGAGTTATTGTTAATTTCATTATAATTTTAATTGAGTTGTTTAAATATTAACGCAAGCCAAGAGGAAGGAAATTAGTTGAGATTGATAAAGTTAGGAATTAGAGTTATGATACGTTTATTAATTTTAATTTTAATTTTAATTTAATTTAATCAAATTTAAATTTGACGTTAATTTAAATTTAAATTTGATTTTACTTTAAATTTGAGATTAATTTAATTTAAATTTGATGTTATTTTAATTTAATTTAAATTTGCTTGTAATTTAAATTTGATGTTAATTTAATTTAATTTAAATTTAAGATCCTTAATCATCTCACCCAATCTATATTTTCAATTAGGGAATCCTATAATTTTATGAGATGAGTTAAATTGGATTTCAGGATTTGATTTAATTTTGTGTTAGATTCAAATTTAGTTTTGGGTTCAACAAATAGGCATTCTAGTCACCTGGACATTATTAGAGTAACCACGCTTCGAAATTTTCTAAATAATCCTATCCACTAAACATAATACAAAACTCTGGTCTAACCAATTAAGCTTCGTAAGGGGTAGTTTCAATTAGTTCCACTAAACTAAATGCACCAGGTCGAAGTCATATCTTCCTAGACATGCATAGGCAGAATTTTCCTAACATACTATCATCCAAAATTTCACCCGTACCATTTATCAAGTTAAACTTTTGTCCCTATTTAGACTAGTCCTAATTACCCACCCCGGTAAGTTATTGATTTTAGAGGTGTCAGTTAGTTTGGAGCCTCCCTCTTAATTGTTGGACTTTGGGTTTAAATTTTAGGTTTGTGTCGATTTGTTTTATAATTATAATAGACTTGTTTATAGCTTGGGTTTTGATTAATTTTGTTTTTATATAATTTAGGTTTGGTTATTGATTTGTTTGATTTTATTGAATTTAGTTTAGTGGGTTCAACTTTTAAGATTTAGGTTGAGTTACATGTTTTATTTGGTTTTGGATATAGGATTTTATTTTTAGGTACGCAATATTGATTGATTCCTATTTACGTGATTAGGCACACATTCGGAACTCAAGTCTTGGTTTGAGTTTTATTTTGATTGACTAGAGTTATAAAGGTTTTGTTAGTTGAGTTAGACTTGTATCCGAGTCCGGACTTATTATACACAGCTCTTTGTGATCCAAGTATCATATCAAGGTACTTAGATCTAATTGTAAATTTTTTTAGTAGTTCTTTTAGTTCAAGTATTTCGTTTTTCAATCTGGAATTGTCCTCAAGTTTTGCAGCTTAGTCAAAATTTCAGGTTGAATCAGCTCGGTCATTGAGATAGATTTTAGTTGATCGTTAAGTAATTTATTTTTCATATTTAGTTTGTTTATTTTATTTTCATACATAATTAATTTTTTATCTAAACATGTAATGATTTTAAAAAAATTCTTGCTAAGAGTAGACTGTACCTCATCGAAACCTTCGGAAACGAGTGCGGACTCGTGGCTTGATTCAGGTTCGGGCCCGTCTTCCGATTCATTTTCTGATTCTAGTCCGTAAGCCATCAGTGCGAGGTAGTAGGTGTGCTTCGGTTCATCGCCATCTGATTCCTCCACGGATGATTTGTCCCAAGTCGCCTTGAGGACTTTCTTGAGATTTGGGCAATCGCGACTTGTAATGCCCCTTCTTATTGCATCCAAAGCATGTAACATGTGTCTTGTTGTTGGGACTAGATTTGATCTTCTGCAAATCCCATTTAGTGAAGTCCTTTCTCCTAGTGAACATCTTCCTTACCACATTCACTAGGTGTTCTTCATCGTCTAAGTCTAGGTCAGACTCATCTTCTAATTATGGTTTAGATCTGGATTTATCTTTTAACGATCCTGCAACAAGAGCAACACTTGTTTTGGGTTTGGCGTTAATCTATTCGTGCAGTTCCAATTCACATAAAAGTTCATCTAATTTTAATTTAGATAAGATCCTAGAATTTTATAAGCATCCACGATGAATGTCCATATTGCATTTCGAGGAAATGCATTTAGAGCATACCTGATCAGATCTCGATTCTCCATCTGATGTTCAATTGTGTGCAGCCCGTTGAGGATATCTTTTATCCTCGTGTGCAATTGACTGGCAGATTCTCCTTCCTACATTTTAATGTTAAATAATTTATTTAAAAATAAGTCTTTTTTTTTTTTACCTTTGCGTCGGTGGTTCCTTCATGTATTTCTATGAGTTTGCCCCATAGCTTCTTTGCATTTTTGTCTGGGCCAATGCAGTTCAGCTCCTCCTTTGTTAATCCGCACTGGATTATATTGAGGGCCTTGAAGTCAATCTGGGCCTTCTTCTTTATTTTCAGATTCCAATTTTCCTAGTCCATTGAAATTCTAACGTTGTTGACGAGCGCCTTGTATCCTTTGGTGACGCTAAACCATTGGTCGATATCAGTCTTCAGGTACACCTTCATCCGCTTCTTCCAATATGAAAAATCGTCTCCGTTAAAAAGTAGTGGACGAACGGTATTGTATCCTTCGTTTTGGGCCATTTAGAACTGAAATAGAAAACTAGAAGAGGGTACCAAGACATAATCTTGGATTAGTAGAGTTAAGAAAAAGATATTGAGGAACTTGATTAGTATTGCACCAACTTCGAGTAAAAACCGAACGAGAAAGAATTATTTGAAGAGATAAACTTTTACCAATTCAAATAAAATGTGAAAGACTTTAATCCAAAACTGAAATGATTTCCTCCTGGCTTGATTGGTGGTTGCACCAATTTAGAGCGTAACAGAGTCACAGCAAGAAGTCGGAGTAGTCAGAACCTCAAATGGGCGTGTAGAAGCTTAGGTCGAGAAGCCCTTATAAAGGCTGTGGAAGGCGCCTTCAAAGGCCTTGAAGGCGCCTCCAACCCAACAAATTTGATCCCAAATAAATTGGCGCTTATCTGTAACGAGGTCTAATTCTTATCCTGTGGAAGGCGACTTCTATACATTGAAGGCGCCTTCTATGAACAGTGTCAAGGTGCCTTCCACTGCTTAAAAGCGTCTTCCATGAAGGCGCTTTCCCCTGGAAGGCGCCTTCCATATCCTGGAACGCGCCTCGGGTACTATTTACCCGAGGCTTTTTTTGGTCTTTTTGCCCTGCAAAATATGCTAGTCTTATAGACTAAATAAAAACCTGCAAGACAAGTGTTAACATAAAGATACTAAGTAGTAAATAGACCCTGTCTCTCCTGAGACCAGGATCTAGTCAAGGTCACAATTTAGAGATTCGTAATGGACCTAAACTAAACCAATGCCTACTGTCCCATAATCGGGACGCGTCCTCACCGAGTCACTCTCCTCCAGTCACTAACCTTTACTTACCAACTTGTAGTCGATTTGAATAGCCTCTTGACCCACCAGGTCTTCATACCAGTTGTCAGGTCCGTAGACCCAACTGGACTTCCTGCCAGATATCAAGTCGGCTCGTTGACCTATCTAGACTTCGCACCAACTATCCGATCTCTCGGACCTAGCTAGATTTCAGCCTGGTGTCAGATCCTTCAGACCCGTCAATTCCTGCACACTTGGTAAAGTACTTGGATCACAAATATACCTAATTTATTTCATTTGTCATTCATCAAAACTTGAGTTAGACCATTAATGCAAACTGTACCAACAAGTTCGTCTATTATTAGTATAAAAAGATAGAGGCTTAAAGCTTATCACCCTATCTTTATTTTAATCCATCTGAAGTGAACTCTGGTTGTTACACCCTCATATATATTTTTAATTAGTTTAATATGTTATGCTAACTCCTCTGTTATTTAGAATTCTCCATATAATTTCTTTTAATAAATATCATGTGTAGATCCTGATACTTTTCAATTAGTTAGTTGTGTGAAGATATATAGCTTCTATTGTCGACCTTCCAAACATTAATCCAAATTAATTTTCTGTCATTGTGGTCTCTTTCATTAATCTTTTTTCTATTACTCTTTTTCAAAATTTCATGATATTATTCATTAGTTTAATATCCCTAGAGTTTGCATAATTTTATACGTGTTCCTTATTTTTATATAAGGGAACTAAAGTATTTATCCTTATCATATGCAATTATTTCGTTTTCAATGTCATGTTAAATAATTTTATAAGTCATTTAATATTTTATTTCCCTAAACATTTTCATACCTATATCAGAATATCATCTAATCTAATAACATTTTCATTTTGCATCCCATTTAAAGCTTGTTGTATTTCTAAAGTTTGAATTCTACGATAAAAAATTAAATTTCTATACTCATTGATCTACTTAAATTAAGTTGATCACTTAAACCTTTATTATAAAGTTAATGAAAATACCAATTCCACTGCTCTTTTATTTTTTTCATCATTTACTAGTACTCTATTGCATTTATGTTTAATACATCTTATTTGGATAAGATCTCTTGTCTTGCTCTCTCTCGCTTTAGCTATTTTATAAATATCTTTTTCCCTTTTTTTTATTCAATTTTCGAAATAACTGTTCAAAAGTTTCAATGTTTGCTTCATTTATTATTTTTTTAACATCTTTCTTGACTATTGTATATTTTTTAAAAATTTTCTCTTACAAATATATAATTCCTTATAGGTTGTTCATTTTTCCTTCACTTTCTCCTATACTTTCTCATTCTACCACCATGATTCCTTACTTTGTGGTACATGTCCCTTTAACTTACTGAGTACACTCTTAGCTACTATTTTTAACTTTGAAATCATCTTATCCCATGTCGTATTAGAGTCACGGTATACTCTTACCTTCTCCTTAAATATATTTTATTTCTCATCCTTTAACTTCTGCCACTTAATTATCGAAGTTGTGTATGATACTATGATTGAGGAATATATCCAATACTACTAACCTATATTGGGTAGTTAAGCTTTCTTTAAGAATGATCTTGCAATCAAGGTAAGATTAATAATTATACGACCCGTGCCGAGGTTTCGGTTTCAAACCGGAACGATACGGTTTCGGTATCGTATCGTACCATGCCGATATAGTTTCGATATTTTTTTTATTTATATATAATAATTATAAGATAAATATAATTATGGTCTATATATAAAAATAAGTTGTATATTGATTTTGTATAAATTTCAATTATTGAACAATTTAACATTGTTAGAAAAAATAATTAAAAATAGTTTTATTTAAATAAAATTTATAGATCAATAATTCGAATTAAATGGATCTATCTATAGTAATAAGTATAAAAATTAATATAAGATATTACTTTATATATAATAATAATTATATAAATTAATTATTTATTTATTTATTAAATAATATATTTTTTTACTAGTAAAAAATATCAAGTAAAAAACTATAAAATAATAAAAAAATATCAGAATATATATATTATTTATTAGATTTTTAAATTTTTTTAAAAAATTTTAAATAATTTTTTAAAAAATTTAAATGAAATTTAAAATAATACAAAATATTAAAAAAATATAGTAGAAATTTTTAAATGAAATTTAAAACATTAAAAAATAAGAATATTAATTAATAAAATTTATTGAATTTATTTTAATTTTAAATATACTTTCTCATTCTACCACCATGATTCCTTACTTTGTGGTACATGTCCCTTTAACTTACTAAGTACACTCTTAGCTACTATTTTTAACTTTGAAATCATCTTATCCCATGTCGTATTAGAGTCATGGTATATTTCACCTAATGCTTGTACTCTTACCTTCTCCTTAAATATATTTTATTTCTCATCCTTCAACTTCTGTCACTTAATTATCGGAGTCGTGTATGATATTATGATTGAGGAATATATCCAATACTACTAACATATATTGGGTAGTTAAGCTTTCTTTAAGAATGATCTTGCAATCAAGGTTTAAAATTTCGACCTGTGCCGAGGTTTCAATTTCAGACCGGAACGATACGATTTCGGTATCTTATCGTACGGTACCGATATAGTTTCGGTATTTTTTTTATTTATATATAATAATTATAAGATAAATATAATTATGGTCTATATATAAAAATAAGTTGTATATTGATTTTGTATAAATTTTCAATTATTAAACAATTTAACATAGTTAGAAAAAATAATTTTATTTAAATAAAATTGATAGATCAATAATTCGAATTAAATAGATCTATATATAGTAATAAGTATAAAAATTAATATAAGATATTACTTTATATATAATAATAATTATATAAATTAATTATTTATTTATTTATTAAATAATATATATTTTAAATAGTAAAAAATATCAAGTAAAAAAAATATAAAATAATAAAAAAATATCAGAATATAAATATTATTTATTAGATTTTTAAAAAAAAAATTAGAATTTTAAAAATTTTAAATGAAATTTAAAATAATACAAAATATTAAAAAATATAGTAGAAATTTTTAAATGAAATTTAAAACATTAAAAAATCATAATATTAATTAATAAAATTTATTGAATTTATTTTAATTTTAAATATATTTTTTATATATTTTATTAGGATACTTTAATTAGGATTTATAAAAGTTTGTTCGAAATATCACCGGTCCTTAGGAATTATTTAAATTAATTAAATAAAATAATTATTTATCAAAAAGAAAAAAAAGCCGATCGCGAACCCACGATCGCGATAACGAACCAACGATCGCTCACCGCAATTGTCGCGGGTGGCGTCCGGCAGCTCCGGAAGCGTCGCCGAACGCATCCGGCGACGGCGGAAGGGTCGTCGGATGCGTCCGGCGGCGCCGGAAGGGTCGTCCGGCGAAGCCTTCGACATCGCAAAAGGCTTCGCTCGACACCTGCCTTCGATGCCGAAGGCTTCGCGAGACCGTCGGAGGCGTCTCGCTACTTCTCCAACGCCGCCGGAGACATCCCGCGTCTCCTCCTGCGCCGCCGGAGGCGTCCGCGACTCCTCGAGACGTCCCCGTCTCCTGTGTCGATTTCGGCAGCCCGGTGAAACGGTAAAAACCGTTCGTGCCGGGCGGCACGGAACGACATTTGATTCCTTACTTGCAATCTTTACAAATCTTTATATCCCTCTTCCTAACCATAAGAAAGTCAATTTATGATTATTATTTCCACTTTTGAATGTAATTAAGTGTTCTTCTCTCTTAAAAAAACATATTAGTTAGTATAAAGTCATAAATTATTGCAAAATCCAATATAATTTTTTCTTCTTCATTTCTTGTTCCAAATTCATAACCCTCATGAACCCTCTTATATTCCTGATTTTTCAATCTGACATGCTCATTTAAATCGTCTCCTATTAAAATCATTTCATTTGGCGGAATATTTTGTAATATTTCATCTAGGTAATCCCAAAACCTTAATTCGATACCTTCATCTGATCCTACTTGAGGTGCATATATGTTAATTACGTTCATAGTTTCTTTCACCGCTACTATCTTGAGAGCTATAATTCCATCCTCTTTTTAACTACTCTTACAACTTCATCTTTAAACGAACTATCTATAAAAATATTCACTTCATTTCCAGTTTTACTCTTTCCTACCATTACTTAAAATCCTAGTTCTTGACCATCTCTACCTTCTCGCCTACTCATTTTGTATCTTGTACACACAAAATACTAATTTTTCTTCTAATTATCGTATATACTACCTCCATTTCTTTATTAGTGAGGGTTTCATGTTATAAATCTTAGACTATTAGTTTTTCTATAATTTTTATTTTTATCAAACCTATAGTGTAAGAAATCTTATATATTTAACACTACACCTAAATTTTCATGGAGATATAGCAGACATTACCGATACATTACCGTCAGACCCTACCTCTAGCATATTTACCACTATACCTAAGTTCTGGAGATGTAGTTGTCATTGTGGAGATGTCTACAACGCATTCCTTTAAGGGAAGGACCTAGCATTAGGACAATAGTTTAATGGATCTATTCATTAAATATTAGTCATAATTTAACGATGGCTAGCAACCTAATACAATCCTTCTCCTTTATCCGAGCTTGGGATCAATCATGATTCGTTCGTCATGGACGGAGTTTGAATCCTAACATGTATAAAAAGTAGAGCATAATATGTAATGTTGCTACAAAATAATGAATTCAAAAAATTGTAACTTTTTTAACGATCATTTTTAATATTTGTATTCGTCCTTATGATCCTTTTTATTCTTTTCGATCTCCTTTTCAAATATTACATATTCAATTTTTCCTTTTTCCAAAAGAATTCTAGCATCTATTTTTATGCTTTACCATATCTATTTTCCTATACCCTAATTGAGCTTAAAGCAAAGAATTTAAGTCTCTTTAGCACATCCTTAGATCAATCGTAGAATCACTAGAAGATGATTGTCGACTCAATTTCAAGAACGCACTCAAGTAGGTTGCACACAATTTAACATTTGTCACGTGGTCATGAATAACTTCCTCAACAAAAACATTTTGATGCATAACCTGTTGGATCGAAAGCGCTAGAGGAGGGGGTGAATAGCACTCGTGGCTTTCACTCTTTTCGAATTCGTAAATTGTACGAGTTTAAGCAGCGGAATAAAAAAAGGGAACAAAAACAATACACAAGGACATGAGGAGTTACTTGGTTCGGAGCATGTGGCGACTCCTACTACAAGGTCCGTGATCGTTGATCGCTTCCGGTGGGCAACAACTATAAGCTCGAAAAATATTACAACTGAAGTAGAATAAGGATTACAACAAAATAAACTGAAATATAATACCGACAACAACAGATTGAAGAATCGCAGCTCCGGGTCATCGGTAACTTGTCGTAGCACTTCTGGGTTGTCTTGTTAGCAACACACAAGAGAAAGGTCGCTTGAGAATTGTTGTTCAAAGTTGATGCTCGAACCCTCCTTATAAACAGTGCTGGAGGCGCCTCCAAGCCTGTCCAAGGCGCCTCCAGGCCACGGAGTCGCACGCGTGGATCAGCTCTGATCTGGTCGCGCCTTATTCCATTGAAGGTGCCTCCAAACTGCTCCAAGGCGCCTCCAACGCCTGGTCTAAAGCGCCTACAGTGACCTCTGAGGCGCGTCGACAGTGGCCGGCTAAGCACCAGGCGCCCAAACCCCACGTGGGCGCCTCGGACCTCGCTCATCCGAGGTTGCTTCTTTGTTCTGCAAATGTGTTAGTTCGACCCCGCAAAACAAAGTTAGCATGTAAACAATATGATACCATTCTTGATTTCGTCTATTCTAACCGATTTCAACCGAAAATCCTAGGTCGACTCGACGCCACTGTTCCCTCTACGGGAACGCGTCCTCACCTACTCCACTCGG
Organism: Zingiber officinale; assembly: GCF_018446385.1. Lineage (NCBI taxonomy): Eukaryota > Viridiplantae > Streptophyta > Magnoliopsida > Zingiberales > Zingiberaceae > Zingiber > Zingiber officinale. The sequence continues at coordinate 93,528,202 of NC_056000.1, forward strand.
AGATTTACCGGTCGATCCTCCGATCGACGGACTTTTGCTCGCTCAAAGCTTGGACTTTATCGGACTTCCGCTTCCCGTCCTTTCACTTGGTTCACGACACTAGGACTTTCCACCTAGGGTTACCCCCCTAGGACTTTTGCCTGAAGTTCTCGACCCGCCAAGACTTTCCGCATAGGATTACCACCCCCTATGACCTAGGGTTACCACCCCCTAGGGTTTTCTACCTGCCTAACCGCAGCTAGGACTTTCCTGAAACACTCAATTAAGTACGTTAGATCACAAAACAACTTAACTTTGAATTCCTTTGTCATTATCAAAACAACGGTCGGTCGTCGAATGCTTCCCGCACCAACAATCTCCTCCTTTTTTATTATGGTAACTGAAATTCAAAGCTAAGTAAAATAGATGCATAAAGTTTAAGTAAGCAAGCTTAATAAATTTTGAATGCACGCATAGTTAAGCTAAAACTTAAACTTTGTCAGGCTCCCTCTTAATAAAGGCATTCTTTATAAATTTTGAATTTTGAATTTCTCTACTCTCCCCCTTTGCCATTTATCAAAAAGAAAGAACACATTTGAAAAAATCTTAATTTTTCACAAAGATTTTAGGACAAAGGTAAGAGGAAAAAGACTAAGTAAGGAATCTTTAAGACACTTTGTAAATCAAATCGCTAAGTAAAATAGTTTGAGCTCAAAGTTAGTTTTCTAAAACTTTATCAATAGAGAAAGATTTTTCTTTTGTAGCATAGCAAAAGCAATTTTAGTTTTAAACAACTTAGCAAAAGCAAATTTTGAAACCTTAGGTTTTTAAAGAGGAAAAAAATACTTAGCTTTTTATAATGAATATTCTTAGCTAAGTGAAAGACTTAGATAAATTTGAAATTATTTCAAAAAGACTTTTAAGAACGGCTAACGCTAAAAAAAAAAATTTTTTTTTTTGCCAGGATTTTGAAAGTTTAGTCTAAAAAATACAAAAATGACTTTTGAAAGTTAAAGTTTTGAAAACTTAGCTAAATTTGAAAGGATTTTTCTTTTAGACGAATAATCAATTTAAAACTTTTGAGGGCAAGGGAGGAGCTTAAATCCTTAATGTCCAAACATGAGTTGAGTTAGATTGATTGTAAATTAGCTAATTTCTTTGCGTAAGGTATCAGAGCCCTAATGTTCAAGCCTGAGTGAACTAAAAAATTTAACAGTCAAGCACTTAGGTTCGCGGCCACATGTCTAACCATTTAGCTACTTGCTGATTACCTAGAGAGCAACAGCTTTCACTTGGTTAGTCAAATTAAGTCAATAGATCCAGTTAGATTTGACTAGGCCTGGATGACTTGACTTGATTACTGTTAATTAGGTGTTTAACGCCCAGACTCATATTGATGCACAGACATAAGTATTCTTGAGTCTAGGCTGTACCCTATGCATCTCACACCATTCTAAGTTTTTTTCAGGCACAATCAAGATACACCTAGGTGTTTGTGAGATACTCTGACTGAATTCTAGGGGAGCAGGATTTCTATGGTAGAGCCTAAGCTAATTCCATATTTTGAAAATCTAATAAAATTGAAATTTTAAAAACAATATTTTCCTAGAATTTTAAAACATAAGATGATTTTGAAAACAAATAAAAAAGGTAGGAAACTAATATGAAAATCAGGACCTATTCTACCCAACATGTTATCATTTGTGCAGATTGTAAACAACTAAAACTAGTAAACATAAATAAGTAGAGGTCAACCAAATACTAGTACAATCAGAGAAGACAAATAGGTGTCTGTCCAAGATACATGAAGTGATAGTGTCAAAAGGCAGGATCATCGAAAGCAAGATCATCAGCTAGAGGGTCGTCAGCTGGAGGTGGTGCAAGAGGCTGCTCGGGTGCAAGCTGAGGCTATCCCTAGCGCCGTATCTCGCCTCGGAGAGACGCGAACCCTGCAGCTATCTCAGATCGGAGAGATCGGAGAAAGCGATGGCTATCTAGCACAGCCCGTCGCGTCTGAATGGACTGGATCTCGAGCCGAGCGAGTCTTTCCTCGACGGAAGGAGGTGCCGAAGTCGAAGGCCCGGCTGATGTGGAGGGTCCGGCAGAGGTGGAAGAATCTGTGAAAAACTCTTCGGCTAAGAAGTCTGGCCACTCCTCACCCTCGCCTGGTACGTCCTCGGCCTCTGGAGCACCAGGAGCAGCGACTGGTAGTGGCCGGCCCTTCCAGGCCAAAATCCCCTCGGCAGTGACTCCTACACCGCTAATCTAAGACTACGCTGACCTAACTCATCATATATGGTAAGTGGGATGAGTACCCCTCTAGTAGTGTCTATCCTAGAGGTGGAGAAAATATGGGTCAGGATATGGCAGTAGGGCATATGGATCACTCCAGACGTGACTGTACTAGATGCATTAATGATGTTATAAAACATATGCAGTGCAATGTCTATATCTAGGCGTTGACTACGAGCGTACAAAATGAATAAGTGGGATGGTCGCATCTTCGAGACGTCTCGAGATGTGATGGACAGAATGCAAGCTGTCAGGACTCTGTACATAACATAGTCCTGAACTCTAAGAAGGGTCGACCTGAACTCAGTCAGTCCAAGAGGTCTCTCCTCCCCAAAAAAGTGCATATAGATGTCATCTAAGGTAATATGGGAATAGGGATCACCGAATGGTAGATCCCTACTCGGGTAACATAAGAATGTACACGGAGACTCCCTAGCTCTAAGCTAGTGCGAAGCAGAGAGGGAGTAAACTGAATGTCAGTTCCACCAACTCTGGTAGAATAGGTGCTATCATCAACCTTTTCAAGGTTGTGATAGAACTGGGCACACAAGTCTTGATTTTCTGTGGTGTTGCAGTCAACCAGTTTTCTTAGGTGATAGTAATCTATCATCTGGACTGCGGGGAGACAAAATTGGGCAAAAAATGCCCTACCTATATACCTAGGTTTAATGGACTCAAAGGTAAACCTAGCAAAATCTATCCTATGCTGTTCCGAGGGGAATCTAGGGTCCGTAGAATGGGCCCTAGCCGGTGTAGGATCAACAATGCGACGTTTCCTATTTTTGACAGTATACAAGCAAAATAGCAAAACTAGTACGAAATTTATGTAATAGATTATTAAGGGAGGTTTAGAGTATACCTAGGAGGCATTGCTAGAAGTAAAGGAGGAAGAGGTGGGTTGAAGGCGCCTTGGTTGGGGAGAATCTCGTGCTCAGCTTCGGCAGAAAACGGATAGAAAGCCTTCTGTTCATGGCGATATTCCGGATTGAAGGCGCCTTAAAGGCTTCTTAAGACGCCTTAGGTAAGTCGGCGGGAGTTTTCCCGTCGTTGTTTAAGGCGCCTCCAATGTGTGGGAGGCGCCTTTAACGGGCGCCACGTGTCCTTTTTTTTTAATTAAGAAAAATTATTAATTGGTTATGCTTTTTAATTTTGAAGAGGTTTATGAAAAAGATTAAAAAAAAGTTATTAAGTTCTTAAGGAATATCAACTTAATTGAATTAAGTTAATTAATTTTGAAAGAATATTTAAGTTTATTAATTTTGACTAAATATTTTAAGTTAATTAAATTTTGAAAAATATTTAAGTTAATTAAATTTTGAAAAAATATTTTAAATTAATTAAATTTTTGAAAAATATTTTAAGTTAATTGAATTTTGAAAAACATTTTAAGTTAATTGAATTTTGAAAAATATTTTAAGTTAATTAAATTACGAATTTTAATTTCGAATTTTAATTTGAATTTCGAATTTGAATCTTTGAGTTAGAATTAATTTAATTATAATTACGAATTTTAATTTTGATTTTCGAGTTTTAATTTGAATTTGATTTTCTTTTCATTTCTATTCTTTAGTCATCTCACCCGATCTAAATTTTCAATCAGGTAATCCTACAATTTTTGTGAGATGAATTAGGTTCAATTTTAGGGTTTGATTTAACTTTGTGTTAGATTCAGGTTTAACTTTGGATTCAACAAGTAGGCGTTTTTTGGATAAATTTCTGGGCTATGGTGAGTCACAAGGACATCATTAAAGTAACCATGCCTTCGAAGTTTTCCAAATAGTCCTACCATAAAGGGTAGCTTCGATCAGTTCCACTTAGCCAAATGCACCAGGTCGAAGTCATATCTTCATAGACATGCGATGACTAAGCTTCCCCAACGTACTATCATCCAATACTTCACCAGTACCGTGGGTCAAGTTAAACCTAGCCCAGTTTAATCTAACCTTAATTACCCTGCTGGGTAGTCTATTCTTGATTACCCTTATCGGGTGGATTAAATTTGGAGGTGTCAGCTATTCTGGAGCCTTCTCTTGGATTTTTAAGATTTTGTAAGAATTTAATTTCTAAATTTAATTTTAATTTTATTTAACTTGAGTCTTAATTTAATTTAATTTTAGTTAATTTGAATTTTAATTTAATTTTATTTAAATTTAATTTAAGTTTATTTTTAATTTATTTTTATTGTTTTTCTTCTAGCTCCCCTGGATCATAGCCTCGATATGGTCTATCGATGTAATGTATTTGATCCTTAGTGACCCAATATTGACCAAGTCCAACTTGATTAACCAGGTTGGATTTGGGTACCCATGCTTAGACTGATTTATTATTTTGTCTATTTACTAAGGACAGGTAAGATCTATATTTTCTTTTAGTTTTATAACCTAGTCCAGTTTTGTTGTAAATGGCTCTTTGTGTCCGAAGAATTAGGTCAAGCTTCTTGGAGCCCAAAGAGAACCGTTCTAATGTGTTTTTCAAATCTTTGACCTGAGTTTTCAGACTAGAATTTTCTTCCTTAAGTTTTTGAACTCGAGTTGAACTTCCAATCTGAATTGGGTCAGGTAAGGTCTTGGGGTTAGTCACTTCTTTAAGGACTGCTACTTCCTTTAAAAGTGACTTGACCTTTAGGTTTGACTTAGCTAGTTTGCGTAGTAAGTAATTAACTAAATTATTAAGTCGAGGAACACTTACAGCGGGGTCAGGCCCTTCGGAAACAAATACGGATCCGTGGCTTCGCTAGGACTCGGCTTCTGACTCACTCTCGCTCTCGAACAGTTCAATCTGGTCCCGCGCCATCAACGCAAGTAGACTCGTCTAATCGAGTTCATCGTCGGTGTCTTTTTCTGAGGATTCTTCCCAAGTCGCTTTCAGCACCTTCCTTTTCCTCTGCCTCTTTGCATCCTTCTGATTTGGGCAGTTGGCCTTGATGTGCCCTTTCTAGTTGCATCCGTAGCAGATCACCTCGAACTTGACTCTTGAGCTGGGTTAACCCTCCTTGGATTGTACTGCTTTCTTTAGGTCTCTCTTGTTAAAGCTCTTCTTCTTCTTGTAGAATTTCTTTACAAGATTTACTAGTTCGGCTGTCAATTCATCGTCTTCATCGTCTGAATCGGGTTCGACTTCCGATTCCGGTTCAGTTCTTTGCCGTGATTTTGGTTCTCGTGTTCGACTGGTACCTGCAACCAAAGCAACCCCCTTCTCGGTTGGCTATGTATTAGTCTGTTCATGCAATTCAAACTCACAAAATAACTCATCTAATTTTATAGAAGATAGATCCTTGGAAACTTTGTAGACATCTACCATTGATGCCCACAATGTACTCCTTGGAAACAAGTTTAGTGTGTACCTTATGATGTCTTGATTCTCGACTTTCTTCCCGATTGCATGGAGGGCGTTGAGAACGTCTTGTATGCGCACGTGGAGTTGACTTGCCGTCTCTCCTTCCTGCATTTTTAGATTATATAGTTTATTAAATAGAAGATCTCTTTTACTAACCTTAGTGTCGGAGGTGCCCTCGTGGAGTTCGATCAGCTTCTCCCAAAGTTCTTTTGCGCTGGAGAACGATCCAACTCTGTTGAGCTCCTCCTTGGTCAGTCCGCACTGGAGGGTGCAGGTTGCTCTGGCATCAGCTTCCACCTTCTTGATTAGGGTCGGTTCCCATTTTTCGCAGGGTGTCGGCTTACCGTCTTCGTCGGTTGGCAGTTGTATTCCAGTCTTGATAATCATCCAGGTATCAAACTGGATCTTCAGGTAAGTTTCCATTCGTCCCTTCCAGTACCCAAAGTCTTCTTCGGAGAAGAGCAGGAGACGAACGGTGCTGAAACCCTCTTGTTGGGCCATTTGTTAAATATGCAAAACAAAAATAGCAGAAATGTCCCAATACTGTCTTGGATTAGCAGTGCGGGAAATAAAGTTAAGAAATCACGATCTCGAGTGGTGTTGCACCGACCTCGAGCAAAAACCGATTCGAAAAAAATAATAAGAATATAGTTGTTAAGCAAATTCTAATTGACTCCGTAAAACTGAAAATACCACGAAAAATTACGTGATTGGTGGTTGCACCAGATCAACGCGACCCCGCTCTAATACCAATTGTTGGATCGAAAGCGTTAGAGGAGGGGGGGTGAATAGCGCTCGTGGCTTTCACTCTTTTCGAATTCGTAAATCGTACGAGTTTAAGAAGCGGAATAAAGAAAATGGAACAAAAACAATACACAAGGACACGAGGAGTTACTTGGTTCGGAGCCTATGACGACTCCTACTCCAAGGCCCGCGATCGTTGATCGCTTCCGATGGATAACAACTATAAGCTCGAAAAATATTACAACTGAAGTACAATAAGGATTACAACAAAATAAACTGAAATATAATACCGACAACAACAGATTGAAGAATCGCAGCACCGGGTCGTCGGTAACTTGTCGTAGCACTTCTGGGTTGTCTTGTTAGTAGCACACAGGAGAAAGGTCGCTTGAAAATTGTTGTTCAAAGCTGCTGCTCGAACCCTCCATATAAACAGTGTTGGAGGCGCCTCCAAGCCACCGAGTCGCACGCGTGGATCAGCTGTGATCTGGTCGTGCCTTATCCCATTGAAGGCGCCTCTAAGCTGCTCCAAGGCACCTCCAACGCCTGGTCCAAGGCGCCTCCAGTGACCTCCGAGGCGCCTCCAGCGTCTCTAGACAGGTGGCTTCGACTAGCACCCGAGGCGCCTCCAAGCCCCATGGAGGCGCCTCGGACACTGTTCATCCGAGGTCTAAGTTGCTTCTTTGTTCCTGCAAAATGTGTTAGTCCCAAACACAAACCCTGCAAAACAAAGTTAGCACAGAAACGATATGATACATATAATTGACAGTCGTCGGACTGTCCAGGTCTGACTTCGGATTTCCAATCGGAAACCCTAGGTCGACCCGACGCCTACTGTTCCCTCTACGGGGAACGCGTCCTCACCTACTCCACTCAAGAGATTTACCTGTTGCCAGTGCGATCCTCTAGATCGACTGGACTTTTGCTCAGCGTTCGAAGCTTCCGGACTTTCTGCTGGACTTCCGCTTCCCGACTCGTCCAGTCTTTCACCTAGTTCGCGACACCAGGACTTTCCACCTAGGGTTACCCCCCCTAGGACTTTTGCCTGAAGCTCTCGACCTGCCAAGACTTTCCGCATAGGGTTACCACCCCCTATGACCTAGGGTTACCACCCCCCTAGGGTTTTCTACCTGCCTACCCGCAGCTAGGACTTTCCTGAAACACTCAATTAAGTACGTTAGATCACAAAACAACTTAACTTTGAATTCCTTTGTCATTATCAAAACAACGGTCGATCGTCGGATGCTTCCCGCACCAACATAACCAATTTACATGCCTTTTATGTCAATGTTGTCTCCAAGATTTAAAATCTCGACCCATGCTGAGGTTTCGAACCCAGACTGGAACAATACGATTTCGGTATCGTATCGTGTTGTACTGATACGATTTCAATATTTTTTTTTATTTATATATAATAATTATTAGATAAATATATTTATTGTGTATAATTTGAAAATAAGTTGTACATTGATTTTATATAAGTGCTCCATTATTAAACAACTTAATATTGTTAGAAAAATAATTAAATATAATTTTTTAAAAAAAAATAATCTATCAATAACTCGAATTAAAATCGATATATCATAAGATGTTACGTTACTAATACTAAAACGAGTGACGTGAGTCAGATAGAAGCATTGGTTGTTGTAACATTTTATTTAGATCAACTCTATAATTATCCAATGCCCAGATTAAATAATCATAATTATATAAATTAATACAAAAATACCATTTTATATATAATAATTATATAAATAAACTATTTATTCATTTAATTAATTATTAATTTAAATAATATATATTTAAAATAGTAAAAAATATTAGAATATCAATTAAATATTAAAATAGTAAAAAACTACAAAATATTTTAAAATATATCAAAATATAAATTTAATTTATTATAGATTTATTAGAATTTTTTATTATTTTTTTAATTTTTTACGATATTTTAAAAATTAAAATTTATTATTTTTTAAAAAAAAAAATATTTTTTTTTATTGAGATAATTTAATTAAGATTTATGAAAATCTTTTCAAAATATCATATGTAAGTGGGAATTGTTTGAATTATTTAAATCGTAATATTAATTTTGAATACAAGTTTGGCGACGCCTCCGCGACGAGGCATCTAGCGACGCAACGTCCGACAACACAGCGTCTGGCGACGTCGAAAGCGTCTGGCGATGCATCTAAACTCACCTACTGCTCACGACGCTCGCGCATGATGCAATGACACGCTCAAAATAGCCGCACATACTGTGTTGGTTTCGCTTCCCCAGTAGAAGCATAAAAACTAGAACTGTCAAACGAGCAACCCGTGGCGTGACGGGGCGGCCCGTGGCAGCCGACCATTTGGTAGGACGTGGTAAGCCGACCCATTATCTTGGCAGGTTGAAAATCTACAACCCAACTCAATCCAAGGCAGATTGTTGGTTAAGAGGGCCAACCCACGGGTCCATCAAAGATTTTTAAAAAAAGTTGCATATCTTCAACGTTTTACTTCGGAAAGGTTTTATCAATCAAATGTATCAAAAAGATAAATATTTTAAATGTTAATGAACACAAATAAGTACTGATGTTTAATGAAAAGTACTATTTTTATTTTAAATTTATCAAAAAAAATAATAATAAATTGATATAAAATTTGGTTTACATATGTTTCTCAACCCGCAGGTCAACCAAGCCCGTCACAAGCCAACCCTCGCGAGTCACAGGCCTAGGTGGGTTGGCCCGCGGTGGGTTTAAGTTGATAAAATTCTAACCCAACTCGCTAAAATTGTTTGGCAGGACGGGTCATCCAGACGGGCCCAATCCAAATTGACGGCTCTAGTAAAAATCATCCATGCCGCTCGACATGGAACGATATTTCAATCGCTAGTTGTCGCTACCTTAAGACCCTTTATGGCCTCAAAGGGTAGCTTGTTAGTAGATATTAGTAATGATTATGTACTATACTTTAGTGAAATCAAGAGTTTGCTAACTAAGGCCCTCGAGGCTAAGGTGCAACGGCAAGGCACTTCTGCAATTAACTAGGCATCCATGAGTCGATTCCTAGCTACGCCGCACTGCGAATTAATTTCAAGACAACCCTGGAATCCTAACTGCAGAGCGACACATCATTCATGCTTCCTGATTTACTTTGTTGGCTAGTAGGAAACTTACGTGTGGCCGAGTTGATTACCTCTCGGATTAGTCGGTTTAAATAATTGGATACTAGATTAAAAAAAAGATTTGCTAACTAAGCACCCAAAGATGGAAGATAGTGTTGATGCAAGAGCTACCGTTTGCAACTGCTCAACTTCCAATCATGTGACATCAAGTTGTTCCAATCATTCAACTTCATCTCTCATATCATAGAAATTCTTATTAGAGAATTATTTGCAAGTCACTTACTGACACGCGATTATCCTGTGAGCTAACGAGAAGGAGAAATTGAGGAAAAGGTAAGAAGAGAACCGGAAGAAAAACAAGGAGAAAAATCCATTGTTTACTAAAAAAGGAAACTTTATTATTAACTGAGGGATGAATCCTCATACAACTAGATAGGAGTTTATATAAATTCTAGATCATAAGACAAAGAAAGGAAAGAAATCCTAATATATTGGCCTCAATTCTAATCGTGTAGAAAAAGAAATGAGATCTTTCCGAAAAAAAAACTCTTGGCAAAAATTAAATTAATAAAAACAGGACACTATTTTTAAACTAATTATAACCCATAATTTCAAGGAATACCAAAAATATATTAAATACCATAAAAATAAAAATTATTAAAAAAATAGTTATAAAATCTTTTGAGGCTCAGATGAGGGCTTAAATGGTAGAATTTAGACCCGAAAATTAATGGTTATGGATACCCATAACAAATATAGATTTTCAAATTATACACGCATGACGATAAACAGAACCTAATTCCGAGTTCCTGGTCAAAAGTTAGGACCGTTTGAAGTTCAAGGAGTCATGATGAGTCGATCATGCATCACTTACCTTAAGTTCCATCATTTGGCCCAAAAGTGTTTCGTTGGAGAATACAAGGAGGAGATTAATCACCTAATAATGGATGTGAAATTTCCTAGCCAATAAAACAAGTCATCCCAATATCTTGATGGGCTAAGACAAGCCCCCGGGGGCTATAGTGCAGTGATAGGGCATTCAAGTTGTCACCCAGGCACCCGCGGTTCAATTCCTAGCGAATTTGCAGGAATTTTCCTCCAAATAGAGCACACAACCAAAGAATGCTAGACTTCTCGGCCACCCGCCGCAAACGCTTCCCGATTTACCTGGTGGCCGATGTGAAAATTTCATGGGATCAGACTAGTCACCCAAGGATAACTGGGTTTATCATTTTTTTTTTATGGGCTAAGACAAGAAATAAATGATGCGCCAATTTTTGACCTTACCACAAATGTTAGTGGAAAGACAAGTTGGCTATAAAGATGGAAAGACAAGTTAAGGTTCAAGAATCCACGAATCTTAGTGGAACTTAAACTTTTGCTCGTGGAACTAGTTCCAGCCAAGATAGTGCTTTACAAAGCTTAAAGTTCTCGAACAATAACGCTTCTACTATGATGATAAGTCAACTGCAATCAAGAGGCCTTCTTTAGATTTCATCCAATAATTCAAATGCAAAGGACATGATCATATTGCTTTGGATTGTCCTAAAAGAAAGGTTTTCACTATTGTAGAAGAATCTCTTGAATAATAACTTATGAGGAAGGCATATCTTCAATGTATGATGAAAAAATTGAAGAGGTCAATATCACATATAATAATAATGGTGAAAACTCTTTTTATTGAGCTTTAAATGCTTTTCTAATTCAAGATGATAATGATGACTTTGCAAAGCATCTATGGCGATGTTTAGAGGAAGTCATAAAAACATTGTAGCTAAACCACGATGGAGAAACTATCATTTAGCTAAAGGCAGGTTGATTTTTTTTTGACATTCCTTGTAAAGATAAAATATGATGTGGCATAGTATGATGGGCATATGCCTTTATTAAAGAAAGAGTAAAGATCTTCTTAGCCCCTTCAAAACTTATAAGTGGTCATAAAGCCGATAATTAAAGTTGCTATTTTTCAAAATCTCAATTTGATTAGAAATTGAAAGGTTCTAGGGCGCCTCGAGCTCTTATTTGAATAAATTGATGACTATCATCCTTTAATTAAGCCTACACTTCAACTTTTCATGATATTTTTTTGATGAAATTTCTTATGGCCTTCCTCTTACTAAGGGTATTGATTTTATTATGGGCTCTATACTTCCAAATAAAGCAATAGTTAATCCTAAAGAAAGTACACATTAATTCCAAAGAGAGTGAAGAATTGCAACGATTAAAAGGGTAACCGGTGCACGAAGCTCCCATCAATATGGCTAGGGAAGGATCAGACCACATTGGCTCTTTTATATGCAACCTTATCCTGCATTAATTGATGAATTTTTAAATGGCTTAATTCAAAAAAGGATGAGTACTTATGTTGTTCCCAACTTCTTATTTCAAAGAAGATGACTCTTTTCAAATGTGTATGGATAATAGAGCTATAAACAAGATAAATATCAAAAATCACTTCTTGTTCCAAGGCCGGATGATTTACTTGATCAACTTTATGGCATTTCTATATTTTCTAAGATTAATCGTTGGAGGGTAATCATCAAATCTACATAAGACCTGTGATAAATGGATGAATGGAAGATGATTTTCAAAATAAGATAAAAATTATATGAACGGACAATTATATACTTCAAGTTTTATAAAGCTCCTATAACTTTTTATAAGACTAAAAAAATATATTTTAAAATATTTGATTGACAAATTTTTTATTATCTATTTTGATAATATTCAAGACAAGCATATAATAACCTAGAGTCGTCAATTTAAGTTTGACCCGCCGGATTGGCCCGCTCCACCAAACAATTTAAGCAGGGTTGGTTTAAATTTTATCAACGCATTTTAAGACGAATCCAGGCGGGCTGACCCACATAGGTCGCGGGCTAGCCCGTGGCAAGCTCGAATTGGCTCACGGGTTAGGAAAAAATATCTGAAATTTAAAACTAAAGTGGAAAAGTCAATGGGCTTGTGAGCTTGACCCGCCAAATTTACAACCCAAACTTCAAATTTTTTATTTTTCTATATTTTTTAATTTTTTTTGAAGGGCTCGTGGGCTACCCGCCTAACCTGTAACTCGCCTTAAGTTGGGTTGGATTTCCCAACTGACCAAAATGGCGAGGCGGCCCACCCCGCCACAATTGGCCTGATGGCACTAAGTGCATCTATAATTTATCTTTAATGTCTTGAAAGAGGAAAACCTTTATTTAAACTTTAAGAAATGTTCATTCTAGACAAATAGTCTTATGTCTTCTTTGACTAAATTATCTCTTTTCAAGGCATCAAGAAAGACTCTTCAAAGGTAGAAACTATAATCTTATAACCTACTCCAAGAATAGTTCATGGGATTCAAAACTTCAATGTTGCTTCATCAGCATTTCATCAAGAACATTATTTCTTCGCTCACCAAATGCTTAAAGGACAGAACTTTAAAGCGGGCAATGGAAGCTTAACAAAACTTTGAACTTATCAAAAAGATGATTTAGGTACTTATTCTTACACTACCCGACTTCAACCAATTGTTTGAACTTAAGTGTGATGCCTTAAACATTGGTATTAAATATGTACTTAGCCAAGAATTTAGATTCATTGCTTTTTGATAAGAAGTTGTTCATTTTTGGCAAGAACCAACAATAAAGAGTTATATGATATCATTTGTGCATTAATACAGTGGTGGAATTATATTATTCCAAAAAAAAAATCTCTAATCATAAGAGTTTAAAGCAAGGTTTAAAAGTTTCGGTTTTGACTGAAACAATATGGTTTCAATACCGCACCGTATCATGCTAATACAATTTTAATATTTATTAATTGAATAATTAATAATAACAATTGACTTTTTATAATTAATTATTTAATAATTAATTAGATTAGTAATACATTTATGTTTTTATATGTTGATTAATTTAATAACCTCACTCTTCAAATTAAATATATTTGCAACCAATTTAAGGTTTGATTTTAATTTGTCATTTGTAAATTATATATTTCTTACATTTCATAGTAATTTACACATAATTTGCAAAACGCTGAATGTGCAACGAAAAGATGAGACCTTAGTCCTCTATAAACTAGGACAGCTTTTACTTTTAAATTTTGTAGCATTCATATTTTATAGCATTGCAGTAATTTTATATCTAAAGACCAAGAAACTTTTATTGTTAAGGATAAAATCTTATTTAAATGAATGTATATTTTTATCACTTTATGTAATTGTATTTAAATTTTATTTATTAGCATTTAATAAAAAATTTAGGCATTAATATCATTATTTCAGGTTTTTTTCATGTATTTGAGCGTCAAAATTTTAATCCAGTTTTATTTATTTCAAATAATTATAATTATTAAAGTAGACCAAAAAATCAAATTTAAAAATATTATATTTAGATTTAAATCAGATTTTAATTTTTTTAATTAAATTTATTTAGTGTATAATATTTTTAATAAATAAAATTTTGATTTGAATTTAGCTTAATTAAATTTAAAATTTATAGATTCAATTCTTTGATAAAATCAATTTTAAATTTGAAAATATATATATATATATATTAATTTGTAATGATTAGAGTTTTAAAAAAAAATACTTTAATTTACCATGTATTTTCAATAAAAATTAATTTAATTAAATAATTTTTTTAATTAAAGCAATGTTGAATCTTATTTTTTTAATCGCTCACTCACACAACCTTTCAATGTAAAAATAGAATACAAAACAATCTTTATGGCCATCATGAACATAGAACACAAAATCATCTTCACCCATGTTAGATATTAAATGTTATTCTATAATTATTTTTAAAAATATTTTACATTTTAGATTATTTTTTAAAATTTTTTAATGAACTATTCAACGAAATCAACTTATATTTTAAATTTTGGAATTCAAATAAAAGTTGCTTTAAGATTGGATCAAGTCTCTTAGTAGACATGGTGATTAAAGTCTGTGTTCAAATTAGGTTCAATTTGAATTTATTTTAGTTAATTTAAAATTGAACCAAGTTTATATATATAAGAGTCTAGTTTAATAGTATTTAATTTGGTTCGATCGAAATTAATTAAATAATGATATTTTTAAAAGTTAGGGATTATTACGTTATTTTATTTTTTCCATTTTTTCTTCCTGTTTCTCCCTTCTTCAGCGATCCCCCTCCCCCTACTCTTTCTCTTCATCTCTATCCAACCCGCTGGTTGCTGTCCTACCACCACCCCATCCCACACACATTGCCACCCACTAGTCACCCGCACACCTCTACCCGTCGGTCGCCCACAAATTGTCAACCCGACAATTGCCTGCACGTCATAGCCAATCAACGCTCGCTGCTTCTCAGTATTTTGCTTCTAGTGTTGGAGTTGTCTCGATGTTGGTCGTTGGGTAAAACAGTAAGCTTCTAGTGTCAGACTTGGTTTTCTTCCTCCATCATCTATTTGCATGCTTTATTGCCAACCATGTCAACATTGGAGTCAAGGTTGGAGGTTACCTCAGTAAGGAATAATAAAAACAATGCCATGGATGAAGGAAGGAGATATGGGAGAAATTGGAAGCACTTTAGAAAAGGGTATTCATATAGGGAAAGAAATGAAAGAGAATAAAAATTTATGATAAAGTGAGCATGGGACAAAGTTGTGCCATCTCGTCAACTAGCAAACTCACTTCAAGGGATTAGGAAAAGAAAGAAATGTCAATAAAGATTTTACTTGGTGGTATCGTCCCCAGCGGCCAACCCGTCCCAGGACCAACACGGAGGAGGTAAATCAAGGGCGGCTACTAGCCTTTGGAATAATGACTATCACACAAGGGAGGCATTTACCTCGGCTTTGCCGAAATTCGAACCCCAGACCTCATGGTGGTCAATGAAAATTTTACTTGCTACTATATTAAGTTGTAAACGATAATATTGTATTATATCAATTGACAAAGACTTTCACATAATACTCAATGACTAGATATCCTAGGCAAAAGTAAATTTATTCAACTTCAAGAAGGAGTTTGAACTATTCAAATTTGCCTACATAAATATGATAGGGTCGATGTAAAGTTATATCACAAGTAACTCTTAAATTAATTAAAATCATGTTAATTTATTAGCTTTAACTTCTTTTTTTATATATACTAGGTATTCCGATCTTACAACCGATTAATCCTGGAGTAGAAGGTCCGGTCCCACATTCCACCCACCAAGTAAATCCAAGAAGCGCGGTGGCTCCTGACATGGCGCCCCAGCTTCACTAGTAGTTCAATCACCATAGGTGTGCCCTGTGTGAGAATTAAACCGTGGTTGCTTAGGAATACACCTTGCCTCTTACCACCACACCAAGCATGGGAGGCAACTTATTAGCTTTAGCAAATCTATAATTTTTAACTCTTGACCACTGTAAATTTATCAACCGGAAGAAAAAGTCATTGTATTCAAAGCTTGTGTATCTTCACATTTTTGACAAATTATGCGAGAGAAAATTCATCTCAACTTTTAAAGACCACAAAACCATCAAAGGGCCCCTAGGTATACTATCTACATTTTAAAAATATATATATATGTGAACACTGAGTGACCTATGACACCACGCTGGCTCATATCTAGTAATATCACGTAGCACCCTAAGACTAGCAAACACTCTTTCTCAGATTCTATACAAGCTCTGAAGGGCATCTCAGACAATTCCTTTCAAAGTCACTACCACTACAAAGAGATATCCACTATCTAGTGAATATAAAAAGGAGAATCATGAACTCTAACATAGAAATGATTGGAGGAGCTAGATGCTCTACCCTTCCAAAGTTAGCAAAGCAACGATTACCCCTAGAAGCAAAGTCCTAAAGACCTAAGTCATTACCAAACATTGGTTCAAGTATGGACAGAATCGCAATGACCCAAATCAAAGTCAACTGAGAATCAACAACCTCGAAGCACATTCTACTTATATTCCTCTAGCTACAAATCCACATTATAGTCCAAGCCTCATTATTAATAAAATATAAAATCTAGTTAACTATTTTTATTTGTTGTGTTTCCAACCTTACCAAGAGACAGACACTAAGCAAAACAAAGTGAAAGCCAAATTACACATATTAGTTCTCTGATGAATTTATCTTCCAAAATTTATGTTTAATTTTGGTAAATAACAATGTTAGATTATATACCGTCTCCTAATTCACCAAATTTAGATACATCATTGTGTTATTTTTCATTTCTTAATTTTAATTTTTACATTTATTCCATTTCTTCACTCTTGTTCACATTATTTTGACTTACCAAGTCCACCTAAGTTGTGTGCACATCATAGTGCATAACTCTTTTGATTTCTGCTCATACAAGATGGATATAATCTATTCCAAATGTTGGAATATAAATGAAGCTTTTTATGTTAGTGATCATATGAATTAAAGTCCGATTATTTTCTTTCATCTAGAATGGGCATAAAAGTTTTCTTTGCTTGAATGAGAAAAAAAAATAATCAGCCAATAGATTAGGACAGAACATAACACAAATCTAAATTCAACATGAAGTTATTTACAAGTCAAGGGCAAAAGATAAATTACTTATCCTAAAGATGAAACCCAACTAGATTTTGCTTAATGTCCTCTAAGATCACTTCATCCGTTCTTCCTATTTCCTTTCAACTTTATCTTGGAGAATTTTTTAAGAAGCTACTTGCTTCCCTATTTATTTAAACTCAAAATATTAGAAACTATGAGGTAGAAGTATTGGTCGGGTGTCAACACTGAAAATGATGTGTTATATTCCAAAAGATGCCTCTATATGGTGGAGGGTTTGTCTGATTCTAATCTTCTTATATTCATCTATCCTAATCTTATATGTACTATGAAATAAATCAACATCAATTTTCAGTAACATGTTTCAAGTAATTAAAATTTAAGCTCAAAGACCTAAATAATTATGAACAAAATCATAATTATTAGTTTTTTCAAAGTTTGTTAAAGCAGTCCTAGAATATTCTTCTAGAGATTTTGACCTTATGGTAAAAATTTGTTATAACTTATTGTAGGATATCCAATTTGAATGAAGTAAAATTCATAGATAGACTTATATGACTCTTTCCTTGATTTTATCTCTTCTTGATTTGATCATAAAAGTGTATCAGCATGTAAAGGAAAAAATCTCAGTTTATAGTTTGCCATGTTTGTAAAATCTAACCCTATTATACTCTTTTAATCATGGCCCTGTGAAACCAACCCTATTGAATACCTAACACAGTATTCAGGAAATTAGATACCAAACAAGTTTCCATCCCAACCTTTCTTTCACTATTATTTGACATTTTCCAGGTATATGAATTAGCATTTTTTTTCAATTTAATCAATTATCATAAGATTCATCTAGTGGTGTGATAGTTTTAGGATAGAACGCATTGGTAGAAAAATAGTCATTCACTTCAATCAGGAAGGTTAGATGTGTGATATTTTTTTTTTAGAAAACAAAAAGAAAAATAGAATAAGTTGAACTATCCAGACAAGCATCCTTACATGAAGATCCCTTTGGCTTCAAAACTCCCTCTTTTGAACATACAGGATTGAATAGGGGACAATTTTTATATAAAGCACCACTAACACAACTTGATGTACCCCTAAACCCTAAACCATGGTTTAAAGTGTCGTGCCGAGACGGTCAAAACAGGCGAAACATCTCGTTCCGCTCGGCGACACGCACCGGCCCGACCCCGGCACCAGACCCGCGACAAGTGCGATGTGTTGTGTGACCCTGTGGGCATAGCAGAGGAGTCGCTCAACCCTGCAACAGCAGCGGAGGGGTCGCATAACCCTTCCGCTACCACCACGGAGGCATCATGAGACCTTGCGGTCGTTGCAAAGGGGTCGCACGGCCAATGCGGTCGTGCCGAAGGAGTTAGGTTCCTGTGGCCATGGCTGATCGCGCAACCCTGCGACAGCGCCGAAGTCGTGCAGGCTCACGAGTGGTGTTGGATTTCAGATTTTTTTTTTAATTAAACTTAGATTAATTATTTTAATCAACTCCTAGCTATGATGGAGATAATCTAAAAAGACTTTATTAAACCCTAATAAAATTATCTAATTAATTTTATATTTTATTTATTCTAATTTAAAAATTATAATAAAATTTTTATTTATTTATTTATCTATTTTTCATATCTTTTCTTTTTTTAAAGATTATTTTTTATATTGTTTTTTTTAATATTTATGTTAAATATTTTAGTTTTAATTAATATATTTTTTATTTAAAAATACCGAAACTATATCGGCACGGCACGATACGGTACCGAAACCGTATCGTTCCGGTCCAAGACCGAACCTCAGCACGGGTCAAAATTTTAAACCTTGCCCTAAACCCAATACCCCAAACCCCAAACCCCAACTCCTAAACCCTAACTTACAGTTGAAGTTCGTAAAACACACTCGATGTGCCCTAACATAAAGATGAATAGAGGGATAACATTGCTTATAGCTGACCCAAAATAGTTAGGACAAACACGCCTTGACAATAATGGCCATTGGACGTCATGAAACAATATGCATAATCAAGCATCTGTCTATGCATATTCCATATGATGATAATGGCCATTTTCAGAATATAACAGTTGTGCTTCACTGTTTGGAGAAAATTTGGCTTATAACACACACCCAGTATACCTTGCACGGAGTTCAATGATAAACATATACCAAAGAAGTGGTAGGCAACAATTGGCTTATCTATGTGAAAAAATATGCAAGTTTTGCACATCGAGAATCAAGAAAAAGCTAAGTACAAAAAGAATCAACTAGTTTCGAAGAATAACAGTATTACAATATGTCAATACTCACCTTTGATAGGACAAAATCACCAAGCCACCTAGTGCAGTCCACATAGTTGGAGTGAACTGAGGCAATAAACACCTGAGACAGAAGCAGTTCAAGTAAAACACTATGAATAACTAAATAAAATCAATCTTACTCCAGCCACCCTCTTAGGTGGTAGTAGAGAGGCTTGGTTCCTACCGGAAATTGCACATATTTGGTAGGAAATTTTGATGGTAAGTCCGTCCAAGTGAATGATTTCTCAACATATGTCCAGAACTCTGTAAAGAAAAGTATATATTGATGAAGTGAAACTAATTAAATAGAAGAAATCAAAATCAGATTGAAAAAAAAAATGTTGGTTACCTTTCATTGACCAGATCTTGACAGTATTATCCATACCACAACTAGCTATTCGGTATATGTCAGAGGGATGGAAGTCCTACATATTGGAAAAAAAATAGTTGGGTTTTTTTTTCTTCATTATTATATCAGCCAACTACAAGCTTAGATGCAAAGTGCCAAAACACAAATAATAATTTAGCTGCACTTACAACACTCAACACTTCATTTCTGTGACCACCGGCTCCAGCAAATATCAGTATACAAATTCCTGTATGTAAATTCCATAACCGGACTGACTCATCCTGTTAATGGTTGCCTGTCCCATCACTGTGATTTAACTAGAGTGAAACAAAAACAGACAATTTTAGTCACTGTACCTTGCTTGCAGACACCACTAGAGAAGGTCTCAATGCTTGGGTCCTTATTTCATTAATAGAGTCTCCATGACCAACAAAACTCTGCAGAGTGTTTGCATTCCACAATCAGCAAAACCAAGTCTAAAGATATACTCAAGTACTTCCAAGTTACATATTCATGAAAATAAAAATGTGCAAGATATAAAGCTACAAATCACGAGGGCTTTGAGAATTTCTATTGGCAGAGATGTTTATTACTGAAGACACTATAAAGATAAATCTGAGGGCTAGTAGGTATGACAGATAGGTTCACCATGAAAAAGTTCTTCCATCAAATGTCTTATTAATGAAAGGAACTTTCAAAATGGAAAGTGAACACTCTGTCTTTTGCATTTCCATTATTTTAGTCCAATAGTCAAGATAAAAGACATTTTTCTACCTTGTGTATCTTCTCGGTGCCAGAATTGATGACACGGATGATTCCGTTGCTTCCACCAGCTACCAAAAATGGGGTGCCATCGGTGTCACATGCCCAACTCAACGTATAGAATGACTCATCCTTCTGAGCAACCAGTTTAGATCATTCATATTGTTAGAACAAGATATCATGGCTCATGCAATCAATTAACAAGGGACATACAATGTAAATCCCTCTGCAAAATAACCAGCTGATGTGCTTAGAGATAGGTCACAATTTCCTAGTTAAAATTCATCGTGCATAATTTGTTTCATTGTTATGACTGTAATTGATGGTCCTAGTATGTTAATTAGTATAGCATCTTTCCTTGCCAAAAAAACAATATTTAGAGATCAAGTATTCCTCTTATCAATATCTTAACAAGAAAAGCTCTGCAATTCATTTAAGTAAAGCGCCTGATTATTTTTGTAATATGTTAGCTTAGTTAGGTCAACACATAAAATCAACATGTTTGTCTTCAACATAAATTGAGAGATACGTACATCTTCATCAACATACGCCTGCAATATGGCAACGATACCTCCTTCAAGACAACGATACACAGTTACCTACAAGAAAGTGACAACATTTGGTCATTGCTAATATGATACTGTCCAGCTTCCAGGGATTATTAACTAAAAAATTGTCGCCAAACATTCTAATAATACAAACCACACCAAAAGAAAATCAGAATAAAAAAAAGAGGAGAAAAAGTTTGCGAGCAATGTTGTCTTAGAAAATATTAGGTCGGAGCAGGGCGGAGGAATCTAACCCGATTGCCGCCGACAGTGGCGAAAACGTCGTAGTAGCGGGCGTCGATGAAGTTGAAGGCGATGGCGTAGAGGGGGCGCTTCCCCTCGTGGACGCGATTGCTGACCTTATACTCCCTCTTCCTCGACGCCGTCAGCGAACCCACCACCGGCTCGCAGCCCAATCCGGTCTTCGGCATCGCTGCCCTCTCCGAAAGATGAAGAAACAGCAGTCGAAGCTTAAACCTGAACCAACCCAAATCATGGGACCTGCTTTTCCACCCTCGTGACACCCCTACCTCCCGACTCCATCCATGTTTTTTACCCTTATATCCTTATTCCTTACCACGGTTTTTTTTTTATTTTAAGTGTTGTTCCTTTTTTTTATTGGTTTTATATCAGTTTTTTTATCAATTTTTTAATCAGTTTTATTCTTTTTAAATAATTTTTTATATTTTTTATGATAGATTTTAGAAGTTATTATTTGTAAAAAAAATTTAAAAAGTATAAAAAAATATGGATCAAAATAAAAATACTAACAATTAACAGCAAACATATTTATAACTTACAAATAAATATTTTTTTAAAATAAAGAATACATGTAATAATATATAAAAAAAATACATAAGAATATATAAAAATAGAAATTTTAATCAATATTGTTTCCAAATTCTACTCCCAATGTGTTTGGTGGTATACCTATTACTTCGTATCACAAATGAACATGTGTCCTATAACGAATGGTCCATCCTTTAACTTCGTACGATGAATGTTGCTACCACCACGTTGGAATGGATGGTACAGGGTAATGAGGGTGTAAAAAAACTTGCACGAAGTGATTGCCAACATGGGCAATAACCATTTCTCGACGTTCTTGGTATAGAACTGGAGAATTTCTTAATGGCAAGTGAGTAAAACAACTTCAACATTCTCACCAAATGTATACACTACAAGATTGTACCTTGATACGATTACAATTTCCAAAGGCATAGAGTCTATCCAATACATTTATGGTGCCCACAGCTCGAACCAATTCAATAAGAATAATGGATTGGCTAACAAATTTCGATCTAGATAAAGTTGATCATATAGATCTTTATTTTATTGAATCTCTTCTAAAAGCTCGAATCGTACTTGAAACCAACCTTCTTCACCATACCCAACTAGTGCAGTTATTTCCCTGAATCCATAATGACCGTCAGGTTGAACGTCAATAATATGAGAAATATAACGTTGCAGAGGCACATGTAATTTCTCAATATAAATATCATGGATGGGTAGAATTGGAAAGTGATCATGGGTCGTTTAAGTATTGCGAACCTTCAACCCCCTTCCACGTCTTCCTCTCTCTCGAGACATTGTAGTCGGTTGAGAGACTCTAGATTCTGAAGTGGATGCATCTGTAAAAGAAGGTATGAGATATCTACTTTGCTCATCTCTACCTATAGGTCGACCTCTATGTTATGTGTTGTACGAAGGGGCTTGAATTGTACTTTGAGATGAATCTATCATATCGAAAAACTTATATATCATATGCTCTCGCATATGTGGATTCATCCCATCTAATATCTCAATAACGTGAGATGTCCTGTTAGGTCATGTTCCCTTTTCATTAAACCAATGTACGTGTATAGACAATCTCCTCCAATGAGTGTTGATACTCTATAGCAAAATTGGAATGGAAAGTAATGGTAATGTGCAAGATCGTGCTCGCATGGCAATCCGTATACAATTTTGATAAAACAGTTGCATCCGCCAGCTAGCTGGTGAGATGCTTCCTCAACGTATTTTAACTGACCAGAAATCAACTCCATTGCCTCTAATGAAATCCAACACCTTATTTGATAAATGTTGATGGCATGAAATATTGAGATCTCTCAAACGATTTCTTAATATCCCAAAACTGAATTCTCAACATCTTATGTATTTTTTCAAAAGATATTTGTAAGGATGACATGGTATCTCCTAAATGTAACTTCAATCTCGTATATGCAAACTTTGCCCTGTATTAAAAAAATACATTGTGTTTTAATAATGAAAACAATTGAAATTGTATGACCCTTGACGACCGGTCGGCTAAAGGGGGTGAATAGCCCTGCAAAATAAAATGAACATTCCTTGAACTTTTGTAGCTTAATTAAACTAACACTTGCAAAATCAAAATTAAAGACTAAAAAAGAAGTAAACTAAGAGTAGAGACACGAAGGAGTTACTTGGTTACAACCAGGGAGGTTGTTAATCTAAGGAAATTGAAAGTTCAATAAACAGTCTCTTTCAGGAGGAGAAGCCTCTTACAGCGTTAATGACTCACAAACAAATAGTAGAACAAACTAAAAGTGTTTACAAGTGTTCTCAAGTGTTTTGTTCAAGCTTCTGGGACCAGAGTTGTATTTATAGCCCTGGTCGGGGTGCCTAAAAGGGGTCCAGGTGCTTGGAAAGGGATAAACTTTTATCCCCGTCGCAGCGGGACGCGCTACATCACGTTCCGGATAATTTTTGGTTCCTAGCACCGAAGTGGTGCCTAAACCAGGTCCTAGTCTTCCGTTTCGATCCTGCTCGCATTGGTTCGAATCTTCCGCTTCGACTCCGTTCACTTGGGTGATCTCGCCCCTCTGGAATAGGGTTCGCCCGAACCCAACTTTCGACCTTCGAGCAATCTTCCGCTCCCGCTTCTCGTCCCTCAGAACACCGTGCGCCTCGTTCTCATCCACCCGTGTACTCTTTTGTAGCACCTCGTCTCTCAAACGCACCGAGCCCGTCAACTCTCTTCTGTGTCATCATTCTCGTTAGCTGCGTCTTTCGCTCGACTTCCTGTGCTCCTAAGTTCCTACACGCTTAGACACAGGAGTTAAATACCAACATGACCTAACCTGACTTGGTTGATCACATCAAAACCACCTTGGGGTACTTACAATCTCCTCCTTTTTGATGTGAGCAAACCCAAGTTAAGTTAAGGTAAACCATAAACAAATAACAATTATAATTTTTGTAAGTAACAAATTTTGCAGGTAGAAAAAAATTTATACTAACTACCCTCCTCTTATACTTAATCTTTACTACTCCCCCTTTTATTCACATTAAAAATGGGGTACTTTTAAAATTACTTTAGAAAACTAACTTTAAAGTCTAAGGGATAAATAAAAAAAAAATATGAAAGATTAAGTTTTAAAAACTTTGATTTAAAAAAAAAACTCCTTTAATTATTGACTTTTAGGTAAAATAAAAAGTTTACATTTTCATAATTAGTTCATAAAAATTTTCTAATAGAAAAAAAATTTCAACAGATTGTTTAAATCAAAATTTCACAAAAAGTTACATTTTAGGCAAAAACAAAAAGTTTACATTTTGATAATTAGTTCATAAAAATTTTCTAACGAAAAAAATTTCAACAGATTATTTAGATTAAAGTTTTTAAAAAATAACTTAAACAAATTTTAATGATCAGACCTAAATAAATTATTCTAACAAAAATTTAAAGTAAAATCAATTAAATATATATTTTAATAATTGACTTCCAAACTGTGGCGAGACACTAGGACTTCTTGGTCATGATGTGGACATTATTTGAGCATATTATTGTATCTATCACATGCTTCAAATAAAGATTCTAAGTCAGATTGTCTAAAGTTTGCAATAAGATTTCTCATATGAGCTGTCTTACTTGGAGGATAGAACTTGTCTAAGAATTGCTATTCACATTGCTTCTAAGTGGTAATGCTATTTGGAGGTAAAGAATCCATCCATTGTTTAACTCCGTCCCGTAGAGAAAACCCAAACAATAATAGTCTCACTACTTCAAAAGGTACACCATTCATTTTCATGGTACCACATATTTCATAGAAATCCTCTAAGTGTTGATTAGGATCTTCATGCGACCCTCCATAAAACTGATTTCGTTGAACCATATTTATTATCGCAGGCTTGATCTCAAAATTATTAGCTTTAATAGAGGGTCTTATAATGCTTGATGGAACCCTCTGGCATAAGGTGTTGCATAATCCTTAAGTGGTTTATTTGCCATTTTTGGATCTTCTTGTTCTTCTTGTTGTCTTTGCGAGATTTTCCTTCTATGAAAGGTTCTATCAATTTTAAGATCAAGAGTAAGTAAATCTCCTGCAATGTTAGATCTTCATATACAAGAACAAGATTAAAGAATTTGATTCACAAAGAAAAGAATAAAGAAATGTAAAGAATTTGGTTCACAAACAGAAAGAATAAAGAATGCAAAGAAAAATTTCAAAACAGAATTAGAAAACTAGTTACAAGTTAGATGTAAGAAAAGAATAGAAAAGAAAAGTTTAGTCTAACTCAAATGATAATCTCCAATATTATAGACGCAGTCCCTGGCAACGACGCCAAAAACTTGTTACACACCGTAAGTGTACGTTTACGTCGTCAGTAATAAAAGAATATCGAATCCATAGGGACTGGTTATAACCACTAAAGATGTGTCAAAGCGAATTAGCTAAACAATCGATCAAAGAATTATATGACCTAAGTACCAATTAAAAAACAGAAATAAAAGATAAATGCAGAAAACTAGGTTTAATGAAGGTTCTAGGAGTTTTGATTTCTTTGTGATACTCATCAATGTAATACGATCTACCAATCCTTATCCTCAATTGCAATATATTTGTAAGAAGTCACCGGTTATTTCCTGTAGAAAACACCAGTCAAGGGACTCTTATCTACACCTAAAGCAATCAAATAGTTATGACTCCTATGAAGTTCGTTAGCAGGGCAGCCCTGTCACGACGCCCCTCAGTCATACAACATAGAAACACATCACTAATCAATTTACATCAAGATATAGAATTCAATTCATCTATCTATCCCACTTCTTTGTAGATTCTTGCTTCACCCTTTAAGATAATCCCCTAAATGTCCGTTAACGGGGCAACCCTGTCACGACGTCCCTCGGTCATACAATCTAGAGAATTATTCTACAAGATTTCACAAGAAACACAAACAATCAATCAAGAATGGTAATTAGATTCAAAACACAACAATCCATTCAAGATTGAGTTGATACAAAACATAACAATGTCATTGAAACAAGAAGATGACAAATCCTTGAAATCTTACATCAATTTATATCATAAATACTCCCTCCATCCTAGAACAAGGAGATTTACTCTATGATATAAAAGAAAAGAACCGAAGACAAGAAGATCGTAAATATTTCGATCCAATTCAATATGATAGAAAAGAAATGCTTATCTAAAGACGATGAGTGATTTTGGAACTAATCCTTGCTACCAGAGTCGAATCTGATGGAAACGTCTCTTGATCACCGACAAGATGTGGAAGAAAGCCTCAAGAATTGGATCTCCCCAAAGGGAGAGCCTCCCCCTTTCAAAGAGGAGAAAACCCTTTATATATAAGAGGATGTTTGGGCGCCACACGGCCCGTGGCATGGCCGTGTGAATCTCACACGACCTTGCCTACTTCCTTCTCAACTAGGGTAATACGACCGTATGACTCTCACACGGTCGTGTCATGCCTTGTCTTGGCTAGCTTGCACGGTTGTGTAGATCCACACGGCCTAGCCAGTCTCTGTCTCTGGAAAGGTTGCACGACCATGTAAATCTACACGGTCGTGTTCTGGTTGGCTTCAAAAGTGACACGGTCGTGTGGCTCTCACACGGCCATGTCGTTCTCCTCCTCTGCTGAAGCTACACGACCCTATCAGCTCCACACGGCCAAGGCCATTTTCCTTTTGCATAGTCGTGTGGCACTCATAGTTGGTGTCGTTTTCCTTCGTTTGTTCATTTCTTCTCCAAATTTGACTCCTGTAGATAGAAAAACACACAAGAACAGATCTCCGAACAAAGAAGAGTAAATATGCTAAAAATAAGCAAGGAGTATGGAAATGCATAGATAAAGCATGCGTAAAATATAATAATGTGCGTCAAAACATGTTAAACAAGCGTATACAATCTACGCACATCAGTTTATATGATAGATCATTGGATTAAGTCTAATTCAAATTGGACTAATTGAGTTAGACTCAATTGGATCCAACTATTAGATTGAGTCCAATTTGAATTAGACTTATTGAGTCAATTTGGATTGATGATTAATAATGTAGACTCATCGATTGATTTGATGCATTTGAATTCATGAAGGATGAAGAGTGTTCAATTTAGAATTGATCATGAATAGGATGAAGAGTAGTCAATTTTAAATTGCTCATGTATTGGATTCATTGGATGAAGACAAATATTAATGTCAATTAAGACAATTGACATTAAGGTAATTTCATGAATGAGTACAAAAGGGGTTTTTAGATTCGTTTTCATGATGAGAATTTTATTCTTGCTCTTCTTCTTCCTCTCTTCTCTCTCTTGGTCGGAACCTTCTAATGTGGTTGCTAGCACAACCTTAGGTGGGTTTTCTTCTCCACTTCTTGAGTTTATGAGATGGACAAAAGGCTTGTTTGTGTGGATACCGAAAGAGGCGCAGACGTTTAATCACGTTGAGATCCTAGCTGTCGGGAGTTCGTGTTCATGCACCAAAGGTATAACTCCCTTTAACAAATGCTTAGTATATGGTTTTTTTTCGCATGAATCTTTAAGAAAGGAACTTATTTTTATGCTACGCTTTCTACATATTTAGTGCTATAGTTCCTCTTGCGAAAGCATATACTAACTTGTAGTTAGATTTTATATGTGATATAGAAATTGCATGATATGTTTACTATGATTTACATAATTATGAGTAAGATTTAGGCCAAGCTCTTGGCCTAAGGTTTTATGGGAAGCAGGGTCTCGAGCATGGCAGCAATTCATACAATGAGTATGCAAAAGAATTTTGCTTCGGGGGCACTGCCCCCTTGACCCCTGCTCGCTAATAGGCTAGCGGGACCACTGTGGCGTTGTGACTCTTAATTAGTTGTTTAAATCATAGTAAA
This sequence comes from Zingiber officinale, assembly GCF_018446385.1. Lineage (NCBI taxonomy): Eukaryota > Viridiplantae > Streptophyta > Magnoliopsida > Zingiberales > Zingiberaceae > Zingiber > Zingiber officinale. The sequence goes on from NC_056000.1 coordinate 93,556,242, forward strand.
TTTTATGTCATAATATATTGTGAATATTATATGATATGGTGCATGATTATGACCCTTAACCTCGATGTAATTGGATGTGTATGTTGTAATTAATAATACGGCCTGCGTGTCGTGCCTCTACTTTTTCATTCTTATTATAAATTTAGACTACTCTCAAATGTAACTCAAGTTTCTTTAGATTTTGTAATGTACAAATTGGAGAAGAACTAGTCTACTGAACGATGGTGAAAAAGGGAGAAGGACAACAACACATGACAACCAAGGAAGCACTTGGAGAAACTGCTTTGACCTAAGTTGACCTTTCTCTCTTCTCATTAGCTTGAGAAGATCATAGTTGATGGGCCATAGCCATGTCACATTTAATTTAGCATATATGGTGATGCATGCCATGATATGCTATGATTGTATGTGATGCATGTGTAGTTTAATCATAATTAGGTCTCTTTTAAATATGCCAACAAAAGTTTGGTACTCACTTGTACCTCAATCAATTATAGTCAGGTTTTGCCAAAGTAAAGTGACTAGATTTATCTTGGTAAAGTATGATAGGATAATTGTGATGCCCGATTACTAAACTTTGGATGTGACTTAACTAAGTTATCTCAATTAGATTGAGAATTTAGAGGCATATCTCATATGATGAAATTCAAATTATACTAGTCTTGGACGATTAGTCAAAGCTAACTCAAGATGAGTTATAATGTGGATTTCATAAATATGGGCAAATGAACAAATAGTCTTGTTCACCCAATAATACAAGAGTTATATATTGTTGGTGCAAGTTGCACCAGAATCAAACCTAAGTTTTGATTTTGTCAAAGGTTCAAGTTAAGTCTTGTTGTGATCTAACAAGTTGACTAAGTGTGCAGACTGTTTACTCAACCAGAAAGACCTAGTTGGAGGCTAAACAGGAGAAATCTTAGCAGATCGTGGAACCTAAGTGCAAGTCCAAGTGGGTCGAGGGGACCCAAAGCTTGGCGGTACGATCGAGAGGTCTAGAGGACCGAAAATCAAGGAGAAAGTCCTGGCGGGCCGATCAAAGCTAAGTGAAAAGTCCAAATTAGATTTGGAGATCTAAGTTTGGCAGGTAGGTTGAGGTAAACAACTGGAGGAGCGACAGTAAGGTCCGATTCCTATAGGGAACAACCTTAGGTCGTTGATCCAACTGAAGAAACCGGGAAGGTTTCCAAGTTGAGATCGAGACAGTTCTATTGTCTTTTATATTACTCATGCATTATTATTATTGTTATGTTAACATCTGTTTTGCAGGTTTATTGCCTAACACTGTTTTGTAGGTCTGACTAGATTGGTCGACCGAACCGCTGGATCGGTCGACCGAACAAGGTAAAATCAATACAGTATTCAGATCAGGTCAAAAGAGATCAGAGTCCGATCAAACATTATCGGTTGACCGAACAATATGATCGGTCGACCGGACCATGATGACTCAGCACCAGTTCATCAGCACCGATCAGCAGCACAGTAAAAGAAGCGGATCGGTCGATTGAACATAGGGATCAGTCGACCGAACCAATCAGCATTAATGGTGCATTAACTGTTGATCTCGGCAAATCACGACGAACAGGGAAGGAAGCTGTTCAGTTGATCGAAAAGTTGGATCGGTCGACCGAACCCTTTATGATCAGTAAATGCAAAAGATCGAGTCAACGTCAGACTCTAACCGGGAAGGAAGGGAGCGAGTTCAGTCGACCGAACAGTGGGATCGGTCGACCGAACGTCCAGTACACCTATAAAAGGAGGCTCAAAGTCTACGGCCAGATAAGACTTTTGGTTATCTCAAAAGCTCTTCTTCGTGTACAGATTGTGTTACACATCTTCATCAGCTCAGCAAGTCACTCCGTCCGGAAGTACCGACCAAGCTACAGCCTATGCATACTATTGTCGGTATAATTTTTTGTATTGCACTTAAAATTAAATAAGATAGTAGGGTTGTTACTATCTTATACTTCTTATATCTGTACGATCTGCTTCTTTCCGAAGGTTTTGGAAAGAAGGGTTATAGTGATTGTCCATCGGTGCGGTCAAGGACCGCGGGCCTTCGAGTAGGAGTCGAGCTAGGCTCCGAATGAAGGAAATAAACCCGTCTCCCTTTTTACTTTCCGCTGCATGATCCTGATTTAAAAGAAAAAGAAAAGTTTTAAAGAAAGCGATATTCACCCCCCCTCTATCGCACCCATTCGATCTATCACATATGATGTAATTGGTGAATGCTCCCTAACTATATTATACTAAGTCTTGGGCGATTAGCCAAAGCTAACTCAAGATGAGGCATAATATGGATCTTATCCCCCATGAATGTCATCATGATTAGACTTGGAGCTAGTAGTGTGGATAAAACCACATCCATGACTTACTCCTACCAAAGCTTTACAAATTCAATGGGAAAATCATTTAATTAAACACCTAATTAAATGATCTAAATATGATACTTATTTTTATATTTTATTATAGTAGATCACCATGTCATCAAATATGTCGAATACTCTCTCCCTGCGATCTATTCTTGATAAGGACAAGCTCAATGAAACTAATTTCCTAGACTGATACAGAAACCTGAGAATAGTTCTCAAGCAAGAAAGAAAATTGCACGACGTAAAGAAGACCATCCTGAAACACCCCCGCCACTACCACTAGAGCTAATAAGGATGGTTATAAAAAGCACCAAGATGATACATTAGATGTATCATGTCTTATACATCATGATCTCTGAGCTTCAGAAGCAACATAAGAACATGGATGCTTATGATATGGTTGAACACCTTAGACAACTATATCAAGGATAAGCAAGGCATGAGAGATTTGAGATCTTTAAGGCTCTATTTCAATGCAAAATGAAAGAAGGAAGTCCCATAGGGCCTTATGTGCTCAAAATGATCGGGTATTTAGAGACCTATAAAGATTAGAATTTTCACTAGGCTAAGAATTGACCGCTGACCTTATTCTACAGTCATTGCCTGAAAGCTATAGTCAATTGGTCATGAACTACATGAATGAAATTGACAAGCTATTACCTGAGATGTTAAGCATGTTGAGAACTGTTGAACTCAACCTTAAGAAGGTAAAGCCTAGCACCATTTTGTTGGTACTAAAGGGCGAAGGCAAATGGAAGCCCAAAGGTAAGGGTCAGACCCCAACCCAAAGGAAAGAGCAAGACTCATGCATTGAAACCCAAAGGTGGGGTTGATAAGAAAGGAACCTGCTTCCACTGTGGTGAGACCGGACATTGGAAGAGGAACTACAAGTTGTAGATATATGAAGTGAAAAGAAAGAGAAGTGAGACTTCTACCTCAAGTATAAATATTATAGAAGTCAATCTATCTATTTCTTCTTCATGGGTATTAGAAACTGGGTGTGCATCTCACATTTGTACTAATGTGTAGGGGATGAGAAATAGTAGAACATTGACAAAGGGCGAAGTGGACCTACGTGTAGGTAATAGTGCAAGAGTTGCTGCTGTCGCTATAGGAACATATTCCTTATTTTTGGCCACCAGACTTGTTTAAAAACTAGAAGAGTGTTGTTATGTGTCCGCCTTAATAAAGAATATTATCTCTATTTCTTGTTTAGACAAGAGAGAATTCCTATTTATAATAAAGGACAAATGTTGTTTTGTGAATGAACTCTATGTTCTAGACTTTGAAAATCCAATCTATAATATAAATACCAAACGGTTCAAGTCTAACGATTTGAACTAAACATATCTCTGGCATTGTTGCTTGGGTCACATAAATGAGAGTCGCATATCACAACTCCATAAGGATGGATTCTTGGACTAATTTAATTTTGAATCATATGAGACATATGAATCTTGTCTTCAAGGCAAGATGACTAAGACTCCTTTTAGTAGACATAGTGAAAGAGCTAATGAATTATTAGGACTCATACATACTAATGCATGCAGCCCTTTCAGAATAGCAACTAGAGGAGGCTATGATTGCTTCATTACTTTCACTGATGATATCAGTAGATACAGCTATGTGTATCTGATGAGACACAAGTCAGAATCTTTTGAAAAGTTCAAAGAATTCAAAAATGAAGTACAAAATCAACTTGGTAAGTGTATTAAGATACTTCGATCAGATCGAGGTGGGGAATACCTTAGTTAAGAATTTCATGATCATCTCATTGAGTGTGGGATCATATCTCAACTCACTCCACCTGGAACACCACAATGAAATAATGAATCAGAAAGAAGAAATTATACTTTATCAGATATGGTACAATCAATGATGAGTCAAACAGAACTTCCTACATCCTTTTAGGGACATTCTCTAGAGACAGCCACTTTCACACTGAACTGCATTCCATCTAAGGCTGTCATAAAGACACCATATACGATATGGACTAGGAAGAATCCCAAGATATTTTTCATAAATATTTGGGGATGTGAGGCTTATGTTTGATGACAAGTCTTAGCTAAATCAGGACCGAAATCAAACAAGTACTACTTTATCGGATATCCCAAGGAAATAAAGAGATACTACTTCTATAATCCCACACAAGGCAAGGTGTTTATTGTTAGAACTGGTGTCTTTCTAGAAAGGGAATTTATTCCTAGAAGAAATTGTGAGAGTAAAGTTAATCTTGAAGAAATTCAAGATACACAAACTAGCATCGATGCCTTGATAGAAAATGAACAGGTACCACAAGATATTGTGGATCATGATTTTGTTACACCACAAGAAGTTGTGTAGTAACCAACCTGTTCAAGTAGAACAAGATCTACGTAGATTTGATAGGACTTGTTGTAAACCTGAGAGATATTATTTTCTCTTGTCTGACAATGATGATATAGTGCTAGTTGGTCTCAATGAGCCTATTTCTTATTAGGAAGTTATACAGGGCTCAGATTCTAAGAAATGGCTAGAGACCATGAGATCCAGGGTCGGCTCAAGGCATAGGCCATTAAGACCTATGCCTAGGGCCCCTATTATATTGGGGCCCACAAATTTTACATATATATACCTATATAAATTAAATATGAATATTAATTTAAAACATATGAGTATGGATATTAAATATTTAAAATTATGGTTAAAATAAATTTTAGTTGAGATTTATTTTTATCAGTAATTTTAATTTTTTACTAGCTAAACTATATTTAGTCAAAAAATTTAAAATTTTCTATAGATTAAATTTGGATCATTTTTATTTTTTTACTCGTGTTAGATTTAATTGGTAATTTTAATTTTTTACTACTAAAATTAGATTTAGTTGGTAATTTATTTTTATTTTTTTATTAAAATTTAATTAGTAATTTTAAAATTGTTAATGATAAAAATTTAATTTATTAATCAAAATTAAATTTGGTTAATAAACTAAAAAAAATTTATTGGTTACACTTAATTGATATATATATATATATATATATTTTGATAAAAAATACTTTTGAAAGTAAAAACATATTCAATAATGTTGTATTATTTCTTTCTTAAATTTTATTTTTCTTTCAATTTTTTTTAATAATTCACCATCAATATTTTCTAGCTAAATATTTTTGAATAGATAAATTTTATTAATAATTTATCAAAGTTAAAATTGATAAAAAAGATAGTTTAATTCACGAAGCTTTCGTCAATGAGGGATTTCGAGGCAAAGTCTATTATACGTAGTGACTATATCTAGTACTCGAACCTATTTCCTCTAGGTCACATAATAATTTTACTGTTGTGTCGAGGCTTTCCTTCCTTAAAGTTAAAAATGATTGATATTTTTTTTAAAAAAATTATAATTAAAATATATATTAATAGTATTACAATAATTTATTACTATTTCTAAATTAGATAACATAAAATATTTTTTATTTTTTAAATTTTACTAATAATAAAACAGTGAGGTTTGACATAAGATAAAGTTATTAGTATGTGGCCTAATTGGTTATTGCTTCTAATTGTATAAATAATCATTGGTAATATATGAAACTGACATTTTAAATTTTACTAACAAAATTAAATGTTGCCCTCGGGATATGGTTGAGTTGCTAATACGGGGTAGATATTGTTACAATGGGCAAGGTGTCGAATTTTGGCAAAGTCAAGAAAAATGCTCTTCCTGTAATGGCCAACTATAGCTTCCCGATTTACCTCCTCATAGATGGTCGTAGGGTCGGTCATGTTGGGTTGTTAGGGTGACAAATTTCACCTTTTACTATAACCAAGAATGGTTGAGTAAATGTTTCTAATATTTATTTTAAAAAATATTAAATTCTTTTTTCCGCCTAGGGCCTCAAGAATGGTTGAGACGACCCTGATGAGATTCGAGATGGAATCCATGTACACTAACCAAGTATGGGCCTTGGTTGATCCACCTGAAGGAATCAAACCCATTAGGTGTAAGTGAGTCTTCAAAGTGAAGACTAATATGGATGGTTATATGCATACCTATAAACGTAGATTGGTGGCTAAAGGATTCAAGCAAATTTATGGTATAGACTATGATGAAACATTTTCACCAATTGCGATGCTGAATTCCATTCGGATCATGCTTGCTATTGCAGCTTAATATGATTATGAGATCTGGTAGATGGATGCCTAAACTACATTTCTTAATAGAAATCTACTCGAGAATATATACATGATATAACCTAAGGATTTTGTCAATCCAAAGCATGTTGGAAAGGTGTGTAAGTTACAACAATCCATTTATAGATTGAAGCAAGCTTCTAGAACTTGGAATCTTTGATTTGATGATGCAATCAAAGAGTTTATTTCATTAAGAATGAATATGAACCCTGTGTCTACAAAAGGGTTAGTGGGAGCACAACCATCTTTCTCATATTGTATGTAGATGATATACTTCTCATTGGAAATGATATCCCTACTCTTCAATCAATGAAGACTTGACTTGGGAATCATTTTTCAATGAAAGACTTAGGTGAAGCAGCCTACATTTTAGGCCTTAAGATCTATAGAGATAGATCTAAACGATTGCTTGGCCTAAGTCAGAGTATATACATTGACATGGTGCTTAATCATTTTGCCATGCAGAATTCTAGGAAGGGTGTCTTGCCAATGTCACATGGTGTGAGTCTTTCAAAGACTCAGTGTCCCTCTTCTAAGGAAGAAGGGATCGCATGGATCAGATTCCTTATGCATCTGCTATAGGGTTTATCATGTACGTCATGCTTTATACTCGTCGAGATGTCTCGTATGCATTAAGCATGACGAGCAGATACCAGTCAGATCCAGGTGAAGGTCACTGGATAGTAGTCAAGAATATTCTTAAGTACTTGAAAAGAACTCAAGATTATTTCTTGATCTTTGGAGACGATGAAGAGCTTGCTGTAAAGGGTTACACCGATGCTAGCTTCCAAACTGACAAGGATGATTATAGATCACAGTAAGGGTATGTATTTTGCTTAAATGGTAGTGCTGTGAGTTGGAAGATTTCAAATCAAGATATAGTCGCTGATTTTACAATAGAGGTCGAGTACATTATGTTAGTCCCTTAGTGACCGGCTTGATGTTAGGTAAATCAAAGCAAACAAAATTCCTTCTTGAACTTTACAACTTAATTAAATCATACACTTACAAAAAAGAAACTAATTAATTAAAGAAATAAAAGAGGCACAAAAGAAATTACTTGGTTTGCAATCAAGGGATTTCTAATCCAAGGAAGTTGAAAGCTCACTAATATATCCTTTGGATGAAGAAGCCTCTTATAGCAGTCAAAGCACTCTAACAGTAGCAAAACAATCAAAGAAAGCGATTACAAGTGTTGTTTTGACCTTATGGGACTAGTGTTGTATTTATAACCCTAGATGGGGCACCTAGAAGGGTTCTAAGCACCTGGAAGGGGATAAACTTTTATCTCTGTCGCAATGTGATGCGCCACACCGAGTTTGGATAAAATTCCTAGTCCGAGCACTTGGAAGGGTTCTGAGTGCCCGGAGTCTAGGCGCCCAGACCAAATTTGGGAGCCTGGACTAGGTCTGGCTCCCCGAACTAGGTTCGGGCACCCGAACTAAAAAAGTCAACATTTTGTTGACTTTTGATCTCGGTCTTCTACTCCAGTTCCGTTTGTATTGGTCTGGGTCTTCCGCTCTAGCTTCGCTCGCTTGGGTGATTTCAGCCATCCAAAATAAGGCTCACTTGAATCCCTTTTCTAACCTTCGAGCAGTCTTCCGCTCCAGTTTCTCGTCCCTCGGAAATACCGCGTGCCTCCTTCTCATCTGCCATCGCACTCTTCCGCAGCACCTCGCCCCTTGGTTGCATCGAGCCCGTCAACTCTCTCTCGTGATGTTCTTCATGCTACCTACGTCTTTCACTCGATTTCCTGTGCTCCTAAGCTCCTGCACACTTAGACATAGGGCTTAAATATCAATAGGACCTAACTTGACTTGGTTGATCACATCAAAATTACCACGGGGTACTTACAATCTCTCCCTTTTTGATGTGAGCAAACCCAAGTTAAGTTAGGGTAAACTATAAACAAATAACATTTATAATTTTTTCTAGTATAATTTTTTTTACAAGTACAAGAATTTAAAAATTATACTAATTACTCTCCCCTAGACTTAATCTCGAATTCTCTCTCTTTGATCACATTAAAAATAAGATACTTTAAAGTGTTTTTGAAAATAAATCTAAACTAAAGTCTAACTGAAAATATTCTTATTTAGAAAATTATGAAAGATTAAACTTTGAAAAAAAAACTGGATTTATAAATGAAATTAAAACATTTAACATATATAAGGCAAATAAATTTTTTTATAAAGTTGATATTATTTTTAGCAGAAATAAAATTTTTTCCACATTGGAAAAAAATAGTTTTTGTTAATCATTAAAAAATTTCTTACAGATTATTTTATTAACTTTTAATTAATTTCTAACAGCATTTATGCAAAATAATTTATTTGAAAGTATTTTTATAGCAACAAAATACTTAGCAGCTAGTCAATTAAATATTTATTTCAATAATTGATTTCCAGGTTGTGGCAAGACACTGGACCTTCTTGGTTATTGGAACAACAACCACTTCTAGACAAAGTCTTTTAATGAAAGTAAATATTTAATTTTCTCTTTGAAAGTCCAAAAAGAAATTAATCTAAATATGATTTTGTAAAATACCAAAATAGAGGAATAACCTTAATGAAAATTTTCAGAATTTTTTAAAAAATTTTGGGAATTTTTCGAAGGCTGTATGGTGTAGGTTAAGGGGATAAATATTAGGCTACGGGAAAGCCTGTTTAAGCTACCCCATTTAAACGAGGAAAAGTTTGATTTCTTTAAATCCTTCTTTTTATTTTCCTCTTCCTTAGTCGCCATGCCCTATTTCTCTTCGCGCCGAACCCAACTCTTCCCCTTCTCCTCTCTTCTCCTCTTCCCTGATCCCTTCGGTTTCCCCACACCCGCCGGTGACGCCCCTCCTCCTCTCCCGATCTGTCACTGGTGTCGCAGCGCCCCTTCCTCTCTACCCTTCCTCTTCATTGCGTCTCCCCCACAACCGATGCCCTAGCTGATCCCTTCTCCTCTCTTTCATGATCTCCACTTGATCGCCTCTCGTGTCTCCCCGATCGCCACCCTTGTCACCAGGCGCCGCCTTCTCTCTGCCCTAGCGCTGATCGTCGTCGACCCTTGTTCTTCTCCATCGCGTGGTCGCCAGCCGAGCCTAATCTGCTAACGCGCGCCACTACCTCCTCCTCTTCATTTTTTTTCTGGCTACCGGATTCACTGCCTCGACATCTTTCCTTACTACCAGACGGTTGCCGTCAGTCCACTTCGAGTCGGTGAACCTCATGTATGAGACACACTATGGTGCCCTAGGTCTACCACCCACAACTTTCCTTCATCTCCTTCACTGGTGACAACCAAAATTCCCTCATGTTGTACAATAATTCTCTTTCCTTGTGCTAGATCTTTGCTGTACAGATCTGAGGTGTTTTAGGTTGGAGGAGAGCCACACCCGTTGGCTTCAGCTACAATATCCAGTAGTAGACCATCTCTTCTACTACCATTGTATTTGGTGAGTAATAGGGATGGGTTTTGGCTATAATTAATCTAATTATTAGAATGGATTAATTGAGGCTAATTGATGATTCAGATGATCAATTAGGATTAATAATCAGATGTGTTGATTTTGATTTGCAGGACTTCGATTCGAGACGAGTGTCTCGACGTTAGATTGTTCAATGCGATCTACAGTTAAAAGGAGGAGGTTGATAAGGTCAGTTGTTCATGTGTAGAATTGGTTTAGGTTTAAACTGAATGATGGAATAATTAGGGTTAAGGAAACTAACCCTAGTTGACCATTGTGTTATGGTTAATTTGGGTTAAAAGGTTGGATCTAATCTAAGCTTCGAGTTAGATCCGATTTATTTAATTAACCGAGATCAACGAATAAAATTAGGGTTTCCTGGTTAATAGGAATTTTGATTAAGCTATTGAATATCTGTGAGCATGGCTTAATTAATTATACGTTTGATTTACAGGGCTTTGATTCGAGACGAGCATCTCGACGTGGGGTCTATTTCGGAGACGATCTCCACTTTTGAGGCAAGTACCTTGACTTATCTCTATTGATAATGTCATGTTGATATGCGTAGTAGGTTATAGCCTCTAGTAATAATTATGTTTATCTTTGCTTTGGTATGTCACTACATGATACTTGTTACATGCTTTTATCTGTTCTGCATTTATGTTTTATACCCTCTTGTTGTTGCCATGATTATTTATGCTCATAGAGGCAGTGACATACCATGCCTTATGATACACCGGACTAGACATTTACCATATCTGACTCGTGTACCTAGACCTGTTTATTTGATCTATTTAGTTTTTGTACATATTTTATGGCGGTAGATATGGTCAGGATTTGCATGCTTAGTGTCATGCACCATCTTGTATGATTGCATGCTGTGCGATTGGTAGCCCCATTATTGTTGAGTTCATCGCCAATTACATGGATCTACACACACAACCATTCATAGGTTAGTGGTATATCAGCTAGGGTGTGTGGCAGTTTGCTCTGTAGTGCTCCGCTGGTCCACTCATGGGTAGCGTGACGTAGCATGGTAGCACGTCAGGGATCCCTCTTTTGGATTATCTCAGGGAGATGAGAGCATTGAACTCCCCCACTTATGATTTGGGGTAGGAGGATAGATGTACTCCAACAGCATCCTGTCTACTCGGTCACTCATCAGGAGCAGTGATGGCAGAGTGCACAGTTGTCATAGCCCTACCCACTCGGTCTCACCATCGTGTGTGAGATGGCTGATTGCTCAGGGGTGACCAGGACATGCCATTGGCATTATATGCATGATTGCATTTATTGCTTGTGTTTGCTGTATTTTATTTGCTGCATTTTATTTGTTGCATATTGGATGGATGCATACGTTTGACATGCATACAAGGACATATTACCTTTGGTCTGATGACCTTATTATTTTGATTGGAGGTTCTGGTGAGTACAACTTCTCCTTTTCTTATGGTTTTGCATTTTCTATTACTCCAGGAGACTGCACCCATATTTATTACTATTAATTATTTCGTATTATGCTTGTCAGCCCGATACCCGTTGAGCTGTTGAACTCACCCCGTTGATTATATCTATTTCAGGTTGAGGCTGTCAAGAGGTTCCAGTCGCTAATCCCCACTTCATGTCGCGATGATTTTCTGCTTATGGACTTAGTTCCTTGTTTTGTGTTGATTTACTTGTTATGTATTTTTCTATATACTTGTGATGTGTGATTGTACTCGAGGATTTTTATCGAATTTTGGTCTACTACACTTATTTTTCCGTTGCATTGGTCTCTCTGTTGTGGTTTTAAGTTTTTCGTCGTTGTAGTGGAGTAGGTTTTAGTTAATATAAACTGTGTGGTTGTGTCAGCCAGAGGCTAAAATATATAAACTGCGTGGTTTGCTTGTTTACTTTTATTGTTATTATTCCGACCGTGTTGGGATGTATACTATAAGACTAGCTTTTGTATGAACATCTGTTTTTGAGATATTTTGAAATGAGAATCATTTTGATTAAATGCCTGCATTTTATATTCATATATATGTCGATGCAGTTGTCCATTTAATTTATATTGTAGATAACATGGCATGTGGTGCCACACAGAAAATCATGTTATCGGTTCTTTATAAATTATAAATGGCAGCTCAAAACCAAGATAGATAGGGACAAACCATTGGAACGGTTGTAGTGTAATTTGGTATTAGTTCGTCTTAACTATATAATTACACTAGTACACTATGTGTGTATTGAGCAGGACCATTTGAGGTTGTTCGATTTATATTGACTATATAAAAGAGCAGAACCTCTATTATTATGGATGTGCATACTCTTAATCCCGATATAATAACAAACACATATACTTAGTATTTATTTCTTTAACTTATCAATGGGTGAGATTTATTTGTTAAATCAATATGCCCGATAAGTTGAGAGATAGTACCATTTATATGGTGTGTTGTTGATTATAAAGGAAAATTGTGTCCTATTTATTTAGGTTGATGATGTCCCCTTGAGGAGCTCATAAAGATTATCATATAAACCCTGTAGGTGGATTTAGTCCGACATGATAATAAAGTTGAGTGGTACTACTCTTGGAGTCATATGTTAATTAAATGAGTTGTCAGTAACTCATTTAATTAACGAACATACAATATCTTAAACACAGGGAAATTAATGCACTCATAATAAGTAGGAGCCCATATTGTAATATGGGATTGGTGCGGTAGTTCAATAATGACCCTTTAGTAGTATGGGCTATTATTGATGAACTTGAGTTGGGTGTTCGGGTCGAGCACAAGAAGCTCAAGTCCATCAGGAGGTCAAAACCAATTCCTCCTCTCAGTCCCCGTTGTAGTCTCTATAAAGCCTTGCATTCACCAATTTGTTTTTGCTTCCTACCCAAGCAAGGGGCCAGCCAAGCCTTGCTTGGTACCCAAGCAAGGGGCCAAGCCTTGCTTGGTACCCAAGCAAGGGGCCGACCACAATAAAAGAAAAAAAAAGAAAAAGAAAAAAATGAGAGTTATAAAAGGGAGATTTTTTCTCAACAGAATTCTAAAAAAATCTGTTAATTTTTCTCCTTTTTTATCTAGTGCAAAGGGTTATAAAAGGAGAGGAGGTTGTGCCACAAAAACATAAGTGATAAGTTTTGTTTTTCTCTACAACTCAACAACCCTCCCTTTTAGGAGGAGTCACCCCTTTTTTGCTTTGTATTCTTTGGTGGTAGGCGGCTTGGAAAGGAAGAAGAGGTTCGAGTGTTTTGTCTTGGTAGATCGTCGCCCACACGACGTCCAAGAGGAGGAGAGGAATATAGCAGAAGATCAAGAGGTCCTAGCATACGAGGAAAGGTACAACTAGTTCTTATTCCGCTGCGCAATTAGTTTATTTTTCTTTATATGGATTCTGAACACCAACACAAGAGGCCAACGATCTTATGCTTCAATCAAGGTGTGCTTTGATCAATCAAGAACTTGCTTGATTGATCAAACACATGTTTGATCAAGCATGTGGATTCCTAGGAAAGGTTCTGTGCTCGTATAAATTTTTGTATAAGTGATTTACATAGAACTGAATTCCCAGTGCCAACAATTAGTATCAGAGTAAGTTTTTTGCCTCTGAGTGTTTAGTTTTCGGTTAAATTATGCACAGTTCATATATAATTTAGGCAGGATAATAGTAGGATATGCAAAATAGATTAACTCTGTGGTTACAGGCATCCTAGTTCCAACTATTATGACCTATTGTGTTTGTATGTGATTTAAACCCTCTGGCATGTCGATGATATTTTGTGTGTGCATGATTGTAATTATTAAATACAGTCAGAGCTGTATTAGTTTATTTTACATTTTGTTCGATCTAGATTACATGTACATTCCTTCGTGGAATATAGGATCGATAAATGTAATTTTTTTTATTTCTTATTGTTGTGTCTTGCTATGCGTGGTGCTACCTTGAGGACCAGAGGCGTGGCGAAGAAGGAAGCAAGATAGACACGACGACATAAACCCTAGGGCTGGAGGCTAGGTTTTCTCCTCCTCACCTGGCTAGGGTTGACAATAGCTAGGGTTGGTGGCATACGGATGACAGCGATGGATGAGGTCATAATAGTTGGAAATTTATTTTCATATTTATTGCTTTTATATGCTATGTTTGTGTGCTTGTGTGCATGTGTGATGTGTGTGCATGTTAAAATTCCTTGATTTTAAATAACTAAGTGGGAGAGGAATTATTTAAATAAATTCCACGGTCTCCATTACTGATTTGTAAGTGATGCATTCAAACTTGCGCGTTGGCTTTGAGTGCCTTCCTCTACATCGGATGAACTTGTTTACGGATCACTAGATCAAACTTCCTCTATGGATGATTATAGGAAATTATTTAGGTTTGTGTGATCTTCTCCATCTGAAGGGACACAATTCTAATTAATGGACTAAGAATCAAGTAATGGTATACACTTAGACGCATTTAATAGTATCCTCCCCATCGGAGTCACTGCTATTATTTGTGTGACCGAAGACAAACCAACTATTAATTTTATTTGTCATAAAGTTAGGTTGACAAGATAATAAAATTAATGGGTAAAACCTTCTCTTACAAATATTTGAATTAGTATACGTCCACACTATTATGACATACGAAATTCACGATGTTTTGAGATATTGGTGAATTTAAATTATATTGTTCGAGGAATCAATATTATTTTAAATTATAAAGTTTTGACCAAATATTTTATTTTGTGATTCTCAAGATTTCAAAATGGCTTTCAATCCTCTTGCTGTTATTTTAAAAGAAAACAAACTTACTAGTTCCAATTATATTGATTGGAAACAAAACTTGGACATTGTCTTAACTGTTGAAGGATATAAGTTCATACTTTTTGAGGTATATCCTAATGTGCTTGATAGCGATTCTAGTGAAGAGGAGATTGACAAACATAGGAAATGGGTTAAGACAGATGAGATGACGCGATGTTATATTTTGGCTTTTATGTCAAATGTGCTGCAACATCAGCATTAGGTCCTACCCACTGCCTATGACATGATGCTCAATCTCAAGGAACTCTTCGGACACCAGAATCAGGTTGCCAGGCAAGAGAACAATAAAGGTGTATCTTATTCATTAGTTGTTAAAACATGTTTAGCGATGTTATCTACCAATACCTGGTGTGTAGATACAGGAGTCACTGATCATGTCTGCAATTCATTGTAGGGGTTCTAGGAAACCCGACGACTACATGAAGGGGAAATCACCGTCTACATGGGCAATGCTACGAGAATGGTGGCTATTACAGTGGGAGATGTTTATTTATCTTTTGATAGGAATAAAACTTTAATTTTGAAAAATTATCTTTACGTACCATGTTTTAGAAAGAACATGATTTCAGTTTCTAAATTATTTATGGATGGATATTCTGTTTCTTTTGATGACAAAGTGGTTGTTAAGAAAAATATGGTGGTTATCTGTTCTGGTACATTAATTGGCAATTTGTATACTCTTAATCCAATAACTCCTAAGATGCAGCAAATGGAAATTAATAATACATCTTCTAATTCTAATAAGACAAAGTAACCTTCATAAATGAACCAAACATATCTTTGGCATCTAAGGTTGGGTCATATTAACTTGAGTAGGATTCAAAGGTTAATAGCCGATGGACCATTGAGTTCATTGGTAGTGGAAAACTTTTCGACCTGTGAGTCTTTCTTGGAAGGAAAAATGACCCAAAGGCCTTTTAAGGAAAAGGGGTATAGAGCCAAAGAAGTATTGGAATTGGTTCATTCTGATTTGTGTGGATCTATGCCTATCCAAGCAAGAGGTGATTTCGAATATTTTATCTCTTTTATAGATGACTATTCGAGATATGAGTACATTTACTTGATGCATTGCAAGTCTGAATGCTTTGATAAGTTCAAAGAGTACAAGGCTAATGTGGAGAAACGTCATGGTAAAAGTATCAAGACACTATGGTCAGATCATGGTGGAGAGTACCTCTTAGGAGAGTTTAGGAATTACTTATCAGAGGCCGAGATTCAATCCTAATTATCTGCACTTGATACACCCTAATAGAATGGTGTGGCGAAACGAAGGAATATGACTCTTATGAAAATGGTTAGATCAATGATGAGTTATTCAGAATTACCAAATTCGTTTTGGGGATATGCTTTGGAAATGACGGCGTACATTCTGAACTTGGTACATTCTAAGTCAGTACCCTCTACTCCCACAGAATTGTGGAATGGGCGTAAGCCTAGTCTAAGACACATTCGAATTTGGGGTAGTCCAGCACATGTGCTGAAGGGAGATGCTGATAAGTTGGAATCGTGTACAGAAGTTTGCTTGTTTGTGGGTTATCCGAAAGGAACGAAAGGTGGTTTGTTTTATAGTCCCAAAGGCAGAAGGTCATTGTTAGCACCAATGCCCGATTTTTAGAAGAGGATTATGTAATGAACCACAAGCCCATGAGTAAAATTATTCTTGAGGAAATAAGAGAGGATACGTCTAATTTAGTACCAATGGTACAAGATGAGATACCACAAGAAACTGCAACACGTGTCACAAATGATGCACAATTACAGGTAGTGCCTCGTCGTAGTAGGAGGGTTGTTCGACAACCTGATAGATTCATGTTTTTGGGAGAGTCTTCGGATTTGATCCCTGGTGAATATGAACCCGATCCCTAGACATATGATGAAGTACTCCAAGATAAAGATGCAGCATCTTGGCAAAGTGCAATGAACTCTGAAATATAATTGATGTACTCTAATTAAGTCTGGGAGCTTGTAGAACCACCAAATGGTGTAAAAGCCATTGGATGTAAATGAGTCTACAAAAGGAAAAGAGGGATAGACGGGAAGGTGGAAACCTTTAAAGTGAGGCTTGTTGCGAAGGGGTATACTCAGAAAGAGTGAATCGATTATGAGAAAACATTTTTGCCGGTAGCCATGCTCAAGTCTATCCGGATTCTTTTATCTATTGCTGCTCATATGGATTATGAGGTTTGACAAATGGATGTCAAGACAGCTTTCCTTAATGGAAGTCTTGAAGAAAACATCCATATGAAGTAACCATAGGGATTCATTGCGAAGGGCAAAGAGCATCTTGTATGCAAGCTCAATCGATCCATTTATGGACTGAAGCAAGCTTCGAGATCTTTGAACATCCGGTTTAATGAAGTAATCCAGTCTTATGGATTCATTCAGTGTCTGGATAAGTCTTGTATATACAAGAAAAATGACGGAAACGTGGTGGTATTTCTTATACTATACGTAGATGACATTTTGCTCATTGGCAACAATGTCAAAGTGTTGTCAGACGTAAGGGTATGGTTGCCCAAGAAGTTTGATATGAATGACTTGGGAGAATGTAAGCATATTCTTGGGATCAAAATAATAAAGGATCGTAAAAAAAGGATATTGTGCTTATCCCAAGGTTCATACATCGATACTATCCTAGCTCGTTTTAGCATGCAAAACTCCAAGAAAGGTTTCTACCTTTTTGGCATGGAGTACCTTTATATAAAGAACTGTGTCTAAAAACATCAAATGAGATAGAGGAGATGAAGGCAGTTCCTTATGCTTCGGCTGTAGGAAGCCTAATGTATGCGATGCTATGTATGAGACTGGATATCTGTTTTACCGTGGGTATGGTTAGCAGATATCAAAGTAACCCAGGATAAGGATATTGGACTGTCGTAAAGGATATATTAAAGTACCTTAAAAAGACTAGAAATTATATGCTGGTTTACCAGGCAGATGATTTGCTCCCTGTATGTTACACGGATTCTGACTTCCAATCAGATAGAGACAATAGTAAGTTAACCTCAGGGTATGTGTTTACTTTGGGAGGTGGAGCCATAACATGGAGAAGTGTTAAGCAGAAATATGTTTTGGACTTCACCATAGAAGCTGAGTATGTGGCAGCCTCTGAGGCAGCCAAAGAAGTTGTATGACTCAAAAACTTCTTAATGGACTTAGATGTGATTCCTGGTTTGCCCAAAATTATGACAATTTATTATGATAATAGTGGTGCAGTAGCAAACTCGAAGGAACCACGAGCCCATAAGGCAAGTAAACACATTGAGTGCAAGTACCACCTGATACGAGACATCGTAAAGCGAGGAGAAGTTGTTATCTCTAAGATTTCATCAGCAGATAACCTGGCAGATCCTTTCACTAAGGCCCTTCCGACGAGAGCTTTTGATGGGCATATTGAGGGGATGAGAATTAGATGTATGACAACATATATGGCAGCTTAGTCTTTTAGTATAAGTGGGAGATTGTTGAGATGTATACTATAAGCCTAACTTTTATATGAACATCTATTTTTGAGATATTTTGAAATGAGAATCACTTTAGTCAAATGCCTGCATTTTATATTTATATATATGTCGATGCAGTTGTCCATTTAATTTATATTGTAGATAACATGGTGTGTGGTGCCACACAGAAGATCATGTTATCGGTTTCTTATAAATTATAAATAGTAGCTCACAACCAAGATGGATAGGGACAAACCATTGGAACGATTGTAGTGTAATTTGGTATTAGTTCATCTTGACTATATAATTACACTAGTACACTATATGTGTATTGAGCAAGACCATTTGAGGTTGTTCGATTTATACTGACTATATAAAAGAACAGAACTTCTATTATTATGGATGTGCGTACTCTTAATCTCGATATAATAACAAACACATATACTTAGTATTTATTTTTTTAACTTATCAATAGGTGAGATATATTCGTTAAATCAATAGGCCTAATAAGTTGGGAGATAAATACCATTTATATGATGTATTGTTGATTATAAAGGGAAACTATGTCCTATTTATTTAGGTTGATGATGTCCCCTTGAGGAGCTCATAAAGATTATCATATAAACACTGTAGGTGGATTTAGTCCGACATAATAATAAAGTTGAGTGGTACTACTATTGAAGTCGTATGTTAATTAAATGAGTTGTCAGTAACTCATTTAATTAACAGACATACAATATCTTAAACACAGGGAGATTAACACACTCATAATAAGTAGGAGTCCATATTGTAATATGGGATTGGTGCAGTAGTTCAATAATGATCCTTTAGTAGCATGGGTTATTATTGATGAACTTGAGTTGGGTGTTCGGGTCGAACACAGGAAGCTCAAGTCCATCAGGAGTCCAAAACCAATTCCTCCTCTCGATCTCTGTTGTAGCCTCTATAAAGCATCGCATTCACCCGTTTTGTTTTTGCTTCCTACCCAAGCAAGGGGCCGGCCAAGCCTTGCTTGGTGCCCAAGCAAGGGGCCGGCCACAATAAAAGAAAAAAAAGAAAAAGAAAAAAAGGGGAGTTATAAAAGGGAGATTGTTTCTCAACAGAATTCTAAAAAAATCTGTTAATTTTTCTCATTTTTTATCTGGCGCAAAAGGTTATAAAAGGAGAGGAGGTTGTGCCACAAAAACATAAGTGATAAGTTTTGTTTTTCTCTACAACTCAACAACCCTCCCTTTTAGGAGGAGGCACCCCTTTTTGCTTTGTATTCTTTGGTGGTAGGTGGCTTGGAAAGGAAGAAGAGGTTCGGGTGTTTTGTCTTGGTAGATCATCGTCCATACGACATCCAAGAGGAGGAGAGGAATACAGCAGAAGATCAAGAGGTCTTAGCATATGAGGAAAGGTACAACTAGTTCTTATTCCGCAACGCAATTAGTTTATTTTTCTTTGTATGGATTCTGAACACCAATACAAGAGGCTAACGATCTTGTGCTTTGATCAAGGTGCACTTTGATCAATCAAGAACTTACTTGATTGATCAAACACATGTCTGATCGAGCATGTGAGTTGCTAAGAAAGGTTCTGTGCTCGTACAAATTTTTGTACAAGCGATTTACACAAAACTGAATTCCCAGCGCCAACAGGCCGGGGTATATGTGGCCCTAAGGGCATGTAGTATAGTTTCATATTGTCACCCGTACAGGGGAGATACTGTCGAAATTTTTTCTGGCAGGGACTACCTGGGGCGCGACATATTTTGGAACAAAAAATAGATTCCTTCCTACAGGATTAATTAAAAATTTATTAGAAATATATTTCTGTGATATTTTTCTAATTTGACGTTTATGGTATTTAAAATGTCAATTTAAGCCATTATATCTTCTAACCTTTTGAATATGTGAGCTTGCACGATTTTCAAATATTCTATTTCTATTTTTAATTTTTATTTTGTTGTGATCTTCTAATTAATAAGGTATAACTAAGGTTGATTTTAACTCTTTATTTTCTTTTTCTAACTTATAGTAATTTTTTAATAATATTTTTATAAACTAAAATAACTTATCAAAAGGAAGAGACCGTACCTGACTTACCTTCTCTATCCCGTACTCTAAAGCTCCCCCTGAAGTGTTGCTTTCTTCTGATGTCACTCCCCCTTCATTGATGATCTCAATGCTCATTTCGGACGAGCTTATTTTGTCTTCATCTTCTTGGTGACTTGCCACTAGCCCAAGTCCACGAGGGATTCTATCTTTGATTCGAACGATGTTTCATCCCATGTCACCTTTAGATTTCTATACTTGTCAGTTTGAGCTGGCCTCTTATTCTTTTCCTTGTCCTTATCTAAGCTCTTCAATTTTGGACAGTTATTTTTCACGTGCCCTTCTTCATTGTAGTGGTAACATCTTACTTTTCTTTTTCTTCTTGTACCCTACACTTGATTAAATTTTTTAGTTTTAAATAACTTTTTAAATTTTCTTATAATGAGTGGCGTTTCTTCTTCATCAAGAGAAGATTCAAAATCTCATTCGTCCATTTTTGCCTTTAAGGTAATGTTGTGCCTTGTCTCCTTCTTTAGATCTACATATCTTGTTTCATGGACTTCAAATATTGAAAATAATTCTTCTAAAGTACTTAATTATAGATCCTTAGATATATAATAAGCATCTACTAATGATGCCCATTCAGTAGTCCTAGGAAATATGTTAAGCGCGTACCTTAGCGAATCTCAGTTGCTTACATTTTCTCCAAGATTTGTGAGTCCGGTAATGAGTTCCTTTATTCTTGAGTGAAGGTGTGCAACGATTTCTCCTTCTTCTAATTTGATATTGCTGATATGGTTCCTAAGAAGATCCCATCTCGTGAGTTTTGCCTCAGAGGTTCTTTCATGTAGATCCAGAATTTTCTCCCAAAGCTCCTTGGCAGATACGTAGGCTCTGATCCGATTGACTTCTTATGGCGATAAGATGCTCAGCAGATAGAACTCTACTTTTCCATTTGCCATGAAATCAGCTTGCTTCTTCTTCATCCATTGGTATTCTTCTTTAACCTCAGGTGCTACAAAATAAAATTTCATAATTAAAAGTAAATTGAAATCTATCTTAAAAAATACCTCTATCTTTTTGTTTCAGCTTGCAAATTCCCCCTCGAACTTTAGTGGATTGATGCTCGGTCCGACTATCTCTTGTGCTTCATTTGGCGATTAGTCCTACTGAAGCTATTGAGTTCTGATACTACTTGTTGGTCCCTTGACGATTAGCTAGAGGGGGTGAATAGCCTGCACAATCAAAATAAATAAAATCCCTTCTCAAATTTTACAACTTAATTAAATCATATACTTGCATAAAAAGAAACTTATTAATTAAAGAAATAAAAGAGGCACAAAAGAAATTACTTGGTTTGGAATAAGGGGATTTCTAATCTAAGGAAGTTGAAAGCTCACTAATATCTCCTTCGGGTGGAGAAGCCTTTTACAACAGTTAAAGCACTCAAATAGTAGTAGAATAATCAAAGAAAGTGATTACAAGTGTTGTTTTGATCTTCTGGTACCAGAGTTATATTTACAGTCCTAGTCGGGGCACTTGGAAGGGTTCTAGGTTCCTGGAGGAGGATAAATTTTTATTCCCATCATAGTGGGATGCGCCACATTGAGTTCGGATAAAATTCCTGGTCCAGGTGCCCAGAAGGGTTTCCAGCGCTCGAACCAAGTAAGGGCGCCCCGGACTAGGTCCAGGCGCTTGGACAAAGAAAGTCAACATTTTGTTGACTTTTGGTCTCGATCTTCTGCTTCAATTTAGCTCGTATTGGTCCAGGCTTCCACTCCAGCTCTGCTCGCTTGGGTGATTTCGGCCATCCGAAATAGGGCACACCCAAACTCCTTTTTCGACCTTTGAGTAGTGCTCCACTACGGCTTCTCGTCCCTCGGAAACACCGTGTGCCTCTTTTACATCCGCCAATGTACTCTTCTATAGCACCTCATCCCTCGGATACGCCGATCCTGTGTCTCTCTCCCGTGCCTTCCTTCTCTCTAGTTGCGTCTTTTGCTTGACTTCTTGTGCTCCTACATTCCTGCACACTTAGACACAGGGGTTAAATACCAACATGACCTAACTTAACTTGGTTGATCATATCAAAACTACTATGAGGTACTTACACATTGTTGCTTCAGCTACAGCCAAAGAGGCTGTTTAGATCCGGAAGTTCATTATAAAGATTGGTGTTGTTTCTAGTATAGCAAACCCAATAGACCCTTATTGTGATAACAATGGGGCTATTGCACAGGCTAAGGAACCTCGCTCTCATCAGTTGATCCTGTCTGAGTGCTTACGAGATGAAGCGCTGGGCGATGATGAGCGGTGACGAATAATGACCCTGATGTCGATGAACAAGGGAGGATTCGAGAAAACCACAGCGAACCTCACAAGAGCCTAAATGTAAAAAGATAGACCCGAGAAAACCAGAGCGGATCTATGAAGAATACCTCACAAAAATGTACTTCGACGAAGTGCCTCCGTGGATCGGTGAAGACTCAGCAATCCAATGGATGGTCCTCTTCCTACGCACAATGAGACCAACCAACAAAGCGTTAGTGACCTAAGACTGGGGTGGGAATCCCTGGCTAGGCCCTCCGACACTCAAGTTAGTCTCCTCCGAGAAGAAAGGAAAACAGTCTGGAAGAAGATGAAAATTAGGGTTTGATTATGATGTAATG
The DNA here is from genome assembly GCF_018446385.1 of Zingiber officinale. Taxonomy (NCBI): domain Eukaryota; kingdom Viridiplantae; phylum Streptophyta; class Magnoliopsida; order Zingiberales; family Zingiberaceae; genus Zingiber; species Zingiber officinale. The sequence continues at coordinate 93,579,179 of NC_056000.1, forward strand.
CATATGTTTGCGTACCTGGCCAGTGGAGAGGATTCTCCCTTTTATTCCACCTCATTTAACCTCCACAGTCATGAGGTGGACCCCAATTTGTTAAAGTTTGTTAAGAGATGACGTAAGCCGAAACTGCAATAATAGTTTAAGGAATTTTTTTCTTACCCAGATGTACCTTCTTTATCGTTTAGCATACCTGTGGAGACTTCTAGAAGCTATTTACCACCAAATTAATCAAGCTATCATATGATCACATATTCTCATGGTTCACTTGTTACATACATTTGGTTAGTCACATAAGCCCATTCTGTATATATGAGAAATATCTTCTGTTGTATTTGTCTCGACCAGTATTCTATACTCGATCGGTTGTTTATACCCGACCAGGATTCTACTATTATAAATATGCCAAGGACCGTGCAAGGTTGAAGACCTTTATGCTCAACCTACTTTCCATGCTAGGCTGGTATATTGAACTCGGCCGGTTATACCTTATCGGCCAAGATTAATCAATCGGGCGTATAAAAACGTTATCATTTGGTAGACCTTCCCTTGGCGACCGTATACTAAGGGTCATGTGAGACTAAATGCCTTTGTGTTTGGTCGGTCTACGGAGCCCGACCGAACATGCCTTATTGATGTGAGCAAATATTATGATCATTTACGCATATTTTAGCGCACATTCACGTACTTTATGCATATATATTCGTTGCATGATTGCCTCTTTCATTTTGTATTCATTATGTATACTCTTTTGTTCGAATATCTGCTCTTTGTTTGGTTTTGTGTTGACAGGGACAACTTTCGGAGTGAAAACAACGATTATCAACGCACCGGAACAAGCCGAAGAACACAGCCGTGCACTCTTGGCACGACCGTGTGACCAGACAGAGGGGGAACAGTGCACAACCGTGCAATCCCTGCACGGCCTGCGGCCGAGACCGAGGTAGTTCAACACACAGCAATGCAACCCTGCACGACCGTGCCACCTCGAGATCGAAACCAGGAAGTGCCCGACCGTGCATCCTTGCACGACCGTGCGGCAGGGACCGAGGCCAGACACCACACGGCCGTGGCAATTGGCATGACAGTGCAACGCCATCAGAGGAGGAAATGAACATGGCCGTGCCATCTTGGCACGGCCGTGCCATCTTGGCACGGCCGTGCCGCCACGACCGAACCCTAGTCTATATAAGGGTTTTAACTCTTTTTCTCAGGAGGGGAGCGTCGGGAAGCGAGCTGACAGTTGGAGAAACATCTTGGAGCCATCCCACGTCATCTTGGATCTCCGTCCAACGATCTTCCACCACCGCATCGACTTCAGAAGCAGAGGATTGGACCCGAAGGCCACTCGTCGACATAGGATAAGCATATTCTCTCCTTCTTTCTCCGTATCTGAAGATTGTATGTTTATATACGTTATGCCTTTGGGTATTTCTCCAATACTTATGGAGTAGATCCTTTGTTCTAGGATTAGGGAGTAGTTGTGGCTCGGTTTGATGTAAAACTCATATTGTACTTACACTTGTTGGATGATCTTTTATGCTTTGTTTCAATTGCATGTTGCTTGATTGCGTAGAACTTGTTAATCTCGTAGAGGGATTATTCCTAGATCGTATACCCGAGGGGCCCTAGTGATTGGGCTAACCCGTTCATGGACGTCTAGGATACTTCCTTGAAAGGAGAGGCAAATTCTCCTCAAGGAAGCAAGAGACTAAACCTAATCCTTAACCGCTATCCTTAACTTACCAGTTAGAGTTGTGTCCTTAAGATTTACCGAGGTGCCCTAATGACAGGGGTAAACCGTGACAGGACTTCTCAGGGTCCTTCTTTACTCTGGTACTTAAGGATAGCCGCTTTAGCTTTCGACAATTGCATGATAAAGGACAACGAGTGTAGGATAAAGCGTGACATATCAATACCACCACAATAAAACTGACCTCCAAGAACTCCTCACAACCAAGGCACTTCGACTAACCCGCTCTCGATTTTTCTCCCCGACCTTTCTTCCCTAAGTTATTCACAACCCTTAGTAGTCTAGCTAACCCTCAGTGAATGATTACTAGTGCTTATAACCAGTCCTTATGGGATGGATATTTTTATTCTGACGACGAAACCGTGCACTTGCGGTTGCATAACAAGTTTTTGGCGCCGTTGCCGGGGACTGTGTCGATAACATTAGCAAAATCATATTGGATTAGACTAGGCTTTCGGTTTCTCTTCCTTTCTTAGTTTTTGCATTCATTTCTTCTCTTTTGTTATTTTCTATTCCACTATCATATTTCATATCTTATTATTGTATGCGTAGAGCTAACCTTTCAGGAAAGTTACTACCCTTTGATCCAGAGATTGACAGGACCTTTTGGAGGAGAAGAAATCTACAGAAGGCATTCCAAGCAGCAAAAGAATCCTCAGAAATGGTCGACAAATTACTGAAAGATTACGTGGCACTGTATGCACGAGGGGTTTAGTCCAGCATCACCCAACCGCCCATTGAAGCCGACAACTTTAAAATCAAGCCCGCAGTAATCCATATGGTCCAACAAAATCAATTCGGAGGAGAACCACATGAGGACCCAAACCACCACCTAGAGTTGTTCTACGAGATATGTGACACTATGAAGGTAAATGGGGTTCCTCCAGAATCAGTCAGACTACTTCTCTTTGGATTTTCTTTGAAGGACAGAGCCAAGCAGTGGCTGAACTCGCTTCCAGCAAATAGCATATCATCCTGGGAGCAGTGTGAGCAGAAGTTTCTGGATAAGTTCTACCCACCTAGCAAAACCGCTCACATGAGGAACCTGATCGCCATCTTCAAACAGATAGACTCAGAATTATTATTTGAAGCTTGGGACAGATTTAAGAATATGCTGAGACAGTGCCCCCATCATGGCCTTGAAAAATGGTTGGTCCTGCACACCTTCTACGATGGGATAAATTACCACACGAAGGTATCTCTTGATTCTGCAGCAGGAGGAGCACTGATGAACAAAAGCCTCGATGAAGCCGAAGAGGTCATAGAAAATGTGGCGCAGAACCACCATCAATGGGCATCTAAAAGATCCAGTGGCTCTTTTACGGGGAATCCAATTAAAGCGTTAGGAAAATTCGACGTAGATACAGTTACACTAATGTTTGCGAAGCTGGACGCTCTGACCAAGAAATTTGATGCAATGGGAGGCAACACATCTAATGCAATAGCATGTGTTTGCGACACTTATGGAGGTACGGATCACGCTCAAGACACTTACCCTTTTGGACCAATACAGGCACAGATGAACCAACTTGAGCAGTGTGATGCAATAACCAGCTAAAATCAGAGGCAAAGTAATTCATACTCCAATACATACAACCCTGGATGGAGGAATCACCCCAATTTCTCATACTGGAATAATCAGGATCAAGGAGCAACACATCAAAATTATCAGCCTGGGCAACAAAGCCATCAATCTGGGCAACAGACCTATCAAAAACAACAGCCCTCACAACTGTCCAGGATTGAGAAGATGCTTGAGGAAACTCTCTCAGAGCAAAATGAGATGAGAAATGAGATCAAACAATTGACTCAGAGGCTGGAAAACTCTGAAAAACACCAGAAAATGCAAGACAACCAGATAGCTCAGTCCGTCTCGAGAGCACAGGGCACATTCCCAGGGAAACCATATTTAAATCCAGTGGAACATTGCAACCGCATTGAACTGAGGAGCAGACGTACTATGGGAGATCCCCAAATCACCACTCAGAAGGAGCTTGACTTAGAGAAAGAGCACTCTCTCCTGCCGTTTAATCAGACTCAAAACAGGGATGGAGAAGAGGCTACTGAGAAGGTTGAAGAAACTCTTCAAGCTGCCCCACAAAATCAAACGATCCCTTTTCCTCAGAAGCTTATAGCATCCCACAAAGACGAAGAGTTTAGCCAATTCCTAAAGAAGATCAAAGAAATCTGTATAGAAGTACCATTGATAGATGCGCTGCGCCAAACGCCGAAGTTCGCAAAGTTTCTAAAGGGAATATTATCTAATAGAAGGCAGAAGGGCGACTTCGAGACTGTAGCATTAATAGAAAATTACAGCGCCCTCCTTATGGTGAATCCCCCACAGAAGCTTCAGGATCCAGTAAGTTTCTCTATACTGTGCAGAATTGGTCTTGAACTCATACCAAGAGCTTTCTGCGACTTAGGGGCTAGCGTCAGCCTACTTCCGTACTCCTTATGCAAGAAGCTGAGCCTCCGGAACATAAAATTAACCACCATGGCACTGCAATTAGCGGACCACTCATGCAGATACCCGATGGGAATAGTGGAAGATGTGCTAGTTGAAGTGGGTGGGTGTATAGTTCCCACAGATTTTATTATTTTGGATATGGAGGAAGATCCTAAGATACCGATTATCCTTGGAAGACCATTCCTTGCCACAGTTTGAGTCATCATCGACGTAAAAAGTCACAGGCTATCCTTGGAGATTGGTAAAGAAAATATCGAGTTCGATTTATCATATTCAGATTCATCGACGTAAAAAGTCATAGACTATCCTTGGAGATTGGTAAAGAAAATATCGAGTTCGATTTATCATATTCCTCCATATGCAACTCCTCCCCTCAGGGACATTCTCACAAGATCAATATGCACAAAGTCGAGGAGTGCAATTTCCATGAGAATTCTCCTCCAGTAAACAATACGAAATACATTTGTCATGCACTAGCGAAACTGAAGGCGCAGGCTGGAGCATTAACCCTAGGTGGGGAGCCGTCCTTCCATGGGTTTAGTCTGCATTAACGGAAACAGGGTCGAGCTAAAGACCTAAAACAAGCGCTTCTTGGGAGGCAACCCAAGGGTTTTCTTATTTTAGGTCATCATTCCTTTTTGTCATTCTATTTCTCTAGTGAGTTTGAGTCTAGTGTTTTATTTTGGGTGCTTCATTTTTAGGATGTGTATAGCTTCCACGATCTAGCCATGAGCACTTCTCATGGACGTGGAGGCGACGGAGGAGCCGAAATGACAAAGAACGAATCATTACGAGCTTAAGGGAGCTGGCCGTGTGACCTCACACGACCGTGTGGAGCCAATGTGGAGACTAAAGCCACGGGCTGTGCAACTCTGCACGACCGTGTGGCTTGTGCAGAGAAGGGAGAGGCATGGGCCGTGCCAATTGGCATGACCGTGCAGCCCTGCCAGAGAGGAGAAAGATCCTGGCCGTGCCAACTGGCACGACCGTGCAGCTCATACGGAGAAGAGGAAGACAGGGGCCGCGCCACTTCAGCCGAGGGGAGAAAGAAGAGGAACCCGTGCATCCTTGCACGGTTGTGCAGCACCCCGTTTGACTCAGCCGTGTCTATAAGACACGGTCGTGGCTCAACCCGTGCACGCCGTCCCCTCTTCCAAGAAACCCTATTTCCATCTCCCCCTCTCCCAAAAATCCTCTCCTCTCCACTATACCTCACCAACCCCTGATTTCCCACCTCTAAAGCTCATTTTTGCCTAGATCTACACTTAGATCTAAAACCTCCTCAAGCCACAAATCCGAAAAGAGAGAAGAAACTTCCCCATTTTCCCTTCCTTCTCCTCACTATTTCCATTCTCAAAATCCATTTCCACAAGGAACTCCTCAAAGCCTCGCACCATGTCGTAGACCTTGAAGAGGTTTCGTCGAGGAATCGGTGGATCTAGTGGAGGAGACGCACCGGGAGGCGACAAAGGCAAAGGGAAGACTCTTGCTTCAAAAGGCAAAGGAAAGCGGGTGGCACGTGACGAAAGTAACGAAAACGAGTTCAATATTATTTTTAGAAATCATGAGAAAAAAGCTAGATACAATATTCTTGTCACCAGGAAAATCTTATGCACTAAATATATAGATCCCACTACTATGGATGTGCTAGGAATTAAGGAGGACATAGATTGGATGATTAGTGCTTTAGATTGGAATGATATAATGTACGCTCATGCACCGACTTACCCCCGCCTAGTTCTTGAATTTCTGAGCTCGTTAGATGTTAGATTTCCTTTCCTTCTGAGGACGACTACGCAGGGGTCATAACTTTCAGAATGATGAACAAAGTGTTGGAGCAATATCCCTTAGGTCAAGGTTGACTGAGTTGACAAAGTTTGAGTCTTGGTCATAGTTTCGATGTTTGACAATACATGTAGACACATGGACAATGCAGGCGCAGTTGTTCATGTGGGGAGATTCTGATCAGGGACTGATCAGTGTGGATGAAGAAGAGTCAAGTATGTCAAGGGTGACCGGATACCTGACTGGGAAGTTCTAACTGGAAGGTTAGGCAGATGGAAAGTCCTAGTGAGTGAAGCTAGGCAGATGGAAAGTCCTAGTAAGTGAAGCTAGGCAGAAGGAAATCCTGGTGAGTGAAGGCAGGTGAAAGTCCTAGTGAGTGAAGCTAGGTAGATGGAAAACCCTAGTGAGTGAAGCTAGGTGAAAGTCCTGGTGAGTGAAGCCAGGCAAGAGAAAATCCAGATGGATCAAGGATGATCGGACATCTGGTGTTGGGAAGTCCAAGTAGGTCTAAGGATTGACTCGATACTTGGCACGAGGAAATCCAGATGGGTCAAGGTTGACCAGACATCTGGTGGAAGTCCAAGTAGGTCAAGGGAGTGACCGGATACTTGGCACGAAGAGAAAAGTTCAAGTGGGTCAAAGGGATTGACCAGACACTTGGTGGGGAGTTCTGGCAAGTCAAGGGAATGACCAGATTCTAGGCATGATGTACCAACAGGTCAAGGTTGACCGGATGTTGGTTTGAGAGGCTTGGGACTTGGTTTTGGGCAATAACCACAAGCTGGATCGATCAGTGGATCGATCTAGGCTTTTCCCAGCGAATAGAAAGCCTCTGGATCGATCAGTGGATCGATCCAGGCCTTTCCCAGCGAACAAAGAGCCTCTGGATCGATCAGTGGATCGATCCAGAGGTCCCAATCGATCAGTGGATTGATTGGGACGCTGCTGGTTCGCGCGATAAGCGCTGGATCGATCCGTGGATCGATCCAGGCATTTTTCCAGAGCATAGAGGCGCTCTAGATCGATCTGTGGATCGATCTAAAGCCTCCCCGATCGATTGGGAGTTTTCGAATTGATCGGGATCCGACCGTTGCGTCGTATTTGAGCTGCAGGCGGGCGTCTCCTTCGGTAGCTCTCTACTGTTTCATCTCAGATCTCTCGCTAGCTCCTCCACAGCGCTCTCAAAACTTAGATCGCCAGTTCTTGAAGGATCTTGGAGGTTTTCCAAGTCAAGAGGTGGATCAAAGCCAAGAAGAGAAGCTAGGGTTAGGGTTTTCTGTACTCATTGTAAGTTTTGCGCTTGTATTTTGTTTCCCTTTCCTTTCTTCTTGTATTGAGAGTCTTGTAGGGCTTCTCTGCCTTTGGTAGTTACCGAAAAGGAGTGTTTCATAGTGGAGGTGTGTGTGTGTGTGTGGATCCTTGGACTAGTCACCTCTTGTGAGGTGGATACCAAGTAAAATCCCAAGTGTTAGCGTGTTTGTTTTTGTTTCTTTGTATTCCGCTGCACATCTCTTGAAGAAATAAGCAACGCCAAGCACACGAGAAGCGCGAAGAGCTATTCACCCCCCTCTAGCTACTTTTCGGTCCCAACAAGTGGTATCAGAGCGAGGCCGCTCTTCACCGGAATCATCGCCGGAAGGGTCAAGCATAACAAGAAGAGCTAGAGAGTGAAGAAGTTGAAGCAAAATTGTCAAAGTCAAAGAAATTCAAAAGCTCAACTTCTACAATGGAATTCCGAGATGGGCTCGGATTTGACACGAGGGTGGCTCCACCATACACTTCCACGAGCTTCGATTCTTGGAAATCAAGAATCGAAAACTTTCTTATGATGGAGATAGAGCAATGGTTTGCTCTTATGGAAGGCTTCAAGACTCCAACAAACTCAAAGGGCATAGTTTTCAAGAGGAGCAAGTGGAGCCAAGAGCAAGTCCAAAGGTGCGAGGCCAATGACAAAGTGACCAAGCTTTTGGTCAATTTATTGCCAAGCACCATCCTTTGCAAAATTGAAGAATTTGAAGATGCAAAGGAATTATAGAGTAAATTGGCCAAGCTTCATGAAGAGATCCCCTCCACTATACAAGAGCAAGAAGAATCCAGAGAGGGTGACTCTTTGGAGCAAGACCAAGAGGAGGACTCCGAGGTTGAGAGATGCTCAACCTCCAAAGAAGAAGTCCAAGAAGAAGCTTCATCTTCAAGGGAGTGCAATGAAGAGAACAAGGAGGGAGCATACTCCTTGTTCCATGTACAAGATGATGAAGACTCCACCTCTAGGATTGAGGGGGAGTGTAGATCAATGAACCCGGAGCAAGAAGAGGCCTCCACATCCGGGTCAAGTGAAGAAAAAGAAGATGGTGCCACCTCCAAAATTCAAGAAATATCAAATGGAGGAGCAAGTGCCATCCCTACACAAGAAGGTATAAATGTTTCAATTAAAAATAAAAATTATATAATATGTTTTGAGTGTAGGGAAAGTGGGCACTACAAGAGCAAGTGTCCCAACTTGGCTAAGAAGAAGGGTCAAGTGACACAAAAGGGCAAAGAGAAGCCCAAGGAGACCACCCCCGGGACAAAGAAGAGCAAGGAGCACATTGTGTGCTTCTTGTGTCAACAAAAAGGGCATTACCGAAGTCAATGCCCCAAGGGGAAGAAGATGGTCAAGGCTCAACGAGGCATTAGTCAAGGGGGAGACTCCAAGGTAAAGAAGAAAGTAACATTTATTGAGACTACCCCTTTACGTTATGGTAAAAAGCATGATAGTTCTAATTTTTATCATTTTAATACAATTTACCATAAGAATAGAAAGCATGAGGGAATTAAGGAAAAGCATGTGACCCTACATGCCAAGACTACCCAACCTAAGGTTAGGAAGGTAGATAGACATTTGAGCAAGAACACTAAGGAAAATAGATACAAGCCCAAGAATAAAAATGCTCATGGATCAAATGAAAAATCAAATACTAAGGACTTAGTGAGGGAAAATCAAGTCTTGAGGTCAAGACTTGATAAATTAGAAAAGACCCTAAAAAGATTGGAATATATCCTATTAGGGCAAAATGAGCATAACCTAGGTTTAGGGGTACAAAAGTCATCCAATGACCATAGAGGTTTGGGATACAAACCCAAAGCTAAAAGGGATGTGCCTAGTTATCACAGCCATATAGTTATGGAACAAGCCCTAAGTCTAGAGGTCAAGTCAAGGATACAAGGAAAGATATCCCTAGAAGTATCTTTACAACCAAATTGACTAAGACTTCTAAGAAGTCTAAGAAAGTCACCAACAAGGTCACAAGGGAGGCTATCCCTAGAGTTGACCTAGAAAATGGGACCAAGGCTTCTAAGAAGCCCAACAAGGTCACTAGGAAGGTATCTAGGGAAGTTATCCCTAGTGAGTACCTAGAGCATCCAAGGAGCACCAATAGGTGTTGGGTTCCTAGGAGCATCTTCTCTACCCCATAGATGGGTTAGAGAGTGTCAACTCCGATTAGAAGGGTAGTTAACCCAACTTTGAGGAAATTGACACTCAAGGAGTATTTTCAAGATTTTTGTTAACATTTGAAAATGAAATGGAATTATTATTTACTCCTTGAAAGAGTAAAATGTGCCTAATGGTAGAAAAATTGATTTTATCTTAAAATGGCATAAATTGGAAAACCTAGAGAAATACCAAGTTGGGATTTTGGTATTCTCTTAGACATTTAAGGCAATCCGGGCCTTGATTTATGTGATTACTCTTGAGGAAAAATGGAATATGCCAACATTTGAGGATATGCTTAATTTTTAAATGGCATAAACAAATCAAGAGAAATAGAAATGTCAATTTAGGTTTTGACATTTCTTTGAAGCATTTAGGGCAATCTAGGTTTAACGTTTTAAGCTAAAACAAGTGGTATATTTTGAGTTAGCTAAGTGGTTAAGGATACTTAGATAGGTAATCTAGGTATATTTTATTTATGCTAAACCTTGCCATGATTGTTTGCCCATCATATGCCATGACATCATGTCTATTTTTGCATTCATGTTTTATTATGAAAAATCCAAAAATACCATGTCATGACATTCATACATCATGTAGTTATAGGATATTTTCTTTTGAAAATCATTTCCTTTTTGATGTATGCCATAACATAATTATGCATTAAGTTTAATTCCTTGTAATTAAGGATAAATGACATTTAACAACACTTATTAACAAGTGACATCCTAGGTGGATGTCTAATATCTCTAAAATGCCTAGATAGATATACATGATCCCTAGAATAGAGCAAAACCAAAATCTCACAGCTCACAAGGACTATAAGGTGACTTGTATGCATTTTAGTGCACATTAGATACAAGTGAGATGTTAGGAAGATGAACAAAACTCAAGATGTTGATTTAGTGCATTCTTTTGAGTTTTAGGTTTATCAAAACACATAGTTATGTGTTTTCCCATCATTGGGAAAACTAATGTACAAGTCATGTGCATTAAGCCCAAGGAATGTGACGGGATATTAGTTTTGAAAATTATTTTAAAATGCTTTTGGAAAACCTTGGTGAAGGCTATCTTTTGATAGTAATCACCATTGAATAGTTAGACACAAACTTGAAGACAATATATGCATTGCATATGTAATAAGTGCTACATCTATAGCACCCCTAAAAGGAAAAAAAAATGAAATAAGGGATAAAAAATAGTTGTCGTGAGTGGAAACTAACAATTCACCCCTTTGAGACCGAGTTAGGTTACTGGGGAAATGAATGTTATGTTTCTTTTAATCCCGAGAAGTACCCTTTGAGACCTTGTGTAGATTAAGGAAAACGAATCAAGTGTGTGGCAGGTAAGTGCCTATCACCGGGAACATTAGGAACTCAAATTGTATGACGACTTAATTAGAATAAAGAATTGAAACTTGAAAAGTTTGAGATACTTACTGCACTGAGCACAAAGGACTTATGCTTAGGTCATACTTAGGTTACTCCACAGTCATGCTTATCAATGAAACTAGCTAATAGAGTTAGGCGAATGCACTAGGGATTATGAAACACTGCATGGACTCAGGAAACATAGTTTGTAGCATTTCGTTTGAGGACAAGCAAAGGATCAAGTTTGGGGGTGTGATGTGCGCAAATATTATGATCATTTACGCATGTTTTAGCGCACAGTCACGTACTTTATGCATATATATTCATTGAATGATTGCCTCTTTCATCTTATATTTATTATGTATAATCTTTTGTTTGGATATCTACTCTTTGTTTGGTTTTGTGTTGACAGGGACAACTTTCAGAGCGAAAACGACGATTATCAACGCATCGGAACAAGCCGAAGAACACGGCCGTGCACTCTTGGCACGACCGTGTGACCAGATAGAGGGGGAACAGTGCATGACCGTGCAATCCCTGCACGACCGTGCAGCCGGGACCGAGGTAGTTCAACACTCGACCGTGCAACCCTGCACGACCGTGCCACCCCGAGACCAAACCAAGAAGTGCCCAGCCATGCATCCTTGCACGGCCATGCGGCAGGGACCGAGGCTAGACACCACACGGCTGTGCCAATTAGCATGGCCGTGCAGCACCATCAGAGGAGGAAATGAACACGATCGTGCCATCTTGGCATGACTGTGCCGTCGCGACCAAACCCTAGTCTATATAAGGGTTTTAACCCTTTTTCTCGAGAGGGGAGCGCCGGGAAGTGAGCCAACAGTTGGAGAAACATCTTGGAGCCATCCCACGTCGTCTTGGATCTCCGTCCAGCGATCTTCCACCACCGCATCGACTCCAGAAGCAGAGGATTGGACTCGAAGGCCACTTGTCAACATAGTATAAGCATATTCTCTCCTTCTTTCTCCGTATCTGAAGATTGTATGTTTATATACGTTATGCCTTTGGGTATTTCTCCGATACTTATGGAGTAGATCCTTTGTTCTAGGATTATGGAGTAGTTGTGGCTCGGTTTGATGTGAAACTCGTATTGTACTTACACTTGTTGGATGATCTTTTATGCTTTGTTTCAATTGCATGTTGCTTGATTGTGTAGAACTTGTTAATCTCGTAGAGGGATTATTCCTAGATCGTATACCCGAGGGGCCCTAGTGATTGGGCTAACCCGTTCACGGACGTCTAGGATATTTTCTTGAAAGGAGAGGCAAATTCTCCTCAAGGAAGCAAGAGACCAAACCTAATCCTTAACTGCTATCCTTAACTTACCAGTTAGAGTTGTGTCCTCAAGATTTACCGAGGTGCCCTAGTGACAGGGGTAAACTGTGACAGGACTTCTCAGGGTCCTTCTTTACTTTGGTACTTAAGGATAGCCGCTTTAGCTTCCGACAATTGCATGATAAAGGATAGCGAGTGTAGGATAAAGCGTGACACATCAATACCACCACAATAAAACCGACCTCCTAGAACTCCTCACAACCAAGACACTTCGATTCACCCGCTCTCGACTTTTCTCCTCGACCTTTCTTCCCTAAGTTATTCACAACCCTTGGTAGTTTAGCTAACCCTTAGTGAACGATTGCTAGTGCTTATAATTAGTCCCTGTGGGATCGATATTTTTATTACTGACGACGAAACCGTGCATTTGAGGTTGCGTAACACTTATCGACCGAGATTTATTAGTCGGGCGTATATAAATATTCAGGACAAGTTAAGGATAAGTACTTCTAAGCCAATCGGTCTCTTACCTTCGGCCAGCCTTTGCCCGCCAAACTTATATGCTTGGTCGGTCTATTACGTTTGACTGATCTTTGTCTTTTGTGCGTACAGTTAAGAGCTTCTACACTTGGCCGACTCTTTATGCTCGGTCGGTTATTTATGTCCGACCAAGCACTCGCGTTCGATCGGTCTTCGCTTATCAAACTCATATGTTTGGGGTGACCTTCCCATGCCTTGGACCGTTTAAGATTAAACTTTCTTTACACTGGGTCGATCCTTTATACCCAACCGACCATACATGGTCGGTCTTTTATATTTGGTTGGGCTCTGTCTGCTGGTCTTATATGCTCCACAGATCGACTGTGCTCGACCGGTCAATGGAGCTTGACCAATCATGCTTTATCGACTGAAGTTAATCAGTCAGACATATATAAGCCTTCTCGCCCGGTCGACCCTCCCTCGGTCGGCCTTTGCCTGCCGAACTTATATGCTTGGTCGGTCTATTACGTTCGACCGATCTTTGACTGTCATACGTGTAGCAACCCCCTCACTGTTGGAATTTTCGGGCCGTGAAAATCGCTTTTTTGCGTTGCGGAAACCCCGAAACTCCCTAGACAACGGATCCGTGCAAAGAAATTTTTTTTGAAAAACTACGAGTACGAGTTTACCTAGATCTACACTTAGATCTACAAGGGAAAAAGGTTATACCTTTGAAGCGAAGCCCTTCGCAATCCCGCAAGTCTAAGGTACGCCGGATCTCAAGATTGTCAACGTAGACAATCCTCTAGAAGTATCCACACGAACAAAAAATGTTCTCTAACACTCAAGGATGGAGAAGAGAACACTACAAGTGTGCTAGCACTTCTTGGTGCTCTTGGATGGGATTGGAAGAAGAAGAAAGAAAAAAGAAGAGAATACACTCCTCTAAAATCTCTATGTGACTTTCACTAATCTTTCTTCTTGGATTAAACTCATTCACCTTTTTCTCCCTTGCTTGAAACTCTCGGCCAAGAAGAGGAGAAGGAGGAGGAAGAGAGCTAAGGAGGAAGAAGCATTCAACACCACCAAAATCAATGCCACAAAAATGAAACTTCTTTTTCTTTATGTGGCCGGCCACACATGGGTAACTCCCCATTTAATGTGGCCGGCCACATTAAATAGAAAGGAGGCTTGAAACCTCTTGATCTCCCTTGATGATGTGGAGATGATGTGGCAAGGTTAGTCATGCCATGTAGGGTGAGTCAACCTTCATGATGTGGCAATACATCAAGTCAAACTTGATGTTTCAACTTCCATTTGGTCAAGTCAAAATTGACCAATTCTCTTCCTTGTTAAGTTAAATCCAACCTTTGATTCAAGTCAATTTTAATTTAAAGAATCTCAATTCATTAATATAAATTGATCCAATGAATCAACTTTAAATTAGACTCATTCAACAATTGAATATAATTGTGTCTAACTCAATAAGTCTAATTTGAATTAATCCGAATCCAATCTTTGGTGCATCATATGAACCTAATCCAATTGGTTCATCATATGAACCTAATCTCCATCCACTTGTTCTCAATAGGTTCTTGTAACGTTGGCAATGTTTCTAAACTCCTTTACATAAGCAATGAGCGACATCTAGCAATACATTGCTACCCAAGTTACAAGAATGTTGAGATCCAACATCACCTGTGACTACGACCAACAATATGACAGTGTCATTCTATCCCAGACATCTACATTGATCATCGTGAGATAGACCGTGTCATCCTTCCGATCAATCTAAATCTGAACCCAAGTAGACTCACTAATCAAATGAGCTCAATATCTTATATTGACTCATGTGCGTGGTCTCACTTTATCAAGAATATCGATGTCTCTCGTCATATAGAAGGATAGATCCCATCTCACATCACATCCCTCCGCATACATACCACCAGCACGGCTTTATAGTCCACATGGTGACGTTGATCAAACCAGCACATAACCCTTAGGAACCATGGTGACTTGGTCCTAGTAGTCACATAGCGAGCAGTAGATGACACTCATAATAATCCATGATACTTTCATGGCGGTCATTCAAGATATCTTCATCGCATACCCGTATCAACTTGATATCTCCATATCCATGACTTGAGATCGAGTCATCGAGTTGACCACATATTAACATTGTCCCATGTTAATGCATGACTAGGAATGATTAAGAATAGCGTTCCCTATATCATCTCACTATCGATTCAACCAATCGATTGATATAGGTAAGAACCTTCTACTCAAGGACGTTATTATACTTAGTTTATTTGACACAAATACAATTAAGTATAATAATCAAAAACCAAATGCCTTTATTTATATAGAATATGATACAACAAGTCCAAAATACAATCATCAAATGATTGGCTCTAGGGCTCTAGCTAACAATCTCCCACTAGCACTAATGCCAATCAGTGTACGCTCTAAGCCCCAATGACCTAGTGTGACCATCATGCTTCCTCTGTGCCAAAGCCTTGGTCAAGGGATCTGCGATGTTAGCCTCTGTAGGTACTATGCAAATCTTCACATCTCCTCTCTCGATGATCTCTCGAATGAGATGAAAGCGCCGTAGTATGTGTTTGGTCCGCTGGTGTGAGCGAGATTCCTTCGCCTGAGCTATAGCTCCATTGTTGTCACAAAAGAGCTCAATAGGGCCAGCGATACTGGGAACCACCCCAAGTTCAGTGATGAACTTACGGATCCAAACTGTCTCCTTTGTTGCCGCCTCTGATGCAGCAATGTACTCGGCCTCTGTTGTAGAATCAGCTACTGTGTCCTGCTTCGAACACCATTAATGCAAAATACGAACCCTGACTGCGATCGATAATCATCCTGGTCGGTCTGGAAGCTAGCATCACTGTAACCCTTTACAGCTAGCTCATCATTACCTCCATATATCAAGAAATATTCTTTAGTCCTTTTTAAGTACTTAAGAATATTCTTGACCGCTATCCAGTGACTTTCACCTGGATCTGACTGGTATCTGCTCGTCATGCTCAAAGCATACGAGACATCAGGTTGAGTACATAACATGGCGTACATGATAGATCCTATGGCTGAGGCATAAGGGATCTGATCCATGCGGTCTCTCTCCTCTCTAGAAGAGGGACCCTGAGTCTTCGAAAGACTCACGCAATATGACATCTGTTAGCTAGAGCCCTAGAGCCAATCATTTGATGATTGTATTTTGGACTTATTGTATCATATTCTATATAAATAAAGGCATTTGGATTTTGGTTATTATATTTACTTGTATTGGTGCCAAATAAACTAAGTATAATAATGTCCTTGAGTAGATGGTTCTCACCTATATCAATCGGTTAGTTGAACCGATAGTGAGATGATATAGGGAACACTACTCTAAATCATTCCTAGTCGAGTATTAACATTCAGGGACAATGTTAATGCAATAAGACTAGCATGTAGGTCAACTCGATGACTTGATCTCACAAGTCATGGATATGGAGATATCAAGTTGACACATGGGTATGCATTGGATAATGTATACTGAATGACCCGCCATGAGAAAGTATCATGGATCGTTATATGAGTGTCATATACTTTCTCATGTGGCTATTAGTATGACTATTAGTCCTTAGACCTGAAGTCACCATGGATCCCTACATAAGGTGTTATGTACTTTGGTTTCGTCAAGTCACCCGTAATGGGTGGACTATAAAGGCGATTACCGGTATGTAACAAATTATGCAGAGGGATGTGATGTAGATGGGATCTATCCTCCCATATGACGGAGCGACATCAATATTCTTGATAGAGTGAGACCACTAAGATGACTATGCCCAAATGAGTCAACATGAGATGTTGAGCTCATTTGATCGAGTGAGTCTACTTGGAGTTCAAGATTTAGATTGATTAGAGGATGACACGGTCTATGCCTCATATTGATCAATCTAGATGTCTAGGATAGAAGGACAATGTCATATATTGTGAAGAGTCACAATTAGTAGTCACAAGGTGATGTCGGATCTCGACATTCTTGTAACTTGGGTAGTAATGATGTGTTGCTAGATACCGCTCATTACTTATGCTCCTAAATGGGTTTAGGGCATTGCCAACGTTACAAGAACCTATAGGGTCACACACTTAGGACAATTAGATGGAGATTAGGTTCATATGATGAACCAAGAGGATTAGATTCATTTGATGAATCAAATTGGATTAAGAGTAATCCTAATTGAGCTAACTTGAGTTCGACTCAAGTTGATTCATGTGTTCAATGAGTCTAATTTAGATTTTGACTCATTGAATCAATTTAATTAAATGAATAGGATTCATTATATTAAGTTGGCTTGAATCAAATGGTTGAATTCGATCAACCATGGAAGAGATTTGGTCAAGTTTGACTTGACTTGAGAGAAAGATTAAAAGTCAAGTTTGACTTGACTTTATGCCACCTCATTGGTGAGTTGGCATTGATGTGTACCAATGATGTTACTCCACATCATCATGGGTGCCACCTCATGGAAGTTACAAAGCCATTTTCTTAATAACTTCACATTAATTGCATTTAATGGGGAGTTACACTATGGGAAGTGGCCGACCACTTTTGGTTTTGAATGAGAATTCATTTTTCATTCAAGGGTGTATCTTCTTCCTTCTTTCTCTCAAGCTCTCCCTCTCCCTCTCCTCCTTTCTTGGCCGAATCTTACCAAGGTGCTAGCACACCTTTGTGTGAGGTTTTCTCCACCTACGTGTCCGTGTGGATACTTCTAGAGGACCGACGCTTGACGGTCTAGAGATCCGACAATTCCTTGGACGAGCGGGAACGTGAAAGGGCACGCTTCAAGGTATACTTCTTAACATGTAGATCTAGGACTAGATCTAAAGTTTTTGAAACTCGTACTTGTATTTCATTCGGTTTTTCCTTGCACGGATCTACGACTTTGGGTGATTCGGGGTTTCCGCGACGCGAAAAGCAGTTTTCGCGGCCCGAAAAACCCAACAGTGGTATCAGAGCCACGTGCAAGGCTTGTACGAGTTTAATTTTTGGTTTTATGAAAACTAAACCTTCTGTGATTTTCTGTAAAAATTTAGTTTTTTATGTTTTTATGGGTAATTTTTCCGTAGAAGCGAAGCACAAGTATCTCGGCACTTGTAGGCTTCGGCTATCGGGTAGTTTTTTCTTAAACGGCTTCGTTTTGCCCCAAATCCATTTGGGACAGCGGGCTTGGGTGCCATTAGATCGCAAAGGAGCAACTCACGATGGTTAGATCGTGGGTAGGGGTACTGCCCCTAACCCCGCAAGGGGATTTGCTCCGTGATTGCACCCGAAATCGCTAAAAACGGAAGATTTTTCCGAACGGCAATGTCTCGACCCAAATCGTTTTGGGACAGCGAGTTTAGGCGCTGTTGGATCGCAAAGGAACCTCGCGATGGTTAGATCGGGTAGGGGCGCTGCCCATGGCCCCGCAAGGGATTCGTTCCGCGATTGCTCAAACCGCTAAACGGACCGGGAAATTTTACTCGTAAAATTGTAAAAATTAAATTTAAAATTAAAGAAAATAATGAAAATATATAATAATTGAATTATATATTAAATTTATGCTAGTCATGGCCAAAAATCCAATATGATTGGTTGTGTGGTAATTCATAATACTGACTGAGTGCCGTTATGTGTATGTTTTTATTTTTCCGCGACCTGCGCGTCGTGCCTTTCTCATATATTCTGGTTGTAAATTAGATTTAGACTCGAATGTAACTCGAGTTTCAAATTGTAATGTACAAATTGGAGCGGTGGAGGGTCCACACGAGACGGAGTTCCGAGGCGGGCACGAGCAACACAAGGTGGTCAAAGGGAGGAGCTTGGAGAAGCTGTTGACCCTAGGTTGACCATTCGATCTTCTCATTGGCTTGAGAAGATCGTAGTAGGGCCATGACTAAATCACAAATAGATTAATTAGTTAATTGCTTATGTATATGATGCATGTTTAATAAGTAATTAATTAATTAGTGCCTTACGATTAGATTAGATCTAAGTCGTGCACATGATGCACCCTTGCGATTAGATTAGATCTAAGTCGTGCACAAGATGCATCCTTTTCGATTTGATTAGATCTTGATCGAACCAACTCTAAATGCCTAACCGTGCCGTGATACCTATCACTACCTCGATCACATGTATTGTTGCATCTGCAATACATATTATCTTGGTAGGGTACGGAGGGACAATCTTGGTCCCGCCTATCAACGCATGGGTAAATACAAACTCAATTAGATTGAGTATTCCTAGTTGCTCGGTTAGATCGAGTCAACTATAGACATTCTTCCAACGGATGGAAAAGATAGGTCAAAATCACATCTATATTAACTCTCGGGCGTATTAGCCAAAGCTAACTCGAGTTTTAATATAAATACGGATATTGATTTTATAGACAAGAGTTGCATAGAGATTTAATTGGTAATTGTTACCTACCGATCATACTAAGCCTTGGGCGTATTAGCCAAAGCTAACTCAAGGGTTAGTATGATGTGGATCTTGTCCCACAAGAATTATAGAATTCAGTGGGAGCATCATTTAATTAAAGGCCTAATTAAATGATTTTAAAAGAATATGATATTTATTTCTGCAAATTTTCTGTTGTAGATAACCATGACGTCGAATACGAACTCTTTCTCCCTGCGTTCTATCCTTAAGAAGGACAAGCTCAATGGAGCAAATTTCCTGGACTAGTACAGGAACGTAAACTGTACGTTCTGGAGCAGCCCATTCCGGAGGCTCCTCCTGCCACTGCCACGCGAGCTGACCGGGATGCTTACAAGAAACATCAAGATGACGCATTAGATGTGTCCTGTCTAATGCTTGCAACCATGAACTCTGAGCTTCAGAAGCAACATGAGTTGATGTGTGCTTACGCTATGGTTGAACATCTTCGTCAACTATATCAAGGACAAGCAGGGCACTGGAAGAGGAACTTCACAGGATACCTGGAAGATCTTAACAAGAAGAGAAATAAGATTTCTACTTCAGGTATAAATGTTATAGAAGTCAACCTCTCTATTTCTTCGTCGTGGGTATTAGATACCGGATGTGCTTCGCACATTTGTACTAATGTACAAGCACTGAGAAATAACAGAGCATTGACAAAGGGCGAGATAGACCTACGAGTAGGCAATGGAGCACGGGTTTGGTGTAGGGACTTATTTTCTATCTCTGCCCTCTGGGTTTATACTAGAGTTAGACGATTGTTGTTATGTGCCTGCATTGACTAAGAACATTATATCGTTTCTTGTTTGGACAAGAAAGGATTCTCGTTATAATAAAGAACAAATGTTGTTCGCCTATTTAAACGATATGTTCTATTGTAGTGCACCTCGATGAACGGACTCTATATTCTAGACCTTGAGAGCACTATCTATAACGTTAGTACCAAGAGGTTCAAATCGAACGATATGAACCACACCTATCTCTCGCACGCCGCTTAGATCATATAAATGACAAGCGCTTATCCCACTCCAAGGATGGTTTGCGGACTCATTTGATTTTGAATCAAATGAGATATGCGAGTCATGCCTACGAGGCAAGATGACCAAGACTCCCTTTAGTGGGCACGACGAGAGCGACCGATTTGTTAAGACTCATACATAGTGATGTATGTGGCCCTTTCAATGTCTTTGCTAGAGGCGGTTATAGATACTTCATCATATTTACTCGATGACTTCAGTAGATATGGTTATGTGTACTGATGACACATAAGTCCGAATCCATTGAAAAGTTCAAAGAATTCAAGAATGAAGTACGTAACGACTTGGCAAGAGTATTAAAATACTTGATCAGATCGAGGTGGTGAATACTTAAGCCATGAGTTTCGTGACTATTTAGCCGAGTGTGAGATTCTATCCCAACTCACTCCTCCCGGAACACCACGGATAATGTATCCGAAAGGAGGAATCGTACCCTATTAGATATGGTACGATCTATGATGAGTTACACAGATCTTCCGACATACCTTTGGGGCTATGCTCTAAACACGGCAGCTTTCATTCTCAACCGAGTTCCATCCAAGGCCGTGATAAAGACACCATATAGGATATGAACTAGGAGAGATGCCCAGGTGTCTTTCATGAGGATTTGGGGATGTGAGGCTTACGTACGACGTCAAGTCTCAGACAAATTAGGACCCAAATCCGACAAGTGCTATTTCATCGGATATCCCAAGGAAACTAAGGGATATTACTTCTACATTCCCAGTCAACACAAGGTAGTTGTGGCGAAGACTGGGGTCTTTCTAGAAAGGGACTTTGTTTCGAGAAAGACTAGTGGGAGTGCGTTCGATCTTGAAGAAGTTCAAGATGCGAACAATAGCACTAATGCCTCGATGGAAATTGAACTGGAACCACAAAATGTTGTGGATGATGTTGTTCCACAAGGAGTTGAGGAACAACAACCGATTCAAGTAGACATACCTCTTCGCAGGTCTGATAGGTTTCTCTTGTCTGACCATGATGACGTTATGCTCATAGAGGATGAGCCTATCACCTATCAGGAAGCTGTGATGAGACCAGATTCCGAGAAATGGCTAGAGGCCATGAGATCCGAAATGGAATTCATGTACACCAACCAAGTATGGACTTTGGTTGATCCACCTGAAGGGGTAAAACCCATTGGGTGGAAGTGGGTCTTTAAGAGAAAGACTGACATGGATGGACTTATCTATAAGGGTCGCTTGGTAGCTAAAGGTTTCAAGCAGATTCATGGTATTGACTATGATGATGTTTAAGTCCATTCGGATCATGCTTGCTATTGCAGCCTTCCATGACTATGAGATATGGCAGATGGATGTCAAAACCGCGTTTATGAATGGAAACCTGCTCGAGGATGTGTACATGACACAACCTGAGGGTTTTGTAGATCCACAGCATACTAGCAGAGTATGCAAGCTGCATAGGTCCATTTATGGACTAAAGCAAGCTTCTCGGAGCTGGAATCTTCGATTCGATGATGCAATCAAACAGATTGGTTTCATCAAGAACAAAGATGAGCCTTGTGTCTACAAGAAGGTTGTAGGGGATATAGTTATCTTCCTCATATTGTATGTGGATGACATACTACTCATTGGGAAGGACATCCCTATGCTTCAGTCTGTCAAGACCTGGCTAGGGAGTTGCTTCTCAATGAAGGACTTAGGTGAGGCATCCCGCATTCTAGGGATACAGATCTATAGAGATAGATCTAAGAGATTGCTTGGCCTAAGTCAGAGTACATATATTGACAAGGTACTCCTTCGGTTTAGCATGCAGAACTCCAAGAAGGGATTTCTGCTAATGTCACAGACTATTTCCTAATTTGCTATATTTGTAGAAAGGATATTTGTTTTTTGATAGATTTTTGGGCAAATAAGATAGGCCCTATTAATAACATTCCATTGATCAATGCAATGTTACAGAAAATTAAAAGCTTCAGAAACATGCCTAGCATGCCACTTACCTTGGTTATATAATAAATTAAATCAAATCTGGCTGAAATGTGTTTGCCACCTTATAGCAACGTTTTTATTTTGATTAATAATGGTCCCACATAAACCTATTGCAGATTCTGACTTATCCTAAAATATAATTTCAGGATTTACAGAGGTGATAGCCACTTATCTAGCTTAGGGCTGTAAATGAACCAAGCGTTCGTGAACAAGCTTGGTGTTCGGCTTGGTAAGAGCTTGTTTATGTTCGTTCAATATACATAGGATTAATTAAACAAACAAGCTTGAACAGCTTGTTAAGCTAAACAAACAAGCTTGAACGCATATGTGTTCAGCTCGTTAACGTTCGTGAACAATATTCGTGAACAACGTTCGTGAACAATGTTCACGAACCATATTTATTAATAAAACTATTTTCAATATCCTAAATAAATAATAAAATAAAATAAAATAAATAAATAAATTTAAATTATCAATCTTAATAACCAATCAAACAATTAAAAGTTTCAAACAAGTTTGAGTTGAGAGCTTGATAACATCTAAACGAACCAAGCTCAAGCCAAGCTCAAACCAAGCTCAAGCCAAGCTCGAACCAAGCTCAAGCCAAGCTTGAATTGAGAGCTTGATAACATCTAAACGAACCAAGCTCAAGCCAAGCTTCAAACAAGCTCAAGCTCATAAAAAATAAACTAAGCCAAGCTTGAACACTCATTTCAAAAGCTTGGTTCATTTTAAGCTCGGCTCGGCTCGGCTCGGATATCTTATCAAACAAGCTTGAACACCCCAAAGCTCGGCTCGGCTTGGCTCGTTTACAGCCCTATCTGCAAGTTCATTACTGAACTTGGGGTGGTTCCTAGCATTGCTGACCCCATTGAGCTCTATTGTGACAACAATGGAGCTATAGCACAGGCGAAGGAACCTCGCTCACACCAGCGAACCAAACACATACTACGGCGCTTCCATCTCATTCGAGAGATCATCAAGAGAGGAGATGTAAAGATTTACAGAGTACCTACAGAGGCTAACATCGCAGATCCCTTGACCAAGGCTTTGGCACAGAAGAAGCATGATGGTCACACTAGGTCATTTGAGCTTAGAGCCTACACTGATTGGCACTAGTGCTAGTGGGAGATTGTTAGCTAGAGCCCTAGAGCCAATCATTTGATGATTGTATTTTGGACTTATTGTATCATATTCTATATAAATAAAGGCATTTGGATTTTAGTTATTATACTCACTTGTATTGGTGCCAAATAAATTAAGTATAATAATGTCCTTGAGTAGATGGTTCTCACCTATATCAATCGGTTAGTTGAACCGATAGTGAGATGATATAGTGAGTATTAACATTCAGGGACAATGTTAATGCAATAAGACTAGCATGTAGGTCAATTCGATGACTTGATCTCACAAGTCATGGATATGGAGATATCAAGTTGACACATTGGAGAATGTATACTGAATGACCCACCATGAGAAAATATCATGGATCGTTATATGAGTGTCATATACTTTCTCATGTGGCTATTAGTATGACTATTAGTCCTTAGACCTGAAGTCACCATGGATCCCTACATAAGGAGTTATGTACTTTGGTTTCGTCAAACGTCACCCGTAACTGGGTGGACTATAAAGGCGATGTAACAAATTATGCAGAGGGATGTGAGTGATGTAGATGGGATCTATCCCTCCCATATGACGGGAGCGACATCAATATTCTTGATAGAGTGAGACCACTAAGTGCATGGCCATGCCCAAATGAGTTAACATGAGATGTTGAGCTCATTTGATCGAGTGAGTCTACTTGGAGTTCAAGATTTAGATTGATTAGAGGATGACACGGTCTATGCCTCATATTGATCAATCTAGATGTCTAGGATAGAAGGACACTGTCATATATTGTGAAGAGTCACAATTAGTAGTCACAAGGTGATGTCGGATCTCGACATTCTTGTTACTTGGGTAGTACTGATGTGTTGCTAGATACCGCTCATTACTTATGCTCCTAAATAGGTTTAGGGCATTGCCAACGTTATAAGAACCTATAGGGTCACACACTTAGGACAATTAGATGGAGATTAGGTTCATATGATGAACCAAGAGGATTAGATTCATTTGATGAATCAAATTGGATTAAGAGTAATCCTAATTGAGCTAACTTAAGTTCGACTCAAGTTGATTCATGTGTTCAATGAGTCTAATTTAGATTTTGACTCATTGAATCAATTTAATTAAATGAATAGGATTCATTATATTAAGTTAGCTTGAATCAAATGGTTGAATTCGATCAACCATAGAAGAGATTTGATCAAGTTTGACTTAACTTGAGAGGAAGATTAAAAGTCAAGTTTGAGTTGACTTTATGCCACCTCATTGGTGAGTTGGCATTGATGTGGACCAATGATGTTACTCCACATCATCATGGGTACCACCTAATGGAAGTTACAAAGCCATTTTCTTAATAACTTCACATTAATTGCATTTAATGGGGAGTTACACTATGGGAAGTGGCCGACCACTTTTGATTTTGAATGGGAATTCATTTTTCATTCAAGGGTGTATCTTCTTCCTTCTTTCTCTCAAGCTCTCCCTCTCCCTCTCCTCCTTGCTTGGCCGAATCTTACCAAGGTGCTAGCACACCTTTGTGTGAGGTTTTCTCCACCTACGTGTCCGTGTGGATACTTCTAGAGAACCGACGCTTGACGGTCTAGAGATCCGGCAAGCGGGAATGCGAGGGCACGCATCAAGGTATACTCTTAACATGTAGATCTAGGAGTAGATCTAAAGTTTTGAAACTCGTACTTGTATTTCATTCAGTTTTTCCTTGCACGGATCTACGACTTTGGGTGATTCGGGGTTTCCAGAAATTCCTTCTTGGAGTTCTGCATGGCAAACCGTAGGTGTACCTTGTCAATGTATGTACTCTGACTTAGGCCAAGCAATCTCTTAGATCTATCTCTATAGATCTGTATCCCTAGAATGCGGGATGCCTCACCTAAGTCCTTCATTGAGAAGCAACTCCCTAGCCAGGTCTTGACAGACTGAAGCATAGGGATGTCCTTCCCAATGAGTAGTATGTCATCCACATACAATATGAGGAAGACAACTATATCTCCTACAACCTTCTTGTAGACACAAGGCTCATCTTCATTCTTGATGAAACCAAACTGTTTGATTGCATCATCGAATCGAAGATTCCAGCTCCGAGAAGCTTGCTTTAGTCCATAAATGGACCTATGTAGCTTGCATACTTTGCTAGTATGCTGTGGATCTACAAAACCCTCAGGTTGTGTCTTGTACACATCCTCGAGTAGGTTTCCATTTAGAAACGCGGTTTTGACATCCATCTGCCAGATCTCGTAATCGTGGTAAGCTGCAATAGCAAGCATGATCTGAATGGACTTAAACATCGCTACTGGAGAAAAGGTTTCATCATAGTCAATACCATGAATCTGCTTGAAACCTTTAGCTACCAAGCGTCCCTTATAGATAAGTCCATCCATGTCAGTTTTTCTCTTAAAGACCCACTTACACCCTATGGGTTTTACCCTATCAGGTGGATCAACCAAAGTCCAAATTTGGTTGGTGTACATGGATTCCATTTCGGATCTCATGGCCTCTAGCCATTTCTCGGAATCTGGTCTCATCACAGCTTCCTGATAGGTGATAGGCTCATCCTCTATGAGCACAACGTCATCATGGTCAGACAAGAGAAATGAGTATCTCTCAGGCTGACGACAGATGTATGTCTACTTAAACTAGTTGTTGTTCCTCAACTCTCTATGGAACAACATCATCCACAACACTTTGTGGTTCCAGTTCAACTTCCATCGAGGCTTCAGTGCTAGGATCCACATCTTGAACTTCTTCAAGATCAAATGTACTCCCACTAGTCTTTCTAGAAACAAAGTCCCTTTCTAGAAAGACTCCAGTCTGGGAATGTAGAAGTAATATCCCTTAGTTTCCTTGGGATATCCTATAAAATAGCACTTGTCGTATTGGGTCCTAATTTATCTGAGACTTGACGTCTAACGTAGGCCTCACGACTCCAAATCCTCATGAAAGACACTTGGGCATCTCTCCCAGTCCATATCCTATATGGTGTCTTTATCACGGCCTTAGATGAAACTCGGTTGAGTATAAAAGCTGCCGTGTCTAGAGCATAGCCCCATATGACTCATCATAGACCGTACCATATCTAATAAGGTACGATTCCTCCTTTCGGATACACCATTCCACTGTGGTGTTCCAGGAGGAGTGAGTCGGGATAGAATCCCACACTCAGCTAGATAGTCACGAAACTCATGGCTAAGGTATTCTCCACCTCGATCTGATCGAAGTATCTTAATACTCTTGCCAAGCTGGTTCTGTACTTCATTCTTGAATTCTTTGAACCTTTCAAAGGATTCAGACTTATGTGTCATTAAGTACACATAACCATATCTACTGAAGTAATCAGTAAATGTGATGAAGTACCTATAACCTCCTCTAGCAGCGACATTGAAAGGGCCACATACATCACTATGTATAAGTCCTAACAAATCAGTCGCTCTCTCGCTGTGCCCACTAAAGGGAGTCTTGGTCATCTTGCCTCGTAAGCATGACTCACATATCTCATATGATTCAAAATCAAATGAGTCCAGCAAACCATCCTTATGGAGCTGGGATAAGCGCTTGTCATTTATATGACCTAAGCGACAGTGCCAGAGGTAGGTTTGGTTCATGTCATTTGACTTGAACCTCTTGGTATTTATGTTATAGATAGGGCTCTCAAGGTCTAAAATATAGAGTCCGTTCATCAGAGGTGCACTACAATAGAACATATCATTTAAATAGACGGAACAACATTTGTTTTTTATTGTAAATGAAAATCCTTTCTTGTCCAAACAAGAAACTGAAATTATGTTCTTAGTCAAGGCAGACACATAACAACAATCATCTAATTCTAGTACAAACCCAGAGGGCAGAGATAGATGATAAGTTCCTACAGCAACAACAGCAACCTGTGCTCCATTGCCTACTCGTAGGTCTATCTCACCCTTCATCAATGCCTTGCTATTTCTCATCGCTTGTACATTAGTACAAATGTGCGAAGCACATCCGGTATCTAATACTCACGATGAAGAAATAGAGAGGTTGACTTCTATAACATGTATACCTGAAGTAGAAATCTTATTTATCTTCTTCTTAAGATCTTCCAGGTATTCTTTGGAGTTCCTCTTCCAGTGCCTTGCTTGTCCTTGATATAGGTGACAAAGATGTTCAACCATATCGTAAGCGCCCATCAACTCATGTTGCTTCTGAAGCGAGAGCATAAGACAGGACACATCTAATGCGTCATCTTGATGCTTCTTGTAAGCATCTCGGTCTGCTCGCGTGGCAGTGGCAGGAGGAGTCTCCAGAATGGGCTGCTCCAGAACGTACATTTTACGTTCTTGAGTGAGAACTATTCTCAAGTTCCTATACCAGTCCAGGAAATTTGCTCCATTGAGCTTGTCCTTCTTAAGGACAGAACGCAGAGAGAATTTGTTCGTGTTTGACGTCATGGCAATTCTACAACAGAAAAATGCAGAAAATAAATATCATATTCTTTTAAATCATTTAATTAGGACTTTAACTAAATGATGCTCCTACTGAATTCTATAATTCATGTGGGACAAGATCCACATCATACTAACCCTTGAATTAGCTTTGGCTAATACACCCAAGACTTAGTATGATCGGTAGGTAACAATTACCATTTATATCTCTATGCAACTCTTGTTTATAGTATCAAGATCCGCATTGATATTAAAACTCGAGTTAGCTTTGGCTAATACGCACGAGAGTTAATATATATGTGATTTTGACCTATCTTTCCAACCGTTGGGAGAATGTTTATAGTTGTACTCGATCCAACCGAGTTAACTAGTTACTCAATCTAATTGAGTTTGACTCACCCATGCGTTGATAGGCGGGACCAAGATTGTCCCTCCGTACCCTACCAAGATAATATGTGTTGCTCTGCTTTGGCAGATTCAACAACGACATGTGATCGAGGTAGTAGTAGGTATCATGGCACGGTAGGCATTTTGAGTTGTCGTGATTTAGATCTAATCTAAATGTCGATGTTGTATCATATACTTGATATAGATCTAATCTAATC
The DNA here is from genome assembly GCF_018446385.1 of Zingiber officinale. NCBI lineage: Eukaryota > Viridiplantae > Streptophyta > Magnoliopsida > Zingiberales > Zingiberaceae > Zingiber > Zingiber officinale. The sequence continues at coordinate 93,607,417 of NC_056000.1, forward strand.
GATAGAGTTCATCTTGTACACGATGTAGATCTAATCTAATCGTAAGGGTGCATCTTGTGCACGATTTAGATCTAATCTAATTCGTTAAACACTAATTAATTACTTAATTAAGCATGCATCATATACACAAGTAATTAACTAAATTTTGTGATTATATCATGGCCCTACTATGATCTTCTCAAGCCAATGAGAAGATCGGATGGTCAACCTAAGGTCAACAGCTTCTCAAGCTCCTTCCTTTTGACCACCTTGTGTTGCTCGCGCCTTCCTCGTAACTTCGTCTTGAGTGGACCTTCCACCGCTTCAAAATTTACATTACAATTTTGAAACTCGAGTTATATTCGAGTCTAAATCTAATTTACAAACAGAACATAAATAGGGAGGCACTACGCGCAGGTCGCGTATCAAATACAGCACACACAAACACATGACGGTACGCAGGCCGTATTATAAATTACAACACAAATCCAATCAAATTGGGTCTTTTTGGGCCATGACTATCATAAAAATAACATATAATTCTAAATTATATATTTTTCATAATTTTCTATAATTTTTCATAATTTTTATAATTTTATGAGTAAATTTTAGCGATTTCGGGCGCAATCGCGGAGCAAATCCCCTTGCGGGGTTAGGGGCAGTACCCCTACCCGCGATCTAACCATCGCGAGTTGCTCCTAAGCGATCCTACAGCGCCTTAGCCCGCTGTCCCAAAAATTTTTGGGTCGAAACATTGCCGTAACGGAAAAATCTTCTCGGTAGTCGAAGCCTACAAGTGTTTAAACACTTGTGCTTCGCTTCTACGAGAAAAATACCCTTTAAAACTATAAAAATCATGAAATTACAGAAATTCACAGAATGTTTATTTTTCATAAAAACCAAAATAAACTCGTACACGCCAGCGCACGTGGCTCTGATACCACTGTTGGGATTTTCAGGCCGTGAAAATCGCTTTTTCGCGTCGCAGAAACCCTGAAACTCCTTAGCCAACAGATCCGTGCAAAGAAATTTTTTTCGAAAAACTATGAGTACGAGTTTACCTAGATCTACACTTAGATCTACAAGGGAAAAATGTTATACCTTTGAAGCGAAGCCCTTCGCAATCCCGCAAGTCCAAGGTACGCCGGATCTCAAGATTGTCAACGTAGAAAATCCTCTAGAAATATCCACACGAACAATAAATGTTCTCTAACACTCAAGGATGGAGAAGAGAACACCACAAGTGTGCTAGCACTTCTTGGTGCTCTCGGATGGGATTGGATGAAGAAGAAAGGAAAAAGAAGAGAATACACTCCTTTAAAATCTCTATGTGACTTTCACTAACCTTTCTTCTTGGATTAAACTCATTCACCTTTTTCTCCCTTGCTTGAAACTCTCGGCCAAGAAGAGGAGAAGGAGGAGGAAGAGAGCTAAGGAGGAAGAAGCATTCAACACCACCAAAATCAATGCCACAAAAATGAAACTTCTTTTTCTTTATGTGGTCGACCACACATGGGTAACTCCCCATTTAATGTGGCCAGCCACATTAAATAGAAAGGAGGCTTGTAACCTCTTGATCTCCCTTGATGATGTGGAGATGATGTGGCAAGGTTAGTCATGCCATGTAGGATGAGTCAACCTTCATGATGTGGCAATACATCAAGTCAAACTTGATGTTTCAACTTCCATTTGGTCAAGTCAAAATTGACCAATTCTCTTCCTTGTTGAGTTAAATCTAACCTTTGATTCAAGTCAATTTTAATTTAATGAATCTCAATTCATTAATATAAATTGACCCAATGAATCAACTTTAAATTAGACTCATTTAACAATTGAATATAATTGAGTCTAACTCAATAAGTCTAATTTGAATTAATCCGAATCCAATTTTTGGTGCATCATATGAACCTAATCCAATTGGTTCATCATATGAACCTAATCTCCATCCACTTGTTCTTTATGTATGACCCAATAGGTTCTTGTAACGTTGACAATGTTTCTAAACTCCTTTAGAAACATAAGCAATGAGCGGCATCTAGCAATACATCATTGCTACCCAAGTTACAAAAATGTTGAGATCCAACACCACCTTGTGACTACTAATTGTGACTCCTCACAATATATGACAAGTGTCCTTCTATCCTAGACATCTAGATTGATCAATGTGAGGCATAGACCGTGTCATCCTCTGATCAATCTAAATCTTGAATCCCAAGTAGACTCACTAAATCAAATGAGCTCAATATCTTATATTGACTCATTTGGGCATGGCCATGCACTTCGTGGTCTCACTCTATCAAGAATATCGATGTCTCTCCCTTCATATAGGAGGGATAGATCCTATCTACATCACTCACATCCCTCCGCATAATTTGTTACATACCCAGTAATGGCCTTTATAGTCCACCCAGTTACGGGTGACGTTTGACGAAACCAAAGTACATAACTCCTTATGTAGGGAACCATGGTGACTTCAGGTCTAAGGACTAGTAGTCATACTAATAGCCACATGAGAAAGTAGATGACACTCATATAACGATCCATGATACTTTCTCATGGCGGGTCATTCAGTATACATTCTCCAATGCTTACCCATGTGTCAACTTGATATCTCCATATCCATGACTTGTGAGATCGAGCCATCGAGTTGACCTACATGCTAGTCTTATTACATTAACATTGTCCCTGAATGTTAATACTCGACTAGGAATGATTAAGAATAGTGTTCCCTATATCATCTCACTATCGATTCAACCAATCGATTGATATAGGTAAGAACCTTCTACTCAAGGACGTTATTATACTTAGTTTATTTGGCACCAATACAAGTAGTATAATAACCAAAAACCAAATGCTTTTTTTATATAGAATATGATACAACAAGTCCAAAATACAATCATTAAATGATTGGCTCTAGGGCTCTAGCTAACACTTACCTGGTCAAATATTTTCCAGGCGACCCCTCATCTCGCCCTTTTCAGCCTTCCCTGTCCTTGTTATCCCCTTTCCTTCTCCTGCAAAGGGTCCACTTATCATAACTCATATCACTAGTCTCCCCTTCAAGTCTAGTCGAAGGAGGTGTAGCCGACTGACTAGACTTAAGTCTATTTCTAACCTCTTGATACCTTCTGTGGTAACTTTTACAATGATCTCGTGACATTTTTTACAGTGATCCCGTGACTCCTTTTACAGTGATCCTGTGACTTCTCCTACAGTGATCTCATGACTCCTTTTGGCAAGTTAAATAGAGTTGTGCTCTTTCTTCCTTCCACACCCCCATCCTCATTCCTCTTTGCTCCATTTTACTCTACAGACTTGTTGAGACTCATGGCCTCAGACCCTTCCCTCTAGGATCAAGTGTTGCGAGAGAAGGAGAAATTTTTAAGGGAGGCTGTGCAAGCCCTAGATTCACATCGTTCCCCTCAACAGGAACTAGAAGCGCAGCTGCTCTCAGCTCAATCACAAGTTCAGTCAGAAGTGGCTCTGAGGAATAAAGCTCGCTCGGAGTTGCAGCAAAAGACTGAGGAGCTGGATAATCTAAGTTTCCAGCATACCTCAGAGCTAGCCGCTCTGAACAGAAAAGCCCATGCGGACGATTTACTAATATCCCGGTAGCAACGAGCTCTGGATTGGTAGAAAGCTAAGGTGGATCTTTTACAAGCCGAGTTGGCTCATATTAGGTCGGAGAGGACCTTTCAATCGCTTATTTGTGAGGGGGAACCTCACAAATGCCATAGGACAGGACCAACTTCTCCTCCTTTCCCAAGCTGCCATTCGACTTCCCTCTTCCATTTAGGTGCGGAAGCACAATCTGACATCTATAAACGGAAGTGAGATTTTGTTGGACAACAGATCTCTCTCTATCTACCACAGTGTCGGGAAAAATATTCCCTTCCCCCTACTTGATCAGGAATAGTTCGAATGGGGTTGATATACGTATGGCAACCCTAGAACTATGTTTGTAAAATTACTGGTAATAATGTTAGGGTTTGATGTTTGAAAAAGACATATGATGTAATGTGTCTGGTCACACCCAGAATGAAAAAATGGGCGATCCCTTGTAAGCGATTAAATAAACCTTTGAGGTCCCTCCTGTCTACAAGACCGGGCGGGCTTATGAACTATTCAGATATCCTAACTCTTTCTCACATTATAATTTAATATTGACCCCTTCTATTTATTACATCTAGGAAACCAAACACCTTTTCAACATCTTCTGCTCGCCAATTGGTCCTTTAATGGTAAGAGAACATTAGTAGTGTGTGATACGGCGGCGCTGACATGAGCATGATTTGTCTTGTTGTGTCTATTATAAATGCTTGCTTACAACTTCCTGACACGTGTTTGCTAATTTCTCTTTCCTGACGTAATAAGCCGCACGCTCTTGTGATAACGCCCTGTCGCGTCTTTTCCTTACAAGATCTACGGTTCCCCTCTTGGCTGCTCTTTACATCCAACGGTGCTCCTTACTTAATATTTTCAAAGAACCCTAAACCCTAAACCCTTTGCCTCTTTGTCTTCTTCCTTACGCTCTTTGTCGATATTACTGTCTGGGTTTTTCGGATTCTCCGCTGACCTCCTTTCCTTTCCTATCTTTCTGTGTTGTTCCCTCTTCTTTAAACCTCAGTAAGTTATTTTTCTTGTATTCTTGTATTGTTCTATGGCTGAAGAGTCATTCTCGGCTTGGTATGTTCAAATCCGCTCAGTTTTTTGCAAATCTGATAGGTCTGCTCTTTGTTCTTTATATGATATCCCCAAGACTTATCGCATTACCATTCCTGACTCTGATGCTCACCCTCACCTTCCCCCTAAGAATCATATCACCTTTTTCAAAGACCAATTATTGGCGGGCTTGCGTTTCCCTATTCCCCCTTTTTTGGTAAAAATTAGCCAGTATTTCAACATTCCCCTACCTTCAATGCTTTTCGCTATCTTTGTGGTCTATACATGCTTTTCTGTATTCACGACATCCCTCCAACCTCCCAAAATTTCTTCATGTTTTCCTACCCAAAGAAATCAGATCTCGGTGTCTTTCTATTTCAATCAAGACCTAAGATGACCTTTTTTGGGGAGATGCATTCTTCCATTAAAGGATAGAAATTCCGCTTCTTCTTTGTGGAACTTCCGGAGCCCATCCCTTGGTCTTCTTCCTGGAAATCTTCTTTACCCGCGGTTCCCGACGTAAAAGAATTGCATAGACACCCTTCCTTTGCTACCTACTCCAAGAAGATATCAGGTTTTCACTTATTTATTCACAAATGGATTCGTGATGACCTCCTCTATCTCTTCGGGCTGAGTCCTGTCAAGATATGGCTTCATGGCTCTCTTGGTAAGTCTTTATTCATCTGTCCCAATCATTTTTTACTAACCAAGATATTTTTTATTTTGTGTAGTGGATGCTTTGTATGAAGCCGCGATCGATGACCAGTTGTGCTTGGCGGAGGAATTAGTTACAGATAAGGAGCAAGAACTTCTTGCCGCATTGGGTCAACCCTCCTCGTCAGCAGTTCTTGCTGACACAGAGGGTGCTTCTGGCTCTCAAAATGTAGCTCTAGAAGGAGCCTTTACTAATCTTCCTCTCGTCGATGAGCCTACTTCTTTGCCGACTTCGGAGTAATCCCTCGAAGTAGCCCCCACCAAGAAAAAACGTAGGCTGACCCTCGCTCCGTCCCCGAAATAGAAATCCATTTCTCGTTCTGAAGACCTTCCTCCCTCGGATATTGCCCCTCCTTCTCCTGATCTCCCTCTCTTAGCTCTTTGTCCTTCTCTTGTTCCTGCTTCGTCTGCCACCCTAACTATTCCCAGGGTAGTTCTTTGCCTCCCTTTTTTATGAACTTTCCTGAATAGATGACCTTACCCCCTCACAACTTACCATGCATTATTTACTGCCCCCCTTTGTTGGTGCAATCATGCCCTGGAAGTTTCAATGTGTTGACAATTATTTAAGTTTAGGTTAATACGGTGGAACTAACATGCATTGTGAGTTTGCAGGAGGAGTTTCTTGCAGGTCAGAAGACCAGATGCAAAAGAAGTCCAAGAAGGTCGAGGACTGGATTCTTGGCAAAAAGAGTTCTTGCAGGTCAGAAGACCAGATGCAAGGCAAGAGAAGTCCAAGAAGGTCGGGGACCGGATTCTTGGCAAGAGAAGCTCCTGCAAGTCACAAGATTATGTGTGTGATAGGTTCACTGTCAGAGATCGACTGGTAAATCGATTCAGACATGGCTGTGCGGCAGATTGCCTCTGAATCGATCAGCCGATCGATTGAAGGTAAGGCAATCGATTGGCTGATCGATTGGTAAGGTTCTGCGCAGCACAGAATGCGTCTGGATCGATCAGCCGATCGATTCGAGGTGATAGGTCACTGTCGAGATCGACTGGTAAATCGATTCAGACATGCTGTGCGGCAAATTGATCTGAATCGATCAGCCGATCGATTGAAGGTAAGGCAATCGATCAGCCGATCGATTCAAGGTATTGAATCGATCGGCCGATCGATTCACGAAGCAACGATTTCATGAGCAAGTGGCTGAATCGATTCAAACGCTGCCCCAATCGATCCAAGTCAAATAAAAGTATCTGCATCGTTGATCTTTACGCGATGACTTCCAACGGATACTTGTGAATCGATTGAGATATAATCTCAATCGATCCATGGCGACGGCGGCGTGAGAAACGGCTAGTTTTCTCAACGTTTAAAACACGGGAAGAAACTGGAAAATAGACAACAACGAAAAACATACTGTTCCATTGCTCTCCAAGTCTTTTGAAAGCTCTCAAGTGATCAAGATTCAAACAAAAGGGTTCAAGCTCCTCTCCACTACGTACTGAAGTCTCACCTGCAAAGAAGAAGCCGGTTAAAGCTTGTAATCCTTCTCTTCTTCTTCTTTGTAGTGTTTGTAATATTTACCTTGAAGAGAAGGGAGAGTTGTATTTCTGTTAAGGTTTCTCCACCTTCGGTGTGATTCCGAGAAGGAGGGTTTTTGATAGTGAAAGAGTGTGAGTGGTGTGGATCCTTGGACTAGTCACCTCCTTGAGGAGGTGGATACCAAGTAAATACCGGTGTTAGCATTGCCTTCAGATTTCCGTTGTGCAAAACAAAGTTGGTCAGCAAAAGAAGTGAGCCATTCACCCCCCCTCTAGCTCAACCGATCCTAACAAGTGGTATCAGAGCATTGGTTTGCTTTTGAGGATTCATCATCAAGAAAGCACAAGTTAAAGAGCTACAAGATGTCAATGAAGGAGGGACATAGTACTTCACGACCACCATTCTATGAAGGCAGCAATTTTGCCTATTGGAAGAGCCGCATGGAACACTATCTCATGACCGAAATTGATATGTGGTTCTCAATCACGGAGGGATTCATAGCACCAACTGAAAATGGAAAAATGCTTGAGTCATCAAGGTGGACTGCTGAACAAAAATTGAAGGCTCAAGCAAATGCAAAGGCGATTGTGACTCTTCAATGTGGATTAAGCTCGGAACAACTCAACAAAGTTGGACCCTTTAAGAGTGCCAAGGATTTGTGGGATAAGCTTATTGAACTAAATGAAGGCACCAAGGATTCAAGAATTGCAAAGAGGGATTTGTTGATAAATCAACTTCAAAACTTCACCATGAAGGATGGAGAAACGGTAAGCTCACTACATGGGAGATTCAAGGAACTCCTAAATGGTCTTCATTCAGTTGGAGAGAGTGTGGAGAACCGAGATCTCATACGGTATGCTTTAAAATCTTTCCCAAGAAACTCTTTATGGTCATCCATGGTGGATGCTTATAAGGTTTCAAGGGATTTGTCAATAGTGAAATTGGATGAATTATTTTGTGAACTTGAATTGCATGAGCAAGCTAACACAAGCCATAAGGAGAAAGGTATAGCCTTGGTTGCAGGTGAAAAGAGTAAAAAGAAGCACAAGGAAAAGAAAAAGGAGAAGAAGGAGTCATCTTCAGAATCCGAACAAGATAGTGATAGTGATAGTGATGAAGAGCTATCATCAAGTGAAATGGCAAACTTCGTTCGAAGAATGATGAGACATTCAAGGAAGTTTGACAAGAAGGATTTTAAGAAAATCTTCAATGATGAGAAAAGAAAAGGTAAATCTCTTGTGGATTCTAAGAATAAGACTGATGTAATTTGCTATGAATGTAAGAAAAAGGGGTACTACAAAACGGAGTGTCCAAAATTGAAGAAGCAAGAGGAAAAGATCAAGAAAAAGAAGAAGGCGTTGAAAGCCACATGGGATGACTCATCATCAAGCTCATCGGAAGAAGATGAAAGGAAGAGCTTAAAGCACATGGCTCTCATGGCCTTAAGTCATGTAGAAGACAGTGAAGATGAAGATAGTCATGAAGAAGATGTGGAGTCTTCAAGTGAGTCATCATCTAGTGATGATGAGGTAATTTCTCCCAAGCTTGATAAGATGTATGCCACCATTGCATGCTTAACCAATGCACTAGCTAAATCAAAAGGGAAGGTTAAAAGATTGTAAAATGAATTGAAATCACTCAAAAATGAAATTGTGCCATGTGAAAGTTGCATGCTTCATGAAAATGACAAAAATGATGTTGATGATCTTGAAAAAGAAAATGTATCATTGAAATCACAAGTTGATGATCTTAGATGTGCTCTAGTAAAATTTACTTCAAGCTCAAAATACTTAGACATGATTCTAGGAGCTCAAAGAGGTGTGTACAACAAAGCGGGACTAGGTTTTAAATCTCAAGATAAGGAAGTTAAATTCATGTCCCTAATTAGTAGAAACCATGCTTCAAGGGTTAAGGTTGTTCAAGCTTGGGTACCCAAGCAATTTGTTATTGATGCTACCGGACCCAAAGTGTGGGTACCAAAACATTTGGTTCATCGTGTTTAAACAGGCATGCAAAAAGGGGGAGCATCCAACAACATGGTTCGTAGATAGTGGATGCTCTAAGCATATGACGGGAGACTCATCAAAATTTTCATCATTTAGACACAAAAGTAAAGGTACCGTTTATTTTGGAAATAGTGGTGAGCTAAAAGTTATTGGAATTGGAGATATTAGAATTTCCGAGAAATTTGTAATAAAAAATGTGTTACTAGTAAAAGGCATGACTTTTAATCTTTTGAGTGTTAGTCAACTATGTGACTCAGGGTATAGAGTTGAGTTCAACTCATCTCAATGCCTAGTCAAACATAGTGAATTAAACACCAATGTTCTTATAGGCCATAGAAAAGAAAATATTTATCAAGTTAAACTATTTGGTGCTACTAATGTGTTTGCTAAGTGTCTCATGTCCAAAGAAGAGGAGACGTGGCTTTGGCACCGGAGACTCGCTCACACCAACATGAAGAATATCAAAAATCTTTCAAAGAAGGAGTTGGTGCACGGATTGCCAAAGTTGAAGTTTCAAAAAGACAAAATATGTGATGCATGTCAAATGGGTAAGCAAACCAAAGCTACTCATAAAGGTAAAAATGTTGTAAGTACTTCAAATGCTTTAGAGCTCATTCACATGGATTTATTTGATAGTAGTAAATATATTTCTTTAAATGGTAGTAGATATTGCTTTGTGATTGTGGATGATTACACTAGACATATATGGGTGTTTTTCTTGAAACATAAGGATCAAACTCTAGATACCTTGATTGCGTTTTGTAATAGAGTAGAAAATGAAAAAGCTCATAAGATAAACAAAATAAGAAGTTGTTGGATTTTTCGGGCCGCGAAAATCGCTTTTCGCGTCGCGGAAACCCCGAATCACCCAAAGCCGTAGATCCGTGCAAGGAAAAACCGAATGAAATACAAGTACGAGTTTCAAAAACTTTAGATCTACTCCTAGATCTATTTGTTGAGAGCCTTTACCTTTGAAGCGTGCCCTCGCAAAATTCCCGCTCGTCCAAGGTACGTGTCGGATCTCCAAAGTATCAAGGTAGATACTTCTCTGGTGACATCCACACGAACAAGGAGTGCTCTCTAGCACTCAAGGATGGAGAAGAGAGCCCCAAGTGTGCTAGCACTTTCTAGAGCTCTTAGATAGAATTTGAAAAGGGAGAAAAGAGAGAAAAACAAGAAGACTCTCACATACTCAACTAGTAGTATCCTCTTCTTGTGTCCTTCACACTCTCTTATCTTTTCTTGGATGAAACTCAACACCTTCTCCTCACCATGGAAGTCACGGCAACAGCAAGAGGGAGAAGAGGAAGAAGCATAAAGTGAATGCACTATAATGCCACACAACCAAAAACCCCATCACTAATGTGTGGCCGGCCACATCTTGTAACCTCCCCATTAATGTGGCCGGCCACATTAAAGCCAAGGGGAGGGTGTAACCCCTATGAGGTGGCATGCCTCATGAGGTGGAGGTGATGTGGCAAGGATGAGTCATCCTTATGATGTGGCAATACATCAAGTCAAACTTGATGTTTCAACTTCTACATGGTCAAGTCAAACTTGACCAATTGTCTTCCTTGTTGAGTTAAATCCAACCTTTGATTCAAGTCAATTTTAATTTAATGAATCTCAATTCATTAATATAAATTGACTCAATGAATCAAATCTAAATTAGACTCATTCAACAATTGAATCTAATTGAGTCTAACTCAATAAGTCTAATTTGAATCCAATCTTTGGTGCATCATATGAACCTAATCCAATTGGTTCATCATATGAACCTAATCTCCATCCACTTGTTCTTTGTGTGTGACCCAATAGGTTCTTGTAACGTTGGCAATGTTTCTAAACTCCTTTAAAAACATAAACAATGAGCGACATCTAGCAATACATCATTGCTACCCAAGTTACAAGAATATTGAGATCCAACATCACCTTGTGACTACTAATTGTGACTCCTCACAATATGTGATATTGTCCTTCTATCCTAGACATCTAGATTGATCAATATGAGGTATAGACCGTGTCATCCTCTAATCAATCTAAATCTTGAACTTCGAGTAGACTCACTCGATCAAATGAGCTCAACATCTAATGTTGACTCATTTGGGCATGACCATGCACTTAGTGGTCTCACTCTATCAAGAATACCGATGTCGCTCCCGTCATATGGGAGGGATAGATCCCATCTACATCACTCACATCCCTCTACATAATTCGTTATATACCCAGTAATCGCCTTTATAGTCCACCCAGTTACGGGTGACGTTTGACGAAACCAAAGTACATAACTCCTTATGTAGGGATCCATGGTGACTTCAGGTCTAAGGACTAATAGTCATACTAATAGCCACATGAGAAAGTATATGACACTCATATAACGATCCATGATACTTTCTCATGGCGGGTCATTCAGTATACATTCTCCAATGCATACCCATGTGTCAACTTGATATCTCCATATCCATGACTTGTGAGATCAAGTCATCGAGTTGACCTACATGCTAGTCTTATTGCATTAACATTGTCCCTGAATGTTAATACTCGACTAGGAATGATTTAGAGTAGTGTTCCCTATATCATCCCATTATCGGTTCAACTAACCGATTGATATAGGTGAGAACCTTCTACTCAAGGACATTATTATACTTAGTTTATTTGACACCAATACAAGTAAGTATAATAACCAAAATCCAAATGCCTTTATTAATATACAAGAATATGATACAATGAGTCCATACAATAATCAAATGATTGACTCTAGGGCTCTAACTAACAATCTCCCACTAGCACTAGTGCCAATCAGTATAGGCTCTAAGGCCTAATGACCTAGTGTGACCATCATGCTTTCTCTGTGCCAAAGCCTTGGTCAAGGGATCTGCGATGTTAGCCTCTGCTGGAAATCTTCACATCTCCTCTATCGATAATCTCTAATGAGATGGAAGCGCCGTAGTATGTGCTTGGTCCGGTGGTGTGAGCTAGCCTGTGCTATAGCTCCATTGTTGTCACAATAGAGCTTAACTGGGTCGCGATGCTAGGAACCACCCCAAGTTCAATGATGAACTTGCGGATCCAAATCGCCTCCTGCCTCCGATGCAGAATATACTCGTCGTAAAATCAGCCATCAGATCCCGCTCGAACTCTTCGGTGACAAGACCACCATTAATGCAAAATACGAACCTCGACTGCGATCTATAGTCATCCTGGTCGGTCTGGAAGCTAGCATCACTGTAACCCTTTACAGCTAGCTCATCACTGCCTCCATATATCAAGAAATATTCTTTAGTCTTTCTTAAGTACTTAAGAATATTCTTGACCGCTATCCAGTGACTTTCACCTGGATTTGACTGGTATCTGCTCGTCATGCTCAAAGCATACGAGACATCAGGTCGAGTACATAGCATGGCGTACATGATCGATCCTATGGCTGAGGCATAAGGGATCTGATCCATGCGGTCTCTCTCCTCTCTAGAAGAGGGACCTTGAGTCTTCGAAAGACTCACACCATGTGACATCGACAGAAATCCCTTCTTGGAGTTCTATATGGCAAACCGTAGGAGTATCTTGTCAATGTATGTACTCTGACTTAGGCCAAGCAATCTCTTAGATCTATCTCTATAGATCTGTATCCCTAGAATGCGGGATGCCTCACCTAAGTCCTTCATTGAGAAGCAACTCCCTAGCCAGGTCTTGACAGACTGAAGCATAGGGATGTCCTTCCCAATGAGTAGTATGTCATCCACATACAATATGAGGAAGACAACTATATCCCCTACAACCTTCTTGTAGACACAAGGCTCATCTTCGTTCTTGATGAAACCAAACTGTTTGATTGCATCATCGAATCGAAGATTCTAGCTCCGAGAAGCTTGCTTTAGTCCATAAATGGACCTATGCAGCTTGCATACTCTGCTAGTATGCTGTGGATCTACAAAACCCTCAGGTTGTGTCATGTACACATCCTCGAGCAGGTTTCCATTCAGAAACGCGGTTTTGACATCCATCTGCCATATCTCATAGTCATGGTAGGCTGCAATAGCAAGCATGATCCGAATGGACTTAAACATCGCTACTGGAGAAAAAGTTTCATCATAGTCAATACCATGAATCTGCTTGAAACCTTTAGCTACCAAGCGACCCTTATAGATAAGTCCATCCATGTCAGTCTTTCTCTTAAAGACCCACTTCCACCCAATGGGTTTTACCCCTTCAGGTGGATCAACCAAAGTCCATACTTGGTTGGTGTACATGAATTAGATCTCATGGCCTCTAGCCATTTCTCGGAATCTGGTCTCATCACAGCTTCCTGATAGGTGATAGGCTCATCCTCTATGAGCATAACGTCATCATGGTCAGACAAGAGAAATGAGTATCTCTCAGGCTGACGACGTACCCTATCAGACCTGCGAAGAGGTATGTCTACTTGAATCGGTTGTTGTTCCTCAACTCCTTGTGGAACAACATCATCCACAACATTTTGTGGTTCCAGTTCAATTTCCATCGAGGCATTAGTGCTATTGTTCGCATCTTGAACTTCTTCAAGATCGAACGCACTCCCACTAGTCTTTCTCGAAACAAAGTCCCTTTCTAGAAAGACCCCAGTCTTCGCCACAACTACCTTGTGCTGACTGGGAATGTAGAAGTAATATCCCTTAGTTTCCTTGGGATATCCGATGAAATAGCACTTGTCGGATTTGGGTCCTAATTTGTCTGAGACTTGACGTCGTACGTAAGCCTCACATCCCCAAATCCTCATGAAAGACACCTGGGCATCTCTCCTAGTTCATATCCTATATGGTGTCTTTATCACGGCCTTGGATGGAACTCGGTTGAGAATGAAAGCTGCCGTGTTTAGAGCATAGCCCCAAAGGTATGTCGGAAGATCTGTGTAACTCATCATAGATCGTACCATATCTAATAGGGTACGATTCCTCCTTTCGGATACATTATCCCACTGTGGTGTTCCAGGAGGAGTGAGTTGGGATAGAATCTCACACTCAGCTAAATAGTCACGAAACTCATGGCTTAAGTATTCACCACCTCGATCTGATCGAAGTATTTTAATACTCTTGCCAAGCTGGTTCTGTACTTCATTCTTGAATTCTTTGAACTTTTCAATGGATTCGGACTTATGTGTCATCAAGTACACATAACCATATCTACTGAAGTCATCAGTAAATATGATGAAGTATCTATAACCGCCTCTAGCAGCGACATTGAAAGGGCCACATACATCACTATGTATGAGTCTTAACAAATCAGTCGCTCTCTCGCTGTGCCCACTAAAGGGAGTCTTGGTCATCTTGCCTCGTAGGCATGACTCGCATATCTCATTTGATTCAAAATCAAATGAGTCCAGCAAACCATCCTTATGGAGCTGGGATAAGCGCTTGTCATTTATATGATCTAAGCGACAGTGCCAGAGATAGGTGTGGTTCATATCGTTCGATTTGAACCTCTTGGTACTAACGTTATAGATAGTGCTCTCAAGGTCTAGAATATAGAGTCCGTTCATCAGAGGTGCACTACAATAGAACATATCGTTTAAACAGAACAACATTTGTTCTTTATTATAAACGAGAATCCTTTCTTATCCAAACAAGAAACTGATATAATGTTCTTAGTCAATGCAGGCACATAACAACAATCGTCTAACTCTAGTATAAGCCCAGAAGGCAGAGATAGAAAATAAGTCCCTACAGCAACAGCAGCAACCCGTGCTCCATTGCCTACTCGTAGGTCTATCTAGTGCTTGTACATTAGTACAAATGTGCGAAGCACATCCGGTATCTAATACCCACGACGAAGAAATAGAGAGGTTGACTTCTATAACATTTATACCTGAAGTAGAAATCTTATTTCTCTTCTTCGTAAGATCTTCCAGGTATTCTTTGGAGTTCCTCTTCCAGTGCCTTGCTTGTCCTTGATATAGGTGACAAAGATGCTCAACCATATCGTAAGCGCTCATCAACTCATGTTGCTTCTGAAGCTCAGAGTTCATGGTTGCGAGCATAAGACAGGACACATCTAATGCGTCATCTTGATGCTTCTTGTAAGCATCTCGGTCTGCTCGCGTGGCAATGGGCTGCTCCAGAACGTACAGTTTACGTTCTTGGGTGAGAACTATTCTCAGGTTCCTGTACCAGTCCAGGAAATTTGCTCCGTTGAGCTTGTCCTTCTTAAGGACAGATCGCAGAGAGAAGGTGTTCGTATTCGACGTCATGGAAATTCTACAACAGAAATAAATGTAGAAATAAGTATCATATTCTTAATCATTTAATTAGGCCTTTAAATAAATGATGCTCCCACTGAATTCTATAATTCACGTGGGACAAGATCCACATCATACTAACCCTTGAGTTAGCTTTGGCTAATACGCCCAAGATTTAGTATGATCGGTAGGTAACGATTACCAATTACATCTCTATGCAACTCTTGTTTATAGGATGAAATCCGCATTTATATTAAAACTCGAGTTAGCTTTGGCTAATACGCCCGAGAATTAATATAAACGTGATTTTGTCCTACCTTTCCAACCATTGGAAGAATGCCTATAGTTGTACTCGATCCAACCGAGTAAACTAGGAATACTCAATCTAATTGAGTTTGTACTCGCCCATGTGTTGATAGGCGGGACCAAGATTGTCCCTCCGTACCCTACCAAGATAATATGTGAAACATCCTGTGTTCAAAAATTTTTTTTTTTTCCAACCCTCTCGACCTCTGCTATGTAGATAACCGTAGTGCAATACCATCATAATGATTTATCTTATCCAATGTAAATAACAACATCCCAATAGGAGTTTAACAAAAGTAACAATGAATTCTCAAATCTCTCCCTATATAAATGAAGAACCTCATACAACGGAATGAGTATGCTTTGCACTCCTATACGTCTGGATAGTGTCATGCGTCCATCTCGCCTCCTCGCCTACTCCGTCCGCATGCTCCTAGAAGACATCCTCCCTGTAATGTAGGCATCATGAGTCTACGAACCCAGCAAGTATAATCCTAGTTGAGTAATATGATATCCATGAAGTAGCAAGAATAGTAACTAGCATGCATAAACTTATCTCAAATACAGCGAACCGAAGAAAGGTACGATATATAAAAGTTCCTACATAGCTAATAAGGGTGAATATGTCACATATCCGGTAACCACAATTAGAGCCAGTCAACAGTCCCATGAACCTAGAGGTACCTCCTAGAGAACATGCATCCAGTCATATAGCCGAAGCTAACCATATCAGTCAAGTTTGGATGGGCCCTCCCCGGAGCTCATCCCGGGTCACCCATCCCGTACTGCTACCACATATGTTCATATTCAACCATCTAGCTACATAAAAACTTAACCCACCTATAACATAACATAACTTAGTCATTAATTCCATTCTCCTGTAGCCAATAACCATGCCATTTCACAATACCCTTTTCAATCAAACTTTACCTAACTTAAGAAAAATTATAAGCAGTATAGATTTCTCATGCAATGAAATAACTGATAAATAGTAATTAAAGCTTACAAAACAAGACCATGAGCTTTAAAGAGGACAAATCCGTACCTATGGCAGTTATCAGTCCAATAAATCCATCTCACAAAAATCCCAAACAGCATTGATTAAAGGTTCCAACAAAACAAGCTAACCAATTTCCTATCAAAGTCGGTCATGAATTTCTAACAACAACATAAAAAGATGAAACCATTAACAATCCAATCGATCCAACCCCACCAGAGCAACCAAAGCCCAGAAATTCTTAGAAACCTCAGTAAAGAAAACCGAGAACCAAAAGAAAAGAGAACACCATTCTAGTCAGCCGAAATCGCCGGAAACAGATCAGAATTCCGAACCTAACAAGGAAGAAGAATACAACCCCGAATACACCATAATCCTCACAAAAACCTCAAATCATACCCATAAATGACATCACACAGTAGGGAATTGGTATCGAAAGGAACTGCGCAAAGATTCCAAAACCCAAAATCTCCACAAGAATCCTCATCCTCAACCAAAATTTCATATCGAGCCTAACACACAACAAGCATTTCTGTTCAGCAATTTAGCAAACAGGTAACGTGCATCACACCAAACTTTGTTCATTTACAGAAAACTCGAATCCAACATTAAACCCGCTTATCTAATACCAGTCAAATCCACCAAGAGAGTATAATGAAGAATTCGATTCCATCCAAAAGCCAAAGCACAACCACAAATCCCCAATCCAAGACACAACTTAACAGAGCGAAGGCCAAATAGCAACATCTCTAAAGAAAACCAATCAAAAACATCTCCAACAAGACTACAAGAAAACCAATCGAACACATCTCCAACGAGAAGAACATTCGGATACATCTACAAGAAAACCAATCAAAAACATCTACCATCAGAGCAATCGCCAATCGGAACCTCCACAAGGAAAGAAACGAAAACAAACACCATCCTCTACAAGAAGAACAACTGTTGGAACCTATATCATGCGTCTCAACTTCTCTAGGTTTTTCCCATCCTTCTGTACCTTGCAGATATCAAGCTATCACAGTGGAATACACTTGCAACCGAATCTATCCAACCTTAGAGAACCCACGAGAAGAAGCAAATGCTTTATAAATCAAAGAGGAAAGTACCATCATCTTGTCCCAAATCCTTCGACTGTACATGGAGGAAATCCAACACCAACGCAACAAATCAAGGCTATCAAAACATGAACCCTAACTCAAATCAGCATGAAGAACCCGACAGAGCTAAGCCATCTTGTGGAAAACCCAAATTCACACTCGAAACCCGAAGGAAACCACAGGCGAAGCAAAAATCATCACAGAACATGGATTCACAGACCATTCGATCAAATAAACCTCATCCGTAAGAATTTCACCTCCTATGTTACTCTCCCTTACCTCATGGATTTCAAGAAATCACAAGGATGTGAACTTGCCTTCCTCTTCCTCGTACCACCGCTCGAAGCTCTCGCCGAGGCTTTTGCACTGTCGGAGAGACCGTTGCAAGCCCCGAGTCCGGTCGCACTGTTTCCAGAAGCCCGTCCACGTGTAGTGCCGCTCGGTCGAAGCTTAGGGCACGGTGGAAAGCACCGTGCGGAGATGACCAGCGAGAGGTGTCGGCGACTTCGGGAAAATCGTGAGGGATCGGGGGCGAGAGGTGAATACCTAGGTTTATAATTCCTATCCCTAAGTTAATTAAGCTCATCAACTCCCAACCTAACAAGTATAATATACTTCCCTCAATTTTAATAGTTATATCCCTTGGAATATGTCGTACAAATTCAATTAAAAATTTAGAAAAATTCCTAAAATTCATAGAATATTTCATAAATTAATCCTTTAATTTGTGCTTGTGTGACCTTAAATAGTTTCATAAATAAATTCCTTAATTTCGCCCGCGGGTCCTTACAAGGTTTGTAAGGAAACATCCCAAGTATATATTTTTTTTCCCAATCTCTCTCGTCAACTACTATTTGAATGATCGTAATGCAGTACCAACAAAGAAATTATCATAACCCAGGGACATGACCGTATCAACATATGTTTATCGATATGAACAAAACTCCTCAAACATTCCCCACCCGAATGACAAAGAAATGAAAATAACTCTTGCAGTGAATCCAGTATGCTCCGCACTCCTGGACAACGGACAGTACCATGCGTCCATCCCGCCTCCTCGTCTACTCCGTCCGTGGACCTTCCGGCATATCCTGGAAGTCATCCTCACCTGTGATATAAATGTGGTGAGTCTACGACCCAGCAAGTACAGACCAATGTGAACATGAGGATATCCATAAGGTAGTAAAAATAGCAACTAGAAACCTTTTAAAGAAAACCATAACACAACTCAAGTACGATATGTCACATACAATAGAGAGATATAACATGCAACAGTGATCCTACGTAGCTACTAGGGTGAATATGTCACATATCCGGTAACCACAATTAGAGCCAGTCAACAGTCCCATGAACCTAGAGGTACCTCGTAGAGAACATGCATCCAGTCATATAGCTGAAGCTAACCATATCAGTCAAGTTTGGATGGGCCCTCCCCGGAGCTCATCCCGGGTCACCCATCCCGTACTGCTACCACATATGCTCATACTCATCCTATTCGCTACATAAGAAAGGAAAACATAATCTATCTTCATTATTCTGTATCAGTTGAACATACTCTTTCTTTTCCATTCATTCTATAACCATTTTCATATTGAAGAAAACAATGAAATCATGCATCCTCATAAATGAACAATCAGCCATGACAATTCATCTTCTAATCAATTATCTGTACTAGAAGAATCTAATGAAAATTTGCATCGTGGTGAAGAGATATAATAATTACCATCCTACAGCACTATACTAAGTTCCAATCCACATGAAAATTTACCTCCATAAATCAAAAACTACACAAGTTAACTCACGGTATAATAACAGAATAAAAACAACAAATAGATACAACCTATACTTCAGAAATCTACAACTAACAAGTGGAATAGAATATCAAACCTACAGTCCGGTTCTTTCACTATCCACATTCATATATAACATGGGGTATCTAAAGCATATAAAATCTGTTTGTGCATGATAACATTGTAGGAAATATTTCTAGTTGTTTCATAATTCTACGTCTCCTAAGCAGATAGATGAAATAACTACAGTAAATTAACAGAGCAACATCATGCAAGTATCAAATAACTCAATTGCAAAGGCTCGACAACTCAAACAACAAATACTAATCAATCAAAACAAAACCCAGCATTGGTACATAGAACCACACGCCACAGAACAGCTAACTAACATGCTACCAAATTCCAAACGGCTCTAACATTAATCAAGAAATCTGAAATCACTCAGAAGAAACCAAGACTATAAAGGAGAACAGAACTACAACTGCTTAGTACAGAGCCATAATATAGTAAATCCTAATAACGTTCCCAGATGCGCAAAGAACAAGTTCATCATCATCCCATTTAACTAAGGCTACCAGAAGCAGGATCCCAGAATCAATTTAACAAGAAGAACCAAACGAAATCCATTTCGGTCACAAATCTTAGCAAAACTTTGTGGAAACCCAATTCATACTCGGACCTCTTAGCAACCACAGAGAAATCACACCATGCTTCATACTCAAATCATACCAGACTCAAAACGCCACCAGTTCTCCCCTCAACAACCCATACAGGCATTTAATCCAGCAAGATTGTGGCGGACGAAATCAATCCACGTTTCCAAAACATTTCAATGAACCTTCGATTCGTATCAGTAAAATCTTAGAGTAAAATTGAGTACAAACTCATTCACAGGCAAGCTAGATCCACGAAATCCACAAAGAAATAACCCATCGGAAACTCAGACTCCATCCAAAAACATAGGACGCAGTGACAAAGCCCAGAAATCATACGATTCAAACCAAGAAAACCCCATCGAAATCATGACCGAAACAAGACTCTGCAGAATTGAAACCTTTCGTAAATCATTTCACCAATCCTTACCTAAGAAAACGATTCTCCCCTCCAAGTTCCTACCCCCTTACCTCACAGATCTCGCTCATTCATAGAGGGTACGAACTTGCCTTTCCCTTCCGCGTGTTATCTCCGAAGCCCTCGTTCCATGTCAGCGCCGACGGGAAGAAGGTTGCCAGATTCCACTTCCGATCGCGTCGTCCTTATAGGAGAATCGCCCGCTGAGGTGTGTCCTGGTCGGATCTCAAAGCACCGCTGAAGGTTTCGTCGGGACTAAGAGGCGAGGAGGAGAAAGGGACGGTGATTTCGGTCGGGCAATGAGTGAGGAATCGGTGAGGCTAAGTTATATACGTAGATAAATTTTTAATCTTAGGTTAAGAGTGGTAACTTAGGGTAATTAGGGTAACCAATTCCTAACTTAATTAGGGTTTCGTTTGTTTCCCTTCATTTTAAGGGTTCTATCCCCTTAAATGATGTCATACAAGTTTATTTAAAATTCTAAAAAATTTCTAAAATTCATAGAATATTTTATAAGTTAATTCTTTAATTAGTACTTGTGTGACCTTAGACATTTTCATAAATAAATTCCTTAATTTCGCTCATGGGTCCTTACAATTCTCCCCCCTTATAAAAAATTTCGTCCTCGAAATTTTGACTTACCAAATAATTCAGGATAGCGGTTGCCCATGTCCAGTTCAATTTCCCACGTAGCCTACTCCTTCAACGGATTCCCATAAAACCTTCACCATTTTGATGTCCCGAATAAGGTTGGTAGTTCCACCATGAAATCCATGGCAACATCTTCCAACTTCCAAACTCATCAGTTGAAATTCCGATATCACTATTGTTGGGTGATCTTCTGCGACAGTGTCGCGAACTTGCGGCTCAACGCATCCTCCACCACGTTAGCCTTACTTGGAGGATAATTAATATTGCTATCATAATCCTTCACCAACTCCAACATCCGTCTCTACCTCGTGTTCAGTTCCTTCTCCAAACATAACCATGGTATTTCAGTTTCTTCTTTTTGACCATTTCATTCAATCACATCTATCCTTATATACATGGATGTATAGAAGCAAGAATTTCCATCGTAACATTTATAACTATTATGTATAACATAGCTCAAACATTGTAATTTGTACAGGAGATCACAGAAGCACAATTCATTTCATTTTTAATTAAACCCTTGAGCATCATTAACTAAAATGTTATCATAAACATGGTATCATCTCTTTCCTATAGCTAGGCATATACCGAGTTAACCTCTCACCCATTAGGTGCTTTAGACATGATGTTTTGGTTATCAGATGTACATAGACCCACTAAGCTTTACTAAAGGCATGGTATCCACACAACAACAAATGAACATAACTTGTTCGGACACGTTTTAAATCAACAAGTAAACATGGTTAGTATCAATTTAAATCAATTGGCGATGCAGGTAAGGTTGAATCAAATACGCAAACCATATGAATGTAAAACTAGCTAGTCATGGGGCATATAGAGCTCAAGGTGAAACGGGTAAAGGAGCATTCAACAAATTTAGACAGATCCCCTAACATAATTCGGTTTATTCAAAGCCATTGGTACAAATAATTATATGGAATCATATTTTATTTCTAGCCCAACATCCATGTATCACATATGAAAAAGTTACACTAGATGCAGTCATTAATTAATTATGTGATATCACACTTTATTTCTAATCCAGCATTCAAACATCAAATGGAAATGCTACACCAACCTTTAACTAACAATTGCTCAGATGAGTTGGTCTTGTTGCATGGTTACATAACACACTCAACTAGCATAAATCCATACTTGAAGCATGAGTTGTACAGATACCCTCTTAGTCATCAAACGAACATATGAAGCAATAACCCAGAGCAATTAACCTCATCGATTAGTCCAACAAATGAATCCATACACGAAAAAAAAAAAATAATCCGAATATATAGCTAGTGACTATTTCTATCTAGTTAAACAGCAGTACCTTCAAATGGTTTGTAGAAACAAGGAAAGGACATTGATTAATATGCACATATTTTAGGAAACAGAAGCCAATTGTTATCTCAAATTTGTATAGGCACAAATATTTGCAATTCTACTCGTATGAGCATCTCTTCAACATTTGAGCATGAGAATGAGTGACTTACAATACATTAACAGATAAATTGTCAATTATTTGTTTACTTGTCAACTTGGATAATGTCTATGCAAGGCCAAAATTTAATAGACAAGTGGTAACAAATAGCACTAGGGTGAATAGCAATCAGATTTTGAAGCTAGTGAAAGAATGCATCTTACACCCATTGTTGCAGTAGACTAGCAGGTTAAAATCTTAGGATACACATTACTTTCAAACAAGCACTCAATGAGCAGTCATGTCCCAACAAAGCTTCCACATCTGACTTAACTAATTAAAAATCAGCAATATTGGCATGATTTCTGAAATTAAGTTGCAGATTCAAAGAAAAATATTTGAGAATAAAAAGAGGAAAAATATTTACAGTAGACATAGATTGATATACAAGTCTTTCATTGTATCAAGCTGCTTATAAACAGGTTCAAGCTTAGTTTTCTTAGAGTTAATTTGCATTCAACTTAGAACAAAGACACTTATCTTTACGAAAACAATGACATAATCCTATAGTCAACCTACCTGACAAGATTGTTGATTTGAAAATGAAAAGAAAACATAACATGGCATGATAAAATGAATCAAAGTATGTGCAATAAACATCAATCTAGATAAAATGTTTAGAAGGATCATACTTTAGGGAAATTAACCCAAGTGATGTTTTCAATAAAATATGAGCATAATCACTTTGAACCCTTGATGCATGTGATGAAATTAATCCTAAAACGATGAAAACTGAACCACCTAATGCATATGATGAAACAAATAATGATTTGAACATGCAACTGATAAAACCAAGAAAAGGAATTGCTTTAGAAACAACAAATCTATGAGGACATCTAATTATATGAATCCAAGAAAAGGGAAAATAAGCCATGAGGGGCAACCAAAGCACCCGCTGACCTAAATTTCTTGCATAAGAATTTTGGCCCATTGGTTAAACATCACAAACTTAATGTACCAATTCACTCATCTAAGTGGATTATAACGCTTTTAACATACTATGTACACAACAATATGAGGTGTTGTTCACTTTGGTGAACATCTGTTATTGGAACTACATTCTTAAAGCAAGTTACATGGATAAGTTAGTTGTATTTCACCTTGCTCTACAGACTACCTCATTGCAATCCAACACCTCACAATTTCTAAAATTAAGTGGCTTCATTTATACTTATAAATCTTTTTATTAGCTCACGATTTACCTATGAAATTAAACTACTTATCACAATATCCCAATCCCTAATCAATGGCATCAATGACCTAATGGTGACTCAACCATCACGTAGGCCACCCTTTTAGACAAATAGACATTCTAAATTTAGGTTCCCTTGATACCAATTGTCAACATAAGGAAGCTAACCCATTAATTGACACGGCCAACTATCAACCGAATATGTAAAGCCTAAATTAATAGTTGTTTAGTTGTATAACCCTATAAACTCCCTTCATCGGCATACATCTCTCTATGAAAGACTGTGTGTGTCGAAGATTGAGTTGGCATATCTCCTTCCAATACCAGATTTTAAACACAGAAACATATCACAATCAACAAGATAAATTAGTAGAGCTAGCTAATATTATTTTAAGGAAACATCCCAGGTTTGTTTTTTTGTTTTTTTTTAATCTCTCCCATCAACTATTATTTGAATGATCGTAATGCAGTACTAACAGAGAAATTGTCATAACCCATGGACATGACCGTATCAACATGCGTTTATCGTTATGAACATAAACTCCTCAAACATCCCCACCCGAAGGACAAAGAACTGAAAATAACTCTCGCAGGTCATCCAGTACGCTCCGCACTCCCGGACAACGGACAGTACCATGCGTCCATCCCGCCTCCTCGTCTACTATGTCCGTGGGCCTTTCGGCATATCCTGGAAGTCATCCTCACCTGTAATATAAATGTGGTGAGTCTACGACCCAACAAGTACAGTCCAATATGAGTATGATGATATCCGTAAGGTAGTAGAAATAGCAACTAGAAACCTTTTAAAGAAAACATAGCACAACCAAGTACGACATAAGAAAGATATAACATGCAACAGTGATCCTACGTAGCTATTAAGGTGAATATGTCACATATCCGGTAACCACATTTAGAGCCAGTCAACAATCCCATGAATCTAGAGGTACCTCGTAGAGAACATGCATCCAGTCATATAGCCGAAGCTAACCATATCAGTCAAGTTTGGATGGGCCCTCCCCGGAGCTCATCCCGGGTCACCCATCCTATACTGCTACCACATATGCTCATATTCATCCTATTAGCTACATAAGAAAAACATGATCTATCCCTAATATACTTTTATCAATAGTCCATTTCTAGTCATCCAGTAAACATTCTGTGCAGTCATACATGTTCAATAAAGGAACTTAGTCCTTTTTGTTCTACAGTTTGGCTCAGTTCAAAGAGTTAAAGAACATCTACATTAAAACTTGATCCAAATCTGTAATAACATTCATAAAACATCTTAAAGAATCAATTATCACAACCTAAATCCAATTTTCTATAAGATGATCGTCAACAAAAAACCTTATCAGAGGGCAATGCACGGAACATAATAAAGCAAAGAATCAATTTACTTACTCCCTCTACTCACTCCACTGAATCAAAACCTTAACAAGCACACATCAAAGCTTAATAACAAAACCAATAACGAGAACAGCAGAACTGCATAAAAATTTCAAACTAAAAATCCACAAAACTTAAACCCTGTAACACCCCTAGAAAGCCTAGATAAGAAAGTAAGGATAATGAGAGTTTGAAGGTAGTGAAAAGAAGGTGTAAATATTCTAAGTTGAATATTAAGATGGGAAGGATTTAGATGATTAAAACTTTATGAAAGAAAATAAAGTTGAGAATATAAATCATCTATATTTATAATACATGGAATTAATGTAAACAAAAGGAAGGAATATGAGATAATATATATGTGTATGAAATATTTATGCATAATGCATAATATGGTGATATATGAATTATTATGTACAAAAGAATATCAATAATATGTTAGAAGAGAAATAGGATTGAACCTTGGACCTCTTGTAAGGAACATGTATAGGATATCAAAGGGGATAGGAGAATTATTGATAAGGAGAGAAAGGACTAAGTAGTTAAGAATAAGAAAGGATTCTTTTTACTTAAAAGGAAAAGGAAGTAAAAAGAAGTAAAAATATACATAACCAAGTTTTGATCCTTGGTTCTCTTGTGGATGCATGCATATGTTAACCAAGTGTGATAGGAGAGGATATTGTAAGAGGAGAGATAGGAATTTTAATTAAAGGAAAGAAAAGAGATAAATTAAAGGAAAGAAAAGAGAGAACTCAAGAAGCATTTCTCTAGAATATTCTTATCATTAAAGAGGAGAAATAAATAAGGAGGATAAATCAAGTCAAGTTTTCCTCCCCTCATTTTAGTATAAATAGGCATGGAGGGGTGGCTACATCCTCAACTCACTCTCCTCCTCTTCTCCTAGAGGTGCCGAGACACTCCTCTTTCTTCTTTCTTTTGTCCGAGCAACACAAGAGGAAGAAGCCTCCTCTTCTTCCTCCTCCTCTCCACCAAAAGACCTAGCCACTTCTTCCTCCATTGGTGCCGAGCAAAGCAAGCAAGGAAGAAAGGTCCACAAGCAAGTTCTCAACTCTAGGAAACTTAAGCAAAGAAGGTAAGCTTCCCCTCACCTGTGGTACAAGGCTTTTATGTGATTTTCGGATTTATAAGGATTAGAAAACCTAGGAAAGAATTTAAGAAAATTCGGCTAAAGAAAAGGTTTTCAAATCTAAGATGATTTAAACACGACCTCATTTCATGATAAGATTTTCTATGCTATGTAGAAGGATTCTTTTCCATGATTTTATACTGATATGATGTATGATCAGAGGAGTATCTAACCCTAGGATTTAACCAAAAATATTTTAAAGAGGCTAGGAAAATTATTGTCTAACCAAACTAGTGCAAGGTTCCTTCTATGAAATGCTAAGGACCTTTCTATGGTTTTCTTGCTTGGAAATTAATTGGAACCAAAAGAAAACTCACTTGTATGCTCCGGACCAGAAAGGTTAAGGGTTAGAAAGACCTTCAAAAATTTAAATAAACATGCTCCTATGATAGGATATAAAGTTTCTTAAAGGGTGTTCACATTGCTAGAAACTCATGAACTCTTTTTAGGGTTTTCGGCCATGATAAAAGGGATAGCTTAGATTAGCCTAAACAAAAATATTAATATGCTCAAGACCTCTGTGATATTATGATATGAAAGTTGATTAATGCTCTCATGTTTAATTGGAATGTAGAAAATTAGTTACATGATATAAGACATGTAAGATCACAAGAGTCCTAGCTTGTTTATGATCCAATTTTGTGTATGATGTTCTTAGTAACTTTTGCCATGATATTTACTTAGGCTTTCCATGCTTTAGGCCACTTAAGAAACCTAGCTTAAGGACTGGTAGGTTTCGGCCATGAAGGAAAATAAAAGAAAAAGGGAAAGAAACCTAGGAAATGTTATACATAATGAGAAGAAATGAAATTATGTTATGTAATATGCCATGATATGTTATAGCATAGGAAATGCTATACATAATGAGAAAAAATGAAATTATGTTACGTTATATGCCATGATATGTTATAGCATAGGAAATGCTATACATAATGAAAAGAAATGAAATTATGTTACGTAATATGCCATGATATGTTATAGCATAGGAAATGCTATACATAATGAAAAGAAATGAAATTATGTTACGTAATATGCCATGATATGTTATAGCATAGGAAATGCTATACATAATGAGAAGAAATGAAATTATGTTACGTAATGATATGTTATAGCATAGGAAATGCTATACATAATGAAAAGAAATGAAAAAGGAAATGCATGAAAGATTGTTAGGGACATGATATGATAGTTATGCATGATAAGTTATTTTTTTTGTATGGTTTGTACCAAGGGTGGGCTCCGTAAACGCCCCGGGCCTCGTCAGTAATGGGCCTCTGAATGCCCTAGGTCGATGGAGTAAGACTCGGGCCTAGTATGTATGCATGGTAGGGTTCAAGACTTGCTACCTTGGACCTACCTATGAAGCGCGCGCATTATGTATGTGGTACAAACCGGGATCCCCTCTAATGATGATATTAATTTCAAGTACTTATAAGTATAAGTTTTCAAATTCATGATGCATTGCCTACATATGTGCTTGAATTATGTGATGATTAGATATAATGTCATGTGATATTATGATATGAATATGAATATAATACCCTTGTATGTCGTATGCTTATGATACCTCGCATGATATTGATATACAATGATATGAATTCGGTTTTAGTGAGTAGGAAAGGAACTTACTGAGCCATGAGTGCTCATAGCTTACTTTCCTTGTACCGCAGATATGGGGGACGGATATTCGGAACGACGGAGCAGCAGGAGGAGCAGATAGTGATGTGTGTGGTGGTGGCTCGGCAAGAACGATTCGGACAAATTAATATTTTTAGTTATATGATCAATATATGCACATTCGAACTAATCAGAATATGTGATATCATGCTTATTTAAATAAAAGGAATGATTTAAAATTTTCCACTGTTATAGTATAACTAAAGTATGTACGTAAGTAGTATAAGATTGTAGCACCGCCCTTGGGTATCAGAGCGAAGTTTTGCCAGCTCACTACACACACATCAAGCTCCTTCCTGTCGCTCCAAGTAAGTACAGTTGCTTAATTTATTTATATGCAAAAATTAGTATGATACTCTAGGATACATGAATAATAGCCTAGGAAGGATACCTTAAGCTATACCCTAGAGAAGGGTGCATGATGACAAGTATGTGTTAAAAATAGTATGATACTCTAGGATGCATGAATGGTAGCCTAGGAAGGATACCTTAAGTTATACCCTAGAAAATGGTGCAAGATGATAAGTTGGTGATATTCTAGGATGCATGAATGGTAGCCTAGATACAAGAACCTTAGGCTATAATATAAGAGGAATAATGAATCTTTAAAATCTTGTAGAAATGGACTATATCCCGTTTGAATACGATCCCGAGGATGTAGAATATTTTGGCGAATACCTTGAGTTCGCGGATGAACCCGATATGCTGGAATACTTCGACAACTATGTGAGCGACTCGGAATCTCCGGAACACGGCGAGTTCGGAGAGGAAGATCTCGAGGAAATCGAGGAAGGGAATTCGGACGATAATGAAGATGAAGATTCAGAAATTATGGAATATTATGAAGGAGAGAACGAGTTTCCTAAGATGGGCGAGGATGAATTTAACCTTGCTGAATACATGGAAATGGGTTTCAACCCCAACGATATAATAGACTTCGAGTGGGGACCGAACAACCTCGAGGGGGAACTAAACGAAGACCCGATGGAACCGGACGAACATGTTGAAGAAGACGAGAGAATGGATGAAGAGACAATAATCGACCCGGAAGAGGCATCGGAGATTCAACCTCCGATAATGCCTGATCCACCCCAGAATGATCTGGGCAAGTCGATACAGGTTGGGTTGATGATGACTACTGCTATCATGTCCTTTATGGCAGGAGTAGTCACAACCTACCTGGCCTTTTAAGAGAAGAAGTTATGAACAAAAAATGTAATAAAAGCTTTTGATGAATAAAAAGAGTAGAAATGGTATCAATTTAAGCATGAGTCAAGTAAGAATGATAATACCATCGGCTAGATCTTGACGCGTATGAATGGTAAGGTAATCTAAAGATGATATGACAACCTAAGAAAGAATACCTCAACGATAACCCAAACATGGCATGAAACCTAGACATGATATGTTAAGATATTCATGCATAAATGATAACTTAGACTAATCTTATTATCATTTAGGAAAATAAGTATGACTAGAAGACGAAATGCCAGAACGGAGGAGACCGTACCTCCACCTGATTGGGCACATGTAGTTACTGAGCTACAACGACAGCTTATGGAACAGCAATAGATGATTGCTGCCATGATGAATCAACAAGGGAATCCTGCTACCCCAAATCAGAATAATACGCCAACTATACCAGTAGTTGAACCGGAGCCAGTAGCAGCACCGGTACCACTAGTGAATCTGGCATCGGTAGTTCGTCAAGAAGCGTATCTGATCCAGTGGAAAAGACTGAGGCCAGAGAAATTCTCTGGTAATTGTGAAGCATGGGACACACAAGCTTGGTTTAAGACAATGGAGAGCATGATAGAACTATTGGACTGGCCTGAGCATGAAAAGGTCAAATGCGTATCATTCTGTCTCACGGGAGACGCCCGAATGTGGTGGGACAGAGTGAAAGTGAAAAGACCAGTAAACCAAATGAGTTGGGCAGATTTTGAGACGGAATTCTTCGAAGAATTCTTCCACACTCGGGTGACAAGTAGGCACTATGATGAATTCACCGAATTTCGACAAGGTGACCTAACGGTAGAAGAAGCGATGAAAAGATTCAACCGCCTGGCACGACTATGCCCGGAATTAGTTAGGACATAGGGAGAAAGGGTCAGGCTTATGCTAAAGATGCTCAGACCCGAGATAGCACTTAATGTGGCCGGCGGAGTTAACAGGCCGCGGACCACAGAGGAGTTAATTAGCAGTGCCCTGAATACTGAACACTACCTGAAGGCACTAGGCAAGGACAAGAAGCAAGCTCAGATGGAAGAACTGGAAAATATCAAGGCCAACTGGAAAGGGAACCACGGTGGAAAGGGAAAGCGACGGAACGACACTAAGAATGGTCCGTCCAACAAGCAGCTCAAGTTTTCTCAGTGCAATACATGTGGGAAGAAACATCCAGGAACATGTCGTACGAGCACTAATAAGTGTTACAACTGTGGGATAGAGGGTCATAAAGCAAAAGACTGTCGTAAGGGCAAAATTAAATGCTACGACTGTGGACTGGAAGGACATCTATCTAGAGACTGCCCTACCAAAACTAAAGCACCACAGTATGTTCTGAATCAAGGTGGTCCCGCAAGGTTACACCAACTGCAGACTTCTATTGAGGGACCTTCAATGAGTCAAGGGAGATTGGAAGCTCCACCAACGTCTAAGGAATCTGAGCAGAAATTGTCATTCTAAGTTCGGGACTAACTTTCAATAAGTAGGGGAGATTGTAACACCCCTAGAAAGCCTAGATAAGAAAGTAAGGATAATGAGAGTTTGAAGGTAGTGAAAAGAAGGTGTAAATATTCTAAGTTGAATATTAAGATGGGAAGGATTTAGATGATTAAAACTTTATGAAAGAAAATAAAGTTGAGAATATAAATCATCTATATTTATAATACATGGAATTAATGTAAACAAAAGGAAGGAATATGAGATAATATATATGTGTATGAAATATTTATGCATAATGCATAATATGGTGATATATGAATTATTATGTACAAAAGAATATCAATAATATGTTAGAAGAGAAATAGGATTGAACCTTGGACCTCTTGTAAGGAACATGTATAGGATATCAAAGGGATAGGAGAATTATTGATAAGGAGAGAAAGGACTAAGTAGTTAAGAATAAGAAAGGATTCTTTTTACTTAAAAGGAAAAGGAAGTAAAAAGAAGTAAAAATATACATAACCAAGTTTTGATCCTTGGTTCTCTTGTGGATGCATGCATATGTTAACCAAGTGTGATAGGAGAGGATATTGTAAGAGGAGAGATAGGAATTTTAATTAAAGGAAAGAAAAGAGATAAATTAAAGGAAAGAAAAGAGAGAACTCAAGAAGCATTTCTCTAGAATATTCTTATCATTAAAGAGGAGAAATAAATAAGGAGGATGAATCAAGTCAAGTTTTCCTCCCCTCATTTTAGTATAAATAGGCATGGAGGGGTGGCTTCATCCTCAACTCACTCTCCTCCTCTTCTCCTAGAGGTGCCGAGACACTCCCTCTTTTCTTTCTTTCTTTCTTTTTGTTGCCGAGCAACACAAGAGGAAGAAGCCTCCTCTTCTTCCTCCTCCTCTCCACCAAAAGACCTAGCCACTTCTTCCTCCATTGGTGCTGAGCAAAGCAAGCAAGGAAGAAAGGTCCACAAGCAAGTTCTCAACTCTAGGAAACTTAAGCAAAGAAGGTAAGCTTCCCCTCACCTGTGGTACAAGGCTTTTATGTGATTTTCGGATTTATAAGGATTAGAAAACCTAGGAAAGAATTTAAGAAAATTCGGCTAAAGAAAAGGTTTTCAAATCTAAGATGATTTAAACAAGACCTCATTTCATGATAAGATTTTCTATGCTATGTAGAAGGATTCTTTTCCATGATTTTATACTGATATGATGTATGATCAGAGGAGTATCTAACCCTAGGATTTAACCAAAAATATTTTAAAGAGGCTAGGAAGATTATTGTCTAACCAAACTAGTGCAAGGTTCCTTCTATGAAATGCTAAGGACCTTTCTATGGTTTTCTTGCTTGGAAATTAATTGGAACCAAAAGAAAACTCACTTGTATGCTTCGGACCAGAAAGGTTAAGGGTTAGAAAGACCTTCAAAAAAATTTAAATAAACATGCTCCTATGATAGGATATAAAGTTTCTTAAAGGGTGTTCACATTGCTAGAAACTCATGAACTCTTTTTAGGGTTTTCGGCCATGATAAAAGGGATAGCTTAGATTAGCCTAAACAAAAATATTAATATGCTCAAGACCTCTGTGATATTATGATATGAAAGTTGATTAATGCTCTCATGTTTAATTGGAATGTAGAAAATTAGTTACATGATATAAGACATGTAAGATCACAAGAGTCCTAGCTTGTTTATGATCCAATTTTGTGTATGATGTTCTTAGTAACTTTTGCCATGATATTTACTTAGGCTTTCCATGCTTTAGGCCACTTAAGAAACCTAGCTTAAGGACTGGTAGGTTTCGGCCATGAAGGAAAATAAAAGAAAAAGGAAAGAAACCTAGGAAATGCTATACATAATGAGAAGAAATGAAATTATGTTATGTAATATGCCATGATATGTTATAGCATAGGAAATGCTATACATAATGAGAAGAAATGAAATTATGTTACGTAATATGCCATGATATGTTATAGCATAGGAAATGCTATACATAATGAAAAGAAATGAAATTATGTTACGTAATATGCCATGATATGTTATAGCATAGGAAATGCTATACATAATGAGAAGAAATGAAATTATGTTACGTAATATGCCATGATATGTTATAGCATAGGAAATGCTATACATAATGAAAAGAAATGAAATTATGTTACGTAATATGCCATGATATGTTATAGCATAGGAAATGCTATACATAATGAGAAGAAATGAAATTATGTTACGTAATGATATGTTATAGCATAGGAAATGCTATACATAATGAAAAGAAATGAAAAAAGAAATGCATGAAAGATTGTTAGGGACATGATATGATAGTTATGCATGATAAGTTATTTTTTTTGTATGGTTTGTACCAAGGGTGGGCTCCGTAAACGCCCCGGGGTCGATGGAGTAAGACTCGGGCCTCGTCAGTAATGGGCCTCTGAATGCCCTAGGTCGATGGAGTAAGACTCGGGCCTAGTATGTATGCATGGTAGGGTTCAAGACTTGCTACCTTGGACCTACCTATGAAGTGCGCGCATTATGTATGTGGTACAAACCGGGATCCCCTCTAATGATGATATTAATTTCAAGTACTTATAAGTATAAGTTTTCAAATTCATGATGCATTGCCTACATATGTGCTTGAATTATCTGATGATTAGATATAATGTCATGTGATATTATGATATGAATATGAATATGATACCCTTGTATGTCGTATGCTTATGATACCTCGCATGATATTGATATGCAATGATATGAATTCGGTTTTAGTGAGTAGGAAAGGAACTTACTGAGCCATGAGTGCTCATAGCTTACTTTCCTTGTACCGCAGATATGGGGGACGGATATTCGGAACGACGGAGCAGCAGGAGGAGCAGATAGTGATGTGTGTGGTGGTGGCTCGGCAAGAACGATTCGGACAAATTAATATTTTTAGTTATATGATCAATATATGCACATTCGAATTAATCAGAATATGTGATATTATGCTTATTTAAATAAAAGGAATGATTTAAAATTTTCCGCTGTTATAGTATAACTAAAGCATGTACGTAAGTAGTATAAGATTGTAGCGCCGCCCTTGGGTAAGAAGGGTGGGCGTTTTTACAAACCCCTTCACATCAAGAAAGCAGACTTCAAAACGGATTCCAAAAGAGAGTAAGTCTTCCCTTTTCAAACTCTATACCATATGCACAGATTGGTATCAGAAATACTGCAACCCAATAAAACAAATTCATCTAAAACTTAAAAGCATCATTAGGAAATAAAAAAAACAAATGTTGAAACCAATCCAATACTTTTCACAGAATACCAACCCAATAGGCATGTGACACATCCCCAAAGAGAAGCCAAATCTGCCTTAAGAAAACACACTACGACGTTGAATCGAAACCCCCCACTCACCAAATCAACTAAAATTCAAGGAAACATTCTGTCGAGCAACACCGGGGCACCAAAACCTTTCAAAACATTCCTGCAACTCCTCTCCATGACCCTTGAAATAGAATCCGCCGATTCATCAAGTCTTCACGCAACTTCGAATCAAAACTCGTAAATCATAACATACAGTGAAAACAAAATTCCTACCGAAGCCACCAAATCTACTCTAAGATCTCAACCGAATCAAAAACTTTATATAAAGCATAATTCACATTAGGCATCTCTGTCTCACCTTTAAACAAGCAGGTTTTACGCAGAAGGCCGAACACCATTCACGACAGAAAACTCGAATCTGATCTCAATCAAAATACTTCAATCGAAACCTCGAGCTGAAACATACTCTACATAGCAGAAGTCAATCGGAAAAAAAAAACATTCAAAACACCTCATCACCTCTAGAAAATCCCCAATCAAGCATCTCCATTCACCTTCCATACATCCATAAAACCACAGAAAACCCTAAATCACACTCATTCAAACAAAACAACATCGAACAAACAATCAGGCTCCCTAGCTATATCCTCTACCCCACGGATCTCATTTCAACATATAGGTTTGTACTTGCCTTTCCTTGTGCTTCCGCCAAAAGCCCTCGCCAAGCGTTACCTCGTCGCCGATGAGATTTGCCCGATCATGGTGTCCCCAGGGTCGGAGACGTGGTGCTTTGCTTGGCCGGAGCTTAGAGCTTGGTGGGATGCTCCGTCGCAGCCGACGAGTTCGGACGAGAAGAAGAAATCGCCGATCGAAGGAGTCAGCGTTTTGGGCTACCGTGCACAGTAGCAATACTTTTTCCCTTTTATACCTAAATTATCTAGCCTAACCTAGGATAATCATGTTTAATTAGTTCCTAGCCTAATTGTGTACCTTTTGTTTCCATCAACCTTAATCTAATTGAGTTTGTACTCGCCCATGTGTTGATAGGCGGGACCAAGATTGTCCCTCCGTACCCTACCAAGATAATATGTATTGCTCTGCTTTGGCAGATTCAACAATACATGTGATCGAGGTAGTGATAGGTATCACGGCACGGTTAGGCATTTAGAGTTGGTTCGATCGAGATCTAATCTAATCGAAAAGGATGCATCTTGTGCACGACTTAGATCTAATCTAATCGCAAGGGTGCATCATGTGCACGACTTAGATCTGATCTAATCGTAAGGCACCAATTAATTAATTACTTATTAAACATGCATCATATACATAAGCAATTAACTAATTAATCTATTTGTGATTTAGTCATGGCCCCACTATGATCTTCTCAAGCCAATGAGAAGATCGAATGGTCAACCTAGGGTCAACAGCTTCTCCAAGCTCCTCCCTTTGACCACCTTGTTTTGCTCGTGCCCGCCTCGGAACTCCGTCTCGTGTGGACCCTCCACCGCTCCAATTTGTACATTACAATTTGAAACTCGAGTTACATTCGAGTCTAAATCTAATTTACAACCAGAATATATGAGAAAGGCACGACGCGCAGGTCACGAAAAATAAAAACATACAACACGCGCAAACACAGGCCGTATTATGAATTACAACACAATCCAATCATATTGGGTTTTTGGGCCATGACTATCACAAAATTAATATATAATTCAAAATTATATATTTTTCATAATTTTCTATAATTTTAAAATTAATTTTTTACAATTTTACAAGTAAAATTTCCCGGCGGTCCCGTTTAGCGGTTTCGGGCGCAATCGCGGAACGGATCCCCTTGCGGGGCCAGGGGCAGCGCCCCTACCCGTGATCTAACCATCGCGAGGGTTCCTTTTTGATCCAACAGCGCCCAAACTCACTGTCCCAAAACGATTTGGGTCGAGACATTGCCGTTTAGGAAAAATCTTCCCGGCAGGTTAGTTTTTAGCGATTTCGGGTGCAATCACGGAGCAAATCCCCTTGCGGGGTTAGGGGAAGTACCCCTACCCACGATCTAACCATCATGAGTTGCTCCTTTGCGATCTAATGGCACCCAAGCCCGCTGTCCCAAAAGGATTTGGGGCAAAACGAAGCCGTTTAAGGAAAAACTTCCTGGTAGCCGAAGCCTACAAGTGCCGAGATACTTGTGCTTCGCTTCTACGGAAAAATTACCCATAAAAACATAAAAAACTAAATTTTACAGAAAATAACAGAAGGTTTAGTTTTCATAAAACCAAAAATTAAATTAGTACAAGCCTTGCACGTGGCTCTGATACCACTGTTGGGTTTTTCGGGCCGCGAAAATCGCTTTTCGCGTTGCGGAAACCCTGAATCACCCAAAGCTGTAGATCCGTGCAAGGAAAAACCGAATGAAATACAAGTACGAGTTTCAAAAACTTTAGATCTACTCCTAGATCTATGTGTTGAGAGCCTTTACCTTTGAAGCGTGCCCTCGCAAAATTCCCGCTCGTCCAAGGTACGTGTCGGATCTCCAAAGTATCAAGGTAGATACTTCTCTAGTGACATCCACACGAACAAGGAGTGCTCTCTAGCACTCAAGGATGGAGAAGAGAGCCCCAAGTGTGCTAGCACTTTCTAGAGCTCTCGGATAGAATTTGAAAAGGGAGAAAAGAGAGAAAAACAAGAAGACTCTCACATACTCAACTAGTAGTATCCTCTTCTTGTGTCCTTCACACTCTCT
Organism: Zingiber officinale; assembly: GCF_018446385.1. Taxonomy (NCBI): domain Eukaryota; kingdom Viridiplantae; phylum Streptophyta; class Magnoliopsida; order Zingiberales; family Zingiberaceae; genus Zingiber; species Zingiber officinale. The sequence continues at coordinate 93,643,987 of NC_056000.1, forward strand.
TATCTTTTCTTGGATGAAACCCAACACCTTCTCCTCACCATGGAAGTCACGGCAACAGCAAGAGGGAGAGGAGGAAGAAGCATAAAGTGAATGCACCATAATGCCACACAACCAAAAACCCCATCACTAATGTGTGGCCGGGCACATCTTGTAACCTCCCCATTAATGTGGCCGACCACATTAAAACCAAGGGGAGGGTGTAACCCCCATGAGGTGGCATGCCTCATGAGGTGGAGGTGATGTGGCAAGGATGAGTCATCCTTATGATGTGGCAATACATCAAGTCAAACTTGATGTTTCAACTTCTACTTGGTCAAGTCAAACTTGACTAATTGTCTTCCTTGTTGAGTTAAATCCAACCTTTGATTCAAGTCAATTTTAATTTAATGAATCTCAATTCATTAATATAAATTGACTCAATGAATCAAATCTAAATTAGACTCATTCAACAATTGAATCTAATTGAGTCTAACTCAATAAGTCTAATTTGAATCCAATCTTTGGTGCATCATATGAACCTAATCCAATTGGTTTGTCATATGAACATAATCTCCATCCATTTGTTCTTTGTGTGTGACCCAATAGGTTCTTGTAACGTTGGCAATGTTTCTAAACTCCTTTAGAAACATAAGCAATGAGTGGCATCTAGCAATACATCATTGCTACCCAAGTTACAAGAATGTTGAGATCCAACATCACCTTGTGACTACTAATTGTGACTCCTCACAATATGTGACATTGTCCTTCTATCCTAGACATCTAGATTGATCAATATGAGGCATAGACCGTGTCATCCTCTAATCAATCTAAATCTTGAACTCCAAGTAAACTCACTCGATCAAATGAGCTCAACATCTAATGTTGACTCATTTGGGCATGGCCATGCACTTAGTGGTCTCACTCTATCAAGAATACCGATGTCGCTCCCGTCATATGGGAGGGATAGATCCCATCTACATCACTCACATCCTTCTACATAATTTGTTATATACCCAGTAATCGCCTTTATAGTCCACCCAGTTACGGGTGACGTTTGACGAAACCAAAGTACATAACTCCTTATGTAGGGATCCATGGTGACTTCAGGTCTAAGGATTAATAGTCATACTAATAGCCACATGAGAAAGTATATGACACTCATATAACGATCCATGATACTTTCTCATGGCGGGTCATTCAGTATACATTCTCCAATACATACCCATGTGTCAACTTGATATCTCCATATCCATGACTTGTGAGATCAAGCCATCGAGTTGACCTACATGGTAGTCTTATTGCATTAACATTATCCCTGAATGTTAATACTCGACTAGGAATGATTTAGAGTAGTGTTCCCTATATCATCTCACTATCGGTTCAACTAACCGATTGATATAGGTGAGAACCTTCTACTCAAGGACATTATTATACTTAGTTTATTTGGCACCAATACAAGTAAGTATAATAACCAAAATCCAAATGCCTTTATTAATATACAAGAATATGATACAATGAGTCTATACAATTATCAAATGATTGACTCTAGGGCTTTAACTAACAGAAGTGATCATGGAGGTGAGTTTGAAAATGATAGATTCACAAGTTTTTGTATGGAAAAAGGCTACAAACATGAGTTTTCAACCCCTAGAACACCTCAACAAAATGGAGTTGTTGAGAGGAAAAATAGGGTGTTACAAGAGGCCGCTAGGAGCATGTTAAATGAATATTCACTACATAGTTTCCTATGGGCCGAAGCAATTAATACGGCTGTTATGTTCAAAATTGAACTTTAATACATTGGTTTCTAGGAAAAACACCTTATGAATTGTGGTTTGGTAAACAACCTACAATTAAGCATCTTAGAGTATTTGGGTGTAAGGTCTATATTCTAAACACCAAGGATCACTTGGGAAAGTTTTATGCTAAGGCGGATGAGGGGATTCTTGTAGGTTACTCAAGTCATAGCAAGGCATACCGAATTTACAACAAAAGATCAAAACTAGTTGAAGAATCACTAAATGTTGTATTTGAAGAAAATCCCTCTTTAAACTCTATAAGAACAAACGATGAAGAATTACAATTTGAGTTAGAGAAACTAACACTAAATGAGGTATATCATCAAGGAGAAGAAAATCAAGAAAGTGATGGTGAGAAAAATGAACCTTTGCCACTTGAACCCGAAATTATAACAAATCAAGACTCAAGACCTACTAGGACTCATGTAAATCATCCCTTAGATCAAGTAGTAGGAGACATTACTCAAGGAGTGAGAACTCGATCTTACTTTAGAAATGAAGGAAGTCAAGTTGCCTTAATATCTCAAATAGAACCAAAAACCATTGATGATGCCTTGTTTGATCCGGATTGGATTTTAGCAATGCAAGATGAATTATCTCAATTTGAGAGAAGTCAAGTTTGGGATTTAGTTCCTAGGCCTAACAACAAATCAATTATTGATACAAAATGGGGTTTTAGGAACAAACTTGATGATAAAGGGATAGTGGTGAGAAACAAAGCTAGATTGGTTGCTAGGGGTTTCAATCAAGATTATGCACCCATAGCAAGATTGGAGTCAATTAGAATGATGTTGGCCTTTGCCGCCCACAAGGGCTTCAAATTATACCAAATGGATGTAAAATCAGCATTTTTAAATGATGTAATAAAAGAAGAAGTATATGTTGAGCAACCACCGGGATTTGAAAATTTGGAGTGTCCAACCCATGTATATAAACTTAAAAAGGCCTTATATGGACTAAAACAAGCTCCTCGGGATTGGTATGAACGATTATCAACATTTCTAGTATCAAAAGGATTTCATAGAGGAAAAATTGATCCCACTTTATTCTTGAAAAATAATGGTAATGATTTGTTTGTGGCCCAAGTATATGTAGATGACATTATTTGTGGTTCCACAAATAAAGACTTTTTAAATGAATTCATTAATCACATGGAGAGTGAATTCGAAATGAGTTTGGTTGGTGAGTTGACATTTTTCCTAGGATTACAAATTAAGCAAACAAAAGAAGGCATTTACATTCATCAATCCAAATATGTCAAAGAGCTATTTAAGAAATTTGGAATGGAAAATGCAAAGGAAATATCTACCCCCATGGCCACAAATACTAAGTTGGATAAAGACATTGAGGGGAAAGAAGTTGACTCCAAAGTGTATCATAGTGCTATAGGAAGTCTTCTCTATCTCACGGCTAGTAGACCGGATATACTTTTCACCGTAGGTATATGTGCTAGGTATCAATCTTGTGCCAAGGAGTCACATTTGAGTGCCGTTAAGCGAATTCTTCTTTATCTCAAGGGGACTCAAAATGTTGGTCTTTGGTATCCTTGAACCGAAACTTTTGATCTAGTGGGCTATACCGATTCCGATTATGTCGGATGCAAGTTAGATCGCAAAAGCACTAGTGGTAGCTGTCAATTTCTAGGGTCCTCTTTAGTAAGTTGGTCAAGTAGAAAACAACATTGTGTAGCTCTCTCCATAACCGAAGCGGAATATATTGCCATGGGAGAGTGTGTATCACAATTATTGTGGATGACTCATACTCTAGAAGACTATAAACTTACCTATAACAATGTTCAAGTACTTTGTGATAATGTGAGTACAATCAACTTAACCAAAAATCCCGTTCATCATTCAAGAATGAAACACATAGAGGTTAAACATCATTTTATCCGTGATCATGTAATTCGAGGTGATATCATTTTGAATTATGTTGGATCAAAATCAAACTTAGCCAATATTTTCAACAAACCTCTTCCTGAAGTTGAATTTAGCTTTCTTAGAAGAGAATTGGGAATGTGTTGTATTGAGTAAATCAAATCCTCCATGGTCACTTTATAGGTAAAGCTTTTAGGTTCTTCACCTTAATTTTTGCCTCTCACAAACACATAGGGTTATCTTATTTGTGTGATTTAGATGGGGGTGAGAGGTTAGGAACATTTATCTTGGTCATAATGCTTGTTATGATGCATTAAGTTGGCCAAGAAAAATGATTTTCACATGAAACATTCATTTGTCCAATCATAGGGAAAGCAAGTGTACAACTCATGTGCCCGTTGCCCTACGATTATGATTGAAAATTTTCAAAATACCATATAACAACTCACTTCTGAAACATTGGTTGAAGTGTGTTATTGGATGGGGATTATCATGAAATAGGTAGATACAAACTTTCTCATATCTTTGAAGTTTTCAATAATTTGTGGTTTTGTGAAAGTTTTCACTAAGGCGAGTTCATTTTTATTAAACTTTATTTTTTTTATAATCTGGGACATACATATAGTATCAATGCAAAATTTCATGATTTTTGGAGTAGTGTACAATTAGTTGTGCTTTTCCAAATCTTGGTTCTGAAAGTTTTTCAGACGTGCAGAAATATCAGGCTTCCCAATCGATTGTTCAATCGATTGGGAGGCTCACACTTGGCCACAGAAGGCATCTGAATCGATGAATGGATCGATTCAGAGCACCTCGATCGATCAATGGATCGATTGAGACGCTCTTCGGTTTTCCACAGAAGACATCTGAATTGATCAATGGATCGATTTAGAGCACCTCGATCGATCAATGGATCGATTGAGACGCCCTTTCGGTTTTCCACAGAAGGCGTCTGAATCGATCTATGGATCGATTCAGCCGTTTGTTCGATTTTCACAGAAGCATTGTGAATCGATCGACCGATCGATTCACTTACTCTCAATCGATCGGTCGATCGATCGAGACCTTAAAACCCGTCTTAAACCCTTAGATCCGAATCGATCCCCTCATTCTATTTCTTCCTTTTTCTCTCTCTCGACGCGGTCTTGCCCTAGGCGACTTCCCAGGCGATGTTTTCGTCTGTCTCGATCGTCACTCCGGCGTGCTTCTCCGGCGAAGGGGAGCTATTCCACTTCTCTTCCAGTTCTCTCTCGACGCACTGGGCAACTCCTTTCCTCATCTTCGCGTCCTCACACACAATGCGGACTCCAAACCCTAACCCTAGGTAAAGTTTTTGCTCTCCTCCTTGTTGTTCTTTTTGCTCCTATTTTTTTTGACCTAATCTATATGTTTCTTGTGTGTCTTTGTGCATTGCATTATCCCTCATGCATTGCATTACTTGCATTGCCCTTGAATCTTTGCTTATCCTTCCCATTCACTGTCAAACCGTGTGCATCTCTTGCATTTGTTTTCTATCCCACAGAAAGAAACAAAAGGTTCGTGAATCGGGCGAAGGATCGTCTGTACCTTCCTCACGTCCTCAACCTCCCACTGATCCTAGGTTTCCAAATGCTGCAATGCAACAAGCTTTCACCAAAAACGCTTTCAAACTTATACCTCCTAGATCAGTTGATTTGCAATACTATAGGACATCTTGTTTTGATACCTATAATAGGTTCAAGCATTATAAACTTGACTCCTTGTTGACCTGTGAGAGGGACGTCAATATAGGTCTTTTCTCCGAATTCTATAATAATTTACACACTTCAGATGGTGTAAATTATCACACTCGTGTTGCAAAACAGAGCCTGGACTTCTCTTATGAGATTCTTCAATCTTATCTCGAATGTCTACCTTTAAACAATGATTTTGTCTTTTATCCAAATCTTCCCGATGAGCTACCTCCACCTTTTGAGCATATTAGCATTGCATCCATGCATCAGTTCTTCTTTGGTCGTCCTCGTTCGGATGGGCCAGATGCTCATATCACTAAGTTTTCTTCTCTTGAGTTATCGGCTGAAAATGGCGCTTTGTTTAAAGTGATCATCAACTGCCTTTTCCCCATTGCCTCTCGTGCCCTAGCCGCTCTACGACCGCCTCATATGTTTGCTCTCTATGCCATTCGTCATTCACTTGACATCAACATCGCTCTGAACATCTTTCATTGCATCATTCATTTTACCCATCCCATGCAGCAGACGATACATATGCCTTTCGGGCATCTTATCACAGATTGGCTGGCGTCCCAGAAGGTAGATGTCTCCCGGGGACGGCTGGAGCACATGACAGTGGCTTATTCTCGGATTTCTTCCTGCTCTTTCAAGAAGTCGGGTCTGATTGGTGGTCCAGCTGGAGTTCGATGGATAGATGGCCGTGCTTTTGGGGAGGGACCCCGGGCTCGCCAAAGGGGGGATGCACAGGCCTTGGCTCCTGCGGAGGATGAGGCTGAGGAGGAGTTCCACGGGCCAGCTTCTCCGACTTTTGAGGAGACGGTTTCCACTCGCCTTGAGGAGCTGACCCTGGAGGTAGCAAGCCTGCGTACCACGATGGATACCGTGGTCCAGCAGTAGACTTCGATGCAGCGGACTCTGGATACACTAGTGGACTTAGTGGGCTCGTGGGTGACGGTTCACCCATCTCATTCTGGTCCATCCACCGCCCCTGTTCCCCCTGCTGAGGATGCCCCTGATCCTGACTCTGCGACGGTTCCTGCTCCGGCCACTACATCCGCTCCAACTGCTGATCCTGATCCCATTCCTCTTGGAGACGAGCTTATCGAGTTTTATGTTCCTGTGTGATATGTTTTTATTTGTTGTATGGATGGTAGTTTTGGAGTCATTTTTGTGAACTCTCTTTCATTTTGAATGTATGATATACTTTTATGCTAAGCTCTCCTTTTGATTCTATATTTCAGTGTTGTTATGTTCTGTTGATATATGTGTGTTTTAGGGGGAGCATTCCTCGGATTTATCGTATTTGCTTTGTGCACTTATTGAGGGGGAGTTATTTGCTTTTGATTTTTGACAAAGGGGGAGATCTATGTTGAAGTTCATGCTTATTGCTTATGCTTATCTCAGTAAATTAAAATCAAGTTACTGCAATTATGCAATTATTATTTCAGCAAGCTACAATCATTATTTATCATTGTATTGGAAACTAGCCTAAACTTAAATAGATTGTGAAACATCAAAAAGGGGGAGATTGTTGGTGCAATCATGCCCTGGAAGTTTCAATGTGTTGACAATTATTTAAGTTTAGGTTAATACGGTGGAACTAACATGCATTGTGAGTTTGCAGGAGGAGTTTCTTGCAGGTCAGAAGACCAGATGCAAGAGAAGTCCAAGAAGGTCGAGGACTGGATTCTTGGCAAAAAGAGTTCTTGCAGGTCAGAAGACCAGATGCAAGGCAAGAGAAGTCCAAGAAGGTCGGGGACCGGATTCTTGGCAAGAGAAGCTCCTGTAAGTCACAAGATTATGTGTGTGATAGGTTCACTGTCAGAGATCGACTGGTAAATCGATTCAGACATGGCTGTGCGGCAGATTGCCTCTGAATCGATCAGCCGATCGATTGAAGGTAAGGCAATCGATTGGCTGATCGATTGGTAAGGTTCTGCACAGCACAGAATCCGTCTGGATCGATCAACTGATCGATTCAAGTGTAACACCCCTAGAAAGCCTAGATAAGAAAGTAAGGATAATGAGAGTTTGAAGGTAGTGAAAAGAAGGTGTAAATATTCTAAGTTGAATATTAAGATGGGAAGAATTTAGATGATTAAAACTTTATGAAAGAAAATAAAGTTGAGAATATAAATCATCTAAATTTATAATACATGGAATTAATGTAAACAAAAGGAAGGAATATGAGATAATATATATGTGTATGAAATATTTATGCATAATGCATAATATGGTGATATATGAATTATTATGTATAAAAGAATATCAATAATATGTTAGAAGAGAAATAGGATTGAACCTTGGACCTCTTGTAAGGAACATGTATAGGATATCAAAGGGGATAGAAGAATTATTGATAAGGAGAGAAAGGACTAAGTAGTTAAGAATAAGAAAGGATTCTTTTTACTTAAAAGGAAAAGGAAGTAAAAAGAAGTAAAAATATACATAACCAAGTTTTGATCCTTGGTTCTCTTGTGGATGCATGCATATGTTAACCAAGTGTGATAGGAGAGGATATTGTAAGAGGAGAGATAGGAATTTTAATTAAAGGAAAGAAAAGAGAGAAATTAAAGGAAAGAAAAGAGAGAACTCAAGAAGCATTTCTCTAGAATATTCTTATCATTAAAGAGGAGAAATAAATAAGGAGGATGAATCAAGTCAAGTTTTCCTCCCCTCATTTTAGTATAAATAGGCATGGAGGGGTGGCTTCATCCTCAACTCACTCTCCTCCTCTTCTCCTAGAGGTGCCGAGACACTCCCTCTTTTCTTTCTTTCTTTTTGTTGCCGAGCAACACAAGAGGAAGAAGCCTCCTCTTCTTCCTCCTCCTCTCCACCAAAAGACCTAGCCACTTCTTCCTCCATTGGTGCCGAGCAAAGCAAGCAAGGAAGAAAGGTCCACAAGCAAGTTCTCAACTCTAGGAAACTTAAGCAAAGAAGGTAAGCTTCCCCTCACCTGTGGTACAAGGCTTTTATGTGATTTTCGGATTTATAAGGATTAGAAAACCTAGGAAAGAATTTAAGAAAATTTGGCTAAAGAAAAGGTTTTCAAATCTAAGATGATTTAAACAAGACCTCATTTCATGATAAGATTTTCTATGCTATGTAGAAGGATTCTTTTCCATGATTTTATACTGATATGATGTATGATTAGAAGAGTATCTAACCCTTGGATTTAACCAAAAATATTTTAAAGAGGCTAGGAAGATTATTGTCTAACCAAACTAGTGCAAGGTTCCTTCTATGAAATGCTAAGGACCTTTCTATGGTTTTCTTGCTTGGAAATTAATTGGAACCAAAAGAAAACTCACTTGTATGCTTCGGACCAGAAAGGTTAAGGGTTAGAAAGACCTTCAAAAAAATTTAAATAAACATGCTCCTATGATAGGATATAAAGTTTCTTAAAGGGTGTTCACATTGCTAGAAACTCATGAACTCTTTTTAGGGTTTTTCGGCCATGATAAAAGGGATAGCTTAGATTAGCCTAAACAAAAATATTAATATGCTCAAGACCTCTGTGATATTATGATATGAAAGTTGATTAATGCTCTCATGTTTAATTGGAATGTAGAAAATTAGTTACATGATATAAGACATGTAAGATCACAAGAGTCCTAGCTTGTTTATGATCCAATTTTGTGTATGATGTTCTTAGTAACTTTTGCCATGATATTTACTTAGGCTTTCCATGCTTTAGGCCACTTAAGAAACCTAGCTTAAGGACTGGTAGGTTTCGGCCATGAAGGAAAATAAAAGAAAAAGGGAAAGAAACCTAGGAAATGCTATACATAATGAGAAGAAATGAAATTATGTTATGTAATATGCCATGATATGTTATAGCATAGGAAATGCTATACATAATGAGAAGAAATGAAATTATATTATGTAATATGCTATGATATGTTATAGCATAGGAAATGCTATACATAATGAGAAGAAATGAAATTATGTTATGTAATATGCCATGATATGTTATAGCATAGGAAATGCTATACATAATGAGAAGAAATGAAATTATGTTACGTAATATGCCATGATATGTTATAGCATAGGAAATGCTATACATAATGAGAAGAAATGAAATTATGTTACGTAATATGCCATGATATGTTATAGCATAGGAAATGCTATACATAATGAAAAGAAATGAAATTATGTTACGTAATATGCCATGATATGTTATAGCATAGGAAATGCTATACATAATGAGAAGAAATGAAATTATGTTACGTAATGATATGTTATAGCATAGGAAATGCTATACATAATGAAAAGAAATGAAAAGGAAATGCATGAAAGATTGTTAGGGACATGATATGATAGTTATGCATGATAAGTTATTTTTGTATGGTTTGTACCAAGGGTGGGCTCCGTAAACGCCCCGGGGTCGATGGAGTAAGACTCGGGCCTCGTCAGTAATGGGCCTCTGAATGCCCTAGGTCGATGGAGTAAGACTCGGGCCTAGTATGTATGCATGGTAGGGTTCAAGACTTGCTACCTTGGACCTACCTATGAAGCGCGCGCATTATGTATATGGTACAAACCGGGATCCCCTCTAATGATGATATTAATTTCAAGTACTTATAAGTATAAGTTTTCAAATTCATGATGCATTGCCTACATATGTGCTTGAATTATCTGATGATTAGATATAATGTCATGTGATATTATGATATGAATATGAATATGATACCCTTGTATGTCGTATGCTTATGATACCTCGCATGATATTGATATGCAATGATATGAATTCGGTTTAGTGAGTAGGAAAGGAACTTACTGAGCCATGAGTGCTCATAGCTTACTTTCCTTGTACCGCAGATATGGGGGACGGATATTCGGAACGACGGAGCAGCAGGAGGAGCAGATAGTGATGTGTGTGGTGGTGGCTCGGCAAGAACGATTCGGACAAATTAATATTTTTAGTCATATGATCAATATATGCACATTCGAACTAATCAGAATATGTGATATCATGCTTATTTAAATAAAAGGAATGATTTAAAATTTTCCGCTGTTATAGTATAACTAAAGCATGTACGTAAGTAGTATAAGATCGTAGCGCCGCCCTTGGGTAAGAAGGGTGGGCGTTACAGGTGGTATCAGAGCCAAGTTTTGCCAGCTCACTACACACACATCAAGCTCCTTCCTGTCGCTCCAAGTAAGTACAGTTGCTTAATTTATTTATATGCAAAAATTAGTATGATACTCTAGGATACATGAATAATAGCCTAGGAAGGATACCTTAAGCTATACCCTAGAGAAGGGTGCATGATGACAAGTATGTGTTAAAAATAGTATGATACTCTAGGATGCATGAATGGTAGCCTAGGAAGGATACCTTAAGTTATACCCTAGAAAATGGTGCAAGATGATAAGTAGGTGATATTCTAGGATGCATGAATGGTAGCCTAGATACAAGAACCTTAGGCTATAACATAAGAGGAATAATGAATCTTTAAAATCTTGTAGAAATGGACTATATCCCGTTCGAATACGATCCCGAGGATGTAGAATATTTTGGCGAATACCTCGAGTTCGCGGATGAACCCGATATGCTGGAATACTTCGACAACTATGTGAGCGACTCGGAATCTCCGGAACACGGCGAGTTCGGAGAGGAAGATCTCGAGGAAATCGAGGAAGGGAATTCGGACGATAATGAAGATGAAGATTCAGAAATTATGGAATATTATGAAGGAGAGAACGAGTTTCCTGAGATGGGCGAGGATGAATTTAACCTTGCTGAATACATGGAAATGGGTTTCAACCCCAACGATATAATAGACTTCGAGTGGGGACTGAACAACCTCGAGGGGGAACTAAACGAAGACCCGATGGAACCGGACGAACATGTTGAAGAAGACGAGGGAATGGATGAAGAGACAATAATCGACCCGGAAGAGGCATCGGAGATTCAACCTCCGATAATGCCTGATCCACCCCAGAATGATCTGGGCAAGTCGATACAGGTTGGGTTGATGATGACTACTGCTATCATGTCCTTTATGGCAGGAGTAGTCACAACCTACCTGGCCTTTTAAGAGAAGAAGTTATGAACAAAAAAATGTAATAAAATCTTTTGATGAATAAAAAGAGTAGAAATGGTATCAATTTAAGCAATGAGTCAAGGGAGATTGGAAGCTCCACCAACGTCTAAGGAATCTGAGCAGAAATTGTCATTCTAAGTTCGGGGACGAACTTTCAATAAGTAGGAGAGATTGTAACACCCCTAGAAAGCCTAGATAAGAAAGTAAGGATAATGAGAGTTTGAAGGTAGTGAAAAAAAGGTGTAAATATTCTAAGTTGAATATTAAGATGGGAAGAATTTAGATGATTAAAACTTTATGAAAGAAAATAAAGTTGAGAATATAAATCAATTAATGTAAACAAAAGGAAGGAATATGAGATAATATATATGTGTATGAAATATTTATGCATAATGCATAATATGGTGATATATGAATTATTATGTACAAAAGAATATCAATAATATGTTAGAAGAGAAATAGGATTGAACCTTGGACCTCTTGTAAGGAACATGTATAGGATATCAAAGGGGATAGGAGAATTATTGATAAGGAGAGAAAGGACTAAGTAGTTAAGAATAAGAAAGGATTCTTTTTACTTAAAAGGAAAAGGAAGTAAAAAGAAGTAAAAATATACATAACCAAGTTTTGATCCTTGGTTCTCTTGTGGATGCATGCATATGTTAACCAAGTGTGATAGGAGAGGATATTGTAAGAGGAGAGATAGGAATTTTAATTAAAGGAAAGAAAAGAGAGAAATTAAAGGAAAGAAAAGAGAGAACTCAAGAAGCATTTCTCTAGAATATTCTTATCATTAAAGAGGAGAAATAAATAAGGAGGATGAATCAAGTCAAGTTTTCCTCCCCTCATTTTAGTATAAATAGGCATGGAGGGTGGCTTCATCCTCAACTCACTCTCCTCCTCTTCTCCTAGAGGTGCCGAGACACTCCCTCTTTTCTTTCTTTCTTTTGTTGCCGAGCAACACAAGAGGAAGAAGCCTCTTCTTCCTCCTCCTCTCCACCAAAAGACCTAGCCACTTCTTCCTCCATTGGTGCCGAGCAAAGCAAGCAAGGAAGAAAGGTCCACAAGCAAGTTCTCAACTCTAGGAAACTTAAGCAAAGAAGGTAAGCTTCCCCTCACCTGTGGTACAAGGATTTTATGTGATTTTCGGATTTATAAGGATTAGAAAACCTAGGAAAGAATTTAAGAAAATTCGGCTAAAGAAAAGGTTTTCAAATCTAAGATGATTTAAACAAGACCTCATTTCATGATAAGATTTTCTATGCTATGTAGAAGGATTCTTTTCCATGATTTTATACTGATATGATGTATGATCAGAGGAGTATCTAACCCTAGGATTTAACCAAAAATATTTTAAAGAGGCTAGGAAGATTATTGTCTAACCAAACTAGTGCAAGGTTCCTTCTATGAAATGCTAAGGACCTTTCTATGGTTTTCTTGCTTGGAAATTAATTGGAACCAAAAGAAAACTCACTTGTATGCTTCGGACCAGAAAGGTTAAGGGTTAGAAAGACCTTCAAAAATTTAAATAAACATGCTCCTATGATAGGATATAAAGTTTCTTAAAGGGTGTTCACATTGCTAGAAACTCATGAACTCTTTTTAGGGTTTTTCGGCCATGATAAAAGGGATAGCTTAGATTAGCCTAAACAAAAATATTAATATGCTCAAGACCTCTGTGATATTATGATATGAAAGTTGATTAATGCTCTCATGTTTAATTGGAATGTAGAAAATTAGTTACATGATATAAGACATGTAAGATCACAAGAGTCCTAGCTTGTTTATGATCCAATTTTGTGTATGATGTTCTTAGTAACTTTTGCCATGATATTTACTTAGGCTTTCCATGCTTTAGGCCACTTAAGAAACCTAGCTTAAGGACTGGTAGGTTTCGGCCATGAAGGAAAATAAAAGAAAAAGGGAAAGAAACCTAGGAAATGCTATACATAATGAGAAGAAATGAAATTATGTTATGTAATATGCCATGATATGTTATAGCATAGGAAATGCTATACATAATGAGATTAAATGAAATTATGTTATGTAATATGCTATGATATGTTATAGCATAGGAAATGCTATACATAATGAGAAGAAATGAAATTATGTTATGTAATATGCCATGATATGTTATAGCATAGGAAATGCTATACATAATGAGAAGAAATGAAATTATGTTACGTAATATGCCATGATATGTTATAGCATAGGAAATGCTATACATAATGAGAAGAAATGAAATTATGTTACGTAATATGCCATGATATGTTATAGCATAGGAAATGCTATACATAATGAAAAGAAATGAAATTATGTTACGTAATATGCCATGATATGTTATAGCATAGGAAATGCTATACATAATGAGAAGAAATGAAATTATGTTACGTAATGATATGTTATAGCATAGGAAATGCTATACATAATGAAAAGAAATGAAAAAGGAAATGCATGAAAGATTGTTAGGGACATGATATGATAGTTATGCATGATAAGTTATTTTTGTATGGTTTGTACCAAGGGTGGGCTCCGTAAACGCCCCGGGGTCGATGGAGTAAGACTCGGGCCTCGTCAGTAATGGGCCTCTGAATGCCCTAGGTCGATGGAATAAGACTCGGGCCTAGTATGTATGCATGGTAGGGTTCAAGACTTGCTACCTTGGACCTACCTATGAAGCGCGGTACAAACCGGATCCCTAATGATGATATTAATTTCAAGTACTTATAAGTATAAGTTTTCAAATTCATGATGCATTGCCTACATATGTGCTTGAATTATCTGATGATTAGATATAATGTCATGTGATATTATGATATGAATATGAATATGATACCCTTGTATGTCGTATGCTTATGATACCTCGCATGATATTGATATGCAATGATATGAATTCGGTTTTAGTGAGTAGGAAAGGAACTTACTGAGCCAGTGCTCATAGCTTACTTTCCTTGTACCGCAGATATGGGGGACGGATATTCGGAACGACGGAGCAGCAGGAGGAGCAGATAGTGATGTGTGTGGTGGTGGCTCGGCAAGAACGATTCGGACAAATTAATATTTTTAGTCATATGATCAATATATGCACATTCGAACTAATCAGAATATGTGATATCATGCTTATTTAAATAAAAGGAATGATTTAAAATTTTCCGCTATTATAGAATAACTAAAGCATGTACGTAATTAGTATAAGATCGTAGCGCCGCCCTTGGGTAAGAAGGGTGGGCGTTACATCAAGGTACTGAATCGATCGGCCGATCGATCCGTGAACATTCTGTGCGATGCACAGTATCGTTCTGAATCGATCAGCCGATTGATTCAAGGGATTGAATCGATCGGCCGATCGATCCTTGAACATTCTGTGCGAAGCACAGAATCGTTCTGAATCGATCAGCCGATCGATTCAAGGTATTGAATCGATCGGCCGATCGATTCAAAGTATTGAATCGATCGACCGATCGATTCACGAAGCTGCGATTTCATGAGCAAGTGGCTGAATCGATTCAAACGCTGCCCCAATCGATCCAAGTCAAATAAAAGTATCTGCACTGTTGATCTTGACGCGATGACTTCCAACGGATACTTGTGAATCGATTGGGATATAATCTCAATCGATCCACGGCGACGGCGGCGTGAGAAACAGCTAGTTTTCTCAACGTTTAAAACACGGGAAGAAACTGGAAAATAGACAACAACGAAAAACATACTGTTCCATTTCTCTCCAAGTCTTTTGAAAGCTCTCAAGTGATCAAGATTCAAACAAAAGGGTTCAAGCTCCTCTCCACTACGTACTGAAGTCTCACCTGCAAAGAAGAAGCCGGTTAAAGTTTGTAATCCTTCTCTTCTTCTTCTTTGTAGTGTTTGTAATATTTACCTTGAAGAGAAGGGAGAGTTGTATTTCTATTAAGGTTTCTCCACCTTCGGTGTGATTCCGAGAAGGAGGGTTTTTGATAGTGAAAGAGTTTGAGTGGTGTGGATCCTTGGACTAGTCACCTCCTTGTGGAGGTGGATACCAAGTAAATATCGGTGTTAGCATTGCCTTCAGATTTTCGCTGTGCAAAACAAAGTTGGTCAGCAAAAGAAGTGAGCCATTCACCCCCCCCTCTAGCTCAACCGATCCTAACACCCTTCACTTCAGACTTCTTTGTCTTCCACTTCTTCCCTTACCGCTACCCTACCCATACTCTTGGGAGGGTCTTTCACCACAGCTGGGGAGGAGGTACGCCGAGTATTCGAAGGCATTGATTACTTCGAAATGGCTGATAAATTCTCTCTGGAGGAGACGAAGGTACTTTTATTTTCCTTTATAGTCCTATTTTCTTATATATCTTCTTAATGCCCCTTGTTTTACAGCACTAGATATACAACATGAGTATAGCCCATTTGTTGCATACCTTAATCTAAGAAAATGCAGCGCTGAAGAAACGGGTCTCCGAGTTATCTCCTGACCAGATGGACGAGAAACTAAAGGGTTTATCTACTCAATTGGAAGAGACTATCCAATTACTCAAGACGGAGACTGAACATTGAACAATCTCGGCAAATTTGTAAAGGAAGGGGTAGAGCAGCTAAAGGAGTTGAAGCTATTAGTTGCAAATCCTCCTCCCAGCTTTCCTGACAAAGGAGGATAGTAAAGAATCACCCTCCCAATTTCTTCCCCCAATTATTGTAATTGGGGCAAGATTATAACTTCCCCCTTCTTTTGAACTCTTTTTTAGGATGTTTTTGTATGAACTCTCCCCTGATATTACTTATGCCTCCTAAGTATTTCTTTACTGATAAGTTGCTTTTGCACAGGTTGACTAATTGACTGATTATGTTTAGGCGTGTGTGGCTTAGGTTTTCAATCGGTCCCTACTTATCGATCGATCTTGTTCTTAACTCCTCTTCTGGCCGGACCATTTAATTTATACATATATCTTTCCCTTCCGTTAAGCTATTTTATCAACTATATGCCATTTCTTATTTATAATTATTCGTTTAGTTCAATATAGCCCACTGGCCTTATTTATAGGTGTTCTTTCCTTTTATATAAATTGTCGCTCTGACTTATGAAAATTCGGCCTCAAACCAAGAGTGTAGCACACATTGATGTGGCCGGCCACTTATTGGCATTTTAAACCTCCATGTAATACCAAGAGTCATGGCTCTTGGTCTTCCTCATGAGGTGGCACACATTGATGTAGCCTTGATGATGTGGAACATCATCATTGGCCGGCCCATGCCAAGTCACAATGAGGTGGCATTTGGTCAAGTCAAACTTGACCCTTCATCTTCCCTCTCAAGTCAAGTCAAACTTGACCTCTTATCTCCTATGGTTGATCAAATCTAACCTTTGATTCAAGTCAATTTAATTTAATGAATCTCTATTCATTGAATTAAATTGATTCAATGAATCATAGTTTAAATTAGACTCATTCGACACATGAATCAAATTGAGTCCAACTCAATTAGTCTAATTTGGATTACTCTTAATCCAATTTGGTTCATCACATGAACCTAATCCTCTTGGTCCATCATATGAACCTAATATCCATCTAATTTCCCTTTGTGTGTGACCCTATAGGTTCTTGTAACGTTGGCAGTGCTCCTAAACCCATTTAGAAACATAAGTAATGAGCGGTATCTAGCAACACATCATTACTACCCAAGTTACAAGAATGTTGAGATCCAACATCACCATTGTGACTCTCACAATATGTGACAATGTCCTTCTATCATTGACATCTAGATTGATCAATTGAGACATAGACCATGCCATCCTCTAATCAATCTATGTCTTGAACTCCAAGTAGACTCACTCTAATCAAATGAGCTCGATATCTCATATTGACTCATTTGGGCATGACCATGCACTTAGTGGTCTCACTCTATCAAGAATCATGATATCACTCCTGTCATATAGGAGGGATAGATCTCATCTACATCTCTCACATCACTCCGCATAATTTGTTACATACCCAGTAGTCGCCTTTATAGTCCACCCATTTACGGGTGACGTTTGACGAAGCCAAAGTATGCAACTCCTTATGTAGGGAACCATGGTGACTTCAGGTCCAAGGACTGATAGTCATATTAATAGTCACATGAGAAAGTATATGACACTCATATAACGATCCATGATACTTTCTCATAGCGGGTTATTCAGTATATATTCTCCAATGCATACCCATGTGTCAACTTGATATCTAATATCCATGACTTGTGAGATTAAGTCATCGAGTTGACCTACATGCTAGTCTCAGCTCATTAACATTGTCCCTGAATGTTAATACTTGACTAGGAATGATTAAGAGTAGTGTTCTCTATACCATCTCACTATCAATTCAACCAATCGATTGATATAGATAAGAACCTTCCACTCAAGGACGCTATTATACTTAGTTATTTGACACCAATACAAGTAAGTATAATAACCATAAGAAATGCCTTTATAAATATAGGAATATGATACATCGAGTCCATACAATAATTATCACATGATTGGCTCTAGAGCTCTCATTAACATTGCCTACCTTGCTTGTCCTAGCTAAGCCTGTGGTAGGAGAGACTTTGTGGGTCTATATCTCTGCGAATGAGTATGTTGTGGGCTCCGTACTGGTAAGGCAGGAGGGCAAGGAACAACAACTTGTATATTTTCAAGCCACTTATTAAAAGAAGCCGAGTGTAGATATACTACGCTTGAGAAGTTAGCCTATGCACTAGTATTGACAGCTAGAAGATTATGCCCTTATTTCCTATCACACGCTATCATAGTATTGACCAACAATACTCTTGGCCGAGTACTTCTTAATCCTGAGGCATTGGGTCGTTTGATCAAATGGACAACTGAACTCAGTGAATATGACATACAATATCAGCCCCGATTGGCCATTAAAGCACAAGCATTGGCAGATTTTATAGCAGAGGTACATGGCCCAGAGGAAGAAGGGATTTGGAAGATTTATGTGGATGGATCCTCCACCAGGCATGATAGTGGGATCGGAATTGTTCTCATATCTCCTAAGGAGGATCGAATCCAACTTTCCTTTCGCCTAAATTACAGAGCTACTAATAATGAGATGGAATATGAAGCACTCACTAATAGCTGGATTGCAAGTTGCTCGACATATAGGGGCTTCATTGGAGCAGATTTACTCTGATTCTCAATTAGCAGCGCAACAGTTGATGGGCAAGTTTGAAATCAATAATGACCGACTCCAGTTATATGCAGAGGCTTTTGACAAGTTAAAAGCCACATTTCAAAGGGTTAACATACAGAAGATACCCAGATCGGAGAACCAAGTGGCCGATGAACTAGCAAAACTCGCATCGGCGGTGATACCTTGGAGCTTGGATAAACCAGTAGAACAGACAGTATTGGTGTCCTGTACTGAGAGGTTAGCTAACCCCGAGATACAAGGGGATTGGCAATCACCCATCATATTATTCTTGCAACAAAGTATCCTCCCTATAGATATAGAGCAGGCCAGAGTCTTTAAGAAGAAAGTCACTCGTTATACCCTGGTAGGAGATCATCTATATAAACGGGCCTTTTCTAGTCCCTTGCTTAAATGTATTGGAACAGACGATATACCCTACATTCTACAAGAAGTTCATCAAGGCTCATGTGGTAGTCATGCTGGGGGAGATCTCTAGCTCGCAGAATATTATTAGCCGGGTATTTTTGGCCCACCTTACAAGAAGATGCGGCTCGACTTGTGCGAACTTGTATGTCTTGCCAGAAGCATCAAAATATTTCACATCATCCTAGTCAACTGTTGAAAACCTCTATAGTTTCTTGCCCTTTTGATCAGTGGGGCATGGATATAGTAGGACCCTTCCCTTTGGCAATTGCACAGAGAAAGTTTTTATTAGTAGCCGTGGATTACTTCTCCAAATGGGTAGAAGCGGAACCACTAGCGAGAATTACCGAAAATGCAGTTATCAAGTTTCTATGGCAAAGCATTATTTTCAGATTTGGTATCCCTCATAAATTGGTCTCTGATAATGGCAGACATTTTCAAGGGAAAAAGTTGAAGAATGGTGTGTAGGATACAACATTACACAGGCCTTCACCTCTATGACATATCCACAGAGAAATGGTCAAGTAGAGGTAACTAATAGGGAGATCATCAGAGGCCTAAAAACCAAGTTAGATCATGTTGGTGGCAGTTGGGTAGACGAGTTACCTAGTGTTCTATGGGTGTACCGCACTACTCCTCAAGAAGCCATAGGGATTACTCCTTTCCAGTTAGTATATGGTGGAGAAGCAATAGTTCCCATTGAAGTGGGAGTAGAATCAGACAGAAGAAGGTTATATAATGAAGAAGATAATGCTGATCGACGTCTTATGGAATTAGATTTGATAGAAGAGGTTAGAGACAAAGCAGCTACTCGCCTTATATCATACATACAACGCATGAGGCAGAATTATAACAGAAGGGTCATCCCTCGATTCTTTCAAGTAGGGGATTTAGTATGGAAACGCATCAAACCTGTGGGAGATGTTAGTAAATTGGCTCCTCAGTGGGGAGGACCATACAAGGTTATATAGAAACTTGCCTCAGGTTCTTATTATCTCCAAGATGCAGAAGGGAGAAATCTAGATAGACCTTGGAGTGCTAATCACTTACAACCATACAAAACCTAACAAGTATGCCTGTAATTCATATATGCGTTTCATCTGATTTAAAAGTAATGAAAAAGTGCAGACATTGATTCTATAAGCAAGCTGTGTCCACACTAATGGGTGTAAATTGGTCTCACTACCGAGCGTGCTTCCTCCACTCTGTCATAGTCGATCGGGGACCTTGAGGAGTGACCGGTGGGGCTTCCTTAGGGGGAACCGAAGACTTTTAACCTTTAAAAAATCCGAGCGTGCTTCCTCTGCTCTGTCATAGTCGATCGGGGACTTTGAGAAGTGACCGGTTGGGCTTCCTTATGGGGAACTGGAGACTTTAAACCTTTAAAAAAATCTGAGCGTGCTTCCTCCACTCTATCATAGTCGATCAGGGACCTTGAGAAGTGACCAGTTGGGCTTCCTTAGGGGGAACCAGAGACTTTAAACCTTTAAAAAATTCGAGCGTGCTTCCTCCGCTCTGTCATAGTCGATCGGGGACCTTGAGGAGTGACCAGTCGAGCTTCTTTAGGGGGAACCAGAGACTTTAAACCTTTAAAAAATTTGAGCGTGCTTCCTCCGCTCTGTCATAGTCAATCGGGGACCTTGAGGAGTGACCGGTTGGGCTTCCTTAGGGGGAACCGGAGACTTTAAACCTTTAAAAAAATCTGAGCATGCTTCCTCCGCTCTGTCATAGTCGATCAGAGACCTTGAGGAGTAACCGGTCGGGCTTCCTTAGGGGGAACCGGAGACTTTAAACCTTTAAAAAATCCGAGCGTGCTTCCTCCGCTCTGTCATATTTGATTGGGAACCTTAAGTATAGACCGATTGGGTTTCCTTATGAGGATCCAGACACTTTAAATCTTCAAAAGAAAAGAGTGAGCATGCATCCTCTGCTCTGTTATGGCCAATTGAAGACCCAGTAAAGTGGTCAGTTGAATCTCCACGAAGAAAAACAAAGGTTTTACATCCTTCAAACAGATATGCGCCCAAGCCACGTATGGTGGAACATGTTTTTCTATTCATCTCAGTTGACTCAAAAATCCTCTTCGGACAAGAGAAGGAATTCAGACAAGGGTGGTTCTGAAGACACAAAATAAAGAAGCATTGGGAATCATCAAACAGGTGAGCATTAATGTTTGAATGCCCATCCATGGTTTAAGAAATACATTATTCGATTGTTTCACATGTTTACGTGCAATCCTTTGTTTGCTATAAAAATATCTTAGCAAATCAGCTTTACAACCTTAGAGAGATGGTAAGTGATGGGTAAGCAAATGGCGCTGAAACACATCAACATAGTCTTTGAGCAAAGGGGATGGGTACCAGTAGTTTTGTCCTATAATCAATATATACATCCAACCCTTATCTAAAATGGCTGATCAGGTCTTTGGGTAGCCCTTCTTTGAGGTGCCGCAGATCTATGAATTGGGGAGGAGGTTCTTGGGTTAAAAAACCTCCTTCCCGCAGTTGTTCGAGAATACCTTCAACTGAGCTAGTCATAGTCCCGATGATGCACCTAGCAAACTCAGCTCTGAATTTAGGGGAAGCAAGATACGCCAAACACCGACT
Source organism: Zingiber officinale (assembly GCF_018446385.1). Lineage (NCBI taxonomy): Eukaryota > Viridiplantae > Streptophyta > Magnoliopsida > Zingiberales > Zingiberaceae > Zingiber > Zingiber officinale. The sequence goes on from NC_056000.1 coordinate 93,665,578, forward strand.
CTCCCATTGTTTTTCCTCATCTGTCTTATAGTCTTGTAGCTCTGAGGTAAGACGTTCTAACTTAGCTTTAAAATTATCCCTTTCTGCCTTAACATGATCCAACTCTTTAGATAAAAAATCTGCCTTTGAGACGTGAGCTTTCAGCTGCTCTTGTAGTTGCAACAACCCAAAATTTTGAGAGGCTAATTCTTGAGCTGAATCGGGGGATCGAGGACGTGAAGTTCCAAATTGAGTCAAAATGGTAGACCTGAGGGTGACATCTGAAACAGTTTTATTTTTTAGGGCCACCTCAACACTCAATTGAGAGGAGAGCTTCTGTATTTGTAACTCCAAAGTCCTTTTCTCCTCATCTTTAGTCTTTAGCAGTTGTTGATGATTTTGCAAATCTTGTTCTAGAAGGATTGCCTGTTAAGCCTGGGAGTCTATCTTTTCCTTCAGTCAGGTGATTTCTCCACTGAAGAAAAGGGGGGCTGCTTCTAAAGCCCTTATTTGATCCCTTAAGATTTTATTCTCTCCGTCTAACTCAGCGGCCAAGACGCCCATGTAGAAACTTGAGGCCATGAACTAAGTAAAGGTAGTAACACAATTATGGAACTGTAATTCTAAAATAAGGAGACATACCCAAAATACTTACAGTAGAAGCTTGACGATGGTGAAGGTCTGCTTGTTCGGAAACACTCTTGCCTTTTAGAAATTCTTGACCGTGTAGCCAAGCCCCAGCTATCGAGTCATGTAACTGAAGGATCCCGTAAGTAGAAGGGGGCACATTTTTTCTCATCATAGAGGGCACACATTGGGCTTGCCGAAATAGAAGTCTAGGAGGAGCAGAAGATGAAGGACCAGTAGAGGAAGGAGGTAAGGACTTAGAAGAAGAAGGTGGGAGCTCAACGTTGAGAGTCACAAGACTGCTTGGGTTAGGAGTGTTGGAAGGTAGGGATAGAGGAAGGGATATAGAAGGTTGTTTGGAGGTAGTATCTTGACAAATAAGATGAGAAGACCTTTCCAGGGTGTTCTTCTGGCCCTCGCCATCGATTGAAGGGAAGAGAAGGTAAGGGGAAGCTGAGGAGATTCAAGGGTGGTCGGTGTTACCTCAGGAGCGGAGACAACTAGGAGAACTGTAGAAATCAGTAAATCGGGTCGCATCATGTTAAGAGCCAAGTTATGACAAAAGTGACTAGGGGGCGCTGGTCCCTTACCTCTCTTATAGGAAATCTTGGAGGTTGTAATCGGGGCTTGTGTAAATTCAGATATGATAATCGGAGGTCGATTATTTTTTGTGGTGAGATATTGTGTGCGTCGAATAATAAAGGGACTCTCTTCTTCAGAAGATTCATCAGCCTCAATAGGAGCCTCGTGAAGTGGAAGCAATCCAAGAGAAGAGGAACGAGGATTAAGCCGTCGCCGCCGTAATAATTCTTTGCCCAATTTGGCTATAACTGAGTTAGTTAGCCTTGGATGTTTGTACATGAATGCGGGAAGAACAACATCAACTGAGAGAAACAAGAATTAAGAAGATGAGGTAAAGGTAATAGGAGATTAATGAGCATGGGTAGAAGTATTGAACTCACCAAAAGAAGCCTCCAATTCTATGTCCATGGAGCTTATTCCAAAGATAACTAGCAAGCCTTTAATGATCAATGGAGGCAAACTAAACTTGACCCCTTGTAGCTTTGACATAGAAGGATTGAATGTCAAATCAATGGACCTTGTCTCCGGAGGGGGAGAAGGAGGAAGAATTCGTCGCCAGGTTATAGGATATGGAGAAGGAGAAGGAAGTTGTAAGAAGAAAAAACTTTTGTCTCCATTCTACTTGAGGGGGAATGTGACAGAATAAACTGGTCTTAGGGCGACTTTGAAATTTAAAAAGACTATCTTCTACCTGACGAAGAACGAAAAACTGATTGAACAAGCGAGGAGTAGGAGGAAAATCTAGTATCTGGGAGACAACAATGAAGCCCGATAGGATAGAAAAGGATTGAGGAATAAATTGGTTCAAGGGTATATCGAAGTAGGAGCTTACATCCACAAAGAAAGGGTGTAGAGGAAGTCGAAAGCCTTCCAAAACGTGCTCCCAAAAGATGGCGATGCTGCCTGGAGGGGGAAGGGGGGGGGGCGATCCTCAGGAGTAGGAAGGGCTACATATGAAGGAAAGCCATAATCCATGCCAAGCACACAAGCCTCTGCCTCACTAGCGTCGAAAGAGCAGCTAGTGAACCATTCAGTGGCCAAGGAAGAAGAAGCCATTGTAAGCGAAAGATCAGAGAAAGGTGCTGGAGTCGCTAGTTAAACAGGGATAGTGGAAATGGTGTGAGGAGGAAGACGAAGAGAAAAACCCTTAATCTCCTCTCCGTCCTTTTTTCCTAAAACCCCTAAAACAACGGCTTAGAAAGATGATTCACACATCAAGATAGAAGCGTGCAGACGGAGGGAAGGCCATTAGAGGTATAGGTAGAACAGGGGGTACACAAAAGGAGGTGCACTTATGTTGCATCATTTCCTAGAACCCTAATCCAAAGGAAGTATTAGATCTCGAGGAGGATGGAAATCCGCCTTTTGACAGGCTTCTAGAGGTAAGCTCGAGCGAATACTTAAGGTTAATCCGATCAGTGTAATAAAAAGGTGTATCAAGATATCCAATCAATATGGAAGGAATGGACATCCGCACGACCTTGAAATGAAGGTTCAGGGGATTTCGGGAGGAGTGTGAGACAACTCGAGTGGATGGGAAAACTCCGTCCGGGTATATAGAACGGACGAGAAGAGAGGAATTTATAGGTTCACCCTGTCTTTTTGAACGAAAATAAAAGGGGGGCCAGACAAATAAATCCATCCCGCCTCGATAGAAGGATCAAGCGGATGCCTAATCTACACATACAATTATTCGATCAATGTTCACAAAGAGAAGTGCCGAGCGAAAGGAACATTGCCCTGAGAATGAAACCAACCAAAAAGGAAGCAAAATACACCCGACCAAGTTTTAAAACCACCATAGGACCATTGTAAGAGATATAACACTTCTAGAATTACAAAAATTGGGCATAAAAGTTAGGAGGGCGATTCTTCAGTATTCTCCTGTGATCAGGGAAGCTAGGAGGAGGATCAGTGACCACTAGCTTCAAGTCCTTTAGTTGGTCCACCCCCTCCTTAAGTATGAAATCAATGCCGTTGATGACGAAATCAGACATGGGGGCCAGGAAGGCGAGACACTTAAAGAAGGCCTTCTGTCGCGTCTCGAACCGAGCATCCTCATTAGCTTTGTAATCTGCCAGTTCTTTTTGGGTGGCCTTTAAAGCACCCTCTTTCAGATTTAGCTGGAATAACTGATCAGTTAGCTCTTTAGCATGCCCATCCTTTAAAGATTGTAGCTGAGAAGATAATAGAGAGATTTCGATCACTTGTCTTGCCAGTTTGGAGGACATTTATCACTGTAGGTGTTGGCTAGCTGTAATTGAGATTGGAAGTTCTCTGCCTCAGTTTTGTATTGATTAGCTTTCTTGGTCTTAACCTGAAGTGATAAATGAACCTCTTGAAGCTCGACGGATAACTTGTTTACCTGTTCGGCTGCCTGAATTGAGGATAATCCTAGGGTTGGTCCCCTTAACATCTCTATCTCTCGGAGGGAAGAATCCAACAAATGGGATAGGTGCAAATTATGTAACCAGTGCTGCGCAATTAAAATACATTAGAAAATCACTGAAAGCATGATAAATATAGATAAGAAAGTATTGTTACCCTTGTTTCCTCAATAGAAAACCAAGTGGCCGCCTCTGAACGAGAAGTTCCCTCATATACCTGGCGCACCTCCTCCCAAAGGGTGCTAAGGGACCCTCCCAACATTATTGGAAGGGTGGAAGTAAGGGAGGAAGCAGAGGATAAATGAGTTTGAGCTGAAGGGGGATAAAAAACAAGACAGGTCGAGTCTTGAGTAGTTAAAGTGGTATGAATAGGGAAATTCACAAAAATGGTAGATGCAGAGCTACCAACAGTAGTGGAAGGGGTTGGGGAAGATGAAGAGGCAAGAGCCGGATAGAGGGATGAAAGGGGAAGACCCAGAGAAGTAGGGACAGTGTCCATAGGGGGGAATCCTCAGGAAGGGAGGAAGATGTCCTCTTTGGAGAAAGGGCAAGAGTCAATTTACTCCTCTTTCGGACAGGGGCTCTCTCAGGAGATTTCCCTGAGGACACTGGAGAGGGGAGTTCTACAATCGTAGGGGAATCATTGAGGGTCTCCTCCGAGGCTGCAGCTTGAGAAACAGAAGCACCCTCTGTACCCGTGGGAACCTCTGCGGAAGAAGATTGACCCACACTAGCAAGAACCTCTATTGAGGGAGGTTGGTTCAGAGTAGCAAGAAGTTCTTTCTCCTTTACTTTGATTGCTTCATCTCGCACCTTTAGCTGTTGCTCAATCATGGAGTCATAATAGGCCTTCACTGCAAACAACAAAAAAAAAAATCTTAGTTAGTAAAAAGGAGACATAGATAAGTGAATAACAACTTACTAAGAGAGCTACAGAGTTCCACCCTAGCAGGACTCAATCCAAAAAGATATAAGAGGTCATTGCGAAGCCATTTGTGAATGTATAACCAATGGCCCAATAGCTTCTTGGAATAAGTGGCAAAAGATGGAAGCTTGTGCAACTCCTTCACATCAGGCAAATTAGGAAAAGAAGATATCCAGGAATAAGACCAGGGGATGGGTTCGAGAAATTCTATGAAAAAGAAGCGCGATTTCCATGCCTTGATGGAGGAAGACATTTCTTCGAAAAGAGTCATTTTGGGTCTAGATTGAAACAAGAAAACCTCAGGATCTGACTTCTTGGGGTAGGAAAACATGAAAAAATTATGAGGAATAGGAGGGATGTCGTGGAGGCAGAAGAGCATGTACAAACCACAAAGGTAACGAAAGGCATTGGGAGCGAACTGTTGTAAGGGAATACTGAAATGTTGGCTTATCTCTACCAAAAAGGAAGGGATGGGAAAGCGCAAACCAGCTACTAATTGATCTTTAAAGAAAGTTACACAATTTTTAGGAGGGGGATGGGGGCGAGATTCAGAGTTAGGGACGATAATGCGAAAAGAACGGGGAATCTCATACCAGGAATAGAGAGTAGACCGATCAAATTCGCGAAAGATAGAGCGAGTTTGTGCATACCAAGCAGAAAATAATTCTTCAGTCATGGAGAAATGTAGGAGTGAAGAAGGAAAGCACTTACTGGGATCTTTTGGGGAAAGGATGACAGGAAGGGGACGTAAGAAAAAGGAGACCGACAAAGGACGGAAAAAAGTTAAACTCTGGCACCACAAAAACAACTTAGGGAAGAAGACGAAGGGACGATAGCATAAAGGGTTTAGGGTTTCTGTGAATATTGACTAATAACCAGCACCATAGGATATGGAGTGCACCCATAAGGGGAGCGTCGATTTGTCAGAAGAGAGAAATAACAGGGTGATGGCGTCGGAGCATGTACCCAGGTGCATCAGCAAAGAAAATTGGAGAACACGTGTCACGAGACCATACAAGAGCATTTATAATGGACATAACCGAACAAGTCATATTTGCATCGATATCATTACATATCGCGCCATTGATGCTATCTCCTTGTTGGGGAACCGGTCAGAAAAAAGGAAAATACTAAAGAAGATATTCAATTCCCTATGTATGATAAATGAAGGAATGAGTGAAAGTGGAGTGTTTGAATAAATAAGGAAGCTTGTTTATTCTTATAAACCAGAAAAACCCAAGAAAATCATTCAGTCTTATACAAGAAACCGTTCGGTCTAACATTTTGGACACGATTAGTTACATAGCGTTACATTTTCTTCTCAAAACATTAAACCTTGGAATGTCAGTAGACATTATAAACAGGAGCTCTCAGACTTCTTAGAAAACTTTTAACCCCGCTAAAGTTAAACCTGACCAGGTTGGAGAAGTGGGAATATTTTGCCCGGTATGAGAATAGGATGAAAAGTCTGTCATCCAACTGAACCGCCCCCTCCTCCCCATTTAGAAAAGCCAGTGCTTTCTTTTACGCTCAGGAGAAAGTAGAAAGAAGAGTGGTCTTATGGACAAAGGGGTGCAAACTTGTTCACGCCCCCTCAGACATATGATGGCACGATCCACTTCCTGCTTGAACCTTTTGAGCTCTGCTTCCAGAGCATCCACCTTAGCCTGCAGACAACCTAGGTCTTGCTGTTGTCGTGACGCCAACAGGCTAGTTACGTGAACCTCCCTGGTTAACGTGGATACCTCTGAAGCCTGTTGAGTCTTCAAAGCAGTCAACTCTTTGGCCTGAAGTTCTAGATCTCAATAAACTTTGTTCCTCAAGGTCGTTTCTGACCATGCTTGAAACTGGGTGACCGGCAGAAGTACCTCCAGCTCTCGTGCCCGAGAGTTAGCTAGATCTAAAGCTTGAGCAGCTTCATCTATAAATTTTGCCTTTTCCAACAGGAATTGCTCCCAGAGAGGGGGGGGTCTAAAGCCATACTCTCAGTAGCGGGAGGGGAATAAGATGGAGAAGAACTAAGGCAAGTGAAGAAGGAAGGGAGGATCACAACCCAATTTAACTGGCCAAAAGAGTCACGAGATCACTATACTTGGGGTCACGAGATTGCTGTACTAGGAGTCATGAGGACTACTATAGAAAAAGTCACGAGACTACTGCAATGGCCATGACAGAACCATGACCAAAGATAGGCAAAGAAACAAAAATAGACTTGGGTCTAGTCAGTTGGATACACCTCCTTCGACTAGACTTGGAGTGAAGACTAGTGATATGAGTTATGAAGAATGGATCCATTTTCTAGTAAAGGAGGAAGGAAAACCAGTCAAGCAGCAATGCTCGTATAAGCACGGAGGGTAGAGACTGACCGAGCGAAAGAGGCCGATCGAGTATCTAGGTTCGGCAGGCCGAGACAGGCAGATCCGAAACAACCGGTCGAGTAGAAGAAGCATTTAGTCCCACAGCAGACAAGACACAGTATGCTTTACGGGTGGAGACCGACTAAGCGAAAGAGGCCAACCGAGTATCTAGGTTCTGCAGGCCAAGACAGGCCGAGCAGGAACAGCCGGTCGAGTAGAAGAAGCATTTAACCCTACAGCAGACAAGGTACAGTATGCTCGGCAAGTGGAGACCGACCGAGCGAAAGAGACCGACCGAGTATCTAGGTTCGGCAGGCCGAGACAGGTTGAGCCAGAACAGCTGGTCGAGTAGAAGAAGCATTTAGCCCCATAGCAGACAAGGCACAGTATGCTCGACAGGTGGAGACCGACCGAGCGAAAGAGGCCGACCGAGTCTTACACCGTTTAACTGCTCATAAACTTTGGCACATAAATCATATCGAAATACTTTGTGATTATACGAGGGCTTAACTGATTTGGCTGGAAATGTCTTCTAGAAGCTTATACATGTTTGCTAAATGACAAATAAGGTACATCTAGGTACGATAAAGATTCCTTAAACTATTTTCACAAGTGGTGCTTATGTCATCTCATAACCAACTCCAACAAACCGGGGTCCACCTCATGACTGTGGAGGTCAAGTGAGGTGGTATAAAAAGGGGAATCCTCTCTACTGGCTAGGTAAGCAATCATTCCTACACAACTAAAACCCTAACAGAGTTTTTGGTTTTTTATTGTCTTCTCTCTCTATTCCCGCCGAAAAAACTAACTTGAGCATCGGAGGGCTTGGCCAGGGATTCCCACCTCAGTTTTAGGTCACTAACGCTTTGTTGGTCGGTCGGTCGGTGTGCAGGAAAGCAGAGCTATTCACCAGAGTCTTGGATCTTTGATTTATTATTCATCATCCTCCTCCTCGGTCTCCTCTTCAGATCTACTTTGGTTTTCTCAGATCTGTGGAGATTCATCCACTGAGGTTGTCATGTCCTATTCACCAAAGGAGTACTTTGCTATGTTGGACCTCTCTCTGCTCGTCTTCCCTAGGGTCGTCATCAAGCATCACCCCAGCTATCCGTCTCGCCGATCTCAGACAGGATCAGTATGCATCATCCATAATAATTGAGATGCACATTCTCCTAGGGCTATGTATTCAGCTTCAGTGGTAGATAAAGTAACACAATGTTGCTTTTTGCTTGACCAACTTACTAGGCACTGACCTATAAATTGACAGCTGCCACTTGTGCTCTTTCTATTTAACTTGCACCCGGCAGAGTCAGAGTCAGAATAGCCAGTTAGGTCAAAGGTGCAAGACCTAGGGTACCAGAGTCCTACATTTAAAGTTCCCTTAATATACCTAAGTATTCTTTTGACGTATGTTAGGTGAGACTCTTTTGCACAAGATTGGTATCTTGCACACATACCCACTACAAAAATGATGTCAGGTCATCTAACAGTTAGGTATAGTAGACTTCCTATCACACTTCGATAGTACTTTAAGTTTATTGGTGTTCCTTCTAAATCAGAGTCCATTGTAATATTAGTAGCCATTGGAGCATTAATATTTTTTGAATTTTCCATACTAAATTAATTAGTTCTTTAGCATATTTAGTTTAAAAGATATAAATTCCATTTTTGGTTTTTTTAATTTGTAAACTTAGGAAAAAGTTAAGTTCACCTACCAGACTCATTTCAAATTCATTTTCCATTAATTTGGTGAATTCTTTTAAAAATTTAGAGTTGGTTGATCCTAAAATTATATCGTCTACATAAATTTGGGCTATAAAAATATCCTTTTCTAAGGTTTTTACAAAAAGGGTTGGATCTTTTTGACCTTGGTTGTGTTAGTTAGAGCCCTAGAGCCAATCATTTGATGATTGTATGGACTCATGTATATCATATTCTTGTATATTAATAAAGGCATTTGTTTGGTTATTATACTTATTTGTATTAGTGCCAAATAGACTAAGTATAATAGCGTCCTTGAGTAGAAGGTTCATACCTATATCAATCGATTAGTTGAATCGATAATGAGATGATATAGGGAACACTACTCTAAATCATTCCTAGTCGAGTATTAACATTCAGGGACAATGTTAATGCAATAAGACTAGCATGTAGGTCAGTTCGATGACTTGATCTCACAAGTCATGGATATAGAGATATCAAGCTGACACATGGGTATACAGTGGAGAATATATACTGAATGACCCGCCATGAGAAAGTATCATGGATCATTATATGAGTGTCATATACTTTCTCATGTGACTATTAGTATGACTATTAGTCCTTAGACCTGAAGTCACCATGGATCCCTACATAAGGAGTTATGTACTTTGGTTTCGTCAAACGTCACCCGTAACTGGGTGGACTATAAAGGCGATTACTGGGTATATAACGAATTATGCAGAGGGATGTGAGTGATGTAGATGGGATCTATCCCTCCCATATGACGGGAGCGACATCGCTATTCTTGATAGAGTGAGACCACTAAGTGCATGGCCATGCCCAAATGAGTCAACATTAGATGTTGAGCTCATTTGATTGAGTGAGTCTACTTGGAGTTCAAGATTTAGATTGATCAGAGGATGACACGGTCTATGCCTCATATTGATCAATCTAGATGTCTAGGATAGAAGGACACTTGTCATATATTGTGAGGAGTCACAAGGTGATGTTGGATCTCGACATTTCTTGTAACTTGGGTAGCAATGATGTATTGCTAGATGCCGCTCATTGCTTATGTTTCTAAAGGAGTTTAGAAACATTGCCAACATTACAAGAACCTATTGGGTCACACACAAAGAACAAGTGAATGGAGATTAGGTTCATATGATGAACCAATTGGATTAGGTTCATATGATGCACCAAAGATTGGATTCAAATTAGACTTATTGAGTTAGACTCAATTAGTTTCAATTGTTGAATGAGTCTAATTTAAATTTGATTCATTGAGTCAATTTATATTAATGAATTGAGATTCATTAAATTGAAATTGACTTGAATCAAAGAATGAATGCAACTCAACATGGAAGAGATTTGGTCAATTTTGACTTGACCAAAATGGGAAGTTGAAACATCAAGTTTGACTTGATGAATTGCCACTTCATGGAGGATGACTCATCCTACATGGCAGCCACATCATCTCCTAGTTGTCAAGGAGGTTACAATCCTCCATTTAATGTGGCCGGCCACATTAAATGAGGGGGTTACCCATGTGTGGCTGGCCACATAATGAAAGGAGATTTCATTGTTTTATGGCTATTGAAGTGGTGTAATTGTTTCTTCTTCCTCCTAGCTCTCTTCCTCTTTTCTCTTGCTGGTGCCGTGCACTTCCATGGATGAGAAGGTGGTTGAGTGAATCCAAGAGCAAAGGAAAGGTGAAGGTCACAAAGGAAGGATACTACTAGTGAGTGTATAAGATTTCTTTTGTACCTTCTTCTTTTCTTCCTTTCCATTTCCCATCCGAGAGCCCTAGAGAAAGTGCTAGCACACTTGGGGCTCTCTTCTCCATCCTTTGAGTGTGGGAGACACTCCTTGTTCGTGTGGATATCATTAGAGGAGTGTCTACGTTGACACTCTCGAGATCCGGCGTACCTTGAACGAGCGGGATAAGCGAAGGGCACGCTTCGAAGGTATAAGGTTTTTCCTTTGTAGATCTACTGTAGATCAATGTTTTGAAACTCGTACTCGTAATTTCCGTTCGGTTTTCCTTGCACGGATCTACGGCTTTGGGTGATTCGGGGTTTCCGCGACGCGAAAAGCGATTTTCGCGGCCCGAAAAACCCAACAGGTTGAACCTTTTTGATATTAGATAATTAGACAAACGTTCATACCAAGTCTTAGGTGCGTGTTTTAGTCCATATAGGGCCTTTTTTAGCCTAAAGGCATGGTTTGGATGTTCTAAGTCCTTAAATCCTGGGGGTTGACTTACGTGTACATCTTCTTTGATAAATCCATTTAAGAAAATGGATTTTACATCCATTTGATATAGCTTGAATCCTTTATGTGCTGCATAAGCTAGCAGCATCCTAATATATTCAAGTCTGGTTATAGGGTCATAGGTCTCATCATAGTCGAAGTCTTCTACTTGGTTGAACCCTATAGCTACTAGTCTTGCTTTATTCCTTACTATTTCACCATGATCATTTAATTTGTTTCTAAAAACCCATTTAGTATCAATTATAGTTTTGTTAATGGGTTTAGGTACTAATTCCCAAACTTGGTTTCTTTCAAATTGAGCTAACTCCTCTTGCATTGTTAACGTCCAGTCTGGATCTGGTAGGGCTTCGTCTATAGTTTTGGGTTCAATTTTGGAAATGAGGGCTATTTGACTTAGGTTTCTATAAGATAACCTAGTTCTGACCCCTAGAGTTGGGTCACCCAAAATTTGGTCAGATGGGTGATTAGTACTTGTTCTAGTTGGTCTTATAATTGGGTCAATAACTGGTTCTAGTTATTCACTAAGTTCAAGTGAAATTTCTTCATCATCTTCTATGTCTCTTGAGTTAATATTTTCTGAATTGATATTTTCATTTGCTACATTAGGTAGGTTATTTTCTTCATCAAAAATTATATTTATAGTTTCTTCAACTTTAAGGGTGTTTTTGTTATAAACTTTATATGCCCTATTAGTTGTTGAGTATCCTAAAAATATTCCTGGGGTTGTTTTTAATGTAAACTTTCCTAAATAGTCTTTAGTATTTAAAATGAAAACTTTACATCCAAATACCTTTAGATAGTTTAAATTGGGGATTTTATTATGGTATACTTCATAAGGTGTTTTATTCTGATATTTATTAATTAAAATTCTATTTTATATATAGTAGACTGTATTAATTGCTTCAGCGCAGAATTGATTAGATAGTTTGTATTCATTCAACATGGTCCTTGTGACTTCTTGTAAGGTTCTATTTTTCTGTTCTACTAGACCATTTTGTTGGAGGGGTCCTAGGGCATGAATCTCATGTTTATAACCATTAATTTCACAATATTCAATAAATTTATGGTTTTCGAATTCTCCCGCATAGTCACTTCTAATTTTTTTTATCTGAGTATCCATTTTCTATTAATTTTCAAAATATTTTAAAAACTTCGAAGGTTTCATCTTTAGTTTTTAGGAATTTTACCCAAGTAAATCTTGAGTAGTCATCGATTATTACTAAGCAATATTGGTTTTTGCTTAGTGACTTGGCCCCGTGTGAATCAAACAGGTCTAGGTGAAGGAGCTCAAGTATAGATGTTGTTCTGTTTAGGTTGGTTAACTTATGGTTTGACTTGGTTTATTTACCTTGTTGACAAGCATCACAAGTTGAATTTTCAATAAATTTTAATTTAGGCAGACCTCTAACTAAACCATTTTGACTCATTTTTGAAATGAGTCTAGTATGAGTGCGACTCAGTCTCCTGTGCCACAACTCAGTTTCCTCTTATTGTGTCAATAGACACTCTAGTGAGGAGGTAGGTAAGTCTATAGTATAAATGTTCTTTTTCCTAATTCCCTTAAGTGTGATTTCAGAATTATTAATATTCCTAATTATGCATTCAGTTTTTGAAAATGTGACTAAATATCCCGAGTCACGTAGTTGGCTAATACTAAGTAAATTGAAACTAAATTGTTTAACCAATAAGACTTTTCAAATATAAAAATCAGAATTTAATTGAATATTACCTATTTTGATTACCTTAAGGGTTCCATCGTTACCGAACGCAATAGACCCTAGGTCCTTGAGTTTCAGCTTAGTGAATTTCAGTCTATTTCCAGTCATGTGCCTGGAGCATCTACTATCTAGCATCCATTGATCCAAATCTTTATGTTCCTACATAAAGTATTTGTTCTGGGTCAATTTAATGGATTCAGAAGATAGTTTGACTGAAATCAACTTAATGTTCCATCTCATCCAGTCTAGATGATAAACTATGGTATTCCTATGGGTGTTTGTGAGATGGTTTATTAAGTTAATTGGGTTAAGTTAATTTAATTTATTAAGTTAAGTTAAGTTAATTTTAATTTGTTAAGTTGATTAAGTTAAGTTAATTTTAATTTGTTAAGTTGATTAAGTTAAGTTAATTTAGTTTATTAAGTTGATTTTAATTTGTTAAATTGATTAAGTTAAGTTAGTTTATTAATTAGATTAATTATTAACTCTATTAATTGTTATTAATTGCATAGTTAAGTTGATTAAATTGAATTAGATTTAGTTAACTTGTACTAAGTTCAACTTAGATCCATCTCACCCGATTCTAGGTTATCAATCAGAGAATCTTAAGTAGTTTTGTGAGATGGTTATCTTTAATTTAGATTATTTCTAAGGATTAATTTACATTTAAGTTAAACTTAGGTTTTCTAATTGGTTAATTAAATATATATTTCGAAGATTGGCTCCCAGGCCGTGGCGAGACACTAGGCCTTCTTGGGTATGGGATCATCCACCACTTCTAGACAGAGCCTTTCAAACAAATATATATTTAATTTCCCTTTTGAAACCCCTAGGCTTAACTAAACAAGTGTAAATTATGCCTAGGTCTTTAATCTATCCTAATCTAAACATGTTTATTACAAGGAAAAGAAAATAAACAAGCATCAAATAATTTTATCTATTTATTAAGATAGTTTTTCTATTGGCTCCCCTGGATCATAGCCTCGATATGGTCTATCAAGATAATGTACTTGATCCTTGGGGACCCAATATTGACCAAGTCCAACTTGATTGACCAAGTTGGACTTAGGTACCCATGCTAGAACTATCTTTCTATTCTGTCTATTAACAAGCGATAGATAAGACCGATGTTTTCTTTTAGCTTTAAACCCTAGTTCGAATCGATTGTGTATGACTTTCTGTTTTCCAAGAATCAAGTCAAGATTCTTGGAACCCAGTGTAAACCATTCGAATGCAATCCTCAAATCCTTGACTTAAGTTTTCAGACTGGAATTCTCTTCCTCAAGCTTTTGGACTTGAGTTGAGGTTCCAGTCTGAACAGGGTCAGTCAAGGATTCGGAATGAGTCACTTCTTTAAGGGATGTTACCTCCCTTTAGAAGCGACTTTATCCGAACATTGGATTTTGCTAGTTTATGCATTATGTAATTAATTAAATTATATAATCGACGTGTACTTACAGGGAGGCTAGTCCCTTCGAAAATAAATACGGATCCGTGGCTTCTCTTGGACTCAGCTTTCGATTCATCCTCGCTTTTGAATTCGTTGAGTTGGTCCCATGCCATCATTGCACGGAAACTCGCCTGCTCGAGTTCTTCATTGTCTGACTCTTCGAAAGAAGACTCGTCCCAGGTCACCTTCAGTGCCTTCTATCTTCTTGGTTTATTCGCATCTTTCTGGTTCGGATAGTTCGCCTTGATGTGCCCCTTCTGGTTGCATCCGTAGCAGGTGACTTCGACTTTCATCTTAGAGTTTGGGTGGGCCTCCTTGGACTGGATTACCTTTTTGATATCTTTCTTGTTGAAGCCTTTCTTCTTTCTATAGAGCTTCCTCACCAGGTTGACGAGTTCTGCCGTGAGCTCGTCGTCGTCGTCATTGTCCGAGTCCGGTTCTTCTTCTGTCTCCGGTTCAATTCTACATCTTGGTTTTGGTTCACGCGCTTTGCTTGTACCTACAATCAAAGCTATACCCTTCTCGGCCGGACGTGAGTTTATCTATTCATGTAATTCAAATTCTGCGAAAAGTTCATCTAGCTAATTAAGGAAAGATCCTTAGAAACCTTGTAAGCATCTACTATGGATGCCCACAAGGTATTCCTTGGAAAGGCGTTTAAGGCATACCTTAGGATGTCGCGGTTCTCCAATCTTTGTCAGATCACGTGAAGCCCGTTGAGCAATTCTTGTATCTGGGCGTGGAGCTAGCTAGCCGTCTCACCTTCCTGCATTTTCATATTGTACAATTTATTAAGTAATAAATCACATTTACTTACCTTTGTGTCGGACGTTCCCTCGTGCAACTCGATCAACTTTTGCCACAGTTCTTTGGCGCTCGAGAACGGGCCGACATGGTTCAGTTCCTCCTTCGTTAGGCCGCACTGAAGTGTACAGGTTGCTCTGGCGTTTGCTTCTACTTTCTTTATGAGTGCAGCATCCCAGTTCTCGAACGAAATTGGTTTGCTAGCGTTGTCCATTGGAAGGTCCAAACCAGTTTTGATGATCATCCAGACTTCAAAATTTGTTTGGAGGTATGACTCCATCCGGCTCTTCCAGTAGCCGAAATCTTCTCCGGTGAAGAGCGGAGGTCGGGCTGTACGATAGCCTTCTTGGGGTGCCATAAAATCGACGATAAAACTTGTGTTGGGTTTTTCGGGCCGCGAAAACCGTTTTTTCGCGTCGCGGAAACCCCGAAAGCCCCTAGCCACCGGATCCGTGCAAAGAAAAGGTTTGAAAAACATACGAATACGAGTTTCTACCTAGACCTACAGCTTAGATCTACAAAAGAAAAGGTTATACCTTTGAAGCGAAGCCCTTCGTGTTCCCACTCGTCCAAATGGTGCCGGATCTCGAAGTTGTCAACGTAGACAACTCTCTATATGTATCCACACAAACAACTAGGTGGAGAAAAACCACACAAAAGGTGTGCTAGCACCTTTGGATGGTTCGGCCAAGAGAGGAGAGGGAGAGCAAAATTGGAGCGAGGAAGAAGATGAAGGAATGAATGAGATTAATTCACAAAATGAAACTTATCAACCCATTCATGTGGCCGACCACATTAAGAGGGTGTGTAACTCCCATGGAATGCCAAGAGTCACAACTCTTGGTAACTCCCATGAGGTGGCATCCCACTTAAGCAACCATGATGATGTGGAGCATCATCATTGGCCCACTCAATGCCAACTCACCAATGAGGTGGCATAAAGTCAAGTCAAACTTGACTCTTCATATTCCTATCAAATCAAGTCAAACTTGACTTAATCTCTCTCATGGTTGATCTAATCCAACCATTTAATTCAAGCCAATTTAATATAATGAATCTAATTCATTTAATTAAATTGATTCAATGAGTCATAATCCAAATTAGACTCATTAAACACATGAATCAACTTGAGTCTAACTCAATTAACCCAATTAGGATTACTCTTAATCCAATTTGATTCATCAAATGAATCTAATCCTCTTGGTTCATCATATGAACCTAATCTCCATCTAATTGTCCTTAGTGTGTGACCCTATAGGTTCTTGTAACGTTGGCAATGCCCCTAAACCCATTTAGGAGCATAAGTAATGAGCGGTATCTAGCAACACATCATTACTACCCAATGTTACAAGAATGTTGAGATCCAACATCACCTTTGTGACTACTAATTGTGACTCCTCACAAAATATTACAAGTGTCCTTCTATCCTAGACATCTAGATTGATCAATGTGAGGCATAGACCGTGTCAACCTCTGATCAATCTAAATCTTGAACTCCAAGTAGACTCACTAAATCAAATGAGCTCAATATCTTATATTGACTCATTTGGGCATGGCCATGCACTTCGTGGTTTCACTCTATCAAGAATACCGATGTCTCTCCCATCATATAGGAGGGATAGATCCCATCTACATCACTCACATCCCTCCGCATAATTTGTTACATACCCAGTAATCGCCTTTATAGTCCACCCAGTTACGAGTGACGTTTGACGAAACCAAAGTACATAACTCCTTATGTAGGGAACCATGGTGACTTCAGGTCTAAGGACTAGTAGTCATACTAATAGCCACATGAGAAAGTATATGACACTCATATAACGATCCATGATACTTTCTCATGGCGGGTCATTCAGTATACATTCTCTAATGCATACTTATGTGTCAACTTGATATCTCTATATCCATGACTTGTGAGATCAAGTCATCGAGTTAACCTATATGCTAGTCTTATTACATTAACATTGTCCCTGAATGTTAATACTTGACTATAAATGATTAAGAGGAGTGTTCCCTATATCATCTCACTATTGATTCAACAAATCGATTGATATAGGTAAGAACCTTCTACTCAAGGACGTTATTATACTTAGTTTATTTGGCACCAATACAAGCAAGTATAATAACCAAAAACCAAATGTCTTTATTTATATAGAATATGATACAACAAGTCCAAAAATATAATCATCAAATGATTGGCTCTAGGGCTCTAACTAACAATCTCCCACTAGCACTAGTGCCAATCAGTGTAGGCTCTAAGCCTCAATGACCTAGTGTGACCATCATGCTTCCTCTGTGCCAAAGCCTTGGTCAAGGGATCTGCGATGTTAGCCTCTGTAGGTACTCTGCAAATCTTCACATCTCCTCTCTCGATGATCTCTCGAATGAGATGGAAGCGTCGTAGTATGTGTTTGGTCCGCTGGTGTGAGCGAGGTTCCTTCGCTTGTGCTATAGCTCCATTGTTGTCACAATAGGGCTCAATAGGGTCAGCAATGCTAGGAACCACCCAAGTTCAGTGATGAACTTGTGAATCCAAACTGCCTCCTTTGCTGCCTCTGATGCACCAATGTACTCGGCCTCTGTTGTAGAATCAGCTACTGTGTCCTGCTTCGAACTCTTCCAGCTGACAGCACCACCATTAATACAAAATACGAACCCTGACTGCGATCGGTAATCATCCTGATCGGTCTGGAAGCTAGCATTACTGTAACCCTTTACAGCTAGCTCATCATTGCCTCCATATATCAAGAAATATTCTTTAGTCCTTCTTAAGTACTTAAGAATATTCTTGACCGCTATCCAGTGACTTTCACCTGGATCTGACTGGTATCTGCTCGTCATGCTCAAAGCATACGAGACATCAGGTCGAGTACATAGCATGGCGTACATGATCGATCCTATGGCTGAGGCATAAGGGATCTGATCCATGCGGTCTCTCTCCTCTCTAGAAGAGGGACCTTGAGTCTTCGAAAGACTCACGCCATGTGACATCGGCAGAAATCCTTTCTTGGAGTTTTGCATGGCAAACCGTAGGAGTACCTTGTCAATATATGTACTCTGACTTAGGCCAAGCAATCTCTTAGATCTATCTCTATAGATCTGTATCCCTAGAATGCGGGATGCCTCACCTAAGTCCTTCATTAAGAAGCAACTCCCTAGCCACGTCTTGACAGACTGAAGCATAGGGATGTCCTTCCCAATGAGTAGTATGTCATCCATATACAATATGAGGAAGACAACTATATCCCCTACAACCTTCTTGTAGACACAAGGCTCATCTTCATTCTTGATGAAACCAAACTATTTGATTGCATCATCGAATCGAAGATTCCAGCTCCGAGAAGCTTGCTTTAGTCCATAAATAGACCTATGCAGCTTGCATACTCTGCTAGTATGCTTTGGATCTACAAAACCCTCAGGTTGTGTCATGTACATATCCTCGAGTAGGTTTCCATTCAGAAACGCGGTTTTGACATCCATCTGCCATATCTCATAGTCATGGTAGACTGCAATAGCAAGCATGATCCGAATGGACTTAAACATCGCTACTGGAGAAAAGGTTTCATCATAGTCAATACCATGAATCTGCTTGAAACCTTTAGCTACCAAGCGACCCTTATGGATAAGTCCATCCATGTCAGTCTTTCTCTTAAAGACCCACTTACACCCAATGGGTTTACCCCTTCAGGTGGATCAACCAAAGTCCATACTTGGTTGGTGTACATGGATTCCATCTCGGATCTCATGGCTTCTAGCCATTTCTCTGAATCTGGTCTCATCACAGCTTCTTGATAGGTGGAAGGCTCATCCTCTATGAGCACAACGTCATCATGGTCAGACAAGAGAAATGAGTATCTCTCAGGCTGACGACGTACCCTATCAGATCTGCGAAGAGGTAGGTCTACTTGAACTGGTTGTTGTTCCTCAACTCTTTGTTGAACAACATCATCCACAACACTTTGTGGTTCTGGTTCAACTTCCATCGAGGCTTTAGTGCTAGGATCCGCATCTTGAACTTCTTCAAGATCGAATGTACTCCCACTAGTCTTTCTAGAAACAAAGTCCCTTTCTAGAAAGACTCCAGTCTTTGCCACAACTATCTTGTGCTGACTGGGAATGTAGAAGTAATATCCCTTAGTTTCCTTGGGATATCCAATGAAATAGCACTTGTCGGATTTGGGTCCTAATTTATCTGAGACTTAACGTCTAACGTAGGCCTCACATCCCCAAATCCTCATGAAAGACACTTGGGCATCTCTCCCAGTCCATATCCTATATGGTGTCTTTATCACGGCCTTGAATGGAACTCGGTTGAGTATAAAAGCTGCCGTGTTTAGAGCATAGCCCCAAAGGTATGTCGGAAGATTTGTGTGACTCATCATAGATCGTACCATATCTAATAGGGTACGATTCCTCCTTTCGGATACACCATTCCACTGTAGTGTTCCAGGAGGAGTGAGTCCGTTTATAAAGTCCGTTTATCAGAGGTGCACTGCAATAGAACATATCGTTTAAATAGACGAAACAACATTTGTTCTTTATTGTAAACGAGAAACCTTTCTTGTCCAAACAAGAAACTGATATAATGTTCTTAGTTAATGCAGACACATAACAACAATCGATTAACTCTAGTACAAGCCCAGAGGGCAGAGATAGAAAGTAAGTCCCTACAGCAACAGCAGCAACCCGTGCTCCATTGCCTACTCGTAGGTCCACCTCGCCCTTTGTCAATGTCCTGCTATTTCTCAGTGCCTGCACATTAGTACAAATGTGAGAAGCACATCCAGTATCTAATACCCATGATGTAGAAATAGATAGATTGACTTCTATAACATATATACCTGAAGTGGAAGTCTCACTTCACTTCTTCTTAAGATCCTCCAAGTATACCTTGCAGTTCCTCTTCTAGTGCCCGGTCTGACCGCAGTGGAAGCAGGTAGCATCCTTGGCGACCCCTCTTTTAGGCTTCAGTGCCTTGCCTTTGCCCTTGGCTTGGGACTTTCCCTTGCCTTTGGGCTTGCCCTTGCCCTTATGTTTCTGAACCATCAGAATAGTGTTGGGCTTAGCCTTCTTAAGGTTCAGCTCAGCAGTTCGCAACATACTAAGCAGCTCGGGCAGTGGCTTGTCAATCTCGTTCATATTGTAGTTTAGAATGAATTGACTGTAGCTATCCGACAAGGATTGCAAGATCAGGTCAGTGGCCAGCTCTTGGCCAAGTGGGAACCCCAACCTTTGTAGGTTCTCTATGTACCCAATCATTTTGAGTACATATGGGCCTACAGGAGCCCTGTCTGACATCTTGCACTGAAATAGTGCCCTTGAGATCTCAAATCTCTCATGCCTCGCTTGACCTTGATACAGTTGACGAAGATGTTCAACCATATCGTAAGCGCCCATTAACTCGTGTTGCTTTGAAGCTCAGAGTTCATGGTCGCGAGCATTAGACAAGACACATCTAATGCGTCATCTTGATGCTTCTTGAAAGCATCTCGGTCAGCTCACGGGGCAGTGGCAGGAGGAGCCTTCGGAATGGGCTGCTCCAGAACGTACAGTTTATGTTCTTGGGTGAGAACTATTCTCAAGTTCCTGTACCAGTCCAGGAAATTTGCTCCGTTGAGCTTGTCCTTCTCAAGAACAGATCGCAGGGAGAAAGTGTTCGTATTTGACGTCATGGTTATCTACAACAGAAAAATGCAGAAATAAATATCATATTCTTAATCATTTAATTAGGCCTTTAACTAAATGATGCTCCCACTGAATTTTATAATTCATGTGGGACAATATCCACATCATACTAACCCCTGAGTTAGCTTTGGCTAATACGCCCAAGACTTAGTATGATTGGTAGGTAACTAATTACCAATTACATCTCTATGCAACTCTTGTTTATAGGATAAAATCCGCATTTATATTAAAACTTGAGTTAGCTTTGGCTAATACGCCCAAGAGTTAATATAAACGTGATTTTGACCTATCTACCAACCATTGGATAATGCCTATAATTAAACTCGATCCAATTGAGTTAACTAGTTACTCAATCTAATTGAGTTGTACTCACCCATGCGTTGATAGGCGGGACCAAGATTGTCCCTCCGTACCCTACCAAGATAGTATGCGCTGCTCTACTTTGGTAGATTCAACAACAACATGCGATCGAGGTAGTGGTAGGTATCACAGCATGGTAGGCATTACGAGTTGACGCAATTTAGATCTAATCTAAACGATGATGCATATCATATACTCGATAGATATAATCTAATCGTGGGGTCCATCATGTGCACAATTTAGATCTAATCTAATCGTTAGACACTAATTAATTACTTAATTAACTAGCATGCATCACATACACACAAAAGCAATTAATTAAATAATTTTGTGATTATGTCATGGCCCTACTACGATCTTTTCAAGCCAATGAGAAGATCAGATGGTCAACCTAAGGTCAACAGCTTCTCAAGCGCCTTCCTTTTGACCACCTTGTGTTGCTCGCGCCTTCCTCGTAACTCCGTCTTGAGTGGACCTTCCACCGCTTCAAAATTTACATTACATTTTGAAACTCGAGTTACATTCGAGTCTAAATCTAATTTACAACCAGAATATAAATAGGGAGGCACGACTCGCAGGTTGCGTATCAAATACAGCACACGCAAACACACAAAATGGCACGCATACCATATTTTGAATTACAACACAAATTATCCAATCAAATTGGGTCTTTGGGCCATGACTATCACAAAAATAATATATAATTCTAAATTATATATTTCTATAATTTTCTGTAATTTTTCCTATAATTTTATAATTTTTACGAGTACAATTTCCGGGCGGTTCCGTTTAGCGGTTTCCGGGCGCAATCGCGGAACGAATCCCCTTGTGGGGCCAGGGGCAGCACCCCTACCCGCGATCTAACCATCGCAAGGGTTCCTTTGCGATCTAACAGCGCCTTAGCCCGCTGTCCCAAAAAGTTTTGGGGCGAAACTTGGCCATTTTGGTAATAACTTCTCGGTAGTCGAAGCCTACAAGTGTCGAAACACTTGTGCTTCGCTTCTACGAGAAAAATACCCATAAAAACTATAAAAATCATAAATTTACATAATATTACAGAACTGAAAAGTTTTCATAAAACACAAATTAAACTCGTATTCGTCTTTGCACGTGGCTCTGATACCACTGTTGGGTTTTTCGGGCCGCGAAAATCGCTTTTTCGCGTCGCGGAAACCCCGAAAGCCCCTACCCACCGGATCCATGCAAAGAAAAGGTTTGAAAAACATACGAATACGAGTTTCTACCTAGATCTACAGCTTAGATCTACAAAAGAAAAGGTTATACCTTTGAAGCGAAGCCCTTCGTGTTCCCGCTCGTCCAAATAGTGCCGGATCTCGAAGTTGTCAACGTAGACAACTCTCTATATGTATCCACACAAACAAGTAGGTGGAGAAAAACCACACAAAAGGTGTGCTAACACCTTTGGATGGTTCGGCCAAGAGAGGAGAGGGAGAGCAAAATTTGAGCAAGGAAGAAGATGAAGAAATGAATGAGATTAATTCACAAAATGAAACTCATCAACCCATTCATGTGGCCGGCCACATTAAGAGGGTGTGTAACTCCCATGGAATGCCAAGAGTCACAACTCTTGGTAACTCCAATGAGGTGGCATCCCACTTAAGCAACCATGATAATGTGGAGCATCATCATTGGCCCACTCAATGCTAACTCACCAATGAGGTGGCATAAAGTCAAGTCAAACTTGACTCTTCATCTTCCTCTCAAGTCAAGTCAAACTTAACTTAATCTCTCTTATGGTTGATCTAATCCAACCATTTAATTCAAGCCAATTTAATATAATGAATCTAATTCATTTAATTAAATTGATTTAATGAGTCATAATCTAAATTAGACTCATTAAACACATAAATCAACTTGAGTCTAACTCAATTAGCCCAATTAGGATTACTCTTAATTCAATTTGATTCATCAAATGAATCTAATCCTCTTGGTTCATCATATGAACCTAATCTCCATCTAATTGTCCTTAGTGTGTGACCCTATAGGTTCTTGTAACGTTGGCAATGCCCTAAACCCATTTAGGAGCATAAGTAATGAGCGGTATCTAGCAACACATCATTACTACCCAATGTTACAAGAGTGTTGAGATCCAACATCACCTTTGTGACTACTAATTGTGACTCCTCACAAAATATGACAAGTGTCCTTCTATCCTATACATCTAGATTGATCAATGTGAGGCATAGACCGTGTCATCCTCTGATCAATCTAAATCTTGAACTCCAAGTAGACTCACTAAATCAAATGAGCTCAATATCTTATATTGACTCATTTGGGCATGGTCATGCACTTCGTGGTCTCACTCTATCAAGAATACCGATGTCTCTCCCGTTATATAGGAGGGATAGATCCCATCTACACCACTCATATCCCTCCGCATAATTTGTTACATACCCAGTAATCGCCTTTATAGTCCACCCAGTTATGGGTGACGTTTGACGAAACCAAAGTACATAACTCCTTATGTAGGGAACCATGGTGACTTCAGGTCTAAGGACTAGTAGTCATACTAATAGCCACATGAGAAAGTATATGACACTCATATAATGATCCATGATACTTTTTCATGGCGGGTCATTCAGTATACATTCTCTAATGCATACTCATGTGTCAACTTGATATCTCTATATCCATGACTTGTGAGATCAAGTCATCGAGTTGACCTACATGCTAGTCTTATTGCATTAACATTGTCCCTGAATGTTAATACTCGACTAGGAATGATTAAGAGTAGTGTTCCCTATATCATCTCACTATCGATTCAACAAATCGATTGATATAGGTAAGAACCTTCTACTCAAGGACGTTATTATACTTAGTTTATTTGGCACTAATACGAGCAAGTATAATAACCAAAAACCAAATGCCTTTATTTATATAGAATATGATACAACAAGTCCAAAAATACAATCATCAAATGATTGACTCTAGGGCTCTAGGGTTTTGTTATACCCTAGGTCAAGTATGTTGTTCACATGCCATGTTTAAGGGTAAGATGCATATGACAAAGAAAAAAAATAATAAATTCTAAATATGTCTTCCGCTGCCATGAGTCCATATCCATGTATATGTCAAGTAAGTCTAAGTAACCCCGTCCCTTTAGGGTAGTCTAAGTATCCATGAGGGGTGGGCGTTACAGTTTGGTATCAGAGCCAGGTTCTGCCTTTCCTCTACACACACATCAAGCCTACATCCTGCCGCTCCAAGTAAGAATTTCTATGCCTACTCTAGTTCTTTTATGCATGATAAGAAATGTTTAAATTAAGTATACATGTCTACTCCATTTTATTATTTGATAAGTTACAGTTCTAGTTTAAGTAGGCATGATGAAAGATTATGAATAATAATAACTTATGCTAGCCTTGTTGTCATTCATGAAGATAAACATGGCTAGAAGACGCAATACTAGAACCGATGAGACAATACCTCCACCTGATATGATGCATGTAGTTACTGAGCTCCAGTATCAGGTTACAGAATAGCAACAGATGATCACTACTTTGATGAATCAGCAGGGGAATCCTGCTACCCCACCAGGGAATCAGAACGCGATACCAGTCATACCGGTAGCTACACCAGTACCCCAGGTACCTGTACCACCAGTAGGCCCTGCTCCAGTGGTTCGTCAGGAGGCATATCTGATTCAGTGGCAAAGATTGAAACCGGAAACTTTCTCTGGCAACTGTGAACCATGGGATGCCCAAGCCTGGTTCAAAACGGTGGAAAGCATAGTGGAGCTATTGGATTGGCCCGAACACGAGAAGGTCAAGTGTGCATCGTTCTGCCTTACGGGCAATGCCAGAATGTGGTGGGACCGAGTCAAAGTAAAAAGACAAATAAATCAGATGAGATGGACAGACTTCGAGATGAATTTTTTCGAAGAATTCTTCCATATGAGGGTGACAAACAAGCACTATGACGAGTTCACCGAGTTCCGGCAAGGTGACCTGTCGGTTAACGAAGCTGTTAAGAAATTCAACCGTCTAGCGCGCTTATGCCCAGAGTTGGTTAACACTGAAAGAGAAAGGGTCAGACTTATGCTGAAGATGCTCAAACCTGAGATAGCTCTGAATGTGGCCGGCGGAGTTAATAGACCGCAGACTGCCGATGAACTAATCAACAGTGCACTGATCACCGAATACTATTTAAAGGCGCTGCATGAAGGCAAGAGTCAAGGCCAATCAGGAGGACAGAAACCTCAGAATACCAGAACTGGCTGGAAAGGAAACCACAGCGGTAAAAGAAAGCAGTGGAATGATTCTAAGGATGGTCCAGCAAACAAACAACCTATGTTCCCGCAATGTACCACCTGTGGAAAGAAACATCCGGGAAAGTGTCGCGTGGGCACGAATAAATGCTATAACTGTGGATTGGAAGGACATATGGCCAGAAACTGTCCTACCCAAGTTCAGACACCGCAGTATGTCCAGAACAGAGGTGCTCCCCCACAGCTACACCTGATGCAAGCTGCATTAGAAGGCCCACAGATAAGCCAAGGGAGATTGGAAGCTCCGCCAGTGACGACAAATGCCAGAATCTTCTCCATCACCAAGGAAGATGCGACGAATGCTTCTATGGTTGTCACAGGTCAGATATTTATTTTCAGTCAGCATGCTACTATACTATTTGACACTGGGACAACGCACTCGTTTGTCTCTACACCTTTCACAAGAAAGATAGACATACCACCTCAAGCCTTAGATTACAAGTTCTTAACGACTTTACCTTCGGGAGAGGTGATGCCATCCACTCATATGCTGCGAGCCACACCCATCAGAATCGCAGACAAAGAACTCTACTGTGACCTGATAGTGCTTGACATGCAGGATTATGACATTATATTGGGCATGGACTTCCTGAGCAAGTACGGTGCTTCAATAGAGTGTCGTAAGAGAAAAGTGGTTTTCCGACCTGAAGCAGAACCGACTTTCGAATTTATCGGAGAGACAAGGAAAGAAATTAAAAAGTTCTTATCAGCCTTAAAGGCACGGAAGATATTGGACAACGGATGCACTAGGTTTCTAGCACACGTGGTTGATACAAGTCAGACAGAGGAACTGAAGCTGGAAGATGTCAGAGTTGTATGCAAGTACCGCGAGGTATTTTCTGATGAACTACCAGGGTTAGCCCTAGATAGAGAAATTGAATTTGAGATCTAATTGATTCCTGGTACTAAACCGATCTCTAAAGCACCATACCGTATGGCGCCAGCTGAGTTGAAGGAACTTCAGGAACAGCTACGGGAATTACTCGACAAGGGACTTATTCGCCCTAGTCACTCCCCATGGGGAGCTCCGGTACTGTTTGTGAAGAAAAAGGATGGGTCTATGCGAATGTGTATCGACTATCGAGCGCTAAATAAGGTTACAATCAAGAACAGATATCCTTTACCACGGATTGACGACCTGTTTGACCAGTTGAAGGGTGCCATCGTCTTTTCTAAGATTGACTTGAGATCTGGCTATCATCAAGTAAAGGTGAAACAAGATGATATACCGAAGACAGCTTTCTGAACAACATACAGACATTATGAGTTCGTAGTAATGCCCTTCGGAGTGACAAATGCTCCTGCTCTATTTATGGACCTGATGAACCGGGTATTCTCGGCATATCTCGACAAATTCATGATAGTTTTCATCGACGACATCCTCATCTACTCGAGAACCCAAGAAGAGCATGCTGAACACCTGGATATAGTATTACAAATTCTTCGGGAGAAGCAACTGTAGGCGAAATTCTTTAAATGCGAATTTTGGCTCGACCAAGTATCATTTTTGGGTCATGTTATCTCTAGGAATGGAGTAATGGTGGACCCAATCAAGATTGAAGCCGTAAGTAACTGGAACAGGCCAAAGAATGCCAGCGAAATCAGGAGTTTCCTCGGACTAGCAGGCTATTACCGGAAGTTCGTAGAGGGTTTCTCTAGAATTGCAGCCCCTATGACATCTCTCACCCAGAAAAATAAGAAGTACAAGTGGACAGACGATTGCGAGAAGAGTTTCGCGGAATTGAAAAGGAGACTGACCAGTGCTCCAATTCTCACTCTTCTTGAAGGCAACAAAGGATTTGATATGTACAGTGACGCTTCCAGATTAGGACTTGGAGCTGTACTCATGCAGAACGGCAACGTCATTGCCTATGCCTCTAGGCAACTCAAAGAACATGAAAGAAATTACCCCACTCATGATTTAGAGTTGGCAGCTGTGGTCTTTGCTCTCAAGATATGGAGGCATTATCTATATGGGGTCCAGTGTAAGATTTATACAGATCACCAGAGTCTGAAATATTTCTTCACACAGAAAGACCTGAACATGAGACAACGTAAATGGCATGAACTGGTCAAGGATTACGACTGCGAGATCTTCTACCATCCGGGAAAAGCAAACAGAGTGGCCGAAGCAGGAAGTCCGGAGCCACGCTAGGAAGGTATGAAACGAAAATACCCTGAGTTATTCTAAGTTCGAGGACGAACTTTTTGTTGGTGCAATCGACCTAAGTTTGATCTGTACGATCATAGTTTTGATGTGTGTATCAAAGAGTTTAAGTTAGGCTTTCATATGTGTTTGATATGTGTGTTTGAGTCTTGCAGGACTTGGTGAAACACATGAGGAGCTTGGTGCAACTAAGCTTGGGAAGCTCATCCTAGGGCTCGGATTCTTGAGTCGGTGAAGGATGGTGTGGAAGGCATCCGAGGGACCGCTGGACGAGGAGCAACGGAGTGGATTCGAGGGAAGTGGACTTCAAGGCAACGTGAAGGATGGCACGGAGAGGAGCCGCGGGCTCGGGTGCATCTGAGGGACGAAGGCCAAAGAAGAGGACTTCAAGGGTGACTCCGGAGAGGATGAGTGTGAGTGTGTAACAAGGTGCAGTCCAGTCGGTTGCAACTTTTAGCAGTCGACTGCACCAGTCGACTGCATGTTTTAGCAGTCGACTGGCAGTGAACAGAAGCATTCTGTTCGCTCAGAAAATAGCTACCAGTCGACTGCTAGTTTTAGCAGTCGACTGGTAAATGACCGTTGGTGTTGGAAAGTAGCCGTTGGCTACCTCTAACGGTAACACCAGTCGACTGATGGTTTTGCCAGTCGACTGGTGCCGAGATGAGTTGATATGATGATCAACTCTCTCCTCTTATTTAAGGGAAGCTTTGGGACTTGAAGGAGGTTACTCATGCTTATTGAATAGTTCCTTGTCATTGCCCAAAGCTTCCAAGCCTACTCTCTTCCTCCTAAACCTAAGTTCATCATTGTAAAGAGGAAGAGATCCTTTGTGAGAGGTTTGCTCCACCGAGAAGGAGAAAGCTCTAGCCGGAGATTGCCGGGGATTGATCCACCGAAGGATCAAGGGCTCGTCCACCTCAAGGACACGCCGTGGAGTAGGAGCAAGCAATCTCCGAACCACGTAAAATAATCGTGTTAGCATTTGTGTTCTTACTTATTGCTTTCTTGTTTTAGTTTCATTTTCGCTTGCGCAAACTAACCGTGTAGAGAAGAAATCGAAATTGGGGGTGACCTAGCTATCCAACCCCCCTTCTAGCCGGCCACCGATCTCCAACACTTTTATGAGGTATGGGAGGACTGTAACACCCATAGGGTTCCTAGCAATTTCATATATTTTTACCATGGTTAAAAAAAAAGGCCTTATGTGAATATTAGAAAAAAAAAAATGGAATTAAAAAGAGGCAAGACCAAGGCGTGAACCTTGAACCTCTGGTTAGAAGCATGTATAGTGTAACCAATAGACCAAGAGGAGATATTATTAGAAAGGGAAGGGACAATATAATTAAGAGTAAGAAAAGACTCTCTTCCACTTAGAAGGAGAAGTTGGAGTTGCCTTCTTCCTCTCAAATGAAGAGATGATTCTTTATTCTCTTTTCATTAATGGATGAGTAAAAGAAAGGAGAAGGAAAAACCCATTTTCCATTCTTCCTTTCATTAGGAATAAAAGAGGAAAGAATGAAAATTTTCATTTGGTTGCTCTCTTTCTCCTTCCTCCTTCTCTCCACCGAAACCCCTCTCCTCTCCCTCACCATTGCCGAACCAAGCAAGAAGGGTGCTCTCTAGGAAAAGCTTCACAACCAAGGATTTCTTCTTTTAGATAATTAAGCGAGAGGATGTGAGTATCCCCTCACTATAGTACAAGTAGTTATCAAATGTTTGTACGTAAATGTTATTGAAACCTTAAAAATTTTCTTGCATGTTTCGGCCAAGATAAAGACTCGTGGTCACTTAGGGTTAGCAAGTTTACGAGTTATGCTTGATGTTGTAACCAAAAAGTCTAGAATCTCACCTTGGAAGTTTCGGCCAAGATAGAAAATGGGGTCTAGGGCAAAGCTTTGAAAGGGAAACATGTTGGTTATGCTCCATCATGATGTATGATCTCTTACATGTTAATAGCTTAGGTTTTTCATGCTCCATGTTGTATAAAAATATGAGTACCCTAACTTAATGTTTCAGCCAAGATTCATTATAGAGTCTAGGACATAGTTTTGAAAAGAAAACATGTTTGTTTATGCCCCTTCATGATGAAAGATCTCTTATATGTGATAGCTTAGGTTCATGCTCCATGTTGTATAAAAAAAAATATAGGAGAACCCTAGTTTCAAGTTTCGGCCAAGAATAGAAATGAGGTTTAGAGCAAAGTTTTCAAATGATAACATGCTTGTTTATGCTCCTTCATAATATATGATCTCTCATGTGTTGATAGCCTAGGTTTCCAAGCTTTATGTTGAAAAAAAAATATATAAGAACACTAGTCTAAAGTTTCGGCCAAGATGAGATGTGAAGCTTAGGGCAAGAAGAAAATTTAAAACCTAATCATGCTTGTTTGTGCTTATTCATGAGGTATGATATCTTGTATGTGGTTAGGTTATGCCTTTATGCTACATGTTGTATTAGAGGGAGTGGAACCCTACTTGTAGGTTTCGGCCAAGATAGAATGTAAAGCCTAGAGTAAAGTTTTTGAAACCTAATTATGCTTAGTTATGTTTTTACATGATGTATAATCTTTTGGTATGTTGTTAGATAAGTTATCATGCTACATGTTATACAAATGAACCTTAGAACTTCACCCTAGGGTTCGGCCAAGAAAGTATATGAGGCTTAGAGCAACTAATTATGCTTAGTTATGTTTTTACATGATGTATGATCGTTTGGTATGTTGTTAGATAAGTTATCATGCTACATGTTGCACAAATGAACCTTAGAACTTCACCCTAGGGTTCGGCCAAGCAAGTATATGAGGCTTAGAGCAAGGTCTTGAAATCTAACCATACTTGTTTATGCTTCTTTGTGATGTATGATTATTTATCTAGGGTTAGCTTAAGTTTCATGCTTCTTATAGTAGTCAAAGTTTAAAAAGTTCTACTATAGGGATTCGGCCAAGATTTATTGAATAGGTTTAGGGAAAAGTTTTGAACCTAACTATGCATGCTTATGTTCTCCCATGATGTATGATTCTTGATATATGGTTAGTTAAGTCTCCATGCTTCATGATATGATATATGCTATGCTTCATGGTATGATATGCTATGCTTTATGATATGATATATGCTATGTTTCATGATATAATATACGCTATGTTTCCTGATATGATATGCTATGCTTCATGATATGATATATGCTATGCTTCATGGTATGATGTGCTAAGCTTCATGATAAGATATGCCATACTTCATGATATGATACATGCCATGCTTGATGATATGATAATAACATGTTATGCTCTATGTTATGATAAGAACATGTTATGCTTCATGATATATGTTTATGAAAGGCTTATGCAAGAGGAAAAGCCTAAGAGATGCTTCCCTTGAGAGGGGATCAAGAGCACTCTTCATGATATGACAAGAACATGATATGTATGATGATATGATAAGAAACATGATATGTATGACATGCTATTTTACTTTGTATGGCTTGTACCAAGGGTGGGCTCCATAAGCGCCCCTAGGCTGACAGACTATGAACGGGTCTAGTAAATGGATGGACTCCTTAGTACGCCCCTAGGTCGACGGGCGTAGTACGGACCTAGTTCCCTAGTAGGCTCGGGGCTAGCTACCCTGTCCTAGGGATTTGTGCGCATTCATGTTATGTGGTACATAGTCGGGCCCTCATGTTGAGATTATATTCAAGTATGTATACGTTATGTTTAAAAAAAAAAAAGGGACATGTTGCATATGTTCATTTCATTATGCATGTTTTCAAAGGAACATTTTGCATCTACATGTTTATGCCATATGTTTTCCTTTACACTTATTAAAGATGCCCTTGAGAATATGGTTATGATCATGTTATATGTTATGTTATGTTCTCATATGATATGATATGTTTATGTTATGTTCTCACATGCCATGATATATTTTATATTTATGTTCTCACATGCTATGATATGTTTTATGTTATATTCCCACATGCTTGTATATGCTTTTATGTGTATGTATAATTCATGGTTTTATGAGTAGGAAAGGAACTCACTAAGCCTATGGGCTTATAGATTATTTTTCCTTGTAATGCAGAAAAAGGGAAGGAATGGATGAACTAAGGGGAGCAGCAGGAAGGACAAGATTGTGTGTGGAAGTGGCATGGTGGATAGATCTAATTATATTTCTAAAACTTATATTTGGTTAAGTTGTGCATGTGAACTAAGTTTGGATTTTATACTTGTGATGATGACTTGAACTAGTATGTGGTGCACTTATGATATCTTATTCATGTTAGTATATTCATGACATTATGAATCATGTTCAAGTAGCAGATATGAATCAAGTATGTTGTTCACATGTCATGTTAAGGGTAAGATGCATATGACAAAAAATAATAATAATAAATTCTAAATATGTCTTCCGCTGCCATGAGTCCATATCCATGTATATGTCAAGTAAGTCTAAGTAACCCCGTCCCTTTAGGGTAATCTAAGTATCCATGAGGGGCAGGCGTTACAGAAACCATGGTGACTTTAGGTCCAAGGACTAGTAGTCATACTAATAGCCATATGAGAAAGTATATGACACTCATATAACGATCCATGATACTTTCTCATGGCGGGTCATTCAGTATACATTCTCCAATGCATACCCATGTGTCAACTTGATATCTCCATATCCATGACTTGTGAGATCAAGTCATCGAGTTGACCTACATGCTAGTCTCGTCGCTTTAACATTGCCCTAAAATGTTAATACTCGACTAGCAATGATTAAGAGTAGTGTTCCTTATATCATCTCACTATCGATTCAACCAATCGATTGATATAGGTAAGAACCTTCTACTCAAGGACGCTATTATACTTAGCTATTTGGCACCAATACAAGTAAGTATAATAACCAAAACAAATACCTTTATTTATATATAGAAGAATATGATAAATGAGTCTATACAACAATCATCAAATGATTGGCTCTAGGGCTCTAACTAACACTTTTATGTCAAGAAGAGCGGGTAGAGAAGATTTCCAGGAAGAAGACCAAGAGACAGGCTCTGGAAGTTCCATAAGAAAGAAACGAGATTTCCATTCCTTAATGGAAGAGGGCATCTCCTCAAAAAAGGCCATCTTAGGTCTTGATTGAAATAGGAAGACACCGGGATCTGATTTCTTTGGGTATGAAAACATGAAGAAATTTTGGGGGGTTGGAGGGATGTCATGAATATGGAAGAGCATGTACAAACCACAAAGATAGCGAAAAGCATTGGGGGTGAATTGTTGTAGGGGAATGTCAAAATATTAACTAATTTCTACCAAAAAAGGGGGAATAGGAAAACGCAAGTCTGCCACTAGTTGATCTTTGAAAAAGGTGATACAATTCTTAGGAGGAAGGTGAGGGCGAGCATCAGAATCAGGAATGGTAAAGCGATAAGTCTTGGGGATATCATATAAGGAACGAAGACCAGACCTATCAGATTTGCGAAAAACAAAGCGGATTTGGACATAGCAAGCCGAGAAGGACTCTTCAGTCATAGAACAATACAAGAATACAAGAAGAACGACTTACTGAGGTTTGAAGAAGAGGGAGCAACATGAAGAGACAGGAAGGAGAAAGAGGTCAGTTGAGAATGCGTGTAAGGAAGAAGACGAAGAGGTGAAGGGTTTAGGGTTCTGTGAAAATATTAAGATCACCCATAAGAAGAACTGTGGATCTCGCAAAGAAAAGACACGACAGAACGTTACCAAAAGAACTTGCGGCTTATTACGTCAGTGATATGGGTTAGGTTTCATGGATCCCCGATAAGGAAGGGAAAGGAGATAATCAAACGGAGAAGATAGATCAATATCGGTCGGGAAATATCTCAAAGGAGGTAAGCTAATATCGACCGGGATATGCCTCCAAAGAGGTAGACCCATACCGATCAGCATATACCTCAAAGGAGGTAGGCTAATATCGGCCGAGATATACCTCAAAGGAGATAGTTCAATATCGAGCGAAACATACCTTCAGGAAGAAAGGTCAATATCGACCGGGATATGCCTCCAAAGAGGCAGACCCATATCGATCAGCATATACTTCAAAGGAGGTAGGCTAATATTGACCGGGATATGAATCCAAAGAGGCAGACCCATATCGATCAACATATACTTCAAAGGAGGTAGGCTAATATCGGTCGGGATATACCTCAAAGGAGGTAGGCCAATATCGATCGAGACATGCCTTTAAGAAGGAAGGCTAATATCGGCCGGGATATACCTCAAAGGAGGTAGGCCAATATCGATCGAAACATGCCTTTAAGAAGGAAGGCCAATATCGGCCGGGATATACCTCAAAGGAGGTAGGCCAATATCGATCGAGATATGCCTTTAAGAAGGAAGGCCAATATCGGCCGGGATATACTTCTGAGTGAGTAGACCAGTATCTACCTAGACATGCCTGTAAGAAGGAAAGCCAATATTGGGCAGGTTGATTAATACCTTGAAAAGATACTTGATAAAATACAGCCCAGTGCTAGCTATAATAATAAACATAAAGGAGCCCGGACGAGCACTGCCCAGAAGCTGCATGAGAGGTAATAATAATTGATCAAACCTAGTTAAGCCCAGCTCCGACTAATACAAGGAACATTGGTGCCTTAAGCTATCTCTGATATAGCAAAAACAGGAGGGGCAAGTAGGAACGATAGAAGCACTTTAAAGGACCTATGAAATAGGATAGAAGTAAATATTTTAATAAAATAGTTAATGAAGATATTTGTAGTATATAATTGTATAACATGTGTTATATATTTTGGCGGGAAATGTGTTTTTAAACTGTTTTGCAGGTGCTAGATGACAAAAAAGGTACATCTGGGGTACGAAAAAGATTTCTTAAAAGTCATTTACCACAAGTACGCAACTTACGTCATCTCATAACAAACTCTAACAAACCGGGGGCCACTTCATGACTACGGAGGTTATATGAAGTGGTATAAAAAGGGGAATCCTCTCCGTTGGCTAGGTAAGTTCACATCATTGCGCACATTCAGAACCCTAATTTTTCAACTACTGTTCGTCTCCTTCTTCTTCTTCCTTCTTCCACACTGAGATAGATCACTGACTTGAGCGTCGGAGGGCCTAGCCAGGGATTCCCACCCCGGTCTTAGGTCACTGACGATAGTGTTGGCTGGTCTCTTGTACGCAGGAAGTCTTGGAAGCTCTTAATCCGGGTTTTTTTCGGTCGGATCTCTCTCTTGTTATTAGATCTTCGCGCAAGGAGGGCATTCGGGGACTCTACTCTTCTCGATCCGCTTTGGGTTTCTCAGATCGGTGTTCTACAGGTATTATTCTCCACTAGCGGTAAGTTTTTTCTCCCGGCTCTCCGTCTTGCCCAACTGCTTAGACAGGATCAAATTTGGCGCCGTCTGTGGGAAATTCACCTGAATCTGAGACTACAAGATGGAAGAGGCCGGAAAATCAAACCTACTCACCATTAGCCATGAGGATCTGGATTTCCTCATTAATTCTCATGTACAAAAAGCTTTACAACAACAACAACAACTTCAAGCGCATACTGGAGCTACCCTGCCAACAGCTCATAATCCAACGATTTCAACTACTGAGCACCGGAAGGGAAAAGAACCAGAAGAAGAAGAACATGCGTATTTCCCTCCAGTTGCAGTTTCTCCGACAAGACGTCCATGAGCCTTTCTTCGCAATCCCATGGAGCAAGGGGGGCGGAGGCCCGTGTTCCAAGAATCTTCTGGCAAAGCACCAGACAAAGAAAAGCGTAAGATTAAAATGATAACTAGTGATAGCTCACCAGAAAAAGTCATCTCCCCATTCTCTCAAAGTGTACTGGATGATCCGCTTCCCAAGCGGTATCAAAATCTTCAGATCGGTGAATACACTGGAACAACAGATCCAGAAGATCATCTATTGAAATTTGAGAATGTAGCATTATTACAACAATTCTCTGATGGGGTGAAATGTCGGATGTTTCTTACTACCCTCGGAGGAGCCGCACAACGCTGGTTCAAGAGACTGCCAGAAAAGTCTATCCGAAAATTCAAGGACTTCAAGAAAATTTTTCTACATCACTTTTCTAGCAACAAAAGGTATCATAAGACTCCCTGGAGTCTATTTTCAATTAAGCAAGCATCCAAAGAATCCATCCGAGCCTACATCAAAAGGTTCAATCAGGTAGCTATCGATGTACCTAATGCTACCACTGAAATCTTAGTGAGCGCTTTCTCTCAAGGTTTAAATGATAATGATTTCTTTAAAGATTTGGTAAGAAATCCTCCTGCCAATTTTGACTCCTTAATTGAACGAGCCACTGAGTTTATTAATGTTGAGGAGGCTCAAGCCGCTCGCAGAAAAGAAGGCACTACATCTTCTCCTACTCCGATCAAGGAAAAGGTTCCTACTCCTGTTCCTCCACCTAGAGGACCTCAGGCAGTTCATCCACCTCATCGTCATCCAGAGTATCGCCCGCAAGCAATACAGCATGTGGAGATACAGGCAGAGGCACCAAGAAGATGGTGCACTTATCACAAAACTAGCAGTCACCATACTAAATATTGTTTTGTGTTAAGAAATAAAAAAGCAAACAGGGAGCGCTATCAAAGGCAAAATTATTATCGGCCGCAATACCCCAGGCAGCAAAGCCCGCTTAAATTAGAGTACCGCCCGGTCAAACCTTGGCAGGTGACATTGCCTACCCTGGCCGGTACAAGCCAGGTGTCGGAAAAGGCTCCTTTTGAAGCCATGACAACCCGACAGGAAGAAAATAGGAGTAATGCCGCCCGGGGTAATATCAATATGATCGCGGGCGGGCCCACCAATGGAGATTCTAACAGAGCCAGAAAAGCACATGCACAAAGACTGGAGATTCATGGTGTAGGATGCTGCATGGAATGAGCAGCTGGTCCAGAGATAAGTTTTGGACCTAGAGATCTGGAGGGGGTAGAAATACCCCATGATGATGCATTAATAATCAAGGTCGTGATAGCCAATTATACCGTTTCTCGTACCTTTATTGACACTGGTAGTTCTGTCAATATTATCTTTAAGAAGGCCTTTGATCAATTACAGATCGACCCGAGCGAGCTTCAACAATGGTAACTCCTATATATGGATTCACAGGTAATGAAGTACAACCGCTTGGTCAAATAAAGCAGGTCATATCTCTGGGGGAGGAGCCCCTAATGAGAACAAGAAGGTCTTATTTTATGGTGGTGGATGCGCCGTCTTCTTATAATGTGATACTGGGTTGACCGGCCTTAAACGAGTTTAGGGCGGTCGTTTCTACTTTCTGTCAAAAAATTAAATTTCTTATTGATGATCAAGTCGGAGAAGTACGAGGTGATCAGAAGACAGTTAGAAAATGTTATGTAGAAATCGTTCAGGCTGAAGCTAATGCTGCCCGAAAAATTCAAAAAATGGAAGTCAATGTCATCTAAGAAAAGACGCCTGTGCTGGTTTATGAAGAGAAGGAAGAAGTCCAGATTCAGACTAGGCGACCTGAAGCTACTACTTATGTTGCAGCTGATCTTGACCCCACTCTGAAAGCCGAACTGGTGCAATGCCTAAAGAAGAATAATGATGTATATGCCTGGACGCCCAAAGAGGTCTCGGGCGTTTCTCCTGCAGTCATGGAACATTCTTTACATGTCTTCCCAGATGCCCGCCCGGTCATGCAAAGGAAAAGGAATTTTAGCGCGGAACAGAACCAAATCATCAAAGAAGAAATAACTAAGCTCATGGAGGCCGGTTATATCAGGGAGGTACAATTTCTTAGCTGGCTAGCTAATGTGGTTCTAGTCTCTAAGCCAGGAAACAAATGGCGAGTATGCATTGATTTCTGGGATCTCAACAAGGCTTGCCCAAAAGATATTCATTACCCAGGATCGATCAACTGGTAAACTCCACTGCTGGGTGTGAGTACATCTCTATGCTAGACGCTTATCAGGGCTATCATCAGGTCCCCTAGCTAAAGAGGATCAAGAAAAGGTTAGTTTTATAACATCTGAGGGTACTTATTATTATAATGTTATGCCCTTCGGACTGAAAAATGCAGGAGCAACTTATCAAAGGCTTATGAATAAGGTCTTCCAGAAGAAGATCGGAAGAAATATGGAAGTATATGTTGATGATATTTTAATTAAGTCTCTTCAAGCTGTTGATTTGTGCAGGGATGTAGAGGAGACTTGCAAGACATTAAGGCAATATGGGCTCAAGCTGAACCCGAGCAAATGTTTATTTGGAGCAAAAGGGGGAAAATTCTTGGGATATATATGGTGTCCGAGCGGGGAATAGAAGCCAAACCGAGTAAAGTCAAGGCGCTTCAGAATATGAAGCCTCCTCGTAACATGAGGGAGGCTCAAAGACTTACTGGCCGGATTACAGCCTTGTCTAGGTTCATTTCCAGGTCAGCCGATCGCAGTTTCCATTT
Source organism: Zingiber officinale (assembly GCF_018446385.1). Lineage (NCBI taxonomy): Eukaryota > Viridiplantae > Streptophyta > Magnoliopsida > Zingiberales > Zingiberaceae > Zingiber > Zingiber officinale. The sequence goes on from NC_056000.1 coordinate 93,703,303, forward strand.
CTTTAAAATACTCAGGAAGGCAAACAAATTTTAGTGGAATGAGGAATGTGATAAGGCCTTCTAAGAGTTAAAAGATTACTTGTCTACTCTTCCTGTATTAGCTAAACCTATAGTAGGAGAGACCCTCTGGATATATTTGTCAGCTAATGAAAATGTTGTAGTCTCTGTATTAGTTAGACAAGAAGGAAAGGAACAACAACCTGTATATTTCTCTAGCCATTTATTAAAAGGAGTTGAGTGTAGATATACTACGCTAGAAAAATTGGCTTATGCATTAGTGTTGACTGCTCGGAGGTTGAGCCCGTATTTCTTAGCACATGAAATTGTTGCATTAACCAACAGTACTCTCGGACGGGTGCTACTCAACCCAGAGGTATCAGGTCGGCTGATCAAATGGACAACTGAACTTGGTGAATATGACATACAATATCAACCCCGCTCGGCCATCAAGGCACAAGCCCTAGCAGATTTCATTATAGAAGTTCAAGGCCCTAAGGAAGAAAACATCTGGAAAGTTTATGTGGATGGCTCCTCAACCAGACAAGGTAGCGAAATTGGTGTTCTTCTCATATCTCCAAGGGAAGACAGACTCCAACTTTCTATCAGGTTGAATTATAGAGCCACTAACAATGAAGCAAAATATGAAGCATTGATAGCTGGATTGCAAGCCGCTCGGCATGTAGGAGCAGCTGGGTCCTCATCTATTCTGACTCTCAATTAGTAGCCCAACAACTATCAGGTAATTTTGAAATTAATAATGACATGCTCAAGTTATATGCTGAGGCATTTGATAAGTTGAAGTCCCAGTTTCAAGAAGTAAATATACAAAAAGTTCCTCAATCTGAGAATCAGGCAGCAGATGAATTAGCTAAACTGGCCTCCGCTATAACACCATGGAATTTGGATCGGCCCATGGAGCAAACTCTGTTAATATCTTGTATCGAGAGACAAGCTGATGCAGAGATATGCGGCGACTGGAGGGCCCAAATCATATTGTATCTACAGCAGGGTATTCTTCCGAGTAATGCAGAACAAGCAAGGATATTTAAGAAAAGAGCTGCTCAATACACTATGATAGGAGAACAATTATATAAAAAAGATTTTTCTAGACCTCTGCTCAAGTGTATTGGCACAAAAGATATACAATTTATTTTACAGGAGGTTCATCAAGACTCATGTGGTAGTCATATAGGGGGAAGATCCCTGACTCGTAAAATTTTACTAGCAAGATATTTCTGGCCTACTCTACACGAGGATGCCAACAAGTTGGTAAGAACTTGTATTTCTTATCAGAAACATCAAAATATCTTACATTATCCTACACAGTTACTGAGGATCTCTATAGTTTCATGTCCTTTTGATCAATGGGGTATGGACATAGTTGGCCCGTTTCCTATGGCAGCTGCACAAAGAAGGTTTTTATTGGTAGCAGTGGATTATTTTTCTAAATGGTTAGAAGCAGAACCGCTTGCCCGGATTACCGAAGATGTAGTTATTAAATTTTTGTGGAAAAATATCATATGCAGATTCGGCATTCCTCATAAATTAGTCTCTAATAATGGAAGACGATTTCAAAGGAACATAATCTTAGATTGGTGCAAAAGTTATGGTATTATTCAGGCCTTCACCTCTGTAACTTATCCGCAAAGTAATGGTCAAGCGGAAGTAACCAATAGGGAAATTATAAGGGGTTTAAAAACCAAACTGGATCATGTCGGAGGTAGCTGGGTAGATGAGTTACCCAGCGTTCTTTGGGCATACCGTACTACACCTCGAGAAGCTACAGGAATTACTCCCTTTCAATTAGTTTATGGAGGAGAAGCAATAATTCCCATTGAAGTGGGAGTAGAATCTGATAGAAAACAATTATATGATGCAGACAATGAAGGTCGCGACTCATGGAGCTGGACCTGATAGAGGAAATTAAAGATAAAGTTGCAACTGGTCTCGCCTCATATCAACAACGAATGAGGCAAAATTATAACAAAAGAGTCATCCCCAGATTTTTCCAAGTGGGAGATCTAGTATGGAAGCGTATTAAACCTGTCGGGGATGTCAGTAAGTTGGCACCACAATCGGGGGGACCTTACAAAGTGCTGGAAAAGCTCGCATCAGGTTCATATTATCTCCAGGATACTGAAGGAAGAATTATTGAACGTCCCTAGAGTGCAAATCATTTACAACCTTACCGAACCTGACAAGATCATACCACTCAAGAATACATCTGAAGGAACAAATCATAATTATTCGAAGTAAGTTCCCAGTGAACTGAGGACAAGTATGCTTACAGTTTATGTACTCTATTTCTTTCAATAAATACAATGCAAGACAAACACCGCCAGAGAAATAAAAGTGGTTCACACAGATTGACAAGTATCGGCAGAACTTTTTAAGCCATTCGAACGATCAACAGTGGGGAATCATAAAGACCTATTCAACTCCCCTGAGAAAAACCCAGAGGTTTTAAAACCATTACAAGGTTAGTGTAAACATTATAATTTTGCATAAGAACATAGTCGATCGGGAAACCTCATGAAGTAACTCAGACGGGTCTTCATGGGAGGAACCGGAGACTTTAAACTATCATAGAAGTAGTCGATCGGGAAATCTCATAAAGTAACTTGGATGAGTTTTCATGGGAGGAACCGGAGATTTTAAACTATCACAGAACATAGTCGATCGGGAAACCTCATGAAGTAACTCGGACGGGTTTTCATGGGAGGAACCGGAGACTTTAAACTAGCACAGAACATAGTCGATCGGGAAATCTCATGAAGTAACTCGGACGAGTCTTCATGGGAGGAACCAGAGACTTTAAACTATCACAGAACGTAGTCGATTGGGAAATCTCATGAAGTAACTCGGACGGGTCTTCATGGGAGGAACTGGAGATGTTAAACTATCACAAAGCATAGTCGATCGGGAAACCTCATGAAGTAACTCGGACGGGTCTTCATGGGAGCAACCAGAGACTTTAAACTATCACAGAACATAGTCGATCGAGAAACCTCATGAAGTAGCTCGGACGGGTCTTCATGGGAGGACCCGGAGACTTTAAACTATCACAAAACATAGTCGATCGGGAAATCTCATGAAGTAACTCGGACGGATCTTCATGGGAGGAACCGGAGATTTTAAACTATCACAAAACGTAGTCGATCAGGAAATCTCATGAAGTAACTCGGACGGGTCTTCATGGGAGGAACCGGAGACTTTAAACTATCACAAAGCAAAGTCGATCAGGAAACCTCATGAAGTAACTCGGGCGGATCTTCATGGGAAGAACCAGAGACTTTAAACTATCACAGAACATAGTCGATCGGGAAACCTCATGAAGTAACTCGGACGGGTCTTAATGGGAGGAACCAGAGACTTTAAACTATCACAGAACATAGTCGATCGAGAAATCTCATAAAGTAACTCGGATGGGTCTTCATGTTAGCTAGAGCCCTAGAGCCAATCATTTGATGATTGTTGTATGGACTCATTGTATTATATTCTTATATATAAAGGCATTTGGTTTTTTGGTTATTATGTTTACTTGTATTGGTGCCAAATAAACTAAGTATAATAGCGTCCTTGAGTAGAAGGTTCTTACCTATATCAATCGATTGGTTAAATCGATAGTGAGATGATATTGGGAACACTACTCTTAATCATTATTCCTAGTCAAGTATTAACATTCAAGGACAATGTTAATGCAATAATACTAGCATGTAGGTCAACTCGATGACTTGATCTCACAAGTCATGGATATAGAGATATCAAGTTGACACATGGGTATGCATTGGAGAATGTATACTGAATGACCCGTCATGAGAAAGTATTATGGATCGTTATATGAGTGTCATATACTTTCTCATGTGGCTATTAGTATGACTATTAGTCCTTGGGCCTGAAATCACCATGGATCCCTACATAAGGAGTCATGTACTTTGGCTTCGTCAAACGTCACCCATAACTGGGTGGACTATAAAGGCGATTACTGGGTATGTAACGAATTATGCAGAGGGATGTGAGTGATATTGATGGGATCTATCCCTCCTATATGACGGGAGAGACATCGATATTCTTGATAGAGTGAGACCATGAAGTGCATGGCCATGCCCAAATGAGTCAATATGAGATATTGAGCTCATTTGATTTAGTGAGTCTACTTGGAGTTCAAGATTTAGATTGATTAGAGGATGACACAGTCTATGCCTCACATTGATCAATCTAGATGTCTAGGATAGAAGGACAATGTCATATATTTTGAAGAGTCACAATTAGTAGTCACAAGGTGATGTTGGATCTCAACATTCTTGTAATTTGGGTAGTAATGATGTATTGCTAGATACCGCTCATTACTTATGCTTCTAAATGAGTTTAGGAGCATTGCCAACGTTACAAGAATCTATAGGGTCACACACAAAGGATAATTAGATGGAGATTAGGTTCATATGATGAACCAAGAGGATTAGATTCATGTGATGAAACAAATTGGATTAAGAGTAATCTTAATTGAACTAATTGAGTTGGACTCAAGTTGATTCATGTGTTCAATGAGTCTAATTTAGATTATGACTTATTGAATCAATTTAATTAAATGAATTAGATTCATTATATTAAGTTGGTTTGAATCAAATGGTTAGATTAGATCAACCATGAGAGAGATTTGGTTAAGTTTGACTTGACTTGAGAAGGAAGATGAAAGGTCAAGTTTGACTTGACCATTTGTCACCTCATTTGTGAGTTGAGATTAAGTGGCCAATAATGGTGTTACATATCATCATGTTTAGCACATGTGTGTGCCACCTCATGGAGGTTACAAATCTCCTCTTTAATGGCCACATTAAATGAGAATGGAGGTTACAACTCCAATAGTGGCCGGCCACTTATGGTTGAATGGATGGATTAATTTTCATTCAAGCAAAGTAACTCTCATCTTCTTCCTTGCTCTCATTCTCCTCTCCCTCTCCTCCTCCTTGGACGAACAACCTAAGGTGCTAGCACACCTTTGTTTGATCTTCTCCACCTAGTTTGTTCGTGTGGATACGCATAGAGGATCATACACTTGATGATCTCGAGATCCGGCGAACCTTTGGACGAGCGGGATTGCGAAGGGCATCACATCAAGGGTAAATCTCTTAACATGTAAATCTAGTGTAGATCTAGGGGTTAGAAACTCGTAGTCTAAATTTTACGAAATTATTTTACTTCGCACGGATCCGGTGGCATGGGAATCGGGGTTTCCGCAACGCGAAAAAGCGGTTTTTGCGGCCCGAAATTCCCAACAGTGGTATCAGAGCCACGTGCGAAGTCTTGTACGAGTTTAATTTATATTTTTTATGAAAAATATCAGTTCTGTAATATTCTGTGAATTTCCTATTTTTATAGTTTTTATGGGTATTTTTCTCGTAGAAGCGAAGCACAAGTGTTTAGACACTTGTAGGCTTCGGCTACCGAGAAGATTTTTTCGAAATGGCAAGGTTTCGCCCCAAATATTTTTGGGACAGCGGGCTAAGGTGCTGTAGGATCGCTAAGGAACACTCACGATGGTTATATCGCAGGTAGGGGCGCTGCCCCTGACCCCGCAAGGGGCTTCGTTCCGCAATTGCGCCCGAAAACCCGCTAAACGGAACCGTCAGGAATTTTACTCATAAAAATTGTAGTAAAAATTACAGAAAATTATAGAAAATACATAATTTAGAATTATGTATTATTTTGTGATAGTCATGGCCCAAAAGACCCAAATTGGATTTGAAAATTTGTGTTGTAATTCATAATATGGCCTGCGTGCCATTTTGTGTTTTGTGCGTGTTGTACTTGATTTGCGACCTGCGCGTCGCGCCCTTCTATTTATTTATTCTTGTTGTAAATTAGTTTAGACTCGAATGTAACTCGAGTTTCAAAATTGTAATGTACAAAATTGGAGCGGTAGAGGTCCACTCGAGACGGAGTTACGAGGAGGGCGCGAGCAACACAAGGTGGTCAAAGGGAGGAGCTTGGAGAAGCTGTTGATGGTTGACCATCCGATCTTCTCATTGGCTTGAGAAGATCGTAGTTGGGTCATGACTAATCACAAATAATTTAATTAATTACTTGTGTGTGTATATGTGATGCATGCTAGTATAGTAATTAATTAGCGCCTTAACGATTAAATTAGATCTAAATCGTGTACAAGATGCACCCTATCGATTAGATTAGACCTCAATCGCGTCAACTCAAATGCCTACCATGCCGTGATACCTATCACTACCTCGATCACATGTGTTGTTGAATCTGCCAAAGCAGAGCAACACATATTATCTTGGTAGGGTACGGAGGGACAATCTTGGTCCCGCCTATCAACGCATGGGTGACAACTCAATTAGATTGAGTAACTAGTTAACTCAATTGGATCGAGTTTAACTATAGGCATTTATCCAATGGTTGGAAAGGTAGGACAAAATCACGTTTATATTAACTCTTGGGTGTATTAGCCAAAGCTAACTCAAGTTTTAATATAAATGCGGATATTGATCCTATAAACAAGAGTTGCATAGAGATGTAATTGGTAATTAGTTACCTACTGATCATACTAAGTATTGGACGATTTAGCCAAAGCTAACTCAAGGCATAGTATGGTGCAGGAAGCATCCGACGATCAAACCTAAGTTTTGATAATGACAAATGATTCAAAGTTAAGATGTGTGGTGATCTAACGGTCTTAATGAGATTGCAGGAAAGTCCTAAGTGTACTTAGGCAAAAGGCCTAGCTGCGGTTAGGCAAGGTGAAAACCCTAGGGGGTGGTAACCCTAGGTCATAGGGGGTGGTAACCCTATGCGAAAAGTCTTGGTGGGTCGAGTGCTTCAGGCAAAAGTCCCAGGGGGGGGGGGTAACCCTAGGTGGAATGTCCTGGTGTCGCGAACCAGGTGAAAGACTGGACCAGCCGGGAAGCGGAAGTCCAGCAGAAAGTCCGGAAGCATCGAGCACCGAGCAAAAGTCCAGTCGATCTGGAGGATCGCACTGGCATCAGGTAAATCTCCTGAGTGGAGTAGATGAGGACGCGCTCCCCGTAGAGGGAATAGTAGGCGTCGGGTCGACCTACGGTTTTTGGTTGGAAATCCAAAGTCAGACCCGGACAGTCCGGAGACTGTCATTATATTCTGTTATCATATTTACTGTTGTTTTGGGCTAACTTTGTTTTGCAGGATATGTATTTGAGACTAACACTTTTGCAGGAGCAAAGGAGCACAAGTTAACCTCAGATGAATAGTATCCGAGGCGCCTCCATGGAGCTTGGAGGCGCCTCGGGTGCAAAAGATGAGCTGGCTGCGAAGAAGTCTTGGAGGCGCCTTAAAGGAAGCTCAAGGTGCCTTGGACTGGAGGATGAAGGTACCTTGAGGAAGCATGAAGGCGCCTTGAACTTGATAAGGTTCGACCAGTTCAGCCCCTATCTCAGCGTATGACTCGGGCAGTATGGAGGTGCCTTGGATGGCTTTCAAGGCGCCTTGAACACCCTTTATAAGTGGGTTTCGACCAACAGCTCAGAACAACTCATTCCAAGTGATCCTCTTGCTGCGTGATGCTAAATCAATGACCCGGAAGTGCTGCGACTCGACACCGACGACCCGGAGCTTCTCTTTTTCATCCATTGTTGTCGGTATAAGATTTCTGGTTTAAATTAAGCTGTAAATTGTTATACTTGTAAACCTTATCGAGCTTATAGTTGTTGTCCACGGAAAGCGATCAAGGATCGCGGGCCTTCGAGTAGGAGTCGATCTAGGCTCCGAACGAAGTAAATCCTTGTGTTCTTTCTGTTTGCTTTTATTTATTCTGCTACGTGTTTTAACTCCAATAGTTTTACGATTCCGAACCGAGTGAAAGCCACGGGCGCTATTCACCCCCCCTTTAGCGCGTCTCGATCCAACAATTGGTATCAGAGCGGGGTCATTTTGAATAGGTGCAACCACCATTCAAAATAATTTTTTTGTGGTATTTTCAGATTTTTTGGAGTCAATTAGAATTTAGCTTTATAGCTATATTCTAATTCTTTTCTCGAATCGGTTTTTGCTCGAAGTTGGTGCAACACCACTCGAGATCGTTTTCTTTTAACTACTTCCAGCACTATTAATCCAGGACCAAGTCCTGGAATTTTCTTATCGTTTATTTTCTTCATAGTTGATCTAAAATGGCCCAACAAGAGGGTTATAGCACTGTCCGTCCCCCGCTCTTCACCGGAGAGGACTTTGGTTACTGGAAGGGCAGAATGGAGAACTTCCTGAAGATCCAGTTCGAGACGTGGATGATCGTCAAGACTGGTTTGGATCTGCCAACGGATAAAGACGGCAATCCTACACCCTGCGAGGACTAGGAACCTGCATTAATCAAGAAGGTGGAGGCAAATGCCAGAGCAACTTGTATCCTCCAGTGCGGATTAACAAAGGAGGAATTAAATCGCGTCTGTCCATTCTCAAGCGCTAAGGAGCTATGGGAGAAGCTGATCGAGCTTCATGAAGGGACCTCCGATACCAAGGTAAGTAAAAGAGATCTTTTACTTAATAAATTATATAATCTGAAAATGCAGGAAGGTGAGACGGCAAGTTCACTGCACGCAAGAATTCAAGACATCCTCAATTCTCTCCACGGAATCGGGCAAAAGATAGAGAATCAGGACGTCATAAGGTACGCACTAAACTCGTTTCGGAGGAGCACATTGTGGGCATCAATGGTAGATGCCTACAAAGTCTCTAAGGATTTATCTTCAATAAAGTTAGATGAATTATTCTGTGAGTTTGAATTACATGAGCACACTAATGCACAGCCAACCGAGAAGGGGGTTACTTTGGTTACAGGTACCAGTCGAACGGGCGAACCGAGATCACGACGAAGAACTTAACCAGAGTTAGAAGAAGAACCCGACTCAGATGATGAAGATGAAGAACTAACAACCGAGCTCATGAACCTTGTGAAGAGACTCTACAAGAAGAAGAAAGGCTTCAACAAAGACCTAAAGAAGGCAGTCCAATCCAAGGAGGCCCAACCAAGTTCTAAGGTAAAGTTCGAAGTGATCTGCTACGGGTGCAACCAGAAGGGGCACATCAAGGTCAACTGCCCTAATCAAAAGGATACAAAGAAGCAAAGAAGGAAGAAGGCCTTAGAGGCGACATGGGATGAATCTTCCTCAGAAGACGACGACGACGAACTCGATCAGACGAGTTTACTTGCGCTGATGGCCCGGGACCAGATCGACAAATCCGAGAGCGAGATCGAGTCGGAGGCCGAGTCCGAGCGAAGCCATGGATCCGTATCCATTTCCGAAGGGCCCGATCCCTCTGTAAGTATCCCTTGACTCAATAACTTAGTCAATTATTTATTACGAAAATTAGCTAAGTTGAATCTTAGAATTAAGTCACTTCTAAAGGAAGTAGTTGTCCTTAAAGAAGTGACTGACTCCAAATCTTTGACTGAACCAGTTCAGACTGGAAATTCAACTCAAGTTCAAAAACTTGAAGAAGAGAACTCCAGTCTGAAAACTCAAGTCAAGGATCTGGAGAAAACACTAGAACGGTTTTCTTTAGATTCCAAGAATCTTGACCTAATTCTTGGGACATGTACAATAGAACTGGTCTAGGATTTAAACCAAAAAGAAAATATAAATCCTACTTATCTCTTGTAGAAAGAGCAAATAGAAAAACAGTCTAAGCATAGGTCCCCAAGTCCAAATTGATCAATCAAGTTGGACTTGGTCAATATTGGATCCCGAAGGATCAAATACAGTACCTCGATAGACCATATCGAGGCTATGATCCAGGGGGAGCAAAAAGAAAAACAATATTAATAAAACGAACATAATTTCTAATTAAATTAAAAAATTTGAAAATTAAAATTTAAAATTAAAATTCAATTAAAAAATTCGAAATTAAATTAAAATTCTAAATTCAATTAAAAATTCGAAATTAAATTAAAATTCAAAATTCAAAATTCAATTAAAAATTTGAAATTAAATTAAAATTCAATATTCAATTTAAATCAAATAAAAAAATATAGAAGGAGGATCCAGAATAGCTGACACCCCCAACTAAACTACCCGACTGGGTAACCGAACTTAATCTATCCGAAATGGGTAAACAAGAGTAGACTACCCGGTAGGGTAATTAAGGTTAGATAAAATGGGCTAGGTTTAACTTGACCCACGGTACTGGTGAAGTTTTTGGATGATAGTACGTTAGGGAAGCTTGGGCATCGCATGTCTAGGAAGATATGGCTTCGACCTGGTGCATTTGGCCAAGTGGAACTGACCGAATCTACCCTTAAATGGATCCTAACTAGTTAGACCAAGGTTTAGTATTAAGTTCAATGCGTAGGACTATTTGGAAAACCTCGAAGGCATGGTTATTTTAATGAGTTCCTTGCGACTCACCATAGCTCAGAAGTTTATCCAAAGAATGCTTACTTGTTGAACCCAAAGCTAAACCTGAATCTAACACAAAGTTAAACATAACCCTAAAATTGAACCTCAATTCATCTCCCAAAAATTATAGGATTCCCTAATTAAAAATTTAGATCGGGTGAGATGATTAAGGAATTTATAATTCAAATTAAAAATTAAACTCGTAACTATAATTAATTCAAAATCAAAATTAAATTCATAATTAATTCAAATTCAAATTAAATTCGTAATTAATATTTTTTTAAATAAATTGTTTTTAAAAAAAACATTTTAAAAAATCTTTAAAAACTTAATTTTAAAATTATTTAAAAAATCTTTTAAAAAAACATTTTAAAATATCTTTAAAAAAAACTTTTTTTAAAAAAAAAATCTTTTAAAAATTACTTTAAAAATCTTTTAAATCAATTTCAAAATTATTTTAAAAATCTTTTAAAAATCAATTTCAAAATTACTTTAAAAAACTTTTAAAAATCAATTTCAAAATCTTTTAAAAATCAATTTCAAAATTCTTTTAAAAATCTTTTAAATTAATTTCAAAATTACTTTAAAAATCTTTTAAAAAATCAATTTCAAAAATCTTTTAAATATCTTTTAAAAAATCAATTTCAAAAATATTTTAAAAATCAATTTCAAAATTACTTTAAAAAACTTTTAAAAATCAATTTCAAAATCTTTTAAATATCTTTTAAAAATCAATTTCAAAATTCTTTTAAAAATCTTTTAAATCAATTTCAAAATTACTTTAAAAATATTTTAAAAATCTTTTAAAAAATTAATTTCAAAATTCTTTTAAAAATCTTAAAAAAATCAATTTCAAAAATCTTTTAAAAATCAATTTCAAAATTCTTTTAAAAATCTTTTTAAATTAATTTCAAAATTACTTTAAAAATGTTTTAAAAAATCAATTTCAAAAATCTTCTAAAAATCAATTTCAAAATTCCTTTAAAAATCTTTTAAATCAATTTCAAAATTACTTTAAAAATCATTTAAAAATCAATTTCAAAATTCTTTTAAAAATCTTTTTAAATCAATTTCAAAATTACTTTAAAAATCAATTTCAAAATTCTTTTAAAAATCTTTTTAAATTAATTTCAAAATTACTTTAAAAATCTTTTAAAAATCAATTTCAAAATTACTTTAAAAATCTTTTAAATCAATTTCAAAATTACTTTAAAAATCTTTTAAAAATAAATTTCAAAATTACTTAAAAAAACTTTTAAAAATCAATTTCAAAATCTTTGAAAAATCATTTTCAAAATTACTTTAAAATTATTTAAAAATCAATTTCAAAATTCTTTTAAAAATCTTTTAAAAAACCATTTCAAAATCATTTAAAACTCTTTTAAAACTAAATTATTTGAAAAATATTTTAGAAATTATTTTTAAATTTTTTAAAATTTAATTTCAAAATTATTTGAAAAATCTTTTAAACTAAATATGAAAAAGTCTTTAAAATTAATTTTCAAAATTAATTAAATTAAAATTATTTTTCAAAATTACTTAAAATTCAAAATTAATTAATTAAAAGTCTTTGATCCAAAATTAACCTACCTAATTCAATAAAATAAAAAATAAAATAAATAAATAAATAATAAATAAAAAAAATAAAAAACGCACGTGGCGCCTGAACAAAGTAGCCTCCCATACACGGGAGGCGCCCTAGAAAGCGACGGGAAAACTCTCGCCGCCTGAAACTAAGGCGCCTCGGATTATCTTCGAGGCACCTCAAACCATCGTCCTAAGGCGCCTTATAACTCAATTAAGGCGCCTTAAGACCGAAAAGCTTTTCACGAACAGAACAGATTCTGTTCGTTTTCGGTTTGCCCCATTTTGCTAAGTTCCCGAGCGATTTCTCACCAAAATCTCGTCTCTAAGGCGCCTTCAACCTGTTCCTCCCCTTATACACCCCACAATGCCACCTAGGTAAACTCTAAACACTTCCCAGTCAATTTTTACATATTTTTTGTGCTTATTTTGCCGATTGTTTGTTTAAATTCGTTGAAAATAGGAAACGGTGTCAAGTTAATCCCAATCCGATAAGACTCCCATGAGCCGACCTCAGATTCCCAACCGACCAACTTAGGGCTACATTTGCTAGCTTCAAATATAACCCTATCAAACCTAGATACGTAAATAGGCCCTTTTTTAGTCAGTTCTGTCACCCATCGGTCCAGATGATAGAATACTATCAACTGGACAAATTGGTTTATTGCAGTAATGTAATAAATCATGATTTATGTGCACAGTTCTATCACAACCTTGAAAGGGTTGATGATAGAACATACTCCTCTAGAGTTAGTAGTACTGACATCCAGCTTACCCCCACTTTGTTACGTACCGCTTTTGGGCTTAGAGCATTAGAGTGTACGTTCCTTTGCTACCCCGGTAGAGATCTGCCATTTGGCGATCCCTACTCTCATATTACGTTAGACACTATCTATACGTACTTTTTTTTGGGGGGGGGGGGGGGGGGGGAGAGATCACTCGGCTTGACTGAGTTCAGGTCAGTTTCTCTAAGAGTCGAGGACTATGTTATGTATAGGGTCTTGACAGCCTACATACCACCGATCTCATCTCGGGATGTCCCGAAGATGCGATCCTCACATTCATTCTTTCTATATGCCCTGAGTCATCGTTTGGACATTGATATAGCCTTACACATGTTTCAGAACATTATCTCAGCATCTAGTACAGTCACATCTCTTATAGTGCATATGCCCTACTACCATATTTTGACTTCCATCTTTTCAACCATCAAGGGCATAGATGTGACTAGAGGGACAGTTATCCCCTTAACCATATACGACGAACTAGGGTCACGCAGTTGTAGACTAGCCCATGCTGAGGTCAACGCTGATGGAGTTCTAGCCTGAACAGGTAGACCACAGCCAGCCATTGCCCCTATCGCTCCAGAGGCCGAGGATATACCAAGTGTGGGAGAGGAGTGGGACGACTTCTTAGCCGAGGACTTTTTCACAGATCCTTCTTCCTCTGCCGGACCCTCCACATCAGCCGGGCCTTCATCTTCGGCACCACTTTCTGTCGAGGACAGACTCACTCGACTCGAGATCGAGTCATCTCAGACGCGACGAGCTGTGCTAGATAGTCATCGCTTCCTTCGATCTATGCAATCCGAGATAGCTGCTAGGTTCGAGTCTCTCCGAGGCGAGATACGGCGTCAGAGACAGCTTCAACCGACCCCCGAGCAGCCTCTAGCTGATCCTCCAGCTGACGATCCGCCTGCTTGATTCTATCTTTTTAGATTGTCTGGATTTGTCACTCACTTTTTTGGACCTGGATATCTTACTCATCTTTTGGTTGTATCTTGGAGTTAGTTATCTTATGTTTAGCTGACTTATGTTTTAATTCAGTACTTATTTGTCCTTTTTTTTTTTTCAAAATTATGAGTATAATTTCAAAACCACTTTTAAATTGTTCTAGGAAAAATAACGATTTCAAAATCCCCTTTTCTTAGAATTTTCAAAAATTGGACTTAGTTTAGGCTTTACCCTAGAAATCATGTTCCCCTAGAGTTAAGCCAGAGCATCTCACAAACACCTAGGTATACATTGCTTGTGCTTGAAAAACATAGAATGGTGTAAGATGCATAGGGTACAGCCTGGACTCAAGAATGCTTATTTCTGTGCATCAATATGAGTCTGGGCGTTAAATACTTTATTAGCAGCAATCAAGTCAAATCTTCCAGCCTTAGTCAAATCTAACTGGACTAAATGACTTAACTTGACTAACCAAGTGAAAGCTGCTGCCCTCTAGGCAATCAGCAAGTAGCTAAAGGTTAGATAGTTGGTGAAGGAAATGAAGATATTAAGATTAAGCATACTTGTACTTTAGGGCTTTGATACCTGATCAAAATCAATTAGATAATTTGATTGCTATTTAACTTGACTCATGCTTGGACTTAAGGACCAACCAATTTGATTAAATAAACTAAATTAAATATTTAGTTTCTCCCTCTTCGTCCTAAAAATTAACATGTTCTTACTCCTATGTTTTCAACAATAAGTATTGTTTTATTCAAATTAAGCTAAGTGTCTTCTTAACTTAATCTATATTTTCAAAATTCAATGTTTGCAAAAGACTAAGCTAAGTGGTTCATATAGAAACCTTCAAACTTTTTCAAACTTAGCCAATCTTCAAATCTAACTTTTTATAAATTCTTGCTAAGATATTTTTACTTACCTAAAAGTATTAAAAATCATAGTTTTGCAAAGTTTTTACTCATTGCTTTCAAAATATTTTTGCTAGGTAAAAAGAGACTTCAATTGTCTTTAAGATTTTCAAAATTTAGCTAAGTATATTTCAAAAACCAACTAAGTTTCAAAAGTGGCTAAAATCGTCCTTCACAGTCTACTATATATTACCCTGTTAAACTTAGGTGAAAATTTTTCTAAAATCAATTTGGCACTTATCCCGTCTTTCGAAGCCTAATCTGTTTTTCAATAAGAAAAATTGAAAATTGTTTAAAACTGGCTTATTTTTGATAAATGGCAAAGGGGGAGAGTAGGAAATTCAAAAGTAAAAATTCAAAAAGGAAGCCCTGAATTAAGGGGGAGCTTCACAAAAGTTTAAGTGTTAGTTTAAGTTATGCTTTTATTTAAATTTATATACTTAAGCTTGCTCACTTAAAACCTTTTAATATACTTATGCATTTGTTTTACTTAACTTTGAATTTGGGTTGCCATGATCAAAAAGGGAGAGATTGTTGGTGCGGGAAGCATCCGACGATCGAACCTAAGTTTTGATAATGGCAAAGGATTCAAAGTTAAGATGTGTGGTGATCTAACGGTCTTAATGAGATTGCAGGAAAGTCCTAAGTGTACTTAGGTAAAAGCCCTAGCTGCGGTTAGGTAAGGTGAAAACCCTAGGGGGTGGTAACCCTATGCGGAAAGTCTTGGTGGGTCGAGTGCTTCAGGCAAAAGTCTCGGGGGGGGGGGGGGGGGGGGGGGAACCCTAGGTGAAAAGTCCTGGTGTCGCGAACCAGGTGAAAGACTGGACCAGCCGGGAAGCGAAAGTCCAATAGAAAGTCTGGAAGCATCGAGCACCGAGCAAAAGTCCAGTCGATCTGGAGGATCACACTGGCAATCAGGTAAATCTCCTGAGTGGAGTAGTTGAGGACACGCTCCCCGTAGAGGGAACAGTAGGCGTCAGGTCGACCTAGGGTTTTCGGTTGAAAATCCAAAGTCAGACCCGGACAGTCCGGAGACTGTCATTATATTCTATTATCATATTTACTGTTGTTTTGTGCTAACTTTGTTTTACAGGGTATATGTTTGGGACTAACACTTTTGCAGGAGAAAAGGAGCACAAGTTAACCTGGAAGAAGGCTTGGAGGATGAAGGTGCCTTGAGGATGCATGAAGGCGCCTTGAACCTGATAAGGTTCGACCAGTTCAGCCCCTATCTCAGCGTATGACTCGGGCAGCATGGAGGCGCCTTGGATGGCTTTCAAGGTGCCTTGAACACCCTTTATAAGAGGGTTTCAACCAGCAGCTCATAACAACTCATTCCAAGTGATCCTCTTGCTGCGTGCTGCTAAATCAACGACCCGGAAGTGCTGCGACTTGACATCGACGACCCGAAGCTTTGCTTTTTCATCCATTGTTGTCGGTATAAGATTTCTGGTTTAAATTAAGTTGTAAATTGTTATACTTGTAAACCTTATCGAGCTTATAGATGTTGCCCACGGAAAGTGATCAAGGATCGCGGGCCTTCGAGTAGGAGTCAATCTAGGCTCCGAACGAAGTAAATCCTTGTGTTCTTTCTGTTTGCTTTTATTTATTCCGCTGCGTGTTTTAACTCCGATAGTTTTACGATTCCGAACCGAGTGAAAGCCACGAGCGCTATTCACCCCCCCTCTAGCGCGTTTCGATCCAATATAATTCAGTGGGAGCATCATTTATTTAAAGGCCTAATTAAATGATTAAAAGAATATGATATTTATTTTCTGCTTTTTTTCTGTTGTAGATAACCATGACGTCAAACACGAACACCTTCTCTCTGCGTTCTGTCCTTGACAAGGACAAGCTCAACGGAGCAAATTTTCTTGACTGGTACAGGAATCTGAGAATAGTTCTCACCCAAGAACGTAAATTGTACATTCTGGAGCAGCCCATTCCGGAGGCTCCTCCTGCCAATGCCACACGAGCTGACAAAGATGCTTATAAGAAGCATCAAGATGACGCATTAGATGTATCATGTCTTATGCTCGCGACCATGAACTCTGAGCTTCAGAAACAACATGAGTTAATGGGTGCTTATGATATGGTTGACCATCTTCGTCAACTATATCAAGGACAAGCGCGACATGAGAGATTTGAGATCTCAAGGGCACTATTTCAGTGCAAGATGTCAGATGGGGCTCCCGTAGGCCCATATGTACTCAAAATGATTAGGTACATAGAAAACCTACAGAGGTTGTGTCACGCCCCATGTAGTCCCTGCCAGAAGAAATTTTGGCAGCATCTCCCCTGTACGGGTGACAATATGAATCCAGAAATACATATATCTAAACCACCGGCCCACACGGCCGGAACAATACACATAAATAATAAACAATCCACGCAGTTATATTCAACATTTCCACACAGATATAATATGAACAATCCACGCAGTTATATAAATGAAGACACATTGTAGATATATGTAAAACCTCCTATTCCACTACAACGAAGAAAACGAAGTCCACGAAGTAATGAAAATATCCGCAGCAGGAAACCAAAAGTAGTAAACCCAAGTGTTCGATATAAAGTCCATAATACAAAACCCACATCGCAAGTATATAAGATGCAAAAGCAAAACATATCCCGACAACAAGAAAATCCTCGCGATAAAGGGGGCTAGCGACTGGAATATCTCCCGACGGCATCAACCTAAAATGTAGTAATACAACGGTGTGAGTCCAAAGAACTTAGCAGGTAATCCAATGGATATGTACAGCAACATATAACTACCAGCAACAATCCTACGGTATAGTATCCTAACAATACAACATATAGTACAGTCTCCTAACAGTATAACAGGTATACATAACTGAATAAACTACAGTAACCAACAATAGGCATGTAATACAGTCTACTGCAAGAATAATAAGAAATGCAATACTGAAATAAACTGTACTCACCTGCGAGGCTTGTACAACTGACTGTGAACATACACAGATAAAAATAGTCAGAGCAAAAGCATATAACCTATATGCATGTCAATCATATGCAATCACAAAAATGCATCAATCACAGATAATGCAATATGTGCATATGATGCAAATATGACATGGTCACCCCTGACGCCAGTCAACCATCTCACACGCGATGGTGAGACCGAGTGGGTAGGGCTGTGACACCGTGCACTCTGCCATCACTACCCCTGATGAGTGACCGAGTGGACGGGATGCTGTCGGAGTACAGCTATCCTCCTACCTCAAACATAGTGAGGGAGCGTAACGCTCTCATCTCCCGGTACACGATGACGGGGAGGGACCCCGACGTGCTACCACGCTGTCATCGTACTACCCATGAACACCCCAGCGGAGCACCACCGAGCAACCTACACACCCTGTGTGCTGTGCCACTACCCATACAGTGGTCACGTGGTGTGCAGGTCCATGTAGCCGGCCAACGAGCTCAACAATAATGGAGTCGTCAATCACCCAGCATGTAATCATGCAATATGGTGTATGCGACTATAGTATGTCATACCTGAACATATCCTCCTCCATATGTGTAGGTGCCAAAAAAGATAAACACATATATAACAAGGATAACAAACAACATGAATCCAACAACACATATCCAGCATATCTATCAACTAATCCAGTATAGAGGGAAGCACAATAAATACCTCTATCTTTATTAACACAAATAAACATAGCCAGAAAGAAAAGCATTCTAGACTAAGGTATAGCAGATCTCAGTAGAAACATATATCATGTATCAACTAAACTAAACCAGGGAAGTACTAACTACCAACACTAGTAAGTATATATAAACTGCACATATCATAAGACACTATCAAGAGATAAGTCAAAGGGTACCCGCCTAAGATAGAAGGTACTATCACGCCAAATCCAAAGTCGAGACGCCCGTCTCGAATCAGAGTCCTGTGTCAACAAACAATATATATATTTTATTTAGCTAAATCAAATGAATAGCTAAATAAAATCCCTAAACTAAATTAGGGCAAAATCCTAATCACATCAATCTCAATATACCTAATAAATCTAACGGTCAATTAGGGTTAGTTACCTAATCCCTAATCACCAATTAGATTAGTTATCTAATATCTAAATTAAATCCAATAGTCGATTAGGATTAATTGTCATAACCCTAATCATTCCATTAGATTAATCTAAGTAATTAGATCTAATCACAAATCACCACTAGTTATACCTAATTCAACACATAAACCTAATTCTTCACAAACAATCTACTCACCTCACTGATCTAAAGCCTCTTCCGCAGCCACTAGTGATGCTGGTTGAAGTGCTGTCAGCAAGGGAACACCACTAGAACCAAGATCACCCTCAACAGATCATCACTAATGGATTCACCTCACGAATCACAGAACCTAACCTCACTGGATCGGATCAAGATGAGGAGATCACAGATCAACCAAGCATTCTAAATTCAAATGACAACCTAATTCCTGAAACCAAACCTTACCTTGAATCGGTTGTCTCCAGAAAATGTCGCCCAATCCGATCCGTGAAGCAATGTACCATGGATTCTTATGACCTCAAATCAACAAGAACGAAGATTGGATCCAAGATCTGACCTAGGATCGCCGACCATTAGAGAGAAAAAGAGCAGAATCAAGGAAGAAACTCGAAGCTAGGGCACAAATCAAAGAACAGGAAAGAGGAAGGATCAGTCGCTTACCCGTGGAACCCTAATTGCCCCTTCACGCCAGCGATCGGCGATGGCACGGCTCAATTCAACGGCGCTGGCAGTCGGGGCAAGGAGAAGAGATCCTGCCACTTGTCGAAGACGACGGGAAGAAAGAAACCAGCTAGTTTCTACCCTCCGTGCTCCGAGACCTGATGTGCGCCGACACGCCGAGAAGACGAGAGAAGGGTCGTCGATCGCCGGGAATAGAAACGCACGAAGAACAGAGATGAGAAGTCGGAGAAGAGAGGTGGGGATCGCGAGGCTTGAGTCAGGTTCGGTGATTTAAGGTATATTTAAACTTAGGGTTATTCGATTAACCTATAAGCTATACCTCAATCAAGTCCCACTTAAATGGGTATCCCAAATAGGCTTTATCCGAACCCGCAATTGATCCCCTCAAAACTCGTTGTACGAACTCCGAAAAATTCCCAAAAAATTCCTAAAAATTCTGAAAAATTTTTATAAGGCTATCTCTCAAATAACCCTATAAATTAAATTTTTCGATATCTCACAGGTTGGGATTCCCGCTTGGCCAACAGCTGGCCACTGACCTGATCTTGCAATCCTTGCCGGATAGCTATAGTCAATTCGTTCTAAACTACAACATGAACGAAATTGACAAGCCACTGCCCCAGCTACTTAACATGTTAAGAACTGCTGAGCTGAACCTTAAGAAGGTTAAGCCCAACTCTGTTCTGATGGTTCAGAAACATAAGGGCAAGGGCAAGCCCATAGGCAAGGGAAAGTCCCAAGCCAAGGGGAAAGGCAAGGCACTAAAGCCTAAAGGAGGGGTCGCCAAGGATGCTACCTGCTTCCACTACGGTCAGACTGGCATTGGAAGAGGAACTGCAAGGTGTACCTGGAAGATCTTAAGAATAAGCGAAGTGAAACTTCCACTTCAGGTATATATGTTATAGAAGTCAATTTATCTATTTCTTCATCATGGGTATTAGATACCGGATGTGCTTCTCACATTTGTACTAATGTGCAGGCGCTGAGAAATAGCAGGGCATTGACAAAAGGCGAGGTGGACCTACGCGTAGGCAATGGAGCACGAGTTGCTGCTGTTGCTGTAGGGACTTATTTTCTATCTCTGCCCTCTGGGCTTGTACTAGAATTAGATGAATGTTGTTATGTGTCTGCTTTAACTAAGAACATTATTTCAGTTTCTTGTTTGGACAAGAAAGGTTTCTTTTTTATAATAAAGGACAAATGTTGTTCAGTTTATTTAAAAGATATGTTCTATTGTAGTGCACGTATGATGAACGGACTCTACATTCTAGATCTTGAAAGCTCTATCTATAACATAAGTATCAAGAGGTTCAAGTCAAATGACATGAACCAAACCTATCTCTGGCACTGTCGCTTAGGTCATATAAATGACAAGCGCTTATCCCAGCTCCATAAAGATGACTTGCTAGACTCATTTGATTTTGAATCATATGAGACATGCGAGTCATGCCTACTAGGCAAGATGACCAAGACTCCCTTTAGTGGGCACAGCGAAAGAGCGACTGATTTGTTAGGACTTATGCATAGTGATGTATGTGGCCCTTTCAATGTCGCTGCTAGAGGTGGTTATAGGTACTTCATCACATTTACTGATGACTTCAGTAGATATGGTTATGTGTACTTGATGACACATAAGTCAGAATCCTTTGAAAAGTTTAAAGAATTCAAGAATGAAGTACAGAACCAGCTTGGCAAGAGTATTAAGATACTTCGATCAGATCGAGGTGGAGAATACCTTAGCCATGAGTTTCGTGACTATCTAGCTGAGTGTGAGATTCTATCCCAACTCACTCCCCCTGGAACACCACAGTGGAATGGTGTATCCGAAAGGAGGAATCGTACCCTATTAGATATGGTACGGTCTATGATGAGTCACACAGATCTTCCTATATTTCTTTGGGGCTATGCTCTAGACACGGCAGCTTTTATACTCAACTGAGTTCCATCCAAGGCCGTGATAAAGACATCATATAGGATATGGACTGGGAGAGATGCCCAGGTGTCTTTTATGAGGATTTGGGGTTGTGAGGCTTACGTTCGACGTCAAGTCTCAGATAAATTAGGACCTAAATCCGACAATCTTTTTGGATGCATAGACATGATTAATTAAAATGACTTGTTAAATTTGCGGGTAGTTTTTTGTTAAGTCTGCAGCGACTTATGAAAGAAGAGGGAGGTTCCTTAGGTAGATAACCGCCTTCTCTCAATTGTTGGATAAGCTAGGCGCCACTCTTCCCATCGGTTCTTCTCCAGCTCCTTATAACTCTGAAAATCAGCTTGTAGTTTAGTGTTTTGATCTTTTAAAGTATCTTTCTCCAATTTGAGTTGTTCCAATTCCTTCTAGAGCAGTGACAGCTCGACATCTTGAGTCTTTCTTTGCTCTTGTTCCTGTAGGATAGCGAAATCATGAGAGGCTAGGTCTTGAGCTTGTTCAGAAAGACAGACATTATGAAGCTTCTCTACTTTCTCTAAAATAAGGCTTTTATGAGAAGCGTCTAAGAGAGCTTTCTCCTTTAAAGCAATTTTCAGTTGAAGACCAGAGTGTAATCGGTCCACCTGTAGCTCTAAAGTTCTCCTTACAAGCTCTTTGTCTTTCAATAATTATTGTGATTCCTGTAACTCCTGCCCCAATACCCTTAGTTGTTGATCTTGCAAGACCACTTTCTCTTGCAACTGAGTCAGGTCATCAGGAGAAGGAGGTAGGGTAGCTTTCAATGTTTCTATTTGAGCTTTTAGCTTATTGTTCTCCCGGTCCCGAGCCATAAGTAGCTGGTCAATGTGCAGACTCGAATCAAGGAACTAAACAGAATAATGATACAGTTAAAGATAAGGATAAGAAGTTAACAACATATAACCAAGAATACTTACAGCTACTGCCTGACGACTGTGATGGTCGGCCCGATTCAAAAGACTAATGCCCCTTAGTTGTTCTTGGCCCTGTAGCCAAGATTCAACCAATAGGCCTTGTAGTTGTAGGGAACAATAGCTAAGTGGATAAGAAGTCTGTCCCAATTGAGAAGGCAAACCCATAGCTTGTTTGAATAAAGGCGGGGGAACAGAGGAAGAAGGAGGTAGGGAAGAAGAAGATGCAATGGAGGGGAAAGAAGTAGTAGAAACAAGAGCAGCAGAAGAAGAACTAGATGGAATAGAAGGTGGCAATGCAAGGGATACTGACTCAGTCATGGGAACGCGAATTGCTGAGGGCCCGACACTAGGAGAAGATCTCCGGCAAGGTGTTCGTTTTGCCCATGGCCCAGAAGCCAAAGGAGGCAAGGCCAATACAAGAGGTGGAGAAGACACAGAAGGGATAAAGGTCATCTAAAAAGCAGAAGCAGAAGCAGAATGAGCTGAAATAATAGCACGAAAAGAGGGGATGAGTAGACCAGGTCTCATCATCCTAAGAGTAGGATTAGAGATAATATGGGTAGGAGTCATCGGTGCTTTACCTCTCTCAAGAGAAATAGACGCCGGGACAAGAGGAGCTTGCACAAAAGTACCAAAAAGATCACCAAAGGAAGCATCCTCAGTAAGCTTTGGCTTTTTGATTAAGGCAATGAAAAGTTGTTCTTCTTCCTCTTCCATGGCTGTGACAGCTTCTGCTTGTTGCTCTTCTTCAGATAGCAAGCCCAGGGTAGAGGAATTAGGATTAGCCCGGCGAACTCGCAACCACTCTTCTCCAAGATTATTCACAAAGGACTTAGTCATAGTAGGGTTCTTGTACATAAAAACTAGAAGAAGAGCATCAGCTGAAACACAGGAGTTAAGCACCATTATAAAGGAGATATATCAATCAATAAATATAGGGTAAAATGTCTGTATATACCGAAAGAGTCATCCAAGGGAGTGCCAATGTTGCTTATCCCAAAAGGAAATATCAAACCCTCCACAATTAAATGCGGCAAGCTAAATTTTGCTCCCCTCAACTTAGACAAAGCAAAGGCAACAGAGGGATCATTGAGGAGATTATGGGTACTAGGAACCGGAGGTAGATCGTATATCCACTGGATAGGAAAGGGAGGGGGAGAAGGAAGACGTATACGGAAAAATTTATGGTGTCATTCCCCTTGAGGGGGAATGCGGTTAAACAAAATAGTCTTAGGGCGAGATTGAAACTTGAAGACACCCATATCTATCTGGCGTGGAACGAAGAAGTGATGAAAAAGACGAGGGGATAAAGGAAAGTCTAGCAGCTTAGATACTCCAATGAAACCCATGAGAATAGAAAAAGACTGAGGGATAAGCTGATTGAGGGGAATGTTGAAGTATACACTAACATCAGAAAAAAAGGGATGAAGAGGGAATCGAAAACCTTGTAGGACTTGGTCCCGGAAGATGAATATACACCCTAATGGAGGAAGATGTGGACTATCTAGTGGAGTAGGGCGAACTATATAAGAAGGAAAACCATAAGTCACCTTCAAATCCACCTCTTCTGTCTCCGTAAGATCAGAAGAACACGCAAGGAACCATGTAGGAGGGGAAGTAGCCATGGTGAAACAGTAGAATGAAGATGAATTGAGGGAGATGAAGAGAAAAGTTGAAAAGCGGAAAAGAACTTAAAACCCTGGTTTTCCTTCCGGTCTTGTGCTAAAACCCCCAAATAAAGATAGTAGAAGAAACAGGAAAAGAAAAAGTACTCAGAATTCCAATCGTCATAAATGGGTGACGACATTAAAGGATAAAATCAAATTCCAAAAAGGGGAATAAATCCCAAGAAAGAGAGGTTGAGTTAAGTAATCTTCTTCGAAAAATGCGAAAAGTTTCCCTAGATATAATTTTAATTCTTAAGAAAGTCCGACGAATATAAGAAAAATCGGTCAGGTATTATAAGTTTGGATTATTTGTTTAATAAAACAACAAATCCAAATGGACATAATAGACCGGACGAAAGTTAGGTATGAGGCATTAGTCGATAGACAGGACTTGGTTAGAGGATATCAGACGAAATTCATAAATATGACTATAAATCGGCCGGTCATAGTAGACCAGCCGAGATAAATACTATGCTAATATGTCGAGCAAAGGTTTGTAATGGTAAGCAAGGTAACATCCACAATATGAAATTTGGTCAAAATATAATACATAAGATGATACAAGTATAAATTGGTCGAGTATAACAAATCTACCAATATCGAAAATACTGCAATAGGACTGCACTGAATCGAACGGGACACAATTAGCTGTAAAATATCAGACGATATTTGTCAGCATTGATATATACCGGCCGGTCATGATAAGAGCGGTCGGAATAAAGAATATTATAAGAGGTTGGGTGAAGTTTTATGATAGCCGGCCAAGTGGCGTTCAATATATTTAAACAAAACAAACAATCATCATGAGGAAGAATAGATTTGACAATAAAAGGGGGAAGATCAACCTTACATAAGTCTACTAGATTGTCATCATAAAGTCCGGGTCACCCTTAAAAGGATTCAAATTTGAGTAATAAAGTCATCCTAAGGTCAGCTGAGGAAATAGATCAGGAGGCCTATTATCAATAAGTTTGCGACGATTTAGGAAGTGGGGAGGGGGATTACGAGATATGTAGTTTTCCTCTCGCAATTGTTGAACCGCCCCTTCAGCTCCCGCTGTGAAGGCCGCTAGGATCAACCTCACGATCGACCAATTGAATTCAGTATATTCAATCATGATAGTGGCCCATTCTTTGTAGCAGTGTCTTCGTTTGCTTTGTAGACCACCAAAGCCATCTGGGAAGTCTTAAGATCGTTTTCTTTGATAGAGACTCGGTTTTAGATGAATTTAGGGAGGTGTTCAAAGAAGTTATTTCATCATCCTTCAGCTGCAAGGCCTTAAGTTTTTCAGTCAATGCTGATTCATAATCAGCCTTTAATTCGCCAAGCTTGGAAGTTAATTCTTGGTTAAGATCCGTAGCTGATCTAAGCTGTGTTTGGAGACTTTCAATTTGAACTTCAAGTTGTTTCTTGGAAGCAGCGAAAAATGTGGCAGAAGATAACTCAGTAACTTGTTGTTTCATCTTGTCATTCTCGGATCTCAGCTTCTTGTTCTCGTTGTGTAAAATGTGCATTAGTCGAGACAAGCCCATATTTTCTATCCATCGCTAGAGATATAATAATGGATTACGACATAGTCATCAATGAATAATAAATAGACAATAATAAACATACCTAATTCTCACTATGGGAAAAATGATCAATTATTTCGGAAGTGGTAAGTTCTTCAAAAATAGGAAGAACTTTATCCCATGCGTTAGCAAAGGAATCTCCTAGCAATATGGGGAGGACGAGAATAGTAAAAGAGCATTAGAGAAGGAGGAAGTAGGAATAGATGGAGGAGCAAAGACTAAATAAGAAGAGGGTGAGGAGGGTAAAGATCCGGATGCTGGAATAGACAATGGAAAGGTGAAAGAAACATCACCAGAAGCACTGACATTGGAAAAAGGTGAGGCAGGAAAACTAAGAGAAGGGTAAAGTTCAGCCAACGTAGGCTCATCAGAAGGAAGGTCAGCAGGAACAAAACCTTCTGAAACCAGTTTGTCAGCAGGAAGGATAAACCTCCTTTTTGAAGAAGGAACCCTAGTAAGTTTGCGCCCCAGGCATTTACCGGTAGCAACTTCAGCTATCGATTTACCAGAGCTACCAAGAGACGTGAGTTCAATGATAGGAAGAGGGGCGGATGATGAGGTAGCAGCAGCCGCTAGTGAAGCAACAGTGGGTAAAGAAACAACAGAAATTTCTGTAGGAAGACCTTCGGGAGCCTCAAGAGTTGCCGAAGAGCTGGGTACCTCAGCTAAAGGAGTTGGCTCTTCGATTGGTGGCGGCAGAGTAATAGCAGCCAGAAGCTCTTTTTCTTTGGCGTGAATTGCGTCCTCCGCCAGACGCAGTTCTTCATCGATCAAAGTAGTATAAAAGCTCTCCACTACATAGGAAAGAAAAATAGTTTAGTTAGTTAAAATCAACGAGAAAGAAATAGGGTTTTACCTAAAGAGCCTTGTGTATCAGGCTTGACGGGGCTTAGGCCGAACAAGAATAGAAGATTGACTCTCAGCCACTTGGGAATAGAAAGTCGACGATTTAACAACTTTTCACAATAAACAGGAAAAGAAGGATGGAGATGAAACTCCCTGACATCGGGCAAGGGGGGTAAGGAGGATTTCCAAGCATAAGACCAAGGAATGGGTCCTGAAAACTTTATGAAGAAGAAGCGGGATTTCCAAGCTTTAAGAGACGAAGGCATATCCTCAAAATGAACCATTTTAGTCTGGGACTAGAACAAGAAAACACTAGGTTCCGAACACTTGAGGTAAGAAAACATGAAGAAATTTTGAGGAGTAGGAGGGATATCTAGCAGACAAAACAGCATGTAAGCACCACATAGATAACGAAAGGCGTTAGGGGCAAACTGTTGCAAAGGAATATCAAAATACTGGCTTATTTCGATCAAGAAAGGAGGAATGGGAAACCTTAAATCTCCTATCAACTGATCCTTGAAAAAAGTCACGCAATTAGCAGGGGGACGATGAGGACGATCATCTGGTTTCGGGATTAAGATGTTATACTCCCTGGGGATTTCGTATTGATGACGAATGGTAAGCCTAGCACTTTTATCAAAGGAAAAAGACATTTGAACATACCAAGGAGCGATCGTTTCCTCCGCCATAGACAGAAGTAAAGGCTAACAGAACAACAGATTACTTACTGGAAGCAAGAAAAGAAATCGCCGGGAAACGGTGAGCATAAGGTTCAATCAAAGACCGCAGCAAGAAAGAAACACTAAGGCAAGAAAGGAAGGACAAAGGTGAAAAGAAGACAAAGGGTTTAGGGTTTGAAAAACACATAGCCATCGTCAAATCAAAATATTTTTATCTCAGTAGACGCTGAGGATTATAGGAAAAAGGACAGAGACTTACCTGACGTAGCAGAGAGAGAAAATATATGTCACATAATCATAAAGAAGCATTTATGTTGGACGCGACAAATCAGATCATGCCGGGGTTGGTAACACCTCGTTATACGCTTCCAACATTCTCTTACCAGGGGAAAAGCCAATCACAAGCAAGGAAATTTTGAAAGAAGACATGGTTTACTAGGCATAATGAAGGAAGAGAGACTGAGTTTGACTAAATCCAGGTTGAGGACAAGAAAAACTAAGGATAGCTATTTAAGCATATGACCTGTCCTAAGTTAATGTCATTATGAAGTATAAACTAGCATTGATCGAGATGATTTTTTACTCATATCGGTTGACATAACTTTGGCTGTGATAGATAAGTATAATGTCGGTCGAAATAACCTTGTTTGTAACAAACAAGCGAATATCGGTCGGTATAACGATTAGCCACAATAAGTAAGTATAACATTGACCGAGACAACCTTGTCTGTAATAAAACAAGGGAATATTCGTCTAAGTGACAATGTTTATAACGTACAAGTGAATATTGGAAAGCACAACATCACATCTATTCTTAGAAATTAAAAGGGCTCAATAAAGTCACTTGATTCAATACAAAAGATTGTTTTTACACTTAGAATCTGATCAAATACATAACATTACATTTCCCCTCAGAACATCAAACATCAAACAGATAACAAAAATTACAAACATGAGCTCTTGAGATGCTTAGAAAATTTCAGTCCCACTAAAGTCAAACTTACCATGGAGCAGAAGTGGGAACATTTTACCTGGCACGAAAAAAGCTTGTCTGGGCAACAAAAGTGGAAATGTTTTACCAGGAAGCTTGCCCGGGCAGCAGAAGTGGCAATATTTTGCCCGGGATGAAGAAAACTATGAAGCAGAAAACTCAAGGGCAAGGGGAAGGGGACAGATCTATTTAGACCATGGTGCAAAGGTGACTGAAAGAGCCTCTCCCCTGTTAGAGCCCCGAAGTTCTGCAACTAGAGCAACCAATCCTAGCCCAAGGGCAACATGAGCTACGTGTTTGTAGCAACATCCATGGGCTATTTGATTGGTCCTCCGTAAGTAAGAAGAATTTCTCTGAAGCTCGTTGAGTCTCCAGAACAGTTGCGCCTTCGGTTGGAGAATCTAAACCTCGAGGAACGTCATTTTTTGGGAAGGTTTCTTGAACCCTAGAGTTAGCCGAAGTAAAAACTTGAATAAACTCATACATAGATTTTGCCTTGTCCAACAAGAATAGCCCCCAATGAGGGGGATTCTAGACCATACTCTTAGCAGGAAAAGTTAGCAAGGAAAGAAAAGAACTTAGGTGGATGAGGAATGAGGAGAGGGTTATAGCCCTATTTAAAGGATCAAAGGACCCAAGGAATCACTGTACTAAGGTTCACGGGATCACTGTACTCAGGTTCACAAGATGGTTGTACGTAAAATCTGTAAGGTCACTTCAGTACCTGTGGCAAAGTCACGGGTAGGAAAAAATAAAATCAGACTTGTGTCTAGTCAGTCGTTTACACCTCCTTCGACTAGACTTGAAGGGAAGGTTAGTGATATGGGTTAGGTTTCATGGATCCCCGATAAGGAAGGGAAAGGAGATAACCAAACGGAGAAGATAGATCAATATCGGTCGGGAAATATCTCAAAGGAGGTAAGCTAATATCGACCGGGATATGCCTCCAAAGAGGCAGACCCATACCGATCATCATATACCTCAAAGGAGGTAGGCTAATATCGGTCGGGATATACCTCAAAGGAGGTAGGCCAATATCGAGAGAAACATACCTTCAGGAAGAAAGGTCAATATCGATCGGGATATACCTCCAAAGAGGCAGACACATATCGATCAACATATACTTCAAAGGGGGTACGCTAATATCGACCGGGATATGCCTCCAAAGAGGCAGACCTATATCGATCAGCATATACTTCAAAGGAGGTAGGCTAATATCGGCCAGGATATACCTCAAAGGAGGTAGGCCAATATCGATCGAGACATGCCTTTAAGAAGGAAGACTAATATTGGCCGGGATATACCTCAAAGGAGGTAGGCAAATATCGATCGAGACATGCCTTTAAGAAGGAAGGCCAATATCGGCCGGGATATACCTCAAAGGAGGTAGGCCAATATCGATCGAGACATGCCTTTAAAAGGAAGGCCAATATCGACCAGGATATACTTCTGAGTGAGTAGACCAGTATCTACCTAGACATGCCTGTAAGAAGGAAAGCCAATATTGGTCAGGTTGATTAATACCTTGAAAAGATACTTCATAAAATACAACCCAGTGCTAGCTAGAATAATAAACATAAAGGAGCCCGGACGAGCACTGCCCCAGAAGCCTCATGAGAGGTAATAATAATTGATCAAACCTAGTTAAGCCCAGCTCCGACTAATACAAGGAACATTGGTACCTTAAGCTATCTCTGATATAGCAAAAATAGGAGGGGCAAGTAGGAACGATAGAAGCACTTTAAAGGACCTATGAAATAGGATAGAAGTAAATATTTTAATAAAATAGTTAATGAAGATATTTGTAGTATATAATTGTATAATAGGTGTTATATATTTTGGTGGGAAATGTGTTTTTAGATTGTTTTGCAGGTGCTAGACGACAAAAAAGGTACATCTGGGGTACGAAAAAGATTCCTTAAAAGTCATTTACCACAAGTACGCAGTTTACGTCATCTCATAATAAACTCTAACAAACCGGGGTCCACTTCATGACTACGGAGGTTATATAAAGTGGTATAGAAAGGGGAATCCTCTCCGTTGGCTAGGTAAGTTCGCATCATTGCGCACATTCAGAACCCTAATTTTTCAACTACTGTTCATCTCCTTCTTCTTCTTCCTTCTTTCTTCTTCCACACTGAGATAAATCACTGACTTGAGCGTCGGAGGGCCTAGCCAGGGATTCCCACCCCGGTCTTAGGTTACTGACGATAGTGTTGGCTGGTCTCTTGTGCGCAGGAAGTCTTGGAAGCTCTGAATCCGAGTTCTCTTCAGTCGGATCTCTCTCTTGTTATTAGATCTTCGCGCAAGGAGGGCATTCGGGGACTCTACTCTTCTCGATCCGCTTTGGGTTTCTCGAATCTGGGTGTTCTACAGGTATTATTCTCCACTAGCGGTAGGTTTTTTTTCTCCCGGCTCTCTGTCTTGCCGAGCTTCTCAGACAGGATCAGTCAGCAAAGAGAAATTCGCAAACATGTGTCAGGAAACCGTAAGTAAGCATTTATAATAGACACAACAGACCAAATAATACTCATATCAGCGTTGTCGTATCACACACTACTAATGTTCTTTTACCGTTGAAGGACCAATCAACGAGCAGAAGATGTCAAAAAGGTGTCGGGTTTCCCAAGTGTAATAAATAGAAGGGATCAATATTAAATTATAGTGTGGAAAAAGTTAAGATTTCTGAATAATTCTTGAGCCTACTCGATCTTGTAAACAGGGCGGACCTTAAAGGTTCATTAAATCACATACAAGGAATCGACCATTTTTTCATTCTAGGTATGACCAAACACATTACATTACACGTCCTTCTCGAACATCAAACCTTAACATTATCGCCATTAATTTTACAAGTATAGTTATGGGGTTGCCATAAGTATATCAACCCCACTCGAATTGTTCCTGATCAAGTAAGGGGAAGGGGGAATATTTTGCCCGGTACTTTTCATCTATAGACGTCAAATTGTGGGATGATGGAAAGTAGAATGACAGCTTGGGCACATAGGAGAAAGTTGCCCTATTCTCCAGGCAAATGAATAAAGATCCCACCAGTCTAATTTGATCCAACTCGGCTTACAGAATATCCACCTTAGCTTGCAGCCGATCTATCTCTTGTCGTTGTTGCGATATTAGCAGACTGTTTGTATGGACTTTCCTGGTTAGCGCAGCTATCTCTGAAGCATGATAGGCCTTCAAATCATTTAACTCTTTAGTCCTGTGTTTAAGATCTCGATAAACTTTATCCCTCACAAATGTTTCGGACTGAGCTTGGGACGGGGCTGCCGATGGTAGCACCTCCGGTTCTCTATGTGGCGAACGATGCCGGTCTAGAGCCTACATCACCTCATCCAAAGTTTTCCCTTTATCTCGTAGCAATTGATCCCAGAGGGAAGGGTCTGAGGCCATGAGTCTCGACAAATCTATGGAGTAGAATGGAGTAGAGAGGAATGAAGACGGGTGTGGAAGGAATCAAGAGCACAACTCTATTTAACGTGCCAAAAGGAGTCATAGGTTCACTGTAGGAGAGGTCACGGGATCACTATAAAAGAAGTCACGGGATCACTATAAAAGATGTCACGAGATCATTGTAAAAGTTATTGTAGAGTTGCCACAGAAGGTAGCAAGAGGTCAGAAATAGACTTAGGTCTAGTCAGTCTGCTACACCTCCTTCGACTAGACTTGAAGGGGAGGCTAGTGATATGGGTTATGATAAGTGGACCCCTTTTGTAGGAGAAGGAAAAGGGATAACGAAGACAAGGAAGGCTGAAAAGGGTGAAATGAGGGGCCGCCCGGAAAAGGTTTGACCCGATAATGGGGTCGCTACATGCATGGCAGACAAAGATCGGTCGAACGTAATAAACCGACCGAGCATATAGGACCGGCAGACGAAGATCGACCGAATATAAAAGACCGATCGAGTACGTATGGTTGGTTGGATATAAAGGATCGACCTGGCATAAGGAAAGTTTAACCTTAGGCGGTCAGGAGCATGACAAGGTCATTTGAACATAGGAGTTTAGTAAGAAAAGACCAATCGAGCACGATTACTCGATCAGGCATATATAACCGATCGAGCATAGAAAGTCGGCCAGGCGTGGAAGCTCTTAACCTTGCGCACAAGAAGCAAAGGTCAAACGAATGAATAGATCGATCAAGTCTATAAGTTCAGTGGGCAAAGGATGGCCGGGTTCTATAGACCGGCCGAACACAAAGGCATTTAGTCTCATATGATCCTTAACATACAGTCGATTGAAGGAAGGGCTATCGGGTAATATTGTCTCTATAAACCCAACTGGTTGATCTTGGTCAGTAAGGTAGGGTCGGTCTTGCTCAATGGACCGACTGAGCATATGAGCTCGGTAGGTGAAAATTGGTCGAGTGTAAGAAATCGATCGAAAGTAGAAGCACTTAATGTTAAGTTGCCCTGAAGACCTATATACACTTGACCGATTAGTCTCGGTCGATAAGGTAGGACAGGCCTGGCTTAATAGACCGGTTAAAGCACAGAGGCATTTAACAGCATACGATAGACCGAAGGAAGGGTTAAAGGGCAATGATGCCCGTATACGCCCGATCGATTAATCTCGGCCGGCAAGGTATGATCGTCCGGGCTCAATAGACAGGCCGAGTATGAGAAGTAGATCGAACATAAAGGTCTTCAACCTTACATGGTTTCTGGCATATTTATAATGGAGTCTTAGTCGGGTATAAATAACCGATCGAGTATAGAATACCGACTGAGACTAGTACAGACAGAAGATATTCCTCATATATGCAAAATGAGCTTATGTGACTAACCAAGTATGTGTGACAGGTGAACCATAACAATATGTAATCATATTACAGCTTAATCAATTTGACGGCAAATAGCTTCTAGAAGTCTCCACAGGTATGCTAAACGACAAAAATGGTACATCTGGGGTAAGAAAAAGATTCCTTAAACTATTATTACAGTTTCAACTTACGTCAACTCTTAGCAAACTTTAACAAACCGGGGTCTACCTCATGACTGTGGAGGTTATATGAGGTGGAATAAAAAGGAGAATCCTCTCCACTGGCAAGGTACACAAACATACGCATTGCATCCAAATCAAACCCTAATTTTTCATATTGCTTCTTCTTCTCACCGGAGACTAACTTGAGCATCGGAAAACCTAGCTAGGGATTCCCACCCAAGGGTCACTAACGCTTTATCGGTTGGTCTCATCGTGTGCAAGAAGATGAGATTATCTTATATATTGGATTGTCGAACTTTGATCGATCCACGGAGCTACCTCGCCGGAATTCCTTTTTGCAAGGTATTGTTCATAGATCTGCTTTGGTCTTCTCGGGTCTATTGTTCTGCATTTAAGTGTTTGGGAGGTCCACTGTGGTTTTCTCGGACCCTTCCCCGTTCTTCGACATCAAAGTCACTATTAGCTACCACTCGCCGTCGCCCAGTGCTTCATCTCGCAAGCTCTCAGACAAGATCAGCGTTCTTCAACAACTACGAGAAGGAGGATATTTACCACAAGAACCACTCCCTCGATTTATAGATTCTCATCATCTTATCCGAGAATTACCCAAAGATTTTCTTAGCACGTTCAAATGATCATGAAGTAAACACACTCCTTGGTATTCTATGTTGTTTATCCAAACTGAGAATGTATTTATGAGAATTGGTAGTAATTTATTTATTGATGATTGTATATCTTTAGAGTTGTTTCTGATATATTTATGGAGTGTTTGAGATAGTAAATAGGTGAGCATGCAATGAGCAAGTCATTAGATATTTGCATTTTGACTCAACAAGAATCTATCTATGAGGGTTAATACTTACTGGCTCCTTGATGATTGTACACCTACATAATTGTTTTTGTGAGAATTAACACTTTTCATCCCTCTTTGAAGAAATATACGGATTGGATGTTCAATGTTCTGGATTGTATCTCCACTTAAGTTAAGATTTCGGTTAGGCTTTTAATCCCGAACAAGTTTACACTAAAAAACCAAAGTGTTATTATATTCCAGTCAGGATTTTATTCCCAAACACATCTGATCTGTTGAATGAAGATCCATACGCCATTATATTTCGATCGGGTTATTAATCTTGAGCGAGTTTGAGTTGATGAAAACCAAAGAGCTATAATATTTCAGTCGGGATTTTATTCCCGAGCACATCTGATCTGATGAATGAAGATCCCTACACATATTTCACTTGGGTTATTAATCTCGAGCGAGTTTGAGTTGATATATGAAAACCAAAGCGCTATTATATTTCAGCCAAGATTTTATTCCTGAGCACATCTAATCTGATGAATGAAGATCCAAACGCCATTATATTTCGGTCGGGTTATTAATCCCGAGAGAGTATGAGCTGATATATGAAAACCAAAGTGCTATTATATTTCAATTAGGATTTTACTCCCGAGAAACTCTAATATGATGAATGAAGACCTAAACACCATTATATTTCGGTCAAGCTATTAATCTCGCGCGAGTTTGAGCTGATGTAAGAGTTTTGGTGTGCCATTGTATTTCGGTCGGGACTAGAATCCCAAACAAGTTAATCCATGGTAGGAATATGTTGAGAAGTTTAAAGTTGCTGCTTCCCTATTCGAGGTTTAAAGTCTTCGGTTCCCTTTAAAGTAGTCAGGCCAGTCACTCCTTATGGTCCCCGATCGACGGGTGCTGAGCTTGGGAATACGCTCAGAAATTTACAGTCGTTGCTCGACTATTAAGGGTTTAAAGTCTCTGGTTCCCCTTATGGAAGTCAGGTCGATCACTGCTTAAGGTCCCCGATCGACTGGTGCTGAGCGTGGGAGCATGCTCGGAAGTTTATAGTCGCTACTCGACTATTAAGGGTTTAAAGTCTCTGGTTCCCCTTATGGAAGCCAGGTCGATCACTCCTTAAGGTCCTCGTTCGATTGGTGCTGAGCGTGGGAGCACGCTCGGAAGTTTATAGTTGTTTCTCGACTATTAAGGGTTTAAAGTCTCCGGTTCCCCTTAAGGTAGCCAGGTCGGTCACTCCTTAAGGTCCCCGATCGATTGGTGCTGAGCATGGGAGCACGCTTGGAAGTTTATTGTCACTGCTCGATTGTCAAGAGTTTAAAGTCTCCAGTTCCCCTTAAGAAAGCTAGGCCGGTCACTACTTAAGGTCCCCGATCGACTGGTGCTGACATGGGAGCAGGCTCGAAAGTTTATAGTCATTGCTCGACTGTTAAGAGTTTAAAGTCTCCGGTTCCCCTTAGGGAAGCCAAGTTGGTCATTCCTTAAGGTGCCAAGTCTTCGATCAACTGGTGTTGAGCGTGGGAGCATGCTTAGAAGTTTATAATCGCTGCTCGACTATTAAGGGTATAAAGTCTCCGATTTCCCTTATGGAAGTCAGGCCAGTCACTCCTTAAGGTCCCCGATCGACTGGTGCTGAGCGTGGGAGCACGCTCGGAAGTTTATAGTCGCTACTCGACTGTTAAGGGTTTAAAGTCTCCAGTTCTCCTTAAGGAAGTCAGGTCGGTCACTCCTTAAGGTCCCCGATCGACTGGTGCTGAGCATGGGAGCACGCTCGAAAGTTTATAGTCACTGCTCGACTGTTAAGAGTTTAAAGTCTCTGGTTCCCCTTAAGGAAGTCAAGCCAGTCACTCCTTAAGGTCCCCGATCGACTCGTGCTGAGCGTGAGAGCACGCTCGAAAGTTTATAGTCGTTGCTCGACTGTTAAGGGTTTAAAGTCTGCGATTCCCCTTATGGAAGTCAGGCCGGTCACTTCTTAAGGTCCTCGATCGACTGGTGCTGAGTGTTGGAGCACGCTCGAAAGTTTATAGTTGTTGCTCGACTGTTAAGGGTTTAAAGTCTCCGGTTCCCCTTAAGGAAGCTAGGTTGGTCACTCCTTAAGGTCCCCGATTGCCTGGTGCTGAGCATGGGAGCATGCTCGAAAGGAGGATTGTTGTGTTTATCTAAGAATATATACGTGTTTTTTAGAGGATGATTACCTGTATTTCTCCATTGTATTCAAAAATTAAATGAAATGCATAAATGAATTACAAGCGTACTTGTTAATTTCTGTATGGTTGTAAGTGATTTGCACTCCAAGGTCGTTCGAGATTCCTCCCTTCTATGTCTTGGAGATAGTAGGAACCCGAAGCAAGCTTCTGTATGACTTTGTATGGTCCTCCCCATTGTGGTGCCAATTTGCCAACATCCCCCATGGGCTTGATGCATTTCCATACTAGATCCCCCACTTGAAAGAATCGTGGAATGAGCCTTTTGTTGTAGTTTTGCCTCATTCATTGTCCGTACGATATAAAGCGAGTTGCTGCCTTGTCCCGAACTTCTTCAATTAGATCAAGCTCCATAAGATGCCTACCTGCATTATCCTTATCATATAGTTGTCTCCAATCAGATTCCACCCCCACTTCAATAGGGACTACTACTTCACCACCGTATACTAACTGGAATGGTGTTATTCCTGTAGCTTCTCGAGGCGTGGTGCGATATGCCGATAACACACTAGGTAACTCATCTACCCAACTTCCCCTAACATGATCCAATTTAGTTTTGAGTCCTCTGATAATTTCTCTATTAATTACTTCTATTTGCCCATTACTCTATGAATACGCCCATTTTGAGAAACAATCTATAGCTACCAATAGAAACTTCTTTATGTCGTCGCCAAGGGAAATGGACCTACTATATCCAAACTTCATTGATCAAAAGGACAAGAAACTATAGAAGTTCTCAATATCTAAGTAGGATGATGTGAAATATTTTGATGTTTTTGGTAAGGTGTACATGTTCTTACGAGCTGAGCTGCATCTTCTTGTAGAGTAGGCCAGAAATATTCTGCCAATAATATTTTACGAGCTAAAGATCTCCCTCCAATATGGATACCACATGAGCCCTGATGGACTTTTTGTAAAATATATTGTATGTCTTCTGGTCTAATACATTTGAGTAGAGGGCTAGAGATGCTAGTTAGAGCCCTAGAGTCAATCATATGATGATTATTATATGGACTCGATGTATCATATTCCTATATATTAATAAAGGCATTTCTTTATGGTTATTATACTTACTTGTATTGATGCCAAATAACTAAGTATAATAGCGTCTTTGAGTAGAAGGTTCTTATCTATATCAATCAATTTGTTGAATTGATAGTGAGATGATATAGAGAGCACTACTCTTAATCATTCCTAGTCGAGTATTAACATTCAGGGACAATGTTAATGCAATAAGACTAGCATGTAGGTCAACTCGATGACTTGATCTCACAAGTCATGGATATAGAGATATTAAGTTGACACATGGGTATGCATTGGAGAATGTATACTGAATGACCCGCCATGAGAAAGTATCATGGATCATTATATGAGTGTCATATACTTTCTCATGTGGCTATTAGTATGACTACTAGTCCTTAGACCTGAAGTCACCATGGATCCCTACATAAGGAGTTATGTAGTTTGGTTTCGTCAAACGTCACCCGTAATTACTGGGTATGTAACAAATTATGCAGAGGGATGTGAGTGATATAGATGAGATCTATCCCTCCTATATAACGGGAGTGACATCATGATTGTTGATAGAGTAAGACCACTAAGTGCATGACCATGCCCAAATGAGTCAATATGAGATATTGAGCTCATTTGTTTAGAATGAGTCTACTTGAAGTTCAAGATATAGATTGATTAGAGGATGACACGGTCTATGCCTCAATTGATCAATCTAGATGTCAAGGATAGAAGGACATTGTCACATATTGTGAGAGTCACAATTAGTAGTCACAAAGGTGATGTTGGATCTCAACATTCTTGTAACTTGGGTAGTAATGATGCATTGCTAGATACCGCTCATTACTTATGCTTTTAAATGAGTTTAGGAGCATTGCCAACGTTACAAGAACCTATAGGGTCACACACAAAGGGCAATTAGATGGAAATTAGGTTCATATGATGAACCAAGAGGATTAGGTTCATATGATGAACCAAATTGGATTAAGAGTAATCCTAATTAGATTAATTGAGTAAGACTCGATTGAGTTAGACTCAACTGAGGCTAGACTTGAGTTTGACTCAAGTGAGACTTAATGATGATATTCATTGAATTTTGAATTCAATGATAAATGGTGATATTCATTGAATTATGAATTCAATTTTAATATTATATTCAAATTTCGATTCAAATTATGAAGAGAAGAGGAGTTTCAAAATGGCCATTTAATGAAGAATGAATACTCAATAAATACTTATTAAGACTCATTAATGAGGCTCATTAATGGAGTTAATGAGCATTAACTATTTTCATTAGATGAAAATACTTAAGCCATTTTACTCTTATTTTTTCATGATGAACGGATCATCATTATTCTTCCTCTCTTCTAGCTCTCTCTCCCTCTCCTCCTTTGTCGAGCCACCCAATAGTGCCAGCACACTCTAAGTGGTTCTTCTCCACCTATTGTACGTGTGGATACATATAGAGGAGTGTACGCTTGACCGGCATCCTTTTGGACGAGCTAGATAAGTGAAGGGCTTCGAAACAAGGGTAACGCTTTTTATTCATGTAGATCTAAGGTAGATCTAGGTTAGAAACATGCACATGATTTATTTTTATATCTTCGCACGGATCCGTGGCAAGACTTCGAGGTTTCTGCAACGCAAAAAGCGGTTTTTGCGGCTCAAAAGTCCCAACAAGAGAAAACCCTCTTATAAAGATGGCCACCCACCAAAGTGTACCGAGCGACCCTCTTCTTGAAAACCCTTGCTTGCTCTTCATCTACTCGCAAAACACCCTATTACAAGAATAGTATAATTGGTGTTCTCCAATCACCCTATATTTCTACATCAGCTTGCCTTTTGATACAAGATATCAACACTGTCTATTCCACAGGCCGGTCCAGGTTCCAGGGTATTATTGCTAAAGCTAATTTAGCTAACTCATCAACCACCTGTTTTTTTGATCGCAGAATTTTCTGTATACTTACTTCTTGAAATTTAGCTTTCAGCTTACCAAATGCTTCTGCATATAACTTGAGTTGATCATTGCTTATTTCGAAGTTGAGCTGCCAATTGAGAATCAGAATAAATACATACTCGAGCGGCTCCTACATGCCAAGCGGCTTGTAAACCAGCTATCAATGCTTCATATTATGCCTCATTATTAGTGGCCCTATAATTTAATTGGATGGAAAGTTGAACCTGGTCTTCTCTTGGAGATATAAGAAGAATTTCAATTCCACTACCCACTCTAGTAGAAGACTCATCTACATAAATTTTTCAAGTTCCTTGCTCTTCTAGACCTTGTACTTCTGTTATGAATTCTGCTAGAGCCTGTGTCTTAATTGTCGAGCGGGGTTGATACTGTATGTTATATTTACTGAGTTTAGTTGTTCATTTAATTAACCTTCTGGATGCCTCTGGATTGAGGAGTACTCGGCCGAGAGTGCTATTAGTTAAAACTATGATTGCATGTGACAAAAAATAAGGATGCAATCTTTTGGTTGTTAACACCAATGCATAGGCTAATTTTTCGAGTGTAGTATATCTATACTCGGCTCCTTTTAATAAATGGATTAAAAAGTACACTAGTTGTTACTCTTTACCATCCTACCTCACCAACACTGATCCCACAACATGCTCATTTGCTGAAAGATACACCCAAAAATTTTCTCCTACTATAGGCTTAGCTAAACAGGTAAGGTTGACAAGTAATCTTTCAACTCTTGGAATGCCTTGTCACACTCCTTATCCCACTAAAATTTAGTGGCCTTCCTAAGTATTTTGAAGAAATGGAAGCTTCGGTCGGCTGACTGAGAAATGAAACGAGACAAAGCAGTAATCCGGTCGGTCAACCTCTAGGCTTCTTTCATGTTGTGTGCAGGTTCCATGTCCTGGAGTGCTCAAACCTTGCTAGGATTTGCTTCTATTCCTTGTTTTGTCACCATAAAGCCAAGGAACTTACCACTTTTAGCTCCGAATAAACATTTGCAAGGGTTGAGCTTGAGTCCATACTATCACAAGGTTCTGCATGTTTCTTCTACATCCTTGCATAACTCACTGGCCTGAAGTGATTTAATTAGTATGCCATCCACATATACCTCCATATTTCTTCGAATTTGCTTTCGTAAGACTTTGTTCATAAGCCTCTGGTAAGTTGCCCCTGCATTCTTTAATCTGAAAGGCATAACATTATAACAATAAGTACCTTCTGCTGTTATAAAACTAACATTTTCTTAATCATCTTTGGCAAGGGGGACTTGATGATAGCCTTGATAGGCATCCAACATACAAATATATTCACAACCAGTAGTAGAATCCACCACATGATCAATACGAGGCAACGAATAGTAGTCCTTCGAACAAGCTTTGTTGAGATCCCGAAAGGCAATACACACTCGCCACTTGTTTCCTGGTTTAGAGACCAGGACCACATTTGCTAACCAGCTAGGGAACTATACTTCCCGACTATAGCCTACCTCCATTAGTTTGTCCACCTCCTCCTTGATGATTTGGTTTTGATCGACTCCAAAATCCCTCTTCGTTTGCTTGACCAGTCGAGCATCCGGATATACATGTAATGAGTGCTCCATTAGGGGAGATGCCTGTGACTTTCTTGTTGGGTTTTTCGGGCCGCGAAAACCGCGTTTTCGCGTCACGGAAACCCCGAAAGCCCCAGCCACCGGATCCGTGCAAAGAAAAATAAAACAAAATATGAGTACGAGTTTACAAACTCTAGATCTACACTAGATAAGAGTATTACCCTCGATGCGATGTCCTTCGCTATCCCGCTAGTCCAACGGCTTGCCGGATCTCAAGATTGTCAACGTAGACAATCCTCTACATGTATCCACACAAACACACTAGATGGAGAAGGACCAAACAAGGTGTGCTAGCACCTAGGATGTTCGTCCAAGATAGGAGAGGGAGAGCAAGAAGAGAGAGCTCAAGGAGGAAGAAGAAGTGAATTGCCTTGAATGAAAAATGAATTCACATTCACTACAAAAGTGGTCGGCCACTTTCACAAAGTGTAACCCCCATTTTGCATTAAGTGTGGCCATTAAAGAGATTTGTAACCTCCATGAGGTGGCACACACATGTGCTAAACATGATGATGTGGCACCTCATTATTGGCCACTTAATGCTAAGTCACAAATGATGTGGCATAAAGTCAAGTCAAACTTGACTCTTCATCTTCCTCTTAAGTCAAGTTAAACTTGACTTAATCTCTCTCATGGTTGATCTAATCCAACCATTTAATTCAAGCCAATTTAATATAATGAATCTAATTCATTTAATTAAATTGATTCAATGAGTCATAATCTAAATTAGACTCATTGAACACATGAATCAACTTGAGTCCAACTCAATTAGCCCAATTAGGATTACTCTTAATCCAATTTGATTCATCAAATGAATCTAATCCTCTTGGTTCATCATATAAACCTAATCTCCATCTAATTGTCCTTAGTGTGTGACCCTATAGGTTCTTGTAACGTTGGCAATGCCCCTAAACTCATTTAGGAGCATAAGTAATGAGCGGTATCTAGCAACACATCATTACTACCCAAGTTACAAGAATGTTGAAATCCAACATCACCTTGTGACTACTAATTGTGACTCCTCACAATATATGACAAGTGTCCTTCTATCCTAGACATTTAGATTGATCAATGTGAAGCATAGACCATGTCATCCTCTGACCAATCTAAATCTTGATCTCTAAGTAGACTCACTAAATCGAATGAGCTCAATATCTCATATTGACTCATTTGGGCATGGCCATGCACTTCGTGGTCTCACTCTATCAAGAATATCGATGTCTCTCCCGTCATATAGGAGGGATAGATCCCATCTACATCACTCACATCCCTCTGCATAATTCGTTACATACCCAGTAATCGCCTTTATAGTCCACCCAGTTACGGGTGACGTTTGACGAAACCAAAGTACATAACTCCTTATGTAGGGATTCATGGTGACTTCAGGTCCAAGGACTAGTTGTAAGGACACACGAGCAATAATTAGGAAATTAATTTAAAAATTAAATTAATTAATTAATTATGAATTTTGAGGAATTTTTGGGAGTTAAAAATAATTTCTACACATGTTTCAGGGGTAGAATAGTTAATGGTGAGGAGGTTTAAGATAATACCTAATTAAGTTAGGAGTTGATAAATCTAATTACCCTAAGTTAAAATCATTAACCAAATCATTAACCTAGCTATAAATCCCAAATTTCTCAGCCGATTCTCTTCACTATGCTTCCCAAAATCGGCGTTACTCTTCTTCTCCTCCACTGCGGTCTTCGACCCACCTCGTCACCGGCTGTGAGATCTGGTCAGACGCCTTCCCACATCGGCGAGCGGCGGACGACGTGTCGACCAGTTACAGATGGCCTACACACACTCCCCGTCGGCACGACATCACAGTGCTAGGGATTCCGGCGGCGATGCAAGAAGGGAAAGGCAAGTTCATATCCTTATGGTTATGTGAGATCTATGAGGTATGGGATAGGAATGTAGAAGTTGTGAAATGTTTTTCTATGTGATCGGATCGGTCGTATAGTTTGCGATTGATTTCTTCCCTGTAGAGTTGTGATTCGGCTTGAGGTTCCGTTCATGTTCTTGCTCGATTTGCATTGCTTCTGGATTCTTGCCGGTGCATTCTGTTTTGATGGAGTTCGATTTCCTCGGAGTGTTCTTCCTGTGGTTCTTCTAGTGTTCGATAGGCAGTGATTGAGTTTGGATTCGAATTCTTCCATGAAGATGATGTTTCGAGTTTTTTCTGTGTGACACTTGTTTGTTTAAATGTTTGACTGAGATATCGATTATGGAATGAGTTGTGGTTGAGTTTCTTGAGAAGTTCTAAATTTAGTTTAAGGTTTCCGTGAGGTATTTGAGCCGATCTTGAGATTTCGTGAGGACTCTTGATTTGGTTTGCGATTACAGCGGTGTTTGCGGTTCGATTTGTGGTCTCAATGTTGTTTAGTTATGGTTAGGCTTGCTGATATGATTTCTTTGAGGTTCTATGCTATTTCTCAGGTTTCCATCGGGTTCTCTATTTGTACCTGTTCACAGGACGGGTGAACTTGGTGGGTAGTGGATGCTTCGCAATTCTTTGTATCGTTTTGGTTTCTTGCCATATTCTTTGGATTTCATGTGTAGCATTGTTGGATTGGTTTAGAATATGTAGAACTAATTCGATGTTGCTCTACTCTGGTAGTTGTGGACTTGTTTGGTTTTAATGCGGGGTTGATCTACCTCTATGATAATCAAGGGTTTTCGCAATTGATCCAACAGATTTTAATACATTTGCTATGGCGGTTACAAGTACTTGATGGGTTCTAGATTTTCAAAATGGTATTAATTGGTTGGAGATTTCTGCATAGGTGATTTTTGGGTTTCTATCGATTTGGTTCAAATTGGTGGTTTAATCAAGTAGATGATAGGGTGTAGTCATTGTAGATTGATGTGGTTCTGTTGTGGTGAGTGTTGTATAAAATTGTGTATGCTTGTGATCTTCCTATATGACTACACGTTAGCTTCCCTACTTGTGATCTTACGTTACTTTGATATGCTTGATTTAAATACCGGATTTAGCTTGGGATCGATGATGTTTTGTTTTCTGCTGCTTTTGAAGGACTTGGATAGGTTACAAGTGCTTTAGGCACGGATTGGAGATACTATGTTGTTGTTCTTATTTCTCTAATTTTCATGAAATGCTGGAATGATTTGGAATGAATTTGTAACACCCACGAAATTATAAGATATGGGTATGATTTTTCGTTAGAGCATAAAGGTAAGAGGAATCAAAAGAAATAATAGAGATAAAAAAGAAAGAGAGGGAAGGTTTGAACCTTGAACCTCCCACAAATAATAGAGTTAAATTGGTGTATGATAACCACTAGAATAATGAATAATAGATGGATAGAAAGGAATGGAAATTGTAGTTAAAGGTGAGAAGAAAGAACTAAGTAAAAGAGCAAGAGAAAATCAAGTTGCTTACCTTCTCTTCCTCTTGGTTAAGAGAGGGAGCAAGAAAAAGGCAAATTGCCTTCCCATCCTCTTTCCTTCTAATTTTCGTGGGAATTAAAGAGGGAAGAAATAGAGGAGTCAAGGGGGAATGAATAAGGACATGATTCATTCCATGATGAATAAATAGGATTTAGAGGAGAAAAGAGAAAGAGAATTTACTAATTCTTCTTCTTCCTCCTTCTTCCTCCTCCCTTTTTCCT
The DNA here is from genome assembly GCF_018446385.1 of Zingiber officinale. Classification (NCBI taxonomy): domain Eukaryota; kingdom Viridiplantae; phylum Streptophyta; class Magnoliopsida; order Zingiberales; family Zingiberaceae; genus Zingiber; species Zingiber officinale. Next base: position 93,747,461 of record NC_056000.1, read on the forward strand.
TCTCCACCGAAACTTAGAGCTCCTCTCCCTCATTCTCAAAAGTCAAGTTAAGGTTTTCTCTCTAAGAAAACAAATTTCCAAGAAGGAGTCTCAAGGTTTACCTCTTACAAGAAGAAGAAAACAAAAAGGGAAAACTAGGAAGAAAAGCTTCTTCTTCCTCCTCACAAGGGTATCATTTTCTTAAGGACAAACAAGCGACAGTACCAGAGATAGGTTTGGTTCAAGTCAGTCGACTTGATCCTCTTGGTATTTATGTTATAGATAGGGCTCTCAAGGTCTAGAATGTAGAGTCCATTTATCAGAGGTGCACTACAATAGAACATATCTTTTAAATAAACAGAACAACATTTGTCTTTTATTATAAAAGAGTATCCTTTCTTGTCTAAACAAGAAACTGAAACTATGTTCTTAGTTAATGCAGGGACATAACAACAATCGACTAACTCTAGTACAAGCCCAGAGGGCAGAGATAGAAAGTAAATCCCTACAGCAACAGCAGCAACCCGTGCTCCATTGCCTACTCGTAGGTCCACCTCACCCTTTGTCAATATCCTGCAATTTCTCAGCGCCTGCAAATCAATACAAATGTGAGAAGAACATCCAGTATCTAATACCCAAGATGTAGAAATAGATAGATTGACTTCTATAACATATATACCTGAAGTAGAAGTCTCACTCCTCTTCTTCTTGTGATCTTCCAAGTATCCTTTGCAGTTCCTCTTCCAGTGCCCAGTCTGACCGCAGTGGAAGCAGGTAGCATCCTTGGCAACCCCTCCTTTCGGTTTCATTACCTTGCCTTTTCCCTTGGCTTGGGACTTTCCCTTACCTTTAGGCTTTCCCTTGCCCTTGTGCTTCTGGACCATCAGAATGGGCTTAACCTTCTTAAGGTTAATCTCAGCAGTTCGTAACATACTAAGTAGCTCGGGCAGTGGCTTGTCAATCTCGTTCATGTTATAGTTCAGAATGAATTGACTATAGCTATTTGGCAAGGACTGCAAGATCAAGTCAGTGGCCAGCTCTTGGCCAAGTGGGAACCCCAGTCTTTGTAGGTTCTCTATGTACCCAATCATCTTGAGTACATAAGGACCTACGGGAGCCCCGTCTGACATCTTGCACTGAAACAGTGCCTTAGAGATCTCAAATCTCTCATGTCTCGCTTGTCCCTGATATAGTTAGCGAAGATGCTCAACCATATCGTAAGCGCCCATCAACTCGTGTTGCTTCTGAAGCTCAGAGTTCATGGTCGCGAGCATTAGACAGGATACATCTAATGCGTCATCTTGATGCTTCTTGCAAGCATCCCGGCCTCAAGTGGCAAGGGCGGAGGAGCCTCCGAATGGGCTGCCAACGCATACGCTCCCGAGTGAGAACTATGTTCCAGTCCAGGAAATTCGCTCCGTTGAGCTTGTCCTTCTCAAGGATGTATCGCAGGGAGAAGGAATTCGTGTTCGACGTCATGGTTATCTACAACAGAAAATTTGCAGAAATAAATATCATATTCTTTTAAAATTATTTAATTAGGCCTTTAACTAAATGATGCTCCCACTGAATACAATAATTCTTGTGGGACAAGATCCACATCATACTAACCCTTGAGTTAGCTTTGGCTAATACGCCCAAGGCTTAGTATGATCGGTAGGTAATGATTACCAATTACATCTCTATGCAACTCTTGTTTATAGAATCAATATCCGCATTTATATTAAAACTCGAGTTAGCTTTGGCTAATACGCCCGAGAGTTAATATAAATGTGATTTTGTCCTACCTTTCCAACTATTGGAAGAATGCCTATAGTTGACTCGATCCAACCGAGTAACTAGGAATACTCAATCTAATTGAGTTTGTATTCACCCATGCGTTGATAGGCGGGACCAAGATTGTCCCTCCGTACCCTACCAAGATAATATGTATTGCTCTGCTTTGGCAGATTCAACAATACATGTGATCGAGGTAGTGATAGGTATCACGGCACGGTTAGGCATTTAGAGTTGGTTTGATCTAGATCTAATCTAATCGAGAAGGATGCATCTTGTGCACGACTTAGATCTAATCTAATCGCAAGGGTACATCATGTGCACGACTTAGATCTAATCTAATCGTTAAGGCACTAATTAATTAATTAATTATTAAACATGCATCAGATACATAACAATTAATTAATTAATCTATTTGTGATTTAGTCATGGCCCTACTACGATCTTCTCAAGCCAATGAGAAGATCGAATGGTCAACCTAGGGTCAACAGCTTCTCCAAGCTCCTCCCTTTGACCACCTTGTGTTGCTCGTGCCCGCCTCGGAACTCCGTCTCGTGTGGACCCTCCACCGCTCCAATTTGTACATTACAATTTGAAACTCGAGTTACATTCGAGTCTAAATCTAATTTACAACCAGAATAAGAGAAAGGTACGACGCGCAGGCCGTGGAAAAAAAATAAAAATACAGCACACACAATCATATGACGGCACGCAGGCCGTATTATGAATTACAACACAAATCCAATCTTATTGGGTATTTTGGGCCATGACTATCACAAATTAATATATAATTCAAAATTATATATTTTCATAATTTTCTATAATTTTAAAAATAATTTTATAATTTTATGAGTAAAATTTCCGCCGGTCCTGCTTTGGTGCAATCGCTGAACGGATCCTTTATGGGCCTAGGGCAGCGCCTACCAGCGATCTAACCATCGCGAGGGTTCCTTTGCGATCCAAAAGCGCCTAAACCCGCTTTCCCAAAACGAATTTGGGTCGAGACATTGCCGTTCGGAAAAATCTTCCCGGCTGCTTCGATTTTAGCGATTTCGGGTGGGCATGCCCCCACCCACGATCTAACCATCGTGAGTTGCTCCTTTGTGATCTAATGGCACCCGACCCCACTGTCCCAAATGGATTTGGGGCAAAACGAAGCCGTTTAAAAGAAGCCTACAAGTGCCGAGACACTTGTGCTTCGCTTCTACGGAAAAATTACTCATAAAAACTCTAAAAACTCAATTTTTACAGAAAATCACAGAAGGTATATTTTTCATAAAAATACAAACGAACTCGTACAAGTCTTTGCACGTGGCTCTGATACCACTGTTGGGTTCGTCGGGCCGCGAAAGGAAACCCCGAGTCACCCAAGCCATGGATCCGTGCAAAGATTCGTAAACAAAACTTTTCGAGAAACCTTTTCTTGTACGAGTTTGTAAAAACTTTAGATCTACACTAAAGTTAAGATCATTACCCTTGATGCGCACCCCACGCGAATCTCGCTCGTCCAAATGGTGCCGGATCTCAAGACCGTCAAGCGTACGGTCCTCTAGAAGTATCCACACGGACACACTAGATGGAGGTGACCAAAAACCAAGGTGTGCTAGCACCTATGTGGTTCGGCCAAGGAAGGAGGAAAGGGAGAGTGCAAGAAGAACTCTAGGAGGAAGAAGAAGGAATGAATGATAGAATCAATTTTCAAAAATGAAAATTGTTCTCCACATTCAAGTGGCCGGCCACCTTCTAGGAGGTGTAACCCCCACATTAATTCCAATTAATGTGGAGACCATTAAGAGTTGTAACCCCCATGAGGTGGCACTCTAGGATGATGTGGATCAACACTATTGGTCCACATCTTGCCACCTCACTAAATGACATGGCAACAAGTGTAACCTCCTCATTTAATGTGGGTCGGCCACATTAAATGTTATGGAGGCTTGTAACCTCCATGAGGTGGCACACATTGATGATGTGGAGCAATCCTATTGGTCCACATCTTGCCAACTCACTAGTGATGTGGCAAAAAGTCAAGTCAAACATGACTTTTTCTCTTCCTCTCAAATCAAGTCAAACTTGATCAAATCTCTCTCATGGTTGATCTAATCCAACCATATGATTCAAGCCAACTTAATATAATAAATCTAATTCATTAAATTAAGTTGATTTAATGAGTCATAATCTAAATTAGACTCATTGAATACATGAATCAACTTGAGTCCAACTCAATTAGTCCAATTTGGATTACTCTTAATCCAATATGATTCATCAAATGAATCTAATCCTCTTAGTTCATCATATGAACCAAATCTCCATCTAATTGTCCTTAGTGTGTGACCCTATAGGTTCTTGTAACGTTGGCAATGCCCTAAACCCATTTAGGAGCATAAGTAATGAGCGGTATCTAGCAACACATCATTACTACCCAAGTTACAAGAATGTCGAGATCCGACATCACCTTGTGATTACTAATTGTGACTCCTCACAATATATGTCATTGTCCTTCTATCCTAGACATCTAGATTGATCAATATGAGGCATAGACCATGTCATCCTCTAATCAATCTAAATCTTGAACTCCAAGTAGACTCACTCGATCAAATGAGCTCAACATCTAATGTTGACTCATTTGGGCATGACCATTCACTTAGTGAATATTGATATCGCTCCCGTCATATGGGAGGATAGATCCCATCTACATCACTCACATCCCTCCGCATAATTTGTTACATACCCAGAATCGCCTTTACACCCAATTACGGGTGACGTTTGACAAAACCAAAGTACATAACTCCTTATGTAGGGATCCATGGTGACTTCAGGTCTAAGGACTAATAGTCATACTAATAGCCACATGAGAAAGTATATGACACTCATATAACGATCCATGATACTTTCTCATGGCGGGTCATTCAGTATACATTCTCCAATGTATACCCATGTGTCAGCTTGATATCTCTATATCCATGACTTGTGAGATCAAGTCATCGAACTGACCTACATGCTAGTCTTATTGCATTAACATTGTCCCTGAATGTTAATACTCGACTAGGAATGATTTAGAGTAGTGTTCCCTATATCATCTCACTATCGATTCAACTAATCGATTGATATAGGTATGAACCTTCTACTCAAGGACGCTATTATATTTAGTCTATTTGGCACTAATACAAATAAGTATAATAACCAAACAAATGCCTTTATTAATATACAAGAATATGATATACATGAGTCCATACAATCATAAAATGATTGGATCTAGGGCTCTAACTAACAATCTCCCACTAGCACTAGTGCCAATCTGTATAGGCTCTAAGGCCTAATGACCTAGTGTGACCATCATGCTTCCTCTGTGCCAAAGCCTTTGTCAAGGGATCTGCGATGTTAGCTTCTATAGATACTCTACAAATCTTCACATCTCCTCTATCGATAATCTCTCGAATAAGATAGAAACATTGTAGAACTGCTGTGAACTCTGCCAGCTCATAGCACTACCATTCAAGTAGAATACAAACCCTGACTGCGATCTATAGTCATCCTGGTCGGTCTGGAAGCTAGCATCACTGTAACCCTTTACAGCTAGCTTATCATTGCCTCCATATATCAAGAAATATTCTTTAGTCCTTCTTAAGTACTTAAGAATATTCTTGACCGCTATCCAGTGACTTTCACTTGGATCTGACAGGTATCTGCTCGTCATGCTCAAAGCATACGAGACACCAGGTCGAGTACATAGCATGGCGTGCATGATCGATCCTATAGCTGAGGCATAAGGGATCTGATCCATGCGGTCTCTCTCTTCTCCAGAAGAGGGACCTTGAGTCTTCGAAAGACTCACGCCATGTGACATCGGCAGAAATCCCTTCTTGGAGTTCTACATGGCAACCCGTAGGAGTACCTCATCAATGTATGTACTCTGACTTAGGCCAAGCAATCTCTTAGATCTATCTCTATAGATCTATATCCCAAGAATGCGGGATGCCTCACCTAAGTCCTTCATTGAGAAGCAACTCCCTAGCCAGGTCTTGACAGACTGAAGCATAGGGATGTCCTTCCCAATAAGTAGTATGTCATCCACATAAAATATGAGGAAGACAACTATGTTTTCTACAACCTTCTTGTAGACACAAGGCTCATCTTCGTTCTTGATGAAACCAAACTGTTTGATCGCATCATCGAATCGAAGATTCCAGCTCCGAGAAGCTAGCTTTCGTCCATTTCTGGCATCACAGCTTCCTGATAGGTGGTGGGCTCATCCTCTATGAGCACAATGTCATCATGGTCAGACAAGAGAAATGAATATCTCTCCCTGTCAGACCTGCGAAGAGGTATGTTTACTTGAACTGGTTGTTGTTCCTCAACTCCTTGTGGAACAACATCATCCACAACACTTTGTGGTTCTAGTTCAATTTCCATCGAGACATCAGTGCTATTGTTCGCATCTTGAACTTCTTCAAGATCGAACGCGCCCCACTAGTCTTTCTAGAAACAAAGTCCCTTTCTAGAAAGACCCCAGTCTTTGCCACAACTACCTTGTGCTGACTGGGAATGTAGAAGTAATATCCCTTAGTTGGGATATCCGATAAAGTAGCACTTGTCGAATTTGGGTCCTAACTTGTCCGAGACTTGACGTCGAACGAAGCCTCACAACCCCAAATCCTCATGAAAGACAGCATCTCCCAACCATATCCTATATGGTGTCTTTATCACGGCCTTGGATAGAACTCGGTTGAGTATAAACTGCCGTGTCTAGAGCATAACCCCAAAGGTATGTCGGAAGATCACTCATCATAGATCGTACCATATCTAATAAGGTACGATTCCTCCTTTCGGACACACCATTCACCTGTGGTGTTCCAGAGGAGTGAGTTGGGATAGAATCCCACACTCGGCTAAATAGTCACGAAACTCATGGCTTAAGTATTCACCACCTCGATCTGATCAAGTATTTTAATACTCTTGCCAGTTGGTTCTGTACTTCATTCTTGAATTCTCTGAACTTTTCAAAGGATTTATGTGTCATCAAGTACACATAACCATATCTACTGAAGTCATAAGAAATGTGATGAAGTATCTATAATCGCCTCTAGCAGCAACATTGAAAGGGCCACATACATCACTATGTATGAGTCCTAACAAATCAGTTGCTCTCTCGCTGTGCCCACTAAAAGGGAGTCTTGGTCATCTTGCCTCGTAGGCATGACTCGCATATCTCATATGATTCAAAATCAAATGAGTCCAGCAAACCATCCTTATGGAGCTGGGATAAGCGCTTGTCATTTATATGACCTAAGCGACAGTACGAGAGATAGGTTTGGTTCAAGTCAGTCGACTTGATCCTCTTGGTATTTATGTTATAGATAGAGCTCTCAAGGTCTAGAATGTAGAGTCCATTTATCAGAGGTGCACTACAATAGAACATATCTTTTTAATAAACAGAACAACATTTGTCTTTTATTATAAAAGAGTATCCTTTCTTGTCTAAACAAGAAACTGAAACTATGTTCTTAGTTAATGCAGGCACATAACATCAATCGACTAACTCTAGTACAAGCCCAGAAGGCAGAGATAGAAAGTAAATCCCTACAGCAACAGCAGCAACCCGTGCTCCATTGCCTACTCGTAGGTCCACCTCGCCCTTTGTCAATGTCCTGCTATTTCTCAGCGCCTGCACATCAATACAAATGTGAGAAGCACATCCAGTATCTAATACCCAAGATGTAGAAATAGATAGATTGACTTCTATAACATATATACCTGAAGTGGAAGTCTCACTTCGCTTCTTCTTAAGATCCTCCAAGTATACCTTGCAGTTCCTCTTCTGACCACAGTGGAAGCAGGTAGCATCCTTGGCGACCCCTCCTTTAGGCTTCAGTGCCTTGCCTTTGCCCTTGGTTTGGGACTTTCCCTTACCTTTGGGCTTGCCCTTGCCCTTGTGCTTCTGGACCATCAGAATGGGCTTAACCTTCTTAAGGTTAATCTCAGCAGTTCGTAACATACTAAGTAGCTCGGGCAGTGGCTTGTCAATCTCGTTCATATTATAGTTCAGAACGAATTGACTATAGCTATCTGGCAAGGACTGCAAGATCAAGTCAGTGGCCAGCTCTTGGCCAAGTGGGAACCCCAGTCTTTGTAGGTTCTCTATGTATCCAATCATCTTGAGTACATAAGGACCTACGGGAGCCCCGTCTGACATCTTGCCTTAGAGATCTCAAATCTCTCATGTCTCGCTTGTCCCTGATATAGTTGGCGAAGATGCTCAACCATATCGTAAGCGCCCATCAACTCGTGTTGCTTCTAAAGCTCAGAGTTCATGGTCGCGAGCATTAGACAAGATACATCTAATACGTCATCTTGATGCTTCTTGCAAGCATCCCGGTCAGCTCGCGTGGCAGTGGCAGGAGGAGCCTCCGGAATGGGCTGCTCCAGAACGTACAGTTTACGTTCCTGAGTGAGAACTATTCTCAAGTTCCTGTACCAGTCCAGGAAATTCGCTCCGTTGAGCTTGTCCTTCTCAAGGACAGATCGCAGGGAGAAGGAATTCGTGTTCGACGTCATGGTTATCTACAACAGAAAATTTGCAGAAATAAATATCATATTCTTTTAAAATCATTTAATTAGGCCTTTAACTAAATGATGCTCCCACTGAATACAATAATTCTTGTGGGACAAGATCCATATCATACTAACCCTTGAGTTAGCTTTGGATAATACGCCCAAGGCTTAATATGATCGGTAGGTAATGATTACCAATTACATCTCTATGCAACTCTTGTTTATAGAATCAATATCCGCATTTATATTAAAACTCGAGTTTGTTAGGACCAAAAGTAGCTAGAGGGGGGGGGGGGGGGGGAATAGCTCGTCGCGTTCGCTCGGTGCTCGGCGTTGCTTGTTCCTTCAAAGATGTGCAGCGGAAATACAAAGAACAATCACACAACGCTAACACGGTTGGTTTACTTGGTATCCACCTCACAAGAGGTGACTAATCCAAGGATCCACACCAACACACACACCCTCCACTAAATAAAACTCTCCTTTATGGTAACTACCAAGGGCGGAGAAGCCCTACAAGACTCAATACAAGAAGAGAGGGAAAGGATACAAGAAATACAAGCTTACAAGCTTACAATGAGTATAAACCCTAACCCTAGCTTCTCTTCTTGGCTTTGATCCGCCTCTTGACTTGGAAAACTTCCAAGATCCTTCAAGAACTGGCGATCTGAGCTTTGTGAGGATCTGAGATGAAACGGTGAAGAGATGCCGAAGGAAATGAACGCCTGCGGCCTTTATCGACGCCAACGGTCGGATCCCGATCGATTCGAATATTCCCAATCGATCGGGGAGGCTTTGGATCGATCCACGGATCGATCCAGAGCGCCTCTGTGCTCTGGAAAAATGCCTGGATCGATCCACGGATCGATCGATCCAGAGCGCATCTGTGCTCTGGAAACATCCTGGATCGATCCACGGATCGATCCAGAGGCTCTCTGTTCGCTTAGGAGAAGCCTGGATCGATCCACTGATCGATCCAGATCCTGGATCGATCCATTGATCGATCCAACACTTGGTTTTTGCCCAAAACCAAGTTCCAAGCCTCTCAAACCAACATCCGGTCAACCTTGACCTGTTGGTACATCATGCCTAGCATCTGGTCACTCCTTTGACCTGCTAGGACTTCCCACCAAGTGTCTGGTCAATCCTTTTGACCCACTTAGACTTTTCTAGTCATGCCAAGTATCCGTCACCCTTGACCTACTTGGACTTCCATCAGATGTCTGGTCAATCCCTTTGACCTATCTGTATTTCCTCGTGCCAAGTATCCAGTCAATCCTTTGACCTACTTGGACTTCCCAACACCAGATGTCCGATCATCCTTGATCCATCTGGATTTTCCCTTGCCTGGCTTCACTCACCAGGACTTTCACCTAGCTTCACTCACTAGGGTTTTCCATCTGCCTAGCTTCACTCACTAGGGCTTTCACCTGGCTTCACTCACCGTGACTTTCACCTAGCTTCACTCACTAGGGTTTTCCTTCTGGCTTCACTCACCGGGACTTTCACCTAGCTTCACTCACTAGGGTTTTCACCGTTTCACTCACCGTGACTTTCACCCAGCTTCACTCACTAGGGTTTTCCTTCTGCCTACCATCCCAGTTAGAACTTTCCTGCTCAACCTTGACCTACTTGACTCTTCTTCAATCAATTTCTTATTGTCAAACATCTAAACTCAAACCAAGACTCGGCTTGGTCACCCAGTCAACCTTGACCCGAGGGATGTTGCACCAACAATCTCCCCCTTTTGATGTTTGACAATACCACAATAACACTTACAATACCACATGTAAGTTAGGCTAATCCTATAGCCTCAATCTTCATGCCACTAGGTAATGAACATATAAATTAAGCTCTTCATTCTCCCCCTACGAGGGCACACTCCCTCTAGGTAATGAAAGCCTAACTTACACCCATTCATAGGTCCTTTCATTCTCCCCTATTGGCACACATCAACCCATCTTTGGGCATACATCAACCCATGCCCCAATTTTGGATACACATCAATTCTCCCCCTGAAGAGTTACTCATCATTGTTCACAACATCACTCGTTGTGATCAACACGATAATGAAGGTCCCATACCCTTCATTTATCCTTAACTTCTCCCTCAATGTAGACAAATACCCAACCTTGAGCATTATCTAACCACTTGAGTTCCCACTTGAAATAATGAGGATATCCACTCCCCATTTCAAGTTCAAAAGCTCATACATGAGCATTTTCTTTGAAGGTTAACCACCTTCCAAGGTTCATGAAAAGTAATTTTCATGTCTTTAAAGAGTCCCTCCCCTAAATGGTGGTGACTTCTGTCATTGCACCAACAATGACTTGGAATCCCTAAACCTTTAGGAAACCCAAATTTAGAAGTTTTGAGGTTCAAATACTCAAAATTTGAAACAAACCTCAACCTAAACTTCAATGAAGCCTTCCTTAACCAATCCATCCTTGTTTTCACATGAAAACACCCTTTGTGTGTATACAAATGTATTTTAGGGGTTTGGAATGGTTACCTAGACTCAAAGAGGTTCAAGATGCTGAAATCAAGCCTTCCCAACCAAAATCAGCAACTTGGATCGATTGGAGTTGGGTTCCAATCGATTGAACCTTTCTGAATCGATCCACTGATCGATTCAGACTACCTGGATCGATCCAGCGAGCTTCTGCTCGCGGGAATTACCGTTTGAATCGATCCATGGATCGATTCAGGAACTCCAATCGATCCATGGATCGATCGGAGCTCTGATAGTTGCTGAAATTCCATTTCAGTCAACTTCAGAAACCCCTAGAAAATTCTACAAAAATCCAAAAATTATGAAATTTCGTGTAGACATTATTTAGGGCATACTTAATCATGGAAAAAATAGCTTTCTATGAAAATACATCATATTTTCAAAGATTGACACAAACTTGAAAACTTGCAAAAACTTTAGTGTTTTTCTTCAAGTTTGTGTCTAACTATTCAATGGTGATTACTATCAAAAGATAGCCTTCACCAAGGTTTTCCAAAAACATTTTAAAAACATTTTCAAAACCAATATCCCATCATGTTCCTTGGGCATAATGCACATGACTTGTACATTAGCTTTCCCAATGATGGGAAAACACATAACTATGTGTTTTGATGAACCTAAAAACTCAAAAGAATGCACTAAATCAACATGTTGAGTTTTGTTCATCATCCTAACATCTCACTTGTATCTAATGTGCACTAATCACATACAAGTCACCTTATAGTCTTTGTGAGATGTAGATTTTGGTTTTTGCCCTAATCTAGGGATCATGCATATCTATCTAGGTATTTTAGAAATATTAGTCATCCACCTAGGATGTCACTTGTCAATAAGTGTCGTTAAATGCCATTCGTCCTTAATTACAAGAAATTAAACTTAATGCATGATTATGTTATGGCATACATCAAAAGAAAATAATTTTCAAAAGAAAATATCCTATTACTACATGATGTATGAATGTCATGACATGGTATTTTTAGATTTTTCATAATAAAACATGAATGCAAAACTAGACATGATGTCATGGCATATGATGGGCAAACAATCATGGCAAGATTTAGCATAAATAAAATATACCTAGATTAACTATCTAAGTATCCTTAAAGTCTTAGCTAAACTTACAACTTAAACCTAGATTGCCCTAAAGTGCTACAAGAGAATGCCAAAGCCTAAATTGGCATTTCTAATTTCCTTGATTTAATGTATGCCAATTGAAAATAAACATGTCCTCAAATGTTGGCATATTCCATTTTTCCTCAAGAGTGATTACATAAATCAAGGCCCGGATTGCCTTAAATTTCCAAGAGAATACCAAAATCCCAACTTGGTATTTCTCAAGGTTTTCCCAATTTGTGCCATTTTAGATTAAAATCAATTCTTCCACCATTAGGCACATTTTACTCTTTCAAGGAGTAAACAAAGATCCACTTCATTTTCAAAGGTTAACAAAAACCTTGAAAATGCTCCTTGAGTGTCAATTTCCTCAAAGTTGGGTTAACTACCCTTCTAATCGGAGTTGACACTCTCTAACCCATCTATGGGGTAGAGAAGATGCTCCTAGGAACCCAACACCTATTGGTGCTCCTTGGATGCTCTAGGTACTCGCTAGGGATAACTTCCCTAGATACCTTCCTAGTGACCTTGTTGGGCTTCTTAGAAGCCTTGGTCACAGTTTCTAGGTCAACTCTAGGGATAACCTCCCTTGTGACCTTGTTTGTGACTTTCTTAGACTTCTTAGAAGTCTTAGTCACATTTATTGCAAAAATACTCTTAGGGATGACTTCCCTAGTATTTTTGGCTTGACCACTAGACCTAGGGTTTGTTCCATAACTATATGGAACTCTATGGTAAGAGGGCACATCCTTCTTAGCCTTTGGTTTGTATCCCAAACCTCTATGGCCATTGGATGACTTTTGTACCCCTAAACCTAGGTTATGCTCATTTTGCCCTAATAGAATATTTTCCATCCTTTTTAGGGTCTTTTCCATTTTATCAAGTCTTGACCTCAAGACTTGATTTTCCATCACTAAGTCCTTAGTTTTTGGTTTTCCATTAAGTTCATGAGCATTTTTGTTTCTAGGCTTGTAGCTACAATCCTTAGAGTTCTTGCCTAGACTTTTACTTACATTCCTAGCCTTAGGTGTAGTAGTTTTAGCATGAAAAGCTATATGTTTTTCTTTAACGCTATCATGCTTTCTATTTTCATGGTAAATAGCATTAAAATGATATAAGTTAGAACTATCATGCTTTTTACCATAATGTAAAGGGGTAGGCTCAATAAATGTTACCTTCTTCTTTACCTTGGAGGCTCCCCCTTGACGAATGCCTCCTTGAGCCTTGACCATCTTCTTCCCCTTGGGGCATTGACTTCGGTAATGCCCCTTTTGGTTGCAAGAAAAGCACACAATGTGCTCCTTGCTCCTTTTTATTCCGGGGATGGTCTCCTTGGGCTTCGCCTTGCCCTTTTGTGCCACTTGGCCCTTCTTCTTGGCCAATTTAGGGCACTTGCTCTTGTAGTGCCCATGTTCCCTACACTCAAAGCATATAATATGATTTTTATTTTTAATTGAAATATTTATACCTTTGCTTGTAGGGGTGGCATCTTTCCCTTTGGATCCGGAGGTAGAAGCTTCCTCTTGATCCGATCTTGATTCTCCTCCATTTGATTTTTCTTGACTCGTGGAGGTAGAAGCTTCTTCAATCTCTTCATCTCTTGACCCGGATGTAGAAGCTTCTCCTTCTTCTTGATCCGGTGTCACCAAGGATTGCTCCCCCTCAATCCTAGAGGTGGAGGCTTCATCATCTTGAATATGAAACAAGGAGTATGCTCCCTCCTTGTTCCCTTCGTTGCATTCCCTTGAAGATGAAGCTTCTTCTTGAACTTCTTCTTCGGAGGTTGAGCATCTCTCAACCTCGGAGTCCTCCTCTTGGTCTTGATCCAATGAGTCGCCCTCTTTGGATTCTCCTTGATTTGGTACAATGGAGGGGATCTCATAAATTCTTGCCAATTTGCTCCAAAGCTCCTTGGCATCTTCAAACTCTCCAATTTGTTCCAAGATGTTGCTTGGCAATAAATTGACCAAAAGCTTGGTCACTTTGTCATTGGCCTCACATCTTTGGATTTGGTCTTTGCTCCGCTTGCTCCTTTTGAGTACTTTGCCCTTGGAATTTGTGGGAGCTTCAAAACCTTCCATGAGAGCAAACCATTGCTCTATCTCCATCATAAAAAAATTTTCGATTCTTGATTTCCAAGAATCAAAGCTTGTAGATGAATATGGTGGAGCCACCCTTGTGTCAAATCCAAGTCCATCTTGGAATTGCATCTTGAAGTTGAGCTTGATAAAATCTTGAACTTGAAGAATTTGCTCCAACTTCTTCACCCTCTAGCTTTTCTTGTTATGCTTGACCCTTCCGGCGATGATTCCGGTGAAGAGCGGCCTCGCTCTGATACCACTTGTTAGGACCAAAAGTAGCTAGAGGGGGGGGTGAATAGCTCGTCGCGTTCGCTCGGTGCTCGGCGTTGCTTGTTCCTTCAAAGATGTGCAGCGGAAATACAAAGAAACAAATCACACAACGCTAACAAGGTTGGTTTACTTGGTATCCACCTCACAAGAGGTGACTAGTCCAAGGATCCACACCAACACACACACCCACAACTACATAAAACCTTCTTTTGTGGTAACTACCAAGGGAGGTGACGCACTATAAGACTCAATACACGAAGAGCGGGCAACGATACAAGAAACACCAGCTTACAAGCTTACAATGAGTCTAAACCCTAACCCTAGATTCTATTCTTGGCTTTGATCCGCCTCTTGACTTGGAAAACTTCCAAGATCCTTCAAGAACTGGCGATCTGAGCTTTGAGCTGGCGAGAAATCTGGAGTGAATCGGAGAAGAGATACCGAAATGAACGCTGCGGCTTTTATCGACGCTAACGGTCGGATCCCGATCGATTGAATTATCCCAATCGATCGGAGGCTTTGGATCGATCCACGGATCGATCCGGCCATGCTCGGAACGCACCGGATCGATCCACGGATCGATCCAGCGCTTATCGCGCGAGCAGCGATCCCAATCGATCCACCGATCGATTGGAACATCTGATCGATCCACGGATCGATCCGGAGGCTCTCTGCTCGCTAGGACGGATCGATCCACTAATCGATCCGCCTCCGGATCGATCCATCGATCGATCCAACACTTGGTTTTTGCCCAAAACCAAGTTCCAAGCCTCTCAAACCAACATCCGGTCAACCTTGACCTGTTGGTACATCATGCCTAGCATCTGGTCACTCCTTTGACCTGCTAGGACTTCCCACCAAGTGTCTGGTCAATCCCTTTGACCCACTTAGACTTTTCTATTCATGCCAAGTATCTGGTCACTCCCTTGACCTACTTGGACTTCCATCAGATGTCTGGTCAATCCCTTTGACCTATCTGTATTTCCTCGTGCCAAGTATCCAGTCAATCCTTTGACCTACTTGGACTTCCCAACACCAGATGTCCGATCATCCTTGATCCATCTGGATTTTCCCTTGCCTGACTTCACTCACCAGGACTTTCACCTAGCTTCACTCACTAGGGTTTTCCATCTGCCTAGCTTCACTCACTAGGGCTTTCACCTGGCTTCACTCACCAGGACTTTCACCTAGCTTCACTCACTAGGGTTTTCCTTCTGCCTGGCTTCACTCACCAGGACTTTCACCTAGCTTCACTCACTAGGGTTTTCACCTGGTTTCACTCACCAGGACTTTCACCTAGCTTCACTCACTAGGGTTTTCCTTCTGCCTGGCTTCACTCACCAGGACTTTCACTGTCAAGTATCCGGTCAACCTTGACCTACTTGACTCTTCTTCAATCAATTTCTTATTGTCAAACATCTAAACTCAAACCAAGACTCAGCTTGGTCACCCAGGTCAACCTTGACCTGAGGGATGTTGCACCAACAGAGTTAGCTTTGGCTAATACGCCCGAGAGTTAATATAAACGTGATTTTGTCCTACCTTTCCAACTATTGGAAGAATGCCTATAGTTGACTCGATCCAACCGAGTAACTAGGAATACTCAATCTAATTGAGTTTGTATTCACCCATGCGTTGATAGGCGGGACCAAGATTGTCCCTCCGTACCCTACCAAGATAATATGTATTGCTCTGCTTTGGCAGATTCAACAATACATGTGATCGAGGTAGTGATAGGTATCACGGCACGGTTAGGCATTTAGAGTTGGTTCGATCTAGATCTAATCTAATCGAGAAGGATGCATCTTGTGCACGACTTAGATCTAATCTAATCGCAAGGGTACATCATGTGCATGACTTAGATCTAATCTAATCGTTAAGGCACTAATTAATTAATTAATTATTAAACATGCATCAGATACATAACAATTAATTAATTAATCTATTTGTGATTTAGTCATGGCCCTACTACGATCTTCTCAAGCCAATGAGATGTAACGCCCACCCTTCTTACCCAAGGGCGGCGCTACGATCTTTTACTACTTACGTACATGCTTTAGTTATACTATAACAGCAGAAAATTTTAAATCATTCCTTTTATTTAAATAAGCATGATATCACATATTCTGATTAGTTCGAATGTGCATATATTGATCATATAACTAAAAATATTAATTTGTCCGAATCGTTCTTGCCGAGCCACCACCACACACATCACTATCTGCTCCTCCTGCTGCTCCGTCGTTCCGAATATTCGTCCCCCATATCTGCGGTACAAGGAAAGTAAGCTATGAGCACTCATGGCTCAGTAAGTTCCTTTCCTACTCACTAAAACCGAATTCATATCATTGCATATCAATATCATGCGAGGTATCATAAGCATACGACATACAAGGGTATCATATTCATATTCATCTAATATCACATGACATTATATCTAATCATCAGATAATTCAAGCACATATGTAGGCAATGCATCATGAATTTGAAAACTTATACTTATAAGTACTTGAAATTAATATCATCATTAGAGGGGATCCCGGTTTGTACCACATACATAATGCGCGCGCTTCATAGGTAGGTCCAAGGTAGCAAGTCTTGAACCCTACCATGCATACATACTAGGCCCGAGTCTTACTCCATCGACCTAGGGCATTCAGAGGCCCATTACTGACGAGCCCCGAGTCTTACTCCATCGACCCCGGGGCGTTTACGGAGCCCACCCTTGGTACAAACCATACAAAAAAAATAACTTATCATGCATAACTATCATATCATGTCCCTAACAATCTTTCATGCATTTCCTTTTTCATTTCTTTTCATTATGTATAGCATTTCCTATGCTATAACATATCATGGCATATTACGTAACATAATTTCATTTCTTCTCATTATGTATAGCATTTCCTATGCTATAACATATCATGGCATATTACGTAACATAATTTCATTTCTTCTCATTATGTATAGCATTTCCTATGTTATAACATATCATGACATATTACATAATTTCATTTCTTCTCATTATGTATAGCATTTCCTATGCTATAACATATCATGGCATATTACATAACATAATTTCATTTCTTCTCATTATGTATAGCATTTCCTATGCTATAACATATCATGGCATATTACGTAACATAATTTCATTTCTTCTTATTATGTATAGCATTTCCTATGCTATAACATATCATGGCATATTACGTAACATAATTTCATTTCTTCTCATTATGTATAGCATTTCCTATGCTATAACATATCATAGCATATTACATAACATAATTTCATTTCTTCTCATTATGTATAGCATTTCCTATGCTATAACATATCATGGCATATTACATAACATAATTTCATTTCTTCTCATTATGTATAGCATTTCCTAGGTTTCTTTCCTTTTTCTTTTATCTTCATGGTCGAAACCTACCAGTCCTTAAGCTAGGTTTCTTAAGTGGCCTAAAGCATGGAAAGCCTAAGTAAATATCATGGCAAAAGTTACTAAGAACATCATACACAAAATTGGATCATAAACAAGCTAGGACTCTTGTGATCTTACATGTCTTATATCATGTAACTAATTTTCTACATTCCAATTAAACATGAGAGCATTAATCAACTTTCATATCATAATATCACAGAGGTCTTGAGCATATTAATATTTTTGTTTAGGCTAATCTAAGCTATCCCTTTTATCATGACCGAAAAACCCTAAAAAGAGTTCATGAGTTTCTAGCAATGTGAACACCCTTTAAGAAACTTTATATCCTATCATAGGAGCATGTTTATTTAAATTTTTTTTTTTTTGAAGGTCTTTCTAACCCTTAACCTTTCTGGTCCGAAGCATACAAGTGAGTTTTCTTTTGGTTCCAATTAATTTCCAAGCAAGAAAACCATAGAAAGGTCCTTAGCATTTCATAGAAGGAACCTTGCACTAGTTTGGTTAGACAATAATCTTCCTAGCCTCTTTAAAATATTTTTGGTTAAATCCTAGGGTTAGATACTCCTCTGATCATACATCATATCAGTATAAAATCATGGAAAAGAATCCTTCTACATAGCATAGAAAATCTTATCATGAAATGAGGTCTTGTTTAAATCATCTTAGATTTGAAAACCTTTTCTTTAGCCGAATTTTCTTAAATTCTTTCCTAGGTTTTCTAATCCTTATAAATCCGAAAATCACATAAAAGCCTTGTACCACAGGTGAGGGGAAGCTTACCTTCTTTGCTTAAGTTTCCTAGAGTTGAGAACTTGCTTGTGGACCTTTCTTCCTTGCTTGCTTTGCTCGGCACCAATGGAGGAAGAAGTGGCTAGGTCTTTTGGTGGAGAGGAGGAGGAAGAAGAGGAGGCTTCTTCCTCTTGTGTTGCTCGGCAACAAAAGAAAGAAAGAAAAGAGGGAGTGTCTCAGCACCTCTAGGAGAAGAGGAGGAGAGTGAGTTGAGGATGAAGCCACCCTCCATGCCTATTTATACTAAAATGAGGGGAGGAAAACTTGACTTGATTCATCCTCCTTATTTATTTCTCCTCTTTAATGATAAGAATATTCTAGAGAAATGCTTCTTGAGTTCTCTTTTTTCTTTCCTTTAATTTCTCTCTTTCTTTCCTTTAATTAAAATTCCTATCTCTCCTCTTACAATATCCTCTCCTATCACACTTGGTTAACATATGCATGCATCCACAAGAGAACCAAGGATCAAAACTTGGTTATGTATATTTTTACTTTTTTACTTCCTTTTCCTTTTAAGTAAAAGAATCCTTTCTTATTCTTAACTACTTAGTACTTTCTCTCCTTATCAATAATTCTCCTATCCCCTTTGATATCCTATACATGTTCCTTACAAGAGGTCCAAGGTTCAATCCTATTTCTCTTCTAACATATTATTGATATTCTTTTGTACATAATAATTCATATATCACCATATTATGCATTATGCATAAATATTTCATACACATATATATTATCTCATATTCCTTCCTTTTGTTTACATTAATTCCATGTATTATAAATATAGATGATTTATATTCTCAACTTTATTTTCTTTCATAAAGTTTTAATCATCTAAATCCTTCCCATCTTAATATTCAACTTAGAATATTTACACCTTCTTTTCACTACCTTCAAACTCTCATTATCCTTACTTTCTTATCTAGGCTTTCTAGGGGTGTTACATGAGAAGATCGAATGGTCAACCTAGGGTCAACAGCTTCTCCAAGCTCCTCCCTTTGACCACCTTGTGTTGCTCGTGCCCGCCTCGGAACTCCGTCTCGTGTGGACCCTCCACCGCTCCAATTTGTACATTACAATTTGAAACTCGAGTTACATTCGAGTTTAAATCTAATTTACAACCAGAATAAGAGAAAGGCATGATGCGCAGGCCGTGGGAAAAAAAATAAAAATACAGCACACACAATCATATGACGGCACGCAGGCCGTATTATGAATTACAACACAAATCCAATCTTATTGGGTATTTTGGGCCATGACTATCACAAATTAATATATAATTCAAAATTATATATTTTTCATAATTTTTCTGTAATTTTAAAATAATTTTTATAATTTTTATGAGTAAAATTTCCCGGTGGTCCCGTTTAGCGGTTTCGGGTGCAATCGCGGAACGGATCCCCTTGCGGGGCCTTGGGGCAGCACCCCTACCCGCGATCTAACCATCGTGAGGGTTTCTTTGCGATCCAAAAGAGCCTAAACCCGCTGTCCCAAAACGATTTGGGTCGAGACATTGCCGTTTCGGAAAAATCTTCCCGGTGGGTTCGTTTTTAGCGATTTCGGGTGCAATCGCGAAGCAAATTCCCTTGCGGGGTTAGGGGAAATGCCCCTACCCACGATCTAACCATCGTGAGTTGCTCCTTTGCGATCTAATGGCACCCGACCCTGCTGTCCCAAACGGATTTGGGGCAAAACGAAGCCGTTTAAAAGAAAACTTTCCGGTAGCCGAAGCCTACAAGTGCCGAGACACTTGTGCTTCGCTTCTACGGAAAAATTACTCATAAAAACTCTAAAAACTCAATTTTTACAGAAAATCACAGAAGGTATATTTTTCATAAAAATACAAACGAACTCGTACAAGTCTTTGCACGTGACTCTGATACCACTGTTGGGTTCGTCGGGGGTTCGTTCGCGTCGCGGAAACCCCGAGTCACCCGAAGCCATGGATCTCGTGCAAAGATTCGTAAACAAAAACTTTTCGAAAAAACCTTTTCTTGTATGAGTTTGTAAAAACTTTTGATCTACACTAAAGTTAAGATCATTACCCTTGATGCGCGCCCCACGCGAATCTCGCTCGTCCAAATGGTGCCGGATCTCAAGACCGTCAAGCGCACGGTCCTCTAGAAGTATCCACACGGACACACTAGATGGAGGTGACCAAAAACCAAGGTGTGCTAGCACCTATGTGGTTCGGCCAAGGAAGGAGGAAAGGGAGAGTGCAAGAAGAACTCTAGGAGGAAGAAGAAGGAATGAATGATAGAATCAATTTTCAAAAATGAAAATTGTTCTCCACATTCAAGTGGCCGGCCACCTTCTAGGAGGTGTAACCCCCACATTAATTCCAATTAATGTGGAGACCATTAAGAGTTGTAACCCCCATGAGGTGGCACTCTAGGATGATGTGGATCAACACTATTGGTCCACATCTTGCCACCTCACTAAATGACATGGCAACAAGTGTAACCTCCTCATTTAATGTGGGCCGGCCACATTAAATGTTATGGAGGCTTGTAACGTCCATGAGGTGGCACACATTGATGATGTGGAGCAATCCTATTGGTCCACATCTTGCCAACTCACTAGTGATGTGGCAAAAAGTCAAGTCAAACATGACTTTTTCTCTTCCTCTCAAATCAAGTCAAACTTGATCAAATCTCTCTCATGGTTGATCTAATCCAACCATATGATTCAAGCCAACTTAATATAATGAATCTAATTCATTAAATTAAGTTGATTTAATGAGTCATAATCTAAATTAGACTCATTGAATACATGAATCAACTTGAGTCCAACTCAATTAGTCCAATTTGGATTACTCTTAATCCAATATGATTCATCAAATGAATCTAATCCTCTTAGTTCATCATATGAACCAAATCTCCATCTAATTGTCCTTAGTGTGTGACCCTATAGGTTCTTGTAACGTTGGCAATGCCCTAAACCCATTTAGGAGCATAAGTAATGAGCGGTATCTAGCAACACATCATTACTACCCAAGTTACAAGAATGTCGAGATCCGACATCACCTTGTGATTACTAATTGTGACTCCTCACAATATATGTCATTGTCCTTCTATCCTAGACATCTAGATTGATCAATATGAGGCATAGACCGTGTCATCCTCTAATCAATCTAAATCTTGAACTCCAAGTAGACTCACTCGATCAAATGAGCTCAACATCTAATGTTGACTCATTTGGGCATGGCCATTCACTTCGTGGTCTAACTCTATCAAGAATATTGATATCGCTCCCGTCATATGGGAGGGATAGATCCCATCTACATCACTCACATCCCTCTGCATAATTTGTTATATACCCAGTAATCGCCTTTATAGTCCACCCTGTTACGGGTGACGTTTGACAAAACCAAAGTACATAACTCCTTATGTAGGGATCCATGGTGACTTCAGGTCTAAGGACTAATAGTCATACTAATAGCCACATGAGAAAGTATATGACACTCATATAACGATCCATGATACTTTCTCATGGCGGGTCATTCAGTATACATTCTTCAATGTATACCCATGTGTCAGCTTGATATCTCTATATCCATGACTTGTGAGATCAAGTCATCGAACTGACCTACATGCTAGTCTTATTGCATTAACATTGTCCCTGAATGTTAATACTCGACTAGGAATGATTTAGAGTAGTGTTCCCTATATCATCTCACTATCGATTCAATTAATCGATTGATATAGGTATGAACCTTCTACTCAAGGACGCTATTATACTTAGTCTATTTGGCACTAATACAAATAAGTATAATAACCAAACAAATGCCTTTATTAATATACAAGAATATGATATACATGAGTCCATACAATCATCAAATGATTAGCTCTAGGGCTCTAACTAACAAAGATATGAAGTTAACATGATATGCTCATGCTGGAATGTTGATTAGAACTTTATTTCATGCCCATGAACATTCGGCTATGATAAGATTAAGGGCATCGGAGAACTTTAAACCTAAACTAAGCATGCCATGATTTTTCCTTAAGACAAGATATGAAGTTAACATGACATGCTCATGCTTGTAAGTTGATTAGAACTTTATTTCATGCTTTATGAACTTTCAGCCCCAACGAGTTTAAAGGCCTAGGAAACTTAGAACCCAACCTAACTATGCTCATGATGTTCCTTGTAATAAATACTATGAAAATAGTTTAGGGTTTTTCATGTTTTTATGCCACATGAAACTTAGTTCCATGATTAACAAGTTTCGGCCATGACAAGTGTATAAGCTTAGGAAACCTAGAACCTAAACTAAACATGCTCATGATGTTCCTTATGATATAAGATATGATATTGGTTTAGGGTTCACATGCTTGTATGTTGATTTTTAACCAAATGTGATGCTTGATGGTATTCGGCCATGACAAGTTTATAAGCTTAGGAAACCTAGAACCTAAACTAAACATGCTCATGATGTTCCTTATGATATAAGATATGATATTGGTTTAGGGTTCACATGCTTGTATGTTGATTTTTAACCAAATGTGATGCTTGATGGTATTCGGCCATGACAAGTTTATAAGCTTAGAAAACCTAGAACTTAAACTAAACATGCTTATGATGTTCCTTATGATATATGATATGATATTGGTTTAGAGTTCACATGCTTGTATGTTGATTGTGACCAAATGTGATGCTTGATAAGATTCGGCCATGACAAGTTTATAAGCTTATGAAGCCTAGAATCTAAACTAAACATATTCATGATGTTCCTTATGATATAAGATACGATATTGGTTTAGGGATTCACATGCTTGTATGTTAATTGTAACCAAATGTGATATTTGATAAGTTTCAGCCATGTCATGTTTAGAGACTTAGGAAGCTTGGAACCCAAACTAAACATGCTCAAGTTGTTCCTTAGGATATATGATATAATAATGGTTGAGGGTTCACATGCTTTTATTTTGCTTGTTAACCTAGTCTAAAACTATATGTTTCGGCCACTATATGATATTAGGGTTAGAGACCTAATTATGATTCTCATGTGTCTCCCATACAATGCTTCATGATATGATAAGAACATGCTATGCTTCTATGTTTATTTATGTATGCTCATGACCTATGCATGTTGATAACCCTGATGATGTGCTGTGTACCCAAATGATGCATGTTTTATGATGTGTTGTGTGCCCAAATTATGCATGCTATTATGATGAGCTGTGTGCCCAAATTATGCATGTTTTATGATGTGTTGTGTGTCCAAATTATGCATGCTATTATGATAAGTTGTGTGCCCAAATTATGCATGTTTTTATTATGTGTTGTGTGCCCAATGATACATGCTTCATGATATGTTAAGAAATATGACATGCATGATACGATAAGAACCACGATATGTATGACATGCTACTTTACTTTGTATGGCTTGTACCAAGAGTGGGCTCCATAAGCGCCCCGGGGTCGATGGACTAAGAAACGGGCCTCGTTAGGGATGGGTTCCTAAGTGCCCCTAGGTCGATGGACTAAGAAACGGACCTAGTATGTATGCCTTGTAGGGTTTAAGACTTGCTACCTTGGACCTACATAGGATGCGCGCATTTATGTATGTGGTACAAGCCGGGGCCCCCCCTTATGTTGAGATTATGTTTAAGTATGTATATAATAAGTTTTCAAAAGACATGTTGCATATATTTTCATGATACATGTTTTGAAAGTCATCTTGCATATACTTTATGATTATGCCATGATACACCATGATACTTATGATTATGTTATGATATGCCAGGATGCACTTTATGTAACACCCCTAGAAAGCCTAGATAAAGTAAGGGCAATGAGAGTACGAATGTAATTAAAAGAATGTGTAGATAGTCTACGTTGAATGTTACGATGGGAAGGATTTAGATGATTAAAAACTTTATGAAAGAAAATAAAGTTGAGAATATAAAGTTCTATACATGATTTATAATGCAAGGAATTAATGTAAACAAAAGAGATATGAGATATTATATATGCATGTATGAAATATTTATGCATAATGCATATACATGAATTATTTTGTACAAAAATATGTTAGGAGAAGGATTTGATCCTTGGTTCTCTTGTGGATGCATGCATGTGTTAACCAAGTGTGATAGGAGTGAATATTGTAAAAGGAGAGATGGGAATTATAATTAAAGGAAAGAAAGGAGAGAAATTAAGAGAAAGAAAAGAGAGAAACTCAAGAAGCATTTCTCTAGCATATTCTTTCTCATTAAGAGGAGAAGTAAATGAGGAGGATGAATCAAGTCAAGTTTTCCTCCCCTCACTTTAGTATAAATAGGCATGGAGGGGGCTTCATCCTCAACTCACTCTCCTCCTCTCCTCCATTTGTGCCGAGCACTCTCCCTCCCTCTTTCCTCTTGTTGCCGAGAGCAACAACTCTCCCCTTCTTTCTTTCTTTTTGTTGCCGAGCAACACAAGAGGAAGAAGCCTCTTCTTCCTCCTCCTCTCCACCAAAAGACCTAGCCACTTCTTCCTCCATTGGTGCCGAGCAAAGCAAGCAAGGAAGAAAGGTCCACAAGCAAGTTCTCAACTCTAGGAAACTTAAGCAAAGAAGGTAAGCTTCCCCTCACCTGCGGTACAAGGCTTTCATGTGATTTTCGGATTCTTTTTCTATGCCTTGAAAGAAAGTTTTCCCCTATGTTTGTATACATATATGATGCATGATCAGAGGTGTATGTAACCCTAGAATTTCAATCAAAAATATTGTAAATAGGTTAGGAAAATTATTGTCTAACCAAACTAGTGCAAGTTTCCCTCTATGAAATGCTAAGGACCTTCCTATGGTTTTCTTGCTTGGAAGTTGATTGGAACCAAAAGAACCCCACTCTCATGTTTCGGCCAAGAAAGAATTTAGGGTTAGGAGGACCTTGAATTTAAAATAACTATGCTTATATGACATGATATAAAGTTCTTAAGAGTTGTATACTTGTATGTTGAAAGAAACTCATGAACCTTACTCTTAATATTTCGGCCATGGTAAGGTGATAGTTTAGAGAAGCTTAAACAAAATTCTAATATGCTCAATGACCTCTGTGATATTATGTTATGAAAGATGATTAATGCTCTCATGTTTAATTGGAATGTAGAAAATTAGTTACATGATTTATGACATGTAAGATCACAAGAGTCCTAGCTTGTTTATGATCCAACCTTGTGTATGATGTTCTTAGTAAATCTTGCTATGAAATTTACTTAGGTTTCCCATGCTTTAGGCCACTTAAAGGAAGTTTATATTCTATGAATTTCGGCCAAGTAAGGTTTAAAGGACCTAGAGGCCTTGGAAATGAAACCTAAGGGGTTAAAAGTACTTCTTATGAAAACTTGATAATGTGAATGTGATACATGTTTGTATGACCTAAATGAATCATTATGTGTTCGGCCATGAAGGGATAGATGCCCTAGAAACCCTAGAACAAAAATTAAATATGTCTATGCCATGCTGTATGAAAATGATATGATAATAAGTTGGAATGCATGATTGCTTTAGTTACGAAATGATATGCATAATGAAGTTATATTATGAAATATGCCATGATGTGTTATAGCATAGAAAATGCTATACATAATGAAAAGAAATGAAGTTATGTTATGATATGTGATAGCATAGAAAATGCTATACATAATGAAAAGAAATGAAAAGAATAAATGCATGAAAGATTGTTAAGGACATGATATGATAGTTATGCATGATAAGTTATTTTTATGGTTTGTACCAAGGGTGGGCTCCGTAAACACCCCGGGGTCGATGGAGTAAGACTCGGGCCTCGTCAGTAATGGGCCTTTGAGTGCCCTAGGTCGATGGAGTAAGACTCGGGCCTAGTATGTATGCATGGTAGGGCTCAAGACTTGCTACCTTGGACCTACGCATTATGTATGTGGTACAAACCGGGATCCCAAATGATGATGATATTAATTTCAAGTACTATTAAGTATAAGTTTTCAAATTCACGATGCATTGCCTACATTCATATGTGCTTGAATTATATGATGATATGATATAATGTCATGTGATATTATGATATGAATATGATGCCTTGTATGTCTCATGCTTGTGATTTATTTGTTTTATGATATGATATTCATGCTTCTATGAAATGATATGTGAATAAGAAATATGCATGATATGTTTGAATAGAATGATATGTTATGTTATGATTAGTTGAGACGATGATATGTTGATCCATTCTTGATATACGATGATTCTCGGTTTTAGTGAGTAGGAAAGGAACTTACTGAGCCATGAGTGCTCATAGCTTACTTTCCTTGTATCGCAGATAAAAGAGAAAGCTGGATGTACAACGGAGCAGCAGGAGGAGCAGATAGTGATGTGTGTGGTGGTAGCTCGGCAAGAACGATTCGGACAAATTAATATTTTTAGTTATATGATCAATATATGCACATTCGAACTAATCAGAATATGTGATATCATGCTTATTTAAATAAAAGGAATGATTTAAAATTTTCCGCTGTTATAGTATAACTAAAGCATGTACGTAAGTAGTCTAAGATCGTAGCGCCGCCTTTGGTTGGGTAAGAAGGGTGGGCGTTACACTTTATGATTATGTCATGATATGCCATGATACCTTACGATTATGTTACGATATGCCACGATGTACTTTATGACATGATATAATTTGATGCTCTTTATGAATATGACATGATATGACATGATGTTCGGTATTTTATGAAAGCTACGATATGATGCTTCTATACATGATATGATGAGTTTGTCTCCATGCTTTATACCTTGATGATTATGCTATGCTATACGGTTTTTGTGAGCAAGAAAGGATCTTACTAAGCCATGTGCTTATAGATTACTTTCCTTGTACCACAGATAAGGGAAAAGGCTGGATAAACTAAGGGAATTGCAGGAGAGGCAAGAAGGATGTGTGTGGTAGTGGCTTGGCTAAAAGAGAAAGACTTACTTTTGTTTAATAAGAATTATGCCTAGCTTATGTTATTGTTTCATGACTCCATGACATTTAATTATGCTTATTGGTATTATGACTTAAAATCATGTTAAGTATGCTATGTGACTCTACATGCCTAAGTAGTTAGTCATGATGATTAACAAGAAAAGAAAAGTTTTAAAAGAAAATTCTATAAACAAGACTTCCGCTGTTTTAAGTAGAAAAGAATATTAATATGCAAGTAATTAATAAGTAAGTAAGTAAGTAACCCCCGTCCCTTGAGCAGGAAGGGCGGGGCGTTACAGTTTGGTATCAGAGCCAGGTTTCAGCCTTTTCACTACACACATGTCAAGCCTTTATCCTGCCGCTCCAAGTAAGAATCTATATGCTTAATTTAATTCTTTTATGATGCTTTAATATTACGCATGTTTACTTATTCTTTTGATTATGATAATTCACAGTTCTAGTTTAAATACACATGATGGTAGGATAGGAATGATAATAATAATCTTATGTTAGCCTGAATCGGAATAACGATAATTTATTGTCATTAATGAAGATAAGCATGGCTAGGAGATGCACTACCCGAGCAGACGAGACAACGACCCCACCGGATCTGACCCAGGTAGTCACCGACCTCCAGCATCAGATCACCGAGCAACAACAGCTGATCACGACTTTAATGGGTCAGCAAGGAAATCCTGCCACCCCGCCAGTAAATCAAAACGCAGTGCCCGTCATACCAATAGTTGCACCAGTACCACCGATAGCCCCTGCCCCAGCGGTCCGACAGGAGACCTACTTGATACAGTGGCTAAGACTGAAGCCGGAGAACTTCTCGGGTACTTGCGAGCCATGGGACGTCCAGGCCTGGTTCAAGACAGTGGAAAGCATAGTGGAATTACTGGACTAGCCCGTATCAGAAAAGATCAAATGCGTGTCTTTCT
Organism: Zingiber officinale; assembly: GCF_018446385.1. Classification (NCBI taxonomy): domain Eukaryota; kingdom Viridiplantae; phylum Streptophyta; class Magnoliopsida; order Zingiberales; family Zingiberaceae; genus Zingiber; species Zingiber officinale. The sequence continues at coordinate 93,775,843 of NC_056000.1, forward strand.
GCTTTTCCGGCGACGCAAGAATGTGGTGGGAAAGAGTTAAGGCTAAGAGACAAATTAATCTGATGGACTGGATGGACTTTGAGGGAGAATTCTTCGAAGAGTTCTTCCATATGCAAGTGACAAACCGGCATTACAACGAGTTCACCGAGTTCCGGCAAGGTGACTTATCAGTGAACGAAGCGGTAAAGCGCTTCAACCGTCTAGCACGCCTTTGTCCAGAGTTGGTCCGCACGGAAAGAGAAAGGGTCAGACTGATGCTGAAGATGCTTCGACCCGAGATAGCACTGAACGTGGCCGGCGGAATTAATAGACCGCAGACTACAGAGGAACTGGTCAGCAGTGCCCTAATCACAGAACATTATCAAAAAGCGATGAACGAGAATAAGAATCAGGAACGAACAGAAGGACTGAAACATTCAGGTACCTGGACAGGCTGGAAAGGGACCTCTACCGGAAAAAGGAAACAATGGGACAATACTAAAGGTGGTCCAGTGAATAAGCAACGAAATACCCTCAGTGTACTATTTGTGGGAAGCTGCATTCTGGAGTATGCCACAAGGGTACAAGAAAGTGCTACAATTGCGGAGGGGAAGGACATCTGGCCAGAGACTGCACGACCCGGTTCCAGGCACCACCCCAGCAGAATAATCAGAACAGGAGTGCTCCCTCGCAGCTACACCAGATGCAAGCTGCTATTGAAGGAACACCGATTAGCCAAGGGAGATTGGAAGCCCCGCCAGCGGTAACGAACGCCAGGGTTTTCTCGCTTACCAAAGAAGATGTGGCGAGTGCCTCAACTGTCGTCACAGGTCAGTTACCTACTTTTAGTCAATGTGCTAAAATTTTATCTGATACTGAAGGCGAATCAGTGTTCGAATTTATCGGGAAGCCGAGAGACATTCCGCGTCATTGGATCGAAAATATGTCCGGGCAACTCTCTACCCTGACCATAGCACCCACATTATTCGGCAATATATTGGAGAAACAAAATAGTGAACAAAGCCTCCAAAGGATTAAATAAGAGACCTTAGAAGGAAGGAATGACGGATTCCGGATCATGGACAGTGGAATATTATACCTCAGGGATCGATTATGTATCCCCAGGAATCCAGAGTTGCGAAGGAAGATACTAGAAGAAGCTCATTCAACGCCCTATGCAATGCATCCGGGATCCACCAAAATGTACCAGGATTTGAAAAAGAAATTCTGGTGGTCCGGTATGAAGAGAGATGTGGCTCAGTATGTCAGTACCTGCCTGACCTGTCAGAGGGTTAAAGTAAAACACCAGAGGCCTGGAGGATTACTGCAGCCTGTCCAAATTCCAGAATGAAAATGGGAGGATATCTCTATGGACTTTATTTCAGGATTACCCAAGACAACAAACGGCTATGACGCTATATGGGTAATCGTGGATAGATTAACCAAATCCGCCCATTTTCTAGCAATCAAGATGACTTATTCAATTGAGCAACTGACTCAATTATATGTCAAGGAAGTTATTAGACTACATGGGATTCCTAAGACCATCATTTCAGACAGAGATGGTCGTTTTGTTTCACATTTTTGGGAATGTGTCCAGAAGGCTCTTGGTACGAAGCTATTATTCAGTACTGCCTTCCACCCTCAGACCAACGGACAAACGGAAAGGGTTAACCAAGTATTAGAAGACATGTTATGGGCTTGTGCATTAGATTTCAAAGGGAGTTGGTGCCGATATTTATGCTTAGCGGAATTCGCCTACAACAATAGTTACCAGGCTACTATTGGGATGGCACCCTACGGGCTCTGTACGGGAGGAAATGTAGATCCCCTATATGTTGGTACTAAGGCGGTGTAAAGAAAGAGATGGGATTTCAGACTGAGTTCATCGATAACACCACCCGTGCTATACAGAACATCCGCCAACGAATAGAAACTGCTAAGAGTCGACAGAAGAATTATGCGGATAAGCGACGAAGGCCATTGGAATTCAGTGTCGGAGACTCAGTATTCCTTAAAGTAGCTCCTATGAAAGGAGTAATGAGGTTTGGTAAGAAGGGAAAGCTAAGCCCGCGCTATGTGGGACCATATCAAGTTCGGAAAAGAATCAGCAAAGTAGCTTACGAAATAGAGCTGCCTCAAGAGATGTCAGCCATTCACAACGTGTTCCACGTTTCGATGCTAAAGAAATGTATTCCGAGCATGGACCAAGTGATCGAACCACGGGCAGTACAAGTGCAAGAGGACCTAACCTACGAGAGCCGACCAATTCAGATATTGGATCGAGACGTCAAAAGACTAAGGAACAAAGAAGTACCCTTAGTAAAGGTTCTTTGGCAAAATCAACGGTACGAAGAAGCCACGTGTGAACGGGAAGATGATATGAAACGGAAGTATCCGTCGCTGTTCTAAGTTCGAGGACGAACTTTTTATGAGGTATGGGGTACTGTAACACCCACGAAATTATAAGATATGGGTATGATTTTTCATTAGAGCATAAAGGTAAGAGGAATCAAAAGAAATAATAGAGATAAAAAAGAAAGAGAGGGAAGGTTTGAACCTTGAACCTCCCACAAATAATAGAGTTAAATTGGTGTATGATAACTACTAGAATAATGAATAATAGATGGATAGAAAGGAATGGAAATTGTAGTTAAAGGTGAGAAGAAAGAACTAAGTAAAAGAGCAAGAAAAAACCAAGTTGCTTACCTTCTCTTCCTCTTGGTTAAGAGAGGGAGCAAGAAAAAGGCAAATTACCTTCCCACCCTCTTTCCTTCTAATTTTCATGGGAATTAAAGAGGGAAGAAATAGAGGAGTCAAGGGGGAATGAATAAGGACATGATTCATTCCATGATGAATAAATAGGATTTAGAGGAGAAAAGAGAAAGAGAATTTACTAATTCTTCTTCTTCCTCCTTCTTCCTCCTCCCTTTTTCCTTCTCCACCGAAACTTAGAGCTCCTCTCCCTCATTCTCAAAAGTCAAGTTAAGGTTTTCTCTCTAAGAAAACAAATTTCCAAGAAGGAGTCTCAAGGTTTACCTCTTACAAGAAGAAGAAATCAAAAAGGGAAAACTAGGAAGAAAAACTTCTTCTTCCTCCTCACAAGGGTATCATTTTCTTAAGGACAAACAAGCGAAAATATGTAAGTATTCCCTCACCTGTGGTACAAGTAGTTCATGGATGCTTTTCTTTATGAAATAGATTTCTAAAAACCTAAGAGGTGATCCATGGTAAACTCGGCCAACAAGAAGAGAGACCCTAGGAAAGATTAGATCCTAAATATGCTCAACATGTTATTTTATGATATGTATCTTTGATAAGAGGGTTGTTAAAATTTCTCATACTTGTATGTTGCTTGGAATTAAGATTTCTCTCTTTCAACTTTCGGCCATGATAAGATTAAGGGCCTAGGAGAACTTTAAACCTAATCTAAGCATGCCATGATTTTAGTTAAGATAAGATATGAAGTAACATGATATGCTCATGCTTGTATGTTGATTAGAACTTTATTTCATGCTCATGAACATTCGGCCATGATAGGATTAAGGGCCTAGGAGAACTTTAATCTAATCTAAGCATGCCATGATTTTCCTTAAGACAAGATATGAAGTTAACATGATATGCTCATGCTTGAATGTTGATTAGAACTTTATTTCTTGCCCATGAACATTCGGCCATGATAAGATTAAGGGCCTAGGAGAACTTTAAACCTAATCTAAGCATGCCATGATTTTTCCTTAAGACAAGATATGAAGTTAACATGACATGCTCATGCTTGTAAGTTGATTAGAACTTTATTTCATGCTTTATGAACTTTTGGCCCCAATTAGTTTAAAGGCCTAGGAAACTTAGAACCCAACCTAACTATGCTCATGATGTTCCTTGTAATAAATACTATGAAAATGGTTTAGGGTTTTTCATGTTTTTATGCCACATGAAACCTAGTTCCATGATTAACAAGTTTCGGCCATGATAAGTGTATAAGCTTAGGAAACCTATAACCTAAACTAAACATGCTCATGATGTTCCTTATGATATAAGATATGATATTGGTTTAGGGTTCACATGCATGTATGTTGATTTTTAACCAAATGTGATGCTTGATGGTATTCGGCCATGACAAGTTTATAAGCTTAGGAAACCTAGAACCTAAACTAAACATGCTCATGATGTTCCTTATGATATAAGATATCATATTGGTTTAGGGTTCACATGCTTGTATGTTAATTTTTAACCAAATGTGATGCTTGATGGTATTCATCCATGACAAGTTTATAAGCTTAGGAAACCTAGAACCTAAACTAAACATGCTTATGATGTTCCTTATGATATATGATATGATATTGGTTTAGAGTTCACATGCTTGTATGTTGATTGTGACCAAATGTGATGCTTGAGAAGATTCGGCCATGACAAGTTTATAAGCTTAGGAAACCTAGAATCTAAACTAAACATGCTCATGATGTTCCTTATGATATAAGATACGATATTGGTTTAGGGATTCACATGCTTGTATGTTGATTGTAACCAAATGTGATGTTTGATAAGTTTCGGCCATGTCATGCTTAGAGACTTAGGAAGCTTGGAACCCAAACTAAACATGATCAAGATGTTCCTTAGGATATATGATATAATAATGGTTGAGGGTTCACATGCTTTTATTTTGCTTGTTAACCTAGTCTACAACTATATGTTTCGGCCACTATATGATATTAGGGTTAGAGACCTAATTATGATTCCCATGTGTCTCCCATGCAATGCTTCATGATATGATAAGAACATGCTATGCTTCTATGTTTATTTATGTATGCTCATGACCTATGCATGTTGATAACCCTGATGATGTGCTGTGTACCCAAATGATGCATGTTTTTTGATGTGCTGTGTGCCCAAATTATGCATGCTATTATGATGAGCTGTGTGCCCAAATTATGCATGTTTTATTATGTGCTGTGTGCCCAAATTATGCATGCTATTATGATAAGCTGTGTGCCCAAATTATGTATGTTTTTATTATGTGTTGTGTGCCCAATGATACATGCTTCATGATATGTTAAGAAATATGATATGCATGATATGATAAGAACCACGATATGTATGACATGCTACTTTACTTTATATGGCTTGTACCAAGGGTGGGCTCCATAAGCGCCCCGGGGTCGATGGACTAAGAAATGGACCTCGTTAGGGATGGGCTCCTAAGTGCCCCTAGGTCGATGGACTAAGAAACGGGCCTAGTATATATGCCTTGTAGGGTTCAAGACTTGCTACCTTGGACCTACATAGGACACGCGCATTTATGTATGTGGTACAAGCCGGGGCCCCCCCTTATGTTGAGATTATGTTTAAGTATGTATATAATAAGTTTTCAAAAGACATGTTGCATATATTTTCATGATACATGTTTTGAAAGTCATCTTGCATATACTTTATGATTATGCCATGATACGCCATGATACTTATGATTATGTTATGATATGCCAGGATGCACTTTATGATTATGTCATGATATGCCATGATACCTTACGATTATGTTACGATATGCCACGATATACTTTATAACATGATATAATTTGATGCTCTTTATGAATATGACATGATATGACATGATGTTCTGTATTTTATGAAAGTTACAACATGATGCTTCTATACATGATATGATGAGTTTGTCTCCATGCTTTATACCTTGATGATTATGCTATGCTATACGGTTTTTGTGAGTAGGAAAGGATCTTACTAAGTCATGTGCTTATAGCTTACTTTCCTTGTACCATAGATAAGGGAAAAGGCTGGATAAACTAAGGGAGCAGCAGGAGAGGTAAGAAGGATGTGTGTGGTAGTGGCTTGGCTAAAAGAGAAAGGCCTGCTTTTGTTTAATAAGAATTATGCCTAGCTTATGTTATTGTTTCATGACTCCATGACATTTAATTATGCTTATTGGTATTATGACTTAAAATCATGTTAAGTATACTATGTGACTCTACATGCCTAAGTAGTTAGTCATGGTGATTAAAAAGAAAAGAAAAGTTTTAAAAGAAAATTCTATAAACAAGACTTCCGCTGTTTTAAGTAGTAAAGAATATTAATATGCAAGTAATTAATAAGTAAGTAAGTAAGTAACCCCCGTCCCTTGAGCAGGAAGGGTGGGGCGTTACAGAATTGCCATGGATTTTTCTTGTGGATTTATCTTGAAGTGTCTAGTGGCTTTGGTTAGCTTAGGTTTTAGTGTGTTTTGCTTGGAAATTGATTGTTGTGGATGGTGTTATGTTCGTTTTGTGGTCGCACTTGTTTGGTTCTCAGGTTAACTGTAGTTTCATGTGAAGGTTTCGGATTTCTTTTGCCATTGTAAGGTGTTTTCTTTTCTTCGGATTTCTTTGGTGTTCCGATTATTGGTTTTGTATATCTTACATTGTGGTCTGTTCTTATACGGATATGTATGATTATATTGTGATCGTTTCTCAATTTTGTTATGCATGATTTATATTGTGTATTTTATGTTACGTATGATTCGAAAATGGAAAGGTCTCTATGAATGGGAATGATTACTGAATGAATGAAATGGATATGCGTGATAGATTGTTACAGTATAACGCGGATATATTATGTTTTCTTATATAGCTAATTGGATGAGTATGAGCATATGTGGTAGCAGTACGGGATGGGTGACCCGGGATGAGCTCCGGGGAGGGCCCATCCAAACTTGACTGGTAAATTATATATGGTAGCTTCGGCTATATGACTGACTGCATGTTCTCTAGGAGGTACCTCTAGGTTCATGGGACTGTTAACTGGCTCTAACTGTGGTTACCGGATATGTGACATATTCACCCTATTAGCTACGTAGGATCACTGTTGCATGTTATATCTTTCTTATATCGTACTTGGGTTGTGTTATGGTTTTTTTAAAAGCTTCTAGTTGCTAGTTCTACTACTTTATAGATATCTTCATATTCATATTGGTCTGTACTTGCTGGGTCGTAGACTCACCAAATTTACGTTACAGGTGAGGACGTCTACTAGGAGTATGCGGACGGAGTAGGCGAGAATGCGAGATGGATGCACGACACTGTCCAGACGTATAGGAGTGCAAAGTATGTTAGTTAGAGCCCTAGAGCCAATCATTTGATGATTGTATGGACTCATTGTATCATATTCTTGTATATTAATAAAGGCATTTGTTTGGTTATTATACTTACTTGTATTGGTGCCAAATAAACTAAGTATAATAATGTCCTTGAGTAGATGGTTCTCACCTATATCAATCGGTTAGTTGAACCGATAGTGAGATGATATAGGGAACACTACTCTAAATCATTCCTAGTCGAGTATTAACGTTCAGGGACAATGCTAATGCAAAAAGACTAGCATGTAGGTCAACTCGATGACTTGATCTCACAAGTCATGGATATGGAGATATCAAGTTGACACATGGGTATGCATTGGAGAATGTATACTGAATGACCCGCCATGAGAAAGTACATTGATCGTTATATGAGTGTCATATACTTTCTCATGTGGCTATTAGTATGACTATTAGTCCTTAGACCTGAAGTCACCATGGATCCCTACATAAGGAGTTATGTACTTTGGTTTCGTCAAACGTCACCCGTAACTGAATGGACTATAAAGGCGATTACTGGGTATGTAACGAATTATGCAGAGGAATGTGAGTTATGTAGATGGGATCTATCCCTCCTATATGATGGGAGTGATATCGGTATTCTTGATAGAGTAAGACCACGAAGTGTATGGCCATACCCAAATAAGTCAATATGAGATATTGAGCTCATTTGATTAAGTGAGTCTACTTGGAGTTCAAGATTTAGATTGGTCAGAGGATGACACGGTCTATGCCTCACATTGATCAATCTAGATGTCTAGGATAGAAGGACACTTGTCATATATTGTGAGGAGTCACAATTAATAGTCACAAGATGATGTTGGATCTCAACATTCTTGTAACTTGGGTAGCAATGATGTATTGCTAGATGCCGCTCATTGCTTATGTTTCTAAAGGAGTTTAGAAACATTGCCAACGTTACAAGAACCTATTGGGTCACACACAAAGAACAAGTGGATGGAGATTAGGTTCATATGATGAACCAATTGGATTAGGTTCATATGATGCACCAAAGATTGGATTCAAATTAGACTTATTGAGTTAGACTCAATTAGATTCAATTGTTGAATGAGTCTAATTTAAATTTGATTCATTGAGTCAATTTATATTAATGAATTGAGATTCATTAAATTGAAATTGACTTGAATCAAAGGTTGGATTTAACTCAACAAGGAAGAAATTGGTCAATTTTGACTTGACCAAATGGAAGTTGAAACATCAAGTTTGACTTGATGCATTGCCACATCATGTAGGTTGACTCATCCTACATGGCATGACACATCCTTGCCACATCATCACCACCTCATAATGGTGTGCCACCTCATGGAGGTTACACACCCATACCACTTAATGTGGCCGGCCACATTAAATGAGAGGGTTACATTGTGTGGCCGGCCACACAAATGTGAGGAGGGGTTTTGATTTTGTGGTAATAATGTGTGCATTCATTCCATCTTCATCCTTGGTCTTTTCTCTTTGTTTTGCTGCTGTTGCCGTGAGCTTCCAAGGGAGGAAAAGGTGGTTGAGTGAATTCCATGAGCAAAGGAAGAGTGAAGGTCACAAAGGAGGGATACTACATCTTGAGTGTATGACATTCCTTTTTGCATCCTCTTTTCCTTCCTTTCCAATTCCATTCGAGAGCTCTAGAAAGTGCTAGCACACTTGGGGATCTTTTCTCCATCCTTTGAGTGTGAGAGACACTCCTTGTTCGTGTGGATATCATTAGAGGAGTGTCTACGTTGACACTCTCGAGATCCGGTGTACCGTTGGACGAGTGGGATTTACGAGGGCACGCTTCAAAGGTAAAAGCTCTTAACACATAGATCTAGGAGTAGATCTAAAGTTTTGAAACTCGTACTTGTATTTCATTCGGTTTTTCCTTGTACGGATCTACGGCTTTGGGTGATTCGGAGTTTCCGCGACGCGAAAAGCGATTTTCGCGGCCCGAAAAACCCAACAAAGTATACTCGTTCTTGTCACGCCCCGGAGGAGTCTCTGTCCGAAGAAATTTCGGCAGCATCTCCCCTGTACGACGGACAATCTGAAACTTTCTACATATCCACATACCTTAGCCACAGGCGGCTGGAATAATAGCAGAAATAAAATACAATACACAGACATTCCACGCAGTTTATATAACAAGTAAACGGAATGAAAAAAAAATACTCTGACTCGAAATCAACCCTACTCAACTACACTCGTAAAGCTCAAATCCGATTTACTCACCTCTTTTGCCGTCTAGGCAGGCATGTAGTAAAACATATCGAAATAAAATCCATCAACACATAAAATTCATACCAGATCCATAGTATCAAAAATCCATAGTATTAAAAACAGAATAAGTCTGAACATAGACTAATAAAAAAGAAAACCAAAAGATTACTAAGCCCTCGTGGTCAGCAGGGAACTAGCAACTGGAACTCTCTCCTGACAGCATCAACCTGAAAAATAACAACAATGGAGGCGGGGTGAGTCCAACACTCAGCAGGTACAACTGATATACAAAGTAAGGAAATAACACCTAGCACTAATCATGCATACAGTCTCCTGATATAAGAAAGATAAAAATGCATCTGAAGTAAACAGGAGTGAAACTGTACTAACCATGACCTGGGTATAAGGACAAATAGACCGAGTGATAAGGAAATCCTGTATGCATGTCAAACATAGGTATCCAAACAATATGCAGCATATAAATGCAGCAAACACAAACACAAGCAATAAATGCATCATGTATATGATGCCAATGATGCGTCCTGGTCACCCCTGACGCCAGTCAACCATCTCACACAAAAGTGAGGCCGAGTGGGTAGGGCTGTGACAACCGTGCACTCTGTCGTCACTGATCCTGATGAGTGACCGAGTGGACGGGATGCTGTCGGAGTACACCTATCCTCCTACCCCAAATCATAAATGGGGGAGCGCAATGCTCTCATCTCCCGGTACACGATGACGGGGAGGAATCCCTGCCGGATAACACGTTGTGTCACACTACCCATGAGCGGACCAACGATGCCTAACAGAGTCCCTGCTGCAACACACTCTGCCTGAATCGACTACTAACCCATGAGTGGTGGTGTGTGCAGATCCATGTAACTGGCGATGTGCTCAACAATAATGGAGCGAACTATCGCACAGCATGCAATCATGCAAATGGTGCATGGCACTAACCACAAAATATCCTAACCTAATCCACATATATATAAACTTGCATCATAGGTTAACGAATCAAATCAAATCAAAGGTACACAGAAGGTATAAAACCTAGGTCCTGAACATGGTGAAGCATGGTATATCACTACCCCTACAAGCATGTATAAACAGGTAAAGTATACATGAGATGCAAACCAATCAATCAATCAAGCATGTATCAAGTTTTGGGTAGTGATTAACCGAAACAGAATGAGAAACATAATTAATGCAATTTGTTAAATTCACTACTATGTATATCAAAGACATAAAGTCAAAAGCACCCGCTTTCGATAAAATGATCCAAATCTGACTCCGAGATACTCGTCTCGTGTCAAGTCCTGTGTCAGCAATATATAGAGATTTTATTTAGCTAATTCCTATAAATAGCTAAATAAAAGTCCCTGACACTAAATTAGGGTCAAACCCTATTTAACACATGTACCTAGGTTAACGTTAGTTATTAACCTATCTATCAATTGTCAACAACATGATCAAAACCCTATTCCTTACCTCACTTCTCAATCGATGCAGAAACCAAGTGCTGCTGGAGGGAATTCTGCCGAAAAAAAAGAGGAGATTCACTTATCCACACCCAACAATACTACCCAAATTTCACCAGTTAGGGTGGAACACTCACCTCCCAGATCACTGCTAGGGCACGGGAGGCGTGACCACAGTGAAGAAGAAGGTGTGGAGGCAGTGGCACGCAGAGGCAGTGGCACAGAGATGAAGAAGTCGGCGTCAGCACCACTTCAAGAAGTAGGCAGTGGCTAGGGCACCGGCAACAAATCAACTCGGGTGCTCGGCTCTTGTCCCCGACCCGAAGAGGCGAAGGCTCGGGTGACACTCAAACGCCGACGGCGATGAAGACGCGAGGAATGAAGAAGAAGCAAGGTTCGGCCGGCAGTGAGCGATCGGATTGTGGCAGTCGGCTAGGGCAAATTCGCCGTGAGAGCTTGGTAGCGTCGTTGGTGCTTGAACAGGGAGGAAGAGGAAGAAGACTTCGGTCAGCGTTGGCTCGTCGGACCAGAGAAGGGGGAAAGGAAATCGGGAGGCGGCGGCGGTGGTTGTTGCGGCGCTGGTTAGGGCAAGGAGAGGGCGCGGGCGGCGTCGGGGAGAAGAAACAGAGGAAACGGTGAAAAATGAAGGAAAAGGAAAATTAAATAAAGGAAAAGAATTAAGAAAAATTCAACTTTTCCTCATTTAAATGGGGTAGCCCAAACAGGTTTTTCCGGACCCCATTTTTGTCCCCGTTAACTCGTCCGTACGAGCTCCAAAAAATTCCCGAAAATTTTTGTAAAATTCCCTTATCAATATTTGCCTATTTTCGGTATTTTACATTCTCCCCCACTAATAAAAATTTCGTCCCCAAATTTCATTATCTACCATCAGCAAGTACCAACAACAGATATAAAAAGTATGAATGCTGAACGGTAAACAAATCACATATCTCAAGTAAAAAGATGGGGATATCGAGCTCGGATAGTATCCTCGAGCTCCCAAGTAGCCTCCTCATTCGAATGATGCTGCCATCCGACTTTAACCAGCCGGATAGTCTTGTTCTGCAACTGATGCTCTTTCCGGTCATGAATCCGTACCGGAACCTCCTCATAAGTAATGTCAGGCTGAACTGGAACTGGGATATCTGCCAGCACATGTGTCGGGTCAGGTACGTATCTCCTCAGCATAGATACGTGGAATACATCGTGCACGCCTGACAAGGACGGTGGTAGTGCCAGTCGGTAAGCTACCGCTCCGATCCTCTCCAAGATCTCGAAAGGGCCAATGTACCGCGGAGCTAACTTACCTCTGAGGCCAAATCTCTTCACCCCTTTCGTGGGTGAAACTCGCAGAAATACATGGTCGCCAACAGAGAACTCTAGTGGTCTGCATCTCTTCCTGCGCCTCTGACATCCTCCGTCTGATAGTACGGACCAACTCTGCATCCTGCTGAACTCTATGAGGTCCCAACAACTGGGCCTCTCTAACCTCATCCCAGAGGACAGGTGTCCGATAAGGTCTACCATACAATGCCTCAAACGGTGCCATCTGGATAGCCGAATGAAAGTTGTTGTTGTAGGCAAACTCTACCAACGGTAGATGGTCCTCCCAACTGCCTCCGAAATCCATAACACATGACCTCAGCAGGTCCTCTAAAGTCTGAATGGTCCGCTCTGACTGTCCATCTGTGTGTGGATGGAAAGCTGTACTGAAACGGAGCTGTGTGCCAAGGCCTGCTGCAGACTCTTCCAGAAACGAGACATGAACCGTGGATCTCTATCCGAAATGATACTCAACGGAACACCATGTAGTCTGATAATCTCCCGACAATACAGATCTGCCAATCGATCCAGAGGATCAGTCCTCCGAATCGCTAAAAAGTGCGCGGATTTGGTTAATCGATCAACGATTACCCAAATCGCGTCATGACCTCGTCGTGTCCTCGGCAACCCTACCACAAAGTCCATGGTAATGTGATCCCACTTCCACTCAGGAATAGGAATTCGCTGAAGTAATCCTGCAGGTCTCTGGTGCTCAACCTTCACCTGCTGACAAACAAGACATCTAGCTACGAAATCCGTGATGTCTTTCTTCATGCCGTTCCACCAATAGGAACGCCTCAAGTCTGGATACATACGGGTCCCGCCTGGATGGATCGCAAATCGAGAATGGTGTACCTCCCGAAGTAGCTCCTGTAAGACCAGATGAGATTGAGGTACGCATAATCTGCCTCGGAAGTATATAACACCCTCCTCGTCTCATGTAAATTCGGTATGTTGCCCGGAAGCTATCTGACTGCTAATGAACTGCAAATGCTGATCACCAGCCTGGGCCTCTCGGATCCTAGTCCTGATCGATGACTGAGCAACCATGGTAACCAGAATACCCTACTCTGTCGATCCCTGCTCCTCAAGATCTAACTCAGAGAAACCCTGAACCAAGTCTGTAACTGAAACTCGGTGGCAAGCCAATGTCCCTCTGGACTTCCTGCTGAGTGCATCTGCAACCACATTAGCTTTCCCCGAGTGGTAGCTAATGGTACAATCGTAGTCCTTCAGGAACTCCATCCATCTCCTCTGTCGGAGATTAAGCTCCGTCTGAGTGAAAATATATTTGAGACTCTTATGATTAGTGAGAATCTCAAATGTGATACCATATAAATGATGACGCCAAAGCTTCAGAGCAAAGATGATGGCAGCTAACTCCAGGTCATGAACTGGATAGTTCTTCTCATGCTCCTTCAGCTGACGAGAAGCATAAGAGACTACTCTGCCGTGCTGCATCAGAACAGCACCCAAACCCTGTAGAGAAGCGTCGATGTAGAGTACAAATCCGTCCTCTCCAGAAGGTAAAACCAAAACTGGAGCCAACACTAATCTCCGCTTCAGCTCCTGAAAGCTGGTCTCGCAATCCTCAGACCACATGAACTTCACGCCTTTCCAGGTAAGGTGTGTCAGCGGTATAGCAAAACGCGAGAAACCCTTGACAAAACGTCGGTAATATCCGGCCAATCCCAGAAAACTTCGGATCTCCTGAACTGACTTCGGCTGCTCCCAACTGGTGACAGCCTCGATCTTCTGAGGATCAACTGAAATACCTCTGCTAGAAACCACGTGTCCCAGAAAACCGACTGAGGATAACCAGAATGCACACTTGCTGAACTTCGCGTACAGCTGATGCCGTCTAAGAGTCTCCAAGACTATACGAAGATGTTGTGCATGCTCCTCCTCGGAATGCGAGTAGACCAATATGTCATCAATGAAAACGATAACAAACTGATCCAGATACTCCAGAAAAATACGGTTCATCTGTTAGCTAGAGCCCTAGAGCCAATCATTTGATGATTGTATATTGGACTTATTGTATCATATTCTATATATAAATAAAGGCATTTGGATTTTGGTTATTATACTTACTTGTATTGGTGTCAAATAAACTAAGTATAATAATGTCCCTGAGTAGACGGTTCTCACCTATATCAATCGGTTAGTTGAATCGATAGTGAGATGATATAGGGAACACTACTTTTAATCATTCCTAGTCAAGTATTAGCATTCAGGGACAATGTTAATGCGGCGAGACTAGCATGTATGTCAACTTGATGTCTTGATCTCACAAGTCATGGATATAGAGATATCAAGTTGACACATGGGTATACATTAGAGAATGTATACTGAATGACCCACCATGAGAAAGTATCATGGATCGTTATATGAGTGTCAGATACTTTCTCATGTGGCTATTAGTATGACTACTAGTCCTTAGACCTGAAGTCACCATAGATCCCTACATAAGGAGTTATGTACTTTGGTTTCGTCCGTAACTGGGTGGACTATAAAGGCGATTACTGGGTATATAACAAATTATGCAGAGGGATGTGAGTGATGTAGATGGGATCTATCCCTCCTATATGACGGGAGAGACATCGGTATTCTTGATAGAGTGAGACCACGAAGAGCATGGTCATGCCCAAATGAGTCAATATAGGATATTGAGCTCATTTGATTTAGTGAGTCTACTTGGAGTTCAAGATTTAGATTGGTCAGAGGATGACACGGTCTATGCCTCACATTGATCAATCTAGATGTCTAGGATAGAAGGACACTTGTCATATTTTGTGAGGAGTCACAATTAGTAGTCACAAGGTGATGTCGGATCTCGACATTCTTGTAACTTGGGAAGTAATGATGTGTTGCTAGATACCGCTCATTACTTATGCTCCTAAATGGGTTTAGGGATTTGCCAACGTTACAAGAACCTATAGAGTAACACACTAAGGACAATTAGATGGAGATTAGGTTCATATGATAAACCAAGAGGATTAGATTCATTTGATGAATCTAATTGGATTAAGAGTAATCCTAATTGGGCTAACTTGAGTTGGACTCAAGTTGATTCATGTGTTCAATGAGTCTAATTTAGATTATGACTCATTGAATCAATTTAATTTAATGAATTAGATTCATTATATATTAAATTGGCTTGAATCAAATGGTTAGATTAGATCAACCATGGAAGAGATTTGGTCAAGTTTGACTTGACTTGAGAGGAAGATTAAAAGTCTAGTTTGACTTGACTTTATGCCACCTCATTGGTGAGTTGGCATTGATGTGGACTAATGATGTTACTCCACATCATCATGGTTGCCACCTCATGGGAGTTACTAGTGAGTGCCACCTCATGGAGGTTACATTCTCTCCTTGATGACAACTTAATGCATTAATGAGGGGAGTTACACATGAGAAAGGTGGCCGGCCACATTTTGAATGGGGTGTGAATTGATTTTCATAATTCATTCAAGTGTGGAATTTTGCATCTTCTTCCTCTCAAGCTCTCCCTCTCCTCCTTCCTTGGCCGAACCACATAGGTGCTAGCACACCTTGGTTTTTGGTCACCTCCACCTAGTGTGTTCGTGTGGATACGTGTAGAGAGTTGTCTACATTGACAACTTCGAGATCCGGCGTACCGAGGATGAGCGGGATACGCAAAAGGGTAGGCAACAAGGGTAAAGATCTTCTTCATGTAGATCTAGAAGTTTTGTAACTCGTACTCGTATGTTTTCGATTTTTTCTTCGCACGAGATCCGTTGGCTAGGGTGATTCGGGGTTTCCGCGACGCGAAAAAGCGGTTTTCGCGGCCCGAAAAACCCAACAGTGGTATCAGAGCCACGTACGAAGCTTGTACGAGTTTAATTTGATTTTTATGAAAAATTAAAGCTTCTGTACATCTCTGTAAATTTATGGTTTTTATAGTTTTAAGAGTAATTTTTCTCATAGAAGCGAAGCACAAGTGTTTATACACTTATAGGCTTCGACTACCGAGAAGTTTTTCCCGAAACGGCATCGTTTCGACCCAAATCTTTTTGGGACAGAGGGATAAGGCGCTCTTGGATCGCTTAGGAGCAACTCGCGATGGTTAGATCGCGGGTAGGGGTACTGCCCCTAACCCCGCAAGGGGATTTGCTCCGCGATTGCGCTCGAAATCGCTAATCGGGACCTCCGGGAAAAATTTACTCATAAAATCTGTAAAATTATGAAAAATTACAGAAAAATTACAAAAATATATAATTTTTAATTATATATTAATTTTGTGACAGTCATGGCTCAAACGACCCAAATTAGATTTAGAAATGTTTTGTAATTCATAATACGGCCTGCGTGCCGTTATGCGATGTGTGTGTTGTATTTTATTTAATTTTATTTTTATTCGCGACCTGCGCGTCGTGCCTTCCCTGATTATATTCTTGTTGTAAATTAGATTTAGACTCGAATGTAACTCGAGTTTCAAAAATTGTAACATACAAAATTGGAGCGGTGGAAGGTCCACTCAAGACGGAGTTACGAGGAAGGCGCGAGCAGCACAAGGTGGTCAAAAGGAAGGCGCTTGAGAAGTTGACCTTAGGTTGACCATCTGATCTTCTCATTGGCTTGAGAAGATTGTAGTAGGGGCCATGACATAATCACAAAAAATTTAATTAATTACTTGTGTATGTGATGCATGTTTAATTAAGTAATTAATTAGTGCTTAGCGATTAGATTAGATCTAAATCGTGCACATGATGCACCCCACGATTAGATTAGATCTAAATCAAGTATTTGATACGCATCATCGTTTAGATTAGATCTAAATCACGTCAACTCGTAATGCCTACCATGTCGTGATACCTACCACTACCTCGATCGCATGTAGTTGTTGAATCTGCCAAAGCAGAGCAACACATACTATCTTGGTAGGGTACGGAGGGACAATCTTGGTCCTGCCTATCAATGCATGGGTGAGTACAACTCAATTAGATTGAGTATTCCTAGTTAACTCGGTTGGATCGAGTATAACTATAGGCATTCTTCCAACGGTTGGAAAGTTAGGTCAAAATCACATATATATTAACTCTCGGGCGTATTAGCCAAAGCTAACTCGAGTTTTAATATAAATGCGGATTTTGATTCTATAAACAAGAGTTGCATAGAGATGTAATTGGTAATCGTTACCTACCGATCATACTAAGTCTTGGGCGTATTAGCCAAAGCTAACTCAAGGGTTAGTATGATGTGGATCTTGTCCCACATGAATTATAGAATTCAGTGGGAGCATTATTTAGTTAAAGGCCTAATTAAATGATTAAGAATATGATATTTATTTCTGCTTTTATTTCTGTTGTAGATTATCATGACGTCGAACACGAACACCTTCTCCCTGCGATCTGTCCTTGAGAAGGACAAGCTCAATGGAGCAAACTTCCTGGACTGGTACAGGAACCTGAGAATAGTTCTCACTGAGCAGCCCATTCCGGAGGCTCCTCCTGCCAATGCCCCGTGAGGTGACAAAGATGCTTACAAGAAGCATCAAGATGACGCATTAGATGTGTCTTGTCTAATGCTCGCGACCATGAACTCTGAGCTTCAGAAGCAACATGAGTTAATGGGCGCTTACGATATGGTTGAACATCTTCGTCAACTATATCAAGGTCAAGCGAGGCATGAGAGATTTGAGATCTCAAGGGCACTATTTCAGTGCAAGATGTCAGACGGGGCTCCTGTAGGCCCATATGTACTCAAAATGATTGGGTACATAGAGAACCTACAAAGGTTGGGGTTCCCTCTTGGCCAAGAGCTGGCTACTGACCTGATTTTGCAATCCTTGCTACAATATGAACGAGATTGACAAGTCACTGCCCGAGCTGCTAAGCATGTTGAGAACTGCTGAGCTAAACCTTAAGAAGGCTAAGCCCAACACTGTTCTGATGGTTCAGAAACATAAGGGCAAGGGCAAGCCCAAAGGCAAGGGAAAGTCCCAAGCCAAGGGCAAAGGCAAGGCACCACTACAACAAAAACCTTCATAGACATCGGTTCCACCGGGTCTGGAAGAGGAACTACAAGGTATACTTGGAGGATCTTAAGAAGAAGCGAAGTGAGACTTCCACTTCAGGTATATATGTTATAGAAGTCAATCTATCTATTTCTACATCATGGGTATTAGATACTGGATGTGCTTCTCACATATGTACTGATGTGCAGGCGCTGAGAAATAGCAGGGCATTACGAGTAGGCAATGGAGCACGGGTTGCTGCTGTTGCTGTAGAGACTTACTTTTTATCTCTGCCCTCTGGGCTTGTTGTAGAGTTAGTCGATTGTTGTTATGTGCATGTATTAACTAAGAACATTATATCAGTTTCTTGTTTGGACAAGAAAGGTTTCTCGTTTACTATAAAGAACAAATGTTGTTCCGTCTATTTAAACGACATGTTCTATTGTAGTGCACCTCTGATAAACGGACTCTATATTCTAGACCTTGAGAGCCCTATCTATAACGTAAATACCAAGAGGTTCAAGACTAATGACATGAACCAAACCTACCTTTGGCACTGTCGCTTAGGTCATATAAATGACAAGCGCTTATACCAGCTCCATAAGGATGGTTTGTTGGACTCATTGGATTTTGAATCATATGAGATATGCGAGTCATGCCTACGAGGCAAGATGACCAAGATCCCTATGTAGAGAGCCAATGAGAATCTGTATGAGCTCATGAATGTGCTTCAGTGTGGTCTAAATGTATGCTGTATAATAGGTACTTCATCACATACTTGATGATTTTCAGTAGATATGGTTATGTGTACTTGATGACACATAAGTCTGAATCCTTTGAAAAGTTTAAAGAATTCAATGAAATGCAAACCGACTAGGCAAGAGTATTAAGATACTGATCAGATCGGTGGAGAATACCTTAGCCATGAGTTTCGTGACTACCTAGCCGAGTGTGGGATTCTATCTCAACTCACTCCTCCTGGAACACCAGGTGGAATGGTGTGTCCGAAAGGAGGAATCTACCTTATTAGATATGGTACGGCTTATGATGAGTCACACACGGATCTTCGATATTCCTTTGGGCTATGACCTACTACAAGCCTTTTATACTCAACCGAGTTCCATCCAAGGCCGTGATAAAGACACCATATAGGATATGGACGGGAGAGATGCCTGTGTGTCTTTCATGAGGATGGGGTTGTGGGAGGCTTACGTTCGTCAAGTCTCGAGAAAATTGGGCAACCACAAATGCTTTTCATTGGATATCCCAAGGAAACTAAGGGATATTACTTCTACATTTGTGGCAAAGACTGAGGTCTTTATAGAAAGGGACTTTGTTTCTAGAAAGACTAGGGGGAGCGTTCGATCTTGAAGAAGTTCAAGATGCGAACAATAGCACTGATGCCTCGATGGAAATTGGAACCATAAAGTGTTGTGGATGATGTTCCACAAGAGTTGAGAAACAACAAACCAGTAGACATCCTCTTCGCAGTCTCGGTAGCGTACCGGTCACCGAGAGATACTCATTTTTCTCGTCGACCATGATGACGTTGTGCTCATAGAGGATGAGCCTACCACCTATCGAGGAGTCGTGATGAGACCAGATTCCGAGAAATGGCTAGAGGCCATGAGATCCGAGATGGAATCCATGTACACCAACCAAGTTTGGACTTTGGTTGATCCACCTGAAGGGGTAAACCCATAGGGTGCAAGTGGGTCTTTAAGAGAAAGACTGACATGGATGGACTTATTTATAAGGGTCGCTTGGTAGCTAAAGGTTTCAAGTAGATTCATGGTATTGACTATGATGAGACCTTTTCTCCAGTAGCGATGTTTAAGTCCATTCGGATCATGCTTGCTATTGCAACCTACCATGACTATGAGCTATGGCAGATGGATGTCAAAACCACGTTTCTGAATGGAAACCTGCTCGAGGATGTGTACATGACACAACCTGAGGGTTTTGTAGATCCACAGCATACTAGTAGAGTATGCAAGATGCATAGGTCCATTTATGGACTAAAGCAAGCTTCTCGGAGCTGGAATCTTCGATTCGATGATGCAATCAAACAGTTTGGTTTCATCAAGAACGAAGATGAACCTTGTGTCTACAAGAAGGTTGTAAGGGATATAGTTGTCTTCCTCATATTGTATGTGGATGACATACTACTCATTGGAAAGGACATCCCTATGCTTCAGTCTATCAAGACCTGGCTAGGGAGTTGCTTCTCAATGAAGGACATAGGTGAGGCATCTCGTATTCTAGGGATACAGATCTATAGAGATAGATCTAAGAGATTGCTTGGCCTAAGTCAGAGTACATACATTGACAAGGTACTCCTTCGGTTTGCCATGCAGAACTCCAAGAAGGGATTTCTGCTGATGTCACATGGCGTGAGTCTTTCGAAGACTCAAGGTCCCTCTTCTAGAGAGGAGAGAGACCGCATGGATCAGATCCCTTATGCCTCAGCCATAGGATCGATCATGTACGTCATGCTATGTACTCGACCTGATGTCTCGTATGCTTTGAGCATGACGAGCAGATACCAGTCAGATCCAGGTGAAAGGCACTGGATAACGGTCAAGAATATTCTTAAGTACTTAAGAAGGACTAAAGAATATTTCTTGATATATGGAGGCAATGATGAGCTAGGAAGGGTTACGGTGATGCTAGCTTCCCGGCCACGGATGACTATAGATCGCAATGGGTTCGTATTTTGCATTAATGGTGGTGTCGTTCGGAAGAGTTCAAGCAGGATACGATGCGATTCTACAATGGTCGAGTACATTCGCATCGGAGGCGGAAGGAGGGCGCTTGATCCGCAAGTTCATCACTGAACTTGGGGTGGTTCCTAGCATTGCTGACCCCATTGAGCTCTATTGTGACAACAATGGAGCTATAGCATAGGCGAAGGAACCTTGCTCACACCAGCGGACCAAACACATACTACGGCGCTTCCATCTCATTCGAGAGATCATCGAGAGAGGAGATGTGAAGATTTGCAGAGTACCTACAGAGGCTAACATCGCAGATCCCTTGACCAAGGCTTTGGCACAGAAGAAGCATGATGGTCACACTAGGTCATTTGGGCTTAGAGCCTACACTGATTGGCACTAGTGCTAGTGGAAGATTGTTAGCTAGAGCCCAAGAGCCAATCATTTGATGATTGTATATTGGACTTATTGTATCATATTCTATATATAAATAAAGGCATTTGGATTTTGGTTATTATACTTACTTGTATTGGTGCCAAATAAACTAAGTATAATAATGTCCTTGAGTAGATGGTTATCACCTATATCAATCGGTTAGTTGAACCGATAGTGAGATGATATAGGGAACACTACTCTAAATCATTCCTAGTCGAGTACTAACGTTCAGGGACATTGTTAATGCAAAAAGACTAGCATGTAGGTCAACTCGATGACTTGATCTCACAAGTCATGGATATGGAGATATCAAGTTGACACATGGGTATGCATTGGAGAATGTATACTGAATGACCCGCCTTGAGAAAGTATCATGGATCGTTATATGAGTGTCATATACTTTCTCATGTGGCTATTAGTATGACTATTAGTCCTTAGACCTGAAGTCACCATGGATCCCTACATAAGGAGTTATGTACTTTGGTTTCGTCAAACGTCACCCGTAACTGGGTGGACTATAAAGGCGATTACTGGGTATATAACAAATTATGCAGAGGGATGTGAGTGATGTAGATGGGATCTATCCTTCCTATATGACGGGAGAGACATCGGTATTCTTGATAGAGTGAGACCACGAAGAGCATGGTCATGCCCAAATGAGTCAATATAGGATATTGAGCTCATTTGATTTAGTGAGTCTACTTGGAGTTCAAGATTTAGATTGGTCAGAGGATGACACGGTCTATGCCTCACATTGATCAATCTAGATGTCTAGGATAGAAGGACACTTGTCATATTTTGTGAGGAGTCACAATTAGTAGTCACAAGGTGATGTCGGATCTCGACATTCTTGTAACTTGGGTAGTAATGATGTGTTGCTAGATACCGCTCATTACTTATGCTCCTAAATGGGTTTAGGGCATTGCCAACGTTACAAGAACCTATAGAGTCACACACTAAGGACAATTAGATGGAGATTAGGTTCATATGATGAACCAAGAGGATTAGATTCATTTGATGATTCTATTTGGATTAAGAGTAATCCTAATTGGGCTAACTTGAGTTGGACTCAAGTTGATTCATGTGTTCAATGAGTCTAATTTAGATTATGACTCATTGAATCAATTTAATTTAATGAATTAGATTCATTATATATTAAATTGGCTTGAATCAAATGGTTAGATTAGATCAACCATGGAAGAGATTTGGTCAAGTTTGACTTGACTTGAGAGGAAGATTAAAAGTCTAGTTTAACTTGACTTTATGTCACCTCATTGGTGAGTTGACATTGATGTGGACTAATGATGTTACTCCACATCATCATGGTTGCCACCTCATGGGAGTTACTAGTGAGTGCCACCTCATGGAGGTTACATTCTCTCCTTGATGACAACTTAATGCATTAATGAGGGGAGTTACACATGAGAAAGGTGGCCGGCCACATTTTGAATGGGGTGTGAATTGATTTTCATAATTCATTCAAGTGTGGAATTTTGCATCTTCTTCCTCTCAAGCTCTCCCTCTCCTCCTTCCTTGGCCGAACCACATAGGTGCTAGCACACCTTGGTTTTTGGTCACCTCCACCTTGTGTGTTCGTGTGGATACGTGTAGAGAGTTGTCTACATTGACAACTTCGAGATCCGGCGTACCGAGGATGAGCGGGATATGCAAAAAGGCACGCAACAAGGGTAAAGATCTTCTTCATGTAGATCTAGAAGTTTTGTAACTCGTACTCGTATGTTTTCGATTTTTTCTTCGCACGAGATCCGTTGGCTAGGGTGATTCGGGGTTTCCGCGACGCGAAAAAGCGGTTTTCGCGGCCCGAAAAACCCAACAAGTCCATAAACACCGCTGGAGCATTGGTAAGCCCAAATGGCATTACCAAAAACTCATAATGACCGTATCTCGTACGGAAAGTTGTCTTCTGAATAACCGAGTCTCTGACTCTCAACTGATGATATCCGGATAGCAGATCAATCTTAGAATACACTGATGTACCTCTGAACTGATCAAACAAATCCTCGATTCGTGGTAAAGGATATTTATTTCTGACGGTAACTACATTCAGCTGTCTATAGTCAATACATAGCCTCATAGTGCCGTCATTTTTCTTGACAAATAATACCGGTGAACCCCATGGAGAAACACTAGGGCGAATGAATCCCCTGTCTAAAAGCTCCTAGAGTTCAACTCTTTTGGTGCCATACGATACGGAGCTTTCGATGTCGACGCGGTTCCCGGAATCAGCTCAATAACGAACTCCACTGGCCTTCTGGGAGGCAAACCAGGTAGCTCCTCTGGAAACACATCCAGGTACTCACGAACCACAGGAACGTCGGAGAGCTGAGATCTACTGCTGTCTTCAGTACTAATCAGAGATAATAGGAAACCATGACAGCCATGAGACAGCAGCTTCTGCGCCTGAATCGCCGAAATAATCGAGATGTCGTCGTCTCTGATGCCAGTGAAACTCCACGAGGGTTGGTTCGGAGGCTGGAAGGTGACCACCCTCGTCTGGCAATCAACGGTAGCATGATATATTGACAGCCAATCCATACCAAAAATGATATCAAACTCGACCATCTCCAATACTAGAAGATCTACCGTAAGTATCATGTTGCCAAAGTCTAACGGGCAACCTCTGATCTCCTGGGTGACGTCTAAAGTATCCCCGGACGGTAGGGAGATAGTCAATCGCTGCAGTCTAACAGTAGGTAATCTACCAATCTCCCGCATAAAGGTACGGGATATAAAAGAGTGCGAGCTACCAGTATCAATCAATATATCAGCGGAAAATGCATAAATGGAAATCATACTGTGAAAAACGGATCTGTCGGCTCGCTGCGCATCCTCTCTAGTAATCATGAACGTCTCCACCACGATATAGGCGCGGTTGCCGTCATCGCGGGCGATGGCATCGAAACGCGCGCGAAGTCTGCGGCAATAGCCGAAGGGACGGTAGCGTCGACATGGTGGGGCTTGACCGATCGTGAGTCGTGGCAAAGGTGAGGTCATCCACATCGCCGGTTGGATAATAAGGTCACAGAACTGGGGGTGCTATGGAAGCCTGAGTACTCTGCCAAGCATGCCACGCGCCGCTGCAGTGTATTGCCCCCGCGACGATGTGAGGGGCCTTCGCCTCCTCGATATGCTCGACTAGACCGCCCCCTCGACCTAACCTCTCGGTGTGTCGAGCCACCGGTGACAACTCGACTCGGTGCTGGCGCGGTTTGCAATAATAACAAGGCGTCTGTCCCAGAGCAAGTTGTAAGGATCTCTCGGATCCACATCGAAACAGTGTATCCGGAAGGTGGTTGCCGGGCCGAAACCGAACCGCGAACGCAGAAGACCGCTCGACAGGCCTACGAGATACCCGAAATACCTGACTCGATCTCGACTACTCTGCTGCTGTCTGCTGTCCTGGTGTCTGCGATGATCAGTCCGGATGCGACCGTATGCTTCCTCTTCACAATAGAATGCTCTCTGAGATAATCTATCATCAAGCTCGATCCACATCCGAGTAAGATATGATCCCTAAACCGCAAGCCTTACGCGCAGATAACCATCTAGTCCTATAACGCATCCGAGATTTGTCCTCCAACTAACTCTCGACAAAACTTAGCCAACCGTTGAATTCAGTATTATACTCGATCGATTGTTTCCGCCTCAAACTCATGAAATCCTGCCGTGAGCCATCCGATATGATAGTGGAAAGAACTTCAAAAGCCTCTCAACTCGGCCCAAGTAACGTCGCTTCCGATGATAGAACACTGTAATCCACGGCGGTTAGCCTCATCCGTAAGTGGAAAGCGACCATCTCGCTTTCTCCCACTCGAGCAAGCCATGTAGAAGAAAGTCCGCTCCATAGTCTCTATCCATGATAGGCCATACCCGGATCAAGGTCTCCTGGAAGAGAGTGAATCGAGTCTTCACCGCCCATGTCCGGAATCCTAGCTCGTCCGCGACAATATCGATGAGTTGTGCAACGAACGGTCAACCAGAACTTGGTGCTACAAGTGGTACCTGAATAAACCGAGGAGGTGCTCCCATTGATAAACTGGAGCATAAGCCGTAGGGTGAACAAAAGTGGTCGTGAGAGGCATAGAGGTAGTGATGCTCAAGGTGGAGCAACTGGCAGCCATAGGGGCACACAGGTGCCATTGGTGTCCTGCGAGGTCAGTGGCGGCGGTATTGAATACGCCGTAGCTCGATGAGCGTATGTCGATGCCAATGGTACCCCGATGGTACACTGAACTATGTAGGGATAGGTACACTCGGCATAGAGGTAGGTACCTCTATAGAGCCATCGGGTGCGAGCCCGACGCAGGTAATATGCCGAGTCCACGGTCATCGAGGCTCATCAACCGATGAGCATCTTTGGCATATCCGGAGATCCGTGGTCCTCATGGCGTCGCCTCCACCCGCGTCTCCGCGCTTGACGCGTGAACCACCTCTATCCATTGTTATATTACGGATATTACTACCAGTATAACAATCATAAAATAAACATCATACCTATTTGACTGTCCAGTCCCAAATTTGACCTCAAAATTCTGAACGAGAAAATCACTGGAAATCCATATAAATCCGAAATGGAAATCCGAAACATAACCATAACGAAAATCCGAAAATGCCCAGTTTGACTCGCAAACCTGGCTCTGATACCAAATAAATTGTCACGCCCCGGAGGAGTCCCTGTCCGAAGAAATTTCGACAATCTGAAACTTTCTACATATCCACATACCTCAGCCACATGCGGCTGGAATAATAGCAGAAATAAAATACAATACACAGACATTCCACGCAGTTTATATAACAAGTAAACGGAAGAATAATACTCTGACTCGAAATCAACCCTACTCCACTACACTCATAAAGCACAAATCCGATTTACTCACCTCTTCTGCCGTCCAGGCATGCATGTAGTAAAACATATTGAAATAAAATCCATCGACACATAAAATTCATACCGGATCCATAGTATCAAAAATCCATAGTATCAAAAACAGAATAAGTCCGAACATAGACTAATAAAGAAGAAAACCAAAGATTACTCGTCGTCATTGGGAACTAGTAACTGGAACTCTCCCCGACAGCATCAACCCGAAAAATAACAACAATGGAGGCGGGTGAGTCCAACACTCGCAGTACAAACGATATACAAAGTAAGGAAATAACACCTAGCACTAATCATGTAATCTCCTGATATAAGAAAGATAAAATGCATTTGAAGTTAAACAGGTGAAACTATACTAACCAGACTGGTATAAGGACAACGAGTCAGTGATAAGGAAATCTTGTATGCATGTCAAACATAGGTATCCAAACAATAAATCATATAAATGCAGAAACAAACACAAACACAGCAATAAATGCATCATGTATATGATGATGATGTCCGTCACTGGCACGCCGACCAACCATCTCATACACAAAAGTGAGGCCGAGGTGGTGGGGGACAACGACAACCGTACAGGCCACTCGTCACGTCACGGTGACCAGGAATGAGTGGATGCCGGGAGTACACCTATCCTCCTACCCCAAATCATAAATGGGGAGCGCAATGCTCTCCTCGATGACGGGGAGGAATCCCTGCCGGATAACACGTTGTGTCACACTACCCATGAGCGGACTAACGGTGCCTAACAGAACTGTCTGAATCGACCACTAACCCATGAGTGGTGGTGTGTGCAGATCCATGTAACTGGCGATGTGCTCAACAATAATGGAGCGAACTATCGCACAACATGCAATCATGCAAATGGTGCATGGCACTAACCACAAAATATCCTGACCTAATCCACATATATATAAACGTGCATCATAGGTCAATGAATCAAATCAAATCAAAGGTACACAGAAGGTATAAAACCTAGGTCCTGAACATGGTGGAGCATGGTATATCACTACCCCTTCAAGCATGTATAAATAGGTAAAGTATACATGAGATGCAAATCAATCAATCAATCAAGCATGTATCAAGTTTTGGGTAGTGATTAACCGAAACAGAATGAGAAACATAATTAATGCAATTTGTTAAATTCACTACTATGTATATCAAAGACATAAAGTCAAAACTACCCACCTCCGATAAAATGATCCAAATCTGACTCCGAGATACTCGTCTCGCGTCAAGTCCTGTGTCAGCAATATATATAGATTTTATTTAGCTAATTCCTATAAATAACTAAATAAAAGTCCCTGACACTAAATTAGGGCCAAACCCTAATTAACGCATGTACCTAGGTTAACGTTAGTTATTAACCTATCTATCAATCGTCAACAACATGATCAAAACGCTATTCCTTACCTCACTTCTCAATCGCTGCAGAAACCAAGTGCTGCTGGAGGGAATTCTGCCGGAACAATAGAGGAAATTCACTTATCCAAACCCAACAATACTACCCAAATTTCACCAGTTAGGGTAGAACACTCACCTCCCAGATCACTGCTAGGGCACGGGAGGCGTGACCACAGTGAAGAAGAAGGTGTGGAGGCAGTGGCACGCAGAGGCAGTGGCACAGAGATGAAGAAGTCGGCGTCAGCACCACTTCAAGAAGTAGGCAGTGGCTAGGGCACCGGCAACAAATCAACTCGGGTGCTCGGCTCTTGTCCCCGACCCGAAGAGGCGAAGGCTCGGGTGACACTCAAACGCCAACGGTAATGAAGACGCGAGGAATGAAGAAGAAGCAAGGTTCGGCCGGCGGTGAGCGATCGGATTGTGGCAGTCGGCTAGGGCAAATTCACCGTGAGAGCTCGGTAGCGTCGTCGGTGCTTGAACAGGGAGGAAGAGGAAGAAGACTTCGGTCGGCGGTGGCTCGTCGGACCAGAGAAGGGGGAAAGGAAATCGGGAGGCGACGGCGGCGGTTGTTGCGGCGCTGGTTAGGGCAAGGAGAGGGCGCGGGCGGCGTCGAGGAGAAGAAACAGAGGAAACGACAAAAAATGAAGGAAAAAGGAAAATTAAATAAAGGAAAAGAATTAAGAAAATTTCAACTTTTCCTCATTTAAATGGGGTAGCCCAAACAGGCTTTTCCGGACCCCGTTTTTATCCTCGTTAACTCGTCCGTACGAGCTCCGAAAAATTCTCGAAAAATTTCCAAAAATTTCAAAAAATTCCCTTATCAATATTTGTCTATTTTTGGTATTTTACAGTTCCATTGTGAGAGGTTCTTCATTAGTATAGGGAGAGATTTGAGAATTCATTGTTACTTTTTGTTAAACTCCGATTGGGATGATATCATTTACATTGGATATGATAAATCATTATGATGGTGTTGCACTACAGTTATCTATATAGCAGAGGTCGAGAGAGTTGCTAAAAAAAAAAACTTGAGGGTTGAACACGGGATGTTTCACTAGTAGTCATACTAATAGCCACATGAGAAAGTATATGACACTCATATAACGATCAATGATACTTTCTCATAGCGGGTCATTTAGTATACATTCTCCAATGCATACCCATGTATCAACTTGATATCTCTATATCCATGACTTGTGAGATCAAGTCATCGAGTTGACCTACATGCTAGTCTTGTTGCATTAACATTGTCCCTGAATGTTAATACTCGACTAGGAATGATTTAGAGTAGTGTTCCCTATATCATCTCACTATCAGTTCAACTAACCGATTGATATAAGTAAGAACCTTCTACTCAAGGACGCTATTATACTTAGTTTATTTGGCACCAATACAAGTAAGTATAATAACCAAAACACATGCCTTTATTTATATAAGAATATGATACAACAAGTCCATAATACAATCATCAAATGATTGGCTCTAGGGCTCTAACTAACAATCTCCCACTAGCACTAGTGCCAATCAGTGTAGGCTCTAAGCCCCGATGACCTAGTGTGACCATCATTCTTCCTCTTTGCCAAAGCCTTGGTCAAGGGATCTGTGATGTTAGCCTCTGTAGGTACTCTGCATATCTTCACATCTCCTCTCTCGATAATCTCTCGAATGAGATGGAAGCGCCGTAGTATGTGTTTGGTCCGCTGGTGTGAGCGAGGTTTTTTCGCCTGTGCTATAGCTCCATTGTTGTCACAATAGAGCTCAATAGGGTCAGCGATACTGGGAACCACCCCAAGTTCAGTGATGAACTTGCGGATCCAAACTGCCTCCTTTGCTACCTCTATCGTAGAATCAGCTACTGTGTCCTGCTTCGAACTCTTCCAGCTCACAACACCACCATTAATGCAAAATACGAACCCTGACTGCGATCGATAATCATCCTGGTCGGTCTGGAAGCTAGCATCACTGTAACCCTTTATAGCTAGCTCGTCATTGCCTCCATATATCAAGAAATATTTTTTAGTCCTTCTTAAGTACTTAAGAATATTCTTGACCGCTATCCAGTGACTTTCTCCTTGATTTGGCTGGTATCTGCTCGCCATGCTCAAAGCATATGAGACATCAGGTCGAGTACATAGCATGGCGTACATGATAAATCCTATGGCTGAGGCATAAGGGATCTGATCCATGCGGTCTCTCTCCTCTCTAGAAGAGGGACCTTGAGTCTTCGAAAGACTCACGCCATGTGACATCGGTAGAAATCCCTTCTTGGAGTTCTGCATGGCAAATCGAAGGAGTACCTTGTCAATATATGTACTCTAACTTAGGCCAAGTAATCTCTTAGATCTATCTCTATAGATCTATATCCCTAGAACGCGGGATGCCTCACCTAAGTCCTTCATTGAGAAGCAACTCTCTAGCCAGGTCTTGACAGACTGAAGCATAGGGATGTCCTTCCCAATGAGTAGTATGTCATCCACATACAATATGAGGAAGACAACTATATCCCCTACAACCTTCTTGTAGACGCAAGGCTCATCTTCATTCTTGATGAAACCAAACTGTTTGATTGCATCATTGAATCGAAGATTCCAGCTCCGAGAAGCTTGCTTTAGTCCATAAATGGACCTATGTAGCTTGCATACTCTGCTAGTATGCTTAGGTTGTGTCATGTACACATCCTCAAGCAGGTTTCCATTCAGAAACGCCATATCTCATAGTCATGGTAAGCTGCAATAGCAAGCATGATCCGAATGGACTTAAACATCGCTACGGGAGAAAAGGTTTCATCATAGTCAATACCATGAATCTGCTTAAAACCTTTAGCTACCAAGTGACCCTTATAGATAAGTCCATCTATGTCAGTCTTTCTCTTAAAGACCTACTTACACCCAATGAGTTTTACCCCTTCAGGTGGATCAACCAAAGTCCATACTTGGTTGGTGTACATGGATTCAATCTCGGATCTCATGGCCTCTAGCCATTTTTCGGAATCTGGTCTCATCACAGCTTCCTGATAGGTGGTAGGCTCATCCTCTATGAGCACAACGTCATCTTGTTCAGACAAGAGAAATGAGTATCTCTCAGGCTGACGACGTACCCTATCAGACCTGCGAAGAGATATGTCTACTTGAACTGGTTGTTGTTCCTCAACTCTTTGTGGAACAACATCATCCACAACACTTTATGGTTCCAGTTCAACTTCCATTGAGGCTTCAGTGCTATGGTCCGCATCTTGAACTTCTTCTAGTTCGAACGTACTCCCACTAGTCTTTCTAGAAACAAAGTCCCTTTCTAGAAAGACCCCAGTCTTTGCCACAACTACCTTGTTCTAACTGCCAATAAAGTAGCACTTGTCGGATTTGGGTCCTAACTTGTCTGAGACTTGACGTCGAACGTAAGCCTCACAACCCCAAATCCTCATGAAAGACACCGGGCATCTTTCCCAGTCCATATCCTATATGGTGTCTTGATCACGGCCTTGGATGGAACTCGGTTGAGTATAAAAGCTGCCGTGTCTAGAGCATAGCCCCAAAGGTATGTCGGAAGATCTGTGTGGCTCATTATAGATCGTACCATATCTAATAGGGTACGATTCTACCTTTCGGATACACCATTCCACTATGGTGTTCCAGGAGGAGTGAGTTGGGATAGAATCCCACACTCAGCTAGGTAGTCACGAAACTCATGGCTAAGGTATTCTCCACCTCGATCTGATCGAAGTATCTTAATACTCTTGCCAAGATGGTTCTGTACTTCATTCTTGAATTCTTTAAACTTTTCAAAGGATTCTGACTTATGTGTCATCAAGTACACATAACCATATCTGCTGAAGTCATCAGTAAATGTG
This sequence comes from Zingiber officinale, assembly GCF_018446385.1. Taxonomy (NCBI): domain Eukaryota; kingdom Viridiplantae; phylum Streptophyta; class Magnoliopsida; order Zingiberales; family Zingiberaceae; genus Zingiber; species Zingiber officinale. The sequence continues at coordinate 93,807,237 of NC_056000.1, forward strand.
ATGAAGTACCTATAACCACCTCTAGCAGCGACATTTAAAGGACCACATACATCACTATGTATGAGTCCTAACAAATCAGTCGCTCTTTCGCTGTGCCCACTAAAGGGAGTCTTGGTCATCTTGCCTAGTAGGCATGACTCGCACGTCTCATAAGATTCAAAATCAAATGAGTCCAGCAAACCATCCTTATGGAGCTGGGATAAGCGCTTGTCATTTATATGACCTAAGCGACAGTGCCAGAGATAAATTTGGTTCAGGTCATTTGACTTGAACCTCTTGGTATTTATGTTATAGATAGGGCTTTCAAGATCTAGAATGTAGAGTCTGTTCATCAAAGATGCACTACAATAGAACATATCTTTTAAATAAATAGAACAACATTTGTCCTTTATAATAAAAGAGAAACCTTACGTATCCAAACAAGAAACTGAAATTATGTTCTTAGTTAATGCAGGCACATAACAACAATCATCCAACTCTAATACAAGCCCAGAGGGAAGAGATAGAAAATAAGTCCCTACCTGCTATTTCTCAGCGCCTGCACATTAGTACAAATGTGAGATGCACATCTGGTATCTAATACCCATGATGAAGAAATAGATAGATTGACTTCTATAACATATATACCTGAAGTGGAAGTCTCACTTCGCTTCTTCTTAAGATCTTCTAGGTACACCTTGCAGTTCCTCTTCCAGTGCCCGGTCTGACCGCAGTGGAAGCAGGTAGCATCCTTGGCGACCCCTCCTTTAGGCTTCAGTGCCTTGCCTTTGCCCTTGGCTTGGGACTTTCCTTTTCCTTTGGGCTTGCCCTTGCCCTTGTGTTTCTGAACCATCAGAACAGAGTGGGGCTTTGCCTTCTTAAGGTTAGCAGTTCTTAACATGCTAAGCAGCTCGGGCAGTGGCTTGTCAATTTCGTTTATATTGTAGTTTAGAACGAACTGACTATAGCTATCCGGCAAGGATTGCAAGATCAGGTCAATGGCCAGCTCTTGGCCAAGAGGGAATCCCAACCTCTGTAGGTTTTTGTTAGTTAGAGCCCTAGAGCCAATCATTTGATGATTGTATTGACTCATTGTATCATATTCTTGTATATTAATAAAGGCATTTGGATTTTGGTTATTATACTTATTTGTATTGGTGCCAAATAAACTAAGTATAATAATGTCCTTGAGTAGATGATTCTCACCTATATCAATCGGTTAGTTGAACCGATAGTGAGATGATATAGGGAACACTACTCTAAATCATTCCTAGTCGAGTATTAACGTTCAGGGACAATGTTAATGCAAAAAGACTAGCATGTAGGTCAACTCGATGACTTGATCTCACAAGTCATGGATATGGAGATATCAAGTTGACACATGGGTATGCATTAGAGAATGTATACTGAATGACCCACCATGAGAAAGTATCATGGATCGTTATATGAGTGTCATATACTTTCTCATGTGGCTATTAGTATAACTATTAGTCCTTAGACCTGAAGTCACCATGGATCCCTACATAAGGAGTTATGTACTTTGGTTTCGTCAAACGTCACCCGTAACTGGGTGGACTATAAAGGCGATTACTGGGTATGTAACGAATTATGCAGAGGGATGTGAGTGATGTAGATGGGATCTATCCCTCCTATATGACGGGAGTGACATCGATATTCTTGATAGAGTAAGACCACGAAGTGTATGGCCATATCCAAATGACTCAATATTAGATATTGAGCTCATTTGATTAAGTGAGTCTACTTGGAGTTCAAGATTTAGATTGGTCAGAAGATGACACGGTCTGTGCCTCACATTGATCAATCTAGATGTCTAGGATAGAAGGACACTTGTCATATATTGTGAGGAGTCACAATTAATAGTCACAAGGTGATGTTGGATCTCAACATACTTGTAACTTGGGTAGCAATGATGTATTGCTAGATGCCGCTCATTGCTTATGTTTTTAAAGGAGTTTAGAAACATTACCAACGTTACAAAAACCTATTGGGTCACACACAAAGAACAAGTGGATGGAGATTAGGTTCATATGATGAACCAATTGAATTAGGTTCATATGATGCACCAAAGATTGGATTCAAATTAGACTTATTGAGTTAGACTCAATTAGATTCAATTGTTGAATGAGTCTAATTTAAATTTGATTCATTGATTCAATTTATATTAATGAATTGAGATTCATTAAATTGAAATTGACTTGAATCAAAGGTTGGATTTAACTCAACAAGGAAGAAATTGGTCAATTTTGACTTGACCAAATGGAAGTTGAAACATCAAGTTTGACTTGATGCATTGCCACATCATGTAGGTTGACTCATCCTACATGGCATGACACATCCTTGCCACATCATCACCACCTCATAATGGTGTGCCACCTCATGGAAGTTACACACCCATACCACTTAATGTGGCCGACCACATTAAATGAGGGGGTTACATTGTGTGGTCGACCACACAAATGTGAGGAGGGGTTTTGATTTTGTGGTAATAATGTGTGCATTCATTCCATCTTCTTCCTTGGTCTTTTCCTCTTTGTTTTGTTGCTGTTGCCATGAGCTTCCAAGGGAGGAAAAGGTGGTTGAGTGAATTCCAAGAGCAAAAGAAGAGTGAAGGTCACAAAGGAGGGATACTACATCTTGAGTGTATGACATTCCTTTTTGCATCCTCTTTTTCTTCCTTTCCAATCCCATTCGAGAGCTCTAGAAAGTGATAGCACACTTGGGTCTCTTTTCTCCATCCTTTGAGTGTGAGAGACACTCCTTGTTCGTGTGGATATCATTAGAGGAGTGTCTACGTTGACACTCTCGAGATCCGGTGTACCGTTGGACGAGCGGGATTTGCGAGGGCACGCTTCAAAGGTAAAAGCTCTCAACACATAGATCTAGGAGTAGATCTAACGGCTTTGGGTGATTCGGGGTTTCCGCGACGCGAAAAGCGGTTTTCGCGGCCCGAAAAACCCAACAGTGGTATCAGAGCCACGTGCAAGGCTTGTACGAGTTTAATTTTTTAGTTTTATGAAAACTAAAGTTTCTGTAATTTTCTGTAAAATTATGATTTTTGGGTTTTTATGAGTATTTTTCTCGAGTAATCGAAGCACAAGTGTTTAGACGCTTGTAGGCTTCGACTATCGGGAAGATTTTTCCAAAACGGTGATGTTTCGACCCAAATCCGTTTGGGACAGCGAGCGAAGGTGCTGTAGGATCGCTTAGGAGCAACTCACGATGGTTAGATCGTGGGTAGGGGCACTCCCCCTAACCCCGCAAGGGGATTTGCTTCGCGATTGCGTCCGAAATCGCTAATCGGGACCGCCGGGAAAATTCTTCTCAAAGGTTTCGTCCCAAATTGTTTTAGGACAGCGGGCTAAGGCGCTGTAGTATCGCAAAGGAACCCTCGCGATGGTTAGATCGCGGGTAGGGGCGCTGCTCCTGGCCCCGCATGGGGATCCGTTCCGCCATTGCGCCCGAAACCGCTAAACGGGACCGCCGGGAAATTTTACTTGTAAAAATTGTAAAAATTCATTTTAAAATTATAAAAAATTATGAAAATATATAATTTTGAATTATATATTAATTTTGTGAGAGTCATGGCCCAAAAACCCAATATGATTGGATTATGTTGTAATTCATAATACAGCCTGCGTGTCGTTATGTTTATTTTCATGACCTGCGCGTCGTGCCTTTCTCATATATTCTGGTTGTAAATTAGATTTAGACTCGAATGTAACTCGAGTTTCAAATTGTAATGTACAAATTGGAGTGGTGGAGAGTCCACACGAGACGGAGTTCCGAGGCGGGAACGAGCAACACAAGGTGGTCAAAGGGAGGAGCTTGGAGAAGCTGTTGACCCTAGGTTGACCATTCGATCTTCTCATTGGCTTGAGAATAACGTAGTAGGGCCATGACTAAATCACAAATAAATTAATTAGTTAATTACTTATGTATATGATGCATGTTAAATAAGTAATTAATTAATTAGTGCCTTACGATTATATTAGATCTAAGTCGTGCACATGATGCACCCTTGCGATTAGATTAGATCTAAGTCGTGCACAAGATGCATCCTTTTCGATTAGATTAGATCTCGATCGAACCAACTCTAAATGCCTAATCGTGCCGTGATACCTATCACTACCTCGATCACATGTATTGTTGAATCTGCCAAAGCAGAGCAATACATATTATCTTGGTAGGGTACGGAGGGAAAATCTTGGTCCCGCCTATCAACGTATGGGTGAATACAAACTCAATTAGATTAAGTATTCCTAGTTGCTCGGTTAGATCGAGTCAACTATAGGCATTCCTCCAACGGTTGGAAAAGATAGGTCAAAATCACATCTATATTAACTCTCGGGCGTATTAGCCAAAGCTAACTCGAGTTTTAATATAAATGCGGATATTGATTTTATAAACAAGAGTTACATAGAGATGTAATTGGTAATCGTTACCTACCGATCATACTAAGCCTTGGGCGTATTAGCCAAAGCTAACTCAAGGGTTAGTATGATGTGGATCTTGTCCCACAAGAATTATAGAATTCAGTGGGAGCATCATTTAATTAAAGGCCTAATTAAATGATTTTAAAAGAATATGATATTTATTTCTACAAATTTTCTGTTGTAGATAACCATGACGTCGAATACGAACTCTTTCTCCCTGCGTTCTGTCCTTAAGAAGGACAAGCTCAACGGAGCAAATTTCCTGGACTAGTACAGGAACCTGAGAATAGTTCTCACTCAGAAACGTAAACTATATGCCACTTCCACGAGAGCTGATCGGGATGCTTACAAGAAGCATCAAGATGACGCATTAGATGTGTCCTGTCTAATGCTCGCAACCATGAACTCTGAGCTTCAGAAGCAACATGAGTTGATGTGTGCTTACGATATGGTTGAACATCTTCGTCAACTATATCAAGGACAAGCAGGGCACTGGAAGAGGAACTTCACAGGATACCTGGAAGATCTTAACAAGAAGAGAAATAAGATTTCTACTTCAGGTATAAATGTTATAGAAGTCAACCTCTCTATTTCTTCGTCGTGGGTATTAGATACCGGATGTGCTTCGCACATTTGTACTAATGTACAAGCACTGAGAAATAGCAGAGCATTGACAAAGGGCGAGATAGAGGCAATGGAGCACGGGTTGTAGGGACTTATTTTCTCTCGCCTCGGGCTTATACTAGAGTTAGCGATTGTTGTTATGTGTCCGCATTGACTAAGAACATTATATCGGTTTCTTGTTTGGACAAGAAAGGATTCTCGCTTATAATAAAGAACAAATGTTGTTCTGTCTATGTTCTATTGTAGTGCACCTCTGATGAACGGACTCTATATTCTAGACCTTGAGAGCTCTATTTATAACGTTAGTACCAAGAGGTTCAAATCGAACGATATGAACCACACCTATCTCTGGCACTGTCGCTTAGGTTATATAAATGACAAGCGCTTATCCCAGCTCCATATGGATGATTTGCTGGACTCATTTGATTTTGAATCATATGAGGTATGAAAGTCATGCCTACGAGGCAAGATGACCAAGACTCCCTTTAGTGGGCACAACGAGAGAGCAACTGATTTGTTAGGACTCATACATATTGATGTATGTGGCCCTTTCAATGTCGAGAGGAAGTTATAGGTACTTCATCACATTTATCGATGATTTCAGTAGATACGGTTATGTGTACTTAATGACATAAGTCCTAATCCTTTGAAAAGTTCAAAGAATTCAAGAATGAAGTGTAACTAGCTTGGCAAGAGTATTAAGATACTTGATCCGATCGGTGGAGAATACCTTAGCCATGAGTTCCGTGACTATCTAGCCGAATGTGGGATTCTATCCCAACTCACTCCTCCTGGAACACCACAGTGGAATGGTGTGTCCGAAAGGAGGAATCGTACCTTATTAGATATGGTACGATCTATGATGAGTCACACAGATCTTCTGACATATCTATGGGGATATGCTCTAGACACGACAGCTTTCATACTCAACCGAGTTCCATCAAAGGCCGTGATAAAGACACCATATAGGATATGGACTGGGAGAGATGCCCAAGTATCTTTCATGAGGATTTGGGGTTGTGAGGCTTACGTACGACGTCAAGTCTCAGACAAATTAGGACCCAAATCCGACAAGTGCTTTTTCATTGGATATCCCAAGGAAACTAAGGGATATTACTTTTATATTCCCAGTCATCACAAGGTAGTAATGGCAAAGACTGGGGTCTTTCTAGAAAGGGACTTTGTTTCTAGAAAGACTAGTGGGAGCGCGTTCGATCTTGAAGAAGTTCAAGATGCGAACAATAGCACTGTTGCCTCGATGGAAGTTGAACTGGAACCACAAAGTGTTGTGGATGATGTTGTTCCACAAAGAGTTGAGGAACAACAACCAGTTCAAGTAGACATACCTCTTCGCAGGTCCGTCGTCAGCCTGGGAGATACTCATTTCTCTTGTCTGACCATGATGACGTTATGCTCATAGAGGATGAGCCTACCACCTATCAGGAAGCTGTGATGAGATCAGATTCCGAGAAATGGCTAGAATCCATGAGATCCGAGATGGAATCCATGTAGACCAACCAAGTATGGACTTTGGTTGATCCACCTGAAGGGGTAAAACCCATAGGGTGCAAGTGGGTCTTTAAGAGAAAGAATGACATGGATGGACTTATCTATAAGGGTCGCTTGGTAGCAAAAGGTTTCAAGCAGATTCATGGTATTGACTATGATGAAACCTTTTCTCCAGTAGCGATGTTTAAGTCCATTCGGATCATGCTTGCTATTGCAGCCTACCATGACTATGAGATATGGCAGATGGATGTCAAAATCACGTTTCTGAATAGAAACCTACTCGAGGATGTGTACATGACACAACCCAGCATACTGGCAGAGTATGCAAGCTGCATAGGTCCATTTATGGACTAAAGCAAGCTTCTCGGAGCTGAAATCTTCGTTTCGATGATGCAATCAAACAGTTTGGTTTCATCAAGAATGAAGATGAACCTTGTGTCTACAAGAAGGTTGTAGGGGATAAAGTTGTCTTCCTCATATTATATGTGGATGGCATACTACTCATTGGGAAGGACATCCCTATGCTTCAGTCTGTCAAGACCTGGCTAGGGAGTTGCTTCTCAATTAAGGACTTAGGTGAGGCATCTCGTATTCTAGTGATACAGATCTATAGAGATAGATCTAAGAGATTGCTTGGCCTAAGTCAGAGTACATACATTGACAAGGTACTCCTACAGTTTGCCATGCAGAACTCCAAGAAGGGATTTTTCGAAGACTCAAGGTCCCTCTTCTAGAGAGGAGAGAGACCGCATGGATCAGATCCTTTATGCCTCAGCCATAGGATCGATCATGTACGCCATTCTATGTACTCGACCTGATGTCTCGTATGCTTTGAGCATAATGAGCAGATACCAGTCGATTCGGTGAAAGTCATCGATAGCGGTCAAGAATATTCTTAAGTACTTAAGAAGGACTAAAGAATATTTCTTGATATATGGAGGCAATGATGAGCTAGGCGTAAAGGGTTACAGTGATGCTAGCTTCACCAGGATGACTATAGATCGCAATCGGGGTTAGTATTTTGCATTAATGGTGGTGGAAGAGTTCAAGTGATTCTACACCGAGTATATTCGCATCGAGGCACAAGGAGGCGCTTGGATCCGCAAGTTCATCATGAACTTGGGGTGGTTCCTAGCATCGTTGCCGATTGAGCTCTATTGTGACAACAATAGAGCTATAGCACAGGCGAAGGAACAGCGGACCAAGCACATACTACGGCGCTTCCATCTCATTCGAGAGGTTATCGATAGAGGAGATGTGAAGATTTGCAGAGTACCTACAGAGGCTAACATCGCAGATCCCTTAACCAAGGCTTTGGCACAGAGAAAGCATGATGGTCACACTAGGTCATTAGGCCTTTAAGCCTATACTGATTGGCACTAGTGCTAGTGGGATATTGTTAGTTAGAGCCCTGGAGCCAATCATTTGATGATTGTATGGACTCATTGTATCATATTCTTGTATATTAATAAAGGCATTTAGATTTTGGTTATTATACTTACTTGTATTGGTGCCAAATAAACTAAGTATAATAATATCCTTGAGTAGATGGTTATCGCCTATATCAATCGGTTAGTTGAACCGATAGTGAGATGATATAGGGAACACTACTCTAAATCATTCCTAGTCGAGTACTAACGTTCAGGGACATTGTTAATGCAAAAAGACTAGCATGTAGGTCAACTCGATGACTTGATCTCACAAGTCATGGATATGGAGATATCAAGTTGACACATGGGTATGCATTGGAGAATGCATACTGAATGACCCGCCTTGAGAAAGTATCATGGATCGTTATATGAGTGTCATATACTTTCTCATGTGGCTATTAGTATGACTATTAGTCCTTAGACCTGAAGTCACCATGGATCCCTACATAAGGAGTTATATACTTTGGTTTCGTCAAACGTCACCCGTAATTGGGTGGACTATAAAGGCGATTTCTGGGTATGTAACGAATTATGTAGAGGGATGTGAGTGATGTAGATGGGATCTATCCCTCCTATATGACGGGAGTGACATCGATATTCTTGATAGAGTAAGACCATGAAGTGTATGGCCATACCCAAATGAGTCAATATGAGATATTGAGCTCATTTGATTAAGTGAGTCTACTTGGAGTTCAAGATTTAGATTGGTCAGAGAATGACACGGTCTATGCCTCACATTGATCAATCTAGATGTTTAGGATTGAAGGACACTTGTCATATATTGTGAGGAGTCACAATTAATAGTCACAAGGTGATGTTGGATCTCAACATTCTTGTAACTTGGGTAGCAATGATGTATTGCTAGATGCCGCTCATTGCTTATGTTTCTAAAGGAGTTTAGAAACATTACCAACGTTACAAGAACCTATTGGGTCACACACAAAGAACAAGTGGATGGAGATTAGGTTCATATGATGAACCAATTGGATTAGGTTCATATGATGCACCAAAGATTGGATTCAAATTAGACTTATTGAGTTAGACTCAATTAGATTCAATTGTTGAATGAGTCTAATTTAAATTTGATTCATTGAGTCAATTTATATTAATGAATTGAGATTCATTAAATTGAAATTGACTTGAATCAAAGGTTGGATTTAACTCAACAAGGAAGAAATTGGTCAATTTTGACTTGACCAAATGGAAGTTGAAACATCAAGTTTGACTTGATGCATTGTCACATCATGTAGGTTGACTCATCCTACATGGCATGACACATCCTTGCCACATCATCACCACCTCATAATGGTGTGCCACCTCATGGAGGTTACACACCCATACCACTTAATGTGGCCGGCCACATTAAATGAGGGGGTTACATTGTGTGGCCGGCCACACAAATGTGAGGAGGGGTTTTGATTTTGTGGTAATAATGTGTGCATTCATTCCATCTTCTTCCTTGGTTTTTTCCTCTTTGTTTTGCTGCTGTTGCCGTGAGCTTCCAAGGGAGGAAAAGGTGGTTGAGTGAATTCCAAGAGCAAAGGAAGAGTGAAGGTCACAAAGGAGGGATACAACATCTTGAGTGTATGACATTCCTTTTTGCATCCTCTTTTTCTTCCTTTCCAATCCCATTCGAGAGCTCTAGAAAGTGCTAGCACACTTGGGGCTCTTTTCTCCATCCTTTGAGTGTGAGAGACACTCCTTGTTCGTGTGGATATTATTAGAGGAGTGTCTACGTTGACACTCTCGAGATCCGGTGTACCGTTGGACGAGCGGGATTTGCGAGGGCACGCTTCATAGGTAAAAGCTCTCAACACATAGATCTAGGAGTAGATCTAAAGTTTTGAAACTCGTACTTGTATTTCATTCGGTTTTTCCTTGCACGGATCTACGGCGTTGGGTGATTCAGGGTTTTCGCGGCCCGAAAAACCCAACAGTGGTATCAGAGCCACGTGCAAGGCTTGTACGAGTTTAATTTTTTGGTTTTATGAAAACTAATGTTTCTGTAATTTTCTGTAAAATTATGATTTTTTGGGTTTTTATGAGTATTTTTCTCGAGTAATCGAAGCACAAGTGTTTAGACGCTTGTAGGCTTCGACTACCGGGAAGATTTTTCCAAAACGGTGATGTTTCAACCCAAATCCGTTTGGGACAGCGAGCTAAGGCACTGTAGCATCGCTTAGGAGCAACTCACGATGGTTAGATCGTGGGTAGGGGCACTCCCCCTAACCCCGCAGGGGATTAGCTTCGCGATTGCGCCCGAAATCGCTAATCGGGACCGCCGGGAAAATTCTTCTCAAAGGTTTCGTCCCAAATTGTTTTGGGACAGCGGGCTAAGGCACTGTAGGATCGCAAAGGAACCCTCGCGATGGTTAGATCGCGGGTAGGGGCGCTGCCCCTGGCCCCGCGCCCGAAACCGCTAAACGGGACCGCCGGGAAATTTTACTCGTAAAAATTGTAAAAATTAATTTTAAAATTATAGAAAAAAATGAAAATATATAATTTTGAATTATATATTAATTTTGTGATAGTCATGGCCCAAAAATCCAATATGATTGGATTGTGTTGTAATTCATAATACGGCCTGCGTGTCGTTATGTGTTTGCGCGTATTGTATGTTTTTATTTTTCCGCGACCTGCGCGTCATGCCTTTCTCATATATTCTGGTTGTAAATTAGATTTAGACACGAATGTAACTCGAGTTTCAAATTGTAATGTACAAATTGGAGCGGTGGATGGTCCACACGAGACGGAGTTCCGAGGCGGGCACGAGCAACACAAGGTGGTCAAAGGGAGGAGCTTGGAGAAGCTGTTGACCCTAGGTTGACCATTCGATCTTCTCATTGGCTTGAGAAGATCATAGTAGGGCCATGACTAAATCACAAATAGATTAATTAGTTAATTGCTTATGTATATGATGCATGTTTAATAAGTAATTAATTAATTAGTGCCTTACGAATAGATTAGATTAGATCTAAGTCGTGCACATGATGCACCCTTGCGATTAGATTAGATATAAGTCATGCACAAGATGCATCCTTTTCGATTAGATTAGATCTTGATCGAACCAACTCTAAATGCCTAACCGTGCCGTGATACCTATCACTACCTCGATCACATGTATTGTTGAATCTGCCAAAGCAGAGCAATACATATTATATTGGTAGGGTACGGAGGGACAATTTTGGTCCCGCCTATCAACGCATGGGTGAATACAAACTCAATTAGATTGAGTATTCCTAGTTGCTCGGTTAGATCGAGTCAACTATAGGCATTCCTCCAACGGTTGGAAAAGATAGGTCAAAATCACATCTATATTAACTCTCGGGCGTATTAGCCAAAGCTAACTCGAGTTTTAATATAAATGCGGATATTGATTTTATAAACAAGAGTTGCATAGAGATGTAATTGGTAATCGTTACCTATCGATCATACTAAGCCTTGGGCGTATTAGCCAAAGCTAACTCAAGGGTTAGTATGATGTGGATCTTGTCCCACAAGAATTATAGAATTCAGTGGGAGCATCATTTAATTAAAGGCCTAATTAAATGATTTTAAAAGAATATGATATTTATTTCTGCAAATTTTCTGTTGTAGATAACCATGACGTCGAATACGAACTCTTTCTCCCTGCGTTCTGTCCTTAAGAAGGACAAGCTCAACGGAGCAAATTTCCTGGACTAGTACAGGAACCTGAGAATAGTTCTCACTCAGGAACGTAAACTGTACGTTCTGGAGCAGCCCATTCCGGAGGCTCCTCCTGCCACTGCCACGCGAGCTGACCGGGATGCTTACAAGAAGCATCAAGATGACGCATTAGATGTGTCCTATCTAATGCTCGCAACCATGAACTCTGAGCTTCAGAAGCAACATGAGTTGATGTGTGCTTACGATATGGTTGAACATCTTCGTCAACTATATCAAGGACAAGCAGGGCATTGGAAGAGGAACTTCACAGGATACCTGGAAGATCTTAACAAGAAGAGAAATAAGATTTCTACTTCAGGTATAAATGTTATAGAAGTCAACCTCTCTATTTCTTCGTCGTGGGTATTAGATACCGGATGTGCTTCGCACATTTGTACTAATGTACAAGCACTGAGAAATAGCAGAGCATTGACAAAGGGCGAGATAGACCTACGAGTAGGCAATGGAGCACGGGTTGCTGCTGTTGCTGTAGGGACTTATTTTCTATCTCTGCCCTCTAGGCTTATACTAGAGTTAGACGATTGTTGTTATGTGCCTGCATTGACTAAGAACATTATATCAGTTTCTTGTTTGGACAAGAAAGGATTCTCGTTTATAATAAAGAACAAATGTTGTTCTGTCTATTTAAACGATATGTTCTATTGTAGTGCACCTCTGATGAACGGACTCTATATTCTAGACCTTGAGAGCTCTATCTATAACGTTAGTACCAAGAGATTCAAATCGAACGATATGAACCACACCTATCTCTGGCACTGTCGCTTAGGTCATATAAATGACAAGCGTTTATCCCTGCTCCATAAGGATGGTTTGCTGGACTCATTTGATTTTGAATCATATGAGGTATGCAAGTCATGCCTACGAGGCAAGATGACCAAGACTCCCTTTAGTGGGCACAGCGAGAGAGCAACTGATTTGTTAGGACTCATACATAGTGATGTATGTGGCCCTTTCAATGTTGCTGCTAGAGGCGGTTATAGGTACTTCATCACATTTACTGATGATTTCAGTAGATACGGTTATGTGTACTTAATGACACATAAGTCCGAATCCTTTGAAAAGTTCAAAGAATTCAAGAATGAAGTACTGAACCAGCTTGGCAAGAGTATTAAGATACTTCGATCCGATCGAGGTGGAGAATACCTTAGCCATGAGTTCCGTGACTATCTAGCTGAATGTGGGATTCTATCCCAACTCACTCCTCCTGGAACACCACAGTGGAATGGTGTGTCCGAAAGGAGGAATCGTACCTTATTAGATATGATACGATCTATGATGAGTCACACAGATCTTCCGACATATCTATGGGGATATGCTCTAGACACGACAGCTTTCATACTCAACCGAGTTCCATCAAAGGCCGTGATAAAGACACCATATAGGATATGGACTGGGAGAGATGCCCAGGTATCTTTCATGAGGATTTGGGGTTGTGAGGCTTACGTACGACGTCAAGTCTCAGACAAATTAGGACCCAAATCCGACAAGTGCTTTTTCATTGGATATCCCAAGGAAACTAAGGGATATTACTTTTATATTCCCAGTCAGCACAAGGTAGTAATGGCAAAGACTGGGGTCTTTCTAGAAAGGGACTTTGTTTCTAGAAAGACTAGTGGGAGCGCGTTCGATCTTGAAGAAGTTCAAGATGCGAACAATAGCACTGTTGCCTCGATGGAAGTTGGAACCACAAAGTGTTGTGGATGATGTTGTTCCACAAAGAGTTGAGGAACAACAACCGATTCAAGTAGACATACCTCTTGGCAGGTCGATAGGGTACGTCGTCAGCGAGATACTCTTCTCTAGACCATGATGACGTTATGCTAATAGAGGATGAGCCTACCACCCATCAGGAGACCAGATTCCGAGAAATGGCTAGAAGCCATGAGATCCGAGATGGAATCCATGTAGACCAACCAAGTATGGACTTTGGTTGATCCACCTGAAGGGGTAAAACCCATAGGGTACAAGTGGGTCTTTAAGAGAAAGACTGACATGGATGGACTTATCTATAAGGGTCACTTGGTAGCAAAAGGTTTCAAGCAGATTCATGGTATTGACTATGATGAAACCTTTTCTCCAGTAGCGATGTTTAAGTCCATTCGAGTCATGCTTGCTATTGCAGCCTACCATGACTATGTGATATGGCAGATAGATGTCAAAACCGCGTTTCTGAATGGAAACCTACTCGATGATGTGTACATGACACAACCTGAGGGTTTTGTAGATCCACATCATACTAGCAGAGTATGCAAGCTGCATAGGTCCATTTATGGACTAAAGCAAGCTTCTCGGGGCTGGAATCTTTGTTTCGATGATGCAATCAAACAGTTTGGTTTCATCAAGAACGAAGATGAGCCTTGTGTCTACAAGAAGGTTGTAGGGGATATAATTGTCTTCCTCATATTGTATGTGGATGACATACTACTCATTGGGAAGGACATCCCTATGCTTCAGTCTGTCAAGACCTGGCTAGGGAGTTGCTTCTCAATGAAGGACTTAGGTGAGGCATCTCGTATTCTAGGGATGCAGATCTATAGAGATAGATCTAAGAGATTGCTTGGCCTAAGTCAGAGTACATACATTGACATGGTACTCCTACAGTTTGCCATGCAGAACTCCAAGAAGGGATTTCTGCAGATGTCACATGGCGTGAGTCTTTCGAAGACTCAAGGTCCCTCTTCTAGAGAGGAGAGAGACCGCATGGATCAGATCCCTTATGCCTCAGCCATAGGATCGATCATGTACGCCATGCTATGTACTCGACCTGATGTCTCGTATGCTTTGAGCATGACGAGTAGATACCAGTCAGATCCAGGTGAAAGTCACTGGATAGCGGTCAAGAATATTCTTAAGTACTTAAGAAGGACTAAAGAATATTTCTTGATATATGGAGGCAATGATGAGTTAGCTGTAAAGGGTTATAGTGATGCTAGCTTCCAGACCGACCAGGATGACTATAGATCGCAGTCGGGGTTCGTATTTTGCATTAATGGTGGTCTTGAAGAGTTCGAAGCAGGACACAGTAGCTGATTCTACAACAGAGGCCGAGTATATTGCTGCATCAGAAGCAGCAAAGGAGGCAGTTTGGATCCACAAGTTCATCACTGAACTTGGGGTGGTTCCTAGCATCGCTGACCCAGTTGAGCTCTATTGTGACAACAATGGAGCTATAGCACAGGCGAAGGAACCTCGCTCACACCAGCGGACCAAGCACATACTACGGCGCTTCCATCTCATTCGAGAGATTATCGATAGAGGAGATGTGAAGATTTGTAGAGTACCTACAGAGGCTAACATCGCAGATCCCTTGACCAAGGCTTTGGCACAGAGAAAGCATGATGGTCACACTAGGTCATTAGGCCTTAGAGCCTATACTGATTGGCACTAGTGCTAGTGGGAGATTGTTAGTTAGAGCCCTAGAGCCAATCATTTGATGATTGTATGGACTCATTGTATCATATTCTTGTATATTAATAAAGGCATTTGGATTTTGGTTATTATACTTACTTGTATTGGTGCCAAATAAACTAAGTATAATAATGTCCTTGAGTAGATGATTCTCACCTATATCAATCAGTTAGTTGAACCGATAGTGAGATGATATAGGGAACACTACTCTAAATCATTCCTAGTCGAGTATTAACGTTCAGGGACAATGTTAATGCAAAAAGACTAGCATGTAGGTCAACTCGATGACTTGATCTCACAAGTCATGGATATGGAGATATCAAGTTGACACATGGGTATGCATTGGAGAATGTATACTGAATGACCCGCCATGAGAAAGTATCATGGATCGTTATATGAGTGTCATATACTTTCTCATGTGACTATTAGTATGACTATTAGTCCTTAGACCTGAAGTCACCATGGATCCCTACATAAGGAGTTATGTACTTTGGTTTCGTCAAACGTCACCCGTAACTGGGTGGACTATAAAGGCGATTACTGGGTATGTAACGAATTATGCAGAGGGATGTGAGTGATGTAGATGGGATCTATCCCTCCTATATGACGGGAGTGACATCGATATTCTTGATAGAGTAAGACCACGAAGTGTATGGCCATACCCAAATGAGTCAATATGAGATATTGAGCTCATTTGATTAAGTGAGTCTACTTGGAGTTCAAGATTTAGATTGGTCAGAGGATGACACGGTCTATGCCTCACATTGATCAATCTAGATGTCTAGGATAGAAGGACACTTGTCATATATTGTGAGGAGTCACAATTAATAGTCACAAGGTGATGTTGGATCTCAACATTCTTGTAACTTGGGTAGCAATGATGTATTGCTAGATGCCGCTCATTGCTTATGTTTCTAAAGGAGTTTAGAAACATTGCCAACATTACAAGAACCTATTGGGTCACACACAAAAAACAAGTGGATGGAGATTAGGTTCATATGATGAACTAATTGGATTAGGTTCATATGATGCACCAAAGATTGGATTCAAATTAGACTTATTGAGTTAGACTCAATTAGATTCAATTGTTGAATGAGTCTAATTTAAATTTGAATCATTGAGTCAATTTATATTAATGAATTGAGATTCATTAAATTGAAATTAACTTGAATCAAAGGTTGGATTTAACTCAACAAGGAAGAAATTGGTCAATTTTGACTTGACCAAATGGAAGTTGAAACATCAAGTTTGACTTGATGCATTGCCACATCATGTAAGTTGACTCATCCTACATGGCATGACACATCCTTGCCACATCATCACCACCTCATAATGGTGTGCCACCTCATGGAGGTTACACACCCATACCACTTAATGTGGCAGACCACATTAAATGAGGGGGTTACATTGTGTGGCCGGCCACACAAATGTGAGGAGGGGTTTTGATTTTGTGGTAATAATGTGTGCATTCATTCCATCTTCTTCCTTGGTCTTTTCCTCTTTGTTTTGTTGTTGTTGCCGTGAGCTTCCAAGGGAGGAAAAGGTGGTTGAGTGAATTCCAAGAGCAAAGGAAGAGTGAAGGTCACAAAGGAGGGATACTACATCTTGAGTGTATGACATTCCTTTTTGCATCCTCTTTTTCTTCCTTTCCAATCCCATTCGAGAGCTCTAGAAAGTGCTAGCACACTTGGGGCGCTTTTCTCCATCCTTTGAGTGTGAGAGACACTCCTTGTTCATGTGGATATCATTAGAGGAGTGTCTACGTTGACACTCTCGAGATCCGGTGTACTGTTGGACGAGCGGGATTTGCGAGGGCACGCTTCAAAGGTAAAATCTCTCAACACATAGATCTAGGAGTAGATCTAAAGTTTTGAAACTCGTACTTGTATTTCGTTCGGTTTTTCCTTGCACGGATCTACGGCTTTGGGTGATTCGGGGTTTCCGCGACGCGAAAAGCGGTTTTCACGGCCCGAAAAACCCAACAGTTTTCTATGTACCCAATCATTTTGAGTACATATGGGCCTACGGGAGCCCCATCTGACATCTTGCACTGAAACAGTGCCCTTGAGATCTCAAATCTCTCATGCCTCACTTGTCCTTGATACAGTTGACGAACATGTTCAACCATATCGTAAGCGCCCATTAACTCGTGTTGCTTCTGAAGCTCAGAGTTCATGGTCGCGAGCATTAGACAGGACACATCTAATGCATCATCTTGATGCTTCTTGTAAGCATCTTTGTTAGCTCGCGGGGCATTGGCAGGAGGAGCCTCCAGAATGGGCTGCTCCAGAACATGCAGTTTATGTTCCTAGGTGAGAACTATTCTCAAATTCCTATACCAGTCCAGGAAATTTGCTCCATTGAGCTTGTCCTTCTCAAGGACAGAACGCAGAGAGAAGGTGTTCGTATCATGGTTATCTACAACAGAAAAATGTAAAAAATAAATATCATATTCTTTTAAATCATTTAATTAGGCCTTTAACTAAATGATGCTCCCACTGAATTCTATAATTCATGTGGGACAAGATCCACATCATACTAACCCTTGAGTTAGCTTTGGCTAATATGCTCAAGACTTAGTATGATCGGTAGGTAACGATTTACCAATTACATCTCTATGCAACTCTTGTTTATAGGATCATTATCCGCAATTATATTAAAACTTGAGTTAGCTTTGGCTAATACGCCCAAGAATTAATATAAATGTGATTTATGTCCTATCTTTCCAACCATTGGAAGAATGCCTATAGTTGTACTCGATCCAACCGAGTTAACTAGGAATACTCAATCTAATTGAGTTTGTATTCGCCCATGCGTTGATAAGCGGGACCAAGATTGTCCCTCCGTACCCTACCAAGATAATATGTGCTGCTCTGTTTTGGCAGATTCAACAACACATGTGATCGAGGTAGTGATAGGTATCACAGCACTGTAGGCATTAGAGTTGACGTGATTTAGATCTAATCTAAATGATTATGTGTATCATATACTCAATAGATCTAATCTAATCGAAGGGTGCATCATATGCACGACTTAGATCTAATCTAATCGTTAGGTACTAATTAATTACTTAATCATGCATCACATATACACAAGTAATTAATTAAATTAATTTATGATTTATCATGGTCCTACTACGATCTTCTCAAGCCAATGAGAAGATCGGATGGTCAACCTAGGGTCAATGGCTTCTTAAGCTCCTCCCTTTGACCACCTTGTGTTGCTCGCGCCCTCCTCGTAACTCCATCTCGAGTGGACCTTCCACGGCTCCAATTTTGTACATTAAAATTTTGAAATTCGAGTTACATTCGAGTCTAAACTAATTTACAACAAGAATATAAAATAGAGAAAGGCACGACACGCAGGTCGCGAATAAAATACAACACGCATATCACATGACGGCACGCAGGCCGTATTATGAATTACAACACATTTATACCAATCCAATTGGGTCATTTAGGCCATGACTATCAAAAATTATACATAATTCTAAATTATGTATTTTCTATAATTTTCTTCAATTTTAATACCAATTTTTACAATTTTTACGAGTAAAAATTCCCGGCGGTTCCGTTTAGCGGTTTTCGGGCGCAATCACGGAACGAATCCCCTTGCGGGGCCAGGGGCAGCGCCCCTACCCGCGATCTAACCATCGCAAGGGTACCTTAGTGATCCTACAGCACCTTAGCCCGCTGTCCCAAAAAGTTTTGGGGCGAAACCAAGCCGTTTTGGAAAAATCTTCCCGGTAACCGAAGCACTTGTGCTTCGCTTCTACGAGAAAATTACCCATAAAAACCTTAAAAAACCTAAATTTACAGAAAATCATAGAAGCTATATTTTTCATAAAAACCAAAAATAAACTCGTACAAGTCTTTGCACGTGGCTCTGATACCACTGTTGGGTTTTTCGGGCCGCGAAAACCGCGTTTTCGCGTCGCGGAAACCCCGAAAGCCCCAGCCACCAGATCCGTGCAAAGAAAAATAAAACAAAATACAAGTACGAGTTTACAAACTCTAAATCTACACTAGATAAGAGTATTACCCTCGATGCGATGCCCTTCGCTATCCCGCTAGTCCAACGGCTTGCCGGATCTCAAGATTGTCAACGTAGACAATCCTCTACACGTATCCACACGAACACACTAGATGGAGAAGGACAAAACAAGGTGTGCTAGCACCTAGGGTGTTCGGCCAAGATAGGAGAGGGAGAGAAAGAAGAGAGAGCTCAAGGAGGAAGAAGAAGTGAATTGCCTTGAATGAAAAATGAATTCACATTCACCACAAAAGTGGCCGACCACTTTCACAAAGTGTAACCCCCATTTTGCATTAAGTGTGGCCATTAAAGATATTTATAACCTCCATGAGGCGGCACACACATGTGCTAAACATGATGATGTGGCACCTCATTATTGGCCACTTAATGCCAAGTCACAAATGATGTGGCATAAAGTCAAGTCAAACTTGACTCTTCATCTTCCTCTCAAGTCAAGTCCAACTTGACTTAATCTCTCTCATGGTTGATCTAATCCAACCATTTAATTCAAGCCAATTTAATATAATGAATCTAATTTATTTAATTAAATTGATTCAATGAGTCATAATCTAAATTAGACTCATTGAACACATGAATCAACTTGAGTCCAACTCAATTAGCCCAATTAGGATTACTCTTAATCCAATTTGATTCATCAAATGAATCTAATCCTCTTGGTTCATCATATAAACCTAATCTCCATCTAATTGTCCTTAGTGTGTGACCCTATAGGTTCTTGTAACGTTGGCAATGCCCCTAACCCCATTTAGGATCATAAGTAATGAGCGGTATCTAGCAACACGTCATTACTACCCAAATTACAAGAATGTTGAGATCCAACATCATCTTGTGACTACTAATTGTGACTCCTCACAATATATGACAAGTGTCCTTCTATCCTAGACATCTAGATTGATCAATGTGAAGCATAGACCATGTCATCCTCTGACCAATCTAAATCTTGATCTCCAAGTAGACTCACTAAATCAAATGAGCTCAATATCTCATATTGACTCATTTGGGCATGGCCATGTACTTCGTGGTCTCACTCTATCAAGAATATCGATGTTTCTCCCGTCATATAGGAGGGATAGATCACATCTACATCACTCACATTCCTCTGCATAATTCGTTACATACCTAGTAATCGCCTTTATAGTCCACCAGTTACGGGTGACGTTTGACGAAACCAAAGTACATAACTCCTTATGTAGGGATCCATGGTGACTTCAGGTCCATGGACTAGTAGTCATACTAATAGCCACATGAGAAAGTATATGACACTCATATAACGATCATGATACTTTCTCATGGCGGGTCATTCAGTATACATTCTTCAATGCATACTCATGTGTCAACTTGATATCTCTATATCCATGATTTGTGATATCAAGTCATCGAGTTGACCTACATGCTAGTCTTTTTGCATTAACATTGTCCCTGAATGTTAATACTCGACTAGGAATGATTAAGAGTAGTGTTCCCTATATCATCTCACTATCGGTTCAACTAACCGATTGATATAGCTATTATACTTAGTTTATTTGGCACCAATACAAGTAAGTATAATAACCAAAACACATGCCTTTATTTATATAAGAATATGATACAACAAGTCCATAATATAATCATCAAATGATTGGCTCTAGGGCTCTAACTAACATTTCTTGAGTGTCCATGCAAACACATCATTATTTCTCACCAAACATTGTATCAACTAGATCTCAAGTGGGGGATCTAGATTAGCAGCTACATAAGTTATAGCTTTTGGTCGCCCAGCCTGTATTTGTATTTCTTCTTTCTCTTCATATATTAGACCGGACGGTCTTTCCTAAATAGCATTGACTTCTATTCTTTGAATTTTGCGAGTAGTGTTGACTTCTGTCTTGATGTTCTCCACATAACATTTACGCGCCATTAACTGATCTCAACGAACTTCACCTACTTGATCATCAACAGGAAATTTCACCTTTTGGCAAAAAGTGGAAACGACCACCCGAAATTCATTCAAGGTCGGTTGACCCAATATGACATTATAAGCAGAAGGTGCATCCACCACCATAAAATAAGATCTTCTTGTTCTCATCAGGGGCTCTTCACTAAAGATATAGCTAGTTTTATTTAACCGAGTGGTTGTTCATTGTTCGTGAAACCATATAGAGGAGTCATCATGGGCTAAAGCTCACTCGGATCTATCTGCAATTGATCAAAAGCTTTTTTAAAGATAATATTAATGGAACTACCGGTATCAATAAAAGTATGAGAAATGTTGTAATTGGCTATAACAGCCTTGATTATTAAAGCATCATCATGGGGTATTTCTACCCCCTCCAAATATTTTGGTCCGAACTAATCTCTAGCCCTACTGCCTTTTTCCTACAGCATCCTACCGCATGGATCTCTAATCACCGAGCATGTGATTTCCTTGCCCTGTTTGAATCACCGTCAGTAGGTTCGCCCACTATCATGTTGATGTTACCTCGGGCGGAGTTGCTTCGATTCTCCTCTTGCTGAGCGGTTGTTGGCTCGGGCTGTGTTCGCTCGGGCACCTAAACTAGCACGACCGGCAGCTATAATATTCCCTGTTGTGGTTTGGTCATTTTGTATTCCAGTTTGAGCGAACTATTTTTTCTTGGATATGGTTGCCGGTTAGGAGATCGCCGACGATACTGGGCATTATTTGCCTGTTGGTTCTTTAGAGCGAAATAATTTTCTATATAATGAGTACCCGACATATGATACGTACACCATCTTCTTGGGATTTCTTGTGGCATCTCTATATGTTGTACTACTTGGGATCTAGGATCAGATTGATGGTGAGGAAGAGCCACACGAGGTCCCCAGGTGGATGAACAAGAACTATGGATCGTTCATTAGTTTGAGCCAAAACAAGTACGACATTTTCCTTCTTACGAGCAGCTTGAGCCTCCTTAATATTAATAAACTCAGTAGCTTGTTCAATTAATAAATCAAAATTAGCCGTAGGATTTCATACTAGGTCTTTGAAGAAATCATTATCATTGAATCTTTGAGAGAAATCACTCACCAAAATTTTAGTAGTGGCACTAGGAACATTAATAACTACTTGATTAAATCTTTTAATGTAAGCTCTAATGGCCTCTTTAGGTCCTTGTTTAATGGAAAAGATACTCCAAGGAGTCTTGTGATACCTTCGATTACTAGAGAAGTGATGCAGAAATACCTTCTAAAAATCCTTGAAACGTCAGATGGAATTTTCTGGTAACTTCCTAAACCACCGCCGAGCCGCTCCTCCGAAGGTGGTGAGGAACATACGACACTAACGCCATTTGTAAACTGCTGCAATAGAGCTGCATTCTCAAACTTAAGAAGATGATCTTCTGGATCAGTAGTTCCAAAATATTCTCCAATATTTAAGTTTTGATAGTGTTTTGGAAGTGGATCATCAAGTACCCTTTGAGAGAAAGGAGTAACAATTCTCTCAGGGGAGCTATCACTTGCCACCATCTTTCCTTTGCATTTGTATCTTATCGGTGCTTCTCTAGGAGATTCCTGAAGCATCGATCTTCGTCCTCCTTGCTCCATAAGAGTACGAAAAAATGCTCGGGGATGTCAAGTAGGAGAAACGGGAGCAGGAGTTATGTAAGCATGATCATCTTCTTCCATACCTCTATCTCTCCGGTGATCAGTAGTTGAGATTGCTGGATTTGCTGCTACTGGCAAGGTACCTCCAGTATTCGCTTGTTGTTGCTGTTGTAATGCCTTTTGTACTCTAGCACTGATGAGCAGCTCCAGATCTTCTTGAGTTGAGGTGATAGTATTGAGTTTTTCAGCGTCCTCCATCACGTAGTCTCAAATTCAGGTGAATGTTCCCACAGACGGCGCCAAATTTGATCCTATCTGAAAGCTCGATGAGATGAAGCACTGAGCAAGGTGGGAAATGATTTCGAGGCAGACGAATAGTGATAGATCTGAGAAAATCAAAGCAGATCTGGAAAAACTCCAATGAAGAGTGCACCTCGACGAAGAAAACCATGGATCAATGCTCCCTCTGATGATCTCTCCTCTTGTACACTATGAGATCAACCAACAAAGCGTTAGCAACCTAAGACTGGGGTGACAATCTCTGGCTAGGCCCTCCGATGCTCAAGTCAGTTCTCTCGTTGGAAGAAGGAAGAGGAAAAAGAACAGTAAAACTGAAGTAGAACTAGGGTTTGGGTGATGATGTTCCCCGTACCTAGCCAACGGAGATGATTCCCCTTTTATATA
Organism: Zingiber officinale; assembly: GCF_018446385.1. Classification (NCBI taxonomy): domain Eukaryota; kingdom Viridiplantae; phylum Streptophyta; class Magnoliopsida; order Zingiberales; family Zingiberaceae; genus Zingiber; species Zingiber officinale. Next base: position 93,830,629 of record NC_056000.1, read on the forward strand.
CCATCTCATATAACCTCCACGGTCATGAGGTGGACCCCGATTTATTAGAGTTTGTTAGGAGATGATGTGAGCACAACCTACAATAATAGTTTAAGGAATCTTCTTTGTACCCCAGATATATCCTCTGTATTGTTTATCATACCTGCAGAAGTTTCCAGAGATTATTTCTCGCCAAACTATCCAAGCTTATCATATACATATTATTATTATATTACTCATATATCAAAATATACTTAAGCCCATCCTATATGTATTAAGAATATTTTCTATTACACTAATCTTGATTGACTATATTCAAGAGATCTAGTAAGTTTAAATGTCTTTATACTCGGTTGGCTCTTCATACTTGATCAAGCTTTTATAGTTAAGCATTTATGAGCACTTGCGCTCAATCAACCCTCACACAACCAAGTGAGTATGGAATGCCATAAGACTATATACCTTTGTATTGGGTCGATCCCTTAAGCTCGACCAAGATTTATCTACTGAGTGTATATGAACACTGATCCTGTCTGAAAGCTGAATCAATGGACGCTGGGCACGTGGCGCTCTTCGAGTCGCTGACGTAGATCTTCGACTGGTCGTACGAACCTCCGGCGAACCTGCACAGAAGTCGGGCCGGGAAGGGGTTCCCGGCGGCGACCCTCCGACGCTCAAGTCAGGTAAGCGAATGAAGAAGAAGTGGCTCCAAAAATTATAGAACGCGTACATTCGGCGAAGTATAAGGCTCCTTATATAGAGCGGTGAAAGAGCTCTCGCACGCCTACCGAGGCAAATACGTGTCCTTAGCCCATACCTCGGTATGCGTTTTTTAGAAAGCTTACCTGACACCATACTGCTACAGTCCAGGCACATCTACGATGGGACAGCAGAACACCTCATCGCCAGATTTGGAGTATGGCCTAGTCATAGAGCATGACAGCTGTCAGAATATGTTCCTTGTCCTTCTCTCCCCGCTCCATGCCGGGGCGTTCGGTAGGCCGGCACTCACCTCACGTCTGGCCCTCCATATGCACTGGTATGCTTGGGAGATCCTCGGTAATGTGCTATGTGGGGACTGTTCACAGTATGTCACCTTATGTCTTCGACCGAGCGTGCCCTCCGCTCGGCCCTATGATCCTGTTCAGCGAGCGTCGGAACCCCGACTTCCGCCGGGGCACCTTTTGCCATCAGTCAGACACCGATCGGTCGGCCGGGCGGTCGGCCCCCCTTTTCCGGTCGGCCTACCGCTCCCACCTTTTCTCGATCGTCCGGTCGGTCCCTCCTTATTCGATTGGCCATCTGGCCTTCTGACTTCCACGTGACGTTGACTCCTCGGAAAGGGGGTCCCCCGTTCTCACCGCCGGATCACTCGCCTCCCCCTCAAGTCTAGTCGAAGGAGGCGAAGTCCGACTGACTGGACTACCGATCTGACTGAGTAATGGCCGCTATACTAGTCCGCTCAGCCTGGCTTAGGGATGCTCATCCGCTCGGCTCACGCTCTTCGTTACACCCGTTCGGCGATTTCTTGCCCGTGCCTTGTATTCCCTTGGAATCCATACCGAATCTTCTCCTTTACTTACTGCCAAGCACGTGCACTGCACGCAGTAAGGGGTGTTCATTAAATGTGACCCGTATCCTGCTGACACATGGTGATCTCGCTTTTGTCAGTGTATGGCGGTGGCGTTACCTCCGATGGGACAGCCGCCGTTTGAAATGATCGGTTTGATGATAGCTTCGTTTTTTGCAACCTGAATCCAACGGCTAGGGCTATCAGAGGCCAACGCTATAAAGCTTTCGATTCCGTCTCTCCGCCGCCTTCCTGCTCCATCGAATTTCGACGCACTGCTGCCTCCTTCTGCTCCGGCAACTCCGTTTCTCAGCTCTCCGACGACCTCACAACCCCTTTCGATCACCCTTTTACTCGTAAGCCCTTCCTTTCTTCACTTCCTCTTTCCTTTACGCTTTCTGTTAGCTGCCCTTGTCATTCTGCCACCTTTCTTCCCCGCTTGATTTCCCATTCTTTTTGTCCTGCATTTCTTTTTTATTTTCGCCCATGACTAGCACTTCCCAACCTACCGCCGACGCTCCTGGTCTTTGGTACGCGACCATGGAGAGCCGGTTTGATGAGGAGGACGCACTGCGACTCGCTCAGACCTATGAACTCCCCGCCGACCACCACATAGTATTAGCCACACCCACCGACCAGCCTAATGAACCCACGCTCGGCACCGTTCTCTTTTTCTGAGATCAATTTCTGGTCGGGCTGCGATTTCCTCCACATCGATTCTTCTTACAAGTGTGCAACTACTTCCGCATCCCGCTCGGCCAGCTAGTTCCGAACTCCATTAGGCTGCTAAGCGGGGTGGTAATTCTCTTTAAACTGAACGGCATCCCCTTGGACCCCAAAATTTTCCACTACTTCTACTATCCTAAGCAAGCCGAGTGGGGTACCTTCATTTTCCAATCTAGGATAGGTTTTGTTCTTTTCGATAATATGTCGACCTCCAACAAACACTGGAAGGAGCATTTTTTCTATATACGTTTCCCCGAGCCACCGGCTTTCCGTATCAAATGGCAGACGGCGATGTCGGCACAACTGGAGCTCGGCAAGTTTAGGGGCGATCCGGCCTATCTTCATGCAGCCGACCGGCTGGTCGGCCAACGCTACCACATCGACAAGCTACTCCTTCCGGGAGTGTTGTATATATTCGGCTTGTCCCTAGTCCCAACCGACTTGCCTTGCAGCATGCGTAAGTGCTCTTATCGTCCTCTTTCTTTTGTTCTAACTGATTTATTCTTTGCTTCTGCAGCCGAAGTCATGTGGCGCGCCAAGGCTACCGAGCGGCTAAAGTTGAGGCTGGCTCAGCAGCTAGAGGGGGTGAGGGGACTCAGATGGTCCCCGAAGCCGTAACCGCTTCTGTCTCTCTAGACGAGGCTGGAGGCGATATCGCATCCTCTGCTCAAGCCGAGGTAGAGGGCCGCTCGGCAGATGAGGTTCCTCTAGCGACTCGGAAACGTAGACGGCAAGAGCAAGCCTCTCAGCCGACCCCATCCGATGAGCAGCGTTCCGAGCGAGGTGATGATGCTCCCTTGATCTCCGGAGCGGTTTCCACGGAGAGCACCCCTACGCTGCTCGGCTCCCCCAGGCTGCCTCCGAGGTGCCGCCTACTAGTCCTCCTCGGACCCTGCATCGCCTAAGATGATTGGGCGACCATCCTTCCACAATTGGCGAGCCGTCTGACACAGCAACTGCACTCCACGATGATCCGAGCAGCCCGCGGTTGATAAAAACTTTTCTGCGATTTCCGTCGGAGGAATATTTATTGGCTGCCAATCGGCCAGCGGTTCCCGAACAGCAAATCACCCTTACAGGTCCTCTGGCCAAAGCTTGGGAGGACGCTCGGCTTCGCATCGCTCTTATGACCCCCAGCCAACTAGGAGACAGCAATTTGCAGCAGGCGACTGGGGTATATCCTTTGTCTTGTTGGCTAATTTAGTTTAGCTTCTAACTTGATCACATCTGTTCACAGAACTGGGTGGAGCATATCGCCATCAGCAACCGCCTGGCCGAGTTGGAGGACGAGCTGAAAAAGCTCAAAGCTTCGAACGAAAGCAGAGGACAATCCACGGCTGCTTTGGAGAAGGCCAAGAAGCTCTTGGAAGCCGAGCGGAATAGATCCTCTGACTTGGCAGGTGAAGTAACTCGGCTCAACTCCCTGGTCAAGCAACGCGATAAAGAAATAAAGTTCGCGACCACCCGGAAGCTCAAGGCCATCGAAGATATGGACTTGATGAAGGTGGAAAACCGCGGGCTAGAACAGCGCGTGAAGGACTTGGACGCCTTGCTGGCCACCGAACGAGAGAGTCGCTCGGCTGACCAGGCAAAATCTGAAGGGGCTTTGAAAGATCTTCAGGTTGCCCTTGATGCTTCCCAAGTCACGCTCAAAGAATATCAAGATGGGGAGCCCGGTCGGTCGGCGGAAGTGCGCAAAGCCTTCGTCCGCTCGGATGAATTTGGCGAAAAGTTCAGCGACAAGCTGTCCTTAACTTTTGAAGAGGCGATCAAAGTGGCAGTCGAATATCTGAAGACCAAGGGCCACATACCCACCGAGCTGTCGATCCCCCCCCCCCCCCCCCCCGAAGATCTGGCGGTCATGATGGGCTCCATCCCTGATTCTCTCTTTGATTTTGATGATAGTGCATGAAGGATTTATGAACTTTCTTTAAGTGTTTGCTGTCTTTTGTAAGCTGGCCGTTCGGGGCGAATACTATTATAAATTTCGTCTTTCCTCTGTTCGGCGCAAATGAATTCTCTTCTGTTGTTATTTGTTTGTTCGACTAGCATCCAATCTTTAACTTTTTCCTCGGTCCTAATTTTCTTGCGCCAAGTATATTTTATAAGGGATCCGCTCGGCCACACGTTGCCTTTATTCTAGCCTTATTGGCAGGCCCGATCATGGGTCAGCCTTTACAGCCGACGATCACGCAGAACGTTACCCGTCCGGCGGCGTTACGACTCTGGTTGCCCGCCTCTTAACGTAGATCTTTACCGTTTGAGCTCGACGATCTGTCGATCGGAAGGTTTATAGACGCTGACGCGTCTCTCAATTTTAAACGTCGGAGCTCGACGGTATTTCGCTCGGTGAGTTTATAGACGCTGACTCGTCTCTCGATTTTTAACGTCGGAGCTCGACGGTCTTCCGCTCGGCGGGTTTATAGACGCCGGCTCGTCTCTCGATTTTTAACGTCGGAGATCGACGGTCTTCCGCTCGGAGGGTTTATAGACGCCGACCCGTCTCTCGATATTTAACGTCGGAACTTGACGGTCTTCCGCTCGGAGGGTTTATAACGCCGACCCGTCTCTCGATATTTGCTCGGAGGGTTTATAGACGTCGGCTCGTCTCTTGATATTTAACGTCGGAGCTCGACGGTCTTCCGATCGGAGGGTTTATAGACACCGGCTCGTCTCTCGATATTTAACGTCGGAGCTCGACGGTCTTCCGCTCGGAGGGTTTATAGATGCCAACCCGTCTCTCGATATTTAACGTCGGAGCTCGACGGTCTTCCGCTCGGAGGGTTTATAGACACCGGCCCGTCTCTCGATATTTAACGTCGGAGCTCGACGGTCTTCCTTCCGGAGGGTTTAGACGCCGGCCCGTCTCGATATTTAACGTCCGAGCTCGGCGGTCTTCCGCTCCGAGGGTTTATAGACACGCCCGTCTCGATATTTAACATCGGAGCTCGACGGTCTTCCGCTCGGAGGGTTTATAGATGCCGGCCCGTCTCTCGATATTTAACGTCGGAGCTCGACGGTCTTCCGCTCGGAGGGTTTATAGACGCCGGCTCGTCTCTCGATATTTAACGTCGGAGCTCGACGGTCTTCCGCTCGGAGGGTTTATAGACGCCGGCTCGTCTCTCGATATTTAACGTCGGAGCTCGACGGTCTTCCGCTCGGAGGGTTTATAGACGCCGACCCGTCTCTCGATATTTAACGTCGACGGTCTTCCGCTCTGAGGGTTTATAGACGCCGGCCCGTCTCTCGATATTTAACGTCGGAGCTCGACGGTCTTCCGCTCTGAGGGTTTATAGACGCCGGCTCGTCTCTCGATATTTAACGTCGGAGCTCGACGGTCTTCCGCTCGGAGGGTTTATAGACGCCGGCCCGTCTCTCGATATTTAACGTCGGAGCTCGACGGTCTTCCGCTCGGAGGGTTTATAGACGCCGGCCCGTCTCTCAATATTTAACGTCGGAGCTCGACGGTCTTCCGCTCGGAGGGTTTATAGACGCCAGCCCGTCTCTCGATATTTAACGTCGGAGCTCGACGGCCTTTAAGGCTAACTTGACACAGCCGTTCGGCGAAGCTATTTGCCATCCTTCAATTATTTTGGCTTCCTGCATTACAGGTACATGGGCAACCGAAACGTATACGAAATTACATCAGCGCATCTCTTACCCAGCTCGGTATGGCTGAAGATGATTCGCGCTTCACGGCCGATCCAGCTGCCGCCCGTCTTTGTCTTCCAAATAATAAGCACCCGAGCGGAGCTTTTCGATGATTTTGAAGGGGCCCGCCCAAGGAGCTTCTAGCTTGCCGACGTCGCCGACCGGCTTCACTTTCTTCCAGACATGGTCGCCGACCTGGAATGATCTGGGGATGACGCGCCGGTTGTAGTTTTGCTTCATCCATTGTCGGTACACCATCAGCCGGACGGACGCCTTGGCTCGCTCCTCATCAACCAAATCTAGCTCCATGTTCCTCCGCTCGGCGTTGCCATCATCATAATTCTGGATCCGGGCGGACTCGACGCCGACTTCAACAGGAATCACCGCATCACCGCCGTACACCAGATGGAAAGGCGTGATGCCTGTTCCTTCCTTTGGGGTCATTCGGATGGCCCACAGAACGCCCGACACTTCATCCACCCAACTTCCTCCCAGATGGTCGAGCCGCGCGCGCAAAATGCGAAGAATTCCCCGATTGGCTACTTCAGCTTGACCATTGCTTTGGGGGTACGCCACGGACGTGAAGTGCTGTTCGATGCCATAGCTTTTGCACCAATCTTCGAGCAACTTTCCTGTGAATTGCCGACCGTTGTCTGAAACAAGTCGACGGGGGATGCCGAACCGGCAGATGATATGTTCCCAGATAAATTTCTTGACCATCTGCTCGGTGATCTTGGCTAGCGGCTCGGTCTCCACCCACTTGGAAAAATAGTCAACCGCCACCAATAAAAATTTCCACTGTCCGGTCGCCATAGGAAACGGACCCACGATATCCATTCCCCATTGGTCGAACGGACAAGACACAGTAGTTGCCTTCATTTCTTCCGCCGGTCGGTGAGAGAAATTATGATACCTTTGGCAAGAAAGGCACGTCGCGACGGTCCGAGCGGCGTCTGCTTGTAAAGTTGGCCAGAAGTATCCGGCCAGCAGGATTTTCTTAGCCAGCGATCGCCCGCCCGGATGCCCCCCGCATGATCCTTGATGCACTTCTTGGAGGATGTACACCGCGTCTTCCGAGCTTACGCATTTCAACAGCGGACGGGAGAAAGCCTTCTTGTATAGTTGGTCTCCAATGAGCATGAAGCGACTGGCTCTCCTCCTTAGTAACTGCGCCTCATCCCGATCGAACGGTGTAGCACCCGAGCGGAGAAACTCCACGATGGGCGTCCGCCAGTCACTCGGGAACGAGAGGCCCTCCATCCTGTCGACGTGCGTCACCAAAGATACTTGTTCAATTGGTTGCTGGATGGCGACCGGCGTTATTGAGCTTGCGAGCTTGGCTAACTCATCGGCCGCTTGGTTTTCCGCTCGGGGTATCTTCTGAATAATGACTTCTCTGAAATTGGCTTTGAGATTTTCGAAGGCTTCGGCGTAAAGTTTGAGCCGAGCGTTGTTAATCTCAAAGGTACCAGAAAGTTGCTGAGCGGCCAACTGAGAATCTGAATGTATAGTTACCCGTCCGGCTCCCACATGTCGGGCTGCCTGTAAACCGGCTATAAGGGCCTCATATTCTGCCTCATTATTTGTAGCTCTATAATCCAGCCGAACGGATAGATGCATCTTTTCTCCTTGGGGAGAGAGCAGCAGTACTCCAATCCCGCTTCCGAGTCGAGTGGACGATCCGTCCACAAATATCTTCCACATGGCTTCGGGTTCTGGCCTTTGTACTTCGGTGACGAAATCTGCCAAGGACTACGCCTTTATCGCCGAACGGGACTGGTATTGAATATCAAATTCGCTCAACTCCGTTGTCCATTTGATGAGCCGCCGTGACGCTTCTGGATTCAACAGCACTCTTCCCAGTGGGCTGTTCATCCGGACGATGATAGTATGGGCCAAGAAATAGGGATGGAGGCGCCGAGCGGCTTCTCGAGCCCAGTGTAGCGAGATTCAGCATCTTTTAAAATATGGCTCAGAAAATATACAGGCTCTTCTCCGCTCGCCCTTACTAGTGCCGCGCCGACGGCTTGCTCGGTTGAAGACAAGTAGATACAAAGTGGCTCACCCGCAGTTGGCTTGGCTAGTACCGGAAGAGAATTCAAATATGTCTTCAGATCTTCAAACGCCCGATCGCATTCTTCATCCCAGTGAAACTTGGTGGCTTTGCGCAAGATTTTGAAAAAAGACAGACTCCAATCGACAGTCTTGGAGATGAATCTGGATAGAGCAGTTATCCGACCGGTCAAGCGCTGCACTTCCCTCAGATTTCTTGGAGGCGGCATATCTTGTAAGGCTTTCACTTTGCTGGGATTTGCTTCGATGCCCCGCTCGGTCACTATGTAACTCAAGAAACGCCCTCCTTTTGCTCCGAACAGGCACTTCTATGGGTTTAACTTAACGCCATATTTCCGTAGCGTTCGGAAAGTCTCCTCCATATCTTTAAAGAGGTCGGCCGCTCGGACGGACTTGATAAGAATGTCATCCACATATACTTCCAGATTTAACCCGATCTGCTCCTTGAACACTTTGTTCATCAAGCGTTGATAAGTGGCTCCCGCGTTCTTCAGTCCGAACGGCATCACATTATAGCAGTAGGTGCCGTCGGCTGTAACGAAGCTGACTTTTTCTTGATCTTCCCTGGCGAGCGGCACTTGATGATATCCCTGATAAGCGTCGAGCATGCATATCAACTCGCAGCCGGCCGTAGAGTCCACCAGTTGATCGATCCGGGGCAGGGGATAAAAATCCTTTGGGCACGCCTTGTTAAGGTCCCGGAAATCGATGCACACTCTCCACTTGTTGCCTGGCTTGGAGACTAGCACCACGTTTGCCAACCAGCTCAGGAACTGGACCTCGCGTATATGGCCGGCCTCCAGGAGTTTCTCCACCTCCGCTCGGATTATGACATTCTGTTCGGCACTGAAATCCCTCTTTCTCTGCTTCACTGGCCGAGCGTCCGGTCGGACATGGAGCTCATGTTGCGCTATACTTGGTGAAATTCCGGGCAACTCATGCGTCGACCAGACGAAGACATCATGGTTTTTCTGGAGGCATTGGATCACCTCCTCCTTCTGGCTCGCCTTCAGATCGGACGCGATGAATGTCGTGGCCTCCGATCGGGTCGGGTGAATTTGCACTTCCTCTTTTTCTTCATAAATCAAAGAGGGTGGCTTTTCAGTGATAGCGTTCACCTCGATCCGGGGCGTCTTCCGAGCGGCATTGGCTTCTGCTCGGACCATCTCGACGTAACATCGCCGAGCTGCCAGTTGATCCCCTCGTACTTCTCCCACTTTGTCCTCGACGGGGAACTTGATCTTCTGGTGGAAGGTGGAAACGGCCGCTCGGAATTCACTGAGAGCTGGTCGCCCCAATATGACGTTGTATGCCGACGGAGAGTCCACCACGACGAAGTTTGCAGTACGCGTTCTTCTGAGAGGCTCCTCTCCCAGCGATATGGCCAGCCGGATCTGTCCAACCGACTAAACTTCATTACCCGTAAACCCGTAAAGGGGGGTTTTCATGGGCAGCAGCTCGGCTCGATCAATTTGCAGTTGATCGAATGCCTTTTTGAATATGATATTGACCGAGCTTCCTGTGTCAATAAAAACGCGGTGAATAGTATAATTGGCTATTACCGCTTTGATGAGAAGAGCGTCGTCGTGGGGAACTTCAACCCCTTCCAAGTCCCTGGGCCCGAAACTAATTTCATGTCCGTTCGCCCGTTCCTGGCTGCAGCCGACCGCATGGATCTGGAGCTGCCGGACGCTCGCCTTCCTTGCTCGGTTGGAATCTCCTCCGGTCGGACCACCAGCTATGATGTTGATCTCACCTTGGGAAGTATTACTTCTATTTTCTTCTTCCCGAGTGGATGGTCGGGGCCGTTCTCTAGACATCCGAAGATTCTCCCGCCTCGGAGAGCGATGCCGATCGGGAGTCTGTTGTTGTCGCCTGTCAGCTTGCGTCCGATCGGCTTCATGAGTTCTCTGTCACCTGTCGGATGATGGCGATCGACGACCACCACTCCGGGGAACGGGATGAGCGATCAAGGGAAGACTTCGACAATCCCTTGTGTTGTGCGTGTCCGTCCGGTGGAAGGAGTAGAACATTGGGGTCCATTTCTTCTTTGGCTTGGGCCGCGCGGTAGCTACCTCTTGCACGTGGGACCTAGCATGGGGGGAGCGGATTGCTTCGGCCCTCGGTCCTCTGGGTGGCTGATGAGCAGCGTGCGGCTTTCGTTCGGCAGGAGGAGCCCGCTCAGTTGGAGTTTCTTTTTTCCGGGCCACTTGGGCTTCCTCTACGTTGATGTATTCGTTGGCCCGGTGTAGCATGTGTGTTGGGTTCTTCGAGCCGCGAAAACCGCTTTTTCGCGTCGCGGAAACCCCGAAGGACCCAAAGCCGTAGATCCGTGCAAAGATTCGTATAAAAATTCGAAAAACTATTTCTTGTACGAGTTCAAAAACTGATCTACTACTTAGATCTATGAGGAAAAGTGTTTACCCTTGATGCGATGCCCTTCGCGTTCCCGCTCGTCCAAATGATGCCGGATCTCAAGACCGTCAAGCGCCGGTCCTCTAGAAGTATCCACACGGACACACTAGATGGAGATGACCAAAAACCAAGGTGTGCTAGCACCTATGTGGTTCGGCCAAGGGAGGAGAGGGAGAGGGAGAGCTTGAGAGGGAGAAGGAGGAAGATGCACACACGTGAATGAAAAATGAATTTTTCACCCAAAAACCAAGTGGCCGGCCACATTTCAAAATTCACATTAATTGCATTAATTGCAATTAATATGAAACCATAAAATCACATTAATTGCATTAATTGCAATTAATATGAAACCATTAAGAGAGTGGCTTTGTTACTTCCATGAGGTGGCACCCATGATGATGTGGAACATCATTATTGGTCCACCTAATGCCAACTCACCAATGAGGTGGCAAAAAGGTCAAGTCAAAATTGACCTTTGGTCTTCCTTCTCAAGTCAAGTCAAACTTGACTCCATCTCTACCATGGTGGATCTAATCCAACCATTTGATTCGAGGCAACTTAATATAATGAATCTAATTCATTAAATTAAATTGATTCAATGAGTCAAAATCTAAATTAGACTCATTTAACACATGAATCAACTTGAGTCGAACTCAAGTTAGCCCAATTAGGATTACTCTTAATCCAATTTGATTCATCAAATGAATCTAATCCTCTTGGTTCATCATATGAACCTAATCTCCACCTAATTGTCCTAAGTGTGTGACCCTATAGGTTCTTGTAACGTTGGCAATGCCCTAAACCCATTTAGGAGCATAAGTAATGAGCGGTATCTAGCAACACATCATTACTACCCAAGTTACAAGAATGTCGAGATCCGACATCACCTTGTGACTACCAATTGTGACTACTCACAAAATAATGACAAGTGTCCTTCTATCCTAGACATCTAGATTGATCAATATGAGGCATAGACTGTGTCATCCTCTAATCAATCTAAATCTTGAACTCCAAGTTAGACTCACTCGATCAAATGAGCTCAACATCTAATGTTGACTCATTTGGGCATGGTCATGCACTTAGTGGTCTCACTCTATCAAGAATACCGATGTCGCTCCCATCATATGGGAGGGATAGATTCCATCTACATCACTCACATCCCTCTACATAACTCATTATATACCCAGTAATCGCCTTTATAGTCCACCCAATTACGGGTGACGTTTGACGAAACTAAAGTACATAACTCCTTATGTAGGGATACATGGTGACTTCAGGTCTAAGGACTAATAGTCATACTAATAGCCACATGAGAAAGTATATGACACTCATATAACGATCCATGATACTTTCTCATGGCGGGTCATTCAGTATACATTCTCTAATGCATACCCATGTGTCAGCTTGATATCTCTATATCCATGACTTGTGAGATCAAGTCATCGAGCTGACCTACATGCTAGTCTTATTGTATTAACATTGTCCCTGAATGCTAATACTCGACTAGGAATGATTTAGAGTAGTGTTCCCTATATCATCTCACTATCGATTCAACTAATCGATTGATATAGGTATGAACCTTCTACTCAAGGACGCTATTATACTTAGTCTATTTGGCACTAACATAAATAAGTATAATAACCAAACAAATGCCTTTATTGATATACAAGAATATGATATACATGAGTCCATACAATCATCAAATGATTGGCTCTAGGGCTCTAACTAACAATCTCCCACTAGCACTAGTGCCAATCAGTATAGGCTCTAAGGCCTAAAGACCTAGTGTGACCATCATGCTTCCTCTGTGCCAAAACCTTGGTCAAGGGATCTGCGATGTTAGCCTCTGTAGGTACTCTGCAAATCTTCACATCTCCTCTATCGATAATCTCTCGAATGAGATGGAAACGTTGTAGAACTGCTGTGAACTCTGCCAGTTCATAACACTACCATCTAAGCAAAACACGAACCTCGACTGCGATCGGTAATCATCCCGATCGGTCTGGAAGCTGGCATCACTGTAACCCTTTACAGTTAGCTCATCATTGCCTCCATATATCAAGAAATATTCTTTAGTCCTTCTTAAGTACTTAAGAATATTCTTAACCGCTATCCAGTGACTTTCACTGATCTGATCGTCATGCTCAAAGCATACGAGACATCAGGTCGAGTACATAGCATGGCGTGCATGATCGATCCTATGGCTGAGGCATAAGGGATCTGATCCATGCGGTCTCTCTCCTCTCTAGAAGAGGGACCTTGAGTCTTCGAAAGACTCATGCCATGTGACATCGGCAGAAATCCCTTCTTGGAGTTCTGCATGGCAAACCATAGGAGTACCTCGTCAATGTATGTACTCTGACTTAGGCCAAGCAATCTCTTAGATCTATCTCTATAGATCTGTATCCCAAGAATGTGGGATGCCTCACCTAAGTCCTTCATTGAGAAGCAACTCCTTAGCCAGGTCTTGACAGACTAAAGCATAGGGATGTCCTTCCCAATGAGTAGTATGTCATCCACATACAATATGAGGAAGACAACTATGTTTTCTACAACCTTCTTGTAGACACAAGGCTCATCTTCATTCTTGATGAAACCAAACTGTTTGATCACATCATCGAATCGAAGATTCCAGCTCCGAGAATGGCCTCTAGCCATTTCTCGGAATCTGGTCTCATCACAGCTTCCTGATAGGTGGTAGGCTCATCCTCTATGAGCACAATGTCATCATGGTCAGACAAGAGAAATGAGTATCTCTCAGGCTGACGACGTACCCTATCAGACCTGCGAAGAGGTATGTCTACTTGAACTGGTTGTTGTTCCTCAACTCCTTGTGGAACAACATCATCCACAACACTTTGTGGTTCCAGTTCAATTTCCATCGAGGCATCAGTGATATTGTTCGCATCTTGAACTTCTTCAAGATCGAACGTTCTCCCACTAGTCTTTCTAGAAACAAAATCCCTTTCTAGAAAGACCCCAGTCTTTGCCACAACTACCTTGTGCTGACTAGGAATGTAGAAGTAATATCCCTTAGTTTCCTTGGGATATCCGATGAAATAGCACTTGTCGGATTTGGGTCCTAACTTGTCTGAGACTTGACGTCTAACGTAAGCCTCACAACCCCAAATCCTCATGAAAGACACCTGGCCAGTCCATATCCTATATGGTGTCTTTATCACGGCCTTTGATGGAACTCGATTGAGTATGAAAGCTGCCGTGTCTAGAGCATATCCCCATAGATATGTCGGAAGATCTGTGTGACTCATCATAGATCGTACCATATCTAATAAGGTACGATTCCTCCTTTCAGATACACCATTCCACTGTGGTGTTCCAAGAGGAGTGAGTTGAGATAAAATCCCACACTCAGCTAAGTAGTCACGAAACTCATGGCTTAAGTATTCACCACCTCGATCAGATCGAAGTATCTTAATACTCTTGCCAAGCTGGTTCTGTACTTCATTCTTGAATTCTTTGAACTTTTCAAAGGATTCAGACTTATGTGTCATCAAGTACACATAACCGTATCTACTGAAGTCATCAGTAAATGTGATGAAGTACCTATAACCGCCTCTAGCAGCGACATTGAAAGGGCCACATACATCACTATGTATGAGTCCTAACAAATCGGTTGCTCTCTCGCTATGCCCACTAAAGGGGGTCTTGGTCATCTTGCCTCGTAGGCATGACTCGCATATCTCATATGATTCTAAATCAAATGAGTCCAGCAAACCATCCTTATGGAGCTGGGATAAGCGCTTGTCATTTATATGACTTAAGCGACAGTGCCAGAGGTATGTTTGGTTCATGTCATTTGACTTGAACCTCTTGGTACTAATGTTATAGATAGGGCTCTCAAGGTCTAGAATATAGAGTCCGTTTATTAGTGGTGCACTACAATAGAACATATCTTTCAAATAAACAGAACAACATTTGTCTTTTATTATAAAAGAGTATCCTTTCTTGTCTAAACAAGAAACTGAAACTATGTAGGCAGGCACATAACAACAATCATCTAAATCTAGTACAAGGCCAGAGGGCGATAGATAAGTTCCTACAGCAACAGCAGCAACCCGTGCTCCATTGCCTACTCGTTAGGTCTATCTCACCCTTCGTCAATGCCTGCTATTTCTGATTGTACATTAGTACAAATGTGCTAAGCACATCCGGTATCTAATACCCACGATGAAGAAATAGAGGTTGACTTCTATAACATTTATACCTGAAGTAGAAATCTTATTTCTCTTCTTCTTAAGATCTTCCGGTATTCTTTGGAGTTCCTCTTCCATTGCCTTGCTTGTCCTTGATATAGGTGACAAAGATGTTCAACCATATCGTAGCTCATCAACTCATGTTGCTTCGAAGCTCGGAGTTCATGGTTGCGAGCATAAGACAAGACACATCTAATGCGTCATCTTGATGCTTCTTGTAAGCTTCTCGGTCTGCTCGCGTGGCGGTGGCAGGAGGGGCTGCTCCGAACATAGAGTTTACGTTCTTGGGTGAGAACTATTCTCGTGTTCCTGTACCAGTCCAGGAAATTTGCTCCGTTGAGCTTGTCCTTCTTAAGGGCGATCGCAGAGAGAAAATGTTCGTATTTGACGTCATGGTTATCTACAACAGAAAATTTGCGAAATAAATATCATATTCTTTTAAAATCATTTAATTAGGCCTTTTAATTAAATGATGCTCCCAATTCTATAATTCTTGTGGGACAAGATCCACATCATACTAACCCTTGAGTTAGCTTTGGCTAATACGCCCAAGGCTTAGTATGATCGGTAGGTAACGATTACCAATTACATCTCTATGCAACTCTTGTTTATAGAATCAATATCCGCATTTATATTAAAACTCGAGTTAGCTTTGGCTAATACGCCCGAGAGTTAATATAGATGTGATTTTAACCTATCTTTCCAACTATTGGAAGAATGCCTATAGTTGACTCGATCCAACCGAGTAACTATGAATACTCAATCTAATTGAGTTTTTATTCACCCATGCGTTGATAGACGGGACCAAGATTGTCCCTCCGTACCCTACCAAGATAATATGTATTGCTCTGCTTTGGCAGATTCGACAATACATGTGATCGAGGTAGTGATAGGTATCACGGCACGGTTAGGCATTTTAGAGTTGGTTCGATCTAGATCTAATCTAATCGAGAAGAATGCATCTTGTGCACGACTTAGATCTAATCTAATCGCAAGGGTGCATCATGTGCACGACTTAGATCTAATCTAATCGTTAAGGCACTAATTAATTAATTAATTATTAAACATGCATCAAATACATAATAATTAATTAATTAATCTATTTGTGATTTAGTCATGGCCCTATTACGATCTTCTCAAGCCAATGAGAAGATCGATTGGTCAACCTAGGGTCAACAGCTTCTCCAAGTGCCTCCCTTTGACCACCTTGTGTTGCTCGTGCCTACCTCGGAACTCCGTCTCGTGTGGACCCTCCACCGCTCCAATTTGTACATTACAATTTGAAACTCGAGTTACATTCGAGTCTAAATCTAATTTACAACAAGAATAAAAGACGAGGCACGACGCGCAGGTCGCGAATAATATTATGAATTACAACACAACCAATCATATTGGGCTTTGGGCCATGACTATCAAAAATTAATATATATAATTCAAAATTATATATTTTCATAATTTTCTATAATTTTAAAATTAATTTTACAATTTTACAAGTAAAATTTTGGCGGTCCAGCGGTTTCGGGCGCAATCGCGAGCGGATCCTGCGGGCCCAGGGCCCAGCGCCTATCGTGAGGGTTCCTTTGCGATCCAACAGCGCCTAAACCCGCTGTCCCAAAGCGATTTGGGCGAGACATTACCGTTTTGGAAAAATCTTCCCGACGGGTTCGTTTTAGCGATTTCGGGTGCGATCGCGGAGCAAATCCCCGTGGCGCCTACCCACGATCTAACCATCGTGAGTTGCTCCGTTGCGATCTAAAGGCACCGAGTCCGCTGTCCCAAAAGATTTTGGGTGAACCGAAACCGTTTGATTCTCCGATAGTCAGTCGAAACTCGATGTAGACACTTGTGCGCTTATAAAGGAAAATTACCCAATAAAACATAAAATTGAATTTTTACAGAAAATCACAGAAGTTTTTGTTTTCCAAACCAAAAACTAACTCATAGTCTTTGCACGTGGCTCGATACCCTTTGTTGGGTTCTTGACGGCAACTGAAACCGCCGTCGCGGAAACCCGAAGGACCCAAAGCGTAGATCCGTGCAAAGATTCGTATAAAATTCGAAAAACTATTTCTTGTACGAGTTCAAAATCGATCTACTACTTAGATCTATGAGGAAAAGTGTTTACCCTTGATGCGATGCCCTTCGCGTTCCGCTCGTCAAATGATGCGGATCTCAAGAGTCGCTGGTCCTCTAGAAGTATCCACCACACACACTAGATGGAGATGACCAAAACCAAGGTGTGCTAGCACCTATGTGTTCGGGGAGGGAGGAGAGGGAGAGCTTGAGAGGAGAAGGAGGAAGATGCACACGTGAATGAAAAATGAATTTTCACCCAAAACCAAGTGGTCGGCCACATTTCAAAATTCACATTAATTGCATTAATTGCAATTAATATGAAACCATAAAATCACATTAATTGCATTAATTGCAATTAATATGAAACCATTAAGAGAGTGGCTTTGTTACTTCCATGAGGTGGCACCCATGATGATGTGGAACATCATTATTGGTCCACCTAATGCCAACTCACCAATGAGGTGGCAAAAAGGTCAAGTCAAAATTGACCTTTGGTCTTCCTTCTCAAGTCAAGTCAAACTTGACTCCATCTCTACCATGGTGGATCTAATCCAACCATTTGATTCGAGGCAACTTAATATAATGAATCTAATTCATTAAATTAAATTGATTCAATGAGTCAAAATCTAAATTAGACTCATTTAACACATGAATCAACTTGAGTCGAACTCAAGTTAGCCCAATTAGGATTACTCTTAATCCAATTTGATTCATCAAATGAATCTAATCCTCTTGGTTCATCATATGAACCTAATCTCCACCTAATTGTCCTAAGTGTGTGACCCTATAGGTTCTTGTAACGTTGGCAATGCCCTAAACCCATTTAGGAGCATAAGTAATGAGCGGTATCTAGCAACACATCATTACTACCCAAGTTACAAGAATGTCGAGATCCGACATCACCTTGTGACTACCAATTGTGACTACTCACAAAATAATGACAAGTGTCCTTCTATCCTAGACATCTAGATTGATCAATATGAGGCATAGACCGTGTCATCCTTCCTCTAATCAATCTAAATCTTGAACTCAAGTTAGACTCACTCGATCAAATGAGCTCAACATCTAATGTTGACTCATTTGGGCATAGCCATGCACTTAGTGGTCTCACTCTATCAAGAATACCGATGTCGCTCTCGCCATAGGAGGATAGATTCCATCTACATCACTCACATCCTCTACATAATTCATTATATACCCGATGTCGCCTTTATAGTCCACCCGATTACGGGTGACGAAACCAAAGTACATAACTCCTTATGTAGGGATCCATGGTGACTTCGGGTCTAAGAATAGTCATACTAATAGCCACATGAGAAAGTATATGACACTCATATAACGATCCATGATACTTTCTCATGGCGGGTCATTCAGTATACATTCTCTAATGCATACCCATGTGTCAGCTTGATATCTCTATATCCATGACTTGTGAGATCAAGTCATCGAGCTGACCTACATGATAGTCTTATTGTAGTAACATTGTCCCTGAATGCTAATACTCGACTAGGAATGATTTAGAGTAGTGTTCCCTATATCATCTCACTATCGATTCAACTAATCGATTGATATAGGTATGAACCTTCTACTCAAGGACGCTATTATACTTAGTCTATTTGGCACTAATATAAATAAGTATAATAACCAAACAAATGCCTTTATTGATATACAAGAATATGATATACATGAGTCCATACAATCATCAAATGATTGGCTTTAGGGCTCTAACTAACAATGTGGTCGTAGTCTCGGGGCGGCTTCCGAATGAGTGATCGGAAGAAATCCCCATCCACAAGGCCTTGTGTGAAGGCATTCATCATGGTCTCCGAGGTGGCCGTTGGAATATCCATGGCCACTCTGTTGAACCGCTGGATGTAGGCTCGGAGCGATTCGCGGGCTTCCTGTTTGATGGGAAACAGGCTGACACTAGTCTTCTGATAGCGCCGACTGCTTGTGAAGTGGTGGAGGAAAGCCATTTGGAAGTCTTTGAAACTTGAGATAGATCCGTCCGGTAGTCTCCGAAACCACCGTTGAGCCGATCCAGAGAGGGTGGTGAGGAAAACCCGACACTTCACCCCATCTGTGTATTGATGCAGGGTTGCCGTGTTATCAAACTTACCCAAATGATCATCCGGGTCGGTGGTTCCATTGTATTCACCGATCGCCGGGGGCACATAGTGCTTTGGTAGAGGATCTTGTAGAATAGCCTCTGAGAATTGACGGTTGATCCGTTCGGGAGAGGCGTCCGCTCGGGGGGCTTTGCCTTTTCTACTGTCTCGTCTTGGTACTTCATCTGAGGATGATCCTCGATCACGATTAGCTGTTGCGGCTTCAGGAGTGCGGAATAGAGCCCGATGGAATGGAACTGTGGCTGGGGGTGCTTCCGCTCGGCCACCAGATGCTGATATTGCTTGCTGCTCAGGCCGCTCGGCTGGTGCCTTCTGTTTTTGTTCCACAAGCTTGGCGGCCCTCAACTCGATCAGAGCGTCGAGTTCCTCCGTGGAAAGCGTCACCGTGTGCTGTCGTCCAGCTTCGTCCATTGCTTCCGTTCGGATGCAGGAGCGTTCCCACAGACGGTGCCAAATTAATCCTGTCTGAAAGCTGAATCAATGGATGATGGGCACGTGGCGCTCTCCGAGTCACTGACGTAGATCTTCGACTGGTTGTACGAACCTCCAGCGAACCTGCACAGAAGTCGGGCCGGGAAGGGGTTCCCGGCGGCGACCCTCCGACGCTCAAGTCAAGTAAGCGAATGAAGAAGAAGTGGCTCCAAAAATTATAGAACGTGTACCTTCGGCGAAGTATAAGGCTCCTTATATAGAGCGGTGAAAGAGCTCTCGCACGCCTACCGAGGCAAATACGTGTCCTTAGCTCATACCTCGGTATGCTTTTGTCAGAAAGCTTACCTGACACCATACTGCTACAGTCCAGGCACGTCTCCGATGGGACAGCAGAACACCTCGTCGCCAGATTTGGAGTATGGCCTAGTCATAGAGCATGACAGCTGTCAGAAGATGTTCCTTGTCCTTCTCTCCCCGCTCCATGCCGGGGCGTCCGGCCGGCCGGCACTCACCTCACGTCTGGCCCTCCATATGCACTGGTATGCTTGGGAGATCCTCGGTAATGTGCTATGTGGGGACTGTTCACAGTATGCCACCTTATGTCTTCGACCGAGCGTGCCCTCCGCTCGGCCCTATGATCCTGTTCAGCGAGCGTCGGAACCCCGACTTCCACCGGGGCACCTTTTGCCATCAGTCAGACACCGGTCGGCCCCCCTTTTCCGGTCGGCCGGCCGGGCGGTCGGCCCCCCTTTTTCGGTCGGCCGGCCGGGCGGTCGGCCCCCCTTTTCCGGTCGGCCTACCGCTCCCACCTTTTCTCGATCGTCCGGTCGGTCCCTCCTTATCCGATTGGCCATCTGGCCTTCTGACTTCCATGTGACGTTGACTCCTCGGAAAGGGGGTCCCCCGTTCTCACCGCCGGATCAAACACTTATACTTAATTGACCTTTACTCGGATTGTAATATGTTATAAACCATATAAGGCTAAATGCCTTTATGCTTGGTTGGTCCTTCACGCTCGGTCGAGTTTTGCCTGTCGAGCATATACAAATATTTTCATTCGACCTGCCATTACTCGATCGATAATAGGCTTAAGGCCGCATAAGACTAAATGCTCTTATATTCAGCCGGTCACTTACTCTCGTCCGGTCATAACCTACCGAGCGTATACAAACATTCTTGTTTGGTCGAGCTTCTCTCGGTTGACCTATGTTACACAAGGCTAAGTGTTTTTGCATTCGAGCAACCCTTTATATTCAACCGGGCTTTGCCTATCTAATAGGTATGAACAGTCGCACTCGGTTGGCCTTTATATGGCCAAGCGAGTATTATAAGCTCTACAAGGCTATATCTCTTATGGCCGACCAGTCTTTTTAGACTCGTTCGGCATTAGTCTATAAACATTCGCACTCGGTCGGCCTTTCTATGGCTGAGCGAGTATTATAAGCACTACACGGCTATATTCCTTATGTCCGACCGATCTTTTTAGGCTCGGCTGAGATTTTCCTGTCACTCATATATAAGAGCTTGCACTCGGTCGACCTTTTATGTTCAACCGAACTTTATCTATCAAGTGTATATAAATTTACGTGCTTGATTGACTCTTGTCAGTTAAGCATATTTATATTATCATACAGGATCCACTCATTATGACCCATATAAAAAACAATAGAGATAAGATCTTGTAAATGCTAAATGTCCCCATAACTATAACAATAAAGATGAGATTTTCCTGTTTTGTTGAGCTGAAAAGTTGTTCTGATATCCTACCCTCAAAACTCTACAAATTTGAGGCTTCAAGTTTTCCAGATATCAATCTTAGAAATTAGGTTCCTAAAATTACAGAATTTGTATCACAAAATCCTTGAAAATTCTCATTGATCCAAAGAATATATTCTAGAAATTACAATTAACTTCTGCATTTCAGATTCAAGAATTTTCATAATTTTATAATTTAGCATCCAATGAAATTCCATCTTAGGTAATAGAGAGTTCAGCTTGGAAGAAGGCACCATTTAACTATGAATTGATAGAACTTGAGCTCAATTCATGTTCTGGACAGAATCAACATGATAAGTTTGCACAAAACATGGTTGAAATGCCAAGTTAATAATTTCTGAAGTCTTGTCAATTTATGTTCATAGCTTCTTTATGGAATTCAAACTCCACAGTGGCTTAAATGATGATATCTATACTCCCCTAATCTTTTAAACTTGATGTACATATCCACAATGACTATAATATAGAAAGAACAAATGCTGAACAATGGAATCCTATCACCTGTAAAACAGAATTCTATAAATGTAGCAATTTCCTAAAAAGTTAGATTCAAAGAAGTTTTCATGTTCTTTTTTCTGTAGATGACATTTGTTGTCTAAACATCTTAACACTTGCTTAGGTACAAGATTTAAATATTATTTTCTTTGGAAGAGCTCACACTTCAAAATTGATCGGATAGATCACATCAATCAACAACCTATACATTACCAATTTTAGAATCAACTTCAAAAATTGATTTAAGAATCAGATTCAAAGAAACTGCAGGCTTTGAATCATAAAAGGTCCAGAAGAGAGGAAACACCATTTGTCAATGAGAGAACAAAAACTTCGCTATAATTCTTTAGTAATTAGGAAGCCTGAGCGAGAATTTGACACTCAATAGGCTAGGTTGATACAAACTTCACTACTAAAAACAATCCCCATATTCTAGGGACATCCAACTTGACTTCTCTAGCTTTTTTTATTAAATATCACCAACCCGTGGGGGCATTTAATGATGATTCATAATCCAATAGTCATACTATACTGATAATTATATTCCCAATCCTTTCAGAATATATGCAGTGTAAAATGCAAGTTATTTCCTTCACCAACACTAAGATCGATTATAATATGGAAAGGAAAAAGATGTACAAAAATCCTAAGATGTGAAGGAGGATAAAAGGCGCAATTTGAAAAACACGTTCAAAGGATTGATCATACCTCTTCCGGGAGTTTAGATCTTCAAAGATCACGTTCAAAGAAGAAAATTGATCCTTCAAGTGTGCTACAGCAAGAGCGCCATAAGACCAAGATTTGTCATCACAACTATGTCGTGAGGGGAAGAAATTGAAAAAGAGAGGGGGGCGGGGGAGGGGAACATGTGCCAACCAACAAACATGGAAAGGAGAAGAAGGAGAAGGAGAAGGAGAAGGCAAAGAGGGAGGGGATGATTGAGGATTAGGACACAAACCTGAGAGAATGTAGGCTTTTTCTTACCTCCCAAAGATAAATCAAACTAATCAAATAGAAAAACCACACCTAAAGCCCAACCCACCTCTAATTCTTGGATCCGTCCATGTGGCAAGGAACTCCAATGAATTAGTTACCCTTAACTAGCATCCATATTTAACTCTCGATATTCCAATATCTTCAGTCAGTGAGGAACAACTGCTTGGATAAATCAAGGAGTATAACACGTGCTAGTCTCTCAAAATCAATGATGTCTGAATTCATCAATTCATCGACTAGGAAATATTTCAATATATTCATAATTCCACATATAGAGATGCTCATAAGTTATGATTCAATCACAAGTTCTCTCATGCTATGAATTATATTGCAGACTTCATTAATTGAGTTTAGGATCGATATCATATATATAGAGAATGTACACTCAAATAGTGAATTTATTTATCAAATAAATAATATAATATTTAAGGTGATTGTTTTAGGACACCTCTCAAATATAACATACTCTCACTTGGCCTAATGTCAATCAACTTGGTATTGTATATTAAAAGACTCGACATGACTCTCAAACTAACTTTATGGTAGATCATTTGTCAAAGAATCTGCTAAGTTCCTTTCAGTGGAAATTTTCTCAATTTGTATTTCATTCATATGATCATTATGATCATACGATGGTGGTGAAACACATGTAATACCTGAGTTCCTTGGCCTTATCAATGGCCTCATCATTGTAATAGTAAACTGGTAATACTTAAATAATGCTCGGAACCATACCAAGTTAAGTAAAGAACTTCTTGATCTAAACCTCTTCCTTTACTTCTTAAGAAGTTGCAAAGTTTTCCGCCTCAGTGGTAGAATCAACAATGATTTCTTATTTAGAACTTTTCTAACTTATTACATCTCTATTTAGAGTGAATATGTATCTAGACTGAGACTTAGAGTCATCCTTGTTCGTCTAGAAGCTGACATCAATATATCCACGTATAACCATATCATCATCTCCATATACCAAGAACACATTCTTAGTTTTTCTCAAGTGCTTAAGGATTACCTTGATAGCCAACAAATGATCCATGATTGGATCTGACTAATATCGGCTCATGACACTCAGAGCGTATGATACATTGGACCTTGTATATAATATAGCATACATGATCAATCTTATAGCTAATGTATATGAGATCTCACTCATGTGTATCCTCTCATCTCATGTGCTCAGGCACATAGATTTCGAAAGATGAATCCCATGTCTCATGGGAAGAAAATTTTTCTTAGATTCTTCCATGTTAAATTGTTTAGCATCTTATCTATCTATGTAGACTGCGAAAGACCAAGCAACTTTCTCAATCTATCTTTGTAGATCTTAATCCCGAAGATATAGGTTTCTTCTTCCATGTCTTTCAAGGAGAATATTTTTTTTGGACAACCAAGATTTAAATATACACATCACTAACCTTCCCTTCAAGTCTAGTCGAAGGATATATAGCCGATTAACTAGACTCAAGTCCTACTTTTTCCTGTTCGACCTTTTCACCAAAGCATTCAATAATCCACTCTTCCCTTTAAGTCTTTAGGACTTAGTGATTTTCCCAAAAACTACTTGTCTGCAGGCAGCTCTTTTAGGTGAGGTTACTGAGAACGTGCGAAGAGAGGAATAATGCGGTTGTCACCTCCATCAAAAATGTCGTTTAGGGGTTGACGGCACATGGCTCTCCTTTTTGTTTTACGAAACGGCTTTAATCACACTCTACTTTGTATGACTCTATGTCACACCTTCCCTGCAGATCAATGGTTCATCGAGCCCTTGCCATTTTAATCAAACAACCATGATTAAATTAGTCTTTATAAAAACCCTAAATAGTCAATCCCCTCAGCACTTTGCACTTAATCTTTTCGATTTCTTTTCCGGCGAACCTTCCTCCTCAATCTTTTCTTCGCCCGTGCCTTAAGAGATCTAGTAAGTCATTTTCTCTTTGCCTTCCTTATGGTTCAAGAGTCCTTCGCCACCTAGTACACCTTTACCAATTCAAGCTTTGATGATTCCGACAAAGATTTTCTCTACTCTAGATGTGCAATTCCCAAGAATTACCATATTACTCTTCGTTTACCAAATGATCGTCCTTATTGTTGTTGATTATCAATATATATGATCATCAAAGCTTGAATTGGGTGAGATTTAGTTCGATAAATGATTATCAATATAAATGATTATCAATATATATGATCGTCCTCATTACCATATATATTTGAAATTTATTTCTTTAATTTATCAATGGGTGAGATTTAGTTCGATAAATCAATAAGCCCGATAAGTTGGGAAATGATATCACTTATAGTGTGTGTTGTTGATTATAGAAGGAAACTGTGTCCTAGTGATCTAGGTTGAGAATGTCCCCAAGAGGAGCTCATAAGGATTGTCATGTTAAACCCTGCAGGTGGACTTAGTCCGACATGACGATGAAGTTGAGTGGTACTACTCTTGGAGCTAGATATTAATTAAGTGAGTTGTCAGTAACTTACTTAATTAGTGGACATTTGTTATCTTAAACACAGGGAGACTAACACACTCATAATAAGAAGGAGACCAAAATGTAATTTGGGATTGGTGCGGTAGTTCAATAATAGTTCTTTAGTGGAATGAATTATTATTGATAAAATTAAGTTGTGTGTTCGGGGCGAACACGGGATGCTTAATTTTATCAGGAGACCAAAACCAATTCCTCCTCTCGGTCCCTATCGTAGCCTATAGTATATAGAGATTTATACCCACCGCATACCCACCTTCTTACCCATCCAATGGGGTCGGCCAAGCTAGCTTGGAACCCAAGCTAGGGTCGGCCAAGACCAAGTGGATGAGCCATGTAGGTGTCTGGCCAAAGCTTGGGTCCCAAGCTTAGGTGGCCGACCACTAGAATATTAAAAGGGTTTTTTTATTAAAATTATTTCTTATGTGGATATCATGATTTAAAAGAGAGTTTAAAAATTAAAATTTCCTTTTATAGCTTTCTACAAAAGATTAAGAGAAGAGATTAATCTCTTCCCTTATTTGTAGATTAAAAGGATGGTTTTAATTTTTATTAAAAACGTTTCTTATTTGTAAATCATCCACATGTTTAAAAGAGAGTTTAAAAATTTAAAATCTTTCCTTATTTATTGATTAAAAAGTGGATTTTAAATTTTAAGAAAATTTTACTTTTTAAACATGTTCATTATTTAAAAAGAGAGTTTAAAAATTAAATAATCTCTTTTATAAGTTTCTACCAAAGATTAAGAAAAGATTTGATATCTTTCCTTATTTGTAGATTGAAAGAGATTTTAATTTTTAGAGATAACTTTCTTTTTATCCACATGTTTAAAAGAAAGATTTTAATTTATAAAATTTCTTTTTATTAACCAATCATGAAGGGATAAAATTATTGGAAAAATTTTATAAATTTCCGGAAGCAAATAAGAAAGTTTTAATTTGTGTTTAAAATTTTATTTGCTTGGAGATTTGTATAATGGCCGGCCATTGTAAATTGAGAAGAGAAAAATTATTTTTAATTAAATAAATTTTTCTTTTCATGGAAAAAGAATTAAGGAAGTTTTTATTTAAATTTCCTTATTTGCCAAGACCAAGGATTATAAAAGAGGGGGTAGAGGTGCCTTCATGGATGAACAACTCTATTATTTTTCTCCCTCTTTTCTTCCTTGGGTGTGGCCGGCCCTTTCTTTCCTCTCCTCTCCTTTGTGTGGCCGAAACCTTCTCATGGTGGAGATAGCTTTGGTGGCCGGAACTAAGAAGGAGAAGAAGGAGAGAAAAGAAGCTTCTTTTCTAGCATCCCTTGGAGCATGGTGGTGGTGGCTGAACCTCTTCATCCTAGGAGAAGTTTTGATGGCCGAAACTTGTAAGGAAGAAGAAGGTGCTAGGTGGTTCTCATCTCGGAAGATCGTTGCCCACACAATGTCCGAGGTTAGAAGAGGAATACGGTAGAAGATCAAGAGGTCTTTCTAAAAGGTATAACTAGTAATTTTTCTTTCCGCATCATACTAGTTATTTTTGGAAATAATACTAAATACAAGAGGCATACGATTCTAGTGTTTCGAATTTATTTTCGATATAGTGTTCTTTTGTTTTTCTTTTCCTTGTGATTTGATTGTTCTTTTCGGTTGACCTAAAGTTATTTTAGGAAATTAAATATTAGCTTTCCTTAAAAGGTTTTGTCTAGTCGGTGGTGGTTGCTCCCATATCCAAGAAGGTCATGTGCCTCGCCACGTCAGTACTGGGAACCAATTTTGGAAATTAATATTTAATGAAATTAATAACTTAGGTGATTTGGATCAAACGTGTTAAGTTCCGCAGGAGATCCAAGTCAAAACCTAAAAGAACAAATAGATTAAGTTTTGGATCAAACGTGTTAAGGTCCGCAAGCGATCCAAAATTTAATTTAAAAGAACACATGGTAGCTAGGAAAAGGTTCAGACCTTTGTACAAAATTTTTGTACAGTGGAACCTCTAGGTATTCCGAGTAGCAACCAACACTTCACACTCTCTTATCTTTTCTTGGATGAAACTCAACACCTTCTCCTCACCATGGAAGTCACGGCAACAGCAAGAGGGAGAGGAGGAAGAAGCATGAAGTGAATGCACCATAATGCCACACAACCAAAAAAACCCATCACTAATGTGTGGCCGGCCACATCTTGTAACCTCCCCATTAATGTGGCCGGCCACATTAAAGCCATGGGGAGGGTGTAACCCCCATGAGGTGGCATGCCTCATGAGGTGGAGGTGATGTGGCAAGGATGAGTCATCCTTATGATGTGGCAATACATCAAGTCAAACTTGATGTTTCAACTTCTACTTGGTCAAGTCAAACTTGACCAATTGTCTTCCTTGTTGAGTTAAATCCAACCTTTGATTAAAGTCAATTTTAATTTAATGAATCTCAATTCATTAATATAGGTTCAACCTTTGTCTCCCTATATCATCTCGCTATCGGTTCAACTAACCGATTGATATAGGTGAGAACCTTCTACTCAAGGACATTATTATACTTAGTTTATTTGGCACCAATACAAGTAAGTATAATAACCAAAATCCAAATGCCTTTATTAATATACAAGAATATGATACAATGAGTCCATACAATCATCAAATGATTGGCTCTAGGGCTCTAACTAACAAGGGCCACATACATGTGAAAGTCCTAACAAGTCAGTCGCTCTTTCACTGTGTCCACTAAAGGGAGTCTTGGTCATCTTGCCCAGTAGGCATGACTCGCACGACTCATATGATTCGAAATCAAATGAGTCCAACAAACCATCTTTATGGAGCTGGGATAAGCGTTTGTCATTTATATGACCTAAGCGACAGTGCCAGAGATAGGTTTGGTTCATTTAATTTGATTTGAACCTTTTGATATTTATGTTATAGATGGGGTTCTCTAAGTCTAGAATATAGAGTCCGTTCATTAGCGGTGCACTACAATAGAACATATCATTTAAATAAACTCAACAATATTTGTTCTTTATTATAAATGAAAAATCTTTCTTGTCCAAACAAGAAACTGATATAATGTTCTTAGTAAGAGCAGGCACATAACAACAATCATCTAATTCTAGTACAAGCTCAGAGGGCAGAGATAGAGAATAAGTTCCTACAGCAACAGCAGCAACCCGTGCTTCATTGCCTACGCGTAGGTCTACCTCGCCCTTCGTCAATGCTCTACTATTTCTCAGCGCCTGCACATTAGTACAAATGTGAGAAGCACATTCGGTATCTAATACCCATGATGAAGAAATAGATAGATTGACTTCTATAACATAAATACTTGAAGTGAAAGTCTCACTTCTCTTCTTCTTAAGATCTTCCAGGTAGATTTTGCAGTTCCTCTTCCAGTGCCCGGTCTGACCACAGTGGAAGCAGGTAGCATCCTTGGCAACCCCTCCTTTAGGTTTCAATGTCTTGCCTTTGCCCTTGGCTTGGGACTTTCCTTTGTCTTTAGGCTTACCCTTGCATTTTCACTTTTGCACCATCAAAATGGTGTTGGGCTTTACCTTCTTAAGGTTCAGCTCAGCAGTTCTTAACATGCTTAGCAGCTGGACAGGGGTTTATCAATTTCATTCATGTTGTAATTTAGAACAAATTGATTATAACTATCCGGCAAGGATTGCAAGATCAAGTCAGTGGCCAGCTCTTGGCCAAGGGGGAATCCCAACCTCTATAGGTTTTCTATATACTCAATCATCTTGAGTACATATGGACCTATGGGAGTCCCGTCTTGCATCTTGCCCTGAAACAGTGCCTTAGAGATCTCGAATCTCTCGTGCCTAGCTTGTCCTTGATATAGTTGATGAAGATGTTCAACCATATCATAAGCGCCCATCAACTCGTGTTGCTTCTGAAGCTCAGAGTTCATGGTTGCGAGCATAAGACAGGACACATCTAATGCGTCATCTTGATGCTTCTTGTAAGCATCACGGTCAGCTCGCGTGGCAGTGGCAGGAGGTGCTGCGGGAATGGGCTGCTCCAGGACGTACAGTTTTCGTTCCTGTGTGAGAACAATTCTCAGGTTCCTGTACCAGTCCAAGAAGTTAGCTCCATTGAGCTTGTCCTTATCAAGGAAAGAACGCAGGGAGAAGGTGTTCATGTTTGACGACATGGCAATCTACAACAGAAAATGCAGAAAATAAATAATCATATTCCACTAATCATTTAATTAGGCCTTTAACAAAATGATGCTCCCACTGAATTATAGAACTTTTGTAGAATCAAGTCATGGACGTGGTCAAACCACACTTACTAGATTCTAGCTATAATTCGTTCAGGACAAGATCCACATCATACTACACCTTGAGTTAGCTTTGGCTAAATTGCCCAAGACTTTAGTATGATCGGTAGGTAACTAATTACCAATTACATCTCTATGCAACTCTTGTTTATAGGATCAAGATCCGCATGTATATTAAAACTTGAGTTAGCTTTGGCTAAATCGCCCAAGAGTTAATATAAATGTGATTTTGACCTATCAACCAACCATTGGAAAATGCCTATAGTTAAACCCGATCCAACTGAGTTTAACTAGTTTTACTTGTAGGGATTTTCAGGTCGTAAAAACCCCCTTTTTGCGTTGCGGAAACCCCAAATCCCATGTCATCGGATCCGTACGAAGTTTAAAATTTGTGTACAAGTTTCTTTACTCCTAGATCTACATTAGATCTACAAGATCAGAAGGTATACCTTTGAAGCGATGCCCTTCGCTTAATCTCGCTCGTCCAAATGATGCCGGATCTCGAGAATGTCAAAGTAGACACTCCTCTATGTGTATCCACACGAACAAGGAGATGGAGAAAAGACACTAGAGTGTGCTAGCACCCTTTGTGGCTCTCGGCAATGGAGGAAGAGAGGGAGAGAAGAGAGAGCTTGAGGAAGAAGATGAGAGTTACACACAAAATGAAAAAACTCTTCTCTTGAATAAATTGTGGTCGGCCACATTAAGAGGTTAATAACCTCCATGGAATACCAAGAGTCACAACTCTTGGTAACTCCCATGAGGTGGCATCCCACTTAAGCAACCATGATGATGTGGAGCATCATCATTGGTCCACTCTTTGCCAACTCACCAATGAGGTGGCAAATGGTCAAGTCAAACATGACACTTCATCTTCCTCTCAAGTGAAGTCAAACTTGACCACTTCTCTCCCATGGTTGATCAAATCTAACCATTGGTTCAAGTCAATTTTAATTTAATGAATCTCTATTAATTGAATTAAATTGACTCAATGAGTCTAAGTCCAAATTAGTCTCATCTAACACATGAACCAAATTAAGTCCAACTCAATTAGTCTAATTTGGATTACTCTTAATCCAATTTGGTTCATCACATGGACCTAATCCTTTAGGTTGATCAAATGAACCTAATCTCCATCTAATTGCCCTTTGTGTGTGACCCTATAGGTTCTTATAACATTGGAAATGCTCCTAAACCCATTTAGAAGCATAAGTAATTAGCGGTATCTAGCAACACATCATTACTACCCAAGTTAGAAGAATGTTGAGATCCAATATCACCTTGTGACTACTAATTGTAACTCTTCACAATATATGACAAGTGTCCTTCTATCCTTGACATCTAGATTGATCAATGTGAGGCATAGACCATGTCATCCTCTAATCAATCTAAATCTTGAATCCCAAGTAGACTCACTTAATCAAATGAGCTCAACATCTCATATTAACTCATTTGGGCATGGCCATGCACTTAGTGGTCTCACTCTATCAAGAATATCGATGTCTCTCCCATCATATAGGAGGGATAGATCCCATCTACATCACTCACATCCCTCCGCATAATTTGTTACATACCCAGTAATCGCCTTTATAGTCCACCTAGTTACGGGTGACGTTTGACGAAGCCAAAGTATGTTACTCCTTATGTAGGGAACCATGGTGACTTCAGGTCCAAGGACTAATAGTCATACTAATAGCCACATGAGAAAGTATATGACACTTATAAAACGATCCATGATACTTTCTCATGGCGGGTCATTCAGTATACATTCTCCAATGCATACCCATGTGTCAACTTGATATCTCTATATCCATGACTTGTGAGATCAAAGACATCAAGTTGACATACATGCTAGTCTCGCCGCATTAACATTGTCCCTGAATGCTAATACTTGACTAGGAATGATTAAAAGTAGTGTTCCCTATATCATCTCACTATCGATTCAACTAACCGATTGATATAGGTAAGAATCTTCTACTCAAGGACGCTATTATACTTAGTTATTTGGCACCAATACAAGTAAGCATAATAACCATAAACAAATGCCTTTATCTATATAAGAATTTGATACAACGAGTCCATACAACAATCATCAAATGATTGGCTCTAGGGCTCTAACTAACAATCTCCCACTAGCACTAGTGCCAATCAGTGTAGGCTCTAAGGCCTAATGACCTAGTGTGACCATCATGTTTTCTCTGTGCCAAAGCCTTGATCAAGGGATCTGCGATGTTAGCCTCTGTGGGTACTCTGCAAATCTTCACATCTCCTCTCTCGATAATCTCTCGAATGAGATGGAAGCTCCGTAGTATGTGTTTGGTCCGCTGGTGTGAGCAAGGTTCCTTAGCCTGTGCTATTGCTTCATTGTTGTCACAATAGAGCTCTATGGGATCAGCTATGCTAGGAACCACCTCAAGCTCAGTAATGAACTTACAGATCCAAACTACCTCCTTTGCTACTTCTGATGCAGCAATATACTCGACCTCTGTTGTAGAATCAGCAATTGTGTCCTGCTTCAAACTCTTCCAGCTCACAACACCACCATTTATGCAAAACATGAACCCTGACTGCGATCGATAATCATCCTGGTCAGTCTGGATGCTGGCATCACTGTAACCCTTTACAGCTAGCTCATCGTCGCCTCCATATATCAAGAAATATTCTTTAGTCCTTCTCAAGTACTTAAGAATATTCTTGACAGCTATCCAATGACTTTCACCTGGATCTGACTGGTATCTGCTCGTCATACTCAAAGTATATGGGACATCAGGACGAGTACATAGCATGACGTACATGATAGATCCTATGGCTGAAGTATAAGGGATCTGATCCATGCGGTCTCTCTCCTCTCTAGAAGAGGGGCCTTGAGTCTTCGAAAGATTCACACCATGTGACATCGCCAGAAATCCCTTCTTGGAGTTCTGCATGGTAAACCGAAGTAATACCTTGTCAATGTATGTACTCTGACTTAGGCCAAGCAATCTCTTAGATCTATCTCTATAGATCTGTATGCCTAGAATGTGGGATGCTTCACCTAAGTCCTTCATTGAGAAACAAGTCCCTAGCCAAGTCTTGACAAACTGCAACAAAGGGATGTATTTCCCAATGAGTAGTATGTCATCCACATAAAATATAAGAAAGACAACTGTGCTCCCAACAACCTTCTTGTAGACACAAGGTTCATCTTCATTCTTGATGAAACCAAACTATTTGATTTCATCATCGAATCGAAGATTCCAGCTCCGAGAAGCTTGCTTTAGTCCATAAATGGACCTATGCAGCTTGCATACTCTGCCAGTATGCTGTGGATTTGTGTCATGTACAAATCCTCGAGCAGGTTTCCATTCAGAAACGTTGTTTTGACATCCATCTGTCAGATCTCATAATCGTGGTACGCTACAATAGCAAGCATGATCCGAATAGATTTAAACATCTCTATTGGAGAAAAGGTTTCATCATAGTCAATACCATGAATTTGCTTGAAACCTTTAGCTACCAAGCGACCCTTATAAATAAGTCCATCCATGTCAGTCTTTCTCTTAAAGACCCACTTACACCCAATGGGTTTGACCCCTTCAGGTGGATCAACCAAAGTCCATACTTGGTTAGTGTACATGGATTCCATCTCGGATCTCATGGCCTCTAGCCATTTCTCGGAATCTGGTCTCATCACAGCTTCCTGATAGGAGGTAGGCTCATCCTCAATGTGTTGGGTTATCGGGCCGCGAAAACCGCATTTTCGCGTCGCGGAAACCCCAAATCACCCATGCCACTGGATCTCGTGCGAAGGATAGATTTCAATAATTTAAATATGAGTACGAGTTTACTAAAACTTAGATCTACTCCTAGATCTACATGGAAGAGATCTATACCTTCGATGCGTTCCCTTTTTCGTATCCCGCTCGTCCAAGATTCGTCGGATCTCGAAAGTATCAAGGATAGATACTTCTCTATATGTATCCACACGAACACACTAGGTGGAGATGACCAAAACAAGGTGTGCTAGCACCTTTGGATGGTTCGGCCAAGAGAGGAGAGGGAGAGCAAAATTGGAGCAAGGAAGAAGATGAAGGAATGAATGAGATTAATTCACAAAATGAAAAACATATCACCCATTCATGTGGCCGGCCACATTAAGAGGGTGAGTAACTCCCATAGAATGCCAAGAGTCACAACTCTTGGTAACTCCCATGAGGTGGCATCCCACTTAAGCAACCATGATGATGTGGAGCATCAACATTGGCCCACTCAATGCCAACTCACCAATGAGGTGGCATAAAGTCAAGTCAAACTTGACTCTTCATCTTCCTCTCAAGTCAAGTCAAACTTGACTTAATCTCTCTCATGGTTGATCTAATCCAACCATTTAATTCAAGTCAATTTAATATAATGAATCTAATTCATTTAATTAAATTGATTTAATGAGTCATAATCCAAATTAGACTCATTAAACACATGAATCAACTTGAGTCTAACTCAATTAGCCCAATTAGGATTACTCTTAATCCAATTTGATTCATCAAATGAATCTAATCCTCTTGGTTCATCATATGAACCTAATCTCCATCTAATTGTCCTTAGTGTCTGACCCTATAGGTTCTTGTAACGTTGGCAATGCCCCTAAACCCATTTAGGAGCATAAGTAATGAGCAGTATCTAGCAACACATCATTACTACCCAATGTTACAAGAATGTTGAGATCCAACATCACCTTTGTGACTACTAATTGTGACTCCTCACAAAAATATGACAAGTGTCCTTCTATCCTAGACATCTAAATTTATCAATGTGAGGCATAAACCGTGTCATCCTCTAATCAATCCAAATCTTGAACTCCAAGTAGACTCACTCAATCAAATGAGCTCAATATCCTATATTGACTCATTTGGGCATGGCCATGCACTTCGTGGTCTCACTCTATCAAGAATATTGATGTCGCACCCGTCATATAGGAGGGATAGATCTCATCTACATCAGTCACATCCCTCTGCATAATTCGTTACATACCCAGCAATCGCCTTTATAATCCACCCAGTTACGGGTGACGTTTGACGAAACCAAAGTACATAACTCCTTATGTAGGGAACCATGGTGACTTCAGGTCTAAGGACTAGTAGTCATACTAATAGCCACATGAGAAAGTATATGACACTCATATAACAATCCATGATACTTTCTCATGGCGGGTCATTCAGTATACATTCTCTAATGCATACTCATGTGTCAACTTGATATCTCTATATCCATGACTTGTGAGATCAAGTCATCGAGTTAACCTACATGCTAGTCATATTGCATTAACATTGTCCCTTGAATGTTAATACTCGACTAGGAATGATTAAGAGTAGTGTTCCCTATATCATCTCACTATCGATTCAACCAATCGATTGATATAGGTAAGAACCTTCTACTCAATGACGTTATTATACTTAGTTTATTTGGCACCAATACAAGTAAGTATAATAACCAAAACCAAATGCCTTTATTTATATATATAGAATCTAATACAATAAGTCCAAAATACAATCATCAAATGATTGGCTCTAGGGCTCTATCTAACAATCTTCCACTAGCACTAGTGCCAATCAGTGTAAGCTCTAAGCCCAAATGACCTAGTGTGACCATCATGCTTCCTCTGTGCCAAAGCCTTGGTCAAGGGATCTGCGATGTTAGCCTCTGTAGGTACTCTGCAAATCTTCACATCTCCTCTCTCGATGATCTCTCGAATGAGATGGAAGCGCCGTAGTGTGAGCGAGGTTCCTTCGCCTGTGCTATAGCTCCATTGTTGTCACAATAGAGCTCAATAGGGTTAGCAATGCTAGGAACCACCCCAAGTTCGATGATGAACTTGCGAATCCAAACTCCTTTGCGCCTCGATGCGAATATACTTTTGTAGAATCAGCCTCGTATCTGCTTGAACTCTTCCGGTGAACACCACCATTAATCCAAAATACGAACCCCGATTGCGATCTATAGTCATCCCGGTCGGTCTGGAAGCGTAACCCTTTACAGCTAGCTCATCATTGCCTCCATATATCAAGAAATATTCTTTAGTCCTTCTTAAGTACTTAAGAATATTCTTGACCGCTATCCAGTGACTTTCACCTGGATCTAACTGGTATCTGCTCGTCATGCTCAAAGCATACGAGACATCAGGTCGAGTACATAGCATGGCGTACATGATCGATCCTATGGCTGAGGCATAAGGGATCTGATCCATGCGGTCTCTCTCCTCTCTAGAAGAGGGACCTTGAGTCTTCGAAAGACTCACGCCATGTGACATCGGTAGAAATCCCTTCTTGGAGTTCTGCATGGTAAACCGAAGGAGTACCTTGTCAATATATGTACTCTAACTTAGGCCAAGCAATCTCTTAGATCTATCTCTATAGATCTGTATCCCTAGAATGCGAGATGCCTTACCTAAGTCCTTCATTGAGAAGCAACTCCCTAGCCAGGTCTTGACAGACTGAAGCATAGGGATGTCCTTCCCAATGAGCAGTATGTCATCCACATACAATATGAGGAAGACAACTATGTCCCCTACAACCTTCTTGTAGACACAAGGTTCATCTTCGATCTTGATGAAACCAAACTATTTGATTGCATCATCGAATCGAAGATTCCAGCTCCGAGAAGCTTGCTTTAGTCCATAAATGGACCTATGCAGCTTGCATACTCTGCTAGTATACTGTGGATCAACAAAACCCTCAGGTTGTGTCATGTACACATCCTCGAGTAGGTTTCCATTCAGAAATGCGGTTTTGACGTCCATCTGCCAGATCTCGTAATCGTGGTAAGCTGCAATAGCAAGCATGATCCGAATGGACTTAAACATCGCTACTGGAGAAAAGGTTTCATCATAGTCAATACCATGAATCTGCTTGAAACCTTTAGATACCAAGCGACCCTTATAGATAAGTCCATCCATGTCAGTCTTTCTCTTAAAGACCCACTTACACCCAATGGGTTTTACCCCTTCAGGTGGATCAACCAAAGTCCATACTTAGTTGGTGTATATGGATTCCATCTCGGATCTCATGGCCTCTAGCCATTTCTCAGAATCTGGTCTCATCACAGCTTCCTGATAGGTGGTAGGATCATCCTCTATGAGCACAATGTCATCATGGTCAGACAAGAGAAATGAGTTGTAACACCCATAGGGTTCTTAGCAAAAATTTTAGAATAATTTTTATCATGAATAAAAATATGCCTTAGTTAAATTTTTGCTCCTAGCCGAACACTTAAACAAACAAAATAGAAATAAAAATATATATAAGGTCTAGGATTTGAACTCTAGACCTCCCACTACATACATGAATAAGATAACCATTAGACCAAGAGTAATTGAGGTTAAAAAGAAAGGGAAACTATAGTTAAAGGTAAAGAGGTAAAAGCTCTTCTTTTGGGAAGAGAAGTTAGAATTGTCTTCTTCCTCTCTAATGAAGAGATGCTCTATATTGGAGAAACAAACCCGTGACCCCAGTATCCAAAGGATCGAGCAAGAAGTCTTAGAAGGGAAGGATAACGGATTTCGTATCGCTGATAGTGGAATACTGTACTTCAAGGATCGCCTATGTATTCCCGATGATTCAGAGATGCGGAAAAAGATATTAGAGGAGACGCATGCGACACCATACGCAATGCATCCTGGAACCACCAAAATGTACCAAGACCTGAAGAAGAAATTCTGGTGGTTTGGTATGAAGAGGGATGTGGCTCAGCACGTCAGTACTTGCCTGACCTGCCAAAGAGTTAAAGCAGAATACCAAAGACCTGGAGGTGTACTGCAGCCAATTCAGATTCCAGAATGGAAATGGGAGGATATTTCCATGGACTTCATTTCGGGACTCCCCAAAACGACGAATGGTTACGATGCAATATGGGTGATCGTGGACAGGTTGACAAAATCGACCCATTTTCTGGCAATCAAGATGACCTACTCGATCGAACAGCTAGCCCAATTATATGTCAAGGAGATTATCAGACTGCATGGGATCCCTAAGACCATCATCTCTGATAGAGATGGCCGTTTTGTTTCACATTTTTGGGAATGTGTTCAGAAGGCCCTGGGTACGAAATTATTGTTCAGCACTGCCTTTCACCCTCAGACTGACGGGCAAACAGAAAGGGTGAATCAAGTATTGGAAGATATGTTACGAGCTTGCGCTCTGGACTTCAAAGGGAGCTGGTGTCGATATCTATGCTTAGCGGAATTCGCCTATAACAATAGCTATCAAGCTACCATTGGTATGGCTCCGTACGAAGCATTGTACGGGAGAAAATGTAGATCCCCTATATGCTGGTATGAAGGCGGTGAAAAGAAGGAGATGGGATTCCGAACCGATCTTATCGACAGCACCACCCGTGCAATACAGAACATCCGCCAAAGAATAGAGACTGCTCAGAGTCGGCAGAAGAATTATGCAGATAAGCGACGTAGGCCGCTGGAATTCAGCGTCAGGGATTCAGTATTCCTCAAAGTAGCTCTTATAAAAGGAGTGATGAGATTCGGAAAGAAGGGAAAACTAAGTCCTCGATATGTAGGACCATATCAAATTTTGAAAAGAGTTGGCAAGGTGGCTTATGAACTAGAGCTACCACCAGAGATGTCGGCTATTCACAACGTGTTCCATGTCTCAATGCTCAAGAAGTACATGGGTAGCACAGATCAAGTGATCGAGCCACAGACAGTTCAAGTTCAAGAGGACCTGAGCTATGCGAGTCGACCGATTCAGATATTAGACCGAGATATTAAAAGGCTAAGGAACAAGGAAATACCTTTAGTAAAGGTTTTATGGCAAAATCAACGGTTTGAAGAAGCCACTTGGGAACGTGAAGACGATATGAGACAGAAATACCCCGAGCTATTTTAAGTTCGAGGATGAACTTTTATGAGGTATGGGAGACTGTAACACCCATAGGGTTCTTAGCAAAAATTTTAGAATAATTTTTATCATGAATAAAAATATGCCTTAGTTAAATTTTTGCTCCTAGCCGAACACTTAAACAAATAAAATAGAAATAAAAATATATATAAGGTCTAGGATTTGAATTCTAGACCTCCCACTAGATGCATGAATAAGATAACCATTAGACCAAGAGTAATTGTGGTTGAAAAGAAAGGGAAACTATAGTTAAAGGTAAAGAGGTAAAAGCTCTTCTCTTGGGAAGAGAAGTTAGAATTGTCTTCTTCCTCTCTAATGAAGAGATGCTCTAGAATATTCTTTTCTTGCTCTCTAAGAAGGGATGCATCTAGACAATGTTTTCATTAAGAAGAGAGTAAAGGAAAGGAGGAAGAAAAATATAGTTTTTCCTCCTCCTCTCATGATGAATAAAAGGGAGAAATGAAAAATGAGTTGGCATTTTGCTCTCATTCTCTCCTACTCTCTCTTTCACCGTGACTCTCCCTCCCTCTCCTCTTCTTGCCGAGACCAAGGAGCAAGGAAGCTCTCCTCTAGGAAGGATTCACAAGCAAGGTTCCCTCCTTAGAGAATTTAGTGAAGGATGTGAGTATCCCCTCACTGCAGTACAAGTAGCTTCGATCGGTTTCAATCGTAAACGTTTTCTTTTGAAATTTTAAAGATGCCTCTCTTGTAAATTTCAGTCAAGGTAAATATGGGTAGTCACTTAGGGCATGATAGAAAAAAAAAAAAAAAAGACTAAGGCCCTACTTACCATGTTTCAGCCTAGGACACAAGAAGGGTGAGATTAAATTTTCTTGTGAGAACATACTTGATTTTAGGCTTCCATGAGGTGTGGATTTTATATGTTGATGGCTTAGTTTCATAATTCGTATTGTGAAAAAAAAAAGACATACTTACCATATGATTCGGCAAAAATGATTTTTAGGCCTTAAGTTAAGAATTTTGGATAGAAATCATGGTAGTTGTACTCCTTCATGATGTATAAAATTTTTACATGTTGATAACCTAAGCTTTTATGTTTTATATGAAATGAAAACCATGAAGACCCTACTGATATGTTTCGGCCTAAACAAAATAAATGGTTTAGGGTTAGAGTTTTGAACTCAATCATGCTTATTCATGAAGTATAATGCCTTGTATGTGCTTAAATCAAGTTTGCATGTTATATGTTTAAGTTTTATGCTTCATATGGAATAAAATGATATGAAACCCTACTGATATGTTTCGGCCAAATTGAGATAAATAAGTTAGGGTTAGAATTTTGAATTCAAATAGTCTTATTCATGAAGTATGGTGACTTGTATGTGCTTGTACAATGCCTTGTATGTACTTAGATTAAATTTGCATGTTATATGTTTAAGTTTTATGCTTCATATGGAATAAAATGATATGAAACCCTACTGATATGTTTCGGCCAAATTGAGAAAAATAGGTTAGGGTTAGAGTTTTGAACCCCAAATAGGCTTATTCATGAAGTATAATGCCTTGTATATGCTTAGATCAAGTTTGCATGTTATGTGGTTAAGTTTTATGATTCATATGGAACAAAATGATATGAGGACCCTACTGATAGGTTTCAGTCAAATTAAGATAAATGGGTTAGGGTTAGAGTTTTTGAACTCAAACATGCGTATTCATGAAAAATAATACCTTGTATGTGCTTGGAACAAATTTGCATGTTATGTGTTTGAGTTTTTATGCTTCATATGGAATAAAATAATGTGGAAACCTACTGATGTGGTTCGGCCAAGATGGATTAATTGGGTTAGGAAAGAGTTTAAACCTAACTAAACATGCTTATGTATTCTCATGATATGTAGCCTTTGATATATGAGTAGATTAAGCTTTCATGCTTCATGATATGATGAAAATATGCCTTATGATATGTTGCATTGCTATGTCTTATGATATGATAGACTTATGACATGATGTGCCATGTTAATGATATGATATGCTAGACTCATGATATGATATGCCATGTTCATGATATGTATGCCAAGTTCATGAGATGATATGTCATGTTTGATGATTTGAAAATAACATGTTATACTTTATGTTATGATAGGACCATGTTATGTTTCATAATGCATGTATGAATGGCTTATGTAAGTGGAAAAGCCTAAAGAGTTGCTTCCCTTAAGTTGGGACCAAGAGCACTCTTCATGTTATGAAAAAGAGTTGCTTCCCTTAAGTTGGGACCAAGAGCACTCTTCATGTTATGAAAAAGAGCTGCTTCCCTTAAGTTGGGATCAAGAGCTCTCTTCATGATATGACAAGAATTATGACAAGTATGATATGATATGACATGCATGATATTTTACTTTGTAAGGCTTGTACCAAGGGTGGGCTCCATAAGCGCCCCGGGGTCGACGGACTATGAACGGATCTCGTTAAGGGATGGGCTCCTTAGTACGCCCCTAGGTCGACGGACTATGAATGGACCTAGATCCATAGTAGGTTCGGGGCTAGCTACCCTGTCCTAGGGATTGTGCGCATTTATGTTTACATGTGGTACAAGCCGGGGCCCTTCTCATGTTGATGATATTATGTTCAAGTATATGTATACGATATGTTTTACAAGAAGCATGATGCAAACGTTCATTCCATGATGCATGTTTTGAAAATCATTCTACATCTTGCATCTACATGTTCACATGATATGAAATCCTTACATGAAAATAAAAAGGAGGTATGATATGCTCACCTGACATGATATATATTTTGATAGGTGTTTCTATGATACGTTTCATGATATGAATTCACATGACATGATAGATTTTCATGAGACATGCTTATATGATATGATATGTTATGATGTGTACTTACAAGCTATGACACATTTTATGCCATGCTATGTTATGTTTCTTATATGATAGGAGACTATTATGTTATGTTCTTCCATACCATTTGATGATATGATATGTTTGATTTCATGTGTCACTTTATGTATTATTGTGATTCGGATTTATGAGTAGGAAAGGAGCTCACTAAGCCCTTTGGCTTATAGCTACACGTTTTCCTTGTACTGCAGATAAAGGCAAGGAATGAATCAGTTAAGGGGAGCAGCAGGAAAGGCGATGAAAATGTGTGTGGAAGTGCTGGTGGATAGATCTATTTATGCTTTTGGGTTATCTAAGTTATGCATGTGAACAATGTTGGACCTATGCTTATGATAATGTTCAGCTAGTATGATATCCTACTCATGTTATGTTGGTACGTTTGATTTCACATGCCATGTTAAGTGAATTAGATGCATATGGTAGATGTCAAAAAAAAAAAAAATATATATATATATATATATATATATATATATATATATATATATATATATATATAAGTCTTCCGCTGCCATGAATCCATATGCATTAATAAATGATGTCTATGTTAAGTGACGTCCGTCCCTCTAGGGTAGCCTTAGGGGTACCTGGAAGGGCGGGCGTTACATGAGTATCTCTCAGGCTGACGACGTACCCTATCAGACCTACGAAGAGGTATGTCTACTTGAACTGGTTGTTGTTCCTCAACTCCTTGTGGAACAACATCATCCACAGCACTTTGTGGTTCCAGTTCAATTTCCATCGAGGCATCAGTGCTATTGTTCGCATCTTGAACTTCTTCAAGATCGAACGCGCTCCCACTAGTCTTTCTAGAAACAAAGTCCCTTTCTAGAAAGACCTCAGTCTTTGCCACAACTACCTTGTGCTGACTGGGAATGTAGAAGTAATATCCCTTAGTTTTCTTGGGATATCCAATAAAATAGCACTTGTCGGATTTGGGTCCTAATTTTT
Source organism: Zingiber officinale (assembly GCF_018446385.1). Lineage (NCBI taxonomy): Eukaryota > Viridiplantae > Streptophyta > Magnoliopsida > Zingiberales > Zingiberaceae > Zingiber > Zingiber officinale. The sequence continues at coordinate 93,872,607 of NC_056000.1, forward strand.
CTGAGTCTTGACGTCTAACGTAAGCCTCACAACCCCAAATCCTCATGAAAGACACCTGGGCATCTCTCCCAGTCCATATCCTATATGGTGTCTTTATCACGGCCTTAGATGGAACTCGGTTGAGTATAAAAGCTGCCGTGTCTAGAGCATAACCCCAAAGGTACATCGGAGGATCTGTGTGACTCATCATAGATCGCATCATATCTAATAGGGTACGATTCCTCCTTTCGGATACACCATTCCACTATCGTGTTCCAGGAGGAGTGAGTTGGGATAGAATCTCACACTCAGCTAGGTAGTCACGAAACTCATGGCTAAGGTATTCTCCACCTCGATCGGATCGAAGTATCTTAATACTCTTGCCAAGCTGGTTCTGTACTTCATTCTTGAATTCTTTGAACTTTTCAAAGGATTTAGACTTATGCGTCATCAAGTACACATAACCATATCTACTGAAGTCATCAGTAAATGTGATGAAGTACCTATAACCGCCTCTAGCAGCGACATTGAAAGGGTCACATACATCACTATGTATGAGTCCTAACAAATCAGTCGCTCTCTCGCTGTGCCCACTAAAGGGAGTCTTGGTCATCTTGCCTCGTAGGCATGACTCGCATACCTCATATGATTCAAAATCAAATGAGTCCAGCATACCATCCTTATGGAGCTGGGATAAGCGCTTGTCATTTATATGACCTAAGCGACAATGCCAGAGGTAGGTTTGGTTCATGTCGTTTGACTTGAACCTCTTGGTATTTATGTTATATATAGGGCTCTCAAGGTCTAGAATATAAAGTCCGTTTATCAGAGGTGCACTACAATAGAACATATCGTTTAAAAAGACGGAACAACATTTGTTCTTTATTGTAAACGAGAAACTTTTCTTGTCCAAACAAGAAACTGATATAATGTTATTAGTTAATGCAGGCACATAACAACAATCGACTAACTCTAGTACAAGCCCAGAGGGAAGAGATAGAAAGTAAGTCCCTACAGCAACAGCAGCAACCCGTGCTCCATTGCCTACTCGTAGGTCCACCTCGCCCTTTGTCAATGCCCTGCTATTTCTCAGCGCCTACACATCAGTACAAATGTGAGAAGCACATCCAGTATCTAATACCCATGATGTAGAAATAGATAGATTGACTTCTATAACATATATACCTGAAGTGGAAGTCTCACTTCGCTTCTTCTTAAGATCCTCCAAGTATACCTTGCAGTTCCTCTTCCAGTGCCCGGTCTGACCGCAGTGGAAGCAGGTAGCATCCTTGGCGACCCCTCCTTTAGGCTTCAGTGTCTGGCCTTTGCCCTTGGCTTGGGACTTTCCCTTGCCTTTGGGCTTGCCCTTGCCCTTATGTTTCTGAACCATCAGAACAGTGTTGGGCTTAGCCTTCTTAAGGTTCAGCTCAGCAATTCTTAACATGCTAAGTAGCTCGGGCAGTGGCTTGTCAATCTTGTTCATATTGTAGTTTAGAACGAATTGATTGTAGCTATCCGGCAAGGATTGCAAGATCAGGTCAGTGGCCAACTCTTGGCCAAGTGGGAACCCCAACCTTTGTAGGTTCTCTATGTACCCAATCATTTTGAGTACATATGGGCCTACAGGAACCCCGTCTGACATCTTGCACTGAAACAGTGCCCTTGAGATCTCAAATCTCTCATGCCTCGCTTGACCTTGATACAATTGATGAAGATGTTCAACCATATCGTAAGCGCCCATTAACTAGTGTTACTTCTGAAGCTCATAGTTCATGGTCACGAGCATTAGACAAGACACATCTAATGCGTCATCTTGATGCTTCTTGAAAGCATCTCGGTCAGCTCGCGGGGCAGTGTCCAGAATGTACAGTTTACGTTCTTGGGTGAGAACTATTCTCAGGTTCCTGTACCAGTCCAGGAAGTTTGCTCCATTGAGCTTGTCCTTCTCGAGGACAGATCGCAGGGAGAAGGTGTTCGTATTCGACGTCATGGTAATCTACAACAGAAATAAAAGTAGAAATAAATATCATATTCTTAATCATTTAATTAGGCCTTTAACTAAATGATGCTCCCACTGAATTCTATAATTCATGTGGGACAAGATCCACATCATACTAACCCTTGAGTTAGCTTTGGCTAATACGCCCAAGACTTAGTATGATCGGTAGGTAACGATTACCAATTACATCTCTATGCAACTCTTGTTTATAGAATTAAAATCCGCATTTATATTAAAACTCGAGTTAGCTTTGACTAATACGCCCAAGAGTTAATATAAACGTGATTTTGACCTATCTACCAACCATTGGATAATGCCTATAGTTAAACTCGATCCAATTGAGTTAACTAGTTACTCAATCTAATTGAGTTGTACTTACCCATGCGTTGATAGGCGGGACCAAAATTGTCCCTCCGTACCCTACCAAGATAGTATGTGTTGCTCTGCTTTGGCAGATTCAACAACAACATGCGATCGAGGTAGTGGTAGGTATCACAGCATGGTAGGCATTATGAGTTGACGCGATTTAGATCTAATCTAAATGATGATGCGTAACAAATACTTGATTTAGATCTAATCTAATCGTGGGGTGCATCATGTGCATGATTTAGATCTAATCTAATCGCTAGGCACTAATTAACTACTTAATTAAACATGCATCACATACATATAAGCAATTAATTAAATTATTTTGTGATTGTGTCATGGCCCTATTACGATCTTCTCAAGCCAATGAGAAGATCGGATGGTCAACCTAAGGTCAACAGCTTCTCAAGCTTCTTCCTTTGACCACATTGTGTTGCTCATGCCCTCCTCGTAACTCCGTCTCGTGTGGACCTTCCACCGCTTCAAAATTACATTACAATTTTGAAACTCAAGTTACATTCAAGTCTAAATCTAATTTACAACCAGAATATAAGAGAAAGGCATGACACGCAGGTCGAGAAAATAAAATAAAATAAAAAATAAATACAGCACGCACATCACATAACGGCACGCAGGCCGTATTATGAATTACAACACATTTCCAAATCCAATTTGGGTCGTTTGGGCCATGACTATCACAAAATTAATATATAATTCAAAATTATATATTTCTATAATTTTCTGTAATTTTTTTTATAATTTTACAATTTTTACGGGTATAATTTTCCCGGCGGTTCCGTTTAGCGATTTTCAGGCGCAATCGCGGAACGAATCCCCTTGCGGGGCCAGGGGCAGCGCCCCTACCCGCGATCTAACCATCGCGAGGGTTCCTTTGCGATCTAACAGCGCCTTAGCCCGCTGTCCCAAAAAGATTTGGGGCGAAACCAAGCCATTTTGGAAAAGTCTTCCCGGTAGCGGAAGCCTACAAGTGCCGAAACACTTGTGCTTCGCTTCTACGAGAAAATTACCCATAAAAACTATAAAAAACCTAAATTTACAGAAAATCACAGAAGCTATTTTTCATAGAAATCAAAAATAAACTCGTACACGCCTTCGCACGTGGCTCTGATACCACTGTTGGGTTATCGGGCCGCGAAAACCCCATTTTTGCGTCGCGAAAACCCCAAATCACCCATGCCACTGGATCTCGTGTGAAGGATAGATTTCAATAATTTAAATACGAGTATGAGTTTACTAAAACTTAGATCTACTCCTAGATCTACATGGAAGAGATCTATACCTTCGATGCGTGCCCTTTTTCGTATCCCGCTCGTCCAAGATTCGTCGGATCTTGAAAGTATCAAGGATAGATACTTCTCTATGCGTATCCACACGAACACACTAGGTGGAGATGACCAAAACAAGGTGTGCTAGCACCTTTGGATGGTTCGGCCAAGAGAGGAGAGGGAGAGCAAAATTGGAGCAAGGAAGAAGATGAAGGAATGAATGAGATTAATTCACAAAATGAAAAACATATCACCCATTCATGTGGCCGACCACATTAAGAGGGTGAGTAACTCCCATGGAATGCCAAGAGTCACAACTCTTGGTAACTCCCATGAGGTGGCATCCCATTTAAGCAACCATGATGATGTGGAGCATCATCATTGGCCCACTCAATGTCAACTCACCAATGAGGTGGCATAAAGTCAAGTCAAACTTGACTCTTCATCTTCCTCTCAAGTCAAGTCAAACTTGACTTAATCTCTCTCATGGTTGATCTAATCCAATCATTTAATTCAAGCCAATTTAATATAATGAATCTAATTCATTTAATTAAATTGATTTAATGAGTCATAATCTAAATTAGACTCATTAAACACATGAATCAACTTGAGTCTAACTCAATTAGCCCAATTAGGATTACTCTTAATCCAATTTGATTCATCAAATGAATCTAATCCTCTTGGTTCATCATATGAACCTAATCTCCATCTAATTGTCCTTAGTGTGTGACCCTATAGGTTCTTGTAACGTTGGCAATGCCCCTAAACCCATTTAGGAGCATAAGTAATGAGCGGTATCTAGCAACACATCATTATTACCCAATGTTACAAGAATGTTGAGATCCAACATCACCTTTGTGACTACTAATTGTGACTCCTCACAAAAATATGACAAGTGTCCTACTATCCTAGACATCTAGATTGATCAATGTGAGGCATAGACCGTGTCATCCTCTAATCAATCCAAATCTTGAACTCCAAGTAGACTCACTCAATCAAATGAGCTCAATATCCTATATTAACTCATTTGGGCATGGCCATGCACTTCGTGGTCTCACTCTATCAAGAATATCAATGTCGCTCCCGTCATATAGGAGGGATAGATCCCATCTACATCACTCACATCCCTCTGCATAATTCGTTACATACCCAGCAATCGTCTTTATAGTCCACCCAGTTACGGGTAACGTTTGACGAAACCAAAGTACATAACTCCTTATGTAGGGAACCATGGTGACTTCAGGTCTAAGGACTAGTAGTCATACTAATAGCCACATGAGAAAATATATGACACTCATATAACGATCCATGATACTTTCTCATGGCAGGTCATTCAGTATACATTCTCTAATGCATACTCATGTGTCAACTTGATATCTCTATATGCATGACTTGTGAGATCAAGTCATCGAGTTGACCTACATGCTAGTCTTATTGCATTGACATTGTCCCTTGAATGTTAATACTCGACTAGGAATGATTAAGAGCAGTGTTCCCTATATCATCTCACTATCGATTCAACCAATCGATTGATATAGGTAAGAACCTTCTACTCAAGGACGTTATTATACTTAGTTTATTTGGCACCAATACAAGTAAGTATAATAACTAAAACCAAATGCCTTTATTTATATATATATAATATGATACAATAAGTCCAAAATACAATCATTAAATGATTGGCTCTAGGGCTCTAGCTAACACAATGAGCACAACGTCATCATGGTTGGACAAGAGAAATGAATATCTCTCAGGCTGACGACGTACCCTATCAGATCTGCGAAGAGGTAGGTCTACTTGAACTGGTTGTTGTTCCCAAACTCCTTGTGGAACAACATCATCCACAATACTTTGTGGTTCCAGTTCAACTTCCATCTCGGCTTTAGTGCTATGGTTCACATCTTGAACTTCTTCAAGATCGAACGTACTCCCACTAGTCCTTCTAGAAACAAAATCCATTTCTAAAAATACCCCAGTCTTAGCCACAACTATCTTGTGTTGACTGGGAATGTAGAAGTAATATTCCTTCGTTTCCTTGGGATATCCAATAAAATAGCACTTATCTGATTTGGGTCCCAATTTATCCGAGACTTGATGTCGAACGTAAGCCTCACAACCACAAATCCTCATAAAAGACACTTGGGTATCTCTCCCAGTCCATATCCTATATGGTGTCTTTATTACAGTCTTAGATGGAACTCGGTTGAGAATGAAGGTTGCTGTGTATAGAGCATAGCCCCAAAGATACATAGGAAGATCTGTGTGACTCATCATAGATCGTACCATATCTAATAAGGTATGATTCCTCCTTTCAAATACACCATTCCACTGTGGTGTTCCAGGAGGAGTGAGTTGAGATAGAATCTCACACTCAGCTAGATAGTCACGAAACTCATGATTAAGGTATTCTCCACCTCGATCTGATCGAAGTATCTTAATACTCTTGCCAAGCTGGTTTTATACTTCATTCTTTAATTCTTTAAACTTTTCAAAGGATTCTGACTTATGTGTCATCAGATAGACATAACCATATCTACTGAAGTCATCAGTAAATGTAATGAAGTACCTATAACCTCCTCTGGCAGTGACATTGAAAGGGCCACATACATGTGTAAGTCCTAACAAGTCAGTCGCTCTTTCACTGTGTCCACTAAAGGGAGTCTTGGTTATCTTGCCCAGTAGGCATGACTCGCATGTCTCATATGATTCGAAATCAAATGAGTCCAGCAAACCATCTTTATGGAGCTGGGATAAGCGTTTGTCATTTATATGACTTAAGCGACAGTGCCAGAGATAGGTTTGGTTCATTTAATTTGATTTGAACCTTTTTATATTTATGTTATAGATGGGGTTCTTTAAGTCTAGAATATAGAGTTCGTTCATCATGTTGGTGCAATTTCCAGTAGGTCAAGGTTGACCTAGTTGACCAAGCGTAAACCTTGGTCATGGTTTCGATGTTTGACAATACAGAAAGACATGTAGACATGGACAATGCAGGTGCAGTTGTCCATGCGGAGAGATACTGATCAGGGTCTGATCAGGTTGGATGAAGAAGAGTCAAGTAGGTCAAGGTTGACCGAATACTTGACTGGGGAGTCCTAACTGGGATGTTAGGCAGTTCGGAATGTCCTGGTGAGTGAAACCAGGCAGTTCGGAAAGTCCTGGTGAGTGAAACCAGGAAGTTCGGAAAGTCCTGGTAAGTGAAGCCAGGCAAGGGAAAGTCCTGGTGAGTGAAGCCAGGCAGTTGAAAAGTCCTGGTGAGTGAAGCCAGACAGTTGGAAAGTCCTGGTGAGTGAAGCCAGGCAAGGGAAATCCAGATAGGTCAAGGTTGACCAGACATCTGGTGAAAAGACCAAGCAGGGTGCTTGGCACGAGAAATGCCCAAGTATGGAGACTTGGCACAAGAAAAGTCCAAGTATGGAGACTTGGCACGGAAAAGTCCAAGCAGGGAGCTTTGTAACGCCCGCCCTCCCTGCTAACCCTAAGGGACGGGGCTACGATACTCTACGTACATATTACAGTGGAAGACTTAAAATCATTTTTCTTGGATTAATAAAACTTTTCTTTTGTTTGCATACCCGAACTACACTAATATGGTTTCCATAACATGATAACAAGATAAATAAAAGCATAACATCAAGTCAACCATATGGTACTACAATTTACTAAACCAAAGTGAAATTCTTAAAAGTTCTTAAAGCAGGTTCTTATTTGGTTGCCTAGCCACCGTCACACACATCTCCTTGCCTCTCCTGCTGCTCCTTTAGCTCATCCAGCTTTTTCCTTTATCTGTGGTACAAGGAAAGTAAGCTATGAGCACTCATGGCTCAGTAAGTTCCTTTCCTACTCACTAAAACCAAAAAAATCATCACATAATCAAAGAATGTCTCAACATAACATAATCTCAACTAGTCATGGCATAACATATCATACTCTTTAAGCATATCATGCAACATAGCAACATCATAACTAGTCATGGCATATTATCTCTTACAGCATAGCATGAAACATAACATAATCATATCTAATCATGCCATATCATAGTATCATCTTAAGGTAGCGTAGCATATCAAGTTCTTAAGCATAGCATGAAACATAACCTAAGCATATCTAATCATGGCATATTATAGTATCATCATAAGGAGACATGGCATATCAAACTCTTAAGGCATAGCATGAAACATAACATAATCATATCTAATCATGGCATATCATAAATCATAGCATCATCACAACATGATCATAAATTATATGCAATATGATTTTGAAAACATGTATCCGAAAAAACATGTGTATGTCTCATGATCTTTAAAACCATTTCTTCTTACATATATACTTGAACATAATATCAACATATTCAGGGCCCCGGCTTAGTACCACATACATACATAATGCGTGCATCCTAAGTAGATCCAAGGTAACTAGTCTTGAACCTACTAGGAAACTAGGCCCGTAGCTCGACCTAGGGGCACGTAAGGAGCCCACCCTTTACTAGGCCCGTAATTCGACCTAGGGGCGCATAAGGAGCCCACCCTTTTGGTACAAGTCATTCAAAGTAAAATACATGTCATACTTATACATATCATACATCATACAAGCATGCATCACTTAGGCATATATCATATAAAAGTATGCATCACTTAGGCATACATCATGTCATAAAAGTATGCATCACTTAGGCATACATCATATAAAAGTATGCATCACTTAGGCATACATCATGTCATAAAAGTATGCATCACTTAGGCATACATCATATAAAAGTATGCATCACTTAGGCATACATCATATTAACATGCATATCATAAAAGCATACATATTTTAAGCACATAGCATATCATCAAAGTATGCATATTTCCTTCCACATAGCATATCATAAAAGCATGCATATTTTAAGCACATAATCACTTCATCAAAGCATGCATATTTCTATCCACATGGCATATCACAAAAGCATGCATATTTTAAGCACATAGCATATCATCCAAGCATGCATATTTCTATCTACATAACATATCATAAAAGTATGCATATTTTAAGCACATAACATATCATCAAAGCATGCATATTTCTAAGCACATATCATATCATGGAAAGTAGAAATCACAAGCATACATGTTTAAGCATAAGGGTGTATCATGTAATTATACTATCATAAGAAACATGGTAACATAGTTAGCTTGGGTTCTAAGCTTCATAATCTCTTGGGTTCTTATCATGGCCAAACCCCCTTAGATCTCAATTTAGGTAAAAACAACCTTTAACAAGGTCCCAAATGTCATGAAAGCATGGAAACCTTAAACCACATTTATAGCATTTTTTCCAAGTAACATAGTAAGCATATTGAGCTAGTTCCTAAGTCCTTCAAGCCCTTAACATATGTCATGGTCAAACTTTTAACAAGTGTTCATTAGGAATAAAAACAAATATACAATCATGTGAACTTGAACTAACATCATGTATAAATTCATAACAAGACATTATACAATATGTATGGCCGAAACTTACCCTAGCCTCAATTAGGTCATTAAACAACATATAGCATAGGAACTTTGTCTTTCTACTTATCATATTTCATGTAGAGTGACATAAGCATATTTAATTTTTGTTCTATGATTTCTAGGGCATCTATACCTTCATGGCCGAAACATACAATGGTCCATTTAGGTCATGGAAAAATTGTACAAGCATGTGACACAATCAACACATTATCATATTTCCATAAGAAGCATTTTTAACACCTTTGGTTTCATTTCTAAGGCCTCTAGGTCTTTTAAACCCTACTTGGCTGAAACTCAACAGTATATAAACTTGCTTCAAATAGCCTAAAAGCATAAGAAATCATACAAGTTTCATAGCATGTATAAAGACAAGCATAATAAACATACATGTGAATTGTGTCTTAGGCTTCCTAGGTTTCTTTCCCTTTTCCTTTTATTTTTCCTCATGGCCAAAACCTACCAATCTCTAAACTAGGTTTTAAGTGGCCTAAAGCATGGAAAACCTAAGTAAGTTTCATGGCAAAAATTACTAAGAATATCATATACAAAGTTGGTTCAATAACAAGCTAGGACCCTTGTGATCTTACATGTCATATATCATGTAACTAATTTTCTATACTCCAATTAAACATGAGAGCATTAAAAAACTTTCATATCATAATATCACAGAGGTCTTGAGCATATTAGAATTTTGTTCAAGCTTTTCTAAACTATCCATCTTATCATGGCCGAAAATCTAAAATAAGAGTTCATGAATTTCTAGCAATGTTCAACATGCAATTCTTTAAGAGAACTCTATATTCTATCATACAAACATGGTTACTTAAATTTAAAGGTCTTCCTAACCCTAAGCCCTTTTCTTGTCCGAAACATATAAATGGATTTCCTTTGGTTCCAAGTAACTTTCAAGCAAGAAAACCAATAAAAGACCCTTAGTAGTTCATGGAGGGAATCTTGTACTAGTTTGGTTACACCATGTTTTCCCTAACCTCCTTAAAATATTTTTGGCTGAAATTCTAGGGTTAGGCACTCCTCTGATCAAGCATCAATTAGGTATAAAAACATGAAGAAAATCCTTCCTACATAGCATAGAAAACATATCATAAAATAAAGACTTGTTTAAACCTTCCTAGATTTGAAAACCCTTTCTATAGCCGAATTTTCTTAAATTCTTTCCTAGGTTTTCTAATCCTCATAAAATCCGAAAATCACATAAAAAGCCTTGTACCACAGGTGAGGGGAAGCTTACATCCTTTTCGCTTGTGGATCTAAGGTATGGTGATGGAAGAAGTAGCCTCTTCTTCTAGTTCCTTTCCCTTGATTCCCTTGCTTAGTCCTCCTCGTATCTTAGGCTTTCTAGGATAAAACCTTGGCTTTGGGGCCGAGGGTGGAGGAGAGGGTGTTGGTGTTCTCGGTGAGGGAGAGGGAGGATGAGAAAATGAGAGAAAAATAAACTTCTCTTTTCTTGCTCCCTTTTATGTTAAGGGGGAAGAGGTAGCAAGATTGATTTTTGCTTTCCTTCTCCCTTAACCCATTTTCTATTTTTCTTTCATTTATTTTATTTTATAATTTATTCTCACCATTCATGATGAAATAAGGGGGAATGAATCCCCTTAATTCCTCTTTAAATTTTCGGCAAAAGCAAAGAGGAAGAGGGAGAGAAAGGGAGGAAGGCAAGTTGCCTTTCTCTTGCTCCTTTCTTGTTTTCTTTTGGCTATCTTTTACTCTTACCTTTATCATGAGTTTCCCTCCTTTGCTATCAACATCTTCTCTCTATCCCAATTGGTTTCTACTAATTAATTCTATGAAATATAATATAAGAGGTTCAAGGTTCAATCCTTGACTTCCTCTTCTTTTTATTTCATTTTATTTCTTTTTGCTTCAACTCACTTCTTATTATTTTTCTAAGGCAAAATCCCATATTCATATGTTTATCTTAAAAGCTTAGTGGGTGTTACAGTACCCCGTACCTCATAAAAAGTTCGTCCTCGAACTTTAAAATAGTTACATCAGGTGGCACTGAACTTTCGGCTGAGTGCATCTGCCACTTTGTTCGCCTTCCCTGGGTGATAAAGAATCTCGCAGTCGTAATCTTTAACTAACTCGAGCCATCGGCGTTGCCTCATATTTAGGTCTTTTTGCGTGAAGAAATATTTCAGACTCTGATGGTCGGTATAAATCTTACACTGAGCTCCATATAAATAATGTCTCCATATTTTGAGAGCGAAGACCACGGCTGCTAGTTCTAAGTCGTGAATGGGATAATTCTTCTCATGTTCTTTAAGTTGTCTTGAAGCGTAGGCAATAACTTTGCCATCTTGCATGAGTACAGCTCCAAGTCCTGTGATGGAAGCATCGCTGTACATATCGAAGCCTTTGTTGGTTTCCGGAAGAGTAAGAATCGGAGCACTGGTCAGTCTCCTTTTTAATTCCGCGAAACTCTCCTCGCAAGCTTCTGTCCATTCATACTTTGTATTTTTCTTGGTGAGGGTTGTCATAGGAGCTGCGATTTTGGAGAAATTCTCTACGAATTTCCTGTAATAGCCTGCTAGTCCGAGAAAACTCCTGACTTCGCTGGCATTCCTTGGTCGGTTCTAGTTATTTACAGCTTCGATTTTACTTGGATCCACCATAACTCCATCCTTGGAGATGACATGTCCTAGGAATATTACCCGGTCAAGCCAAAACTCGCATTTGGAGAATTTTGCATATAGTTGTTTCTCTTGGAGGATCTGTAGTACAGTATTCAGGTGTTCAGCATGTTCTTCTGGGGTTCTCGAGTAGATAAGTATATCATCAATGAAGACGATTACAAATTTATCAAGATATGCTGTAAATACTTGATTCATCAGGTCCATAAATACTGCAGGAGCGTTGGTTACTCCGAAAGGCATAACTATGAACTCATAGTGTCCATATCGGGTTTGAAATGCTGTTTTTGGTATATCATCTGGTTTCACCTTCACTTGATCATAACCGGATCGTAGATCTATCTTTGAGAAAATGGTCGCACCCTTCAGTTGATCGAACAGGTCATCGATTCGTGGGAGTGGGTACCGGTTCTTGATCGTCACATTATTCAGTGCTCGGTAGTCTATACACATTCGCATAGACCCATCCTTCTTCTTTACGAACAGCACTGGAGCTCCCCATGGAGAGTGACTAGGACGAATAAGTCCCTTGTCGAGTAATTCGGATAACTGTTCCTGAAGTTCCTTTAATTCAGCCGGAGCCATACGATAAGGTGCTTTTGAAATCTGCTGAGTACCAGGAATCAATTCGATTCCGAATTCTATCTCTCTGTCAGGGGCCAACCCTGGTAGTTCATCAGGAAATACTTTTGGATAGTTGCATACTACTCTGACTTCTTCTAACTTCGGGTCTTTGACTTGATTGGTATCAACCACGTGTGCTAGAAATCTCATACATCCTTTATCTAACATCTTTTGTGCTTTAATAGATGACAATAACTTCTCCGTTCCTTTTGATTCCCCGTAAAATTCAAACTCTGGTTCATTTTTGGGTCAGAAAATCACTTTTCTTTTGCGGCACTCTATTGAAGCGTCGTACTTGCTAAGGAAATCCATGCCCAAAATTATGTCATAATCCTGCATATCAAGTACTATCAGATTGCAGTAGAGTTCTCTATTTGCGATCCGAATGAGTACTGCTTGCAGCATGTGGTCCGATGGCATAATCTCCCCGGATGGTAAGGTTGTTAAGAATGTGTCCTCTAGAGTTCGGAGTGGTATATCTAGCTTCTTCATAAAAGGTGTTGAGACGAACGAGTGTGTTGCCCCGGTATCAAATAATACTACGGCATACTGATTGTAAATAAGTAGCTGACCTGTGACGACAGTAGAGGCATTCGCCACGTCTTCCTTGGTAAGAGAGTAGACTCTGGCATTCGTCATAGTGGGAGGGGCCTCCAATCTTCCTTGGCTGATTGAAGTCCCTTCTATGGCAGCTTGCATCTGGTGAAGCTGTGCAGGGCTGCGGAGGTGGTGCCTGAGGCTGAGTAGGGCAATTTCTTGCCAAATGACCTTCCTTTCCGCAGTTGTAGCACTTTCTGGTGCTCAGAAGACATATTCCAGAATGCATCTTCCCACATGTGGCACACTGAGGGTACTTGGTCTGCTTATTGGCCGGACCACCTTTTGTTTTATTCCACTGTTTCCTCTTTCCACCTGAGTTTCCTTTCCAGTCTGTTCTGGTATTGTACGATTTTTGTGCTCCGGTCAGTGCTTGGTTCTTGCCCTTGTTCATTGCTTCCTGATAGTGCTCGGTAATCAGGGCACTGCTGACTAGCTCCTCTGCAGTCTGCGGTCTATTAACTCCGCCGGCTACGTTCAGAGCTATCTCGGGTCGGAGCATCTTTAACATTAACCGGACCCTTTCTTTTTCAGTACGGATCAGTTCTGGGCATAATCGGGCTAGGCGGTTGAACCTCTTGACGGCTTCGTTAACTGACAGATCACCTTGCCGGAACTCAGTGAACTCGTCATAGTGCTTGTTGGTCACTTGCATATGGAAAAATTCCTCTAAGAACTCTGTCTCAAAATCTGTCCACTGCATTTGGTTTATTTGTCTTTTCGCCTTCACTCTGTCCCACCACATCCGGGCATCTCCGGTAAGACAGAACGACGCGCATTTGACCTTCTCGTGTTCAGGCCAATCCAATAGTTCCATTATATTTTCCACGGTCTTGAGCCAGGCTTGTGCATCCCATGGTTCACAGTTTCCCGAGAATGCTTCCGGCTTAAGCCTTTGCCACTGAATCAGATAGGCCTCTTGTCGGACCATCGGAGTAGGGGCTACCGGAGGCACTGGCGCGGCTGTAGGTATAACCAGTAGTGCATTCACCGGTGGGGTAACTGGTAGTGATCAGCTGTTGTTGCTCCGTGATTTGATGCTGGAGGTCTGCGACTACCTGCGTCAGGTCTGGTGGAGTCACTGTCCCTCCGGTTCGGGCATTGCGTGTCCTAACCATGTTTATCTAAATAAGGACAAACAGACTAGTGTAAGTGGTTATCGTTTTTAGCCCATCTAACGTAGTATTTTGTTTCTATCTATTTGTTTTGGTATTATTCCTAAGCTACCATTACGTAATCCTAATCTAAATTATAACTAAAAGCATGGAATAAAGCATCAAACATAAGCAAGTAAAACATGAAGCTAAAGCATAAACAACATAAAGAAATGTAAGAAGTAGAGTGACAACAATATGACATAAGGAAATAAAGCATAAGCAATATAGCAAAGAAAATAAAGCATAAATCGTATAACATGAAACTAAGCATAAGCATATAACAAGAAATTTAAGCGTAAGCAATATAAGAATTTTAAAGAATAAATCAAGCAAATAATATAACACAAGAAAATAAGCATGAGCAAATAAAATTAAGCATAAACATTCTTACTTGGAGCCGCAGGTCGGAGGCTTGATGTGTGTGTAGTGAGCTGGCAAAAACTTTGGCTCTGATACCAACCTGTAACACCCGCCCTCCCTGCTAACCATAAGGGACGGGGCTACGATACTCTACGTACATATTACAGCGGAAGACTTAAAATCATTTTTCTTGGATTAATAAAACTTTTCTTTTATTTGCATACCCGAACTACACTAATATGGTTTCCATAACATGATAACAAGATAAATAAAAGCATAACATCAAGTCAACCATATGGTACTACAATTTACTAAACCAAAGTGAAATTCTTAAAAGTTCTTAAAGCAGGTTCTTATTTGGTTGCCTAGCCACCGCCACACACATCTCCTTACCTCTCCTGCTGCTCCTTTAGCTCATCCAGCTTTTTCCTTTATCTGTGGTACAAGGAAAGTAAGCTATGAGCACTCATGGCTCAGTAAGTTCCTTTCCTACTCACTAAAACCAAAAAAATCATCACATAATCAAAGAATGTCTCAACATAACATAATCTCAACTAGTCATGGCATAACATATCATACTCTTTAAGCATATCATGCAACATAGCAACATCATAACTAGTCATGGCATATTATCTCTTACAGCATAGCATGAAACATAACATAATCATATCTAATCATGGCATATCATAGTATCATCTTAAGGTAGCGTAGCATATCAAGTTCTTAAGCATAGCATGAAACATAACCTAAGCATATCTAATCATGGCATATCATAGTATCATCATAAGGAGACATGGCATATCAAACTCTTAAGGCATAGCATGAAACATAACATAATCATATCTAATCATGGAATATCATAAATCATAGCATCATCACAACATGATCATAAATTATATGCAATATGATTTTGAAAACATGTATCCGAAAAAACATGTGTATGTCTCATGATCTTTAAAATCATTTCTTCTTACATATATACTTGAACATAATATCAACATATTCAGGGCCCCCGCTTAGTACCATATACATACATAATGCGCGCATCCTAAGTAGATCCAAGGTAGCTAGTCTTGAACCTACTAGGAAACTAGGCCCGTAGCTCGACATAGGGGCACGTAAGGAGCCCACCCTTTACTAGGCCCGTAATTCGACCTAGGGGCGCATAAGGAGCCCACCCTTTTGGTACAAGCCATTCAAAGTAAAATACATGTCATACTTATACATATCATACATCATACAAGCATGCATCACTTAGGCATACATCATATAAAAGTATGCATCACTTAGGCATACATCATGTCATAAAAGTATGCATCACTTAGGCATACATCATGTCATAAAAGTATGCATCACTTAGGCATACATCATATAAAAGTATGCATCACTTAGGCATACATCATATTAACATGCATATCATAAAAGCATACATATTTTAAGCACATAGCATATCATCAAAGTATGCATATTTCCTTCCACATAGCATATCATAAAAGTATGCATATTTTAAGCACATAATCACTTCATCAAAGCATGCATATTTTAAGCACATAGCATATCATCCAAGCATGCATATTTCTATCTACATAACATATCATAAAAGCATGCATATTTTAAGCACATAACATATCATCAAAGCATGCATATTTCTAAGCACATATCATATCATGGAAAGTAGAAATCACAAGCATACATGTTTAAGCATAAGGGTGTATCATGTAATTATACTATCATAAGAAACATGGTAACATAGTTAGCTTGGGTTCTAAGCTTCCTAATCTCTTGGGTTCTTATCATGGTCGAACCCCTTTAGATCTCAATTTAGGTAAAAACAACCTCCAAGCATGTGGAACCTAAATTATCATTACATAAATTTCATAGGAAGCATTATAAGTATGATTTACTTGGTTTCTAAGTTCTCCAAGTCCCTAAACTTCATGCGGCCGAACCCTATCAGGTGTGAAACAAGGTCCCAAATGTCATGAAAGCATGGAAACCTTAAACCACATTTGTAGCATTTTTTCCAAGTAACATAGTAAGCATATTGAGCTAGTTCCTAAGTCCTTCAAGCCCTTAACATATGTCATGGTCAAACTTTTAACAAGTGTTCATTAGGGCTAAAAACAAATATACAATCATGTGAACTTGAACTAACATCATGTATAAATTCATAACAAGACATTATACAATATGTATGGCCGAAACTTACCCTAGCCTCAATTAGGTCATTAAACAACATATAGCATAGGAACTTTGTCTTTCTACTTATCATATTTCATGTAGAGTGACATAAGCATATTTAATTTTTGTTCTAGGGTTTCTAGGGCATCTATCCCTTCATGGCCGAAACATACAATGGTCCATTTAGGTCATGGAAAAATTGTACAAGCATGTGACACAATCAACACATTATCATATTTCCATAAGAAGCATTTTTAACACCTTTGGTTTCATTTCTAAGGCCTCTAGGTCTTTTAAACCCTACTTGGCTGAAACTCAACAGTATATAAACTTGCTTCAAATAGCCTAAAAGCATAAGAAATCATACAAGTTTCATAGCATGTATAAAGACAAGCATAATAAACATACATGTGAATTGTGTCTTAGGCTTCCTAGGTTTCTTTCCCTTTTCCTTTTATTTTTCCTCATGGCCAAAACCTACCAATCTCTAAACTAGGTTTTAAGTGGCCTAAAGCATGGAAAACCTAAGTAAGTTTCATGGCAAAAATTACTAAGAATATCATATACAAAGTTGGTTCAATAACAAGCTAGGACCCTTGTGATCTTACATGTCATATATCATGTAACTAATTTTCTATACTCCAATTAAACATGAGAGTATTAAACAACTTTCATATCATAATATCACAGAGGTCTTGAGCATATTAGAATTTTGTTCAAGCTTTTCTAAACTATCCATCTTATCATGGCCGAAAATCTAAAATAAGAGTTCATGAATTTCTAGCAATGTTCAACATGCAATTCTTTAAGAGAACTCTATATTCTATCATACAAACATGGTAACTTAAATTTAAAGGTCTTCCTAACCCTAAGCCCTTTTCTTGGCCGAAACATATAAATGGATTTCTTTTGGTTTCAAGTAACTTTCAAGCAAGAAAACCAATAAAAGACCCTTAGTAGTTCATGGAGGGAATCTTGTACTAGTTTGGTTACACCATGTTTTCCCTAACCTCCTTAAAATATTTTTGGCCGAAATTCTAGGGTTAGGCACTCCTCTGATCAAGCATCAATTAGGTATAAAAACATGAAGAAAATCCTTCCTACATAGCATAGAAAACATATCATAAAATAAAGACTTGTTTAAACCTTCCTAGATTTGAAAACCCTTTCTATAGCCGAATTTTCTTAAATTCTTTCCTAGGTTTTCTAATCCTCATAAAATCCGAAAATCACATAAAAAGCCTTGTACCACAGGTGAGGGGAAGCTTACATCCTTTTCGCTTGTGGATCTAAGGTATGGTGATGGAAGAAGTAACCTCTTCTTATAGTTCCTTTCCCTTGATTCCCTTGCTTAGTCCTCCTCGTATCTTAGGCTTTCTAGGAGAAAACCTTGGCTTTGGGGCCGAGGGTGGAGGAGAGGGTGTTGGTGTTCTCGGTGAGGGAGAGGGAGGATGAGAAAATGAGAGAAAAATAAACTTCTCTTTTCTTGCTCCCTTTTATGTTAAGGGGGAAGAGGTAGCAAGATTGATTTTTGCTTTCCTTCTCCCTTAACCCATTTTATATTTTTCTTTTATTTATTTTATTTTCTAATTTATTCTCACTATTCATGATGAAATAAGGGGGAATGAATCCCCTTAATTCCTCTTTAAATTTTCGGCAAAGCAAAGAGGAAGAGGGAGAGAAAGGGAGGAAGGCAAGTTGCCTTTCTTTTGCTCCTTTCTTGTTTTTTTTTGGCTAGCTTTTACTCTTACCTTTATCATGAGTTTCCCTCCTTTGCTATCAACATCTTCTCTCTATCCCAATTGGTTTCTACTAATTAATTCTATGAAATATAATATAAGAGGTTCAAGGTTCAATCCTTGACTTCCTCTTCTTTTTATTTCATTTTATTTCTTTTTGCTTCAACTCACTTCTTATTATTTTTCTAAGGCAAAATCCCATATTCATATGTTTATCTTAAAAGCTTAGTGGGTGTTACAAGCTTGGCACGGGAAAAGTCCAAGTATGGAGACTTGGCACGGGAGAAGTCCAAGTATGGAAGCTTGGCATGGGAAGTCAGAGAGGGTTTGGTAGCTCGGTAGCTCGGTAGCTCGGTAGCTCGGTAGCTCGGAAGCTCGCTCTCCGGACTAGGTCAGAGAGGGCTCGGTAGCTCGTTCTCTGGACTGGATGGAGTCAGAGAGGGCTCGGTAGCTCGTTCTCCGGATGAAGTCGAAGAGAGCTCGGTAGCTCGGTAGCTCGGTAGCTCGGTAGCTCGGTAGCTCGGTAGCTCGGTAGCTCGGCAGCTCGCTCTCCGGACTAGGTCAGAGAGGGCTCCGTAGCTCGTTCTCTGGACTGGATGGAGTCGGAGAGGGCTCGGTAGCTCATTCTCTGGACGAAGTCGGAGAGAGCTGTTACGCTCCGCAAGTGTACGGAAATGTCGCAAGTAATATAAAAGATTATCGTATCCACAGGGACTGGAATAAGCACTAGAAATATCTCAATGCGAATTAGCTAAACAACTATCCAATTGTTTCAAATGCAAAGTAAGGGTAAACAAATCTAATATTAAAGATCAACAAACAAGAGTTTAGTGTTTTGGGTTATGATAAAGGAGATTCTAGGAGCTTCGGTTTCTTTGTAAGATTTCTTGAATGTAAATGGTTCACCAATTATTTTCCCTCAATTGTCAAACACTTGTAGAAAGTTGCCGGTTCTCTCTTGCAATAGATAACCGACTAAGGACCGAGAAATGTATCTAAATATGATCAATTAGATGTGAACCTACGTTGTCCTTACACAGAAGCGCACCTATTACTATGCCTTCCTCGGATATCAACATAGAAGCCCACAACTTATTAATCTATCAAGATACAAGAAACTAATCACGAAATCCATCCTACTCTCTTGAATATTCCTATTTCCTCTTCAAGATTATCTCTCAAACGTCCTTACACGGGCTTGCACCTGTCACGTGGATCCCTCGGATGATCGAGTGAGAGTTTATCTCTACAAAGTCCACAAGAAATCCAAACAATCAACCAAGAATGAGAATTAAGCACAAATCACCATTAATCATTCAAGATCTAATTGATACAAGCAAGACAATGTCATTGAAACAAGACAAATGGCAAATCCATAAGAGATTACATCAATCCATCATACAAATACTCCCTTAATCCTAGAATACAAGATCTACTCCATGAATCGAGGAAGAAAATCCCAAGAAATCAAGATTACAAGCATTTCTTAAATCCCCAATCCAAGAAACCAACAAGAGGGGGAAAGAGAAAACTTATCTACGAAGAAGCCTCGTCTTCGGTTCCAATCCTCGCTCCGAAGTCGAAATCGTCAAGATCTCCCTTAGAATCGCCCAGAAATCCTCCCAAGAATGGGAGGAAACCACCAAATCTTGCCTTCTCCCAAAGGGGGAGAGATCCCCTTTCAATTCATGAAGGAAGGTTTAAATAGAGGAGGAAATCGTGCGCCACACGGCCCCACGACACGGCCATGTGAGATTCACACGGCCATGTCCAGTTCCTTCTCTGCCAAAGCTGCACGGTCGTGTGGTGCACACGGCCACCACCTGCTTGGTCTCTGGAAACCTCACACGGCCGTGTAGATCCACACGGCCACCACCTGCTTGGTCTCTAGAAACTTCACACGGTAGTGTGATGCACACGGCCACCACCTGCTTGGCCTCTGGAAACTTCACACGGCCGTGTGATGCACACGGCCACCACCTGCTTGGCCTCTGGAAACCTCACACGATCGTGTAGATCCACACGGCCATATAAGGCATCTGCTCTGATTTCTTCAAATCGAGACACGGTCGTGTGAGATTCACACGGCCATGTCCTCTTCCCTTCCTGTTAAGACTACACGGCCATGTGTGGTACACGGCCTGATGATCTCTCCCTTCAATTACTTCCAAGCTCGCCCGAGGACGCATAATCTTCACCAATTTCGACTCCTGTGTACAGAAAATGCACAAAAAGCAGATATCCGAACCAAAAGAGTAAATATGCTAAAAGGAAAGCTGGAAGTATAAAAATGCATAGATCAAGCATGCTCAAAGTGTGTAAATGTGCGTAAAAACATGCATAAAAGAGTATATAATCTACGCACATCACACCCCCAGACTTAAACCTTTGCTTGTCCTCAAGCAAATGCTGCAGTCTAAATTCATATGTTCTAAAACACATTCATAAAACCTAGTGCACTTTCCTAATTCTATCAAAAAGTTTCATTAACAAGCATGATCATGAAAACAAGTAAAGTATGGTTCAAGCATAAGAATCTTGTGCACAGTGTAAAAGTAACTCAACACCCTTCAAGTTTCAATCCATGTCCTAGTCAAGTCGTCATCAAATTTGAATTCCTAATGTTTCCAGTGAAAGACAAGTAACCAGTGATAGGCACTTACTCACCATTCACTTGGTTCATATTTCTCAACTAACCCAAGGTCTCAAAGGTGTGCTCAATCTCAAGAGAAGCTAAGCAGTCATTTCCCCAGTAACCTAACTCGGTCTCAAAGGGGTGACTTGCTAGATTCCACTCATGACAACTGTTTTTTATATCCCCTTTTTTTTTTTTATAAGTGTTTGCATTGTGCAAAACTTATTCACAAATATACTTTTAGCACACATGTTGGGATATTTTGATTTTTCCAAATGAGCTTTAATGATTTGAGCCTCATCCAGTAACCAAAATGAAAGTTGAGAAATCACCATGGAAACCAAGTACTAAGCAAACAAGATGAATCATGACTATTTCAATGACATCAACTATTCAAGCATCAAGCACAAGTGTAGTGAAGATAAAATCCTTAAGGTTGAACCAAAACTAAAACTCATCACCATAAGATTCTTAGCTTATTAATGCTTCCCAAGATAGAAAAAAGAACTACACAAAGTTTACTACTAGCATCATTCGAACATCATGAATCAAGACAATAATCGTGCTAACATTTCACTTGAATCCAAGAAAGCATATAAGTGAAGTTTTGATGTTCTCAAGATGTATGCCACAAAAAATCAAAACAAAATGCAAGACATAAGCAAAAACAAAAACAAACAAAACAAATCAAATGCATCTAATGCATCCCCCCAGACTTAAATTTTTCATTGTCCCAATAAAAACTAAAAACAATGTGGAGGAGATTTTAAGAGAAGTTACCAAGTGATGAGCTCCAAATGGTTGACATTTATGTTTTTAAAGATACTCCTCCATCCAATACTCACATTCCTCCACAACTTTGAATTCTACAACAATAAGATAGACAAGAAAAATTAAGTAGAGGATACATGTTTATTATAAAGAGAGAACTAAAGACATAAAAGAAAATAAGGAAAATGAACTTGGGTTGCCTCCCAAGAAGCGCTTGTTTAAGGTCATTAGCTCGACCAAACATTAGATTCATCTAAATCTCGCCCTTGGAGGAGTAAGATATTTTAGAACCTTCCTACCAAGGGTTCTTATTATGGAGGGAGCTTTCAATAAAGGAGTTAAAAATTTAAGTATCACTCTCTCCATCTTCGTCTTCTTTGAAGTTCTTTCGGGTGGTCGAAGACGGTTCAGTATGAGCTTCCAATTATTGGCCTCTTGAAAACCTACACACCCAAAAGAAAAACAAACCTCCCACAAGAATGTAATATAAGAAGGAACTAGAACCATATTAGTATGAATTGAGTATGTATCAAAAAATGAATCACATCTAACAAAATCAATTATAGGTACCTCTATGAAATTTTCTAAAAGATCACTAAGAATACTAACCTTGCATTGTTGAGATGTACCTGAAAGTTCTAAACAATGGGATGTGACTTCTTCAGAATTATGTAGTGGCTCTAGCTCAGGTGTTGATGATATCAATGATGGTGATTCTTGAGACTCTACTAGCTCTGTATAAGTCTCTACACATTGTTCCACAACATGATCAATTCTTAAAACCTCTAAGGGTTGTCTTGACAAAGGTGGTGATCCTTGAGATGCTGCTTCCACAACATAGCTCCCTACACATTCTTCCATATCATCATCATCAACACATACATCAAAAAATAAACCAACATCTATGTCCTCAATAGGAGAATCAATAACAAGAGGATCAATAACTTCACTTGCAGTTTTAAGTTGATCTACCACATCACATTCATCATCTGAAAATTCAATGTCACTATAACACCTTATAAAATTTTGAGGTAGATCTGAAAACTTATTTACCACTACATTATCAATAAAATCCTCATCTGAAAAATCTTCATCTTCATATATATTCAAAAATCTACACTCAACCATATTAGTGTCACAGGATTTGCCAAGTCTTTATTTTCATTGACCCCACTAACCTTTGTGGAAAAGGAATCCTTAATGAAGGTCCTGGGAAAGACCGAACTCCTTTTTCCCAAATTCCTTTGAGCTTTTGGAGGAGGTCCAACTTGCTTATCTAATGTTGGTGTGATTAATCGTTGAGGGAAAGGTACTCGGCCTTTGGGAACTTCCCAGAGAAATGGAACTGAGTTCTTGTGATCTTCTATTATTCTTCTCCTCAATTCTAAACATGTCATTCTTCAGAAGTTCTTCATGATTTTTGCCACTTCTCAACCCAACATCATCACACTTTTCATTGGATCTTGACTGTGTAGGAGGGGGATCTTCTTTAAACCATTTTGAAACAATACTATCAAGCTTTGCCCCCAAATGTTTGAACTCCTCACTCTGTGACTTGTGAATTTCAACATTTTTAGGTGGTTGAATTTCATTTTGTTTGACAGGCTCTCTTACATTTATGGCTTGCACTTCTTGAATATCTGAGGGAAATTCCATCCAACTTTTGTTCGACCATTCATGGAGGTTCAATGTCACTTGATCAATTAACGAATAAGCTTCATCTACACTTTTGTCCATAAAAGAACCTCCAGCTGATGAATCCAATAAAGTCTTGTCTGAGAAAGAAATTCCCCCATAGAATATGTGCAAAATCAACCATTTTTCAAAACCATGATGAGGGCACTATCTTTGAAGACTCTTGAATCTATCCCATGCTTCAAATAATGATTCTCCATATGCCTGAGCAAAATTTGTTATGCAATTCCTCATATACACCGTTCTACTTGGAGGGAAAAAATGATTCAGAAATTGCTTCTCCAATTGTTCCCAACTTGTGATGCTTTGAGGACAGAGAGAATATAGCCAAGTCCTTGCTTTATCCTTGATACTGAAAGGAAATGTCATCAATCGAATCTGCACTGATACTCCTTCACATTTCACCAAATCACAAATCTCTAAAAATGTTTCAAGATACAGATAAGGACTTTCTGATACTTCTCCTCCAAATTTGTGACCTTGTATCATGAAAATTATCTCTGGGTCTAGTTGGAAACTTTCTGCTTCAATTTGAGGTTGCACAATGGGAGATAAAAATCTTGCAGAAAAGGGTGTAGAAAAATTTCTCATGGGCCTGCTTGACATGTTAGTGCTCATGGATATTCAAGGAGAAAAAGAAAATTATCAAGAATCAAAAACAAGAAATAAAATGCAATATGAAAAGCAAGAAAGCAAATGCAGAATTTAAATTGCAAGAAAGAAAATGCATAATGAAAACAAGAAAGAAAAGATAAAAGGAAAAAGAAGAATATCTAGAATAATTCATATGCTAAAGATTACAAGATATGTTTACAAAAGAAAAGAAGAAAGAAACTAGATCAAAAGAGAAAACAGAGAAAAGTTAGATTAGAGTGCTAGAAATCAAGAATGCAAAGTTAGAATTAAAATTAAAATTGCAACAAAAAGAATTGTCAAGAATGTTATTCAAGAAAAGAAAAGCTTATAGAAACAGAATTCTAAAGTTACAACTATGAAAATGTAAAGAAAGAAAGAAAAGTTATGTTTAGTCTAACTCAATTGATAATTCCTAATGTTATAGCGCAGTCCCCGGCAACGGCGCCAAAAACTTGTTACGCTCCGCAAGTGTACGGAAATGTCGCAAGTAATATAAAAGATTATCGTATCCACAGGGACTGGAATAAGCACTAGAAATGTCTCAATGCGAATTAGCTAAACAACTATCCAATTGTTTCAAATGCAAAGTAAGGGTAAACAAATCTAATATTAAAAATCAACAAACAAGAGTTTAGTGTTTTGGGTTATGATAAAGGAGATTCTAGGAGCTTCGGTTTCTTTGTAAGATTTCTTGAATGTAAATGGTTCACCAATTATTTTCCCTCAATTGTCAAACACTTGTAGAAAGTTGCCGGTTCTCTCTTGCAATAGATAACCGGCTAAGGACCGAGAAATGTATCTAAATATGATCAATTAGATGTGAACCTACGTTGTCCTTACACAGAAGTGCACCTATTACTATGCCTTCCTCGGATATCAACATAGAAGCCCACAACTTATTAATCTATCAAGATACAAGAAACTAATCACGAAATCCATCCTACTCTCTTGAATATTCATATTTCCTCTTCAAGATTATCTCTCAAACGTCCTTACACGGGCTTGCACCTGTCACGTGGATCCCTCGGATGATCGAGTGAGAGTTTATCTCTACAAAGTCCACAAGAAATCCAAACAATCAACCAAGAATGAGAATTAAGCACAAATCATCATTAATCATTCAAGATCTAATTGATACAAGCAAGACAATGTCATTGAAACAAGACAAATGGCAAATCCATAAGAGATTACATCAATCCATCATACAAATACTCCCTTAATCCTAGAATACAAGATCTACTCCATGAATCGAGGAAGAAAATCCCAAGAAATCAAGATTACAAGCATTTCTTAAATCCCCAATCCAAGAAACCAACAAGAGGGGGAAAGAGAAAACTTATCTACGAAGAAGCCTCGTCTTCGGATCCAATCCTCGCTCCGGAGTCGAAATCGTCAAGATCTCCCTTAGAATCGCCCAGAAATCCTCCCAAGAATGGGAGGAAACCACCAAATCTTGCCTTCTCCCAAAGGGGGAGAGATCCCCTTTCAATTCATGAAGGAAGGTTTAAATAGAGGAGGAAATCGGGCGCCACACGGCCCCACGACACGGCCGTGTGAGATTCACACGGCCATGTCCAGTTCCTTCTCTGCCAAAGCTGCACGGCCGTGTGGTGCACACGGCCACCACCTGCTTGGTCTCTGGAAACCTCACACGGCCGTGTAGATCCACACGGCCACCACCTGCTTGGTCTCTGGAAACTTCACACGGCCACCACCTGCTTGGCCTCTGGAAACTTCACACGGTCGTGTGATGCACACGGCCACCACCTGCTTGGCCTCTGGAAACCTCACACGGCAGTGTAGATCCACACGGCCATGTAAGGCATCTGCTCTGATTTCTTCAAATCAAGACACGGTCGTGTGAGATTCACACGGCCATGTCCTCTTCCCTTCCTGTTAAGACTACACGGCCATGTGTGGTACACGGCCTGATGATCTCTCCCTTCAATTACTTCCAAGCTCGCCCGAGGACGCATAATCTTCACCAATTTCGACTCCTGTGTACAGAAAATGCACAAAAAGCAGATCTCCGAACCAAAAGAGTAAATATGCTAAAAGGAAAGCCGGAAGTATAAAAATGCATAGATTAAGCATGCTCAAAGTATGTAAATGTGCGTAAAAACATGCATAAAAGAGTATATAATCTACGCACATCAAGAGCTGGTAGCTCGGTAGCTCGGTAGCTCGACAGCTCGCTCTCCGGACTAGGTCAGAGAGGGCTCGGTAGCTCGTTCTCTGGACCAGATGGAGTCGGAGAGGGCTCGGTAGCTCGTTCTCCGGACGAAATCGGAGAGAGCTCGGT
Source organism: Zingiber officinale (assembly GCF_018446385.1). NCBI lineage: Eukaryota > Viridiplantae > Streptophyta > Magnoliopsida > Zingiberales > Zingiberaceae > Zingiber > Zingiber officinale. The sequence continues at coordinate 93,899,086 of NC_056000.1, forward strand.
AGCTCGGTAGCTCAGTAGCTCGGTTGCTCGGTAGCTCTGACTAGGTCAGAGAGGGCTCGGTAGCTCGTTCTCAGGACCAGGTAGAGTTTAGGGCTGGGAGCTCTAAACCTAGATCGGTCTGGTGACCGATCCAGTGATCTGCTGGTTGACTGATCGGTCTGGTGACCGATCAGTAACCGATCAGTAGCTTTCTGTGAGAGTTACTGATCGATCTGGAGACCGATCAGAGACGAGGCCAACTCTCACACAGAGTTGGCTGATCGGTATGGGGACCGATCAGCCTAAGGCCTGATCGGTCCACAGACCGATCAGTACCATCCCAGACCGATCAGGATATGTCCTGATCGATCCAGAGAACCATGGATCGGTCTGCTGACCGATCCACAGCGATGTCGTTTGTATTCTGCTGTTTTTCTGCAACTTCTGATTTCTCTGAACTAACGATCTTCTGTGAGCTTTTTGAGTTACAGGTTGCAGGTATCATGACGATGCTTTAATTCAAATTAAGGTCTATTAGAGGAATAAGACAAAATGGTCTTTCTACTGAGCTTGACTGCAAATGGTGCATTTGAAGCATCAACGGATACTGGCGATCTGGGTATGTTCTGGCTGCAATCAGCTTGACTCCTTGGCATTGGTTCGAGCTCAGAAGACACCAGTGAAGACCATGGATGGTATTGGTGTGAGTTCAGAGGACCAGATGAGGAGGAGAAGTGATTGGCGACGCCTGAGTTGATCGCAGTGATTCGATATAGGTTGCAGCGATTCTATGCAGCTTGCAGTGATTCGATGCAGGCAAACGCAGTGAGAAAGCAGAATAAGAAGGAGGAAGAAGAGAGGTTTGCGAAGGTTAAGGAAAAACTCTCTGTCGACCAAAGCAAGGGTGATGTGTGGTTGAGCTCTTGGCTGAGGAATCCTTCTGTCTTTGCGCGTTGTTTTCATTATGGCTGTGAGTTCATTTGTTCATTCCTTTAGCCACAAAGCTCTGTAAGTCTGTGCTTCATTTCATATCGTTTTCTGTGACTTTTGTGGAGAGGTTTCTGCACCGAGAAGGAGAAATACTTAGCCGGAATCTGTCCGGAGGTTGATCTACCGAAAGATCAAGGGATCGTCCACCTTACGGACACGCCGAGGAGTAGGGGCAAGTTATCCCCAAACCTCGTACATCATTGTGTTAGTGGTGTTTTGTTTTCTTCCTTGTATTAGTTTGTTTTTGCTTATTTCCGCTGTGCTAACAAAGTTCTGGAAGAAAATTTATGTAAGTTTGCGAAGAGGCTATTCACACCCCCCCCCTCTCTAGCCATCCGAAGATCCTAACACATCAGTGGTGCACTACAATAGAATATATCATTTAAATAAACTGAACAACATTTGTTCTTTATTATAAATGAAAAACCTTTCTTGTCCAAACAAGAAACTGAAATTATGTTCTTAGTTAAAGCAGGCACATAACAACATTCATCTAATTCTAATTCAAGCCCAGAAGATAGAGATAGATGATAACTTCCTACAGCTACAGCAGCAACACGTGCTTCATTGCCTACGCGTAGGTCCACCTCACCTTTCGTCAATGCCCTGCTATTTCTCAGCACCTGTACATTAGTACAAATGTGAGAAGCACATCCGGTATCTAATACCCATGAAGAAATAGATAGATTGACTTCTATAACATATATACCTGAAGTGGAAGTCTCACTTCTCTTCTTCTTAAGATCTTCCAGGTAGATTTTACAGTTCCTCTTCCAGTGCCCGGTCTGACCGCAGTGGATGCAGGTAGCATCCTTGGCAACCCCTCCTTTAGATTTCAGTGCCTTGCCTTTGCCCTTGGCATGGGACTTTCCCTTGCCTTTGGGCTTTCCCTTACCCTTGTGTTTCTGAACCATCAGAATAGAGTTGGGCTTAACCTTCTTAAGGTTGAGCTCAGCAGTTCTTAACATGCTAAGCAACTCGGGCAATGGCTTGTCAATTTCGTTCATGTTATAATTTAGAATGAATTGACTATAGCTATCTGGCATGGATTGCAAGATCAGATTAGTGGTCAGCTCTTGGCCAAGTGGGAATCCCAACCTCTGTAGGTTTTCTATGTACCCAATCATTTTGAGTACATATGGGCCTACGGGAGTCCCATCTTGCATCTTGCACTGAAATAGTACCTTAGAGATCTCGAATCTCTCGTGCCTCGCTTGTCCTTGATATAGTTGACGAAGATGTTCAACCATATCATAAGCGCCCATCAACTCATGTTGCTTCTGAAGATCAGAGTTCATGGTCGCGAGCATAAGACATGACACATCTAATGCGTCATCTTGATGCTTCTTGTAAGCATCACGATCAGCTCGTGTGGCAGTGGCAGGAGGTGCCTCCGGAATGGGCTGCTCCAGAACGTACAGTTTACGTTCTTGTGTGAGAACGATTCTCAGATTCCTGTACCAGTCCAAGAAATTAGCTCCGTTGAGCTTGTCCTTCTCAAGGACGGAACACATGGAGAAAGAGTTCGTATTTGATGTCATGGTTATCTACAACAGAAAAATACAGAAAATAAATAAATAGCATATTCTATTAATCATCTAATTAGGCCTTTAATTAAATGATGCTCCCACTAAATTCTATAATTCATGTGGGACAAGATCCACATCATACTATGCCCTGAGTTAGCTTTGGCTAAATCGCCCAAGACTTAGTATGATCGGTAGGTAACTTATTACCAATTACATCTCTATGCAACTCTTGTTTATAGGATCAAGATCTGCATTTATATTAAAACTCGAGTTAGCTTTGGCTAATACGCCCAAGAGTTAATATAAACGTGATTTTGACCTATCTACCAACCATTGGAAAATGCCTATAGTTAAACTCGATCCAATTGAGTTAACTAGTTACTCAATTTAATTGAGTTGTACTCACCCATGCGTTGATAGGCGGGACCAAGATTGTCCCTCCGCACCCTACCAAGATAGTATGCGTTGCTCTGCTTTGGCAGATTCAACAACAACATGCGATCGAAGTAGTGATGGGTATCACGGCATGGTAGGCATTTCAAGTTGACGCGATTGAGATCTAATATAATCGACGATGCGTATCATATACTCGATTTAGATCTAATCTAATCGTGGAGGTGCATCATGTGCGCGACTTAGATCTAATCTAATCGTTAAGACACTAATTAATTACTAATCAAGCATGCATCATATATACACACACAAGAAATTAATTAAATATTTTGTGATTAGTCATGGTCCTACTACGATCTTCTCAAGCCAATGAGAAGATCGAATGGTCAACCTAAGGTCAACAGCTTCTCAAGCTCCTTCCTTTGACCACCTTGTGTTGCTCGCGCCCTCCTCGTAACTCCGTCTCGAGTGGACCTTCCACCGTTCCATTTTGTACATTACAAAAGTGAAACTCGAGTTACATTCGAGTCTAAACTATTTACAACAGGAATAAATAAATAGAAAGGCACGACGTGCAGGTCGCGTATCAAATGTACAACACGCACAATCACATAACGACACGCAGGCCGTATTATGAATTACAACACACAATATCCAATCAAATTGGGTCTTTTGGGCCATGACCATCACAAAATAATACATAATTCCAAATTATGTAATTTCTATAAATTTCTGTCATTTTTCTTACAATTTTTACAATTTTTATGAGTAAAAATTCCCAGCGGTCCCGTTTAGTGATTTTCGGGCACAATCGCGGAACGAAGCCCCTTGTGGGATCAGGGGCAGCACCCCTACCCGCGATATAACCATCGCGAGTGTTCCTAAGCGATCCTACAGCGCCTTAACCCGCTGTCCCAAAATGATTTGGGGGCGAAACCTTGCCGTTTCGGAAATATTTTCTCGGTAGTCGAAGCCTACAAGTGTCTAAACACTTGTGCTTCGCTTCTATGAGAAAATTACCCATAAAATCTATAAAAATCATAAAAATACAGAAACTTACAGATCTGTAGAATTTCATAAAATTCAAAATAAAACTCGTACGCACTTCGCACGTGGCTCTGATACCACTATTGGGTTTTACGGGCCGCAAAAATCGCTTTTTGCATTGCAGAAACCACGTAACCCCGCCACCGGATCCGTGCGAAGAAATAAAAATTTCATAAAACTTTCACATACGAGTTTTCTAAGCCTAGATCTACTTTAGATCTACAAGATAAGAATTTATCCTTGATGTGAAGCCCTTCGCTTAATCCCGCTCGTCTAAGGTTTGTCGGATCTCGAGAGTATCAAAGTAGATACTCCTCTATGTGTATCCACACAAGCAAGAGATGGAGAAGAAATCTTGAGTGTGCTAGCACTCCAAGAAGTCTCGGCCAAAGAGGAGGAGAGGGAGAGGAGAAAGCTTGAGGAAGAAGATGGAGGTTTTCAAAACAAAATGAAAACTCCCAAGATGATTAAGTGGCCGGCCACTTTCATGAAAGGCTTTTAAATCCCATGGAATATCAAAAGTCAAGGCTATTGATCTCCCTCATGAGGTGGCACACACATGTACTAGCCTTGATGATGTGGCACATCACCATTAGCCACTTAATGTCAACTCACCAATGAGGTGGCAAATTGTAACGCCCACAAAATACTAAGCTATACCTAGGGGTATTTTTCCTTAAAATAGAAGAATGAAATAAAGGAAGAGAAAAAGGGGAAAATAGAAACCAAAATAAAAAGAGGTGTGGTCAAGGATTGAACCTTGAACCTCCCACAAATGATAGAGTTAAATTGGTGTATGATAACCACTAGAGACATGAATGATATGTAAATAGAAAAGAATAGAAATATTAGTTAAAGGTGAGAGGATGGTTAAATAAAGGAACAAGAGAAACCCAAGTAGCTTACTTTCTCTTCCTCTTGGTTAAGAGAAGAAGCAAGCAAAAGACAAGTTGCTTGCTTCCCTCCTCTCTATTTTCGTGGAATTAAAAGAGTGAAGAAAATAGGAGGGCTAAGGGGGATGAATGGAGGTATGTTCATTACATAGGAAATAAATAGGATGGAAAGAAGAAAAGACAAGTGATTAATCCTTTCTTCTTCTTCCTCCTTCCTTCTCCTTCTTCATTCTCCACCGAAACCAAAAGCTCTCCTTCTCCTCATTTCCAAAAGCTAAGCTAAGGTTCCTCTCCAAGAAAACTAATTTACAAGAAGGAGCCTTCAAGGTCTACCCCTTCCCAAGCAAGAGAAATCAAAGGGAGTGCTAGAAGAAGAAGCTCTTTTCTTCCTTTTTACCTAGAGTATCTTTCTTTAAGAAAAATCACAAGCGAAAGGATGTAAGTATCCCCTCACCTGTGGTACAAGTTGCTTTTGTTTTTACATAGGAGTAGAATGCTTAAAACCTAGGGTCACAAGTTGGAACTTTCGGCCAAGTATAAAATAAAAGGAAAGATTTGGGATAGATCAAGATCTAAATAAAGCATGTTTATTCTGTTCTTATGATAAGTACCCTAGTATAAGAAGCTAGTTAATGTTCTCATGTTGTATGTTGACTTAAAACCTAGATTTTTAAACATGAACTTTCGGCCAAGTATAGATGAAGGACCTAGGAAAGCTTAAGACCTAAACTAACCATGTTTACTACTTCCTTATGATATGTATGCTAGGTTAAGGGATTGGGTTGGTTTTTCTTATGCTTGAATGTTGTTTAAAGCTAGATTTCCCTTCATGTGTGTTTCGGCCAAGACCAAAATTAGGGTTTTAAAGAAGCTAAAAGTTAACCTAGCATGCTCATGTATCTCTTAATAATATGATATGAATTTAGTTAGGTGATTATGCTTATATGTTGATTTAAAACCTAGTTTCCCTTCATGAGTGTTTCGGCCAAGACCAAAATTAGGGTTTTAAAGAAGCTAAAAGTTAACCTAGCATGCTCATGTATCTCTTAATAATATGATATGAATTTAGCTAGGTGATTATACTTATATGTTGATTTAAAACCTAGTTTCCCTTCATGTGTGTTTCGGCCAAGACCAAAATTAGGGTTTTAAAGAAGCTAAAAGTTAACCTAACATGCTCATGTACCTCTTGATAATATGATATGAATTTAGCTAGGTGATTATGCTTACATGTTGTTTAAAACCTAGTTTTCTCTTCATGGATGGTTCGGCCAAGAACCCAAAGTTATGGTTTAGAGAAGCTAAAAGTTAACCTAGCATGCTCATGTATCTCTTGATAATGTCATATGAATGTAGTTAGGTGTTCATGCTTATATGTTGTTTTAAAGTTAGCATTTTCTTCATGTATGTTTCGGCCAAGAACAAAACTAGGGGTTAGAGAAGTTAAAAAGTTAACCTAGCATGCTCATGTATTTCTTAATAATATGATATGAATTTAGCTAGGTGATTATACTTATATGTTGATTTAAAACCTAGTTTTCCCTTCATGTAAGGTTCGGCCAAGAACCAAACTAGGGCTTAGAGAAGCTAAAAAAGTTAACCTAGCATGCTCATGTACCTCTTGATAATATGATATGAATTTAGCTAGGTGTTCACACTTGCATGTTGCCTATAGCTTGGTTTTCTCCTTATGAGTGGTTCGGCCATTATGAATTTAAAAGCTTAGATAAGCCTCACATGATGTGTTATGTATTAGGAAATGTTATTTACTAATGCTATGCATGATTGTGTCTTTTATGATATGCTTTGTGCCAAATTATGCATGTTTTATGATATGATAGATGACATGTTCATTATGTATGCTTATGATCCATGCATGTGCTTTGTGCCCAATTATGCATGTTTTATGATATGATAAATGACATGTTCATTATGTACACTTATGATCCATGCATGTGCTGTGTGCCCAAATATGCATATTTTATGATATGATAAATGACATGTTCATTATGTATGCTTATGATCCATGCATGTGCTGTGTGCCCAAATATGCATGCTTTATGATGTGATAAATGACATGTTCATTATGTATGTTTATGATCCATACATGTGTTGTGTGCCCAAATATGCATGCTTTACTCCTCATGATATGATAAGATAAGATGGGTTATGTTATGATATGAACCATGATATGATATTTTACTTTGTATGGCTTGTACCAAGGGTGGGCTCCATAAGCGCCCCTAGGCCGACGGACTATGAACGGATCTAGTAAAGGGATGGGCTCCTTAGTATGCCCCTAGGTCGACGAACTATGAACGGACCTAGATCCCTAGTAGATTCGGGGCTAGCTACCCTGTCCTAGGGATTGCGCGCATTTATGTATGTATGTGGTACAAGTCGGGCCCTCATGATGATATTATGTTCAAGTACTATATGCTATGTTTTAAAACATCTTGCATATAACATGACATATGTTTTAAAAGACATCTTGCATGATACGATTATGATTTATAGGACATGATGATTTATGATATGATATAGCATGATATTATTTATGAACTGATATGATATGATTTACGATATGACATGTTATGCTCTTATGATATTTGGATTTATGATATGATTTAGCATGATGTTCCTTATGATTTATGATATAACATGCTATGCCCTTATGATGTTAGATGATCATATTTTTATGGTCGTATGCTTATGTGTTTATGCATTGATATATGGATTTTGTGAGTAGGAAAGGATCTTACTAAGCCTATGTGCTTATAGCTTACTTTCCTTGTACCACAGATAAGGGCAAAGAATGGATGACCTAAGGGAGCTGCAGGAGAGGCAAGGAGATGTGTGTGGTGGTGGCTCGGCTAAGGCAAGTGAAGACCTGCTTAAGTTATTTGGTTATGTTAACATGGACAAGTGTGTTATGTTATTGTTCATATGACTTCAAAATATTCTTATGTGTTTTTATTTTCAAAAGAAATTTTAATATGCATATACGCTTCCGCAAATAGAAATAGAAATGGTTAAGTACGTAACCCCGCACCCTACTAGCAGGAGGGGCGGGCGTTACACAAATGGTCAAGTCAAACTTGACCCTTCATCTTCCTCTCAAGTCAAGTCAAACTTGACCACTTCTCTCCCTTGGTTGATCTAATCTAACCATTGGTTCAAGTCAATTTTAATTTAATGAATCTCTATTCATTGAATTAAATTAATTAAATGAGTCAAAGTCCAAATTAGTCTCACTTAACACATGAACCAAATTGAGTCCAACTCAATTAGCCTAATTTGGATTACTCTTAATCCAATTTGGTTCATCACATGAACCTAATCCTTTAGGTTCATCAAATGAACCTAATCTCCATCTAATTGCCCTTCGTGTGTGACCCTATAGGTTCTTATAACATTGGCAATGCTCCTAAACCCATTTAGAAGCATAAGTAATGAGCGGTATCTAGCAACACATCATTACTACCCAAGTTATAAGAATGTTGAGATCTAACATCACCTTGTGACTACTAATTGTGACTCTTCACAATATATGACAAGTGTCCTTCTATCCTTGACATCTAGATTGATCAATGTGAAACATAGACCATGTCATCCTCTAATCAATCTAAATCTTGAATCCCAAGTTGACTCACTCAATCAAATGAGCTCAACATCTCATATTGACTCATTTGGGCATGGCCATGCACTTAGTGGTCTCACTCTATTAAGAATATCGACGTCACTCCCGTCATATAGGAGGGATAGATCCCATCTACATCACTCACATCCCTCCGCATAATTTGTTACATACCCGGTAATCGCCTTTATAGTCCACCCAGTTACGGGTGACGTTTGACGAAGCCAAAGTATGTAACTCCTTATGTAGGGAACCATAGTGACTTCAGGTCCAAGGACTAATAGTCATACTAATAGCCACATGAGAAAGTATATGACACTCATATAACGATCCATGATACTTTTTCATGGCGGGTCATTTAGTATACATTCTCCAATGCATACCCATGTGTCAACTTGATATCTCTATATCCATGACTTGTGAGATCAAGTCATCGAGTTGACCTACATGCTAGTCTCGTCGCATTAACATTGTCCTTGAATGCTAATACTTGACTAGGAATGATTAAGAGTAGTGTTCCCTATATCATCTCACTATCGATTCAACTAACCGATTGATATAGGTAAGAACCTTCTACTCAAGGACGCTATTATACTTAGTTATTTGGCACCAATTCAAGTAAGTATAATAACCAAAAACAAATGTCTTTATTTGTATATAAGAATATGATACAACGAGTCTATACAACAATCATCAAGTGATTGGCTCTAGAGCTCTAACTAACAGCTCTCTCGTTGTGTCCACTAAAGGGAGTCTTGGTCATCTTGCCCAGTAGGCATGACTTGCATGTCTCATAAGATTCAAAATCAAATGAGTCCAGCAAATCATCTTTATGGAGCTGGGATAAGCATTTGTCATTTATATGACCTAAGCGATAGTGCCAGATATAGGTTTGGTTCATGTCATTTGACTTGAACCTCTTGGTACTTATGTTATAGATAGGGTTTTCAAGGTCTAGAATGTAGAGTCCGTTCATCAGAGGTGCACTACAATAGAACACATCATTTAAATAAACTAAACAATATTTGTTCTTTATTATAAATGAAAAGTCTTTCTTGTCTAAACAAGAAACTGATCTAATGTTCTTAGTCAAAGCAGACACATAACAACAATCATCCAATTCTAGTACAAGCCCAGATGGCAGTGTTAGTTAGAGCCCTAGAGCCAATCATTTGATGATTGTATGGACTCATGTATATCATATTCTTGTATATCAATAAAGGCATTTGTTTGGTTATTATACTTATTTATATTAGTGCCAAATAGACTAAGTATAATAGCGTCCTTGAGTAGAAGGTTCATACCTATATCAATCGATTAGTTGAATCGATAGTGAGATGATATAGGGAACACTACTCTAAATCATTTCTAGTCGAGTATTAACATTCAGGGACAATGTTAATACAATAAGACTAGCATGTAGGTCAGCTCGATGACTTGATCTCACAAGTCATGGATATAGAGATATCAAGCTGACACATGGGTATGCATTAGAGAATGTATACCGAATGACCCGCCATGAGAAAGTATCATGGATCGTTATATGAGTGTCATATACTTTCTCATGTGACTATTAGTATGACTATTAGTCCTTAGACCTGAAGTCACCATGGATCCCTACATAAGGAGTTATGTACTTTAGTTTCGTCAAACGTCACCCATAACTGGGTGGACTATAAAGGCGATTACTGGGTATGTAACGAATTATGCAGAGGGATGTGAGTGATGTAGATGGGATCTATCCCTCCCATATGACGGGAGCGACATCGCTATTCTTGATAGAGTGAGACCACTAAGTGCATGGCTATGCCCAAATGAGTCAACATTAGATGTTGAGCTCATTTGATCAAGTGAGTCTACTTGGAGTTCAAGATTTAGATTGATTAGAGGATGACACGGTCTATGCCTCATATTGATCAATCTAGATGTCTAGGATAGAAGGACACTTGTCATTATTTTGTGAGTAGTCACAATTGGTAGTCACAAGGTGATGTCGGATCTCGACATTCTTGTAACTTGGGTAGTAATGATGTGTTGCTAGATACCGCTCATTACTTATGCTCCTAAATGGGTTTAGGGCATTGCCAACGTTACAAGAACCTATAGGGTCACACACTTAGGACAATTAGGTGGAGATTAGGTTCATATCATGAACCAAGAGGATTAGATTCATTTAATGAATCAAATTGGATTAAGAGTAATCCTAATTGGGCTAACTTGAGTTCGACTCAAGTTGATTCATGTGTTAAATGAGTCTAATTTAGATTTTGACTCATTGAATCAATTTAATTTAATGAATTAGATTCATTATATTAAGTTGGCTCGAATCAAATGGTTGGATTAGATCCACCATGGTAGAGATGGAGTCAAGTTTGACTTGACTTGAGAAGGAAGACCAAAGGTCAATTTTGACTTGACCTTTTTGCCACATCATTGGTGAGTTGGCATTAGGTGGACCAATAATGATGTTCCACATCATCATGGGTGCCACCTCATGGAAGTAACAAAGCCACTCTCTTAATGGTTTCATATTAATTGCAATTAATGCAATTAATGTGATTTTATGGTTTCATATTAATTGCAATTAATGCAATTAATGTGAATTTTGAAATGTGGCCGGCCACTTGGTTTTTGGGTGAAAAAATTCATTTTTCATTCACTTGTGTGCATCTTCTTCTTCTTCCTCTCAAGCTCTCCCTCTCCCTCTCCTCCTTACTTGGCCGAACCTTACCAAGGTGCTAGCACACCTTTGTGTGAGGTTTTCTCCACCAAAGTTGTCTGTGTGGATACTTCTAGAGGACCGGCGCTTGACGGTCTTGAGATCCGGCAACACCTTGGAAGAGCGGGATACGCGTAGGGCGCGCATCAAGGGTAAACATTTTTCCTCGTAGATCTAAGTAGTAGATCAGTTTTTGAACTCGTACAAGAAATAGTTTTTCGAATTTTTATACGAATCTTTGCACGGATCTACGGCTTTGGGTCCTTCGGGGTTTCCGCGACGCGAAAAAGCGGTTTTCGCGGCTCGAAGAACCCAACAGGCAGAGATAGAGAAAAAGTTCCTACAGCAACAGCAGCAACCCGTGCTCCATTGCCTACGCGTAGGTCCACCTCGCCCTTCGTCAATGCCCTGTTATTTCTCAGCGCCTGCACATTAGTACAAATGTGAGAAGCACATCCGGTATCTAATACTCATGATGAAGAAATAGATAGATTGACTTCTATAACATATATACCTGAAGTGGAAGTCTCACTTCTCTTCTTCTTAAGATCTTCTTCCAGTGCCCGGTCTGACCGCAGTGGAAGCAGGTAGCATCCTTGGCAACCCCTCCTTTGGGTTTCAATGTCTTGCCTTTGCCCTTGGCTTGGGACTTTCCCTTGCCTTTGGGCTTGCCCTTGCCCTTATGTTTCTGAACCATCAGAATAGAGTTGGGCTTAACCTTCTTAAGGTTGAGCTCAACAGTTCTTAACATGCTAAGCAGCTCGGGTAGTGACTTGTCAATTTCGTTCATGTTATAATTTAGAATGAATTGACTATAGCTATCTGGCAAGGATTGCAAGATCATATCAGTGGCCAGCTCTTGGCCAAGTGGGAATCTCAACCTCTGTAGGTTTTCTATGTACCCAATCATTTTGAGTACATATGGGTCTACGGGAGTCCCATCTTGCATCTTGCACTGAAACAGTACCTTAGAGATCTCGAATCTCTCGTGCCTCGCTTGTCCTTGATATAGTTGACGAAGATGCTCAACCATATCATAAGCGCCCATCAACTCGTGTTGCTTCTGAAGCTCAGAGTTCATGGTCGCGAGCATGAGACAGGACACATCCAATGCGTCATCTTGATGCTTCTTGTAAGCATCACGATCAGCTCACGTGGCAGTGGCAGGAGGTGCTCAGGAATGGGCTGCTCCAGGACATACAGTTTTCGTTCCTGTGTGAGAACTATTCTCAAGTTCCTATATCAGTCCAGGAAGTTAGCTCCATTGAGCTTGTCCTTATCGAGGATAGAACGCAGGGAGAAGGAGTTCGTGTTTGACGACATGGTAATCTATAATAGAAAAATGCAAAAACATAAATATCATATTCCAATTAATCATCTAATTAGGCCTTTAATTAAATGATACTCCCACTAAATTCTATAATTCAAGTGGTATAAGATCCACATCATACTATGCCTTAAGTTAGCTTTGTCTAAATCGCCCAAGACTTAGTATGATTGGTAGATAACTAATTACCAATTAGATCTCTATGCAACTCTTATTTATAGGATCAAGATCCTCATGTATATTAAAACTTGAGTTAGCTTTGCCTAAATCGCCCAAGAATTAATATAAATGTGATTTTGACCTATCTACCAACCATTGGAAAATGCATATAGTTGAACTCGATCCAATTGAGTTAACTAGTTACTCAATCTAATTGAGTTGTACTCACCCATGCGTTGATAGGCGGGACCAAGATTGTCCCTCCGCACCCTACCAAGATAATATGTGTTGCTCTGCTTTGACAGATTCAACAACAACATGCGATCGAGGTAGTGATGGGTATCACGGCATGGTAGGCATTTCGGGTTGACGCGATTGAGATCTAATCTAATCGATGATGTGTATCATATACTCGATTTAGATCTAATCTAATCATGGAGGTGCATCAGGTGCGCGACTTAGATCTAATCTAATCGTTAAGGCACTAATTAATTACTAATCTAGCATGTATCACATATACACACACAAGCAATTAATTAAACTTTTTGTGATTAGTCATGGCCCTATTACGATCTTCTCAAGCCAATGAGAAGATCGGATGGTCAACCTAAGGTTAACAGCTTCTCAAGCTCCTTCCGGTGACCACCTTGTGTTGCTCGCACCCTCCTCGTGACTCCGTTTCGAGTGGACCTTCCACCGCTTCATTTTGTACATTACAAAGGTGAAACTCAAGTTACATTCGAGTCTAAACTATTTTACAACAGGAAATAAAATAGGAAAGGCACGACGCGCAAGTTGCGTATCATATACAACACGCACATCACAAAAAATGGCACGCAGGCCATAATATAAATTACAACACAATTTTTTTCAATCAAACTTGGGTCTTTGGGTCATGACCATCACAAAATGATACATAATTCTAAATTATGTAATTCCTATAAATTTCTGTAAATTTTCCCACAATTTTTACAATTTTATGAGAAAAAATTCTCGGCGGTCCCGTTTAGCGATTTTCGGGCGCAATTGCGGAACGAAGCCCCTTGCAGGGTTAGGGGCAGCACCCCTACCCATGATATAACCATCACGAGTGTTCCTAAGCAATCCTACAGTGCCCTAGTCCACTGTCCCAAAATGAATTGGGTGAAACCTTGCCGTTTCGGAAAGGTTTTGATGTGAGCCCAGAAGAGGCATTGAAGGGAATTGGGGGACCCATGATGAGATCCAAGACTAAGAGAATGAAGCAAGCTTTGGAAAGCATAATAATGGGGCTCAAGGAAAAGGAGGATCAATGCACAATGGAGGCAACAACTAAATGGATCACATTCCTTTAATTTGAAAGTGAAATTGGACCAACATGAGGATCATTTTCGTATGCATTTTGGGGGGATTTTTCTAAACTGACTTTTGATGTCCTTTGTGGGTTTTTAATGCATTTTTGAGAGTTCCTAAGCTATTATAATAAATACCATGCATGCATGGTTGCATTAAGCTAGTATTAGGGATTAGTGGTTGCATTAGTGGATAATAAATACCATGCATGCATGGTTGCATTAAGCTAGTATTAGGGATTAGTGGTTGCATTAGTGGATAATAAATACCATGCATGCAAGCATGATATTTATTGCATAATTAGTGCATAGTAGATCTTAAGGGATGTTAAATAGGAGAACTCTTGTATAGAAAATCAAGTAAGTTTGAATGAAAATTTAGTTTCTCTTTGGTGAGAGCTTCCTTCTAGTTCTTAGGCAAAGAACTAATTCCGATCTTATCAAGGCAACTTGTGGCGATCAAACCCCATGACTTATGACTCACCTTCTCATCTTGCTTGAGTGTGGCGTCAATACCCTTCCCCAAGCTAAATTTCAAGGCGATCCATTTACAAGGTTCCTTATCATTTGGTATCAGAGCCTTGGCTCCTTGATTTTCAGGTTTGTGTCTTGTTTTCATCTTTGTTCTTGTCCATCTTTGTTGATCTCTCCGTCCCTATCTATCATAAATTTCTATTCGCTATTTGGGTCCTCAACTCAAAAAAAGAGAGAGAGAGAGAGAGAAAGGAATCATTAGAGTAATGGGTTTCTGATTGAAAAAAAAAAGGAGGATTTGTGAATTAAAAGGACTCAATATTCTTTCTTTGTGAAATCTAAATTCAAAGATATATTCCTTTCATTGCTCTTGATCATTGCTGAAATTCTCGTTTTATCCGTTTATTTCACTTGTTCTACTCATATTTCTTGTAACACCCACAAAATTATGAGATAAGTATATGGGTGTTATTTGCTTTAGAGCCTAAAAATTTGAAGAATCAAAAAGAAAAAAAAAAAGAAAAAAGAGAAATAAAAGAAGAGGTGAAGGTTTGAACCTTGAACCTCTCACAAAGGATAGAAATAAAATTATGTATGATAACCACTAGGATAATGAATAATATGTGAATGGGAAATGATGGGAATTGTAGTTAAAAGTAAAGCTAAAATTTAGTGAAGGAACAAAGGGAAAATCAAGTGGCTTCTTTCTCTTGTTTACCTCTTGGTTAAGGAAAAAGAGTAGCAAAAGACAAGTTGTCCTTCTCCCTTTCCTTCTCTATTTTCGTGGGGTTTAAGAGGATAATAAAGAGAAGAATTTAGGGAAGGGAATGAGGACATATTCTCATTAAGAAAATACATGCATGAGATAAGGAGGAAGGGAAGCAAAGTTCATTTTGGTAACTTCCACCTACTTAGCATAAAAAGGAAAGGAACTAAAGGTTTTCATTTTTTTTTCCTTCTCCCTCACCCTTGCCGAGACTCTAAGCCTCCTCCCTCATCTCCACAAGCCAAGTTTAGGTTTCTCCCTAAGAGAAAACTAAACTACAAGAAGGAACCTTCAAGGTGTACCCTTCCAAGCAAGAGAAAATCAAAAGGAGTGCTAGAAGAAGAAGCCCCCTACTTCCTCTTCACCAAGGGTACCATTTCTTTAAAGATTAACAAGTGATTACTAGGTAAGCTTCCCCTCACCTGTGGTACAATAGTTTGTATGGTTTTTCATGGAGTTAGATCGCTTAAAAACCTAGGACTTGCCTTAAGAAAATTCGGCCAAAAGAAGAAGAAGAGTTTAAGAAAGTTGTAATTGGATATGCTTACTATCTTTCTTGTGATATGTATTTTATGTAAAAAGTTAATCTAAGGTTTCCATGCTAGAATAAATGATGAAAACTTAGATCCATAAGCTTTAAACTCTCGGCCAAGCATGAACAAGAAGACTAGGTAAGTTTAAGACTCAAACTAAGCATGTTTCCTTATTCTTGAGTTATGTACCCTATGATAATGATGTTGTTAACTTTTTCTCCTACTTGTATATTGTTGAAACTCCATTTTTCATGCCCATGAGTATTCGGCCATGTAAGAAGTAAAGGCTTAAGAGAGTTTTAAATCTAGGGCTAAGCATGCTAAGATTTGTTCCTAAGACAAGGTATGAAGTTTTATGCCATGATTGTATGTTAGTTATAAATCTTATTTCATGCTTATAAAGGTTCGGTTATGATGAGATTTGAAGTCTAGGAAAGTTTAAACCAAGGCTAGGAAGCTCATGACTTTCTTGATAAAATAATATGGAACTAGTGGATGTTTTTATGGTTGCTTGTTACATAGAATTTTGAGTACATGTAACTTTCGGCCACCTTTGGATTAAAGGACTAGGAAAACTTAGAACCCAACTTATATATGTTCATGATTCTCCTTGTGGTAAGTACTATGAAATGTAGTTGTGGTTCCATGCTCTTATGCCACTAGAAATGTAGTTCATGCTTGTTAGGGTTCGGCCAATACTAGTGCAAAGGCCTAGAGAAATTTTGAAACCAACTTACATTTGTTCATGATGTTTTTGTGATAAGTACCATAAAATGTAGTTGTGATTCCTATGCTCTTATGTCACTAAAAATCTAGTTCCATGATTTATATGTTTCGGCCATTACAAGTTTAAAAGCCTAGAGAAAACTTAGAACCCAACTTATATATGCTTATGATGTCTTGTGATATATACTATGAAATGTAGTTGTGGTTACCATGCTCTTATGCCACTAAAAACCTAATTCCATGAGTTATAGGTTTCGGCCACCTTGAGTTAAGGGGTCTAGGAAGTTTGGAATTTAAAACAAATATGCTTATGTTGTTTCTCATGAACATGTATAAGATATTGGCTTAAGGTTCAATACTCCCATGCTACTTGTAACCTAGAAGGAGACATGTTAGGGTTCGGCCATGATAAGTTTGGGAGCTTAAGGAACCTAGAACCCAAACTAAATATGCTTAAGTGGTTCCTTATGAAATATGATATGATATGAGCTTAGGGTTTACATGTTTGTATGTTATTTAGAACTTGTTTGCTCTACATGAAAGGTTTCGGCCATGAAGAATTTGAAACCTAGGAGGGCTTAAAAATTTAGGTTAACATGCTTATGACCTTTATTATGCTAGTATGTGAAGATATCATGAGATTTTTATATTTGTATGTTGTCTAGATATCATGCCTCTATTCATGACTTTCGGCCATAAGGGTTTAGTGACCTAGATGTACTGCACATGTTATGAATGAATCAAGAGATGTTATTTAATGATTCCATGAATGGTTATGTTTTTTAGGATAAGTGATATGCTCTCTTATGTATGCTTATGATCCATATATGTGCTATGTGCTCAATCATGCATGCTTTAGGATATGATAAAAATGATATGTTCATTATGCAAGCTTATGATTCATGCATGTGCTGTGTGCCCAAATATGCATGCTTATGATATGCTAAGTGATATGTTCATGATGTATGCTATGATTCATGCATGTGCTGTGTGCCCAAATATGCATGCTTATGATATGCTAAGTGATATGTTCATGATGTATGCTATGATTCATGCATGTGCTGTGTGCCCAAAAAAATGCATGTTTTATGATATGTCAAGAAACATGATATGCATGTAAGAATAAGAACTATGATATGTATGACATGCTACTTTACTTTATGTATGGCTTGTACCAAGGGTGGGTTCCATAAGCGCCCCGGGGTCGATGGACTAAGAAACGGGCCTCGTTAGGGATTGGCTCCTAAGTGCCCCTAGGTCGATGGACTAAGAAACGGGTCTAGTATGTATGCCTTGTAGGGTTCAAGACTTGCTACCTTGGACCTACATAGGACGCACACATTTATGTATGTGGTACAAGCCGGGGCCCCAATCATGTTGAGATTATGTTTAAGTATGTATTGTATAAGTTTTCAAAAGACATGTTGCATATGTTGCATGATATATGTTTATGAATTTACCATGCTTATACTTTATGATTATGCCATGATACTTTATGTTATGTTATGATATGTCATGATATGCTCTTGACATGATACATTTGTCTTTATGCCTTATGACTTGTGTTTTTAATATGCTTTACGATTTTTGTGAGTAGGAAAGGAACTTACTGAGCCATGAGTGCTCACAGCTTACTTTCTTGTACCACAGATAAAGGCAAGAAATGGATGGACTAGGGGAGCAGCAGGAGGGGCTAGAAGGATGTGTGCAGTAGTGGACTGGCTAAAAGAAATGACCTGCTTTTATTTAATAAGAAATTTACCATGCTGATGTTTTTACTTTATGACTCCATGACCTTAAGTATGTGTTTGGGTATTTAAGACTCTCAAAAATATGATAGGTATGCTATGTGGTTTTTTTATATCTATGGTGAATTTTTAAGTAAGAAAATGTTTTTTTAATTCTCTAAGTAAGACTTCCGCTGTGTTAAGTATGTATGTGTCGCAAGTAACCCCCGTCGCCTTAGCAGGAGGGGCAGGGCGTTACATTTCTCTTGTTGGTTTCTTATTCACTTGGTTGTCTACTTGTTGTCTTGAGAAAGATATTGATAAGGCTCTTTCCTTAAGAGCTTATAAAGGAAGCTGAGTGGATAAATTTGAGTGCGACCATGTGAGTAGAGTGGTGAGGTCCGTCTAACATTTCTTTTGTAATTTTCCTTGTCATCTTCTTTTTTTTTTTTTCTTTGCAAGCATGAGTGGGGAAAAATCACCTCATTCCCCTAGGCGAGATCTTAATAGGCTTCAAATGGAGGCACTTACTCAACAATTTGAAAGAATGCTTCAAAGACAACTTGAAGAAATACACGAAAGGATGGACCGACTTGAAGGAGAAAATGTTTCCAACCGTGGGGGCAATTCTAATCATGAAAAATCTCGTCAAAGTGACCCATTCTATGATTCACCAAGAGAAAGAAGGAGGCATGAAGGGGGAAGAAGACATGAAAAGAGGAGGTAGAGACCATATAGACGAGAAGATGATCTAGGAGGTGTGAAAGTCCATATACCTTCCTTCCAAGGGAGGAATGGCCCCGAAACATATCTTGAGTGGGAGATGAACATAGAGCAAATCTTCTCATGCCACAATTACAATGATGCAAAGAAAGTAAAGGTGGTTACCCTTGAGTTCACCGATTATGCTTTAATTTGGTGGGATCAATTGCAAAAGGAGAGAAGAAGGTATGGAGAGCATCCTATCAACACTTGGGGCGAAATGAAGACTTTGATGAGAAGGAGATTTGTGCCTTCCCACTACCATAGGGAATTGCACAAATTGCAAAGACTCACCCAAGGGAGTAGGACTGTGGATTATTACTACAAGGAGATGGAGGTGGCTTTGATTAGAGCCAATATTGTAGAGGATAGGGAAGCTACCATGGCTCGGTTTCTCCATGGCCTAAACCGAGATATTGGAGACATTGTGGAGTTACAACATTATGTGGAGCTTGATGACTTAGTGCATCAAGAAATGAAAGTAGAGCAACAATTAAAGAGAAGGAAAAGCCAAAGAAGGAGGGTTCTTCTTCAAATTCTAAGGAGGCAGCAAGCACTAAGAAGCCTATTCCTACTACCTCTTCTTCCACTTCTAAGAGTAGGGATATCAAGTGTTTTAGGTGTTTGGGAAAACGTCATATTGCATCTGAATGCCCGAATAAGAAGACTATGGTGGTGAGAGATAATGGGAGTATCTCTAGTGAAGAAATTACTTCTCATTCCTCTTCCTCAAGCGATGAGGAAAATGATGGAGCAGCCTATGCGCAAGATGGAGATCTCTTGGTTGTTAGGAGATTATTGGGAAGCCAAGCCAAGGAGCATGAGGAGGACCAAAGAGAAAATATTTTTCATACCCGCTGCCTTATTCAAGATAAGACATGCTCTATGATCATTGATGGTGGAAGTTGTACCAATGTGGCAAGCACTAGGTTGGTCACCAAACTCAACCTCAAGACTACACCACATGCAAGACCATATAAACTCCAATGGCTAAGTAATAGTGGTGAATTGGTAGTGAACTAGCAAGTGTTGATTAATTTCTCCATTGGCAAATATGAAGATCAAGTTCTATGAGATATTGTGTCTATGGAGGCAAGCCACATTCTTCTTAGAAGACCTTGGCAGTTTGATAGGCAAGCTCACCATGATGGATTCTCCAACAAGTTCTCTTTTGTCCACAATTCTCGCAAAGTCACACTTGTACCATTATCACCTAGAGAGGTTTGTGAGGATCAAATAAAAATGGGAGAGAAAAGAGAAAAAGAGGAGCGAGAGCTTAAGAAAAAGAAAGAGTGTGTGAAAAAGAAAATACTTGATTTTGAGGATAAAATTTAAAAGAAAAGAGAGAATGAGGAAAAGAAAGAGAGAAAAATAGAAAATTTGTTTACAAGAGGAAGTGAGGCGAAGAAATCTTATTTGACAAGGCAGCCTATATTTCTTCTTTTCTGCAAGGAAACTTGCATGGAATCTAATACTAACTCCTTGCCTAGTGATGTTGTTATTTGCAGGATTTTGATGATGTGTTTCCCAAGGAAGTGCCTCAAGGTTTGCCTCCAATGAGGGGGATTGAACACCAAATAGACCTTATTCCTGGAGCTTCTTTGCCCAATAGGCCAGCTTATAGGAGCAACCCTCAAGAAACAAAGGAGATACAAAATCAAGTGGAGGAGTTATTGCAAAAAGGATGGGTTAGAGAAAGTTTAAGTCCTTGTGCTGTAACCGTAATTTTGGTGCCTAAAAAGGATGGATCATGGAGGATGTGCACTGACTGTAGAGCCATCAACAACATCACAATTCGGTACAGACATCCTATCCCTAGACTTGATGATTTGCTTGATGAATTGCATGGTGCTTGCTTCTTTTCTAAAATTGATTTGAAAAGTGGGGACCATCAAATTAGGATAAGGGAAGGGGATGAATGGAAAACAACTTTCAAAACCAAATATTGATTGTATGAATGGTTGGTAATGCCTTTTGGGTTAACTAATGCACCAAGCACTTTTATGAGGCTTATGAACCATGTCTTACGAGAATTTCTTGGAAAATTTGTGGTAGTATACTTTGATGATATTTTGGTATATTCCAAGAGTTTTGTAGAGCATATTGCACATCTCCAATCTGTCTTGTATACCCTTAGAAAGGAAAAACTATATGCTAACTTGGAAAAGTGTTCTTTTTGTACTAATCATGTGGTTTTTCTTGGTTTTGTCATAAGTTCTAAAGGAGTGCAGGTTGATGAAGGGAAAGTTAAGGCCATTAGAGATTGGTCAACTCCTAAAACTTTGAGTGAGGTTAGGAGCTTCCATGGGTTGGCAAGTTTCTATAGGAGGTTTGTGAAGGATTTCAGCACAGTGGCAGCACCCCTAAATGAAATTGTTAAGAAAAACATAGGTTTTAGATGGGGAGAGAATCAAGAAAAGGCATTTCAAACACTTAAGGATAAACTCACACATGCACCCATTCTTGCTTTACCTGATTTTTCCAAATCATTTGAAATTGAATGTGATGCATCTCATGTGGGTATTGGGGTTGTTTTACTTCAAGATGGTCATCCCATTGCATATTTTAGTGAGAAACTAAGTGGTGCCACTCTCAACTATTCCACTTATGATATAGAAGTGTATGCACTTGTTAGAACATTGCAAATATTGCAGCATTATCTTTTGCCTAAAGAATTTGTCATTCATAGTGATCATGAATCTTTGAAGTATTTGAAAGGGCAAGGGAAGCTCAACAAAAGGCATGCCAAATTGGTCGAATTTCTTGAACAATTTCCTTATGTGATTAAGCATAAGCAAGGAAAGGTAAATGTTGTAGCAGATGCACTTTTAAGAACGTATAACTTGTTAGTTACACTTGAAACTAAATTGCTTGTCTTTGAATATATTAAGGAATTGTATGTACATGATAATGAGTTTTCCCAATTATATGCTGCGTGTGAAAAGAAATCACAAAATGGGTTTGTTAGGCGTGACAACTACTTGTTTAAGAATAATAGACTTTGTGTGCCTAAAGGATCCATGCGTAAATTGCCAGTTAGGGAAGCACATGAGAGGGGCTTAATGGGACACTTTGGGGTTCAAAAGACCTTAGAAATGCTGCTTGAACATTTTCAATGGCCACACATGAAACACGATGTGCAGAAATTTTGTGCACTGTGCATTGTGTGTAGAAAAGCAAAATCTAAGACATTACCTCATGGACTTTACACGCCTTTGCCTATTCCTAATTTTCCTTGGACTGACTTGTCTATGGATTTTGTTTTAGGGCTACTACGTACCCAAAAAGGTAAGGACTCCATTTTTGTGGTAGTTGATAGATTCTCTAAGATGGCACGCTTCATACCTTGCCGCAAAGTGGATGATGCAACTCATGTGGCAGATTTGTTTTTCAAAGAGGTGGTAAGGCTTCATGGCATGCCTAGGAGCATTGTTTCAGATCATGACACCAAATTTTTAAGCCATTTTTGGAGAACCTTATGGAACAAGCTGGGAACAAAGCTTCTTTTCTCCACCACATGCCACCCATAAACTGACTGCCAGACTGAGGTGGTAAATAGGACACTTTCTACTCTTCGTAGAGCAATTATTAAGAAGAACATTAAATCTTGGGAAGAATGTTTACCTCATGTTGAATTTGCTTATAATAGGGCGGTCCATTCTACTACTCAATTTTCTCCTTTTGAGATTGTTTATAGGTTCAATCCACTAACACCTCTTGATTTGCTTCCTTTACCTAACACTTCTTCTTTAGTTCACAAGGATGGCAAAACAAAGGCAAAATATGTGAAGAAGCTTCATAAGCAAGTTAAAGCTCAAATTGAGAAGAAAATGGAGCAATATGCAAATCGAGTCAACAAAGGGAGAAAAAGAGTTATCCTTGAACCCGGTGATTGGGTGTGGGTTCATATGAGGAAGGAACGGTTTCCTACCCAAAGGAAATCAAAGCTTCAACCAAGAGGAGATGGACCATTCCAAGTGTTGGAAAGAATTAATGACAATGCTTACAAAATTGATTTGCCCGGTGAGTATGGTGTTAGTGCAACATTTAATGTGGCTAATTTGAGTCCTTTTAATGTAGGTGATGAAGACCTAAATTCGAGGACGAATTCACCTAAAGAAGGAGGGAATGATGTGAGCCCAGAAGAGGCATTGAAGGGAATTGGGGGACCCATGACGAGATCCAAGACTAAGAGAATGAAGCAACCTTTGGAAGGCTTAATAATGGGGCTCAAGGAAAAGGAGGATCAATGCGCAATGGAGGCAACAACTAAATGGATCACATTCCTTCAATTTGAAAGTGAAATTGGACCAACATGAGGACCATTTTCGTATGTATTTTGGGGGAATTTTTCTAAAGTGACTTTTGATGTCCTTTGTGGATTTTTAATGTATTTTTGAGAGTTCCTAAGCTAGTATAATAAATACTATGCATGCATGGTTGCATTAATCTAGTATTAGGGATTAGTAGTTGCATTAGTGGATAATAAATACCATGCATGCAAGCATGATATTTATTGCATAATTAGTGCATAGTGGATCTTAAGGGATGTTAAATAGGAGAACTCTTGTATGGAAAATCAAGTAAGTTTGAATGAAAATTTTAGTTTCTCTTTGGTGAGAGCTTCCTTCTAGTTCTTAGGCAAAGAACTAATTCCGATCTTATCAAGGCAACTTGTGGCGATCAAACCCCATGACTTATCACTCACCTTCTCATCTTGCTTGAGTGTGTCATCAATACCCTTCCCTAAGCTGAATTTCAAGGCAATCCATTTACAAGGTTCCTTATCAAGTTTTCTCGGTAGTCGAAGCCTACAAGTGTCGAAACATTTGTTGCTTCGCTTCTACGAGCAAATTATCCATAAAACACATAAAATTAGGAAATTCACATAAAGTTACAGAACTGAAGGTTTTTCATAAAAACACAAAATAAACACGTATGCGCTTCGCATGTGGCTCTGATACCACTGTAGGGATTTTCGGGCCGCAAAAATCGCCATTTTACGTTGAGAAAACCCTGAATCCCATGCCACCGGATCCGTGCGAAGTTTAAAATTCGTGTACGAATTTCTCTACTCCTAGATCTACATTAGATCTACAAGATCAGAAGGTATACCTTTGAAGCGATGCCCTTCGCTTAATTCTGCTCGTCCAAATGATGCCGGATCTCGAGAATGTCAAAGTAGACACTCCTCTATGTGTATCCACACAAACAAGGAGATGGAGAAAAGACACTAGAGTGTGCTAGCACCCTTTGTGGCTCTTGGCAATGGAGGAAGAGAGGGAGAGAAGAGAGAGCTTGAGGAAGAAGATGAGAGTTACACACAAAATGAAAAACTCCTCTCTTGAATAAATTGTGGTCGGCCACATTAAGAGGTTAATAAGCTCCATGGAATACCAAGAGTCACAACTCTTGGTAACTCCCATGAGGTGGAATCCCACTTAAGCAACCATGATGATGTGGAGCATCATCATTGGTCCACTCTTTGTCAACTCACTAATGAGGTGGCAAATGGTCAAGTCAAACTTGACTCTTCATCTTCCTCTCAAGTCAAGTCAAACTTGACCACTTCTCTCCCATGGTTGATCAAATCTAACCATTGGTTCAAGTCAATTTTAATTTATTGATTCTCTATTCATTGAATTAAATTGACTCAATGAGACTAAGTCCAAATTAGACTCATCTAACACATGAACCAAATTGAGTCCAACTCAATTAGCCTAATTTGGATTACTCTTAATCCAATTTGGTTCATCACATGGACCTAATCCTTTAGGTTCATCAAATGAATCTAATCTCCATCTAATTACCCTTTGTGTGTGACCCTATAGGTTCTTATAACATTGGCAATGCTCCTAAACCCATTTAGAAGCATAAGTAATGAGTGGTATCTAGCGACACATCATTACTACCCAAGTTATAAGAATGTTGAGATCCAACATCACCTTGTGACTACTAATTGTGACTTTTCACAATATATGACAAGTGTCCTTTTATCCTTGACATCTAGATTGATCAATGTGAGGCATAGACCATGTCATCCTCTAATCAATCTAAATCTTGAATCACAAATAGACTCACTTAATCAAATGAGCTCAACATCTCATATTGACTTATTTGGGCATGGTCATGCACTTAGTGGTCTCACTCTATCAAGAATATCGATGTCTCTCCCGTCATATAGGAGGGATAGATCCCATCTACATCACTCGCATCCCTCCGCATAATTTGTTATATACCCAGTAATCGCCTTTATGGTCCACCCAGTTACGGGTGACGTTTGACGAAGCCAAAGTACATAACTCCTTATGTAGGGAACCATGGTGACTTCAGGTCCAAGGACTAGTAGTCATACTAATAGCCACATGAGAAAGTATATGACACTCATATAATGATCCATGATACTTTCTCATGGCGGGTCATTCAGTATACATTCTCCAATGCATACCCATGTGTCAACTTGATATCTCTATATCCATGACTTGTGAGATCAAGTCATCGAGTTGACCTACATGCTAGTCTCGTCGCATTAACATTGTCCCTAAATGCTAATACTTGACTAGGAATGATTAAGAGTAGAGTTCCCTATATCATCTCACTATCGATTCAACTAACCAATTGATATAGGTAAGAACCTTCTACTCAAGGACGCTATTATACTTAGTTATTTGGCACCAATACAAGTAAGCATAATAACCATAAACAAATGCCTTTATATATATAAAAATATGATACAACGAGTACATACAACAATCATCAAATGATTGGCTCTAGGGCTCTAACTAACATTACTCAATCTAATTGAGTTTGTACTCACCCATGCGTTGATAGGCAAGACCAAGATTGTTCCTCCGCACCCTACCAAGATAATATGTGTTGATCTGCTTTGGCAGATTCAACAACAACATGTGATCGAGGTAGTGATGGGTATCACGGCATGGTAGGTATTTTGAGTTGACGCGATTAAGATCTAATCTAATCATTGATGTGTATCATATACGTGATTTAGATCTAATCTAATCGTGGTGCATCATATACGCGATTTTGATCTAATCTAATCGTGGTTGCACTAATTAATTACTCTACTCTAGCATGCATCACATACACACACACAAGCAATTAATTAAATTGTGATTAGTCATGGCCCTACTACGATCTTCTCAAGCCAATGAGAAGATCGGATGGTCAACCTAAGGTCAACAGCTTCTCCAAGCTCCTCTCTTTGACCGCCACGTGTTGCTTGCACCCTCCTCGTAACTCCTCCTCGAGTGGACCTTCCACAGCTCCATTTTGTACATTACAAAGATAAAACTCAAGTTATATTCGAGTCTAAATTATTTTACAACGAGAAATAAAATAGATAGGCACGACGCGCAAGTCGTGTATCAAATATACAACATGCACAATCACACAAAAATGGCACGCAGACCATATTATGAATTACAACATATGTATCCAATCCAATTGGGGTTTTTGGGTCATGACTATCACAAATACATACATAATTCTAAATTATGTATTTTATATAAATTTCTACAATTTTACTACTTTTTTACAATTTTATGAGTTACAATTTCCCAACGGTCCCGTTTAGCGATTTTCGGGCACGATCGCGGGACAACGCCCCTTGCAGGGTTAGGGGCAGCACCCCTACTCGTGAAATAAGTCTCACGAGTGTCCTACTACGATCTTACAGTGCCTTAAGCCGTTGTCCCAAAATTATTTGGGTGAAACCTTGCCGTTTCGGAAGGTTTTTCTCGGTATACGAAGCCTACAAGTGACCAAGCACTTGTTGCTTCGCATCTCCAAGAAAAATACTCATAAAAACTATAAAAAAACCTAAATTTACATAAACTTACAGATCTGATATTTTTCATAAAAATACAAACTAAAACACGTACACGCTTCGCACGTGGCTCTGATACCGCTGTTGGGATTTTCGAGCCGCAAAAATCGCTTTTTGCGTTGCGGAAACCTCGAAATCTCATGTCACCAGATCCGTGCGAAGATTAAAAGAACAAAAATTTCGTGTACATGTTTTTCTATCCTATATCTACATTAGATCTACATGGTTAAGAGATTACCCTTGTAGCGAACCCCTTCGCGAATCCCGCTCGTCCAAAAGTTGCCGGATCTCGAGTGTGTTCAAGTGGACACACCTCTATACGTATACACACGAACAATAGAGATGGAGAAAACACTTAGAGTGTACTAGCACTCTAAAGGTGTTCGGCCAAGGAGGAGGAGAGGGAGAGAAGAAGAAGCAAGGTGGAATAATGATGATCGATAATGAAAATGAGAGTAAAAATGGCTTAAGTATTTTCATCTAATGAAAATACTTAATGCTCATTAACATCATTAATGAGCCTCATTAATGAGGCTTAATGAGTATTTAATATTCTTCATTAAATGGTCATTTTTGAAACTCATTCAAAATTTGAATCTAAAATTCAAATTGAATTCCATTTATCATTGAATTCAACATTCAATAAATATCATCATTAAGCCTCACTTGAGTCTAACTCAAGTCTAGCCTCACGTGAGTCTAACTCAAGTCTAACCTCAATCGAAGTCTTACTCAATTAATCTAATTTGGATTACTCTTAATCCAATTTGGTTCATCACATGAACCTAATCCTCTTAGTTCATCATATGAACCGAATCTCCATCTAATTGCCCTTTGTGTGTGACCCTATAGGTTCTTGTAACGTTGGCAATGCTCCTAAACCCATTTAGAAGTATAAATAATGAGCGGTATCTAGCAACACATCATTACTACCCAAGTTATAAAAATGTTGAGATCCAACAACACCTTGTGACTACTAATTGTGACCCTTCATAATATATGACAAGTGTCCTTCTATCCTTGACATCTAGATTTATCAATTTGAGGCATAGACTGTGTCATCCTCTGATCAATCTAAATCTTGAACTCCAAGTAGACTCACTATAATCAAATGAGCTCAATATCTCATATTGACTCATTTGGGCATGGTCATGCACTTAGTGGTCTCACTCTATCAAGAATAATGATGTCACCCCCGTTATATTGGAGGGATAGATCTCATCTAGATCACTCACATCCCTCCGCATAATTTGTTATATACCCAGTAATCGCCTTTATGGTCCACCCAGTTACGGGTGACGTTTGACGAAGCCAAAGTATGTAACTCCTTATGTAGGAAACCATGGTGACTTCAGGTCCAAGGACTAATAGTCATACTAATAGCCACATGAGAACGTATATGACACTCATATAACGATCGATGATACTTTCTCATGGCGGGTCATTCAATATACATTCTCCAATGCATACCCATATGTCAACTTGATATCTCTATATCCATGACTTGTGAGATCCAGTCATCGAGTTGACCTACATGCTAGTCTCGTCGCATTAACATTATCCCTGAATGTTAATACTTGACTAGGAATGATTAAGAGTAGTGTTCTCTATATCATCTCACTATCGATTCAACCAATCGATTGATATAGATAGGAACCTTTCTACTCAAGAACGCTATTATACTTAGTTATTTGGTACCAATACAAGTAAATATAATAACCAAAACAAATACCTTTATATATATATAGGAATATGATACAATGAGTTCATACAATCATCATATGATTGGCTCTAGGGCTCTAACTAACAACTTAAATTGAAGACTCCATTAGCCGAGTCCTGGGCACAACACATAGATAAATACAAGGGACCATTATATTAGAGTGTGATGATGAACACACTCAAAATGCTACTGCGGTGAGTCCATGACTAAGTCTTTTTAAATTACCTTTGTGAATTATAACTTTATCATTATTCCATTCAGTTCTATAATTCTAGGCTACATTTGGGCCAACTAATCATGGAGCTGGAATGAGCCAACAAGATTCTAAACGGATGAGTAAAGGAACTAGAGGCAACCACCTCCGTTCCTAATACTGCCATGCTCGACTTGCAAAAAGAAGTTGAAGTTTAGCAACAAGAAGATGAAGTTTGAGATGTACTTCATTCAAAATTGGAACAAACTTTGAAGGAGTCCCAACAACTGGTGAGTTCTCAAGAGAGAGATAAGCAACCGTTGGAACTCTTGTTGCAATCTAACGAATCTAAACTTCAAGTAGAGAGCGCACTGAGAGACAAAGCCCTTTTTGACCTGGCCCACAAAACTACTCTACTAGAAGAATTGGCCCTCTCACGTGTGTCCAGATCTCCTGAACTACTCTAGAAGCTATCCATGAAGAACTTATTGATATTGGAGTAACAAAGGGAATTGGGCGCCCGAGAATCCCAAATAGGATCACTGTAGGTTGAGTTAAACTCTGCCAAAATGGAACTGGCCAACTACAGAGTAGAGGAATTAATCCAGGAGTTATCATCTAAAAACTTGTTGATACTAGAGCAACAAGGGGAACTGAACATGTGAGCGACCCAGATAGGATCATTACAAGCTCAACTGAATTCCGTACAAATCGAGGTAGACAATTACAAGGCAGGGGAAGCTGAACACCTTGAAGTTGGAAGGAAAGCATATCTAGATTCTACCAGATTTAAAAGGAACTTAGCCAAGCAACTTTCAGGCATGCTTAACCATGCGGCCGAAGGAGTTGTTCAACAACTATGGGAAGGTGATTATATATCAATAGAACTCTTTAGAGAATGGCTTCTTAATGAGCTTCTAGTGGATTAATGTTCCCTAACATGTAACCATACATAATTGTTAGAAGGAACGAAAGTTAACCACTAAGATATTCTAAAATATGAATTTAAGTTGTGTCAAGATATGCATTAAATAAGTTTAAATGATACATATTTTTCTTTCATATCTTCAAAACCACCCGTACTTCTTGTTGAATAAACTCCCATGTATGTTCCTCATGTAATATATATTAATCAAAATAATAAGCCAAACTAGTTGTTAACACTGAGTGGAATAACCTTGCCAGACAATGTATCATGTTATCATGGAACTCCCGGCCGGGTAAGATGCTAAGTGAGATATTAACGCTGAACAAAAGAAATCAATTCCAGCGATTACCCTCCCCTGCTATATTTATGATCTAGCCTTCGGAGTAACTTCTCCTAATGTACTCTTAAACTGACTAAAATATCGGATGACTTAGTTATGCTGAGCAGAATAATCAAGTTGGATAACGTAATGCAATCTTGATAGAAACCTTTCACAATTGATTGGCCAGGCGTAGTAATGAGTTGGGTGAGAACTTAATACCAAGCATAATAATTAGGTCAAATAATGCAATGAAATTCTTGCAATTGAAATCCATCCGGAATATACGTTCGCTTATAAGTAGCCACCAGCTCAGAAACTTGTGATATAAGGACTAATAATTTTCCTCCTCGCTTGCCATACCAAGTTATAATACTAAGTGAGATACCAATACCGAATGGGAAATTCAAGGCCAGACAATTCGGGAGTTTTAGGACCCACCCGGTCTTTAAGCCGAGGGCTATAATCTCTGGATTTATCTGAGCTATGAGAGCATGTTCACTTATAACCTAATCAAATGGTTCAGACTCTGGCACTCGCCCGATCTTTAAGCTACTCTGGATTTATTTAAGCCGCAAGAGCATGCTCACTTAGAATCCAACCAAACGATTTGGGAGTCTGAGACTCACTCGGTCTTTAAGCCGCTCTGGATTTATCTTAGCCATGAGAGCATGCTCACTTATAACCTGACCGAACGATTCGGGAGTTTATGATAACCTAGTCCTTAAGCCACTCTGGATTTATCTAAGTCGCGAGCATATGGTCGCTTATAACCTGACCGAACAGTTCGGAAGTTTATCATAACCCGGTCTTTAAGCTGCTATGGATTTATCTGAGCTATGAGAAAATGCTCGCTTATAATATGACCGAATAGTTTGGGAGTCTGGGACTCACCCAATCTTTAAGCTAGGGGTTATAATTTATAACTTATAAGAATCTTCGGATAAGTTCACATACATTCTCATTAATTGTGAGAAATTTTACATAATACATGAGTAAAGTTTAGGCATACTTATCAAGCCTGGTAGGGCTATAAATGATTTGTACTCCAAGGTTGGTCCAATCTTTTACCCTCTACATCTTTAAGATAGTAAGAGCCTAAGGCGAGCTTTTGCACCACTCTATAGTGTTCTCCCCACTATGGCTCTAGCTTGTGATACAACTCCGGATCAGCTCCAAGCCAATGGGATAGGACTACAAGTTGAGATGTACGTCCCAAACCAAGAGGAGCATGAAGGGGACTTGCACACGCCAGCTGAGCCAATAATGAAAGCAGAGGTCAAGCAAGTTCAATGTATTGTACAAGCATTGACATCTCGTATATTGGAAGGGCGGGCTATGGAGTCATAGTCGATGCCATGTCAGATGATCAACTTCATACAAGTCGACCCTAAAATGAGCCAATCAGCTGTGGAAGAGTGGAATATCATGATACAACATATTCCTAGTCAAATACCATACTAGA
Source organism: Zingiber officinale (assembly GCF_018446385.1). Lineage (NCBI taxonomy): Eukaryota > Viridiplantae > Streptophyta > Magnoliopsida > Zingiberales > Zingiberaceae > Zingiber > Zingiber officinale. The sequence goes on from NC_056000.1 coordinate 93,930,552, forward strand.
ATGCATATTGTTAGGTGGGAAAACACACCATTCTAGTTGGAATTGATGTGTCATTTAATGCCACCTACATTTTGGACGAATTCCCAAGTTGGAGGACAGCTAGAGGGAGTGTGCATGAAGACTAACATTCATTATCTTCTCTTTCCATGCCTTGGAAACTACCATTTTCAGTTCTATATAATGTCTTGAGTAGATATCAAAGGGGGCAGCCAACATTATATCTTGAGAGAGTTTTTCTCCTTGCTATTCTTCAGCAACTCTGCAAGGATTACGAGTGAGCACTTGTAATTCTCAACACTCTTATAATATTGGTTTTTGGTTCTGTTATAACCATTGAGTCAATATTTTTCATTTTCTCATAATATTGATTCTTGATTCTCTATAATCAATGGGTCAATATTCCATCCCTTCGAAACCTCCGTTGGATGATCCCAGACTGAGTTCCAAATCTTATTATTGCTGGGTCTCGCTGCATTGTTCGTCGAGGTTCACATCATCTTTGGTATCAGAGCTTGGCTCCAAATCAAGTTTATCTATCTTTCCTAGTGTTTAGATTTTTTTTATCATCACAATCAGTCCATACTCATCTTATTATCTTCATCTACTTTCTAGTTTTGTTGCAAAAAAAAAAAGGAAAAAAAGGGGGGAAGAACAAAAGGAAGAACACAAAAAAAAACACAAAAAAAAGAGCAGAAAAGATAAGGAAGAACAAAGATCATTTGATTTGTTTTGATTGCATCTCGTGATATACATCCAGTACCATCTAAGGCTGCCGTAATTCCATTTGCATTTTTGCTTCTCAACACCGTTTACCATCTCCATTGTGCTGCTTTAAACTGACTTACTTTATCTTATCATAGATTCTATTTTACTTGCTTCATATCTTCTTCCATCATTCCATGATTGACATCGTAACCTCGATCCAACTGAGCCTAGAATCGGTGTTCTGAGTTTGTTGGGTTGAATAAGTGATTGCTTGTTTTGACTTGCTTAGTTTCTCTAGAACTTTTTGGAGGAAAACAAGTGAGTAGAGAGAACTCAATTTTCTGAGTGAAACATGAGTGTTTGTGTGGCATCCAACTGAGTGCAAACACGTAAGGGAGTGAGTGAGGATCCTCCTTTGTTCGTAATATTTCAGTTGCAGCTCACTATGTCTCACGAGCACAGTGGCAAGGTTGATCCGAGTGATGGAGGAGGGGTTGATCAGACTACGATCATGCGGGCTATGCAGCAATAATTTGAGCGCATGAATATCTTGTTCAATGAGATTCTAGATCGGTTAGATAGGCATGAGGATCGGCTCGAACAACTTCAGCAAGAGTCATTACCTAGGCATCGGAGACCCGACCACCGGCCACATTTTGCTCCAAATGACCCAGATGATGACTATGATGATGGGACAAGCAATGAAGTGGTCTCCAATGCTACTTGGAGAAGGGCTAGGGCTATCAGACCCAAAAGGCCAAGGCATGTTCAAAGGCAACATCGAGAAAGCGAAGCTGTCGATCGTAACATGGGCACCATCAAGTTTTCTATTCCTCCATTTCAAGGTAAAAATGACCCTGATGTTTATATTGAATGGGAGAGGAAAGTTGAGCTGGTATTTGATTGCTACAATTACTTGGAGGAGAAGAAAGTGAAGCTTGCTGCAGTCCTGAGTAGACGTCGGAACCGTGAGCTTCCCATCGACAATTAGGAGGACATGAAAGTCGTTATGAGAAGAAGGTTTGTTCCATCTCACTATTATCGGGACTTACATTTGAAATTGCAAGTCTGAAGCAGGGGTCCATGACTATGGAAGACTACCACAAGGAGATGGAGATAGTCTTAATTCGGGCTAACATTGAAGAGGAACCGAGAGGCGACTATGGCTCGGTTCATTTGTGGCCTGAATCATGAGATTGCCGATATTGTTGAGCTGCATCACTATGTGGAGCTTGACGATGTGGTGCACATGGCAAAAAAAGTTGAAAGACAACTCAAGAAAGGAGTGTGATCATCTTCCAAGTATGAGGTTGCGAGTTCATCTCCTTGGAAGCAGAAGTGGGGATCATCAAAACCAACTAAGAAAGCAATTTCAAAATCGAGGGGAGAAACGAATGTGGCCAAGACTCAATCTAGCAACAAGGATAAGGGTAATTCATCTTCCCAACCTCAATGAAATCGTGACATCAAATGTTTTCGTTGTTTAGGATCAGGTCATATTGCTTCTCAATGCCCGAACAAGCGAGCAATGATCATGTTGGATAAATGGGGAGATCGAAACTGAAGAGGAAGATGAAGGAAATGAGTCCACTCCATCAGTTGAAGATACTAGTGATGTTGAGCTTGCTGTTGATGGCCAAGCTCTTGTTGTGCTGAGAGCTCTTCATATGCAAGCCAAAGGAGATTATGACAGGTTGCAAAGGGAGAACATCTTCTACACCCGCTATCATGTGAAAGATCGGGTATGCGGTTTGATTATTATGGTGGCAGTTGTGTTAATGTGGCAAGCAAGTTAATGGTGGACAAGCTTGGCCTACCTACCTTGAAGAATCCAAAGTCGTATAGACTCCAATGGCTCAATGACAGTGGTGAGATGAAGGTAACCAAGCATGTCCTTGTTTCATTTATGATTGGAAGGTACACGGATGAGGTTTTGTGTGATGTTGTACCCATGTAAGCTAGCCATTTTCTTCTTAGAAGGTCATGGCAATTTGATAGACGGACCACACATGATGGGTACAAGAACCGTTATAGCTTCAGCAAGGATGGTAGAAAAATTACACTTGCACCTTTGACACCTCGTCAAGTATTTGAGGAACAACTCCAGATCAAAAAGTCTGTTGTAGCAAGAGGAAAAAGTGTGGCTGAGATAGAAAAAGAAAATGAGAGTAAAAATGAGAAAAAAGATGGTTGACTGAGAATGAAAAAAGAGAGTGGAAAAAAAGAAAAGATTGAGAGTTCATCCGTGAAAAAGAAAGAAGAAAGAAAAATGAGCTTCTATGCAAAAAAAAGAGAGATCAAAAGTGCCTTTAACTCTGATAGACCGATGATCTTGTTTCTATACAAGGAGGCCTATCTTTCTTTGGTTGACCATAATGTTTCTTTGCCTAGTGCTGTGATGTCTCTTTTGCAGGATTTCAAGGATGTCTTTTCCGAGGATATGCCACCTGGGTTACCACCCAAAAGAGGAATCGAGCATCAGATTGATTTCATTCCGGGAGCTTCCAATCCAAACCGACTAGCTTATCGAAGTAGCCCAAAAGAGACCAAAGAGCTTCGAAGGCAAGTTGAAGAACTTTTGACCAAAGGACATGTTCGTGAAAGCATGAGTCCCTGTGTTGTGCCTGTACTGCTGGTTCCAAAGAAAGACGGGACTTGGAGGATGTGCGTGGATTGTCGAGCTGTAAACAAGATAACGGTAAAGTATCGTCATCCTATTCCTCGCTTGGATGATATGCTTGATGGATTGCATGGATCCACTATGTTTTCTAAGATTGATTTGAAGAGTGGGTATCATCAAATTCGAATTAAGAAAGGGGATGAGTGGAAAACAACTTTTAAGACAAAACAGGGGTTATATGAATGGATAGTGATGCCATTTGGATTGACGAATGGTCCTAGCACATTTATGCGTCTCATGAATCATGTGTTGCGTGCATTTATTGGAAAATTTGTTGTTGTTTATTTTGATGACATTCTAATCTATAGCAAGAGTTTGCATGACCATATTGATCATTTGAAATGTGTGCTTGAAGCTTTGAGGCATGAAAAATTGTTTGCCAACCTTAAGAAATGCAGCTTTTGCGTAGATAGGGTTGTTTTTCTTAGATTTGTTGGCAGTTCCAGAGGCGTGGAAGTTGATGAAGAGAAGGTGAAAGCTATCAGGGAATGGCCTACCCCTAGCACCATCACTGAAGTAAAGAGTTTTCATGGTTTAGCCGAGTTCTATAGGAGGTTTGTGCCAAATTTTAGCACCATCGCTGCCCCTTTGACGGAAATCATCAAGAAGAATGTTGGATTTAAGTGGGGAGAGGCACAAGAGAAAGCCTTCAACACATTAAAAGAAAAGCTAAGCTCTGCTCCTTTACTACTTCTACCAGATTTTTCTAAGGCTTTTGAAATCGAATGTGATGCTTCTGGTATTAGTATAGGTGTTGTTCTTATGCAAGAAAAGAGACCAATTGCCTACATCAGTGTGAAGCTCAATGGTGTAGCGTTGAAGTACTCAACATATGACAAGAAGCTCTATGCATTGGTGCGAGCTTTGGAGACATGGCAAAATTACTTGTGGTCCAAGGAATTCATCATTCACATGGACCATGAATCACTGAAGCATTTGAAAGGCCTAGGTAAATTGAATCGTAGACATGCTCGTTGGATTGAATTCATTGAAATAATTCCTTATGTGATCCAATACAAGCAAGGAAAAGAGAATGTGGCAGCAGATGCTTTGTCACGCATGTACACTGATAACCATGATTTAGCTACATTATTTGATTCATAATGCATGTTCTTAATGGTCTACTCTTAGCTTAAACTCACATTTATATTGCATTTCATAAATTACATTTGATCTTGAACTTAATTACAAATTAGCTTATAATTATGGTATTTGATGCAAATATTTGATTATTATCTTGTAGACATCAAAAGGGTCATGGACCCAATCTGATCAGGTCACACTTAGGATCAAATCTAGGGCTTAATGAGACGATCAAGCTTTGGAGCGATTTGGACCGTCCATTGAAGACAGGAGAGATCTGAGCCACACGTCAAGAATCTGGTTCATCTAAGTTAAGAGGAAGTACATCACAGCCGTTAATGAAGATCCAGAAGCTTTGATCCAAATATGATATGTTCTAGCCATTGATCAAGCCCAGAAACATTTTGGACCGTCCGTTCAGATTTGAGGAGGATTTAAAAACCTTGAGAAACTACAGTGTTCCCTGAGCTCGGTTCCTCGCAATTTTCTACTATTCATCATTTTCAACCGTAGCGACGCCGACGCTCCCATCAACATCTAGATCAGAGTTTGAGATCTGTCATCACCGGTAGCATTTGGAGTGACCAGCGATCATTGTCCGACCACCAGATTGCGAGAGACGAAGGTTCTTCTATCGTCGTCCATGCAGTTTTCATTCACCAGACGAGCTTAGATGGGAGGAGTTTTTCCAATCTGAAGGAGTCCATTATGCAACAGAAATCACAGAGGAGTTTCTCACGGAAGTTTCTGCTTCACATCCGTTCATCAATTCGCTCGCGAATTCGTAATTGATTTAATCGATCGATTGACGATCACGTCTCATTCATCTTTCCCCTGATCTTCGGCAATTAAACTGACAGAAGATTGTAAGCTTGTAGGGAGGTTTCTACAGCTGCACACTTCTTGATTCTCAACCGAGAATCCAAATTACACTGGTGATTTCTCACGGGAGTTTCCGCGAGATTTTCTGCGAATTTGCAGAAAGACAATGATGAAACAATGATTTGAGTTGTGATGCTCTTTCATCTTGATTTTAGTTTCAATTGATAGATCTATTGTTTAATTTGTTCTTCTTTTCATTGCAAACAAAACCAAGTTAAATTTGTTTTGTTAGATTTTCCCATTCTATTTCTTCTAATACAACTTTCAGTTGAATTAGAAAAAAATAAATCAGAGACAAGAGTTTAGGGATTCCAATTTTTACTTTAGTTTCAATTATTAATTCACAACTTAGTTTCAATTTTATAACTGAATAAACTGATACGTAGACTTCTATTAGATGAGAATTGTTTGCAAACTCTGTTTCCTTAAATTTTTTTCCTGTTCATTATAGTTTAGAGTAATTCTGTTCATTACACAAAATTGCAACTCAGTTCAGTTAGCTTTAAGTGATTTGTTTAAGTTGACTTTAGTTTTGTTGCTATTCTTGTATAAGATCGGTTGTCGTAGTTTGTTAATTCTAGTTAGCTTTATTTCGTTCAGTGAGTTGTTTGCTCAAAATAAGCCTTGTTACATTTCTCTAAACTCCATAGCATTTGTTTATAAAAGTAATTCATTTTAATTCTGAATTTGAAATAATCTAAACTTCCTTTTCAAAAATAAGTTCTAAATGAATTTCACAATCTAAGCACTCACACATTTACTAGTTAACCTTGGAAAGAAACACGACTTGGGACTCCTTACTACACGTATTATCCTTAGTTACAATGAGTTTCAATCTTAATTAATTTGATGTGCCACGTGAATGCAATATGGTTGACACCAAATTTTGGCGCCATTGCCGAGGAATTAATTAGAAAAGTGTAACTGTCTTTAGATTGGATTCTTTGTTTTGTATCTTATTTGCTTACATTGGATTAATCTGAATACTCATTTTACTTTTGATGTTATGACCAGGACTTCAACAGAAAAATTATTTGAACTTGATCCGGAGATTGAGAGAACCTTCATGGCATTGAAAATTCAAGAGAAAACTTTAGAAGACTCTGAGAGCATTTTATTGCATTCGGATATTCCCATGGCTGATCATAATAGAACCATGAAGGAGCTTGCAGCTCCTGATGAAGCTTTCAAGTACTCATGCACTACTTATCTAACTTTGGCAGGAGATTTTGAGTTGAGATCAGGGTTAATCCATTTACTCCCTAAATTTCAATGGTTATCTGGAGAAGACTCAAACAGACAGTTACATGAATTCCATGTGGTTTGTTCTACTATGAAGCCACAGGGTATCTCAGAAGAGGATATCAAGCTAAGGGCTTTTCCATTTTCATTAACTGAAGTGGCAAAGGATTGGTTATATTATTTGCCACCAAGATATATTACCTCTTGGATTGATATGAAGAAGGCTTTCTTGGAGAAATACTTTCCAGCTTCTAGGGCTGCAATTATCAGGAAGAGTATCTGTGGAATTCAACAAGTGGTAGGAGAGACACTATATGAATATTGGGAGAGATTCAAGAAGTTATGTGCAAGTTGTCCTCAGCATCAAATTAGTGAGCAGTTACTAGTCCAATACTTCTATGAGGATTTATTACATATGGACAGGGGTATGATAGATGCAGCAACTAAGAAGTTATGTGCAAATTATCCTCAGCATTAAATTAGTGAGCAGTTACTAGTCCAATAGTTCTATGAGGGTTTATTACCTATGGACAGGGGTATGATAGCTGCAGCAACTGGAGGAGCTTTAGTGAACAAAACTCCAGAGCAAGCAAGGGAGCTTATCTCGAACATGGCAGAAAATTCACATCAATTTGGAAGTAGAACACTCACTACTAGAGGAGTTGGTGAAGTTCAAATTATTTCTAATGAACAAAAGAAGATAAGGAACTCATTGTTGGAATTAACGCCTTCGGTGAAACAATTAGCTTTGAACAATGTTATTCAGCCTTCTATTATGCCAAATGTGCAATTTCCATGTAAATAAAGTGTAGTTTGTAGCATTTGTTTGAGTCAAGATCACCTTTCAGAACTTTGTCCTAATCTCCATCAAGATGAATCTTTGGCAGCATTCTCTAGAGCTCAATTCCAACAAAAACATGACCCTTATTCCTCTACATACAATCCAGGTTGGAGAGATCATCCGAATTTAAAGTATGGAAATTCATTCTATCAACAACCAACTTCAAATCAGCATTTTCAGCAATCTCAGCATGGATTCCAGCAGCAAAATCAACATTTCCAGCACCATTACCACCCTGCAAATCAATTTCAGCAATCACTTCAGCCTTATCAACAGTGTCCAAATCAAAATCAACAACATCAATTCCAAAATCAGAGTGTTCAACAGGGACAGAATTTTACACAACAAGTACTTCCAGCACCTACGAGGTTGAGTTTAACTCAAGGAGATTCCAGTAATTTATATGAACCCGACCAATAAATGTGATGGAACCCGAAACAAAGGTGGATAGAACCCCAAGAACTAAACGACAATAGTGTGAGCTTTGACCCATAACCAAGAATTGGCACGAACCAAGCCTACAAAGGAAAGAAACGCCACACCTAGGGTGATAAGTTTCGATGGGTTGAACGCCACGAGAGTAGACTCGATAAGTTCAGCAAATTCTTTCAAGAACTAAGAGAGCACACAATCTCACCAAAAACTAAGTTGCTTCATACTAAGATGTCCCTCCCTTATATAATGGGAGTGAACAAGGAAAAATACAAGATAAGTACATGCACAATTAGAGTCTCAATGTTGCATGCCTCATGCAAGCTATCTAGAAACCCAAAACAAAATAAATGCATGCACAATTAGAGTCCCAAGTCGCATGCTTCATTAAACAATCTAAAATACTTAAGTCTTCATGCATGAACGAGTTCCCATGCTTCGCGTGCTTATTAGCGTTCTTTCGTTAAGCGCGGCCAGTCATGGATGGTTATGCCCGATTATGTGGATTAGGCTACGACTAGTAGTTGCGATTATCTTGGTTTATCCTAGCTCATAGTCCTCCCAATGTTTTTTGATTAGCCCATTTAGTGCTTCCTTGAAACGCTTTGCCTGTAGTCTTGTAATTGGGCCTTCCGGAAGTGATAACTGATCTCTCCTATCTTCAGCCCTTGGGCATACATCATTCTCCCCTTCTTGAAAAGAATTTGTCCTCAAATCATCACTTGCATCAAACGGGGATAAGTCAGCAACATTAAAAGTGGAATGTACGTCATACTCACCTAGTAGTTCAAGTTTGTAGGCATTATCATTGATGCGCTCTAATACTTGAAATGGGTCGTCCCCATGAGGTAGAAGTTTAGAACGACGTTTGTCTGGAAATTGCTCCTTTCATAGGTGCAACCAAACCCATTCTCCTGGTTCAAAGCAATTTTCTTACGCCCCTTGTTAGCTTGTTGCATGTATTGCTGAGTTCTTTTCTCAATATTCAGCCGTGCTTGTTCATGAATCTTCTTTATGAATTCGACCTTCTGCTTACCATCTAAGTTTATATGCTCACTTATAGCTAAAGGAATCAAATCTAATGATGACAAGGGATTGAAACCATAAATAATTTCAAATGGAGAAAATTTAGTCGCAGAATGTATGCTCCTATTGTAAGCAAATTCAACATGAGGTAGACAATCTTCCCATATTCTCAAATTCTTGTTAATGACCGCACGAAGTAAAAAGGACAAGGTTCGATTGACCACTTCAGTTTGCCCATCAGTTTGGGGGTGACAAGTAGTAGAGAACAACAATTTAGTTCCTAATTTCCCCCACAAAATCTTCCAAAACTAACTCAAAAACTTTGTATCCCTATCAGAGACAATGGTCCTAGGCATGCCATGCAACCTAATAACCTCTTTAAACAATAATTCAACTATATGTGATGCATCATCGGTTTTATGACATGGAATGAAATGCGTCATTTTAGAGAACCTGTCTACCACAACAAAAATCGAATCTCTCCCCCTCTTGGTACGGGGTAATCCCAAAACAAAGTCCATTGAAATATCAGTCCAAGATTCACTAGGTATAGGCAAAGGAGTATACAAGCCATGGGGTTTCAATTTAGATTTAGCTTATTTGCAAGTGATGATGCACTTTTCACAAATTCTTTCCACGTCATGTTTCATATGAGGCCAAAAGAAATAATCCTGTAAAACCCCTAAAGTCGTAGTAATGCCAAAATGATCCATCAATTCACCACTATGGGCTTCCCTAGTGAATAATTCACGTAACGAACACATAGGCACACACAATCCATTTTCATGAAATAAAAACCCATCATATCTATAGAACTTACTAAATGCAACCTTATCGCATGCTTTGAACATATCTGAAAAATTAGTATCGTTACTAAATGCAACCTTAAAGCATACCTTCGAGATAGTGCATCAGAAACTATGTTCTCCTTTCCTTGCTTGTATTTGATCACATAAGGAAATGTCTCAATGAATTCTACCCATTTAGCATGGCGTCAGTTCAACTTATGTTGGCTCTTCAAATGCTTTAGAGATTGATGATCTATGTGAATCACGAATTCTTTTGGCCATAGGTAATGTTGTCATGTCTCCAATGCTCTCACCAATGCATACATTTCCTTGTTATATATGGGATAGTTGAGAGTGGCTCCACTCAACTTCTCACTGAAATAAGCAATGGGTCTCATTTCCTGCATTAGCACGGCACATATACCAACACCAGAAGCATCACATTCGATTTCAAAGATTTTAGAAAAATATGGTAGGATTAGTAAAGGAGCAGAACTTAGCTTTTCTTTCAAAGTGTTGAAGGTCCTCTCTTGCTCCACTCCCCACTTGAATGACTCATTTTTCTTGATGACTTTAGTAAGAGGAGCTGTAATATTGCTAAAATCACGAACAAACCGTCGATAGAAGCTGGCCAAACCATGGAAACTCCTCACTTGGCTAATTGTTGTCGGTGTTGGCCACTCTTGGATTGCTTTCACCTTTTCCTCATCCATCTCAACACCTTTAGTACTAACAACAAAACCAAGAAACACAACTTTCTCCATACAAAAGGTGCATTTATCGAGGTTAGCAAAAAGCTTTTCTTCTTTTAGCACACTCAAAACTAACCTTAAATGTGTAGCATGCTCTTCTAAGTTTTTGCTAAAAATCAAAATATCATCAAAATACACAACTACAAATTTTCCTAAGAAAGCACACAAAACATGGTTCATCAAACGCATAAAAGTGCTAGGAGCATTAGTTAAGCCAAAAGCCATTACTAACCATTCATATAAGTCATGCTTAGTTTTAAAACCAGTTTTCCATTCATCACCTTCCTTCATCTTATTATGATGATATCCACACCTTAGATCAATTTTTGTGAACACACAAGAACCATGCAATTCATAAAGTATATCATCAATCCTAGGAATTGGATGGTGATACTTTACCGTGATGTTGTTGATGGCTCGACAATTCACACACATCCTTCATGTTCCGTCCTTCTTGGGAACTAGTAACACAGGCACGACGCAAGGACTCATGCTTTCTCGAACATACCCCTTTTCTAATAATTCATTAACTTGCCTCTGAAGTTCCTTTGCTTCCTCCGAATTGCTTCTATAGGCAGGTCGATTCGGAATGGATGCACCAGATATGAAGTCAATTTGGTACTCAATTCCTCTAATGGGAGGTAAACCATGTGGAACCTCTTCAGGAAAGACCTCCTCGAATTCCTATAAGAGAGAAACAATAACACTAGGCAAAGAATCGTTAAGGTCGTTAGTGCTCAGGAGTACCTCCTTATACAAAAGGATAAGGGGCAGCTGATTTGAAAACAAAGCTCGTTTAATCTCACTTTTTTTTGCATAAAAATTATTTTTCTTTCTCTCTCCTTTTTTTTCCTTGCCCACTCCTTTTGTCTCTTTCCTCTCATCTTCTTTCCTCTCATTTTTCTTTTCCTCTACTTCTTTTTTCTCAATTTTTTTTCTCTCTTCTTTTCATTTGCTTTTTGTAATCTCAACTGGTCCTCCATAACTTGTCTTGGAGTCAATGGTACAAGAATAATAGGTTGTCCCTTCATAGTAAAAGTATACCTATTTGTGAGGCCATCATATGTTACCTTTCGATCGAATTGCCAAGGTCTCCCCAACAATAGATGGCATGCATGCATGGGAACCACGTCACACAATAGCCCATCTTCATATTTGCCGATGGAAATTGCTACCAAGAATTGTTTTGTTACCTTGATTTCTCCGCAATCGTTTATCCACTGGAGGCGATAAGGTCGCGGATGTTTCCTAGTTGGTAGTGACAATTTCTCCACCAAATCAGTACTTGCCACATTGGTGCAACTCCCCCCATCAATAATAACACTGCAAACCTTGTTATTGACAAAGCAATGGGTATGAAACAAGTTTTCCCTTTGATTACCTTCCTCCTCCTTAGCTTGTAAATTGAGAACTCGTCGGGCCACCAATAAGTCTCCGATAACAGCATGTTGTTCATCATCACTGTCCTCTTTTTGTGGCACTTCTTCAACTATTTCATCCTCATCTTCTGACTCAAGTTCACCTTGGGCGTTTATTACCATCACCCTTTTGTTCGCACATTGACTAACTTGAGTAGTAGATGGTTTAAACTTTGGCTTATTTTGAGGTTGTTTCTCCTTTCTTGGAGTTGTCCACCATGTGGCATGAATAGTCATTGGTTGTCCCTTCCTAGACAATCCTCTCCTCTTGAGTTGTTCTTCCACTTTTTGTGCTTGGTGGACCATGTCCGACAGCTCAACATAATGCTGCAATTCAACAATATCAGCAATTTCTGGGTTTAAATCATGTAAAAACCTGGCCTTAGTAGTTTCCCGATCTTCATTGACATTAGCTCGGATCATGGACAACTCCATGTCCTTGAAATATTCATCCACACTTTTGGAGCCTTGAGATAACCTTTAAAGCCGTTGATATAAGCTTCTATAATAATGGCTGGGTACAAACCTCCTTCTCATGAGTACTTTCATCTCCTCACAAGTGGATACAGGTTGCTCTCTATTCCTTCTCCGAGTCATCACCACTTGATCCCACCAAACAATAGCGTAATCAATGAATTCAATGGCAGCTAACTTTACCTTTTTAAACTCTGAGAATTCATAACAGTCAAATATCATTTCCATCTTAGTTTCCCATTCCAAGTAAGCTTCTTGGTCATTTCTCCCTTGGAAGGTTGGAATCTTCATCTTAATCCCTCCTAAATCATTATTTCTTCTAGTTCCGTTTCTATCTCATCGATATCCAATCCTGCTCCGATTGTAGTTTTGCTCATCAAAGTCTTCCACAATAACCTCTTCATCTTCTTCGACATCAATCCCTTGGGCATGTCTTCGTTGTGGTCTAGTAATACGATTTTGTTGATGTCTTCTTGGTGTCTCATCCTCCACCCGATCCAACCTCTCATGGATAGATTCTAATTCCGCCCTCATCATCCGCTGCATCTCCCCCATCAATGCTTGCAATTGCAGGTTTCGAAGTGGCCTAGCCCCCTCATTTGCTCCATCCTCCTGGTTGTTGGGCATGGCTGCAAAATGAAAGAAAAACCTCACAAGCACTCAACTCACGTTTGGGTGGTAGCTCTCAATTGATGATGTCTCTTAATTCTTAAGCAAACTCTAGAACAAATCAGAATATCACGTAGCAATTCAAAAGATACCACTGAAACTTATAAAGGCAGAATTTTTAAGAGAAAATGAAAGAGTAGAAGTTTGAGAGTAAGGAAAACAAGAAAGGGATTGTTGAAGACAATTTACTTCGATTCGCACAAGCAGTTTTTTTTCTGCGCTTTTTTCTTCTTTTTTTTTGTCTTTTCGTTGCGCGCTCTTTTTTTCATGAATTTTTTTTTTTGGCTTTTGGCTGAACAACAAGTAAAGATAGATTTGCACTTGCCTTTGAACCAAAGCTCTGATACCAGATGATACGAACCCCACCAATAAATGTGATGGAACATGAAACAAAGGTGGATAGAACCCAAAGAACTAAATGACAAGAGTGTGAGCCTTGACCCGTAACCAAGAATTAGCACGAACCAAGCCTACGAAGGAAAGAAACGCCACACCAAGGGGTGATAAGTTTCGATGGGTTGAACGCCACGAGAGTAGACTCGATAAGTTTAGCAAGTTCTTTCAAGAACTAAGAGAGCACACAATCTCACCAAAAACTAAGTTGCTTCATACTAAGATGTCCCTCCCTTATATAATGGGAGTGAACAAGGAAAAATACAAGATAAGTACATGCACAATTAGAGTCCCAATGTTGCATGCCTCATGCAAGCTATCTAGAAACCCAAAACAAAATAAATGCATGCATAATTAGAGTCCTAAGTCGCATGCTTCATTAAACAATATAAAATACTTAAGTCTTCATGCATGAACGACTTCCCATGCTTCTCATGCTTATTAGCGTTCTTCCGTTAAGCATGGTCAGTCATGAATGGTTATGCCCGATTACGTGGATTAGGCCACGACTAGCAGTTGCGAATATCTTGGTTTCTCTTTGCTCATATTCCTCCCAATGTTTTTGATTAGCCTATTTAGTGCTTCCTTGAAACGCTTTGCCCGTAGTCTTGTAATTGGGCCTTCCGGAAGTGATGACTGATCTCTCCTATCTTCAGCCCTTGGGCATATATCAGTAATATTTCTAATTCTGATGCACAACAAGCCAGATTATAGGAATTGATGTAACAAATTCTTCAACAACAACAAAATCATCACAGGACAGATTCAGCAATTCAAAATATAGAAAGGCAGATAGGACAATTGGCTTCCAGCATTAATCATATTCAAGCTCAGGGATCTAGTCAATTGACATCTCAAACAACTCCTAATCCTAAAGGGAACATTAGTGCATTGACTTTAAGGAGTGGTAGATAAGTTTCAGAATTTTCAAAAGAAGAGTTGCTGCCGGAAATTTTCCAGAAATCCAGCAACAAAGTTCCAGTAGTGAAGAAATTCCAGAAGTTCAGAATGTGCCAACCTCAAGCTCCACTTCAATTTTCATCAATCCTGTGAATTTGGAGCATACACAAGGGAGTAGAAGTTGTATTTCAGAAATTTCCAACAACTTTAGTCCGGCTGAACAGATTCCACCAGCAAACCCAGATTGCAGCAAATCTGAAAATTCAGGATATCAAAATTCAGTTCAGAAAGATTCTGAAGCATTCCATTGCCTTTTTCTCAACGAAAAATTCAACCAAGGAAGAATGTAGAAGAGGAAAGAGCTAAGGAATTTCAAGAGCTTGTAAACTTATTTAGCAAGGTGGAGGTAAATGTTCCATTACTTACAATGATCAAGAAAATTCCAAAATATGCTTAATTTTTGAAGGATCTTTGTGTGCATAAGAAAAAGTTGAAGGGGAATGAGTTAATTAGCATGGGCAAGAATGTATCTACACTTCTTCAACCAGTTCCTCAGAAATGTGAAGATCTTGGAGTATTTACAGTCCCTTGTGAGATCAGGAGTAATCTTTTTCAGGATGCCATGTTAGATTTGAGAGCTTCAATTAATATCATGCCGAAATCAGTTTTCCAGACTTTAGGAATTGGACCATACAACCTACAGGAGTAGTCATTTAGTTAGCTGACCACAGTCAGACTCACCTAACTGGAGTTATTGAAGATGTATTGGTTAAGGTGAGAGGACTCATTTTTCCTTGCAAAATTTTATATCCTAGATATGGAGGGAGAATACCTGGCAAGTAGATCTCCACTCATTCTAGGACGACCATTTTTGAAGACTGCAAGGACCAAGATTGATGTTCATGCGGGCACACTTTCCATGGAGATAGGTGATACAGTGGTCCGATTTAGTATTTTTGACGCCATGAAGCATCCTAGAGAGGATCATTCTCTTCTTAGTTTAGATATCTCAGAGGAGCTGGACAGCATGGATTTTTTCAGTAAAAGATTCAGATTCTGCGGAAGTTGGTCAAGGTGATATTTTTTTTACGGATATGGAGGATTTTCAGCCTTGAGAGTGAACGATGAGTCTTGTGGATTATTTCTAAGTGGGAGAGATGATTTATGCGTAGGGGATTGCTTAAAAGAAGCTCTATCCCTAGGACCGCTCAGAGAAGAAGAATTATACGTAGGGGATTGCTTAGTAGATGCTCTACCCCTAGGATCGCCTTATGTTGACCAGACATAGGATGAGTTAAAGCCATTACCTCAACATTTAAAATATGCTTATCTAGGAGAGAACCAGCAGCTACCTGTCATTATAGCTCAGAATTTGAAGTCAGATCAGGAGGAAAGATTGTTAGAGATTCTGAGACAGCATAGGAAGGTCATTGGATGGACACTGGCAGATATTCCTAGGATCAGTCCTTCTATTTGCATGCACAGGATTTATTTGGAGGAGGATGTGAAACCAGTGAGACAGCCCCAAAGGAGACTTAACCCACTGATCCTTGATGTAGTCAAGAAAGAGGTGACTAGACTTCTACAGACAGACATCATTTACCCTATTTCTGACAGTAAGTGGGTGAGTCTCATCCATGTAGTTCCAAAGAAATTAGGGGTGACAGTGGTAGTTAATGAAGAGAATAAGTTGGTGCCCACACGAGTAAAGAATTCTTGGAGAGTTTGTGTAGATTACAGGAAGCTAAACCAAGCGAGCAGGAAGGACCACTACCCTTTGCCTTTTATTGATCAGATGTTGGAGAGACTGGCGGGCAAGTCACATTATTGCTTCCTCGATGGTTACACTGGATATTTTCATATTTGCATCGACCGAGAGGACCAGGAGAAGACTACCTTCACTTGCCCTTTCGGTACATTAGAGCATTGGACTATGTAACGCTCCAGGAACTTTTTAGCGAAGCATGGTAAGTATTTTTGGTGATTTATTAGAGCATTGCATAGAAGTTTTCATGGATGATTTTTCTGTATATGGTTCATCATTTGATGCATGTCTAGGAAATTTGTCTAGGATTTTAGATAGATGCATTGAGACTAACTTGGTGCTTAATTTTGAAAAATATCATTTTATGGTGGAGCATGGTATTGTTTTAGGTCATATAGTCTCTAGGAAAGGAATTGAGGTAGATCATGCTAAAGTTAGCACTAGATCTTCTCTATCTTACCCCGCATGCGTGTGGGATGTTCGAGCTTTTCTTGGCCATGCAGGATTCTACAGGAGATTTATTAGGGACTTCAGTCAGATTGCTCTTCCATTATTTCATCTTCTTCAGAAAGATGTTGAGTTTCAGTTTGATCAGAGGTGCAAGGAAGCTTTTCAAGGATTGAAGGAAGCTTTGATTTCTGCACCTATTATCAGGCCATCGGATTGGACATTACCATTTGAGCTTATGTGTGATGCTTCGAATATTGCCATTGGGGCAATACTGGCGCAAAGAGTAAAGGGAGCATCACATGTGATTTGATATGCATCAAAGACCTTGGATTCGACTCAAGCAAATTACACCACCACAGAGAAGGAGCTTCTTTCCATTATTTTTGCTTTAGACAAATTTAGATCATACTTACTTTGTTCTCACATGGTTATATTTTCTGATCATGCAGCTTTGAAGTTTCTTCTCAAGAAGCCAGATGCTAAGCCCAGATTGATTAGATGAATGCTTCTCCTCCAGGAGTTTGATTTGGAGATTCGAGATAGGAGTGACAAGGAGAACTTGGTTGCAAATCACTTGAGCAGAATTGAAGAAGACTTAGATCATACGGCTATTGATGATGATTTCAGGGATGAGCAGCTTTTTCGGATACATGGTGAATCACCATGGTAGCAGATTTGGTTAACTTTTTAGTAGGTAACGTTTTTCCTGCACAATTTTCAAAAGCTCAAAAGAACAAATTCAAAAGTGATTCAAAATATTATGTGTGGGATGATCCTTATATATGAAAATTTTTAGTGATCAAATCATTAGGAGATGCATACCTGATTTTAAGTTTCAATCTGTACTTGCATTTTGTCATTCATCTGAGTGTGGGCGACATTTTGGACCCCAAAGGACAGCTAGGAAGGTTTTAGAGTGTGGATTTTATTGGCTTACCCTTTTTCGTAATGCTTATAATTTTTGTAGATCAAGTGATAGGTGTCAACAAATTGGGAACATAGGACCTAGGAATGAAATGTCTCAATATTACATGCTATTCTGTGAAATTTTTGATGTATGGGGTATTGATTTCATGGGTCCATTTCCTGTCTCTTTTGGATTTTCATATATTATATTGGTAGTTGATTATGTTTCCAAATGGTTGGAGGTTATTCCCACCAGGGCAGATGATTCTTCAGTTGTTGTTAGTTTTGTCAGGGCACATATTTTTTGCAGGTTTGGAGTGCCCAGGGGCCAGGGCAATCATTAGTGATCAAGGGACATATTTTTGCAACAGACACATGAAGGTTTTGCTGAGCAGATATGGGGTTTCACATAGAGTTTCTACTCCTTATCATCCCCAAACAAATGGACAGGCTGAGGTGTCAAATAGAGAAGTGAAAGCAATTCTAGATAAAACTGTGAGGCCTGATAGGAAAGATTGGGGCAAGAGATTGGATGATGCACTTTGGGCTTACAGGACTGCTTTCAAGACCCGTTTATGGTAAAGCTTGTCATCTTCCAGTGGAGATTGAACATAGAGCATTCTGGGCAGTTAAAGCTTGTAATTTCGATGCTAGCTTAGCAGGAGAAGAGAGGAAATTGCAACTTCAAGAACTTGAGGAAATTCAGTTAGAAGCATTTGAGAACTCACGGATTTACAAAGAAAAGACGAAGAATTTTCATGATAAGCACATTGTGGGTAAGGAATTTCATATTGGTGACAAGGTGCTCTTACATAGGTCACGGCTTCAATTGATTAAAGGTTCGTTGAGATCTCGTTGGGAAGGACCTTATGTTGTAACTAATGTGTTTTCTTGTGGAGTCTTTGAGATTAGGGAAGAGGCTACCAACCGGATTTTGAAGGTGAATGGGCATTGACTCAAGTTGTTTCATGAGATTGGCAATTGAGAGCTGATGCAAAAGATGAAGGTTATTGATGCTATCTACTCATATGAAGGAGAGTTTGTTCTGACTTAATTTCCTTTTACATTTAAATTCATGTTTTATGTTTAATTTTTAATAAATCTTTTGAATGCAAAGGTTGATTTTCTTATTGCATTTAGTTTATATTTACAGTTGGTAGTTTTCTTATTGCATTTAATTTGAGTGTGAATAAGAAAATGGCACCCCTAGCAATTTTTCTATATCATGTTAGAAGTTTTGAG
The DNA here is from genome assembly GCF_018446385.1 of Zingiber officinale. Classification (NCBI taxonomy): domain Eukaryota; kingdom Viridiplantae; phylum Streptophyta; class Magnoliopsida; order Zingiberales; family Zingiberaceae; genus Zingiber; species Zingiber officinale. Next base: position 93,949,200 of record NC_056000.1, read on the forward strand.
AATCTATTTTTGGGGCTCAATGTTAATAATGGGCTTTTGATTTTCTCAAGGTTTCTACTTAATGATAGATACTTGATTGATGAATTGGATTGATACTTTTTCATTCCTAGTGAATTTAAACCTTAATTGACTGATGCACTTGTGTCATTGCACTCTAGAATTTGCTTTGAGTCTTTCAAAACCACAATCTAATGGATTAAATCATGTTTATGAAGGTTAGTCTATTTGTTTCTTTCTTCCACATAAATTCTTGCTATTCTTCTTGATAAATCAGCATATCAATTTATGTTTTCTCATTTGTAAATTTGTTTTGGATGTGGATACATGGTTTGATTATGTGATGGATATTTTGGCCAAGATGAACAAAAGTTGAAGTGTGGGGGGAAGATGTTGCATGATTTGGAAATTGTGAAGATTTGGTAAGGATTCATGAAGCTTGGTACATTGTCCTTGTGTTGATGCACTTTGAGCACTTTAATTTTCTATCAAGATTTGATGTCAAGTAGAGAAGATTTGTGAAGACAAATAAAAGTATTTTTTGGATGAACATTGGAAGTCTGAAAGGGAAATGAAAGAGTTGTATCATGAGCAATTTAATATAACTAAGTTGCTACTGGAATTGGATCAATGAGTAATGAACTCTAATTTTCAGCAATTGCAGTTGCATGAATTGAAGAGTAAATGGAGATTCTGCACTACTATTCATTTTAGTTGTTGAGATCATATTTTTTATTGTTCCTGTTGTCAAAGATGTATCAACTCGACATTGTTAGTTATTGAATTTCATGAGGAATTGTTTGAAGACCTTGTATTGTTGATTAATGGCAGACATGGATAATTTTCCAAGTTTGGAAATGCAGGAATTTCTTTAACTTTATTGAATCTGATTATGCAACTTTGGAACCTTTGAAACTAAATTTTGGAAATGTTAGTTAGAGCCCTAGAGCCAATCATTTGATGATTGTTGTATGGACTCATTGTATCATATTCTTGTATATAAATAAAGACATTTGTTTTTTGTTATTATACTTACTTGTATTGGTGCCAAATAACTAAGTATAATAGCGTCCTTGAGTAAAAGGTTCTTACCTATATCAATCGATTGGTTGAATCGATAGTGAGATGATATAGGGAACACTACTCTTAATCATTCCTAGTCGAGTATTAACATTCAGGGACAATGTTAATGCAACGAGACTAGCATGTAGGTCAACTCGATGACTTGATCTCACAAGTCATGGATATGGAGATATCAAGTTGACACATGGGTATGCATTGGAGAATGTATACTGAATGACTCGCCATGAGAAAGTATCATGGATCGTTATATGAGTGTCATATACTTTCTCATGTGGCTATTAGTATGACTACTAGTCCTTGGACCTGAAGTCACCATGGTTCCCTACATAAGGAGTTATGTACTTGGTTTCGTCAAACGTCACCCGTAACTGGGTGGACTATAAAGGCGATTACTGGGTATGTAACAAATCATGCGGAGGGATGTAAGTGATGTAGATGAGATCTATCCCTCCTATATGACGGGAGTGATATCGATATTCTTGATAGAGTGAGACCACGAAGTGCATGGTCATGCCCAAATGAGTTAATATGAGATATTGAGGTCATTTGATTGAGTGAGTCTACTTGGAGTTCAAGATTTAGATTGATTAGAGGATGACACGGTCTATGCCTCACATTGATCAATCTAGATGTCTAGGATAGAAGGACAATGTCATATATTGTGAGGAGTCACAATTAGTAGTCATAAGGTGATGTTGGATCTCAACATTCTTATAACTTGGGTAGTAATGATGTGTTGCTAGATACCGCTCATTACTTATGCTTCTAAATTGGTTTAGGAGCATTGCCAACGTTATAAGAACCTATAGGGTCACACACAAAGGGCAATTAGATGGAGATTAGGTTCATTTGATGAACCTAAAGGATTAGGTTCATGTGATGAACCAAATTGGATTAAGAGTAATCCAAATTGAGCTAATTGAGTTGGACTCAATTTGGTTCATATGTTAAGTGAGTCTAATTTGGACTTAGACTCATTTAATTAATTTAATTCAATGAATAGAGATTCATTAAATTAAAATTGACTTGAACCAATGGTTAGATTAGATCAACCAAGGGAGAGAAGTGGTCAAGTTTGACTTGACTTGAGAGGAAGATGAAGGGTCAAGTTTGACTTGACCATTTGTCACCTCATTGGTGAGTTGGCATTAAGTGGACTAATGATGATGTGCCACATCATCAAGACCACTTCATGGTGTGCCACCTCATGAGGGAGATCAAGAGTTTTTGACTCTTGAAATTCCATGGAGTATATAACTCCTCACTTGAAGGTGGTCGGCGACTTTTGGTTGAGTTACAAGTGAGAATTGATTCTCATTCATTCCTTCTTCTTCCTCAAGCTCTCAACCTCTCTCCCTCTCCTCATTTTTGCAGAGACCATCAACGATGCTAGCACATCCTAGTGGTTTCTCTCCATCTCTTGCTTGTGTGGATACACATAGAGGAGTATCTACCTTGATACTCTTGAGATCCGGCGAACTTTGGAGGAGCGGGATTAAGCGAAGGGCTTCGCATCAAGGGTAAAGATCTTATCTTGTAGATCTAGGCTTAGAAACTCATACGTGAATGTTTTTCGAAATTTTATTCTTCACACAGATCCGGTGGCTGGGGTTTCGGGGTTTTCGCAACGCAAAAAGCGGTTTTTGCGGCCCAAAAATCCCAACAGGAAATGTATAGCTGGATAAACACTTCGGATATGGATACTTCATTGCAACAACAAACTTAAACATGAGAATTTCATAAACTCTTAAATCTGACCAAGCTATTGGAAGCTTCTGACATTAGTGAATTTGAATGTGTTGCTGAAGAGTAGAAACAGAAATTTGTGGCAAAATCTGTAAGCCAAAACATTGTTAAGTTTAGATGTTAATGTTTAGTGGTTAAGTGTTAAATGTAGAGATAGATTTAAAGGTTGCTACTGATCCAGAATCAAACAATGCTATTGGACAAAGATTGCAGAGTCTATAGGGTTGTATCTGTGAAACTGTGAAATGTTTGAGCAAGGTGAATGCATTGCTGGTTATCTGATCTTATGGATATAAATTCCGAATTTGACTGGTAAGAACCTTTACACTCATGAAGTACTTGAAGATAGAATCATTTAATCTGAAAGGAAAGAAGGGCCTTGTACTTGATACTCAACCAGTGTGTTGGCTGAAACTGAATGAAGCATTTCTGCATTTTTGAAAAAATGAGTTGTAGCAAGCTTAAGTTGCTTAATTTCAGAATTCTTTGGAGGTCGATTTGATAGGGATATTAAGAGGCCGAATGAAAAGAAATTGGAATTTTTGGAGGATAGATGATGATGAGTTGACACAAATTCAGAAACTGTACAGAAAATCAGAAAATCTGCATTTGCTGTGATATAGAGGATGTAAAAATGATGGAAAAGGAGCCGAAACTCTTCAACTCAGGAAGTGGATTATGATTTCAAGAAGACAGATTTGGGTTAAGTTTTCTTGTTATTTCTGATTAGAAATTAATGGAACTCATGGTCCTTCGATTCAATACAAATGAACCATCTTCTTAAAGATCAACTTTCTGGAAAATTTTTGCAAAAATCACTCAGTATCAGAATCTGGATACTAAGTTGAGGTTTAATTTGAAGTTGCAGACATATATTATACTTCTGTTGGGCAGGATTTTGAAAAATATTTGATTGTTAATTCATTCCTTTGGTTGTTACAGTTATATGATCTAGAACCACTGATAATTAAATGAGTAATGAAATGCAAAAGGTTTGAAATCTAGCAATGTGCTATATTCTGTGAAGTTACAGGGAATTGTAAAAAAAAACTTGACTTAGTTGAGCACTTGTTGAGTTTCATTGCTCGAGATGAGCAAAGATCTAAGTGTGGGGGAGGTAAGGTATGATCCAAGTTGTCTTATTGATTGAATGCACAATTAGAGAACAAGAAGGTTTATTAAATTGATACCATATCAGGTGATTAAATGTTGAAATGTTGAAGTGGAATCAGAAATGCAGAATTTTGTATCAATGATGTGCTTAAAGTCAGAGGGAAAAAACAGTGAAGAAAATTTGAGAAGATTGAATCTGAATAGTATGAGTTAGGTTTCAAATTTCTTTTTGGTGCATCATTTTATTAATGGAAATTCAAGATGGTGTCATAACTTGAATATTTGAATAAATTTCATTCCAGAAATTCTTTTGAACGATTGTCAGAATTGAGGAGTTGTGCAAATTCTGCAAATTCAGAAAATTGAAATGGAGAGTGTTTGGCACATCAGGCCTGATATACAGAATTTCAGGCTTAACAGCAGCAGAACCTGAAAATGAATACATGAAAATGAATCAGGAAAAGTTTTAGTGCTGTAATTTCGAATCAAAAGGTTAAGAATTCAAGTAAGGGAAGTTGAAAGCTTTGAATAGAAGTAGTTTCATGAGTTGTAAGTTGAAAGAGATAATTGGGAAGGCTTTGACAGTGAATTTCGGGGCAGAACAGTTGGTATAAAGAATTGGATTATTTCTAAAGGTGCAGGGGTTGTACCAAGGGTTGGAAAGTGTTAGAACTAAATTGAAGTGAAGATGCTAAACTCTAACCGAGAATTGATAACATAGCTTCTTAGGTTCATATACAAAGAAATCAGAGTTCAGATTTTCAGAATGAAAAAAAAAAAATCAAATCAGATACATTAAACTTTAACAAAATTGATACAGTTGAAGTCAAGTAAGAAAAAAAAAAGAGAAAAAAGGAAGTATGGCCAAGTATTCATTTATATAGCATTCTTTGTATCCATGTCTTCCACTAAAGCTAAATCTTTCTTTCTTATCTTTTCTTTGAGCTAATTCTTCCTTTTCTTATCTTTTCTTGCAAATAATGCTTTGATGTGCACTTAATTCATATTCTTACATTTCCCTTTCCATGATTAACCTTCATATTGTGATTTGTATCCATGATCATGGTAGAGAGTAGAAGATAAGCAAGCATATGGTAGGGCAAGAAGCACAAGTAGCATGAGCGCCCTCCATTTTTGTGATTACATGTGAAATAGGATGAGGGCCACAAAAACTCTATCTTGTGAGCTTTTTAGTGTGATATCAATTTCAATTTACTCATAATAAATGGAAATTATTATGTTAACCAAGAGTAAAGTTTTAAGTCTATGAATACTTGAGATTTTGAAATGTGATAATCTTAGATAGTTTATTTATTTATTTTCTAATCATGTTTAGGAATTTATTTAGGGGGTGTCATTTAAGTAGGATTTTTAGTTTTCTTTACTTAAACGGGACGTCCAAGACTAAGTGTAGGGGATTTGATAACCATGATTTAGCTACATTATTTTGATTCATAATGCATGTTCTAAATGGTCTACTATTAGCTTAAACTCACATTTATATTGCATTTCATAAATTACATTTGATCTTGAACTTAATTACAAATTAGCTTATAATTATGGTATTTGATGCTAATATTTGATTATTATCTTGTAGGCATCAAAAGGGTCATGGACCCGATCCGATCAGGTCACACTTAGGATCAAATATAGGGCTTAATGAAGTGATCAAGCTTTGGAGTGATTTGGACCGTCCATTGAAGACAGGAGAGATCTTAGCCATACGTCAAGAATCTGGTTCATCTAAGCTAAGAGGAAGTACATCACAGCTGTTGGTGAAGATCCAGAAGCTTTGATCCAGATCTGATATGTTCTAGCCGTTGATCAAGCCCAAAAACATTCTGGACCGTCCGATCAGATTTGAGGAGGATTTAAAAACCTTGAGAAGCTACAGTGTTCCCTGAGCTCGGTTCCTCGCGATTCTCTATTGTTCATCATTTTCAACCGTAGTGACACCGACGCTCCCATCAACATCTAGATCAGAGTTTGAGATCTATCATCACCGGTAGCATTTGGAGTGATCGGCGATCATTGTCCGACCACCAAATTGCGAGAGAGGAAGGTTCTTCTGTCGCCATCCGTGCAGTTTTCATTCACCAGACGAGCTCAGATGGGAGGAGTTTGTCTGATCTGAAGGAGTCCATCAGGCAACAGAAATCATGGAGGAGTTTCTCACGGAAGTTTCTGCTTCACATCCGTTCATCAATTCGCTCGCGAATTCGCAATTGATTTAATCGATCGATTGACGATCGCGTCTCATTCATCTTTCCCCTGATCTTTGGCAATTGAACTGACAGAAGATTATAAGCTTGTATAGGGAGGTTTCTACAGCTGCACACTTCTTGATTCTCAACCGAGAATCCGAATTACTCCGGTGATTTCTCACGGGAGTTTCCATGTGATTTTCTACGAATTTACAGAAAGACGGTGATGAAACAATGATTTGAGTTGTGATGCTCTTTCATGTTGATTTTAGTTTCAATTGATAGATCTATTGTTTAATTTGTTCTTCTTTTTATTGCAAACAAAACCAAGTTGAATCTGTTCTGTTAGATTTTCCCATTCTATTTCTTTTGATACAACTTTCAGTTGAATTAGAAAAAAATAAATCAGAGACAAGAGTTTAGGGATTCCAATTTTTACTTTAGTTTCAATTATCAATTCACACCTTAGTTTCAATTTTATAACGAAATAAACTGATGCGTAGACTTCTATTAGATGAGAATTGTTTGTAAACTCTATTTTCCTGTTCATTATGGTTTAGAGTAATTCTGTTCATTACACAAAATTGCAACTCAATTCAGTTAACTTTAAGTGATTTGTTTCAGTTTACTTTAGTTTTGTTGCTATTCTTGTGTAAGATCGATTGTCGTAGTTTGTTAATTCTAGTTAGCTTTATTTCATTCAGTGAGTTGTTTGCTCAAAATAAGTCTTGTTAAGCATACATTTCTCTAAACTCCATAGCATTTGTTTATAAAAGTAATTCATTTTAATTCTGAATTTGAAATAATCTAAACTTCCTTTCCAGAAATAAGTTCTAAATGAATTTCACAATCTAGGCACTCACACATTTACTAGTTAACCTTGGAAGGAAACACGACTTGGGACTCCTTACTACACGTATTATCCTTAGTTACAATGAGTTTCAATCTTAATTAATTTGATGTGCCACGTGACATGCAATATGGTTGACACCAAATTTTGGCGCCGTTGCCGGGGAATTAATTAGAAAAGTGTGACTGTCTTTAGATTGGATTCTTTGTTTTGTATCTTATTTGCTTACATTGGATTAATCTGAATACTCATTTTGCTTTTGATGTTATGACCAGGACTTCAACATAAAAATTATTTGAACTTGATCCGGAGATTGAGAGAACCTTCAGGGCATTGAGAAATCAAGAGAAAACTTTAGAAGACTCTGAGAGCATTTTATTGCATTCGGATATTCCCATGGCTGATCATAATAGAACCATGAAGGAGCTTGCAGCTCCTGATGAAGCTTTCAAGTACTCATGCATTACTTATCCAACTTTGGCAGGAGATTTTGAGTTGAGATCAGGGTTAATCCATTTACTCCCTAAATTTCAAGGGTTATCTGGAGAAGACCCGAACAGACACTTACATGAATTCCATGTAGTTTGTTCTACTATGAAGCCACAGGGTATCTCAGAAGAGGACATTAAGCTAAGGGTTTTTCCATTTTCATTAACTGGAGTAGCAAAGGATTGGTTATATTATTTGCCACCAGGATATATTACCTCTTGGATTGATATGAAGAAGGCTTTCTTAGAGAAATACTTTCCAGCTTCTAGGACTACTACTATCAGGAAGAGTATCTGTGGAATTTAACAAGTGGTAGGCGAGACACTGTATGAATATTGGGAGAGATTCAAGAAATTATGTGCAAGTTGTCCTCAGCATCAAATTAGTGAACAGTTACTAGTCCAATACTTCTATGAGGGTTTATTACCTATGGACAGGGGTATGATATATGCAGCAGCTGGAGGAGCTTTAGTGAACAAAACTCCAGAGCAAGCAAGGGAGCTTATCTCGAACATGGCTGAAAATTCACAGTAATTTGGAAGTAGAGCACTCACTACTAGAGGAGTTGGTGAAGTTCAAATGGTTTCTAATGAACAAAAGAAGATAAGGAACTCATTGTTGGAATTAACATCTTCAATGAAACAATTAGCTTTGAACAATGCTACTCAACCTTCTATTATGCCAAATGAGCAATTTCCATGTAAACAAAGTGTAGTTTGTAGCATTTGTTCGAGTCAAGATCACCTTTCAGAACTTTGTCCTAATCTCCATCAAGATGAATCTTTGGCAGTATTCTCTAGAGCTCAATTCCAACAAAAACATGACCCTTATTCCTCTATATACAATCCAGGTTGGAGAGATCATCCGAATTTGAAGTATGGAAATTCATTCTATCAACAACCAACTTCAAATCAGCATTTTCAGCAATCTCAGCATGGATTCCAGCAGCAAAATCTGCATTTCCAGCACCATTACCACCCTGCAAATCAATTTTAGCAATCATTTCAGCCTTATCAACAGTGTCCAAATCAAAATCAACAACATCAATTCCAGAATCAGAGTGTTCAACAGGGACAGAATTTTACACAGCAAGTACTTCCAGCACCTACGAGGTTGAGTTTAACTCAAGGAGGTTCCAGTAATGCTTCTAATTCTGATGCACGACAAGCCAGATTGGAGGAATTGATGTAACAAATTCTTTAGCAGCAACAAAATCAGCAAAGGACAGATTCAGCAATTGATATAGAAAGGCAGATAGGACAATTGGCTTCCAGCATTAATCAGATTCAAGCTTAGGGATCTAGTCAATTGCCATCTCAAACATCTCCTAATCCTAAAGGGAACGTTAGTGCATTGACTTTAAGGAGTGGTAGAAAAGTTTCAAAATTTTCAAAAGGAGTTGCTGCTGAAAATTTTCCAGAAATCTAGCAACAAAGTTCTAGTAGTGAAGAAATTCCAGAAGTTAAGAATGTGCCAACCTCAAGCTCCACTTCAATTTTCATCGATCCTGTCAATTTGGAGCATGCACAAGGGAGTAGAAGTTGTATTTGGAATTTGAGCATAATTCAGATGATTCATAGAATTCCAAAACCTTGACATGAAAGAAAATTCTTCTGGCCTCATATGAAAAGAGATGTTGATAGGATTTGCATTAGGTGCATTGCATGTAAGAAAGTCAAGTCTAAGGTGCAACCACATGGACTTTATATGCCTTTGCCTGTGCCTAGACACCCTTGGACTGATGTGTCAATGGATTTTGTGTTAGGTTTGCTTAGGACTAGGAATGACCGAGATTCTATTCTTGTGGTTGTGGACCGATTTTCGAAAATGACACACTTTATCCCTTGCCATAAAACTGATGATGCTACACATGTGGCAAATTTATTCTTTAGGGAGGTGGTTCGTTTGCATAGGGTCCCTAGGATAATTGTTAGTGATCGGGATGCGAAGTTCCTCAGCCATTTTTGGCGAGTCTTGTGGGGAAAACTTGGGACAAAGTTGTTATTCTCTACCACTTGTCACCCACAGACTGATGGGCAAACCGAGGTCGTTAATCGAACCTTGGGAAATTTGTTACGTTCTACCATTGGGAAGAATTTGAAAGCTTGGGAAGATTGCATACCATTCATTGAATTTGCATACAATAGGGTTACGCATTCTTCTACTAAGTATTCACCTTTTGAGATTGTCTATGGTTTTAATCCACTAACTCCATTGGATTTAATCCCATTACCTGTGGATGAGATTGCTAGCCTTGAAGTTCAAGCGAAGGCTGATTTGGTGAAAAGGATCCATGACAAGGCAAGGCAACACATGCTGAGGAGGAATGAGCATATTGCAACCCGTGCCAACAAGGGACGAAAGTCAATTACTTTTCAACCTGGAGACTAGGTCCGGGTTCATTTTTGAAAGGAGCGATTTTTGAAACAAAGGCAATCCAAGCTGAACCCACGTGGTGATGGACCATTTCAAGTTCTGGAGAAAATCAACGACAATGCATACAAGTTGGATCTTCCAGGTGAGTACCAAGTGAGTTCAACCTTTAATGTTTCTGATCTTTCCCCTTTTATTGTTGGTTCAGATTCGAGGATGAATCCTTTTGAGGAAGGGGGGATGATACAACTCCGAATCAGCTCCAAGCCAATGAGACAAGACTGCAAGTCGAGATGTACGTCCCGAACCAAGAGGAGCATGAAGGGGACTTGCACGTGTCAGCTGAGCCGATAATGAAAGCAGAGGTCAAGCAAGTTCAACGTGTTGTACAAGCATTGACATCTTGTATCTTGGAAGGGCAAGCTATGGAGTCACAGTCAATGTCATGCCAAATGATCAACTTCATACAAGTCGACCCTAAAATGGGCCAATCAGCTACGGAAGAGTGGAATATCATAATGCAACATATTCCTAGTCAAATATCATACTAGAATGCATATTGTTAGGTGGGAAAACACACCATTATGGTTGGAATTGCTATGACATTTAATGCCACCTACATTTTGGATGAATTCCTAAGTTGGAGGACAGCTAGAGGGAGTGTGCATGAAGACTTGCATTCATTATCTTCTCTTTCCATACCTTGGAAACTACCATTTTCAGTTCTATATAATGTCTTGAGTAGATATCAAAGGGGGCAGCCAACATTATATCTTGAGAGAGTTTTTCTCCTTGTTGTTCTTCAGCAACTCTGTAAGGATTACGGGTGAGCACTTGTAATTCACAACACTCTTATAATATTGGTTCTTGGTTCTGTTATAACCATTAGGTCGATATTCTCCATTTTCTCATAATATTGGTTCTTGATTCTCTATAATCAACGGGTCAATCTTCCATCCCTTCAAAACCTCCTTTGGACGATCCTAGAACTGAGTTCCAAATCTTATTGTTGCTAGGTCTCGCGGCATTGTTCGTCGAGGTTCGCATCAGCTTGTTTATGTCATTGACTAGCTTGACCTGCTTCCAGACTAGATCGTCGACTTAAAAAAATTGAGGGATAACTCTTCTATTATAATTGTGTCTCATCCTTTGCTGGTATGTTGTTAACCGAGCCACTGCTTTGTCTCTGACTTCCTCTATCAGATCGAGCTCCATTAAACGTCGGCTAGTATTATCTTCATCATACAACCGTCTTCGATCAGATTTCATGCCCACTTCGACCGAGGCAACTGCTTCACCGTCATAAATTAGGTGAAAAGGGGTGATACCTGTCGCCTCTCGAGGGGTCGTAAGATATACCCATAGCACGTTGGGGAGTTCATCGACCCAACTTCCTCTGACATGGTTTAATTTGGTTTTGAGACCTCTGATGATCTCCTTATTGGTTACCTCTGCTTGGTCGTCACTCTGAGGGCATGCCACAGATGTAAAGGCCTGTGTGATATCGTAATCTGAACACCATTCTCTAATTTTCTTGCCTTAACAAATGAAATTCCACGAAGTCAGCTTGTTCTTTCTTCGTCCATAAACACTCTTCCTTTCCAGCTCCATATTGGTCCTTGGGGACTACAAAATCATATTTTATAATTAACAGGATCCTTCCACCCCAGGAGGGTTTCATTTGTTAAGCATCCTTCCACCCCAGGAGGTCAATCAAATCGGCAGCTATGAATCCACCAAAGAGCTCTGGGAGAAATTCCAAGAACTCTATGAAGGTACTTCGGAAGCAAAGTTAGCAAGGCGAGACATCCTCCAAACCTAACTAACAAACTTGTAGATGAACCATGGAGAAAAGGTAGCGCAACTCCAAATACGGATTAAAGAACTCATCACTCAGCTCAACAATCTTGGAGAATCGGTAATGAACTGAGATTCAATCTGGTACGCGCTCAATGTCATCCTAAGAACTCCAAAATGGTCATCCTTAGTAGATGTATAGTACATCTCTAAGGACTTCGAGGTAAGTACACTAGAGAATTTGTTTTCTACATTTAAACATCATGAAACTCGATGTGCAGATCCTAAAGAAATTGAAAAGTCAAACAACAACCTTTGTCTTGAAAGCCAAGAAGGAAGATCCAGACTCTGAAGCATCAATCGATGAAGATGAAGCGGCCCTAATGGTAAGAAAATTCAATAAATTTATTAAATCTAGTAAATTTAATAAGTCGCGGGCAAAGAAACAAACTTCAAGTAAAAGGAAGGTCTGGTGTTACAACTGCTAAGGGAAAGGGCACATCAAAGATGACTGCCTAGAACTAAAGAAAAAGGAGAAGGGCAAGAGCAAAAGATCAACGAAATCTAAGATCAAAACCCTGAAGGCGATGTGGGACGAAACGTCGTTATCAAAATCTGCAGGTGAAGCCTATGCCGGACTAGCCCTAATAGCAGACCATCAAAAGGAAGATGAAAGCAGCTCAAAGATGAACATTGATGAAGAGAGAGGATCATTAGAGGAAAGCTACTATGAAAGGGGAGTATCAAAACACGAGGTAAGTGAGGTACATGTCTTACCTCCTGAAAAATCATTTCAATTTATTAAAGCACTTTTAAGGATTTAGTAAAACTGGAAAAAGATAATGCTAAGTTAAAATTAAACTAAGCAAGATCATACCCCTTAGATGTGTTTGATAAGTTAAAGATAGAAAATGAAAAATTGAAATAGAAATCGAAAGGTTATGCATGCTTAAACGATTTTAAAAAGCCAAAATTTAGAAATTATGGTAGAATCAATTGGTACATTAGAAGTCACCGGGCCAAATTAGAAGAATCTCATAGAAACATATTCTGAAACAATTTCTGATTAATCTAGTAGAAAGGAACTTATATTGGGTTCCAAGATCATGCCTAGATTAAATTGTAATAATTCAATTTTTTTAAGTTAAATCGAGAAATCTCAGAAATAAAATTGGATATTTAATTTCTTTTAAACTAGAAGTGGTTTTTGCTCCAATATCCAAGAATGTCTAGTGCCTGGCCACAGCCTAGAAGTAAACTATTGAAATAAAATATTTAATTGACTAACTGTTAAACAGTTAACTGTTATAAAATTTTTTAATTTTTTCTCCCAATCTAAAAGAAATTTTTTTAAAAAATAACTAACTAATAATTATTGTTGTATGCCCCTAGATGGTTGTTTATTTTATTTCTCTATTCTTTTATGTGATCAAAGGGGGAGACATAGGAATAAGTTCAAGGAGGAGTAAGGACATTTTTATCATTGTTCAAATTTGAGACATGGGTACAAGTTAAGGGAGAGTAAGAATATTTCTATCATTGTTCAAATTTTTACAATTTTGTTAACTTGGTTAATTCTCTATATTGCAAGGATATATTCTAATTGCAACTTGTTATTATTCTGTTAGATCCTAACTTTAACTTGGGTTGATGCATATTAAAAAAGACAGATTGTTAGTACCCCGTGATAGTTTTGATATGGTCAACCAAGTAAAGTTAGGTCCTGTGTATTTGATCCTTATGTCTAAGTGTGCAAGAACTTAAGAACACAAGAAGTAGAGTGGAAAACACAACTAGCGAGATGGCACGGGAGAGAGCCGACGGGCTCAGTGCGTCTGAGGGACGAGGTGCTGCAGAAGAGTACACCTATGGATGAGAAGAACGTGCATGACGTTTAAGGGACAAAAAGCTGAGGAGGAAGTCTACTGAGGAGAAGGCCAGAAAATGGATTCGGATGAGCCCTATTCTGGATGGCCAAAATCACCCGAGCGAGCGGAGCAGCAGGAGAGCCAAAGGAGAAGTTTGGAGCTCGGTAGTGCTGAAGGCGCCCTCACACCTTTCGAGAGGAAGGCACCTACAACCCTTGAAGGCGCCTTTGAGCCTCTATTGAAGATGCCTTCAAATAGTGATCGTTCCAAAGATAAACTTTATCTTCGCATGGATAGGATTTGCCACGCTGGATGCACCTTCCATCCTATTAAGGCGCTTCCAGCTTCGGATAAGATTTTTCAGGGGTTATAAAAAGACTCCTAGAGTTAGGAATTAGATATCAACTCTTGTATTCATTTCCTAACTGTCTGAGCATTTAACGAGTATAAGAGGGTTCTCCGCCTTCATCGAATGAGACTTTTAACGCTTTTCATTTGCCTAAGATTAACAACACTGATGTGCTAGATTTTATACACTTGTTTAGTATGTTTTGACGCGCATTCCTATATTTTATACATGCTTTATATATGCATTTTCATACTTCTTGCTTTACTTTTAGCATATTTACTCTTCTTTGTTCGGAGATCTGCTCTTGTGCATTTTCTATCTACAGGAGTCAAATTTGGAAAGGAAATGATGTTCATGGCGATTTTGATCAATGAACGAAGGAAGTCAGCGCCAGCCATGTGTGTCGCACGGCCATATCAAAGGAACAGGAAGGAAAATGGGCATGGCCATGTGGAGCAGACCGGGTGTGTAGCATCAGCAAGAGAGAGGGCTGACATGGTCGTGTGGTATCACACGGCCATGTCACTTTTAAAGCGAAATCAGAACACGGTCGTGTAGATCTACACGGTCGTGCAACCTTTCCAGAGGCACAGCATTGTCAGGTCGTGTGTGTCACACGGTCGTGCAACCTTTCCAGAGACCAAGACTGGCACGATCGTGTGAGCCATCCAGAGATGGAGCATGGCATAACCGTGTGAATCTCACATGGTCGTGTGACTCTGGCCGAGAGCAAAATAGGCAAGGTCGTGTGAGGGCCACACGGTCGTGACACGGGTCGTGTGGCGTCCAAACCCCCTGCTTTATTTAAAGGGCTACTTCCTCTTTGAAAGGGGGAGGCTCTCCCTTTGGGGAGATCTAATTTGAAGGTTCTTCTCCATCTTTTGGGTGTCGATCCAGTGATCTAAGGACGTCTCCATTCCCGATTCGACTCCGATAGCAAGGATTGATTCTGAATATTACTCATCATCTTTAGATAAGCATTTCTTTTCTATCTTCTTGATTTCGATCGAAATGTTTACGATCTTCTTGTCTTTGGATCTTTTCTTTTGTTCCATGGAGTAGATCTCCTTGTTCTAGGATGGAGGGAGTATTTGTGATGTGAATTGATGTATGAATTCAAGGATTTGCCAACTTCTTGTTTCAATGATGTTGTTATGTTTTGTATCAATTCAATTTTGTGTGGATTGTTGTGTTTGGATCTAATTACCATTCTTGATTGGATGTTTGTAATTTTTATGGATCTTGTAGAGGAATTCTCTAGGTTGTATGACCAAGGGGCGTCGTGACAAGGTTGTTCCGTTAACAGACATCTTGGGAATCACCTTAAAGGGTGAAGCAAGAATCTACAAAGAAGTGGGATAGATAGATGAGTTGTTACTATATCTTGATGTGAATTGATTAGTGATGTGTTTCTATGTCGTATAACCGAGGGGCATCATGACAGGGATGCCCCACTAACGAACTTCATAGGGATCATGACTATTTAGTTGCTTAAGGTATAGATATAAGTTCTTGTCGGTGTTTTCTACAGGAGATAACCGATGACTTCTTTCGAATATATGACAATTGAGAATACAATTGGTAAAATCATATTACATTGATAAGTATCACAAAGAAACCAAATCTCCTAGAACATTCATAAAACCTAGTTTCTGCATTACTTTTCTATTTCCATTTTCTAATTGTTTCATAGTTCGTGTAATTCCTAGTTGATTGTTTAGTTAATTCGCTTTGAGATATCTTTAGTGGTTATAACCAGTTCCTGTGGATACGATATCTTCTATATTACTGATGACGCAACCGTACACTTGCGGTAACGTAACAAATTTTTGGGGTCGTTGTCGGGGACTGCATCTAACATTAGAGATTATTATTTGAGTTAGACTAAACTTTTCTTTGTTTTTCTCACATCTAACTTGTAACTAGTTTTTTAATTCTATTCTTTAAATTTTCTTTGCATTCTTTTATTCTTTCCGTTTGTGAATCAAATTATTTAATCTTGTTCTTGTATGCGAAGATCTAACTGTGTAGGTGATCTATTACCTTTTGATCCCGAAATTGATAGAACCTTTTATAAAAGGAGAACCTCAGAAAGACATTTAGAAGAACAAGTACATTCAAATATGGCGGAGGAGGCTGAGCCCCAAGCCCCCTCAATCTCGGCGACCGGCTACCATTCGAAAGTAGGTTGGCAGCCAGCGGTCGCTCCACCACATACCAAGGCGGGAGCCGTTTCACTCTCATCCTGCTGCTCTCTTTGGGAGTCGACCGACTGTAGGCCATAGCTCTCCAATTCTTCTACAGTGACCGCATTGATCGCAACGTCCGCAAGCTTCGCCTTGCCGGCCAGACGTGCGCGAAGCATGACTTCGGCTGCAAAAAAGGAAGAAAAATCAATTAGAATCAAAGGAAGGAGTAAAGAGGTTGCATACCTAGGTTGAACGGAAGTCGGGTGCAGATCAGACTCAAGCCAAAGATATAAAGGACACCCTCCGACAGCAGCTTGTGGATGTCATACTTCTGACCAACCAACATCGCAGCTGTGTTGAGGTAGTCCGATCAGCTCTTGTACTTCTTTAATGGAGGTTGAGTCGCCATGTCGAGTTGTTAGGAGGAGGGAAAGTCTGACCGCTCGGGAGAGTAATCCAAATTGAGCTAATAGAGTTGAACTCAATTTGGTTCATGTGTTAAGTGAGTCTAATTTGGACTTAGACTCATTTAATTAATTTAATTCAATGAATAGAGATTCATTAAATTAAAATTGACTTGAATCAATGGTTAGATTAGATCAACCATGGGAGAGAAGTGATTCCCATATGCAAAACTCTATTTTTAGGTACTTACATCGAGTTATGAGTAAAACTATTTTTGATAGAGGGGAAAGCGATGGAGTTGTTAGAAAAATGGAACTTTATGCTTTGTGGGCTATGTTACATAAGGTTGATTCTAGTTTCCATTTTTTGCAAACCTTGGTGAGAGCTGGGAAGACATCCTCAGGATCAATTGTTTTTGGTGGTTTGGATTGTGATATAGATGAACTAGAGATCATTCATGGTAATAATATGATTGATATTGATGCATGTCTTGCTATGAAAATGATTTGTCGGGATGAGAATGATTTTGCTTTTCCTAGGAGGGATGATTTTCCACTACCCCTTCCTTCTCCCGAGTGGACTTCTGTTCGCAACCCTGCTAATTAGATGATCACTAATGTAGATCCTGAGAATGTTCCTTCTTTATTCGAAGACACTGAGCCCCACCTTGAGCCCTTGTCGTCTAGGCACCCGCAGCCCTCCAGACATCCGGAACTTGCTAGGTATTCTTTTACCTATGATACGGGTCATTCCAGATTTGATTTTTCTAATTTTTGCGCATCTATAGACTCACTTCATAAGAAGCGGGAGGCCCAACGTGTGATGTTGGAGGGTCGTTTTTCTTTATCAGATGATCAGTTTAGAGAAGTGCAAGATCATTTTCAGTTTAGGAGGAATTTTCAAGGTCAAGTGGCCGAGTTTGTTCAGGACTATGATATTGATCAAGCTAGGATGAGAGAATTCATGCAGGGTATGAGTATTACTAGTCAACAAGTTAGTGCCCTCTATGAATATCATAAGTTTTTGAGTGAAACTCCAAGTTTCCTAGTTTTCCTATTGGTCGTCCACGTAGACCCCCACCTCCTCTTCCACCACCATATTGATTTCATCGGAATGATGAAAAGTTTAAGTCTAGGGGTGATTTGCAACCTGAAATTTTTTGCATTTCTAGTTTTATGCATTTTGTTTGTTTTTGTCTTGTTTTTGTTATGCTTGTTTGGTTTGTGTATTTTTTACTATCATTTGATTGTCTTTTGAAGTGTTTTGTGGCATTCATACTGAGAACATCAATCCTCACTTATATGTTTGTTTGTTTAAAAGCAAAATGATTAGCACATTTATATCTTGATTCATGATGTTATAAATGATACTAGTATGTTTAGTGTACCTCTTTTCTCTATCTTAAGTTGCATGATGTGAGCTAAGTATGGAAATAAATTTGAGTTTTGGCTTAACCTTAAGGATCTTACTTTCACTTTACTTGAGCTTGAATAGTTGATATCATTGAAATAGTCATGATTCATCTTATTTGTTTAGTACTTGATTTCCATGGTGATTTCTCAAACTTCATTTTGGTTACTGGATGATGCTCGAATCATGTAAGCTCATTTGAAAAAAATCAAAATATCCCAACATTTGTGCAGTATATTTGTGTTTAAGTGTTGCACCTTGCAATCACTTAGAAAAAAAATGAAATGAAAAAAAGAAGAGAATGGAAAAAAAACGATGATGATGAAAAAAGGGATATAAAAAACAGTTATCGTGAGTGGAAACTAGCAAGTTACCCCTTTGAGGCCGAGTTAGGTTAATGGAGAAATGACTGTTATGCTTCTCTTGATATCGAGTACGCCTTTGAGACCCTGGGTTGATTGAGAAATATGAACTAAGTGTGTGGCAAGTAAGTGCCTATCATTGGAAACATTAGGAACTCAATTAGATGACGACTTGACTAGGACGAAGATTAAAACTTGAAGAGTTTAGGTCACTTATTTGCACCATGTACAAAGAGACTTATGCTTAAGCCATACTTGGGTTATTTCTATGATCATGCTCATTAATGAAACTTGTAGATAGAGTAAGGAAAGTGCATTAGGGATTATGATGCATTATTGAGCATGTGAGTTTTGATTGTGGCATTTTGCTTGAGGACAAGCAAAAGTTTAAGTCTGGGGGTGTGATGTGCGTAGATTTTATACACTTGTTTAGCATGTTTTGACGCACATTCCTATATTTTATGCATGCTTTATCTATGCATCTTCATACTCCTTGCTTTACTTTTAGCATATTTACTCTTCTTTGTTCGGAGATCTGCTCTTGTGCATTTTCTATCTACGGGAGTCAAATTTAGAAAGGAAATAATGTTCGTGGCGAATTTGATCAATGAACGAAGGAAGTCAGCGCCAGCCATGTGTGCCACACAGCCATGTCAAAGGAACAGGAAGGAAAATGGGCATAACCATGTGGAGCAGACCTCAGCAAGAGACAGGACTGACATGGCCGTGTGGTATCACACGGCCATGTCACTTTTGAAGCAGAATCAAAACACGACCGTGTAGATCTACACGGTTGTGCAACCTTTCCAAAGGCCCAGCATTGCCAGGCCGTGTGTGCCACACGACCGTGCAACATTTCCAGAGATTAAGACTGGCACGGTCGTGTGTGCCACACGGTCGTGTGAGCCGTCAAGAGAGTAAAATAGGCAAGGTCGTGTGAGGGCCGCATGGCCGTGACACGGGTCGTGTGGCGCCCAAACCCCCTGCTCTATTTAAAGGGCTTCTTCCTCTTTGAAAGGTGGAGGCTCTCCCTTTGGGTAGATCCAATTTGAAGGTTCTTCTCTATCTTTTGGGTGTCGATCTGGCAATCTAAGGACGTCTCCATTCGCGATTTGACTCCGGTAGCAAGGATTGGTTCCGAAAATTACTCGTCATCTCTAGATAAACATTTCTTTTCTATCTTCTTGATTTGGATCAAAATGTTTACGATCTTCTTATCTTTGGATCTTTTCTTTTGTTCCATGGAGTAGATCTCCTTGTTCTAGGATGGAGGGAGTATTTGTGATGTGAATTGATGTATGAATTCAAGGATTTGCCAACTTCTTGTTTCAATGATGTTGTTATGTTTTGTATCAATTCAATCTTGTGTGGATTGTTGTGTTTGGATCTAATTACCATTCTTGATTGGATGTTTGTAATTTTTGTGGATCTTGTAGAGGAATTCTCTAGGTTGTATGACCAAGGGGCGTCGTGACAAGGTTGCCCCGTTAACGGACATCTTGGGGATCACCTTAAAGGGTGAAGTAAGAATCTACAAAGAAGTGGGATAGATAGATGAGTTGTTACTATATCTTGATGTGAATTGATTAGTGATGTGTTTCTATGTCGTATGACCGAGGGGTGTCGTGACAGGGCTACCCCGGTAACGGATTTCATAGGGATCATGACTATTTAGTTGCTTAAGGTATAAATATAAGTCCCTTGTCGATGTTTTCTGTAGGAGAAAACCGACGACTTCTTATGAATACATGACAATTGAGGATATAATTGGTAAAATCATATTACATTGATAAGTATCACAAAGAAACTAAATCTCCTGGAACATTCATAAAACCTAGTTTCTGCATTACTTTTCTATTTCCATTTTCTAATTATTTCTTAGTTCGTGTAATTCCTAGTTGATTGTTTAGCTACTTCGCTTTGAGATATCTTTAGTGGTTATAACCAGTCCCTATGGATAGGATATCTTTTATAATAACTATCTGAGCATTTAACGAGTATAAGAGGCTTCTCCGCCTTCATCGAAGGAGACTTTTAGTGCTTTTCATTTATCTTGGATTAACAACACCTAGGTTGTAATTAAGTAAATTTCTTTGCCTCTTCTTTGATTTTATGGTTGTTTAATTTACTTGTTATAATTATACTGTTGCTACTAATCTGAGTTGAAAGTCGGGAAAAATTTATTTATCTTTTAAATAGGCAATTCACCCTCTTCTTGTCGACCCACTTGGTCTAACACTTTTGACAAGATAAACATTTTCTCACTAGTTGGACAATGTTGGGTTGCAGAGTGGCCCAAAAATACCCAGCTAGCAATACCTTTCGAGCGAGAGACCGACCGCACGCATGACTTCCATAGGCATTTTGATGCATTTTCTGTAAAATATATTGTATGTCGTATGGTCCTATGTACTTGAGCAAAGGGCATGAAAAACCCCACTTATAAAGCTAATCACCAATCAAAGTAAACTTATTGGCTCTCTTCTTAATCAAGCATGCCTGCTCGCCCTCGGTTGGTAAGCTATCTTGTTGTAAAAATAATATAATTGTGGTTCTCCAATCACCTTGTACCTCTAGGTCAGCTTGTCCTTCAATCCAGGCTACCAACAGTGTCTCTTCCACTAGCCTGTCTATATCCCAGGGAATAATGGCAGAAGCTAGCTTGACTAAGTCATCCACCATTTTATTTTCTGCTCAAGGAACCTTCTAGATACCTCCTGGAACTCCATTCTAAGCTTCTCAAATGCTTCCGCATAGAGATTGAGCCACTCATTATTAATTTTAAAATTTCACGATAACTGATATACAGCTAGTTGGGAGTCGGAATAAATTAAAACCTGAGCGGCACCCACATACTGTGCAGATTGTAGGCCGGCTATTAATGCTTCATAAGCTTCATTGTTGGTTGCCCGATAATCCAGCCGAATGGACAACTTCATTTTATCTTCTTGGGGGATACCATAAGAATACCTATCCCACTACCGTACCGAGTGAAAGATCCATATATATATATATATATATATATATATATATATATATATATATATATATATATATATTTCAAGTCTCATCCAGTTTAGGATTCTGAACCTCTGTTATGAAGTCTGCTAAAGCTTGCGCCTTGATGGCTGCTCGGGGTTGATTCTATATGTCATTCTTGCTGAGTTCAATAGTCCACTTGATCAACCTTCCAGAGGCCTTGGGGTTGACAAGTACTCAACCCAAAGTACTATTAGTAAGTATTATGATGGAATGAGAAAGGAAATAAGGACATAACCTCTAGGCAGCTAACACCAATCCGTAGGCTAACTTCTCGAGTGAGGTATAACGACACTCGACCCCTTTCATTAAATGACTTAGAAAATATACAAGTCGTGTTCCTTTCCTTCTTGTCTTACTAACACTGATCTAACTGCCTGATCATTAACTAACAAATACACCCACAGTGTTCATCCGCTTGGGCTTTACAAGTATAGGCAGGATGGACAGGTAATTCTTCAACTCCTCAAAAGCTTTATCGCAGTTGGCATCCCATTGAAATTTAGTTACCTAGTGGAGTATCTTGAAAAAAGGTAGGTTTCGATCAGCTGACCGAGAGATGAAGTGAGAGAGGGTAGTGATCCGACTGGTCAGTTTTTGTGCCTCCTTCAGATTACGTGGAGGAGTCATGTCTTGAAGCGCCCGCACCTTGCTTGGGCTGGCCTCTATACCCCGCTCTATCACAATATAGCCCAAGAACTTCCCGCTCTTGGCTCCAAATAGGCACTAATTGGGGTTAAGCTTCAATCCATATTGCCTTAAAGTTTTGCAAGTTTCTCCCACATTCGCACATAGATCGACCGCTCGAAGGGACTTATAAGGATGTCGTCCACGTACACTCCCATATTCCTCCCGATATGCTTTTGAAAGACCTTATTCATGAGTCATTGTTAGGTAGACCCTGAATTTTTCAGTTCGAACAATATAACATTATAACAATAAGCGTCCTCAGCAGTTATGAAACCAACCTTCTCCTGGTCATCCTTGGTGAGTAAAACTTGATGATATCCTTGGTACGCGTCCAGTATACAGGTAAACTCGCACTTGGAAGTGGAATCCACCACCTGATTGATGAGAGGGAGTGGATAATAGTTTTTTGGGCAGACCTTATTAAGATCTCTGAAATTGATGTAGACACGGCATTTGTTTCCTAGCTTTAACACTGGGACCACATTGTCTAGCTAGCTTGGAAATTGAACTTCACGAATGTAGACCACCTCCAGTCACTTGTCCAACTCATCTTTGATGATCTTATTCTACTCGACTCCAAAATCTCATTTTCTTTGTTTAACTGGTCGAGCGTTTGGATATACATGAAGCACATGCTCCATAATTATTGGTGACACCCCGATTACTTCTGTAGGCGACCAAGCAAAAATGCCATTGTTGCATGTGAGGCATGCAACCAACTCCTTTTTAAGTTCGTTGGGTAGGTCAGCTGCCACTTGAGTGACAGCCTCTGATCGACGTGGTTGAATATGAATTTATTTCTTTTCTTCATAGACTAGGGCAGGTGGAGCCTCCTAGATGGCGTTGACTTCCATCCGCTGTATCTTCTGTGCAGAGTGAGCTTCAGTCTTTATTATATCAACGTAGCACTTGCACGTCATTAATTGATCTCCTCGAACTCCCCCAACTTGATCATCCACGAAAAATTTTATTTTTTGGCAGAAGGTGGAGACTACTGCCTGAAACTCATTTAGGGCTAGGCAACACAAAATGACATTATAAGCTGAGGGTGTGTTGACTATAATGAAATTCGATCAATGCGTCCTCATTAAGGGCTCCTCTCCTAAGGATATAACTAATTTTATTTGGCCGAGCGTTTGAACTTCGTCACCCATGAATCTATACAAAGGAGTCACCATAGGCTGGAGGTCACTCGAGTCTATTTGCAACTACTCGAATGCTTATTTGAAAATGATCTTGTCAGAACTACTTGTGTCAACAAAAGTACAAGAAATATTATAATTGGCTATAACAACCTTGATTATTAATGCATTATCATGGGGTATCTCCACCCCCTCTAGACCCTTAGGCCTAAAACTAATTTCGGGTATGGCCGCCCGTTCTGCGCTACAGCCGACCGCATGAATTTCCAACCATCGAGTATGTGACTTTCTGGCTTGATTGGAGTCTCCATCAGTCAGACCCCCCGCTATCAAGTTGATGTTGCCTCGAGTAGCATTATTGCGGTTCTCCTCCTACTAAGTTGGGAGCTCTAGTTGATTTCAAGCAAGAGTTGGCGTTCGACCACGGTGTAAGGAACTAGAGCGCTAAACACGCTTATGCACAGCGGAAACCATTTAGTTCCTTCCAGGAGATCCATGTGAAGGGAAAGAAAAATATACTAAGTTTTTCATAAGATTATAAGAGGTTATGCCTTTGGTGCGTGCACACGATCTCCCGACAGCTCGGATCATAGCACGATCTCACGTTCACATCTCTATAGTATCCACACGAACAAGCGTTCGTTTGTCTCACAAACTCACAAAATTGAGATAGGTTGTGCTAGCAACCTAGAGAAAGGATTTCGGCCAAGAGAGGAGAAGAGCAAGGAGAATGAAGAACTAACTCAAAAAATGAAGAAAAATTGCTTAAGTATTTTCATCCAATGAAAACACTTAATTAGCATTAATAGCCTTAATGAGCATTTACACTCCATTAAAGGACCACACTTGAAACTCCTCATTTCAAATTCAATTTCAAAAATTAAATGAAATGAATCATTGAATTTTGAAATTCAATAAATCTCTCCATTAATCCTCACTTGAGTCTAACTCAAGTCTCCTCACTTGAGTCTAACTCAAGTCTAATTCACTTGAGTCAAACTCAAGTCTAATTCAATCGAGTCTTACTCAATTAATCTCATGCAACTTCAAATTCAATGAATAACATTTCATTAATTTGAATTGACTCCTTGAGTCTAGTTTGAATTGGACTTAATCCAACAATTAGATCCAATTGAGTCTAACTCAATAAGTCCAATCCGGATAAGACATAATCCAATGATTCATCATATGAACTCATCTCCAAATCTGCTTGTTCTTTGTGTGTGACCCAATAAGTTCTCGTTGTTAGTATTAGCCCTAGTGTCAATTATGAGATGATTGTAAAGGGTGCATTATTGTATCATATTTTATTATAAATAAAAGGCAAAGTTGATTATTATATTTATTTCAGTTCAGTGCCAATTGAATAAATATAATAATATCCTTGGGTAGTAGGTTTTTATCTACAACATATCAATTAGTTGAATTGATAGTGAGATATGTAGATATATATAGAACACTACTCTTAACTATTCCTAATCAAACATTAATATACAAGGACAATATTAATGCATTGAGACTAGCAGGTAGGTCAACGGATACCTTAATCTCACAAGTCATAGATATGAGATATCAGGTTGACACATGGATATATATTAGAGAATATATATTGAATGACCCGCCATGAGAATGTTTCATGGATCGTTATATGAGTGTCATAAACATTCTCATGTGACTATTGGTATGAATAGTCCTTGGACCTGAAGTCACTACGGTTCCCTACATAAGGAGTTGTGTACTTTGGTATCGACAAACGTCACCTGTAACAAGATGGACAATAAAGTCGATCACTGGGTATGTAATGAATTATGCGGAGGGATGTGAGTGATGTAGATGAGATCTATCCCTTCCATATGACGGAAGCGATATCTGTGGGCCCCTTGATTAGGACACAAGAAAGCATGACCATGTGTAAATGAGTCAATATGAGATATTGAGCTTATTTGATTGAATGTGTCTACTTAAAGATCAAGAAACACAAAGGTTGATAAGAGGATAACACGGTCTATGCCTCATTGATCAACCTAGATATCAAGGATAGAGGGATCAAGTCATACAAGATAATAGTCACGGACAGGTTAGATCGGATCTTGACCTTCGCGTCACTTAGGTAGCAATGATGCCTTGCTAGATGTCACTCCTTGTTTATGTATCTAAATGTTGATTTGGATACATTACCAACGTTACGAGAACCTATTGTGTCACACACAAAGAACAAGTAGATTTGGAGATATATTCATATAATGAATAATTGGATTAAGTCTAATCCGAATTGGACTTATTGAGTTAGACTCAATTGAATCTAATTATTGGATTAAGTCCAATTCAAACTAGACTAGAGAAAGTCAATTCAAATTAATGAAATAGTGATTCATTGAATTTGAATTGTATGAGGATTAATTGAGTAAGACTCAATTGAATTAGATTTGAGTTAGACTCAAGTGGATTAGACTTGAGTTAGACTCAAGTGAGACTTAATGGAGGCATTCATTGAATTTTGAATTCAATGAATCATTTCATTCAATTCAATTTTCGAAATTGATTTGAAAATGAGGAGTTTTCAAATGTGGTCCTTAATGGAGAGTGAATGAGCATTAAGGCTCATTAATGGAATTAATGATCATTAAGTATTTTCATTTGAGTCATTTTTCTTCTCATTTTTCATAATTTCTTCATCATCTCCTCCCTCTCTTCTCCTCTTGGCCGAAACCTTCTCAAGGTTGCTAGCATAACCTTAGGTGGTTTCATCTCCATCTTGTGAGTTTGTGAGACAAACGAATGCTTGTTCGTGTGGATACCGTAAAGGCGTGAACGTGAGATCATGCTATGATCCGAACAAAGGTATAATACTATCATGTTAGAAAGCTTAGTATATGTAGTAATTTCTTTTTCCCTTCGGATGGATCTTCTAGAGGAACTAGTATTTTCCGCTGCGAGTTTGCGTGTTTAGCGCATCTAGTTCCTTACAGTGGTATTAGAGTCACTTGCGAAGGGATATACTAAGTTTTAGAGGTTTATATGTGATATAGGAAAGCATGATAGGTTTATTATGATTTGCAAAATTATGAGTTTTGGCAAAAAAAAATTAGTGTTTTGTTGAGAACGAAACATAGTTGGTATGTGACCAACAAGGTCTCGGCCAAAGGTATTTTGTTCGGGACGAAATATAGTCGGTCTTAAGGGTAGAAGGGTCTCGGGCATGGCAGCAACTCATAAAACGAGTATGCAAAAATTAATTTTGTTTCGGGGGTGTTGCCCCCTAACCCCCCGTAAGGGGCGCTATCCCTTGACCCCGCCCGCTAACCAGCTAGCGGGACCACCGTGGCGTTGCGGCTCATAATTTGTTATTGCAATCATAGTAAATTTATGTAGTAAATATATTGTGAATATATGTGACATGGTGCATGGTTATGACCCTTGATCCCCTATGTGGTTGTGTGTGTTGTTGTAATTCATAATACGGCCTGCGTATTGTGTCTTCATCCCTTTTATTCCTATTGTAATTTAGACTACACTCGAATGTAACTCAAGTTTCTTTAGTTGTTGTAATGTACAAATTAGAAAGAAATTAGTCTACTGGACGATGGGTGAAAAGGAAGGAAGGAAGAACAACAACACACGGCAACAAAGGGAGCGCTTAGAGAAGCTGCTTTGACCTAGGTGGACCCATCGCTCTTCTAATTGGCTTGAGAATATCATAGTTTATGGGGGCCATAACCGTGTCACGTTTTGATTTATGCATATATGTGTGATGTGTGTTATGTGATGTATTTGATACATGTTTAGTTTAAAAGATTAGGTCTTTTTAATATATGCCTACCAAAAGTTTAATACTCACTTCTGGCTAGATAAATTGTAGTCAGGTTTTGCTAAAGCAAAGTGACTCAATTTATCTTGCTAGAGTGCGACTGGACAATTGTGATGTCTGAATATTAAACTTTGGGTACAACTTAAGTTGTCTCACTTAGATTGAGAATTTAAAGGCATATCCCATAAGATGGAATTCAAATTGTACTAATCTTGGGCGATTAGCCAAAGCTAACTCAAGATGAGCTATAATATGAATTTCATAAGACAGGCAAAATGAACAAATAGTCTTGTTCATCTCGCTATACAAGAGTTGCATTTGATGCAATTGGTATATGATGCCTACCTACATTATACGAGTCTTGGGAGATTAGCCAAAGCTAACTAAAGATGAGTATAATAAGGATCTTGTCCCGCATGAATGCCATTGCGATTGGATTTGGAGCTAGTAGTGTGGGTAAAACCACAACCATGACTCGCTCCTACCAAGATTTACAATTCAGTGGAAGCATCATTTAATTAAAGGCCTAATTAAATGATCGATATATGATACTAAGTTCTGCATTATGTTGTTGTAGATAACCATGTCGTTAAACACGTCGAACACTCTCTCTCTGCGATCTGTCCTTGATAAGGACAAGCTCAATGGAGCTAACTTCCTGGACTAGTACAGAAACTTGAGAATAATTCTCAAGCAAGAACGAAAACTGTACGTCCTAGAGCAGTCCATTCCTGAGGCACCCCCCGCTACTGCTACTATAGTTGATAAGGATGCTTACAAGAAGCATCAAGATGATGCATTAGATGTGTCATGCCTTATGCTCGCCACCATGAACTCTGAGCTTCAGAAGCAACATGAGAACATGGATGCTTATGATATGGTTGAACACCTTAGACAACTATATCAAGGACAAGCAAAGCATGAGAGATTTGAGATCTCTAAAGCACTGTTTCGATGTAGAATGCAAGAAGAAAGTCCTGTAGGACCATATGTACTCAAAATGATTGGGTATGTAGAAAACCTATAGCGGTTGGGATTTCCACTAGGCCAAGAATTGGCCACTGATTTTATCTTGCAATATTTGCCCAATAGCTATAGTCAATTTGTCATGAACTACAACATGAATGAAATTGACAAACCACTGCCTGAGATGTTGAGCATGTTAAGAACTGCTGAACTAAACCTTAAGAAGGCAAAGCCTAGTTCCATTCTAATGGTGTATAAGGGCAAAGACAAGTGGAAGCCTAAAGGTAAGGGTAAGACCCAAGCCAAAGGCAAGGCAAGGCTCATGCACTGAAACCCAAAGGTGGGGTTGCTAAGGAAGGAACCTGCTTCCACTGTGGTGAGACTGGACACTGGAAGAGGAACTGCAAAGTTTACCTAGAGGAACTGAAACGGAAGAGAAGTGAAACTTCTACCTTAGGTATATATGTTATAGAAGTCAATCTATCATTTCTTCTTCATGGGTATTAAATACCGGATGTACATCTCACATTTGTACTAATGTGCAGGGGCTGAGAAATAGTAGAGCATTGACAAAGGGCGAAGTGAACCTACGAGTAGACAATGGTGCAAGAGTTGGTGTTGTCGTTGTAGGAACATATTCTTTATCTTTGCCCATTTAGCTTGTTTTAGAACTAGAAGAGTGTTGTTATGTGCCTGCTTTGACAAAGAACATTATCTCTGTTTCTTGTTTGGACAAGAAAGGCTTTTCATTTGTAATAAAGGACAAATGTTGTTCTGTTTATTTCAATGATATGTTCTATTGTAGTGTACCTCTTATGAATGTCCTCTATGTTCTAGATTTTGAAAACCCAATCTATAACATAAATACCAAACGGTTCAAGTCTAATGATTTGAACCAAACATATCTCTGACATTGTCGCCTAGGTCACATAAATGAGAGTCGCATATCCCAACTCCATAAGGATGGACTTTTGGACTCATTTGATTTTGAATCATATGAGGCATGTGAATCTTATCTTCGAGGCAAGATGACAAAGACTCCATTTAGTGGACATGGCGAAAGGGCTAATGATCTGTTAGGACTCATACATACAGATGTATGTGGGTCTTTCAGAATAGCTGCTAGAGGAGACTATTATTACTTCATTACCTTCACTGATGATTTCAGTAGATATGACTATGTGTATCTGATGAGACACAAGTCAGAATCATTTGAAAAGTTCAAAGAATTCAAGAATGAAGTACAAAACCAACTTGGTAAGAATATTAAAATGTTTCGATCAGATCGAGGTGGGGAATACCTTAGCCAAGAGTTTCATGACCATCTCATTGAGTGTGGGATCATATCTCAGCTCACTCCACCTGGAACACCACAATGGAATGGTGTATCAGAAAGGAGAAATCACACCTTATTAGATATGGTACGATCAATGATGAGTCATGCAGATCTTCCTACTTCCTTATGGGGGCATGCTCTAGAGATGGTCACTTTCACACTTAACCGAGTTCCATCCAAGGCCGTCATAAAGACACCATATACGATATAGACAGGAAAGAGTCTCAAGATGTCTTTTATGAAGATTTGGGGTTGTGAGGCTTACATTCGACAACAAGTCTCAGACAAACTTTGACGGTTTGACCCAAATCAGACAAGTGCTATTTTGTAGGATATCCCAAGGAAACAAAGGGATATTACTTCTATAATCCCATAGAAGGCAAGGTGTTTGTTGCCATAACTGGTGTCTTCTAAAAAGGGAATTTATTTCTAGAAAGACTAGTGGAAGTGAAGTTGATCTTGAAGAAATTCAAGACACGCAAACTAGCACCGACGCCTTGATGGACATTGAACAGGCACCACAAGAAGTTGTGGAACAACAACCTGTTCAAGTAGCACATGCTCTACACAGATCTGATAGGACTCGTCGTCAACCTGAGAGATATTCATTTCTCTTGTCTGACCACGGTGATGTAGAACTTATTGGTCTTGATGAGCCTACATCTTATCAGGAAGCTGTACAGGGCCCAGATTCTGAGAAATAGCTAGAGGCCATGAGATCCGAAATGGAATCCATGTACAATAATCAAGTATGGACTTTGGTTGATCCACCTGGAGGGATCAAGCCCATTGGGTGTAAGTGGGTCTTCAAAGTGAAGATTGACATGGATGGGCATAAGCATACCTATAAAGGTAGATTGGTAGCTAAAGGTTTCAAGCAAATTCATGGTATAGACTATGATGAAACTTTTTCACCAGTCGCGATGCTTAAGTCTATTTGGATTTTACTTGCTATTGTAGCTTACTATGATTATGAGATCTGGCAGATGGATGTAAAAATCGTATTTCTTAACAGAAATCTACTTGAGGATGTGTACATGACACAACCCGAGAGTTTGTAGATCTAAAGCATGCTGGAAAGGTTTGTAAGTTGCAAAGATCCATTTATGGATTAAAGCAAGCTTCTAGAAGCTAGAATATTCGATTCGATGATGCGATCAAAACGTTTGGTTTCATCAAGAATGAAGATGAACCTTGTGTCTACAAGAAGATTAGTGGGAGCACAGTCATCTTTCTCATATTGTATGTGGATGACATACTTCTTATTGAAAATGATATCCCTACTCTTCAGTCAGTGAAGACTTGGCTTGGGAATTGTTTTTCAATAAAAGACTTAGGTGAAGCAGCCTATATTTTAGCTCTTAAGATCTATGGAGATATATCTAAAAGATTGCTTGGCATAAGCCAGAGTACATATATTGACAAGGTGCTTAAACGTTTTGCCATGGAGAATTCCAAGAAGGGATTCTTGCCTATGTCACATGGTGTGAGTCTTTCGAAGACTCAATGCCCCTCTTCTAAGGTAGAAAGGGACTGCATGGATTAGATTCCTTATGCATCTGCTATATGGTCTATCATGTACGCCATGCTTTGTACTCGCCCAGATGTCTTATATGCTTTAAGCATGACGAGCAGATACCAGTCAGATCCAAGTGAAGGTCACTGGACAACAGTCAAGAATATTCTTAAGTACTTAAGAAGAACTCAAGATTATTTCTTGATCTTTGGAGGCGATGAAAAGCTTGTTGTAAAGGGTTACACCGATGCTAGCTTCCAAATAGATAAGGATGATTACAGAACGTAGTCAAGGTATGTGTTTTGCTTAAATGGTGGTGCTGTGAGCTGGAAGAGTTCGAAGCAGGACACAGTCGCTGATTCTACAACAGAAGCCGAGTATATTGCTGCTTCAGCTGCAGCAAAGGAGGTTGTTTGGATCAAGAAGTTTATTACAGAGCTTGATGTTGTTCCTAATATAGCGAGTCCAATAGACCTCTATTATGATAACAATGGGGCTATTGCACAAGCTAAGGAACCTCGCTCTCATCAGATATCCAAACACATACTACGGTGATTCCATCTCATTCGAGAGATTATCGATAGAGGAGATGTGAAGATATGCAGAGTACCGACAGATGCTAACATTGAAGATCCTTTGACCAAGGCTTCGTCACAGAGAAAGCATGATGGTCACACTAGGTCCATGGGTATTCGATACCTTAGTGATTAGCACTAGTGCTAGTGGGAGATTGTTAGTATTAGCCCTAGTGTCAATTATGAGATGATTGTAAAGGGCACATTATTGTATCATATTTCATTATAAATAAAAAGCAAAGTTGATTATTATATTTATTTCAGTTCAGTGCCAATTGAATAAATATAATAATGTCCTTGGGTAGTAGGTTCTTATCTACAACATATCAATTAGTTGAATTGATAGTGAGATATGTAGATATATATAGAATACTACTTTTAATTATTCCTAGTCAAGCATTAATATACAAGGACAATATTAATGCGTTGAGACTAGCATGTAGGTCAACAGATGACTTAATCTGACTTGAGATATCAGGTTGACACATAAGTATATATTAGAGAATATATACTGAATGACCCGCCATGAGAATGTTTCATGGATCGTTATATGAGTGTCATAAACATTCTCATGTGACTATTGGTATGAATAGTCCTTGGACCTGAAGTCACTACGGTTCCCTACATAAGAAGTTGTGTACTTTGGTATCGGCAAACGTCACCTGTAACAAGGTGGACAATAAAGTCGATCACTGGGTATGCAATGAATATGCGGAGGGATGTGAGTGATGTAGATGAGATATATCTCTTCCATATGACGGAAGCGATATCTATGGGCCCCTTGATTAGTAGGACACAAGAAAGCATGACCATGTGTAAATGAATCAATATGAGATATTGAGCTTATTTGATTGAATGTGTCTACTTAGAGATCAAGAAACACAAAGGTTGATAAGAGGATGACACGGTCTATGTGTAACGCCCCGACTCGGGCGGGCCCCACCCGAACCGAACCGGGAACGCTACCTGAATTGCCCATCGGGTTGATGACTAGCTCCACAGACCACCGGAGGTCCTTTCAGCGTGCTTTGTCCTCACTCGCACGCACCCTGGAAAACTTCCCAGGAGGTCACCCATCCTCAGATTTCTCCAAGCAAAACACGCTTAACTTTGGAGTTCTTAAGTTTGGGCTTCCGAAAAGGAAGGTGCACCTTGGTGATATGGATAGTACCATCTGACCTTTAAGCCATACTTAACCAGAATCTTTAGAACCGGGGTATTATAATCACCCCCACTTAAAGACACAACGTCCTCGTTGTGTAACCACGAATCACACCACAGACAAATCCCAGAATCTCCCTTGCTAGGTGGTGCCCTGGGTGCTCCTGCCACAGGCGCACTCACGGTCGCAAGGTTGCTCTGATACCATCTGTAACGCCCCGACTCGGGCGGGCCCCACCCGAACCGAACCGGGAACGCTACCTGAATTGCCCATCGGGTTGATGACTAGCTCCACAGACCACCGGAGGTCCTTTCAGCGTGCTTTGTCCTCACTCGCACGCACCCTGGAAAACTTCCCAGGAGGTCACCCATCCTCAGATTTCTCCAAGCAAAGCACGCTTAACTTTGGAGTTCTTAAGTTTGGGCTTCCGAAAAGGAAGGTGCACCTTAGTGATATGGATAGTACCATCTGACCTTTAAGCCATACTTAACCAGAATCTTTAGAACCGGGGTATTACACTATGCCTCATTGATCAACCTATATATCAAGGATAGAGGGACCAAGAATAGTCACAGACAGGTTAGGTCGGATCTTGACCTTTACGTCACTTGGGTAGCAATGATGTCTTGCTAGATGTCACTCATTGCTTATGTATCTAAATGTTGATTTGGATACATTACCAATGTTACGAGAACCTATTGGGTCACACACAAAGAACAAGTAGATTTGGAGATATATTCATATGATGAATAATTGGATTAAGTATAATCCGAATTGGACTTATTGAGTTAGACTCAATTGAATCTATTGGATTAAGTCCAATTCAAACTAGACTAGAGAAAGTCAATTCAAAATAATGAAATAGTGATTCATTGAATTTGAATTGTATGAGGATTAATTGAGTAAGACTTAATTGAATTAGACTTGAGTTAGACTCAAGTGGATTAGACTTGAGTTAGACTTAAGTGAGACTTAATGGAGGCATTCATTGAATTTTGAATTCAATGAATCATTTCATTCAATTCAATTTTCGAAATTGATTTGAAAATGAGGAGTTTTGAAAATGAGGAGTTTTCAAATGTGGTCCTTAATGGAGAGTAAATGAGCATTAAGGCTCATTAATGGAATTAATGATCATTAAGTATTTTCATTTGGTGAAAATACTTAAGTCATTTTTCTTCTCATTTTTCATAACTTCTTCATCATCTCCTCCCTCTCTTCTCCTCTTGGCCAAAACCTTCTCAAGGTAGCACAACTTTAGGTGGTTTCATCTCCATCTTGTGAGTTTGTGAGACAAACAAATGCTTGTTCGTGTGGATACCGTAGAGGCGCGAACATGAGATCGTGCTGTGATCCGAGCTGCCGGGAGTCCGTGAGCACACTATAAAGGCATAATACTATCATGTTAGAAAGCTTAGTATATGTAGTAATTTCTTTTTCCCTTCGGATGAATCTTCTGGAGGAACTAGTATTTTCCGCTGCGCGTTTGCGTGTTTAGCGCATCTAGTTCCTTACACTAGTAACATTGGCAATGTACCCAAATCAACATTTAGATACATAAACAATGAGTGACATCTAGCAAGGCATCATTGCTACCTAAGTAACGAGAAAGTCGAGATCCAACCTAACTTGTCAGTGGCTATTATCTTATATAACTTTGTCCCTCTATCCTTGATATTTAGATTGACCAATGAGGCATAGACCGTGTCATTCTCTTATCAGCTTTTGTGTTTCTTGATCTCTAAGTAGACACACTCAATCAAATAAGCTCAATATATCATATTGACTCATTTGCGCATGATCATACTTTCTTGTGTCCTACTAATCAAGGGGCCCACAAATATCGCTTCCGTCATATGGAAGGGATAGATCCCATCTATATCACTCACATCCCTCCGCATATTCATTGCATACCCAGTGATCAACTTTATTGTCCACCTTGTTACAGGTGACGTTTGTCGATACCAAAGTACACAACTCCTTATGTAGAGAACCGTAGCGACTTCATGTCTAAAGACTATTCATATCAATAGTCACATGAGAATGTTTATGACACTCATATAACGATCCATGAAACATTCTCATGGCAGGTCATTCAGTATATATTCTCTAATATATACTCATGTGTCAACCTGATATCTCATATCCATGACTTGTGAGATTAAGTCATCCGTTGACCTATATGTTAATCTCAATACATTAATATTGTCCTTGTATATCAATGCTTGACTAGAAATAGTTTA
Source organism: Zingiber officinale (assembly GCF_018446385.1). Classification (NCBI taxonomy): domain Eukaryota; kingdom Viridiplantae; phylum Streptophyta; class Magnoliopsida; order Zingiberales; family Zingiberaceae; genus Zingiber; species Zingiber officinale. The sequence goes on from NC_056000.1 coordinate 93,983,912, forward strand.
GAGTAGTGTTCTATGTATATCTACAATATCTCACTATCAATTCAATCAATTGATATGCTGTAGATAAGAACCTACTACCCAAGGATATTATTATACTTATTCAATCGACACTAAACTGAAATAAATATAATAACTAACTTTGCCTTTTATTAATAATAATATATGATACAAAATGAACCCTTTACAATCATCTCATAATTGGTACTAGGGCTAATACTAACACACGGGTGGTGTGGCGTCTGCTGGTTTGCTCGACCTTGCGTTGATTTCTTCTGGGCAAGTCATTCATTCTTCAGTAGGGTCAGCGACTTCCTTGACGATTTGACAGAGTGTAGCAATCTTGCGTGTCATGGGTAGTCAATCGATGGAGAGTACACCACCTTCTTAGAGCTTCTCTAGGAGGCTCAAGACACCTCTCTTGCTTGACCCCCACATGCTGCACGGCTTGGGGTTGTGGTTCTTGATAATGAGGCTGAGGAGCTACTCGAGGTCCTCTAGTCCTCTAGGTGGAGAAGTGAGTAATGCTCGACGTTCGGGTACTGGAGTCGGTGTTGATGCAGTGGTATCTTTCCTCTAGGCAGTCTGTGCCTCTTCGACATTAATGAATTCAGCCACCCGGTCCAGCAGACGATCGAAATTCCTTGGAGATCGTCTAACAAAGGAATTGAAGAAATCATTATTGACAAGCCCTTAGGAGAAGACACTCATTAGGATCTCGATAGTAGCTGAAGGAATGCCCATAGTCACTTGGTTAAATTTTTAATATAGGACCTCAGTAATTCCTTAGGTCCCTGCTTCAATGACAAAAGACTCAAGGGTTTAGGGTGTCGTCAACTGTCAGTAAAGTGGTGAAGGAAAACCTTGTGAAAAATCCTTGAAACAACGAATAGATCCAACAGGTAATCGCTTAAACCACCTTTACGTAGAGCCGCCGAAGGTTGTGAGAAACACTTGACACTTCCCCCATCAGTAAATTGGTGAAGGAGGGCGGCATGCTCAAATTTGATAAGATGATTTTCAGGGTCAGTCAACCCTGAGTATTCCCCTATGGCCAGGTTCTAATAATGGTTCGGTAGCCTATCTTTTAACACTTTCTGAGTGAATGGGGTACTAATTTCTTCAAGGGAGTTATACTGTGTCGAAGCCTTTCCCCCTCCCCTTTCACATACAAGTACTTCTCCAGAAGACTCCCAGTGAGGTTCTTCTTGGTCCATATGCTTAGGCGACATGCAGAAAAGAGCTCGGTGGCAGGGGGAACCGGGGAGTGAGACGCACATGTCAAACGAACCGGACCTTCCTCCTTAGCCATTTTCTCCCTCTGGTGAGCCGTTATAGATGCAATATGATTAGGTGGCGGCAGAGTACCACCGGTGGCTCTTTGTTGTTACTATTGCAGCGCCCCTTGGTTCGGGCATTGATGAGTAAATCTAGGTCCTCTTGTGTCAAAGTAACAGTAGTGAGTTTTCCAGCTTCCTCTATCTCCAATTCTCAGATTTAAGTTAATATTTCCATAGACGGTGCCAAATTTAATCTTGTCCGAGACCTATGAAGATGATGTACTCGGCACAGTGGATGAATAATTGACCATCAGAAGATCTTTCTCTCCAAAAGAAGTTTCTCCTTTGATCCCGCGCACAAGGAGACGATTAAACAAAATGTCAGCGCCTAAAAACCAGGGGGAGTCCCTGGCAAAGACCCTCCGATGCTCAAGTCAGTCATAGTTCGAACGAATAGATGAAGAACAATCAGAACGTATGTGTGAGAGTAGAGTTGTAGATGTTAGTGAGTTTACCTTCGTCACGGAGAGGACTCTTCTTTTATATACCACCTCACATAACCTCCGTAATAATGAGGTGATAAAATGTGTTAGAGTTTGTTAAGCAATTCACCATAATCATCTGAGGAATCTTTACTCTACCCATATGTATACTCCTTTTGTCGTTTATAGCTTCTATTATTACCAGGATTACCAAATGAATATGTTGTTATTATTGGTCTGTTGACGAGCGACATGATGATTCCTGAAGAAGTTTTCATAAGAATATTTTTTGACACAAAGTTGTTATTATGACAAGTTGTCAGGATATTGTCTGTTGAATATGATTCGGTCGGTCCTTAAGCTGGTCACCTTGTTGAGATGATGTTGTCGACTTAATATAATCCAGCCAACCCTTAAGCGGACCTCCCTATTAGGATGATGCTATTGGCTGAATATAATCTAGTCGGTTCTTAACCCGACCGCCCTGTTAAGATGATATTATTGGCTGAATATAATTCGACCGATCCTTAAGTCGGTCGCTTTGTTAAGATGATATTATTGCCTGAATATAATCTAGCCGGTTCTTAAGTCGGTTGCTTTTATTGAGCTGTTCAGTTGCATTCTATATATTTTCCACTGCTATGCATCATATTAAGCTGCTCAACTATGTTTTACGCAGCATTAAGATACTCACTAGAGAATGGTAAAGTGCAACATGCTCCTAGAAAATCCCTCTGATAGTATATGCTTTGCTGAAATCTCGCTTGGGTGGTAATATGAGGATAGGTACTACGGGCCCTGTCATTCTTTTCCCGCCCAGGCTTATAATGGGCTACCGAGAGATGCAACTATGTTATGAGAAGTTCGGTTAGTATATTGAGCTGAACTACGTCATGTCATTGCTCAACTAAATTTTTATATGGGTAGAGTATGTATACTCGCCCGACTCTGAGATTGGACGGATGCACATGTACACTGTCACTTATGATTGATATGTAGTGGAGTGAGTCAGTCATTTCGGTCGATATGTAAGGCAGGTCAGCCTTAAGCTTGACCACCTTAAGATTTGACCGCCCTTGAGACACTAGACTCCCTGGTTCACTCGGCTTAAGGGTTGATCATCTTTCCCTAGCCGGATTATAACTCGGTCAGGTGGAATCTAAGAAGCTTAGCACTGGACAATTTAAACAAAGCCGGATGAGGGGATTTTACTCCTTCTAGAGTATAACTGCCATCTCACATTAACTTTGACCACCTCATCACCTGGACTTTGACCGTCACGTTACCTTTTGGGTCTACTTATCACAACTTGTATAACTAGAAATACGACCGCACTGCCATTAACCTTCATGTACATGTAGGGTTCATCTGGAGAAATCAAAATATTTGATTATCTTATCAAAACGGATGTTTCAACTCTTAGATGCTAGCTTTGGTCCATAACTAAACCATTGAAACTTTCATATTTTATTTTTGTTAATAGATATGAAGCTTTTGGATTGTATCATATATACATGTTCAAATAGATTTTCATTAAGGAAAGTTATTTTTATATTTATTTATAATGTTTCATAATCATGACAAGCTGTTATGATCAGAAATATCTGAATGAATTTAAGCACAACATGATCTTACCATGAGGTCGCAACCGTAACTTCATGCCTCGCCTGTAACCTTGTTGCTAGATAGCGACCATGATCTTACCATGGGAAGTCCGACAACTAAGAGGTCATGGAGTCGCTCATCTTTCCTTCCTTTCCCTTTCTCTTTCGTAATTTACTTTTATTATTTTTCTCTCTTTTATCGGTCCATTTCCATCTTTGAGGATATATATTTTCATCATAAATTCCTTTCCTTCTCCTAGATCCGCACTTTCGGATAAACATATGTGTGAGTGGGGGTAACGGACGAATATTGTTAAACACAATTTAAGTACCCTACTCACGTTTTATATATTTATCTGTCTTTTTTGCTTGAAATTTCCACAAAATAAACATAGTTTTTTTCCCCTCGTTTTACTTTCGGGCTCTTCCCGGCACTATATTTGTCGAGGTCCCACATTTCCCGCCTTTGTTAATTCATGATTGTTTTTCTCCTCCTCTCCTTAGGGTTTCAAGCGCCACCATCATCACCGTAGCACACTCTGATGGATGCCCTAATTCCAGATGTTTCCCGGCTGCTCAACGACACCTTGAGCACCGAGAAGGCCGTCCTCGCCTGTACTACTGATGCTCTGGACCAGCTCTCGGCCCTTCCCCACTTTTCCCTCTCCCTCCTCGCTGTCGCCACAGGTTGTTCCTTGTGTCGCTTGAGCTCTAATTTATTGTACTGGGATTGCCTCTGGAATATGTTTTTGTTGGTTGCTGATTTTTTTTCTCTTCTGGTCTTCGATTATGTAGGCGGTGAAAGCCAAGGGCTAAAATTAGCAGCGGCTGCTTATCTGAAAAATTTCATCCGGCGTTCCACGGATGCTAAACTGTCGTTTTTTGAAATCCACACGTTTAGGAACCAGCTAGCTCAAGCTACGCTTCGAGCAGAACCTGCAGTTTTGAAAGTTCTTGCTGACGCAGTAAGTCTTCTTTATTTTCTCAGTGTTCTTTTTTTTGTGCGAGTGTCTTAAGTCATTCTCAGCGATCATAATACACTTTTTATTGATTCAAGTTTGTTGAGCCGGACTCACTATACTTCCTTAACAGTCATGAAATTCACTATATTGTCTTGTCATACGTGGACCGATTTGTTGTTACCACCCATGCCAAAAGATGGTACCACATGCTTGTGATTTATTCAGTTTGAGCACAGTTAATCATTAGTTATGTTCTTGTCATGCAGCTTCGTTGGATTGTCCTAAAGGACTTTGTGAAGGACTACTCTTGGCCTGAACTTGTGCCCAATCTAAGAACAGCAATACAAAGTAGCAATCTCATAATCCAAGGCATGACTTTTGAGTGGAGTACTGTCAATGCATTGACAGTGCTCCAAACAGTTCTTAGACAATTTCAGGTTTGTCTTTTACATTGTGGAGTTATTTCATTATTGTAATCTGTAGATGCTATTCATTTTGGATGATTTTTTTTAAAGATGGTGCACAAGAAATGCTTAGCTCTTTTCATATAAATTGTAGAATTCTTTAGATATTTAAATTTAGAAGCATGATTCAAAGGAATGTTTTTTTTTGCCTTTTTAGTTTGTTGCTCAATTAAACATTATTCTTTGTTTTTGATTAAACACCATCATTCTTGAATTCAACATGCTTGTTTTTCCCCCTTGAATTTGGCTTCTGTATGGCCTGATTGATTACTTGTTCTTTATACAGTATTTTCTTAATCCAAAAGTTCAAAATGAACCAGTACCTGTGCAGTTGGAGATAATAGCAAAGGACATTCTTGTACCTTTGCAAGCAACATTTCACGGTTTTGTTGACAAGGTTTTTATTGGTTATTCATCACACATCTTTCATATTTCACGAGTTCACTTGATGATGACTATATCTTCCTTTATCACAGGTATTATCATCTCAAAATTCATGCCATGATCAACTTCGGAAAGAGTTAGAACAAAGCATTCTTATTATATGCAAGTGTCTGTACTTTAGTGTAAGATTTCAATATGCATTAATACTCTGGATTTTGTATCGTTTCTATTCATTGAGCTATCTTTGTGCATTTGGATTGTAGCCCAAGAAGTTCCATAAATATCATATGCTGGCATTCAATTTTCTATATAATGTTATGCTTGAATGACAGGTTCATGGGTTACATATCTAATAGATAGTTTGTCATGAAAGGTTTTGAAGTTTATCACTTTACAGTTATCTGATGCAAATTCAGTTTCGGCAATATATAAACTCTTTATTCTAATGTCAGAAGATGATTTATATTTTTGTTGATAATCCAAAGCTCAAAGTTCACTAGTGACACATGATATCTCACTATTTCTTCCTGAGAATTGCTACATAAGCCACCTTGGACATTGGAGTAACTCACTAGTAGATTGGCGCTATAGGCATAAATAGAGATGTCAGCATATTTTTGTTCTACCTTCTAGTGTGGTTGTGGTGGTGGCCATGTAACTTTTATACTTAAATATGTGTTTAAGACATGCTATCCACCACCACTTTTCTTTGATTAAGGATGAATTTGACTTACTTTGGCTACAATCATTTTATTAAGCATGTTTCTTGTCAGTATTCTTTATTTTTCTTCATATATTGAGACTTTTTGATACTATTCACCATCCTATATCCTTGTATATGGATTATGGTATACTATCTGACTAGTGAGTTTTTATTTAAATGATAAGATGTAATAAAAGTTCCTGTAAACATGGTATGCACTATTCATAATTTTTTTATATGTATTAGAGTTTCCTCCTAAATTTCTCAGTAAATATATGGTCCAATATGTAAAGATTCTTGATGACCTGTTTCTCAATTAGGATTGAATGTTCACTTTTGCTTGCCTCAAAAGCTTAAATTGCCATTAAATGATCCAATTTCTATGTGGTGATACACCATTTTTATGAAAAATACAGGTATATGAGAAGTAAACTTGAAACATGAAACCCAAAGAAGAAAGAATATGCAATGAAAAGTGGATGCGTATAAATAAAGAGGTGATTGATGAGTAATCAACTGAGAGAAATACATCCTAGTGATCCTGGAATTGGACTCATGGCCTGTACTGTGTGACATATTTAATTGGATAACCATTTATCCAAAAGAACAAACACAAGGGATATTTGATTGGATAAGTAAATAATCACTTATCCTAAAGCTTCAACTATTAGAATATCTGATTAGATGACCACTTAAGCCGAAACCTAAAGGGCTCTATATCCATGTGCATGGTCAACACATTTCATGAGTACAATATACTACTTTCTTGTATTGACTCTTGTTGTTGTTGTTTTCTTTATTGAATACTTGTTGGCTCAGGTTATCTTAAGTTGTATATATTCCAGTTGCTAAGAGATATCATTTGAAATCCAAGCAAAGGTTTAGGTTTTATGATGCTACTATGCTAGCTTTAGCCTTTGTATATATGACTAAGCTTCTTAATGTTGCCTACTGAGCATAAAGTAGTCAATTAGCAACTGTTAGAGACAGACAAATAGTTTTTGAAAATTGTGATTCAGGTGTCTGACATTCAAGGGTAGATTGTGGCTATTATGGTTAAGGTTTCTGGAAGTTGCTAGAAAAATTGGTAGTATGTCTGCTTTTAGAGTAATGCGCATGCTAATGTTTCCGCTTGATTACCTTGGTTGTTCTTTTTGCATTGAAACATACTATAATTTATAAGTTCAACTGATTTTTAGTTTTAACTCCAGACTTCTATTATGCTGTTGCTACTTGAGTTCAGAATAAGTTTGACTGGAAAAATCACTGTTTTGTAACAGTTATAAAATTTATGTTTTGTTTTTCTTTTCTTTTTTAAATTTAATATACTAACATACTCATAATTTTATGCTATTTGAGTTTTAAGTATTAAATTTTACAGATGAGGTCATACATGCCATCTGAACTGGGTCCTATTTTGCCTTCTTTCTGTCTTGACTTATTCCGGATACTGGACATGTTGAGTTTAGATAGTGCTTCTGAAGATGGATCTTTACTATTGCTTAAGATTGCAAAGAGGAGTTTGATATTTTTTTCTGGGTTAGTGACCCGCCATCGGAAACATGTTGACAGGTGACCCCTCAATGGCCCATCATTTTTATGATTCATGAACATATTATACCTTCTTTCCTTTCCCAGGTTGATACCTAGTATAGTGGACAGTTCATTCAAAGTAGCTAAGCAGAGTGCTTATGTAAGTGTAAGTGTTAAGCATGTCATTTTTCTTCAATTACAGCTAATCAGTTAATGATTCTCATTTTAACCATCTTAATCCACAAGTATATTTGTTATTTGTCAATATATGCACAATGCATTCATGATAGATCTTTAAAATTTGCTGAAATTTCAATAGGATGCCTAATTTCTTATTTTTGGCATGGTTAAATATTCTCTTGCTCATTCTTTTCCTATAATTCTGTGTCTTCTTCACCTAATCCTGAAAATCTGTGGAAATGCAGAACTTTGGTTACTTATCGGAGCGGATTATCTCCTTGGCATTTGATGTCGTTTCACATGTATTAGAAACAGGCCCGGTTAGTGCATGCTGTTTTCCTATCAGTTTTGAACTTTTACCAGAATGGTAATTTTGGATATAATCATAGTATAGGAATTGTTTCCGCTGCTGCATATGATGCTACTCAAAGTCTTACTTTTAAGTTCTGTTAGTCATGTGTCAAGAAATCCTAGCAATCTACCCTCTTGGGAGCCGGAAAAGAGGCCTAAGCTACTTTCTTTTTGTGATTCAATGGTCTTTTAGTTTTATCTTCCATAAAAATTTCATTTAATAACTTGTCTAACCTTTTTACAGGGATGGAGATTTGTTTCACCCCATTTTTCTTCACTTCTTGATAGTGCAGTGTTTCCAGCGTTAGCTTTGAACCAGAAGGTACTCATGGAATATAATATCATTCTCATGCCCTCTTCAATAATAGTGTATATTGTTTTCAAGCTGAAAAAAATATATTAGTTGTTTGTGTGAGTTGTCTTTTAAGACAAGATGAACAACATTTTGACAGTCTCAAAATAGCTGCCTGATGACTAGCCAGCAAAGTGTTCTCTTATTAGGCTAATGATACTTGATTGGGAGCCAATTGGGTGAATATTGAAGTGTTCCTTTGTATAAGGTTAAACAATCTTGGTAAATATCAATATGCCTTAGGCTTAGGTGCATGCCAATTGGGGCAGAAATTTCTGTTTGGTGCTATTTTTCCTTGTATTTTCTGGTATACTATATATATGACAGAAATGCTTAAACACGAATGCCTAAAATGAATGCAAGATAATTGGTACCTGATTAACGTTAAACTTTTCCTTGAGTGTTATATAACATATATGCAAGTGTAAACTAGTTTCTCTCAGTATTTGTTCTAATCATGTTTTCTAATTTGAAGGATATCGTGGAGTGGGAAGAGGATACTGAAGAGTATATAAGGAAGAATCTCCCATCTGACATTGTATGATTATTTAGCTAATAGTCACAATATTGTGTAATTTGTTCTTTGTGATGATGTCATTGATGTAGTATTGCAGGATGAAATTTCAGGATGGTCTGAAGATCTATTTACTGCTAGGAAAAGTGCCATTAATTTGCTTGGTACCATTGCAATGTCAAAGGTAAATTTTTAGATATTTATCCTGCAAATTTCCTTTACCACTTTTTCACTTAGGATAGTATAATTCATTCTATATAATTGGATTTCACACTGTATGAATTTGAAAGAAGTTGATCACTCAAAGTGCAAGTTTACTTAGCAATTAATTCTAGTACGTATCTTCTTTTAAGATGTCATACAGTGTTTTATATCACTGATTATTCTATCCTTATTTCTTTTGCTATACCATTATTGTGGTCAGACAAGACATTGTTATGGCTTCTAGGAAAATTTTATCCATTAATTGGATAGTTAGAAGATGAAGGAGAGCCTTGACGCAATGGCAAAGTTATTGCCGTGTGACCTGGTGGGGAATCGCGAAAATAATCTCTTGCAATCCATACTGCATACAATAAATTTAATGTGGTCTGACCTTTACTTGGACCCGTGTTGACGGGAGCTTTCTACACTAGACTGCCCCTAATTGATAATCAGAAGAGGACCTTAAAATCAAATTGTTTACATTAATGGAAGAAGATAAATAACTTAGGGAAGGATTAGTCCATTCCATTGTTAGGATCTAGAGTGCTAAACACGCAGAAAATGCAGCGGAAAAATTAATTAAATCCTTCTAGAAGATCCATGTGAAGGAAAAAATCATATACTAAGTTTATTAAAAGGGAGTTTTACCATTGTTGCGTAAACACGAACTCCCAATAGCAAGGATCTCAGCACGATCACGTGTCTGTGCTTCTTTCGGTATCCACACGAACAAACCTTCCGTTCGTCTCACGAACTAACGAAGTGGAGAAGGAAAAATCAACCAAGGTTGTGCTAGCAACCACAAGGAAGATTTCGGCCAAAGAGGAAGAAAAGAGAAGAAGATGAACACAAGTTGTCCACCAAATGAATCAAACCCCTTTATGTATTCATTCACTCAATGAGTCTTGGCATTAATTGCCTTAATTGACATTAATTCTCCATTCATTCAATTAAGTACTCTATTAATCTAATTAAGTCTTGATCTTTCATTTTCCTTGGTGAATTCGAGTTCACCTAATGAGTCTAACTCATTGATCTTCATCAATCCGAATTGACTCCATGAGTCTAATTCTAATTGGATTCAATCCAATAGTTGGATCCAATTGAGTCTAACTCAATGAGTCTAATTCAGATTAGACTTAATCTAATGATCCATCATATGAACTCATCTCCAAATCAACTTGTCCTTTGCGTGTGACCCAATAGGGTCACATAACGTTGGATCCTTGATATCTAGATTGATCAATGAGGCAGAGACCGTGCCATCCTTTTATGTTTCTTGATCTCTAAGTAGCACATTCAATCAAATGACTCAATATCTTATATTGACTAATTTGAGCATGATTATGCATTTTTGTGTCCTACTAATCAAGGGGCCTACAGATATCGTTTCCGTTATATGGAAAGGATAGATTCCATCTATATCACTCATATCTCTCCGCATATCTTATTGCATACCCAATAATCAATTTTATAGTCCATCCTGTTACAGGTGACGTTTGTCGATACTAAAGTATACAACTCCGTATGAAGGGAACTGTAGTGACATTTCAGGTCTAAGGACTATTTATATCAATAGTCATTATGAGAATGTTTATGACACTCATATAACGATCCATGAAATATCTAATGGTGGGTTAATTCAGTACATATTCTCTAATATATACCTCAACGTGATATCTCATATCTATGACTTGTGAAATTAAGTTATCAATTGACCAACATACTAGTCTCAACGCATTGATATTGTCATTGCATATTAATACTTGACTAGGAATAGTTAAGAGTAGCGTTCTATATATCTACAATATCTCACTATCAATTAAACCAATTGATATATATATTGTAGACTAAAACCTTCTACTCGAGGACATTACTGAAATAAATATAATAACCAATTGTCTTTTATTAATTAGTGAAATATGATAAAAAAATGCTCTTGTCAATTATCTCATAATTGGTATTAGGGCTAATATTAACAATCTCCCACTAGCACTAGTGTCAATCACTGAAATATCTAATACCCAGTGACTTAGTGTAACCATTATGCTTCCTCTGTGCTAAAGCCTTGGTCAAAGGATCTGCAATGTTAGCATTGGTTGGTACTCTGCATATTCTCACATCTCCTCTATTGATGATCTCTCGAATGAGATTGAATCGTTAAAGTATGTGTTTGGATCGTTGATGAGAGCGAGGTTCCTTAGCCTATGTAATAGTCTCATTGTTATCACAATAGAGGTCTATTGGGTCCGCTATATTAGGAACAACACTAAGCTCTGTAAAACTTATCTAAACAGTCTCTTTAGTTGCAGCTGCAACTTACATACCTTTCCAGCATGCTTTAGATTTACAAAATCCTTAGGTTGTGTCATGTACATATCCTTGAGTAGATTTCCGTTAAGAAATATAGTTTTGACATCCATCTGCCAGATTTCATAATCATAATAAGTTGTAATAGTAAACATGATCCGAATAGACTTGAGCATCGCAATTGGTGAAAATATTTCATCATGGTCTATACCATGAATCTACTTGAATCCTTTAGCCACTAGTCTACGTTTATAGGTATGCATAAAACCATCCATGTTAGTCTTTAGTTTGAAGACCCACTTACACCCAATGAGCTTGATCTTTTCAGGTGGATCAACCAAAGTCCATATTTAGTTAATGTACATGTATTTCATTTTGAATCTCATGACTTCTAGACATTTCTCAGAATCTGGGCCTGTACAGATTCCTGATAAGATGTAGGCTTGTTGAGACCAACAAGTACTACATCACCGTGGTCAGATAAGAGAAAAAAATATCTCTCAAGTTGACGACTGGTCCTATCAGATCTGTGTACAGGTTATTCTACTTGAACAGGTTGTTTTTTCACAACTTCTTGCGGTGTAATAAAATCATGATCCACAACATCTTGTGGTACCTGTTCGATTTCATTGAAGGCGTCGGTGCTAGTTTGTGTATGTTGAATTTTTTCAAGATCTACTTTACTTCCACTAGTTTTTCTAGAAATAAATTCCTTTGTTAGAAAGACACCATTTCTTGCAACAAACGCTTTGCCTTGTGCGAGATTATAAAAGTAATATCCCTTTATTTCCTTAGGATATGTTATAAAGTAACACTTGTCTGATTTGGGTCCTAGTTTATCTGAGACTTGTCGTTGAACGTAAGTCTCACATCGCCAAATTTTCATGAAAGATATATTGGGACTCTTTTCAGTTCATATCGTATATGGTATCTTTATGATGACCTTAGATGCAACGTGGTTAAGTGTGAAAGCGGTCGTCTATAGAGCATATCCCTAGAAGGAAGTAGGAAGATCTGTTTGACTCATCATCGATCGTATCATATCTAATAAAGTATAGTTTCTCTTTTCTGACACACCATTTCATTGTGGTGTTCCCGGTGGAGTGAGTTGAGATATAATTCCACACTCAACTAGGTGGTTAAGGTATTCCTCACCTCGATCTGATCGAAGCATCTTAATACGTTTACCAAGTTGATTTTGTACTTCATTCTTGAAATCTTTGAATTTGAAGGATTCTGACTCGTGTCTCATCAGATACACATAGTCGTATTGACTGTTATCATTAGCAAAAGTAATGAAGTAATAATAGTCTCCTCTAGCTACTATTCTAAAAAGGCCACATACATTAGTATGTACGAGTCCTAACAAGCCATTAGCTCTTTCGCCGTGTCCATTAAAAAGAATCTTAGTTATTTTACCTTGAAGACAAAATTCGCATGTCTCATATGATTTAAAATCAAATGAGTCCAGAAGTCCATTCTTATGAAGTTGGGATATGCGACTCTTATTTATATGACCTAAGTGACAACGCCAAAGATATGTTTCGTTTAAATCATTAGATTTGAACTGTTTTGTATTTATATTATAGATTGAGTTTTCAAACTCTAGAATATAAAGTCCATTTAGAAGATGTACACTACAATAGAACATTTCATTGAAATAAACAGAATAACATTTATCCTTTATTATAAATAAGAATCCTTTCTTATCCAAATAAGAAACAGAGATAATGTTCTTAATTAAGGCAGACACATAATAACACTTTTTTAGTTCTAAAATAGGTTCTCTATATACCCACTCATTTTGAGCACATAAGGCCCTACGAGATTTTCTTCTTGTATCTTGCATTGAAGTAAAACTTTAGAGATCTCAAATCTTTCATGCCTTGCTTGTCTTTGATATAGTTGTCTAAGATGTTCAATTATATCATAGGCATCCATGTTCTTATATTGCTTCTGAAGTTCAAAGTTCATAGTGGCAAGTATAAGACATGATACATCTAATATATTATCTTGATGCTTCTTATAAGCATCCTTATTAGTTCTAGTGGCAGTAATAGGGGGTGTTTCAGGAATGAACTGCTCTAGGACGTACAATTTTCTTTCTTGCTTGAGAATTATTCTTAAGTTTCTGAATTAGTCTAGGAAATTAGTTCCATTGAGCTTGCCCTTATTAAGGATAGATTGTAGAGATAGTGTATTCGATGTATTTGATGACACGGTGATTAACAATAATAAAATGCAGAAATAAGTATTATATTCATATCATTTAATTAGGCCTTTAATTAAATGATTCTCCCATTGAAGTGTAAAGCTTGGTAAGAGCAAGTCATGGATATGGTTTTACCCATACTACTAGTTCCATACCCCTAAGCAATAACATTCAAGTGGGACAAAATCCATATTATACCTCATCTTGAGTTAGTTTTGGCTAATCGTCCAAGACTTAATATAACTTAGGTAGGCAATGTTTACCAATTACATCATATGTAACTCTTGTATCATTGGGTGAAGAAGGCTATTTGTTCGTTTGCTCATATTATGAAATTCATATTATAACTCATCTTGAGTTAGTTTTGGTTAATCGACTAGTATAATTTGAATTACATTGTATGGTATATGCCGCTAAATTCTCAATCCAATTGAGACAACTTAGTTAAGTTGCACCCAAAATTTAATAGTCGGACATCACAATTGTCCTGTTGCACTCTACTAAGATAAATCAAGTAACTTTACTTTGACAAAATCTGATTACAATTGATCGAGATAGTAGTGAATGCCAAACTTGGGTAGACATATGACAAAAAACCTAATTACGATTAAATTAGACATGCATTACATATAATCATGGCATATTATAGCATATATCAACATATATGCTAAATAAAACGTGACATGGTTATGACTCTATCAACTACGATCTTCTTTAGCCATTGAGAAGATCGAAAGGTTAACCTAGGTAAAAGCATCTTCTCTAAGTACTTCCTTGGTCGTCGTGTGTTGTTCCTTCTCCTTTTTCACCATTGTCTAGTAGACTAATTCTTTTCCGAATTTGTACATTACAAAATCTAAAGAAGTCTCGAGTTACATTCGAGGGTAATCTAAATTTATAATAAGAATGAAAAAGATGAATGCACGAGACACATGCCGTATTATGAATTACAACACACACATCCAATCACATTAGAGTTAAGGGCCATAACCATCCATTATGTCATATAACATTCATAATATCTTCATGACATAAAATCTACTACCACTATTAGGATCTAGAGCATTAAATTCGCAGAAAGCGCAGTGGAAAAACTAACTAGATCCTTCTAAAAGATCCATGTGAAGGAGAAAATCATATAATAACTTTGTTAAAATAACTTTGTTAAAATAACTTTGTTAAAAGGGAGTTATACCTTTGTTGCATAAACACAAACTCTCGATAGCAAGAATCTCAACACGAACACATGTTCGTGCCTCTTTCTGCATTTACACGAACAAGCTTTCCTTCCGTCTCACGAACTAACGAAGTGGAGAAGGAAAAATCAATCAAGGTTGTGCTAGCAACCCTAAGGAAGATTTCGGCCAAAAGGAAGAAAAGAGAAGAAGATGAAGAACACAAGTTGTCTACCAAATGAATCGAAATCCCTTTATGTATTCATTCACTTAATGAGTCTTAATTGACATTAATTGCCTTAATTGACATTAATCCAATTAAGTCCTTCATTAATCCAGTTAAGTCTTGATCTTTCCTCTTCCTTGGTAAATTCGAGTTCACCCAATGAATCCAACTCATTGATCCTCATCAATCCGAATTGACTCCATGAGTCTAATTCGAATTATACTCAATCCAATAGTTGGGGCTGGGGATGTGGCTTAGCAGTTGACTTCGCTCCGCTCTGCAAAACTAAAAACGTCAGAGCTAAGCCAGGGAAAGGGTTTCAGCGTTGACCCTTTGACGTTCAAGTTAGTTATCGGAATAGTAGAAACACGGTATAGTAACAACATGAGTCTAATAACAAATAACGCATACTTCCGTTGGTACATGGACCCCCTTTATATAGTGCATCAGTAGCGGACACGCACGCTTCTCAAGGCGCGTGTACATTTTCCCAATTGTCCTATGAAAAGACAAGTCAGAAAAGTATCCCTGACACCTTTTCTTAACAAGGTGTGCAAATCTGACAGTTGAAAGTTTTCATCGTACCATTTATTGGCTTGTAAGCGGTACTGACTCCTAGAAAGATACAATGAGCTAAGTAAGGGGTCCTATTGTTTGGCCGAGCGGGGGAGCTGCTCGGCCTAGATTCCCCGCCCGATCGCTCGAGGCTATTCTTCTCCGTGGTCACTGAGGTAGATTGTTCCTCATCCGGTCGGACACGAGGTCCGATCGGATTGACTCTCAATTGGTCGTCACCATCACGCACATCTATTCTCCTCTCTTTGGTTGTCCGGTTATCGGGGTGCTCCCAATGCCCAGCCAGAAGACCGGTCTGGTCGGGCTGAGCGGGACCTCCTTTCGCTCGATCAACCTTAGTGACCTAGCGATTTTATGCCTTTGACCACCTTGATCTTGACCTCCACGTCGGCCGCTTGACCTACTGTTGACTCGTCCTTAGTGGGCTCCCTTTATTGCCGCATCACATTATTGGTCGTCACCATCGTGCACATCTATTCTCTCTTTGGCCGTCCGACTATCGAGGTGTTGCCAACGCCCAGCCAGAAGACCGATCTGGTCGGGCTGAGCGGACCCTCCTTCAGCTCGGCCAACCTTGGTGACCCAATAATGTTATGCCTTTGACCACCTTGATCTTGACCTCCACGTCAGCTACTTGACCTATCTTTGACTCGTCCTTGATGGACTCCCTTTACTGTTGCATTACAAGTCTGTTGGGACCTTTGTGCCCGCTAGAGGGGGGGGGTGAATAGCGTCTCGTCGCTTCGTCGGGTGCTTTGTCTTGATAATATGCAGCGGAATACTAATACAAACACAACCAACGCTAACTCAAGGATTTACTTGGTATCCACCTCAAGAAGAGGTGACTAATCCAAGGATCCACACACCGAGCACACACCTCTACTATGAAACACTCCTCGATCGCAGCTGAAGGCGGAGAAGCCTTACACAAACACCTCACAACAAGAATCACTCAAACAAGAAGAAAATACACAAGGGTATAAAATAAAACCTCTCCTTCCTTGATCTTGCTGATGTTGGTTGCCTCTTGAACCTTGGAGATGCACCCCAAGAGCCTTCAAGAACTGGCGGTGAAGATCGGAAGAAGCTCGGTGAAGATCGCACGAAAAATCGCAGAGATTTGGCAAGAAGAAGAACACAAAGTTCTAGCGAAGAAAACGCTCCGCCCAGGCTTTATACAGTGCTCCCAATCGATCCAAATTAATCTCAATCGATTGCCACGTCACATCTGCACAATCCCAGCCGTCCATTGCTCGTTTCCTGCTTAACGGTCACTTCCTAATCGACCGATCGATTGGGACCATCTGAATCGATCGGTCAATCGATTCAAATCCATTCTATGCTCTCGCGTCCGCGCGAGAGCTTCTCCTCCCCAATCGATCGACCGATCGATTGGTAGATCCCAATCGATCGCCCGATCGATTGGGAAAGCTTCTGTGCTTGCGAGTAATGCTCCCAATCGATCGACCGATCAATTGGAGTCATCCCACACTCGCAGCACACTCCAATCGATCGACCGATCGATTGGACACTGGTTCAATTGATCGACTGATTGATTGAACACCCTGAACTTGCTTCAAACTCAAGTTCAAGGTCCCAAACCTTACTCCCGGTTAACCATGACCTGTTGGGTATCCATGCCTAGCATTTGGCCAACACCTGACCGACCTTGAACTAGCCTTCTAGCCTCCTCCATCAGCCTTACGTCCCTCGGATATCTCCCATCCTTCACGCCTTGTCTTTTGGAGCTTCCTTCGACCTTATCCTAGTTGTCGGATTATACACACACTCTATCAACCTCGAACTAGCCTTCTAGTCTCCTCCATCAGCCTTGCGTCCTTCGGATATCTCCCATCCTTCACGCCTTGTCTTCAGGAGCTTCCTTCGACCTCATCCTAGTTATCGAGTTCTCCTTGCCAAGTCACATTTGGACTTACCTTGCCAAGATCATATGCTTGGACTTTCCCAATTGCCTGGCTCCTCACCAGGACTTTCTCCCTTTGCTAAGATCACACTTGGACTTTTCAATTGCCTGATCTCACTTATCAGGACTTTCACCACTAAATCTAGTCAACACTGACCTACTTGGATTTTCACTCTTGCCAACCTTCCTGTTGGACTTACTTTTGCCTAATCTCCAATTAGGACTTCTCATGTCAACCTTGACCTACTTGACTTCTCTCTTGCCTAACCTCCAGTTAGGACTTTCCCAGATGCCTAAACTCCAGTTAGAACTTTCCCATTGCCTAAATTCCAATTAGGATTTTTCCATTGCCTAACCTCCAGTTAGGAATTCTAGACACCTAACCTCCAGTTAGGACTTACCCAGTCAAGTCTTCTTTCATCCCTGATCTACTTGACTTGTCTTCTTCTCAACCTGGTCAACCCTTTGACCATCTCCACAACCGGACGATTGCCCTAGCAATCTCCATATATTGTTAAACATCAAAACTTAAATCTTGACTCAAACTTGACTCAACTCAAGCTTAGTCAAACTGGTCAAACATGACCTAGGGAAATTGTCCCAACAAAGTCTTCCTCTCAAGTCTAGTCGAGGGAGGCTGTAAGTCCGACTAACTGGACGAGCAGTGTTTTCAGTGACCTTTTTGCCCGATCGAACATTATTTGGTTCAGAGCTACCGCTCGGCTCATATTTTCACTCATCAAGGGTTTATACTCGCCGTTCGACTTTGCGTTCTACCGATTAAGAGTTTATATTCGTCGCTTGACTTTACTTAGATTTAGAATTGCCGCTCGGCTATCGCTTTCTGCCATAGGTCTAGAGCCACCCTTGACCTTACGTTCCATCGATCAAGAGTTTATAGTCGTCGCTCGACTTTACTCAAATTTAGAGCCGCCGCTCGACTCTAGGGAATACTACAGTCGCTTTCCACTATGAGTTTAGAGCCGCCGCTCGACTATAGCTCTTTGCCATGGGTTTAGATCCGCCGCTCGACTGTCTCTGAATCTGCACCGGTCGTTCGGGATGCTAGTGGGCAATACTTAGTAATTTTTCAACTTCTCGCCGCTTCTGTCAACGATTGAGTGCTTCTTAATGGTTGTTGATGTCATCCCAATTTCTTGAAGACTATGCAAATCTTTGGTCATTAATATCGAACATGCCACCCATGCCCTTTAATTAAACCTTATTAATGTCTCCCTGTCGCCAAGCGCCACATATCCTGCTTTCTGCTGCTGCACGTTTGATGTGACAGGTGAATATCCACGATTGATGTGATGAATGTCGTTTTTAATTCAACAACAAGATCTTGACTTTGTTTTCCGTAGTTGTCACGCTCCGAGGGTCAGATTGTCCAACGAAAATCGGACAACACCTCTCTTGTATCAGTGACAAATGAATCATGAATACAAGACCATACAAGAGATAATCAACAACCCACACGGCTGGAACATATACAACCACACAGTTATATATTCAGCCCACACGGCTGGAATAAAAAGAAACCACACAATAGATATACTGATTGCATGTCGGCATGACTTACACAACCACAACACAACTAAAATAAGGTAGCCACAAGGCTAAAATCCAAAAGCAAGTCGAATCACTACACACAAAGTTCGCTAAAAAAACAAAGTAGGAATAATACAGTACGAAATAATCAGAAAACGGATCTCGGATGTGACATGAGATTGGCAGCCATAATCCTCCAAGCAACTCCTTCAACATCTACCTATTATCTGGCGAAAGAAAAAATCAATACAAGGGGTGGTGAGTGTGGATCACTCAGGTGGTGAGTGCGGAACACTCAGCGGGTATTAAAAACATGGTAGTGCATGGACAAAAATGTAAGGCGATCAAAGATATACAGTCTCAGTAGGGAAATAAGAACATGATTATATATATATATATATATATATATATATATATATATATATATATAGGGAAATAAGAACATGATTATATATATATATATATATATATATAACAACAACAACAACCAAGCCTTTTCCCACTAGGTGGGGTCGGCTGTATGAATCCTTTTACGCCATTGAGCTTTATCTCCTATTATATCATCATCTATATTTAAATAAATTTTATCTTATTTTATTGTTGCTAACCAAGTCTTTTTTGGTCTTCCTCTTCCTCGTTTTATATGCATGTTTATCATAGTTTCACATCGCCTAACTGGAGCATTTATTGGTCGTCTAAGTACATGTCTGTACCATTTTAAACGTGTCTCTCTGAGTTTTTCCTCAATAGATGTAACTCCTACTTTTTCTCTAATGTTCTCATTTCTTATTTTATCCATCCTCGTATGTCCACACATGCACCTTAACATTCTCATCTCTGCAACTCTCATCTTCTGCTCATGTGCTCGAGTCATAGCCCAACATTCAGCTCCATATAACATAGCAGGTCTAACTGCGGTTTTATAGAACTTACCTTTAAGTTTAAGTTTATATATATATAACACCTAGGCAATATATATGACAGTATAACCATGTATGATAAACAGTAATAGATCATCAAATGTGAGAGCATCGCTCATCACAAGAATACGTCATATGTGACTATGTGAGAGCAACGCTTTGCCACAAGCAATCCATCATATGTGGGAGCAACACTCCACCACCAACAATCCGTAGTATGTGAGAACAACACTCCATCACAACCAATCTGCTATATGGAAGCAACGCTCCACCATAAACAATTCACAATATGTGGGAGCAACGCTCTACCACAAACAATCCGTAAGTGACTAAAATATCTAGCTATCTAGCTAAGGACTACGCGAGATCACTCTACCACAGATCGTTATGGGCAGTCCGAAACGTCAGGGTCCCCGTCTACGCGAGATCACTCTACCACAGATCACTGTGGGCAGACAGGAAGTAGCTATCTAGCTACGGACTGCGCGAGATCACTCTACCACAGATCACTAAAGAATAAAACCACAAGTAAGCAATCATACATGGGAGCTACGCTCCGTCACAAGAAAATACAAGTGATCAAGGCATCTAGCTATCTAGCTAGGGACTACACGAGATCACTCTACCATAGATCACTGTGGGCAACCCAGGATATAACTGATACGAACTCCACCAACAAATGTGATGGAACCCGAGACAAAGGTGGATGAGCTCGCTCGGTTCGAGGACTTCTGAGCTATGTATCTCCGCTCGGAAGGCCTAACTCTTCTCAGATCAGATTCTATGGCTTTTTGACTTCGGCATAGCAGGCTTCGTCCAGCAACTGAAGGATGGTGGCCACTTGTTTGCTGATATTTCCATTGAATTTGTTCGAAAGGATGAGCTTATGACCTTGCTCCCCGAGAAAGCCGTCGTTGATCTGGAATAGTTTTCTTCTTAAGTTTCTTGTTAGCTGTTTGTACTTCCTTTAATTTTTTGTAAAAAATTTCCAAGTATTAATCAACGTTCCTTCGTCCTGCGTGTATGGTGCCTTACCTTCAACGTCTTCTAAGTGTGAAACAATGTCCTTCCGTTCGGCTCCATATATCACTTTATCCTTAAAGCTACCAAGTACTAATCCATGCATCCCCGCTCGGCGCGTTTCATTTTTCATTTAACTTAGTTACCTTGTGCAATAGTTTGAATACCCTGAGTCATGGCCGAGTGACATTCCATTGTAGAAAATAAGGATGGGCGTTTGGCTCAATCGAGTCGAGCATCTCCCACTCTTGACGTTTTCATGCGAGGATTCCTCTTCGCACACTTATGATTCACCCGGTTGGGTTAGGAGTGTTTGACACTTGTTTTTTTATTTGAAAGTCTCGATGACGCCCGCTAGGTTTTATTGCTGTCGCTCGATTGTTCCAGGATTTATAGTCGCCGCTTGACTATTTATCCCTCTTGTACTCGAGTTTATAGCCGTCTTGGTTGGTTGATTATTAAGGCTCAAGGTTTTATAGTCATTACTCGACTCTCAAATTACATTGTGCTCGGGTTTAAAGTCGTCGCTCGGCTTCGATTCTTCTCGAATGGCAATGCTAGGTGCCTCTCATCTATTATTTTCATTGACTATTGGGTTTATAGCCGTTGCTCGGCTGTTGTTTTCATCGACTTCCGGGTTTATAGCCGCCGCTCGGCTGTTGTTTTTGTCGACTTCCGGGTTTATAGCCGTCGCTCAGTTGTTGTTTTTATCTACTCCTGGGTTTATAGCCATCGCTCGGTTGCTATTTTCGTCGACTCAAGTTTATAGTCGTTGCTCGGCTGCAATCTACATTGCCCCAAGGGTTTATAGTCGCCACTCGACTGTTAATATAAATACTTTACTTGGGTTTATAGCCATCGCTCGACTATTGATATAAATACTTCACCCGGGTTTATAGCCGCTGCTCGCCTGTTGATATTTAGTTTACTAGGGTTTATAGTGTAGGATCGA
This sequence comes from Zingiber officinale, assembly GCF_018446385.1. Classification (NCBI taxonomy): domain Eukaryota; kingdom Viridiplantae; phylum Streptophyta; class Magnoliopsida; order Zingiberales; family Zingiberaceae; genus Zingiber; species Zingiber officinale. The sequence goes on from NC_056000.1 coordinate 94,005,788, forward strand.
AAAGAATTTAGATATTTCTATAATTGCATGATATTGTTCACTTTAGGCCTAAGTCCTCATGGTTTTGCTCTTGGGCTCTACCCAAAAGGCCCCATGCCAATGGAGATATCTTTTCTCTTATAAACCCATGATCTTTCCATGTGTTTCCAATATGGGATTATGTTTGCAACCTTGCAATCCCAACACTCCCCCCTCAAACAAAGGACCATAGGCTTCCCATGTTCGATCCTCGACCCATCAGGTCTTCTTGCCCCTCGGTCCACCCGACTTACTAGGACTTCTTACCTGGTGTCTGATCCTCTTGATTCGAACATAGGAGCTCCCACTTTCTTTGTTCGAGGCCAATATTGTACCCACATGGCTCAATTAGACCATAACTTTTGTGTACAGTCGGCGGTTAAACCTTCTGGCAGTCCGGGCTCTGATACTAATTGTAGGATCGAAAAAATTTAGATATCTCCACAATTACATGATATTGTCCACTTTAGGCCTAAGCCCTCATGGTTTTGCTCTTGGGCTCTACCTAAAAGGCCTCATGCCAATGGAGATATCTTTTCTCTTATAAACCTATGATCTTTCCATTAGTTTCCAATATGCGACTATGTTTGCAACCTTGCAACCCCAACATATAACCGTCGCTCGACTACTATTCTTGAAGGCAAGGGTTTATAGCCGTTGCTCGGATGGTGATTATTATTAATTTCAAGATTTATAGTCACCGCTCGACTCTCGATTACTAACATGCTAGAGTTTATAGCCGTCGTTTGGTTGTTTGTTTCACGTTAGTCCTGAGTTTATAGCCGTCGCTCGACTTATGGTAAGTTCGTAACGAGAGTTTATAGTCGCCGCTCGGCTTTAAGCATCACTATTCAAGGGTTTACAGTCACCGCTCGACTGTTGATATTAACTTTATCGGGGTTTACAGCAGCCGCTTGGCTGCTGTTTTGGTAGCCTCCCAGGTTTATAGCCGTCGCTCGGTTGTTGTTTTTGTCGATTTCCAAGTTTATAGTCGCCGCTTGGTTGTTGTTTTCGTCGACTCCGAGTTTATAACTATCGCTCGGCTGTTGTTTTTGTCGATTTTTGTGTTTATAGCTACCGCTCGACTATAATCTATATTGCCCAAGGGTTTATAGTCGCCGCTCCACTGTTAATATAAATGCTTTACTCGGATTGATAGCTGTCGCTTGACTGCATTCAATGGCGTGGATTTCCAGCCGCCGGGCGTGCGACTTCCGGGCTCGATTGGAATCACCTTCAGTCGACCCTCCAGTGATCATTCCGATGTCGTCTTGAGCGACGTTGCTCCTGTTGTCCTCCTCCCGAGCTAAAGATCGAGCTTGCTCAGCCGAAGCCCAGGCAGGACTCGTATTACCTCGTTGAGGCTGGTGTTGATGCTACTTGGCTGTCGGCCTTTCTTCTTCTCGCCGTCCACCTGATTGGCGTCGATGATGCCAATTAGGAGAGGGTGACCGACAGCGATATCCTGCGGAGTTGGTCGGCTTGAAACTGACCTTAAGTCGTAATAGGCCTGAGTATTGTGTGTCGCCGAGCGATGGTAGGAGCAGAACATCGGTGTTCACTACTTGTCTTTCGCAGCCTTTTGCCGCTCTACTTCCACCTGCTGTACAACGTGGGCTCAAGGCTCCTGATGCGGCTGAGTTGCTCCCGCTGGGAGCCCTTTGGTGGTTGATGGGTGCTCCTTCCGACTCAGGAATGGTTTCCTTTTTTGTGAGCTGCTTTGGCCTCCTCTACGTTGGTGTATTCGCTAGCCCTTCGGAGCAGCCGCTCGAAGTCCTTTGGCGGTTTTCGGATGAGTGAGCGAAAGAACTCGTCTACTGTAACTCCCTGCAAAAAGTCACTTACCAAGATCTTCAGGATGGTCGATGGGATGCCCATGGCTACCTAGTTGAACCTCTTGATGTAAACCCCCAATGTTTCTTTGGGTCTTTGCTTTACAGGACAAATTAACGTTCGCCTTCTGGTAATTGCGACTGCTAGCAAAATGATGTAGAAACGCCGTTCGGAAGTCTTTGAAGCTGTGGATTGATCCGATCGGCAGACGTCTGAACCATCTTTATGCGGATCCAGAAAGAGTAGTGAGGAAGACTCGGCATTTCACTCCATCGGTGTATTGATGGAATATGACCCTGTTGTTAATTTTTATCAGATGGTCCTTTGGGTCGGTTGTTCCATTGTACTCCCCGATCGTTAATGACATGTAATGTTGTGGTAGTGGGTCGTCTAGGATTCCCTGAGAGAATTACCTGTTGATTCGTTCGGGGGAATCATCGATCCTTGGTACCTTTCCCTTCCGTCCGTCTCAGATAGACACGTCGTCCGAGGAGGATTCTTGCTCTCTATCCGCTTGGCCTTGTTCCTCTGAAGGGGTGTGAAAACGCTCGGTGAAAGGGGATAGACACATTTAGTGCATTCCTATATGTGCTAGTCGACTTCTTGTTTGGCATCTGAACGGATATATTTTTCGCTCGGTCTTTGTAGTCGGCCTGCTGTCTCGTTGTTGACGTCGCATGTTTATTTGCTTGGCGCTTGACCATCGCCTGCTATTGTTGCTCCACCATCTTGGTCGCCCGTGCTTGTATCAGCATGTCTAATTCTTCCTTCGTCAATGTCACGGTCATAAGTCATCCAACGTCCTTTATCTTCACGTCTCGGATATAGGTTAAATTCTCACAGATAACGCAAATATGATCTTGTCCGAAAGCGGTGAAGATAGCTGACTGGGGATGTGGCTCAGTAGTTGACCGTGTGAAGACTTCGCTCTACTCTGTAAAACCAAGAATGTCAGTGCCAGACCAGGGAAGAGGTCTCGACGTTGGCCCTTCGACGCTCAAGTCAGTCATCGGAATAGTAGCAAGACGGTAAAGAACTGTAGCAACAACAAGAGCCTAATCACAAATAACGTATATCTCCGTCGGTGCATGAACCTCCTTTATATAGTGCTCCAGTAGCGGATGTGCACATTTCTTAAGGTGCGTGTACGCTTTCCCAATTATCTTATGAAAAGACAAGTTAGAAAAATGTCCCTAACACCTTTCCTTAACAGGGTGTGTAAATCCTGACGTGATAGTTGGAAGTTTTCGTCGTACGATTTGTCGGCTGACCATACCCTGTTGTCAGCAGTATTGACTCTCAGAAGGATACAATGAGTTAAGCAAGGAGTCCCACTGTTTGATCGAGCGAGGTAGCCGCTTGGCTTGGATTCCTTGCCCGGTCGCTCGAGGCTATTCTTCTCTGCGGTCGCTCAACTTGGTAGATTGAGGCCCGGTCGGACTGACTCTCAATTGGTTGTCACCATTGCGCACATCTGTTCTCCTCTCTTTGGTCGTCGGATTATCGGGGTGTTGCCAATGCCCAGTCGGAAGACCGGTCTGGTCGGGTTGAGCGGGCCCTCTTTTCGTTCGGCCAACCTTGGTGACCCAGTGATCCTATGCCTTTAACCGCCTTAACGTTGACCTCCACGTCGGCCACTTGACCTACCTTTGACTCGTCTTTAGTGGGCTCTCTTTATTGACTCATCACATTATTGGTCGTCACCATCGTGCACATCTGTTCTCCTCTCTTTGGCCGTTCGACTATCGGGGTGTTGCCACGCCTAGTTGGAGGACCGGTTTGGTCGGGCTGAGTGGGCCCTCCTTTCGCTCGGCCAACTTTGGTGACCCAGCGATGCTATTGATAGATCGTTTGAAGCGATAGAGGGGGGGGGGGGGGGGGAATATCGCGCGTTTAAAACTTTTCTTTTACTCTTTTGAAATCAAAGTCGTGCAGCGGAAATAAGAAAGAGACACAATTCGGTTACTACGTTCGGAGCCTAGCTCGACTCCTACTCGAAGGCCCGCGGTCCTTGACCGCACCGATGGGCAAAGCACTATAATCCTTCTTTCCGAAATCCTCGGAAAGAAGTGAATCGTACAATGGAGCAAGATAGTAACACCCTACTATCTTGCTTAAATAAAAGTACAAAGCAAGTTTTAATTAAATTATACCGACAATGTATTGCAGATGAAGCTTAAGTCGGTACTACGGACGATGTTGCTTGCTGAGCTGACGAAGATGAGTAGCGTGAGCAGCTTGCAGAGTCGCACAAGAATTGATCAGAAAGTTATATTGGCCTCTGTCTTCAAGTCTGAATTTATAAGTGTACTGGAGGTTTGGTCGACCGATCCCACTGTTCGGTCGACCGAACCCACTCCCTTCCTTCCTGGCTAAAGTTCGAAGCTGGCTCGATCTTTTGCATTTACTGGTCTTTAATGATTCGGTCGACCGAACCCCATTTTCGGTCGACCGAACAAGCCTTTTCCTTGTTCGTCAGAATCTGCCGTGATCTTGATTTAATGCAGCTTTAATGTTAATTGGATCGGTCGACCGACCTCTGGGTACGGTCGACCGATCTACCCATCTTTCCTTTGCTGTTGATTGGTGATGATAAGCTGGCTTTGCTGAGTCACTAGGTTCGGTCGACCGATCTTACTTTTTGGTCGACCGATTCGGCTTTGATCTAATTCTGGCTTAGTTCTGATCTGAACTGACTTATGTGATGATCTTACTTGGTTCGGTCGACCGATCCTCTGGTTCAGTCGACCGATCTAGCTTAACCTGCAGGACAGTGTTAAAAATAACCTGCAACACAGATGTTAGACCAAAACAACCTGCAACACAGATATTAGCACAATAGTATAATAATGAGAAATAAAAGAACAGTAGAACTGTTCTTGATCTCAACTTGGAAACCTTCCCGGTTTCTTCAGTTGGATCAGCGACCTAAGGTTGTTCCTTCGGGAACCCGACCTCACTGTCGCTCCTCCAGTTTGTTTACCTCAACCTACCTGCTAAACTTTGATCCTCCAGATCTAGTTTGGACTTTTCACTCAGCCTTGATCGGCTCCCCAGGACTTTTCCTTCGATCTTCGGTCCTCCAGACCTCTCGATCACTCTGCCAAGCCTCGACCCACTTGGACTTGCACCTAGGTTCCACGACTTGCTAAGATTTCTCCGCCTAGCCTCCAGCTAGGACTTTCTCGGTTGAGAAAACATCCTGCATGCTCAGTCAACTTGTTAGATCATAACAAGACTTAACTTGAACCTTTAACAACATTAAAATTCAGGTTTGATTCTGGTGTAGTTGCACCAACAATCTCCCCCTTTTTGATGTTTGACAATAAAGGTTCAAAGTTAAGTTAAAAATAAGCAACAAGTAAATAAACTAACAATTTAACTTTTAAGTTTTCCCTTTGAGTTAACTAACTCCCCCTGAATTCACTATCTCTCCCCCTTTGACACACATCAAAAATAGGGGCAGAACCAAAAACCAAGTAAATTTTGAAAAGTCTTATCAATGAATTTACTAATATTTAGAAAAACATTAAAAATATACTAAATCAAGAATTTCAAAAACATGTTGAAAAGAATAAAGTTTGAAAGATATTTTGAAAATTAAAATATTTGAAGTTTTGAAAAGAATAAAATTTTAAAACAACATTATGAAAAATATACTTTGAATTTTGAAAAACATTTTGAAAAAAAGGAAATATTTTGAAAAGAATGAATTTTCTAAACAATATTATGAAAAATATACTTTGAAATTTAAAAATCATTTTGAAAAGAAAAAAAAATATTTTGAAAAAAATGAATTTTTTAAACAACATTATGAAAAATATACTTTGAAATTTGAAAATCATTTTGAAAAGAAAAAAATATTTTGAAAAAAAATATTTTTGAAAAGAATATATATATATATTTTTAAATATTTTGAAAAAGATATTTTGAAAGAAAAAAATATTTTGAAAATAATTTGATCAAAATAGTATCTTGTTTTGAAGCTCCTCCTAAAATTGACAAATCCCTAAAGTCCAAGCATGGATATAGAAAAACTAAGGAAAAATTATTCTTATGATGAAATGTCCAACCCTTGTCCAAAACTAGCTATCACAAGATAGTAGCAATTTGACTCAGGTTGGTCAATTTGAGTATTTAGTACTAATCAGGTTTTTACCAGCTAGTTAACTCAAATTAATCAATATATGTTTTTAAAGTCCAGATTTATAGCGATGCACTGACATAAGCATCTGAAATCTAGGGCTAAGACCTAAGTATCTCACCCATTCTAAGTTTACAAACAAGGGATCCTACTGTCCTTGTGAGATGCTAGCTCCTAGAACTATAGGATCATGCAATTCTACGGTAAGACCTAGGCTATTCCAGAAAATGAAAAATAATTTCAAAGAATTTTGAAAAAATTTTTAAATGGGAATTTTTACAAAAATAAATTTGAAAAATAAATTAAGTAATAATTTTCAAAATCAAAGAACCTATTTTACAAAAAATTATTAAGAGCTACTAAAGACTGAAAAACAATAAAGATTAAGCATAGTCATAATCTAAGTTAGGTAATAGATTCAATAAGTCATAAAAGATAAATCCTGAAATCACTCATCCTCGTCCTCATCATCTCTCAGATAATCAAAAATCCTCTGCTGCTCCTTCTGTAAGGCATCAGTACGGTTCATCATGTCCTGACGAAAATCAGCAAGTTGTCCCTGAAGAGAGCTGTACTGATCGTCCATTTTTGTTTCCAAGGAGTCAAAGTGACTAAAAATATCATCTCGCAGACGGGTAAAGAAGTCACTAGTTGGAGGAGGAGGAGCATATGAACTGCTTTGAGGAAAATCAAAGAAGGGTGTCATGGCAAATCCAGGATCAATAACCACAGGAGGAGGCGCAGTAACAGGGACCAGATCATCCTCATCAATAGGGTCGTCGATAGCTGGTGGGATGTAGTATGGATGAATTCGTTTGTACACAAGCCCTTCGGCGCTAGTCTTAATCCCAGCCAAGGATAATTGCCTAACCCCGACAAGATCAAAGTCAGACAACTCAATCAACTCGCCTCGATGAACCCCTACTCCGAGATTGGCAATATAAGCAGTGAGGACATGACACTGAATCATATGAACCTTAAATGAAGTGCTGTACCCTGAATAGTAAATGATAGATCTGAATACCCAGTGACCTAAGTCAAAGTCTAATCTATGTCTAAGGGCGTACATCAGAAAAAGATGAACTGGTCGCAAAACGCCCTGATCTCTAGATGATAAAGGATAAATGCAAGACACGATCATCTTATAAAAAGAGTTGTCTTTTGGACTAAGGGGTACAATTGACATCTTTTAGGACGAGGCCCCTCAAAGAAGTCAGCATACATGAGGTCTAGAGTCAGATGAGAGAAAGGAGCAGGTAACGGATCGGGAAGGGAGCACTAAAAAAGATACGGTTGACCGAAGGTCGGATCCGTAGAAATCGAAGGAACATGTCCAGATCAAATAACATATCTCGAGTAGCAACTTTAGTCCTATAATGATGGAGATCAAGTTCACATAGATTATGATAAAACTCAGAACACAAAATAGGATTATATGCATGACGACAAAACAGAATGCTGTCTAGTTGAAAGTGCTGTGTGATGTCTACGACCTCAGGACAAAAAGTTTGATAAAATTGAAGATCTAGGCACCGCGTTCCTATCACTTTAAATTTCTTATTAGGAAAGGTTTGACGCAATTCTTTGGTAGAGAACTTAGGGTCTTGGCTGAGATTAAGAGAGCTAGCTTTTCTTTGTGCAATAGCTCTACTTTTCTCACTAGAAAAATAAGAATAAAATGTAATAAATAACTTGCGCAAAAATATTAAAAGGAATAAAAGGAAGTTACCGAGGCATTTTCGAACGGAGAGAAGCTGGGATCGGCGAACAAAATAAGAGGTAGAAGAAGAGAGGAATGTGTTGGATGAGTTGTATGGGTTCCCTGAATCTGTTTATATAGAGGGTGATCGGTCGACTGATCAAGGGTTCGGTCGACCGATCAATTGAATTTGTGTGATAAATTCAACGTTGGTTCGGTTTGTGTTAATGTTAGTTCGGTCGATCGAACCTTGGTCCAGTCGACGGAACATTTAGAGTTTTTTTTTTAAAATAGGTTTATAATTAATTTTTAATTAAGTTTAAATTAATTTTTAATTAAGTTTGAATTAAGTTTAAAATATTTTTAATTAGTTTAAAATAAGTTGAAATAAGTTTAAAATAATTTTAATATGTTTAAATAAAGTTTAAATTAATTTTTTAAATAAGTTTAAAATAATTTTAATTAAGTTTAAATAAAGTTTAAAATAATTTTAATAAGTTTAAATTAATTTTTTAAATAAGTTTAAAATAATTTTAATAAGTTTAAATAAAGTTTAAAATAATTTTAATAAGTTTAAATTAAAATTTTTTTAAATAAGTTTAAATAATTTTAATAAGTTTAAATAAAGTTTAAAATAATTTTAATAAGTTTAAATAAAGTTTAAAATAATTTTAATAAGTTTAAATTAAATTTTTTTTAAATAAGTTTAAATAATTTTAATAAGTTTAAATAAAGTTTAAAATAATTTTAATAAGTTTAAATTAATTTTTTAAATAAGTTTAAATAATTTAAAGAAATAGTTTTAAATAAGTTTAAAATAATTTTAATAAGTTTAAATAAAGTTTAAAATAATTTTAATAAGTTTAAATTAATTTTTTTAAATAAGTTTAAATAATTTAAAAAATAGTTTTAAAATAAGTTTAAAATAATTTTAATAAGTTTAAATAAAGTTTAAAATAATTTTAATAAGTTTAAATTAATTTTTTTTAAATAAGTTTAAATAATTTAAAAAAATAGTTTTAAAATAAGTTTAAAATTAATTTAATTTGATTAGGTTTGAATTAGGTTTGATAATTAATTGAATTTGATTAGATTTGAATAATTAATTGAAAAAGATTATTGAACCCATGGTAGATTCAAATTTAGCTTTGGGTTAATCAAGCAGGCTTTATAAGGATAAGCTTTCAGTTCAGTGGCGAGACATACGACCTACTTGGATATCATTAGACCACTTGCTGAATGTTTTCCAAATTGTTCCCGCCCAAAAAACTTAATACTAAATTTTGGTCTAACTAGCCCATGTTTGACTGGGGTAGCTTCGATCAGATCCACTAAGTCTAGTGCACTAGGTAGAATTCCATATTCAGCCTAGACATGCCTTCGACAAAGTTTCCTTGACGTACTATCATCCCAATCCATTCCGGTGCTATGTTGTTAGGGTTTGGTAAACCTTTTTCTTCTAACCGTTCTAAGCAGAAATGAACCTAGTCCTAAGTATTGAGTTTTGTTTAATCAAGTTGGTTGGATTGTTTTTCTAATTGCTCCCCTTGAGTCATAGCTTAGATAAGGTCTATCTAAGTAATGGATTTGACTCTTAGGGACCAAGTAGTGGTTTGGTTTAATTGGTTTGATTAAGTGTTTTGTTTGAACCCATGCTTGGACTTGACTTCTAACATTTTGACTAATTAGAGACATGTATGATTTGTTTGTTTTGTTTGGTTTATAGCCAAGTCCCGATTTGTTGTACACAGCTCGTTGCGATCCAAGTACCATATTTAGACACTTGGATCCCATTTCGAACTTTTCCAACGTTTTCTTGAGTCGCTCGACTTGACTTTTCAAGTCGGAATTTTCTTCCTCAAAATTTTCAACTTGAGTTGAAGTTCCGACTTGAACTTGGTTAGTCGAGTCACTTAAGTTAACTTGTTGCTTAAGGTGGTCTATTTCCTTAAGTAACAAGTTATTTTGTTTTTCCGATTTTGCTAATTTTTTAAACAGACATTTAACTACTTTAAGCAAATTTGACTTAGAATAAATTGTTACCATATTAGGATCTCCGGATCCGCAATCTTCCTCGGACTCGATGTTGTTCTCGGATTCGTACTCTTCGTCTGACTCGGAGTCGGAATCTTCGTTTCTTGCCATAAATGCAAGATGGCTCGAGTGCTTCGTTTGTTCCGCGTTGGATCCGTCGGAAGAAGTTTCGTCCCATGTTGCTTGAAGTGCCTTCTTCCGTCTTGTTGATTTTGATCTATCTTCTTTTCGATTTGGGCATTCGTTTTTGAAATGCCCCTTCTTGTTGCATCCATAACAAATCATTTCTGATTTGTTTTGGATTTGGTTCAGTGGAGTCTTTTTGGTGCTTCTTCTGAACTTCTTCTTTGTCAATAACCTTCGGACCATATTGACTAATTCTTCTTCGTTTGTTGAGTCTGAGTCTGACTCGCTTTCAGACTCGATCTTCGTTTTTGATTTTGCCTCCTTGCTCGTCCCTGCATACAAAGCCACACCTTTCTCGCCATGGCTCATGTTAGATTGCTTGTGTAGTTCTAATTCACAGAATAACTCGTCTAACTTAAGAATTGAAAGATCCTTAGAAACTTTGTAGGCATCTACAATTGATGCCCACAAAGCATTCCTCGGAAAGGCGTTCAGAGCGTACCTTATTGTGTCGCGATTTTCAAGATTGTGTCCGATCAGGTGAAGACTGTTGAGGATGTCCTTTAGTCGAGCGTGTAGTTGCGAGGCCGTCTCTCCAGGAAACATTTTTATATTTAACAAATTATTTAAAAGTAGATCTCGTTTGTTTACCTTCGAGTCGTCCGTTCCTTCGTGTAGTTTTACTATCGATTCTCACAATTCTTTGGCGTTGTCGTAGGGACCAACTCTATTCAATTCCTCCATCGTGAGTCCGCACCATAGTTGTAAAAAGCGGTCGCTTCACTCGCTTAAGCGCGAGGCGCAGCGAGGCGAAGGCGGCTCGCTTCTGTGAACTCGGAAGCGCAAGCCTTCCAAGAAGCGTGCGCTTCGTTGCGCGTCGCGAAACTTTCTCTACTTTCCTTTTTTTTTTTTTTGATTTGTTTTGTTTATAAGTTTAAAGCCCTAAACAACCTCATTAATGTTCATCTGCTATTCTGCTTTAAATCGCTGCTGCCTCTTCGTCTTCCTCACGTCGCGATCGTCCCTTCCAGGTAAGCTTCGTCGTCTTTTCCTTGCTTCGTTTCTTCCTGTGAAAATTAAAAGCTTCTTCGGTGAAATCCTGCCGTCGGAAGCTTCTCCGGCGTCCGGCGACGCTTCCGGCGCCATCAGAGGCATCCAGCGAAGCTTCCAGCACCGCGAGACGATTCCAGCAGCACCAGCGGCAGCGACCCGCGATGCCTCCGGCGGCTCTGGATGCCTCCGGCGGCGCCGGAAGCATCGTCGGACTCCTCCAACAGCTCCGGCATCATCGCCGGACGCCTTTGGCGTCGCCGGCAGCGTCTTGCGACAGTTCCGGTGCCGCGACGGTGTCGCGGTCGGGCGCGAGCCCTATAGCACAGCGTCAAATTTTGTTTTTGTTTTTTTTTTTTTGCATTTAATTAAATTAAAGAACTCCTCACTTAAATAGGGTATTTCGAATAGGTTTTATAAAGCCTAATTAAATTATCCCAATAAAATATATAAAATTATATTTAAATTAAAAAAATCTAATAATTTTTATTACTTAATATAAATCAGATTTAAAAATTATTAAAAATATATTTAAAATATAAAAAACTAATAAAGTTTATTAATTAATATAAATCAGATTTAAAATTTATAAAAAATATATTTAAAATATAAAAAAACTAATTAATTTATATAAATCATATTTAAATATATAAAAAATATATTAAAAAATTTTATTAATTCAAATAAATCAGTAAATTAGTTTTAAAATTTAAATACATAAAAAAATTTTAAAAAATTAAAATATAAAAATCTGATAGATTTTATTAATTAGATTTAAATATATAAAAAATATATTTTAAATATAAAAATCTAATTAATTTATATAAATCAGATTTAAATATATACAAAATTTATTTAAAATAAAAAAATATTAATTCAAATTTCAAATAAATCAGTAAATCAGAATTAAAATTTAAATACATAAAAAATATATTTAAAATAAACAAATTTTTTAAATTGTATTAATTAGATTTAAAATTTTAAATATATAAAAAATAAATTTTAAATTTAAAAAACTACTAAATTTTTTAATTCATATAAATCAGATTTGTATTCTATATTCTATAATTAATTTTTTTTTTCCTGTTTTTTATTTTATTTATTGATTGATCATTATTATTGTTTTCATTTTCAGCAGTATTGATTCTTAACCATGTCAAATACAACAACTCCATCAACTCGAAAGGATATTGTTTGGAATTATGCAACATGTTCGGATCCTAAAAACCCAAATGTTGTTGGTTGTATTTTCTGTAGTAAAATAACAAATGGTGGAATTTATCGACACAAGCTACATTTAGTTGGAGGCAATAGAAATGTAAAAGCTTGTCCGAAATGTCCCGAGCATGTTAAAGAAGAAATTAGAGAGTTCATGCAAAAAAAGACTAATTTGAAGAATCAAATGGATGAAATTCCTCATTCTGATGATGTTGATAATTTGGAAGATTTGGAGGAACATGAAGAAGATGATCATCAAACTAAAGTGAAAGGGAAACGACCAATATCTGATTCAAGCAACCATCCTACGGTCCAAGGTAAAAAGTGTAAACAAATTGGACCTATTAACCTTTATTTTATGAAAGATGTCGATGAAATTGTCAAGCAAAGACGTGCAAAAAATAAAGGACAATTTGATGAAAATAAAAAGAAGTTAAGAGATATTGCAGTTGAGAAATTTGCAAGATGGATGTATGATGCTGGAATTCCCTTCAATGCTGTAAAATATGATTCTTTTGAGACTTGTATTGAAGCTATTGGACAATTTGGATCGGGGATGAAACCTCCATCATATCATGAAGTGAGGGTTAAGTATTTGAAGAAGGAGTTGACAAATACGAACTTGCTTCTCAAATCCCATGAAGAAGATCATGCTAAGTTTGGGTGCATAATCATGGTAGATGGATGGATCGATAAAAAGGGTAGGACTCTTATAAATTTTTTGGTGAATGGTCCCAAAGGAAATGTATTTGTCGAATCAGTTGATGCTTCAGGCTATTCTCACACAGCGGACAAGATGTTTGAGTTACTCTCTAAATTTATGTATCGCATTGGAGAAAAAAATGTGGTTCAAATTGTAACAGATAATGCAAGCTGCAATGTCAGTGCAGGTAATATTTTAAATTTTTGTTACTTTCAAGTTTCAATTATAATTGAATTATATTTTTATTATTTTTTTATTAAATTTATTTGTTTTTCAGGTCGTCTTTTGGAAAACCGATTTCCACACTTGTACTGGACACCCTGTGCAGCTCATTGTTTAGATTTGTTGCTCGAGGATATATTCAAAATTCCTCATCTCAGAAAATTGCATGAACGAGCGTTGATGGTTAATGGTTATATTTACAACCGACCACAAGTATTGAGCATGATGAGAGAGTTTACTGGACAGAGAGACATGGTAAGAACCGCAAAGACACGTTTTACAACCGCTTTTTTAACATTAAAGCGATTTCATGTACAACAAGCAAATCTGAGAAAAATGTTTACATCTGAAAAGTGGGCAAATAGTCGATTTTCTAAGGAGGTTGCAGGAAAACGTGTAGCAGAAGTGATATTGATGCCTTCTTTTTGGAAAAATATGATTTTTGCATTAAAGGTTGGTGGCCCATTGGTGAAAGTATTACGGCTGGTAGATGGTGAAAAAAGGTCTCCTATGGGTTATATTTATGAGTCAATGGACAGGGCCAAAGAAGCTATCGTTGCGTCATTTAACAATAATGAAGAGAAATATCGTAGCATTTTTGAACTCATTGACAAAAGATGGAACATTCAACTCCATCGACCTTTGCACGCAGCTGGATATTTCTTGAATCCAGAGTGTTTTTACTCAAACTCTGATATAGAAAATGATACAGAAGTGATGGAAGGTTTGTACAAGTGCATATTCAGATTAGTGAGAGGTGAGGATTTACAAGATAAGATCACGAATCAATTGGAAAAATACAAGAAAGCAGAAGGACTTTTTGGTTTGCCAATGGCTATCCGACAAAGAACTTTAAAATCACCAGGTAAATTTATAAATAATAGATTATGCAATATTAATATTGGATGGTAAAAAAGTTAATCTTATAATTTATATGTTTTTGTATTTTAAGTTGATTGGTGGTCTTCTTATGGTGCATCAACTCCTGAATTAAAAACATTTGCAATGAAGATTTTAAACCTCACATGCTCTTCTTCAGGCTGTGAACGTAATTGGAGTGTTTTTGAACATGTAAGTTGGAATTTTTTTTATACATATTAAAATTTATATTATGAACTTAACCTTTTACTTTTTAATTTTGTTTTGTAGATACATTCTAAGAAAAGAAATAGGTTGTCTCAACAACGATTGAATGATTTGGTATATATCAAGTACAATAGAGCTTTGAGGAGAAGATATGACATGCGAGACAAAATTGATCCTATTACTTTGTCAGAGATAGATGATAGTAATGAATGGTTGTTGGGTAAATTGGATGACAGTGATAAAGACAATGATAATGATTTTGTCTTGAAGGTGAAGATTTGCGTTGGAGTGATGTAGCACGAGCATCGGGTTGGTGAAAGTGCATATGGCTTCGATCTCGAAATGCATCTTCTTAAGGGGCATCGTTATCTGCATGATCAAAAAGAAACTATCTTCAGCTCAAACTAGTCTTGTTAATGAAGAAGAAATTAATCTTGATGATGAAACTGAAGAAGAGGATACTGATGGATACAAATCAAGTGATGGAGCTGATGACGTAGATTTGGACAATGAAGATGAAGAAGATGATTATTTTGATATTTGATATTTCCTCTATTATATTTTCAAAGACTTGTGATTTTCAATAATCTACAACTTCATCAAAGAATATTTGTTTATGGTTATTTGGATTTTCAAAGACATTTTGAAAGATTTTTAATAAATATAAGAGTCCTATTGTTTATTACGCTTTTTTCCGTAAAGCCCGCGCTTCGCCTTGCGCTTTGCGCTTTAAGCCCCAAGACCCTTGAGCGCTTTTTTGCACCTCGCGCTTTTGATAACTATGGTCCGCACTGAATGATATTGATTGCTTTGTAGTTCAGTTGTGCCTTCTTGACCATTTGAGGAGTCCATTCTTCTGGTTCTAGGGTTGTTCCGTCCTTCGTTGGGGGAATATAGCCTTTCAAAACTGTGAACCAAAGCTCAATGTCGGACTTTAAGTAGCACTCCATCCTATTCTTCCAGTAACTGAAATTTTTTCCTTTGAATAGTGGAGGTCGGACCGTACTATAGCCTTCTTGATATGAGTTCATCATCCTTGCAAGAAAAAATTAAGAGAAATATTTCCAAGACTCTTGTCTTGGGATTAGTAGTGCTTGAGAAGAAAATAGAATAAAAAAAATATTTCTAACAGAAAAGAAAAAGTTTTAAAAATGCTTTGAAAATCGGTTAAGAATATTCAGAGCTAATCGGCTCTGATACCAATTGATAGATCGTTTGAAGCGATAGAGGGGGGGGTGAATATCGCGCGTTTAAAACTTTTCTTTTACCCTTTTGAAATCAAAGTCGTGCAGCGGAAATAAGAAAGAGACACAATTCGGTTACTTCGTTCGGAGCCTAGCTCGACTCCTACTCGAAGGCCTGCGGTCCTTGACCGCACCGATGGGCAAAACACTATAATCCTTCTTTCTGAAATCCTCGGAAAGAAGTGAATCGTACAATGGAGCAAGATAGTAACACCCTACTATCTTGCTTAAATAAAAGTACAAAGCAAGCTTTAATTAAATTATACCGACAATGTATTGCAGATGAAGCTTAGGTCGGTACTACGGACGATGTTGCTTGCTGAGCTGACGAAGATGAGTAGCGTGAGCAGCTTGCAAAGTCGCACAAGAATTGATCAGAAAGTTATACTAGCCTCTGTCTTCGAGTCTGAATTTATAGGTGTACTGGAGGTTCGGTCGACCGAACCCGCTCCCTTCCTTCTTGGCTGAAGTTCGAAGCTGGCTCGATCTTTTGCATTTACTGGTCTTTAATGATTCAGTCGACCGAACCCCTTTTTCGGTCGACCGAACAAGCCTTTTCCTTGTTCGTCAGAATCTGCCGTGATCTTGATTTAATGCAGCTTTAATGTTGATTGAATTGGTCGACCGATCCATGGGTTCGGTCGACCGATCATCCCTTCTTTCCTTTGCTGCCGATCGGTGATGATGAACTGGCTAGACTGATTCTGGCTTAGTTCTGAGCTGAACTGACTTATGTGATGATCTTACTTGGTTCGGTCGACCGATCCAACTTAACCTGCAGGACAGTGTTAAAAATAACCTGCAACACAGATATTAGCACAATAGTATAATAATGAGAAATAAAAGAACAATAGAACTGTTCTTTATCTCAACTTGGAAACTTTCCCGGTTTCTTCAGTTGGATCAGCGACCTAAGGTTGTTCTTACGGGAACCCGACCTCACTGTCGCTCTTCCAGTTTGTTTACCTCAACCTACCTGCCAAACTTTGATCCTCCAGATCTAGTTTGGACTTTTCACTCAGCCTTGATTGGCTCCCCAGAACTTTTCCTTCGATCTTCGGTCCTCCAGACCTCTCGATCACTCTGCCAAGCCTCGACCCACTTGGACTTGCACTTGGGTTCCACGACCTGCTAAGATTTCTCCGCCTAGCCTCCCGCTAGGACTTTTCCGGTTGAGAAAACATCCTGCACACTCAGTCAACTTGTTAGATCATAACAAGACTTAACTTGAATCTTTGACAACATCAAAACTCAGGTTTGATTCTGATGTAGCTTGCACCAACAGCTATGCCTTTGATCACCTTGACCTTGACCTCCACGTCGACTGCTTGACCTAACTTTGACTCGTCCTTGGTGGGCTCCCTTTACTGCCGCATAAACTAATTTGAGCATAACCTTGGTGAACATTCTTGTGTTCTACTAATCAAGGGGCCCACAGATATTATCCTTGCATATTAATACTTGACTAGAAATAGTTAAGAGTAGTGTTCTATATATTTACAAAATCCCACTATCAATTTAATCAATTGATATGTTGTAGACTAGAACCTCCCACTCTAAGACATTATTATACTTACTCATTCGACACTGAATTGAAATAAATATAATAACCAACTTTACTTTTTATTAATTAGTGAAATATGATACAAAATGTCCTTGTTAATCATTTCATAATTAGTACTAGGGTTAATACTAACACCCATATCTTTGAAGTTAGGTTTTCTCTGGATAGAATGATGACTGTGATTTACTTGTAAGCTGAGGATATTAAAAAAGTAGCCTTTTTTTTCTGTCAATTATATTTAATACTTTGCCTCTTGGCCCTACATCAATTTAGTATATATCATTTCGCTCAATGGTTTATGGCTACTTATGTAACTTCTATTTGGAATGCGTGAACTTGTTAAACTTAAAATAATTTTCTCTTGGTGATCTAGTATTTTACTGATTGATTGCTTTATTTACAAGCTAACTTAAGTATGGTTAAGTTTTATTGTTTCAGAAAGCCTAAACCAAACATACAGAATTAAGTACCACATTACATGACTTTTTAAACTTAAACAGATAAATATCTACATATTTGTATGTATGGTATGAATCAAAGAACAAACATAACTGTACCAATCAGTTCAATTGTGTTTGATGTTTCTTTTGTTTCTGAAACAGTATCATATAATTTAGTTAGTTTTTCATGACTGTCAAACTGCTCTTGTTCCTTGATGCTTATATCATTATGCTAGAGGCATTGATGATTATAACATGTATCTCACAGGATTTTCCATTAGCGTGTCCTTTTCTTGAATCTGCCTCCCTTTCATACTTTGCAACACACCATAGCTATGGCGCTCTATTGTTTTTCCCCATGTTCATCAACATAATTAATCAACATGAATTATTTGAGATATCCAGTTGAGACCTTAGTTGGCCTATCTATTCCCCCACTTATTTTAAAATATTAACCTAAACAATCTTTATTTAGTTACGCTATTCAAGTCCTGACTATGGTTAATTCTCATTGACATTTTTTTGGTGCTTTTGTTGGTTACGAAGACATTTTTTTTTTCATTCATACATGTTCCATAGTTAAGTTTTAGTAATTTATGGAAATGACACATTTTGACCGCTTACAAGGTTTCAAACTATGTAATCAATAGTGAGTTTGAGTTTTCTTAGAACTGTTTACTTGTGATTGATTAATATGCTTAGTTTGATGTATATGGTAGTCATTGTTTATGTTTATTTTAATTTGACTATTGTTTTCATACTTTTAATTATGACGACATCTATTGTATATGATATATGTGTAGGATCGAAAAAAATTTAGATATCTCCACAATGATATGATATTGTCCACTTTGGGTCTAAACCCTCATGGTTTTACTTTTGGGCTCTATCCAAAAGGTCTCATATCAATGGAGATATCTTTTCTTTTATAAACTCATGATCTTTCTCATGTGTTTTTCAATGTGGAACTATGTTTGCAATCTTGCAACCCCAACAATCCCCCCTCAAACAAAGGACCACAGACTTCCCACGTCCGATCCTCGATCTACCAGGTCTTCCTGTCCCTCGGTCCACCCGATCTACTAGGATTTTCTTGCCTAGCCACAACTAGGACTTTCTATCTGCCGTCTGGTCCTCTTGATCCGAACATAGGAGCTTTCACTTTCTTTGTTCGAGGTCAATATTGTACCCACATGGCTCAATCAGACCATAACTCTTGTGCACAGTTGACGGTTAAACCTTCTGGCAGTCCGGGCTCTAATACCAATTGTAGAATTGAAAAGAATTTAGATATCTCCACAATGGTATGATATTGTCTACTTTGGCCTAAGTCCTCATGGTTTTGCTCGTAGGCTTTACCCAAAAGACCTCATATCAATGGAGATATCTTTTCTCTTATAAACCCATGATATTTTCCATGTGTTTTCAATGTGGGACTATTTTTACAACCTTGCAACCCCAACAATATGCAGGGTTGACTTCTTGTCACCTTAACATGTCTTTTAGAACCTTAATTTCTATCTCCTCTAAGAGTCCATTCTAAAGATACTTAGCACTCTCCATTTGAACTCTTTGATTCGATCAACGATAACTCTTACTAAGAAAATGTAACTTAGAGATTATAATAAGTATGAGGTTCATTGCTTTGTAGCAGGAGGTTCATTGCTTTGTATCAGATTTCGGTCTTTTAGCCACTTCACATGTCTCCTAAAAGCATTTTTTTTTAAATATCACTGGTAGGCCTTTGACTTGCCTTACCTCTCGAAGCTAATGCCCTCTTTACTCTTAGGTGCGGATGAGAGAAAAGATGGATTACACACAAGTTGACACACTTTTCTCTATTTACTTATTAAAAAAATAATCGACAGACATATTCTAAATCCATCTACTTATTAATTTTAACTCATTTTTTCGTTCACCCAATATTGGGTGGAATCAATTTTCTGCCCTTCCAACGAAGACCCCACTTGAAATTTAATGAGACGACATTGCCATAAGGCCGTGAGCTCGAGGTCGCGGTGTCTCTAAGAGGTTGCTGTTGTGAGTTCACGTCCTCGTGGTGAGGCTGTGAGGTAGGGGCCTTGCTGCAAAGAGGTTGTGGCAATCGGGGTTCACTTTTCATCATGACCGTAAGGATTCTTTTCCTTTTCTCTTTAGTCATTTACCTTCATTGTCTTTTTTTCTCCACTTTTCTCTTCCCTTTCGCTAAGGATATTTTTTCACCATGATATTTTTTCACCGTTCCTTGTCCTAGTTATGTGCCTCAATCATAATATCAATAAAAAAGAAAATATGCATGACTTCTAAGATCAAATGGGGGAAGTTAAGGATGGGAAGCAAAGTATCTTTAATGAGAGGGTAGGATTAGGAGCACAAGTATTTTGAGAAATAAATGACAACTCAAATATAATATGGGATAAGATGACATCAAATTTGAAAAGCTAAGAGCATACTTCGTGAGTTAAAAGGATAGACACTATAAATAAAGAATATTGATGTTGGAATGACGAAGTACGAGAGACATTGAAGAGAAAACAATAACATATAAGTTACTTACACTTGTATGAATGAAGAAAATTTTAAAAGTATATAGTAGCTAAGAGAGCATTAAGTGAAGCCAAGAATGAAGCTTTCAAATGCTTGCATCAATAGCTTGATACAAAAGAAGGGGAAAGGGATATCTATAAAATAGTAAAGAGAGGAAAATAAAGGATCTTACTCAAATATAATGCATAAAAGATGAATACAATAGGATACTAATGAAGGATGGAGAAATAAAAGAGCGATGAAGGAGATATTTTTATTAATTTTTTAATGAATGTTCAGATACTAAGTTTAGGAAATTTAAATATGTTAGAGAAATATAAAAATTTAAATTTTTATTAGAGAATTCAATTTTTAAAAGTAACATAGGCGTTAAATAGGATAAACAAGGAAAATCGACTGGACCAAATGATATTCTAATAGAGGTATGAAAGTGCCTAAAAAATAGGATTTTGAATGACTTGCGAAGTTATTCAATCAGATATTGAAAACGAAGAAAATGCCTAATTAGTGGAGGGTAACTGTTTTAGTCGCTTGTATAAAATCAAATGAGACATACAAACTCATGTAAATTATAGGAGCATTAAGTTAATAAGCCATACCATGAAACTTTAGGAAAAAGTGGTAGAAAAAAGATTAAGGAACGTGATCAATGTGATTGAAAATATATTTGGATTCATGCTTAAAAGGTCGATGATAGAAGTTATACATCTTCTTAGACAATTGATCGAAAAGTATCAAGAGACTTAAATATGATATTTATTAACTTAAAAAAAACTTATTATAGACGTTCGAGAGAAATTATATGGATATATGGAAAAGAAAGGTGTTAGTGTATATTGAAATAATTAATGATATGTATAAGATTGTAATGACAAGAGTAAAGACTCCTAAGTTGATTAACTGAAATATTGTTATAAAAATAGGGCCACATCGAAAATCAATTCTAAGTCCATATCTTGAACTCACAGACATATTTAAGCCATGTTTCTATAGTGACTTTGCAAATAACATTGTTTTACTCGATAAGACACATGAAAAAGTAAATGTTAAATTCGAATCTTGGTGGGAGACAATGGAAATTAAAGAATTAAACTTAGTAAAGACAAAATCTATGAAATTTAAATTTAGTAGCAGTAGACGTAGCTTGACAATTTTTAAGATGGGAGATGAGTTACTAGTAACCGAAAGTTTAAAATATTTAAGAATTTTTTACAAAAGGATGGAAGGGTTGATTTAGATGTTTTACATAGGATATAAGTAAGATAATAGAAATGGAGGAGGTTATCAAATGTTTTTTGTGATTGTAAAGTACTGCTAAAACTTTTAAAAAAGTTTTACAAAATGATGGTTAGACCTACTATGCTATGTGAAGTTGAATGTTGGGTTGTGAAACGAGCACGCAAGTAGAAGATGAGAGTTGTAGAGATAAGGATGTTAAAATAGATGTGCGAACATATGAGGATGGATATGATAAGTTATGAGAATATTAAAAAGAAAGTGGGTTTGCATCTATTGAAGGAAAAGATTGAGAAATACATTTAAGATGGTATGGACATGTATTTAAGCGATCAATAAATGGCGAGTTAGCAATGTGAGATTATGACGAATACGACCATTAATCGAGGAAGGAGACCAAAGAAGAGTTGGTTAACAATGATAAAAGGATAAAATTCATTTAAATATAGATGAGGATAATTGGGGGATTCAGAGAATCTATACAACCAATCCCATTTAGTGGGATAAAAGTTTGGTTGTTATTGTTGTATTTTTTCCCCTCCATTTTCGTGTCGGAGTAAATAGGGCATAAAAGGTGTAGTCGATGTTCTTGCGAAACACATCAATCTCTCTTTCACACTCACACACACACACAAAGAAACACTATCAATCATGGCTTTCTCTTATTTTTCATTCATGAGAATAAATTATGGTGTTTGCAGGGTCCACATTTAGTTGCTTCCAATTCTAAACGTAAGAAAGGGGATAAGAGCAAAGGAAAGCAACAAGAATCTTCTACCGGGGAGCTCCTAGTTATTCCATTCTTATCCAAGTTTCCCATGCCTTGTCATGGAGATAAGGCTTCATCAAAGATAGTACAGAAGTGAGTTTCTATCAATGCAGATCAAAATTTTAGAACAGAAATCATACATCATTAAGTAAATCTCTCTGGTATTTTACTGTGTTTCATTTCACACTTTTGCAAATTAATAATTCTGTATGCTTAATAGCATTTTGATTGCTGTGGCAGTTACTATGGTGTTTTGATGGCATATGGAGGCCTTCAAGCTGTGAGTTGCTTCCTTTTTTCTTATGAACATATTTTCCTCCTTGTTTGAAATCAAATAGATGTATTTTGCTTGCTTTACAGTTCTTGAAGGAGAGAAATTCTGAATATACATCTTCATTAGTTCGAAACCGTGTTCTTCCATTGTATTCATCATGCCCTTTTGTTCCATACTTGGTTGCCACAGCAAACTGGCTACTTGGGCAGTTATCTCCCTGCCTTCCCGAGGTGTGTATATGATGAATTCCTCTTTCTTGTTGCAAACAGGTCACACTAGGATTTATCATACATTGTGTCTGCTTCAGTTGAAGATTTGTACTAAAAGCAATAACTGTCTATCACACCCTTGGTCAGTCGCCATGGCTATTGGCATGCCATGACATCCATGACAGCTGCACGTATAAGAAATAGATAATGAGTGTTTTCAGAATTACCACTTTCAGGAACTAGTTAAGCTATAAAAAAAATTTATATAGATGAATTCAAATTTCATAATTAATAATAGTCTTACCTCATTACAAGCGTAAAGAAACATGCAGAAACATGCCCCAATGGTTTGTTGAGTGGTAAAACACTCAAAGGAACAATAGGAGGACCAAGATTTGAATTTCAAATGAGATGAATAACCTAGAGGTCGGTTGCTAAGTGTGTTTTGCTTCATATTTATCCGATAGGTGAACCAAGGAGAGATTGTCTATCTCCACGATTAGTCAGGCGAATCCTGGGCATCTAGATTATCAAAAAAAAAAAACAAGAAAAGAAAATATAGAAACAAATTATTTTAAATCTCATAAAATTCTCAAAAGCATGGCAAGCCTCCTCAAATCTTCCTCCTAGTTGAATACTAATCTCAACCCACTAAAGTCCTAGGCTCCTTCTCATGGCCCTAAAGTCCTAGGCTCCTTCTCATGGCCTTGGAGCGGCAAAAGAAGGAAGGTTAGCAGATAAAACGAAGTAGGGCACGCAACATGATGGAATAATGAAAAAGGTAATATGCATTATGAAGATAAACAGACAAAAACATGTTATGGTATTAACTGCAAGAAAATAATGAAGAACCACTAATTGCAATCTACATGTAACACCAATCAATAAACCTAGACCTATTCTAGATGTTAATCCCAACACTTTTCTATTTTATGAAGAGAGTGGTTCTCATGTATGCTTCAACACATGCGCGGCTACCAAAAGGTAGACTGAATGTGTTGCATCCAACAGATCACCCTTATTAACATTGCCAACTGTTGTCAAGATGAGAAGAATCCTATAATTGCTAAATTGGTCTGGAAATCATCTTATAGCCTGAAAGGCCTCATCCATAATATAATCATCATTCACTATAAGCTTGTGAAGCTCAATTGATTCTGACGTGGGTCTAAGAGTTGATTGGAATCAACTCTAGTCGATAACATTTTGTCCGACATCTTGGATATCTGTTCAAAGTTCATTGGAAAATTGAAAATAAGATCAAAACGTATGGAAATATCATTGCAAGAGGAATTGGTGTTTGTTTAAGAATCAGCTGATTTCTTGCCGAGATATTGTTATCACTTGATGAATAAAAAAAAGGGGGGTGGAGGGGTGGTGGAGAATACTTGGGTTGGAGCCTTGTTGTAACCTTGTTGCATGGAGAGAAGAAAGAGAGAATCCATCTTCAGGAGGGGGAATGATGAGGAAGATTCTCGCCTTTGAATAGGAATGAAGAGGAAGATGATTTCTCTTGGAGCAGAAGAGAGGGTGCAGGGTTGTGTGAATCATGAGCTAATGAAGATTATTAATTAAATTAATATTTAATGGTACATTATATATTAATTAGTAATAGAAGGGCTATTTTTTTTTTTGGCTTAAATTCACATAGGTTATTAATTTCTTTATAGAGAATATAATAATGAAACAATATATTATTGAAATTAATCTATTGGATGGTAAATTATATTAGGTGTTAAATGTCTATAATTAAACAATTAGGTGCTATAATAAGCACATACCTAATTATTACTAATTTTCTATAATATTAGGTAATCAATAATACAAAATAGTTATTAATTGCTACTTAATAAAATTCTTTTACCAACAAGTAAAAAAATTAATAGTAATATATAATATAAATATATCATATTTGATTAATAAATAATAATGTCATGAGTAGTATGGAAATAATAGTAGTAATAAGTATGATGCCTGCCACTACCAATATATCCAGTGATGGAGCTAGAGAGGTCGGAATGAGATGGAACAAAATCCTATGTGTTCGTCTAGTTTTCATGATTATATCCATGCCCTTAAACATTAATTTGACACACTATATTGAGAACAATGATTTTTTCAACATGAATTGAATATTAGTTAGTTTTGGCCGAAATCGACTGATGACCTAGAAGCTTAGAATGACATGAAACCAAATCCTATGTGTTCGTTTAGTTTTCCTAATTATATTCATGCCCTTAAACATCAATTTGACACACTATATTCAGAGTAGTGATTTTTTTAACATGTGTAGCAATCGATTAAAATTATCTACTCTCAATCTAGTATGCTAAATTGATATTTGAGGATATGTATATAATCAGGAGAATTAGACGAACATATAAGATCTAGTTCCATATTATTCCGAGCTATGTAAGTCCTTCAATTGATTTTGGCCCGGATTCTCTTGATTATATTCATGTTCTTAAATATCAATTTGGTACACTATATGGAGAGTAGTAATTTTTTGATTATGAATTAATTTGATTCATATCACTGCTCTCAATATAATATGCCAAATTGTTGTTTGAAGGTATGGATATAATCAGGAGAACTAGACGAACACATATTATCTGGTTCTATGTCATTTTGAGCTATCTAGGTCCTTCAACTGGTTTCAACTAAATTCGGGACAAACCGGATGATGGACCATGCAAGCTCAAAATGATATAGAACCAGGTCTTATGTGTTCGACTAATTCTTCTGATTATATCCATGTCCTCAAATATTAATTTGATACACTATATTGAGAACAATGATTTTTTTATTCGTCTAGTTTTTTCTGATTATATCCATGCCCTCAAACATCAATTTGCCCCATTATATTGAGAGTAGTGATTTTTTGAACACAAAAATGATTTTTTAATCGATTGCTACGGTATTTTACTATGCTGATGACATTGAATACATGATTTGATAATTTTGAAATTAGAATACATGATTTAAGTATTTTGGAAACTTACCTACTCACTAATTTACCAAAGAAATGAAGACAAAATGGGAGAAATACTTTTATTATATTATTGATTTTTATTTAGTTGCATTTGTTTGAGATCCTAGATTTAAATTAGATGTTTTATATGAAATGTTAGTTATATATTATAACACTTCAATACTATTTAAAAATTTTCTATTTAAAGATTTTTCTTCTCCAAATCCTACTTTTATTGTACAAAATACTAAAACCAATTTATATAATATTTACAAAGACTATAGTTTAAAATATAGATTATAAGGTAATACAGCTAAAACATAAAATAATAGTCGTGGTAGTAGTAGATTAAAACTCTCAAAGACAACTTTTATTACAAGTATGGACGAAACATCCACGTGATCCTTAAGTTTCAGATAGGAACTTAGGAAATATTTTACGACTTCTTTTGATTTTAGTGAAATAGAAGCGAATTGGATTTCTATATTTTACTATGCTGGTCGCAGAAGATCCAAAATTATCCCATCTTTCTATCATAGCAAAGGAGATTCTAGCTTGTTCGGTATCAATCGTTGTTGTAGAACAAACATTTACGTTTGGATGTGATATCTTGGATGAAAGATGATTTATTGTCTCCTTATTCTTGGAAGCTCATGTGCTATTTGATGATTAGACGAGAACTGCAAAGAGAATGTAAAAAATGCAATTTTCAACGAAAAATGAAAGTGAGTAATTGTTATTTCCTAGGTAATAAAGGTAAAAATGTAAGTGTATTACGTGGGACTTTGATTCCCCTATGTCCTAAGGGGATAAATAGACAACTTAAATAAATTTAAGCTTTTTTTTATAATTTTTTACTTCTCCAAATTTATAAACTAATATAATCTTAAATAGGTGGTGAGCTGTGACCAAAATCGTAATTGTCAGTTTTGGACTTTGAATTGTAACAAGACTTGAAGGTTAAGGCTGCGAGTTGAGAAATTGTCGAATTGCTGGTTCTTTTGAACTATTGAACTATTGAACTGTCAATTTTGAATTGTGGTTAGATCTACGTTGACCATGCATATACCTCATGTGATGTAGATTATTTCCTTGGTCGAGTTACACGTGGTATTGGAAGATACTATATTCTATACCTCATGTGATGTAGATTATTTCCTTGTTCAAGTAACGCGTGGTATTGGAAGATACTATATTCTATACCTCATATGATGATAGATTATTTCCTTTATTGATTACAGGAGGAGGAAGATACTATATTCTATAGTTAATGTGATGTAGATTATTACCATGATCGAGTGACACGAGGCATTAGGAACCGAAGGTAGTGGTGAATTGAAGTGACGTGTGGACGAGTTGTGTAAGAAATACTGGAGAAGAAGCTTGTTGGCATCTCTATTGTGATCATGGAATGGAACATTGGTCAATGAATTTGATTGGGGGTTAGTAATAGTTATATGTTAAGATGTTTATATCTGTCTTATAAATATAACAATACACTATATGAGAAATGTTATGCTGGGCGACGCTTTGTGCGCGACCGTGAGCGACGCGCAGACGTGGCACCGCCAGTTCGATTTCACTACAAATAAAATAATCCACAAAAGTTACTCTCTCCCTTTCTCGCCTTTGTTCAAAATTTCGGCGACGCTTATTACCAAAAATAAAATCTCCCTCGCCGCTCTCTCTCCCTCGCTCACGGTCCCCTCCGGCGTCCGTCCTCCGGGCGACCTGACGCTTCCCTGGAAAGTTCAATATTTTTTGTCTGGCTCGCCGCTCGCCCCCTTCCCTCGATCCCTCCGTCGAAACTTGTCCCTCGCGCTCCCGGCCGGAAAGTTGCTCCGGCGTCTTCAATCGCAAGTCTACTGTGAGATCCTACCACCTCACTCCAATTTAATTTCTTAATCCACACCGTTATTACCTTGTGAAATCGGTATAAAAATAGCTGTAATAATTGTATAAAGATGCACCGCGGCTTTGCTCCCATTTCTAACCGTTGCATCAACTACTACGACTGATGAAACCGTGCTTGTAGGATATGACTTGGATTGGTCGTGGTAGAAGGTCGGAAGGACTTATGCTACGACCTGGATGGTCGACGGCTCTAACAACCGCCTGCTCTCCGGTGGACTTTTATTTTGCTGCTACAAGGTGTAGCAGCTTCATGGGGAGGAAGCTGCTACAACGTGTAGCAGTTAACTGTGCATGAAGCTGCCACACCTTGTAGCAGCTACCTTGATATTTTCTAGCAGAAATTAACGTACTCGGTACCCATAGTTTCATATTGTCTTTATCAACCCGATTCAAAAATTATTCTTAAAAAATTTTTTCACTGCTTCAGCGCCTTTCCTGCTACAGATTGATTAGAATTCTCTCTTCTTCGCTCCCTCCGTCTCCCTCGTCTTCGTCGAAGGTCGTCCGGCTGACCACTTGGGCCCCTGTCGGGAAAGTGAAAGGTCGGCTGCACCAATCGCCTGCTCTCCGGTGGACTTTCATTTTGCTGCTACAAGGTGTAGCAGCTTCATGGGGAGGAAGCTGCTACAACGTGTAGCAGTTAACTATGCATGAAGCTGCCACACCTTGTAGCAGCTACCTTGATATTTTGGATTTCTAGCCCCTCTATCTTCTAGCAGAGATTAACACTACACTTTAGCCATTAACCCTTTATTTTCAGCAACAATGTTGGTTTGTCGGTCTTCTAGCAGGCCTATTTTCTAGCAGAGATTAACCCAATAGCAGAGTTTTCATCTTGCTAAAAAAAATGTGAAAATGTAAGATGCGATGTTGCACCGGCTTTGCCTTGTTTTTGTGCCACGCGTTGAAGCAGTTACTTCGACTAATAAGCACTACATATTGTAGCAGTTACCTCAACATGTAGCTGCCACAACTTGTTGCAGCTAATGCGATAAGGCCCATTATTAGTAGCAGTATTTTTGTAATAAGATTAACCCCAAAAATATTTACTGGACATGTCTTTAATTAAAATTGCTTAATATTTGATTTAAAAATATTTCAGATGCTTAAGCGCCTTTGATTTTATTTGCTTTGCTGCGACGCGGTGTAGCAGTTACCTCTGCTAATAACTGCGACACCTTGTAGCAGCTACATCTACATGTAGCTGGCAAAACATGTGCCAGCTAAATTCGTAAGTCCTATTGTTGGTAGCCATGATTTTCTTATTGTACACAGATTATCAACATGAAAAAAAAGTTTTTAAAATTATCTCCTTTGCCTGAGCTGGTTTGGTTAGTTTTTCAATTATTGTGATAATATATATTTATAATGTTCAAATACATTTTTACCCTCATAGATCAAAGTTTTTTACCCTAAACTCGCCGTGTGACAAATATTTCGAAGGAATTTCTTCGATAGTTGTTCGGTGGCCCACGGAGTCTTCATCAATCAACCTCTCTGCTCTGCGACGTTCTTTGTGTCATTCGAAGCTTCGCCTTCATTGTAAGTAATATGTTAGGGTTTATGTTCCAAAGCTTCGGTTACTTGGATATTTTGAATATTTAGGGTTGAGAACCGTCTCCTAGCTGCTAGGGGTTTAATGTTTTTAGGTCGCTCACCAAAGATGGTTTACTTTGAGGGATCAATGAGGTTAAAACAAAGATATATATATTTCGTGGTGCAGCTCTTGTCGTTGAACTGCTACAAAATGAAACAACTCGCTTAACCACTACAGTCTCCATTGTCTTCTTACATATGTTGCAGCTACTTGACACTAACTGCTACAATGTGTAGAGTACTCATGTTAAGCACAACTAGTCACATTGATATATATAGGAGAGATTATAGAACTTGTAATGTATTAGATTATGGTTACTTATAACAGTCTCAGGTTTCATATTATGGTTGATAATATAGAGATTATAGACATGGTAATGTATTAGGATCTGGTTACTACTTACTAATAACAGTATCGGGGTTTATATTATGGTTTATAATATAGAGATTACACATAAGGGAAGTAAGTAGCATTATGAGCTTATGTTTGTGTTTGACAGAACTAAATGGCGAGCCAGAGAACTGCAGCTTCCCGTGCATATCGCAAGAAAGTGCACTGGAAAAGTAACTACCCTCACTTCAAGGGGTTTATATCATCACTCCACATAACCGACCGACAACTGGAGATGATCAATGGAAGCCCATTTGCTTGGGCATTAGCCATGCCTGAAATTGCAAATATTCGTAGTCTTATTCAAAATATGTTTGACAATTGGGACGTGCAAGCAAGATCCTTCATCTTTCGTAACAAGGAGATTAGCTTCACCAGGAAAGACGTCTCTTTGATACTTGGACTTCCAGACCACGACGCTGAAGTTATTTTGCAATAGCATGCAGCTACCACCCCACTATTTCTACAACACTTCCATAATGTGGAGTGTACACAGAAGGAGCTGGAGAAGAAGATGATAAACCTCAGCAACCAACCTCCCTCTGCTGAAACCGATACTCTGTTTTGTCAATTATTAATATTGTATTTCTTTGTTAGTGTTTTATTTACTACTACTAGCAGCATATCTAGATTACCAGTACAATCACTAATAGATTGCGTAGATGATTTTGCCAATTTAGGTAGGTATAATTGGTGTAAGGCTGTATATGACTATATCAGCCCGTAGCTGGGGGCCATTGGTTCGATGCTTTCACTGAAGGTGAAACCTGAGGGCCTTGCGGGAATGCAAGCTCCCATGCTCAGAGGGTTCGCACATCTCCTTGCTGTAAGTCTCTAAATATAATGATAGTCTCATAAGATAAAACCAGAATGTATCAAATTTTGACAGTTTTTATTGTATTGCAGGTCTGGATGTGTGAACATGTCAGAATAATGGATCCTTACAGACAGCATGCCCTTCCAAGAATATGCAGATGAAAGTGGTCAGGCTCCCGCGTGGAGACAATAAAGTCGAGGATCGCTGAATTACCTCCTGCATAAATAATTGTTGATTTGCAACCTTCGGACCTAGAGACACACCTGCTCTCAAACGATCCCCTAGAAGATATTGTAGAGCATATAGATCAACAAATTGCAGAGGGATTTTTACAATTAGCTTGGGAGGGCAATGCTGATCAAATTCATGAGCAATCTAATGAAGAGGCAGTCGATGCTCAGGGTATTCCCCACCAAGTTCCTGTACAGGCAGCAGAATGTATGGAAAAGCCGTATCGAGGTCCAGAGCCATTTTCTGTAGAATATGTTGAGGAAAAAGTGGCTTGTACAAAATGTCAAGCCTGGGAGGCAGAAAAATCTCGACTGGAGTCTGTGGTTGAGGGTAAGGACCAGGTCATTGCCCAGATGGAGCGCATAATAAGTGAGCTAAATCAGGAGAAAATAAATTTTGCCAGTGATGCAGAAAAATCATTATCTTCCAAGGATAAAATAATAGATGAGAAGGATAGAAGTATAAAGTTAAAAGAGCAAAATATAGCAGAACAAGAGAGGAAAATCATAGAGCTTGAAAGTCAGTTGCTTGCCAAGGTTATTGACCCATTACCTGCCACGCGATCAGTACCCAGGACAAAGACTTGTGCTACAAAGAGAAGGAAACCCCCAACTGGCAAAGAGATTAAGGGATTGCACTTGGCCAAAAGGAGTAAAAGAGTAATTTTTGAAGATGAACATGAGGTAGAGAAGGCCAAGGGCAAAGGAGAGGCAGTTGGGGAGGCTCCTGTTAAAGTACAAGAAGGCCATGTATCATCTACTGATGTAGCTGCCACATCTTCATCGAATGCAAATTTGTCTACCCTTGCCCAACTTAAATCCAAAATACTTAAGGTACGGATTAGGTTGGTTAAATGTGTCTTCTATTACTCTTAATTCACATTTGAATACTCACGTTGAAACCTTGCCTATTTATTGTGTTTCAGCAATCGAAGTTATATTTTAAGAAAAATAAAGATGCTGTTGTGGCAGAGTCGTTGTTGAAACTGAGGCAGCTAACGTGAGTTGGAAGTTTCTTGAGTTTTATACCATTTGATTGTGAACACAAGGTTATTTATCTTGGAAGTGGTTTTGCTTAATTAATAGTGAATTAAACATTTCATTGTGTTTAAGCAAATCTACTGCTGCATCTGATATTAAAGTTTATATAACACATATAATTTAGGCAACTGCTTTAAGTGTAGTAGCTATTGGGAGGGGTGACGTAAACAAAATTAATGTAAAGGTTTTTTTTTATTTTGTTTTGTAGGGTTACGACAAAACCAATATGGTCCAATGGAACTATATCATTGGGTTTGGCATCTTTCATGGGTATCTTTGATTGGACTGGCTACAGAGATGGTGATTGCATAAATGCATATTTTGCAGTAATTGCAGAGGAAGCCAAAACTTTCGGCATTCCTTATTGGCCATCTATATTTTGTCCTATTGGTTTTGATGTAAGTATGACAATAACTACTCCTATCTAGTTTTTATTTTCAATATATGCCTCCAACAATGTTTGTCTGCATACACAGGATTTGTTTGCAATGATATCATATGAGGCATTTGGCCTAGCAGCAAGCACTGACACCGACAAACCACTTAGGTATATATTCTGTCCATTAAATAATGCAGATGATCACTGGCACCTACTGATCATAGACCTCTAAGAAGCTCAATATTTGCATTACAACTCACTTGGATCCTCACAACTATACACATCTAAGTTTCGAAAGTTTGTAAGTAACTTTCATGTTGAGTAAATCATATTGTAATGGATGTATGTGCGCATTGGTTACAAACTTTAAACTCGTGCAAGTTGATATTTTTAAAAATATAGACCCACCTTACTACGAAATGTGATATCCAGGGCTAGATTCCTTAATGTCGAGAAAATTTGAGGTTTCTACGATCCCGGGGCCAACACAAGTTAAATCGTAAGTAGATATGCTTAATCATAAATTTGATACATGTCCAATCCTCTGCTACTAATTATGTTATTGACAGTGTGATATTAACTCTATCTTGCAGGCTAGATTGTGCAATTTTTGTGATGCGATACGCTGAGAGTTTAATGTATCGAAGGCCAACAAATTTTGGACAAGATGGAATGAGAGAATTTAGTTTTCATGTTGGTCATAAAATTTTTAATAGCAAACACTGGATTAATGACAAGGTGGGCGTGTAAAGGTATTGATAATCTGATTGTAAACGCATTGTGAAACTGATTAGAGTAAAAAATTTAGGCTTCGTGGTGGTAATTTATTTGTAATACTGCTGTCAATGCCTTGCGAAGATAATACATTGTATAGAAGCTAAAGATATGTATATTAAATGTGACAAAAGACAATTGTATATTTTTTTGATAGGAAGTAGATACTACAACTTGTTGATGCTAATCGTGAGCAGCTTAAAATTTTTGAAGATGCTTACCCGCAATAATTGCTACAGATTGTTGCATCTACTAATGAGATGTTGCTGTAATTTGTAGGAGATAACTTTACAAATGTAGCGTGATAAATTATACTAAATTTTTACCACCCCATCAGGTTGCCATTAATGCGGTTTATGGAATGGAGGAGAAAAAATTGCTACAATGTTGGTATGTATAATAAGTTGAAAAAAAAAAGTGAAATACTTCTACTCAGCAGTTGCTACGACAACGTTTTGGGCATGCAATGCACTAGTGGCCGTGCGTGGTAGTAGATACATCATAAAGTATAACACTAGCATAACTGCTACACGTTGTAGCAGATAATCCTAGGTAGCTGCTACAAAGTGCAGCAGATACAATTAAGATATATTGCTATAAGCTGTAGCAGCTGATCCGCACTAACCGCTACTTAGTGTAGCAGCTAATCTTGATAAGCTACTGAAATTTTTATCACTTTACACCTATTTATTGACAAAAGTATTATTTTATATGACCGACCCCTTCGGTTGCAATTAATGTGTAATTTGGAAACGAAGGTTCAGCTACAAGTGCAAAACTATGGTTATCCGGTGTCTATAATCATATTGCAGTAGATGCTACATAATATAGTTTCTACTCAGTACTAGGATAACAAGATATAGCACCAATACGATACGTGACTACGTTAAACCTATAAATTAGCTTACGTGAATAATTATAGACAAACCCAGCGCATGTTATTGACGAGTCAAAAGGTCGACTCTTTTCGAGGACTTGTTGCACAAAAGCTGCTACACCATGTATTGAATTCCTGCCTGCAATTAATGTACTAAAGCTGCTACACCATGTATTGAATTCCTGCCTGCAATTAATATACTAAAGTTGCTACACCATGTATTGAATTTCAATTAATGTACAAAAGCTGCTAGACCATGTCGCAGCTTAAATTGTTTATAACTTATATTTTATTACACCTGGAAAAGGGGATGATGCTAAGCCAGATAGAAGTAAACAAATACTAGCTGCTACAAAGTGTGGCAGTTGACTGTCGGTAAGCTGCTACTATATGCAGCATCAAATTACAAGAGAATCTTGTTTGTGTTACGTTATTAGCTTTATTTACAATATTAAATTTATTACATGAACAATATCAACTCCTTGTGAATATTACCATATCACAGACCCCGCCCGTTGCTACTTTGGTGTACCAGCTATAATATTGTAGCCGCTACGACGTGCACCAGATTTACCAATACCATGTTCCTAGTTATTGACAATGATATAGAATAATGAATCCATTTTATTTTACCGATTAAACATATCCCCACATGCTAATGAAATATAATTGGACTAATACATTAATTAGTAGCTGCTACATATATTCCATAGTAACTGTAAACTCGCCGACGCCATAATGTATATGTAAATCAAATAGAATTCCTGAGGGAATGACTGAGGGGCTGTGGTGCACAAACGGAAGATTGTACAAAAGTCATACCACTCCCTTACAGGCCATAACGCAGGAACGAACGGTGATTCTTTGATAGTGGTGTTCGCAAAATTAAAATTCCTTACCGGTGGGAGAAGTGGGAGAAGGTCGTTGAAGCACGATTCGTAGGGTTACTCCATTATGATTTCCTCTGTGAACTCTAAGGGGCTTCATTGCGAAGACAAAGAGTGTTGGGCGATGATAGACCGCCATAGCTTATCCACATTATTTGGTCAAGGTTGGGAGAAGTTCGTCGTCACAAGAATCATATGGAGCCTCGTTACTGCATGAAAGAAACACTTGAATATGTTGCCTAGTTGCAATGAAAGAAAAGAGGATGGTGGTGTCGTGAAAATGGCATAAATCCAAGTTGAACTACTCATCTTGGAATCAGATGGTCATGTAAGCAGCCTCCCTGCCGGTGTTATTTAGAAAATCAGAGTCGCTTTCTATTCGGTATGGGAATAGTTGCCTTGCCATGACGCGGCCACAGCTGTGCTTCTGACAATCCCCATTTTGTGAGTCTTCATTAGTCAAGATTTATGACAGTTATGAGTTGTCATAGCTTTCATAAAAACATCTATGAGTGGTCATTCCATGGACGTGACGGATGAATGGACCTTGATGTGGTATGTTACAATTATTTATTTGGTGTGTCTCTATAAATTTATTACTTTCACAAAAGCAGCGTCTTTGATTTGCTGTGTCTCTATAATTGTAGTTAAATTAAATGGGGTGTAACAATTTAAGTTTTAAATGTCTTGTGAAGCTGGCTAGTCCAACTTGTAGCATCACGTCTACAGCTAATAAAAATATTAATACTAGGTTAAATGGAAAAAAAATGTGAAAAAAATTTAATCACCTCTAGCTAGTACATTTGTGGTCCTAGTTATTGCAGTAGTTGCTAGATGTTGTACCAGCTAGATCATAAAGTATAAAAATAGAGTCAATGCTAAACGGTGTGGCAGTTAATCCAAATAATCTGCAATCCCGTGTAGCAGTTTATCGCCATTAACTGCTACATGTTAAATTGCTATCCTTTTGTTGTGTTATTTGTCCTTGTAGCATAAAATTCTGAACGTTGGCGCAGCTAGATAGTGGGTACGGAACGGATGTATAATTAATTGTATGATTTAAATATTTTTAGATGCGACTTGTTGCAGGAGCCGTTAGACAATACATGCACGGTAGGAATTCATACCCGAGGGTTCATTAATCCTTGTATTTACTATATGTAAGATAGTCCTATCTTTTTCCAGCTCGTAATGGGGTGTAGTGAGAGTTTCAATGGTCCATTTACTTGAAAAGACGCGTCCGTTTGACTTCTGTATAGGAAGCGGTAGGGTTTGGTAGGGGCTTTTTCCTATAATTATGCGATTCACTGGACAGACTCATCCAACTTGCCTTGCATTTGGTCTCCATTTACATCTCTTTCATGATCATGTCTATACTTAGCAGAAAGACGAAACCTACTATGGGTGAGGTTAAACACCCCCCTTTGGAAGAGGATTCAAGCTGTGCCTCTTCTTCACCAGAAAGATCATCTGTATCACTGGATCCGTATGCTTCCAGGTTTGTATTATTTCATCGTGTTGTTCTTTATAAATATCTTTATTTATTTTGAATCTCGATTTTTCCAACATATTCGTGACAGGTATCTCAGTTTATCTATGGAACATCATGTAGTTTGTGGCTATCTTAAGAATCTCACAGAACAATGGGACCAGGCGAGGAAGGAGTTAGAAGCTGCCCTTTTTCGAGAGAAAAAGAACCAAACAGAAATTGTGCAGCTACGACGTAAACTGTCCCAAGTCAATGGGGTATTAGAGGAGGCCGCAATTCAAAATAATGAGTAAAATATCACTCTTTGTGTAGCTCTGCCTCATATCTCCATAGGGATGCTGCCTTTCGGCGGGAGAAAAAGAGTACAACTGTATGTGTCCAAGGAGAACGATACCTATGTCTTTGTAATGTATCATTAGTTACTGCTATAAAGGGAATGAATTACACACTAATGTTTGAATAAATTCTTTGTTAAGATATTGTTTGTCTTATGTTATTATGAAACCTAACTATAGACTTCAAGCATTCCTCGTCTACGCTGAACAATATTTGTAGTCCCTCAATCTAAATGTTGACTTTGGATCTCATTTTTGGTCATCTTTACGTTTTATGTATTTGTTTATAGTTAGCCATAAGCTGCTACATGTTGTAGCAACTTCAACGGTACAATGTTGCAATATCATCAGCTTGTAAGGAGGTGCTCCTTGTCCCCGCAGGACGGTCTAGTGGCCAGCACATGAGTTGTTACCGGCATGACGTCTGGGGTGCAATACTCGGCCAAGCCGAGATTAAAAGCCTCTCCTACACTTTGTAGCAGTTTGTACGGATTGGATGCCATCTCGTGTAGCAGTTACTTTGAATTGGCTGCCACATCGTGTGGCAGTTAATTTGAATTAGCTGCTACAACGTGTAGGAACTAATCCTATTTTGTGAGATCCAAGAAGATGTAGCCGTTGTTAATGCTGAAGTAACTAATAAATATATTTGTATGCAGACTTATCAAATAGAGTATAGGTGATCTACGACATCTTTCCATTCATCCGTCACATCCATAAATGACCACTCATACCTGTCAGTTATGGGAGATGTGACAAGCAATACCTGTCATAAACCACGGTTAGTGAAAGGAAATCCGAATCTTACTTTTTCAGACCGCCAGTTGAATGCGTGAAGTGGATTGATTTTGCCCCCTCCCGCTTTCACAGCGCACCCCTCTTCCGTCGTCTCTCTCACTGTCAAATGACAGTTGTATCCTTATTTTTCCTTTTTGTTCGATTTTATTTAATGTATATTTTTTTAATTTTTTTGTAATTTTGAAGATTTTTAATTTACTTATTATTTTTTTATTTAATTTATTATATAATTTTTCCATCAAAATTTATATATATATTAGTAATTTTATTTACATTTTTATTAGTTTTATGTTTAAATGATTATGTTTATCCAAAGAAATATAATAACCTAACACAACCAAGATTATATAAATTTATATAGGTAATTTAAAGACTGAGGATTTTCAGCTTAGTACCAGTGATGTAGTAGCTGGATTTTCTTCATTGAATGGTCTAAAATGTCTTATTATATGAAGTGTCCTTTGTGAGGATTAAAGTATAGCGCCAACAGAACCAACTACCCTTAATATTCATGCCCACAACGAATATGGTAGCATAAGATTGGAGACAAAAGGTAAAATGATATGACATTATGACCTATCAAGTAAATGCTTCACATTGTACCAATATACCTTTCAATTAGCTGCTACACGTTGTAGCAGCAAAATATCCACGCATAACTCGCCTCTACTCCACGTTGTAGGATGTTAGGGTCCTAGCTGCTTAATTATCTTACCGCGTGAAGCGTTATTGTGTATTTTTTAATTATTTTTTTTTGCCATCTGTAGCATTAACGTGATGCTCTAAAAATTTGTAATCGTAGCATAAATCTTTGAGGGTCTATTAAATGACCACTCAGAGCAGGCATCAACCCTAGAATGACCACTCAGAGCAGATCCATCACCCATATGACTATACATAGCTGGCATAATTAATGACCCCTGTCTCGTTTTCTTCTAAGTAGCTTTCTCAGTCAGATTTGTTTGGGCTCGTGCCTACACCTGATTTCTCTTTATAATTGAGGGTCGCAACGTTCATGAATGTGACAAAGGGTAATGAGTAGCAGTTTCATCGGTTGCCCACATTTTATCGGCACCACCTCCGTCAATCCATCCATGCCTTCCTATATAAAGCTGGAGGTGCATGAAGCTCCCAAACCACAAAAGGCAAAGCGGTCAACTAGACTTCTACACTCTAGAGTACAGTTCCATATGTTAAATCCTATTTCCTTAATACAATCATCATCGTCTAGCTCTCGTCAACATACGTGGATGATAGGCGGATGGTCATGCAAATTTCTCACTTCTGTCTTAAATCATGTGTGCGCAACAAAGTGCTTCTTCATCGCCCTGTGGAATCGTCATGGAGCACATTCTTTGTGATTCTCCTCCTCGAACTTGGACCATCCTTGACCAAGTGACGTGAGGTGTATCAAGCTCTCATTTTGCCCAAGACAAAGCGGTCATGTATCCTTCCACGGTATAGATTATGGTTCCATACTCGTAAAATT
This sequence comes from Zingiber officinale, assembly GCF_018446385.1. NCBI lineage: Eukaryota > Viridiplantae > Streptophyta > Magnoliopsida > Zingiberales > Zingiberaceae > Zingiber > Zingiber officinale. The sequence continues at coordinate 94,044,192 of NC_056000.1, forward strand.
AGTTCCTCATTCCAAACACCATCGTCAAGCCCTGATGCGTGTATGTTGATGAGGTTTGGCTGTTGGAGTACATTAGGGAGAGGATGATGGCCTCGAATAAGTTTTCCCAGCCAGTACAAAGGATGCGAGGCATGTGGAAAATAATATAATCACTTTACTGGTCACAACACTCTGTACGGTTGATGAAGGGTGTTTTCGAATGGAGATGAATGTGGATGATATTTGGCCTATATGAATATGACGTTGTTGGTATGAGAGCAGTAGGTGTTGTTGGAGGTTTTAAACACTGGTCAATATATGACCACTGATGCAATGGAAATGTAAATGTATTAACATTATTAGCTCTTGTCTTTGTAATCAATGTTGTCAAAATCGCGAGTCGGAACGTAGAATTGCACGATTCTACGCGTTTTTGGTGGCCTTCCGTGTTGCGTGCCCAGGCGGAAGCGGAATCGGGTGGAATCGTGCAGAATCGCGTGGAAGCGTAGCGGAAATCGTAGACTCGTAAGAGTCCAACTATTCTACGCGAAATGTCCGCTGGTTTTCCAAGACCGAAAGGTCGATCGCAAAGACCGGAAGGTCGATCGTAGCAATCGATCAAACACGGGTCCAAGAAACCCTAACTTTCCTAAGTCGCGTCGTGAGCCATCGTCGCCGCAACTGCTGTGCTTCGTTCTTCTTCAGCAACCATCGTCTCCTTCACGTACGCGTCTGTCTCCTCCTCCCTGTGCGTCCGGTGTGCATCGATCGGCACTGTGACTGACTTCGATTAAAGGTACGCCACCATCCGCCTTTGTCCCTTCTCCATCTATCTCATCTGTGGGTCTCTGTTCTTTACTTCTTTGGCCGTCTCTGTCCCGTTTGCATCTCTGAAGGCTGTTGGCCACGTCTGTGGTTCGCGAGCTGCTGTTGCAGAGTTGCAGTGTCGTTGGTGAAGCTGAAGCTGCGTGGTGGTGTTCTTGTTTTTCTTTAATTTCACAAAAATGAGTAGAGAAGCTAGTGTTGGTGGGTCTGGTGAAGCAAGCTCCAATAGTGGTGCAGCCACTCCAAGCGTAGCTTCCACAACTAGTGGAACTTCAGATTCCAAAAGATTGGCAGTGAATGCTCCTGGAAATAGATCTGATCCAGGTTGGAAACATGGAATTGCAATTGATGAAAATCCAAAGAAAGTGCAATGCAAATATTGTCAAAAGGTGATAAATGGAGGGATTTATAGACTCAAGCATCATTTGGTAGGAACACAAAAGGATGTTGGAGCATGCAAGGCTGTTAGTGATGATGTAAGGAAGGAAATGTGGAAAATTGTATCCTCATTGCAAGAAAATTTAATAAAGAGGGCAAAGGAGATTGAAGGAAGATCAAGTGATTCAAGTCCTCTTGGCCAATATGAAGATGAGGAGGTGGAGGGTGCAAAAAGACAAAGGCGAGAAATTGCAAAGAATCCTGCTGATCTATTCAAGAAAAGGGGTGTGAGTAGTCAAACTACCATCAATGGCATTTTCAAGAAGAATTTGAGGGAGGAAGCTTGCCAAGGGATTGCCTCTTTTTTCTACAATAATGCTATACCTTTTCATGTGGCAAAAAGTGATGAATTCAAGAAGATGCTAGACTTGGTTGCAAGACATGGTATTGGCTTTAAGCCTCCATCCTACCATGAGATTAGAGTCAAGTATTTGAAACAACAAGTTGATTGCACCAAAGAAGTTATAGAGCAGCACAAAGCATTTTGGAAGAAAATGGGATGCACAATTATGACTGATGGGTGGACAGATAAGAGGAGGAGGACTATATTAAACTTCTTGGTTAATAGTCCTATGGGAACCATTTTTTTGAAGTCAATTGATGCATCTGATATATCTAAAACAGCTGACAAGATTTTCAAGTTGATGGATGAAATTGTTGAAGAAGTTGGTGAAGAGAATGTAGTGCAAATTGTCACAGACAATGCAGCAAACTACAAAGCAGCCGGGGAGATGTTGATGGGGAAGAGAAAGAGGCTATATTGGACGCCTTGTGCAGCTCATTGCATCGATTTAATGTTGGAGGATTTTGAAAAAAAGATACCAATACATAAAGAGACAATTGCACGAGGTAAAAAGATCACAACTTACATCTATTCAAGGACTGCGCTTATTTCTCTATTGCATCATTTTACCAAAGAAAAGGATTTGATTAGACCAGCCACTACTCGTTTTGCCACATCTTACTTGACTTTGGGTTGCTTGAATGACAATAAGGGAGCATTGATTAGAATGTTTACATCCAAAGAATGGAAATCTAGTCAATTTGCAAAGACTAAAGATGGAAAGGTTATTGAAAATGTGGTAATGGATAAGGACTTCTGGAAAAGCATTATTACATGCTTGAGGAGTGCTTATCCTTTGATCAAAGTCCTTCGTTTGGTAGACTCAGATGAGAAGCCTGCCATGGGGTTCATTTATGAGGAAATGGACAGGGCCAAAGAAAAGATACAAGCTGCCTTTAATGGTATTAAGAAAAGGTAACTTAATTTATTACTAATTATTAAATACTCGTATAAATTTATAATTTCTTGGAAACTAATTCAAATTTTTTCTCACTCTTTAGTTACTTGCCTCTATGGGAAATTATAGATGCAAGATGGGATAATCAACTACATCGGCCTTTGCATGCTGCGGGCTATTACCTTAACCCTCAATTTCATTACAGTCCTAATTTTAAAGCTGACTTTGAAGTGAAAAGAGGAATATATGATTGTCTACAAAGGATGGTTGAAAGTATGGAAGAAGTAAAGAAGATTGATGCTCAACTGGAAGACTTCAAATATCGAAAGAAATTCTTTGGTAGTGCAGTGGCCACTTGTGGAATTGAAACCAAAACTCCAGCACAATGGTGGGAATCATATGGTTATGAACATCCTAAGTTGCAAAAGTTTGCTATTCGTGTTTTGAGCTTGACATGCAACTCATCTGGCTGTGAGAGGAATTGGAGTGCATTTGAGATGGTATTGCATTTCATTCTTGAATGAAATTACCTAGTTGTATGTGATTATATGAGTATGTGTTAATTGATTTTGTTATTATTTAGGTCCACACTAAGAGAAGAAATCGTTTGAAGGCAAAAACGATGAATGACGTAGTCTTTGTGATGGCTAATTCAAAATTAGCCAAGAAGAAGGAATTGAGGAAAGTCAATGACTATAGCATTGATGACCTAGCTTCTGATGATGATTGGATTGTGGATGATAGTGAAAATTTAGATTTGGATGCTTCAAATGAAGATTTGGTTCCATTTGAAGAAGTACCTAGTAGTGGAGCACCTCATGATGATTTGGAGCTGCCTAGTTATGATGATGATGAAGTTGAAGAAGGTGGAGATGCCATGGAGGATGCTGGAGATGAAGAACACATGGAGGATGATTATGAATTCATGAATTTATGAAACTTAGAACTTGACTATTATTTTTCATGTTGTAAACTTATATGCTATCTAAAATTTGTGACTTATGACTTATTTTATGTGTGGATTGTAGAAGACCTTATAAATGTTTAGTTTAATCAAATGTTTAATGTGTTTTTGAGGTTATTAATCTTATCTATGTTATTTTCTATGAGTATATATATATATTTATATATAATTTTACATTTTGGTAGAAACTTACGATTCGTGTTACGATACTACGAGTTTACGATTCTACAACTCCCTTCCGTTTCAACGTAGAATCTCGATTTTGACAACCTTGTTTGTAATAATTCAATGTACGGGTGCTATACATTGTTATCCAAGTACTAAGTATCTACTACATTATGTAGCAGTTACTACAATATATTGTTAACCACATGAAATTTTTTTTTAATTTTATTATTCTCATTTTGTATCGTAAGTGTATCGTAGAAGCATGACTGATATATTCAAGTGGACTAATGCATACTTGAACAAGCACGCGACCTCATGAACTGACGTCCACGCTGGAGCAGCTACGTTGTGGCAGACAGAAACACCATTGTAGGAACTTAATTACCCTTCCAATATTAACACTTCCGGGAGAAGTCGGTGGTAATAATTTTAACTTACGTTAAGGTGTAGCAGTTACTAGTCTGTAACTAGACCAACACAGACCACGCCCGTCTGTATATTTATTGGAGGTGTCAAGGTTTGTAAAAATTTATTTCCAAACTATATTTCTAAGATGTTAATTGTACGAAATAGTGTGTTCGACCGTTGGGCGTTGGCTACTTCAAAGTGTAGCAGCTATTCGGCCGGAACTGCGACAGAGTGTCGCATCATCTCATAACAAGCTACCAGAATGCAGAAAGTGTAGCAGCTATTAGGTCCACGTTGTAGCAGCTATAACATTATAGCTGTTACACCAATGTAGCAACGGATGGGGCCGGAGAAATGTAAATCTACTTAAGGTGATGATATTGCAGTTATTGCTGACAAAAAACTTATAACTTATTGTTGTAGCAATTACAGTTGTAACAAGTTACAAGTACTGCCAACTATCTGATGTCATTACTCTGATTTCTGTGAGGTATCTGGAAAAGGCGAAAAGCATACTAATTGTTTCCTTGTATATATTATGTAGGAGAGTAGATGCTACAAAGAGAATCTGAATCGACAGTAACCAATACACGAGTTGCATATCCATATAGGGGGTAGCTGCTACAATGTCTAGAAGCTAATTCGAATTAAATGCTAAAGAAATCAGCAGCTCACGGTCGGTGCCTTCTCCGAAAATGTGTAGCAGCTAATCTATAGAAACTTCTACTGAGTGTATCAGCTAAGCTATAGAAACTGCTTCTCCCATCTTAAGTTCGACCGTCGGGACCGTCGCAGCTCCCCCCAACCTCACTGCGACATCTTGTTTCCGCCTTCGATTCTTCGACTTTTGTAAGTTATTTTGACTCTTCACTTTGGGAATAGGGTTACGACGGTAAGGGTTCAGATGAAATATTTTTGCCTTTTAGATTATCGTACTTATATCTTCGATCATATAACCATTTCCGCAATCTAATATTTTAACATAATTAGTCTTCATCATTGATTGTAATTCATACCTACAATCGGTCCTAAATATGTCATCCTCTAGCAATGACAGACACCTCTGAGGGTCCTCACCTATACAATCCCCAAGTGGGGGAAGATCGAAAACCACAGATTGGGATGGAATTTCCATCATTGGAGGAGGCCTTCGCGTTCTATAATCAATATGCACGTGAATCCGTCTTTAGTGCAAGATTAGGCAACAGTAAGAAGAATAAGCGGACAAATGAAGTTGGATGGAAACAATTTGTATGCTTTAAAGAAGGATATACAGATGAAAAACGGAAAAAAGTTGCTCAAGTTGACAGTGTAAAGGAAAGAGCACGTGGGGAAGTCACTCTCAACACCTTCGAAGGTGCATTTGCTCCGCTAACATCGCCATGTTTCTGAAGCCAAGAAAGTTTTGACGCAGCAGTTTGCAGAAGCTAATATCCCAACTTGTCAACAAGTCCGATTATTGGAGATAGATTCCGGAGGCCTTGAGTTTCTAGGTTGCACGGAACGGGATATTAAAAACTTTGAGAGAGAGTTAAGGGATGAACAAAAGGGAATTGACGCTGAAACACTGATTCAGTTTTTTGCGACTGAGAAAGAGAAGAATTCCGCCTTTTTCTATGCTTATGAGATTGATTCAACAGGAAGATTCACTAGGTGTTTCTGGGCGGATCATGTATCAAGGAGGGCATACAGTGTCTTTGGTGATGCTGTTGTATTTGATACAACCTATAACACCAACAAATATGGGTTGATTTTTACACCCTTCAAAGGAGTTAATCATCATCATCAGAGCATCGTATTCGGTTGTGCATTTTTAAGTGATGAGAAAACTGAGTCGTTTGTTTGGTTGCTTACAAAGTTCATTGAAGCAATGCCTAAAGGTCCACCAACTGTGATTATCACCGATCAAGATCCAGCGTTGACGAAGGCCATTGGCCAGGTTTTACCTCAAACAGTGCATCGGTATTGTTTGTGGCACATACTCAATAAATTTCAAGATAAATTACCCCTCTTGACTTTTCGCAACTACTATCAAACGATAAAGGATGTAATTGTTAACTCCTCATCTCCAGCCGAATTTGAGAAGACATGGGAAGAAGTTATCAGGTGTTCTGGATTGGAGAACAATGATTGGTTAACATTGATGTATGAAATAAGACAAAGGTGGGTCCCATTATTTTTTAACCATGTTTTTTCTGCTGGAATGTCAAGCAATCAGCGATCTGAAAGCTCACATTCATTTTTCAAGAAGTATGTATCACATAAGAACTCATTGATGGATTTTATCACATGTTTTAATAGAGCATTGCGACACCAACGACACAATGAGTTAGTTGCCGACCATATTGATATGGTCGAGCAACCTAAGATTAAGACAAACTGGCCTATGGAATATCAAATGGTCAGGGTGTACACAAAAAAAAATGGTTGGACTTTCAAAGTGAAATGACTGTGAGTCATGGTTATTATGTGCAACAAGCATCTATGGTTGGTGATTTAGTGGGTTACCATGTCATGAATTTTCAAAGTAGTTCATCTGCAAAGCCAAGGGTCCTCACACATGACAAACTTGCAGACTACATATCGTGTAGTTGTAGTAAATTTGAATTTGAGGGTATTCCATATAGGCATATGTTAGCATTTTTTCGTATCAACCAAGTGTTTCTACTGCCTGATAAGTACATACTCAACCGATGGACAAGAAATGCCAAGGTGGGGGCAATCTATGACTTTGGTGCGCAAACTTCCATCGACACTCCAGATGCGAAGTTGATGGCAAGACACTCTAGGCTATCCTATAAAGCTTCAGTAGTTATTGATGTTGCATCTTTAACTGATGAGGGGACAAACATGTTGGATGATCAATTCGATTGTATATACAATAAACTTCAAGATCTTAACATTAGCAGTAAAAATGACAACCAAAGTCAAAGAAACCAAAGCATCGATGGGGGCCCTCTATTGTTGACCCTTCTTTGGTCAGGGCAAAGGGGTGTGGAAAACGATTGAAATCGTCAAAAGAGGCAATAACCTCAAAAGCGAGGCTATGTCGTGGATACGGTCACCAAGGTGTCTCACACGACAAGCGCAATTGTCCTTTACTGCGGCAGAGGTATGCGTCCATTAGTTATCGCCTTAGATCATACATATTTAGCTGCGCATATCAATTTATATCATCCAAAAACAATATAGTAAATAACTATACGATTTCTAGATCAAATGCTACAGAGAAGGATAATACCAACGACGACGAATCGTATGAAGAAGATTTGGCATCTATAGCTGGTATAATCATGTTTTTGTGTACCTATATGACTCAATCTGGACACATATTTATCTTATAATTTTTGCACTAATCTTGTAGGGTCTAACACCTTGCCCTTTCCGTTCTGAGGATAGGTACTACCACTCTCTAGTCTCTAAGTTGAAGAGAGTAATACAGACGATCCTAGAGGTATTGAACATTGTGCAAAATATATCTGAACATGCCCTCGAAATGTAAATGTTTTGACATTACTTTCTCAGGTAATTATATTAGTGAAATGTATGGGTGCTATAACGTGTTATCCTCGTACTAAGTAGCTACTACATTTTGTAGCGGCAACTACCATATATTACTCTATTTGTAAACACCGGATTAAGTTATTGTTGCACATATCATTGATCCATCATTTCCACATGGAGCGCATATTAGCTGCTACACTATATGGCAATTAGTGAGGAGTAGCTGATATACGATGTAGAATCTAATTTGGTGACGTGACGTGATCTACTAAGGCTACACCGGTCACACGTATTAATACCAAATATATTTATACTCATTAAGAGCTGCTACACGAGGTAGCATGCTGCTACAACGTTTGACAGTTTTACTAGCGGTAAGCACTACACACATACATCCAATAGATTATAATTTACTGAAACATGGAAGTTACTTACAAACTTTTTAAAGGTACATAAAACAATAATAAAGAAATACAAATTTGGGTAAATGCAACAAGTTGTGGAAGCTACATGTATATGTAAATGCTACAATGTGTGGCAGTTATTAGTCATAGTAGCTGCTACAACGCTTTGCAAACCAAAGGGATTCCGATGCAGCATCATATATCACTTTTTTCAGCGCCTTTAAGCAATATGATATACAACTACAAACAGGTTTAGCAAGTTATTAGTCTAGGAAGCTGTTACATCGTGTAGCAGTAAACTATAACACATGGCCCTGCAGAAGCATAAAAAATTTTAAATCAAATGTATATACATGTTCCAATCATCCTGTAGCAGGAAAGGCGCTGAAAGAGCGAAAAGTCATACATCAAAAATAATTTTTCAATCAAGTTGATATGCACAATATGAAAACTATGGCTAAAGTGTAGTGTTAATCTATGCTAGAAAGTAGAGGGGCTAGAAATCCGACTAACCAAGTCAGCTGCTACAAGGTGTGACAGCTTCATGCACAGCTTTCTCCCCATGAAGCTGCTACACCTTGTAGCAGCAAAATGAAAGTCCACCGGAGAGCAGGCGGTTGGTGCAGCGACCTTTCACTTTCCCTGCAGGGGCCCAAGTGGTCAGCCGGACGACCTTCGAAGAAGACGAGGGAGACGGAGGGAGCGAAGGAGAGAGAATTCCAATCAATCTGTAGCAGAAAAGATGCTGAAGCAGTGAAAATTTTTTTTAAGAATAATTTTTGAATCGGATTGATAAAGACAATATGAAAACTATGGGTACCGAGTACGTTAATTTCTGCTAGAAAATATCAAGGTAGCTGCTACAAGGTGTGACAGCTTCATGCACAGTTAACTGCTACACGTTGTAGTAGCTTCCTCCCCATGATGCTGCTACACCTTGTAGCAGCAAAATGAAGCATAAGTCCTTCCGACATTCTACCACGACCAGTCCAAGTCATATCCTACAAGCACGGTTTCATCAGTCGTAGTAGTTGATGCAACGGTTAGAAATGGGAGCAAAGCCACGGTGTATCTTTATACAATTATTACAACTATTTTTATACTGATTTCACAAGGTAATAACGGTGTGGATTAAGAAATTAAATTGGAGTGAGGTGGTAGGATCTCACAGTAGACCTGCGATTGAAGACGCCGGAGCAACTTTCCGGCAGGGAGCGCGAGGGACGAGTTTCGACGGAGGGATTGAGGGAAGGGGGCGAGCGGCGAGCCAGACAAAAAATATTGAACTTTCCAGAGAAGCGTCAGGTCGCCTGGAGGACGGACGCCGGAGGGGACCGGGAGCGAGGGAGAGAGAGTGGCGAGGGAGAGGGAGGGAGAGAGAGAGAGCGGCGAGGGAGATTTTATTTTTGGTAATAAGCGCCGCTGAAATTTTGAACAAAGGCGAGAAAGGGAGAGAGTAACTTTTGTGGATTATTTTATTTGTAGTGAAATCGAGCTGGCGGTGCCACGTCTGCACGTCGTTCACGGTCGTGCACAAAGCGTCGCCCAGCATAACATTTCTCTACACTATATAATGTTATATATTATATACTAGTGTTCTATATTAATAAACTGTTATTATATACAAAATTATATAATTAATATATCTGTTAACTTATATAAATTATTGTTAACAAATATAATATATCAGTTACATAACATTAATAATAATTTTTTGATTAATCGATATAGTAACAATTATATATATAATAAATTATTAGAACGTTATAGAATAAATTATCAATTATATTGCTGATTAATTATCAATTATATAATAAAAGTCAACAATTAACTGATTTGACCATATTGCACTATGTATCAGTTATTTTATAACTCAAGAAATTCTTTCTACCTTTGCTTCACGTGGAAATATAAATGGAAGAATTACAAGGATATTTAGAAGAAGATAGATCTCGGCAACAACAGTTTCTATATCCACTTCTCTTTCAAGAATATATTTACGTATTTGCTTATGATCATGGGTTAAATAGTTCAATTTTTTATGAACCCCAAAACTCCTTGGGTTATGACAATAAATTTAGTTCAGTACTTGTGAAACGTTTAATTATTCGAATGTATCAAAAAAATTATTTGATTTATTCGGTTAATGATTTTTACTAAAATATATTTATTGGGCATAATAATTATTTTTATTTTCATTTGTTTAGATGGAGTATATATTAATGCTATTATACAATTATAATTGTTATTATATGTTGTTAATCAAATTGATTAATAAATATTATATCATATTAATTCCTTTAACATCTTATATTTATATAAGAGTGACAATATTTATATTTTTTAATTATTATAATATATTTATAATGATATATTATTGATATAATTAATTATTAATTAGATAATTTTAAGTATTAATTGGATAATTTTGGGTATTAATTAATAATTAATAATTATTATATTAGTATGTTGGTGAAATGGATTTATTTGTCATAAATTCTTTCATTTTTTGATAACTTTTTAATGATGCATCTGTAGACAAATTATCTTTGAGGCATGCATAGAGTAGAGAATCGATTTCATTGATAATGTTTACATTGTGATATGATTGAATATGGCGGTGGGGTTACATGCTTGAGCAACATCTAGTAGGTGGATATTTAGATGATTTTGTGTCTAAAGTTCTCTCAAGAAATATGTCATGCAATGCAGGAACTTGTTACTAAAAAAAAGTCAAAGTACGAATAACGACTACGTGAAGATTTTAATAGACAAACTTTTAGAGAACATAATGTTGAATTTGAAGGTTGTGGTGGTATAACAAAATGACTAATTATTTCTAGTATAAGCAACAAATGGAGTATAATAATGACATAGGTAGTGCTAGTTGAAGTGATGTAACAAATTCACCAATGAAGAACAAGTATTTGTAGTACCTCATCATGAGAGGGTATTGGTTGTTTTTTTTTTTCTTCTTTTTGTGGGTTGAAAACGTGTAGTTGATATTGATGACCTTCCCAGACTAGGCTAGCAAGCTATACTAGGATTGATGATGCCTACATAACAAAGAAGTCAATTAACTAAAGTATTTTTTTTTTAATTTTAATCAAATTCCTCTAAATGCAGGAAACAATATCTACTATTGTACCATGATATCAAACATTCAAAAGTTTGGTTCTCATGTTCCATCTCCAACTGTATGAAATTGTTGGTTCATACCTAATCAAGTGTAGGAGATCAAGACACGAATATGATTGTGCAAGAAACAATAAGACCTATGTAAGGTTATGTTGATGTATGATATAGCTAGATATGACCTTCATGTATGAACATTATTAACTTTCTACTATATTATAATATTATACTAGAAAGGTGATATTTCACAAATCTAATGATTACATATATCATCTAATAGATAGTGTAGTTCAAGATATATATGTAGAAGATATAATGCATGTTGTTATAGCAATGATGCCAATTTCAAGAGGGATGAAGAATTGTTACAGCAAGACCTAATGTTGTTGTGGAAATCATGCACCACGCATTACATTGATTTGATGATGATGGACATTGGTAAACTTGATATAATGAAGAAAATAGTAAACAAAGGGTAATTGTTAATAAAATCCAATTATAATCTTCATTGGGTTCATTAATCGATAGATTAATTACGGAATTTATTAACAAAGACATCTTATAGCTAGAAGCAACTAGATTTGTGAGAAGTGAGTCTCTAGAAACTAGAGAGGAGGGTCGCCTTGGCTGTTGCCGGTCAACCGGCTAGCCTCTGGGCTAGTGCGGAAGAGTGAGAAGCTACACCGACGGAGCTGCAACAACCTTCACCAGAGTGAGGAGAGGCAGCGCGACACTGCTTCACCAAAGCAGTGCGGTGCTGTGCTGCTGCATGCAGTGTTGTCTTCTTAGCAGTGCTGCGGGTGTGCAATGCAACAAGGAGAGGTGTTCCAATCACCGGGGCTGCGGAAGCTAAAGCGGTCGACATGCGGTAGATAGCTGGGGAGCAGTGTGGAGAGGAGCAGACCAGAGAGCTTTGAGCGTGTGGGGCAAGTTGTGGCATGGAGTGTGCAACACCAGTGTAGAGTTTCAACGTCCAAACCACCCTTTGACAGAGTTGCCTCCTTTTTAAGATGATCATCGGAGCAAGGAGCAAGGAGCAAGGAGCAAGGACCCTTACAAAGACAATAGTTGGTAGGAAGCTACTGTGGAAGGTACAGGGCAGAAGCTTCCTTTGGTCAGCTTTTCTGCTTTTGGTGGGTGCACAGTCTCTGCTGTCCACACAGCATCTTTCTGCTTCTGGGCAAGCCATGGCCAGAAGCAGAAGGAAACCTGCTAGAGGACAGAGCAGTGGCCAACCACAGGCCACAAATGGTATCCCACAGCAGCAAGCGGATGCTGGCACTGGACACACCCAGCTAGAGGCTAACCTGGCGGACAGAGCACATGGAACCACAAACATCTGCACGAGTGGCGGTGCAACCAAGTGTGCTAGAGGTTGACATAGTTGTAGGGTAAAACTATTATGTTCAACAGATGATAAGGCTGCTGATGGAGTCCTGAAGGCTGAAGGAACTGAGGAAATGACACAACTCAGCACCACAAGATGGGGCTAATGTCGACCAGGCTGAGCAAGGAGGGGCTGCTGCTGGACAGGCTGAGCAAGGCAGGGCAAACGCCGGACAGGCTGAACAGCAAAAAAGATGGGCGAATCTATTCCGCGACAACCGCAAGGCGACCATGGCAACTCCATTACATCAGTTCGAGCGTACGGGGGAACGTTTGAAGCTGGATTTTGATGATATTGACACGGTAGAACACTCTCTAGGATTTTGCCTTGTAGGTTGTTTCATGGGGCGGAATCCAGGGGGAGCGGGAGTAGTGTGGATAGCGGATCGATGGAGGGCACCATATAAATTCTACATGCACAAGAGTGGATGGACTGTTTTCAAATTTGAGAATGCTGCGGACAGAGATCGAATACTAGCAGGAGGACCATACTTTGCATTTGGGATTCCGCTGTTTCTGAAGCTTATGCCGAGCTCTTTCTTGTTTGATGAGGATGGCCGGTTCATCCCTGCTTGGATCCAAATACACGGTTTGCCCCCTGACTGTTGGACTCCGAGAGTTCTTAGTTTGATTGGTTCGGAGGTCGGCAGGCCTCTATACACGGACAAGTTGATACGGGCTATAGAATGTGTTACTTACGTAAGACTATTGATCGAGGTGGATATGGAGGGTATGCAAATTGACATGGTGTCGATCACGCTTCCAATGGAAGTGCTTGTAAACTTAGAGGTTAAGTTTGAGACAATGGTGGAATTTTGTGATGGTTGTAGACGCAATGGTCACTCTAAGAATTGTTGGGCTGTATAAAACGATACACTAAGGGCCATAAGGCAGTCTACATAGGGCAGTCGACAATCGATATCACATGGACGGCAGAGCGCATGGCCGCGCGTGAGTAGACACAGCAAACACGACAACACCATGGACCAAGGGATCCAGTGCATGGTGTAAAGGGAGGAGCTAGGCCAGAGCGGAGCTGAGAATGGTGATAGGAGCTTACCGCCCAAGCAGACTAGGGCAGAGGGTGGAGCTAGACTATCGTAGAGCAGAGCTTACAATGGCACAGAGGGCAGAGCAAGTGGCACCTAGAGCGGAGACAATGATACACAGAGTAGAGGCCACGACTTGCTGTGATGGTGCGTAGAGCGGAGGTAATAACATATAGAATGGAGGCAGTGGCTTGCAGTCCGCATAGGATAGTGCGAAGAGAGGAGCCAGTGGTATACAATGCGGAGGCAGTGGCTCAACACTTGCACACTAGTGTAGAGAGTGGAGACGATGACATGCAAGGCGGGGGTAGTGGTGCATAGAGCGGAGGCAATGGCTCTATGCCTGCACAAGCTAGTGCAGCGGAGGCAACCCCCAAACCAATGCACAACAGAGCGGAGGCAATGACTAGGTTAGTGTGCAGCAGAGTGGAGGCAACGCACAACAAAACATGCAACACATGGGTGCGTCAAGCAAAGACACAGAATGGAAGGAAGTGACTATATATGGGTAACGACGGACATGCGGTGTCCGCAATAAAATATGAAGATTGCTAGTTGGAACGCTAGGGGCTTCCACAAGCTCCTAAAATAGAAGGGAGTCCAACATCTCTTTCGTAAGGAGATGCATACCCCATGACCACTCTTTAGGATTATTACTCAAAGTCTTTGGTCAAAACATCACATGTTAAGAGTATGAGACTCTTGTATACATGGATGAGTAATTTTAATCCGCGGAACGAGGAAGTATTACTTGAGCTAGGTGTGACATAGTCAGCCTAGTGGAGGTAAACACAGACCATATCCTGAACCAAGTGAGTATAAGATGAGTGAAAGGAACGAGACATGACTCATTGTAGTTGTTGAAGGGTTCAAAATTAGTTCTGAGATCAACTGTGATTTTTCGGTTAATTGGAGATCATGATATACTACTAGACGCTACTCATGATCGTTCCATAATTAAGTAGTTAATTATGGGCGACAAAGATAAATTAGGAACCTATTGGGATTACACGCACTACGAGTCTCTAAAAGACGTAAAACAAGTTAGATAATAGGATTCTCAGATCAAGAGATAAATGTTTGGTTGGATCATATATAAGATAAATATGAAAATATTTGTCGGAACGGAAGCGTGGATGAGTCACATCTCTTATGAAAGAGTTGAACCCTATTTGGTTTAGTTATGAACCAACTAGATTTAGTTGTGAACCAAACCAAGGGATTAATGAGCTAATTTTTGGATAAGACATAATGGGTTGGATTTAGACTTTCTAATCTAACTCATTAAAGAGACTTTATATTGATATGGTTAAGAGAGAATTAATACACAATTCATTATTATCTTAATTAGGTTTTGGAATCCTAATTATTAGCTTCATTGTTTGAGGCAGTTTGGACTGATTGCAGGGTTGCATCTTAATCACAGTAAATCCAATCTGTTCATGGCTTGAATTGATGACCCCGCAACAAGTAGACTGCTGGAAATCATAGGTTTTCAAAGAAGTTCTTTTCCGTTCCGATACTTGGGCATTCCTCTTGTGGCGGAGAAGTTGTGGATTTGCAATTATGGTCCTTTGACGGAGGCTATCATGTGGAAATTTGCTTCATGACCCAATCAAACTTTATCATATGCGGGCAAACTTGAATTGGTGATGACGGTGTTCCAAGGTATCGAATGCTTTTGACTTTTCATCTTACCAATTCCTTTTGCAGTGATAGACAAGATATATGTTATTTGTCGCTCCTTTGTATGGTCCACCAAGCATCTGACCATCTCTTGGGCTACCATGTGTTTGGCAAAAGACGAAGGGGGGATACGGACTGTGTGATCTCAAGATATGGAATTTTGCACTATTGTCCAAGTCCTTGTGGAACATCCAGTGAAAGGACTCCCTTTGGGTGCAGTGGGCTCATCACCAATACCTCCAATGCATTGACATGTGGGAGTGACAAGCGAAACCATCTGACATCTCCCTCATTAAGAAACCAATCTAAATCCGCCAAACAGTTCAAGGGCTAGTTCTGCTGAGTAAGCTGTGGCAATGCTAGGCTTATTCTTCGATCCAGAATTGTGGCGTGGAGCTGCTACATATGATTGCAGTTTGTCATGTGGTAGCTTGCAAACGACAAAGTGCATTGCTGCAGATTACCGGCTCGAGCAGGTCCCGCATAATGCTATGCCCCTATCTTGCTCGGCTCATTGGGTTCGACAGCTACTAGATCAAAATGTTAATTCAAAATATCCGAACGAATTCAATATCCAATTTCATACCATGAATCTGAATCTATTCTATATAGAATGTAATTCAGATATTCGTATTTTCTTCTTTATACCATGAATCTGAATCTTCGAAAGTAAAAGTCGTTTCATTTAGTACGAGATCGCTTCACACCTCACGATGCTTACAGCTCTCACCTATTGAAGTTCTATTCAAAAACCTCATACGAGAACTTGTATAGAGAAGGATTTCCCGCAAAGTAGCAATTCTTCCATACCAACTTAGCCTATTGGCATAACAACCGGTACACCAGTTGACCCATGTACAGAAGGTTTGAAGGCTAGGATACCAAGCAAGTTAGATCAAAAGCAGCTCATGACCTAGCGAGAAAGCGGTATAGAAACTTGTATAGTAAGGACTCGATAACACTATTGCTCGGTTCTCTGTTCGAAAAAAATGAATATCATAAGTACCAAAGACAAATTGCCGTATATAAGTTGCAAAACCTGCCCACTATGCTAGCGGGCAGACGAGACAGCAGACTACCTTTTTTTCATGTGTTCTGTCATTAATTCTCTGTGGGATAGGGCTCAAAGTTGGCTACACATTGGGCATAGCTTTGGGACAGCAGTAACCTTGTTGGAGACGTTTCAACAACGATATCATGGAGGGAGCATGCTCAACAAAGCTCGTCACTTGGGTGTATCTTGTATGATCTATTTGATTTGACCAATTAGAAATCGATGTCAATATAAAGGGGAGTGCCAAACATTGAGAGAATGTTTAGAAAGGTTTAAATGCATGTCTTTAGATTTTTTAGTGCTCCTCATGTAAGTCCTCGATCAACTTTAATACAATTAACCTTTATTCAAAAATAGAAGCAACTACGTTTACAACTCGCTTAATGGTCATCCCAGAAAAGGATATGTTCACTTTTGAGGTCTATGAAGCCTCTTGGTACTTTAACACTATTGAACGTAGAGAGTTATTAAAAATTATTGTTTTGCTAGATTTTTGGAATATATTATACTTGTTTTTATGGTACTAGAGTCCTTGTACACAATTTTGCACAAGGATGACATGGATAAGAAGTTGTAAATGGAGAATGTCTACCACTTAATTTGCAAGCAAAAGTGAAAATCAAGAGGTGCCTATAATTGCCAACCAAGTTTTAATACTATGTAGATTTTAGCTTATTTTTTTCTTTATTCTCTATCAGAACTACATGAATAGGCGCCTTGGTGCAATCATAAAGTTGTTGTGTGACCTTATCTTCATGGGTTCGAGTCGTGGAAATAACTTTTTGCAATGTAGGGTAGGGTCGTTTACAATAAACTTAATATGATCCAACCCTTCCCCTGGAGTCCGCATTGGAGGAGTTTTGTGCATCAGACTGCCATTTTTTATCATCTATCAAAACTACATCAAATTAATCTTCGATTGTAGTATCTTTGTTTTGGTTCTAAAAAAGAATGTAAGGGTAATATAAAATGACATATATTTGACATTTTTCATAGTCTTTATCTAAAATTTTCTTTTCCCTTCGGTTGTCATATCGTGTAGTGTTATTGCTATATCTTTTTGTTAAATGTTTTTTCTCATTTCTGGTCCTTTGATATATTGTATGTATAAGATGAATATCAATTATTCTATTTTGTAATTAAGGTTTTTTTAAAAACAAACTACTCAGGTCAATTTGAAGGTATACAAAATTTCTAAATTCAAATTTAATTTTATCAAGAAAATACTGAATCCAAAAAATTCAAATTTGAGCCAAATTATATACAAAACTAAGTAAATTTAATTACAAAATTTAAAATTTAATTTAAGCCTATTAAAAAATTCTGTGGCTCCATTTTTCATCCATTCTAATAATTATGGTTATAGTTACTTGAAAAAAAACTAAATGACAAAATTTTGAATTATTTCACTTCATCTAAAAATTTTATTTTGGATTATCAAGAAAAGTACAATAAACAAAGTGAAGTTTAATACTCAAATTTTTTATCAAATGTTTATGAAATAATTTTATATACAATTTCATACAACCATAAAAATATATGTTCATTTCAAATACATCCTTAATAATCAAAAGCTTCAATCTAAAGTTGTTCTAATGTTGCAGAATTCAAAAGTAAAATTTATAGAGGGCCAAGGAAGTCTCATTTTCTCGTTGCTTATTCCAACATTCTACTTACAAAATTTAAATAAGTTATAAATGTAAATTATTAAAAAAATGAAAGAAATATAAAATCTACTAGACTGAGGTGGTTAAATTAATCAATAAATATAGCAGAAGAATAAACACGTACAACTAATCTCATTAATCATTAGGCAAACAATTAATACAATAAAAAGTTGATTACTATTATTATTAATTTAATTAAAGTATTGAAATTGTATCAAGATGATACAATATGGTACTAAAATTCTATGGTTTTAGTCAGAGATCAAACTCCAGCATGGATTGAAATATTAAACATTGTTTTAATCCCACATGGTTAATTGTTGGCTAATAAAGTATAAAAGTGTAAATGTGAGAATTGTTATTTTCTTTGTCTTAAGCATTTGGGTTAGTTATAAATTAATCAACCACTTGTTAGGCATAGGGGCATCTGGGCAGATCATTATAATTATAATTGGTATCATAGCAGGGACCTTATTCTTGGTATTGATAGAGTATGACCTTTATTCTGCTGGGTCACTTTGGATCCCACATGCCGTATTAGGCATTATTGTAAATTATGTCTTAGACTTTGAGCCTTGAGTGGATGTCAAGCTAGAAGTGGATAAGATTGTGATGCCCTACTTTAATCGCAACATGGCTAGTATTTAGTTAATGTAAGAGAATCTATGGGTTGATTAGCAAACTGCTATAATTTTTTGATGCAAGAGGATCCGCAAATTATTATTATTATTTTTAGTATTTTTTTACTTTTTTAGTATTTAAGATATTTTTGGTATTTTTGATAATTTCTTTTGTATTTTAGTTTTTAATTTGTTTAGGGATTTTAGGATTGTGAGTTTGTTAGGAAAAATTTTCCACTCTTAGAGTTTCTTTTCTTTTTTACAAAATATGAATTGTAGTCCATTTATTTGGATTTCTTTCTTTCTTTGTGTCTTAGGGTTGGAGTTTATATAAACATATGTTTAGTTATATGAGGGATCATCCTCGAATATTAAATATTTTTTTTTTTAAAAAAATTCGGAGGACAACGGTTATCTCTTCTTGCCTTCTCTTTAAACCCTCCTTTTCTTTTTAGCTCGTAGGATAATAATTATCTTGTCCGGCGTCAGTTGGTATGATTGAGGAAACCGAGCGTCAGATCCAATGGAAAGTCGTCGTGGTGGTGCTCGTGGTCGTGTTAGGCAGGTTCCGGCTAAGGAAGCCTCGCACCGTGGTTGTAGTAGCACTGAAAACTTGATTGAAGATTTACAAAGGCAAATCGTAGATTTATCCAAGTACCTAGCAAAAATGGTGTGAATTTGTGAAGATCGTGAGACACATGGTCGAGAGGATCTACATGGAGACCTCAGATTTCGAGTTAATCTACCTGAATTTTCTAGTACATCATTGATAGAGAATTTTATTAATTGGATCAACAAAGCAGAGTGGATCTTTAACTATAAGCAAGTTTTGGATCGGATAAAGGTGAAGTTGGTTGTCTTCAAGCTTAGAGGTCTAGCATCGGCATGGTGGGAGCACTTGCGACGCTTATAAGACCGACAAGGCAAGACCAAGATCAAGGATTGAGATACAATGAAGAAGAAGATGAAAGATCACTTTCTTTCCTTTGATTACACTCAAATTTCATTTCAGGGACGATTAGGTTTTGCCATAGAGAATGATAGTTTCGAGGCCTAGGATGACCTTCACGGATTCGAAGATGATTCGGAAGAAGTTGACAAGGTACTTTAGGGTGATGACCTTGAGAATTTAATCATTCGTGAGAGTTTGTTGATTGAGGAAGATGTGGGAGATGAGATTGAGGCGGCTAATGGTCTAATATATGATGATTATGGAGCAGACAAAGTGCTTGATGATGATCCTTTATTTGTTTTGGATTCATGTTTTGTCCAACAAGGTAATTTTAAACCTTTTATATCAAACTATAAACCATTTGAGGAAGACTTAGAGGGCAAGACTGAAGAGATTAGCGGGCCAGTGTACAACGATAATGAAGTTAACAAGGATATAAAATTTGAAAAAAAAGAAATCAACAAGCATTGCTAGTGAAATATGAGGCACGGTTCTGTGCATTTTGCTAGTACAGAAGCCTTTGAATTCTTTGAAGACAAGGATCTCCAAGCAATCAATCCAGACCCTTCACATTCAAGTTGTACAGAGGTGAGTTGGCCTCATTCTTCGTTACAGACTGGCCATCGAGAAAAACAAATTATGAGATTCATAGTGTGAATATCGACCTTGATCTAGGAAATATAGTGCACGCTTCTCCTTTCTCTTTTCAGAACCTTCCAATCATAGGGAGCAGGTAGTTTCAACTAATGAAACTCAAATGGTATGTGAACAGAAAAGTGTGAGTGATATTCTGGATGGATGCACTTGTGGTCAAAAGAAAATTACTACAGTTGATGAACAAATGAAAAGGCCAATACATTCTGAAGCAGCTCAAGTTGAAGCTGAAACTCAGGTGTTTGAGTGCAGAACATCAAGAAGTCAAATTCGAAAGTGCTGCTGGAAATTTAGTTATCATCCAAGGGACAACATCACAAGTTCATAACATTGATACTCTTGAAACACGGAGCACTCCCCACAGCAACCCCATTGAGTTCGACCTCCATCAAAGTCCCGCCGTAATTGAACCTGTTCACCAGCCTAATGCCAGCGAACTCCACGTCAATCCAAATGTTCTTCACCAGCACGACGCTATAAAGCTCGAAGGAGGAAGGCTTGTCGTGTGGACTAGTGGCGCAGAATGACCAACCAGGAGGGCTTCCTCCAACAGCGCGCCTCCGAGTTGTAGGGACCAACTTCGCCACCAGAAGCATGAGAACAGGGAGCTTGAAGTGAGTCTCCATAGCGTCGCTGCATTCCTCGCTCCTCCACCTAGTCCTAGGTTTCCTTTGTGTTGGTCCTGGTGCAACCAGTAAGAGGGGAGTGAATTGCCTGAAATTATAAAAGTACTCTTTCCAAAACTTTCGACTTTGATTAAAACAAATATACTCCACTGGTCGAAACTAGCCGTTTGTTGACGTGGCAACTAGGACATCTGGACCCTCTTTGGGTGCCCTAGCGAGGCAAACTTTATTTCCATGCAAAGGCTTTGAGATTGAATTTTTCATGTTCGGGAGCTTGGACCCTTTTCGGACGCCCGGACCGTTGCTGACATGGACCTAAAGGTGATCCACAGCAACGACACTGCGATGAGGCACCTTGGTGGTCCGGGCGCTCGAATTTGTTAGCATCGGGCTGACCATCCGACGCCTTCTCCATTAGCTGGCTCCTTTGGTCGCTCGGGTGATCCTCCGACCTTCTAGAGTTAAGCTCACCCGAACCCAACTTCGGCCTTCTCTTCTCGAGCAGTCTTTCGCTCAGGCTACTCATCCATCGAAAACGCCGCGCGCTTCCTTCTCATCCGTTAGCATACTCTTCTGCAACACCTCATCACTCGGACGCGTCGAACCCATCAACTCCCTTCTTGTGCCATCCTTCTTGCTAGTTGTGTCTTTCGCTCGATTTCTTGTGTTCCTAAATTCCTGCACACTTAGACACAAGGATTAAATCCATAGGACCTAACTTGATTTCGTTGGCCACATAAAAAAAATTGGGTACTTACACTTCGTTGTTTTTGAAGCCGAGATCGATTGCCCTTCCATGAGATGGATCACGGAGACGGCGAAGGCAGTGGGTTCCTACGGAATTAGGTAATCTTCACTATACAGGATGAGGAGCAGTTCTATTGTGAAGATGACGACTTTGATGACCTTTACAGCGATGTCAACGTCGGGGAGGGGTTTCAGCTGACCTTCCACGGGGAAGATGACGTGAGGAGGTCAGGGGAAGAGAAGTGAAGCGATCCACAGTCACCGCCATCGCCATCGCTAATGCCTCTGCACAGTTGGTGGTAGAGACTTCAAAAAATGTCCAGATCCTGGGTATCGTAGGAGAGGCAAAGATTGAGTGTGCTATTGTTAGATCCGGAGGTTTCCAGGAACAAGGTTCCGATAGGAGGAAGGAGCTAGAGCAGTGCTTCTCCAATTAGAAAACGAGGGAGTCGGATCCCCAATTAGAAATTGGTGGTGGAGAGTAGATATAAGGAAAAAGAATTTCCACGGAGGAGGTGATGGGGGAGATGGTACGATGATGATTGTTTAATGATTTTGATGATGAGGATGAGAATAGGTGGTTAAAGTAGAAGCAAGAAAGAGCTAAGGTTTGAGGGTCGATGAGATGTTGGCTAAAAGAAGGAACAAGGTATTGAGGTTGTTAAGAAGGTTCTTGATATGAGGGGACCACAAGTTAAGGTTTTAACGAGTCTGTATAATGTGAACATGGACACTGAGATAAAAGAGAATGACATGCCCATGTCCGAGCTACAATACAATGTTAGATTAATTGTGGATTTAATCAATTTTGATGAGGAGGTGATAGTCCAATCGTTGCTAGTAGATTTTACCGATTTGGTACCAAAGGATCTTTCTCCGAGGCTACCATATGATATTACTCTAAATTCGAGAATGAGTTCTTTCAACTCAGGGCAACTATGCAGGAGGATCCGCATATTTTTATTATTATTTTTGATAATTTTCACTTTGTTAGTATTTAAGATATTTTTTTTGGTATTTAGGTAATTCTGATATTTTTTATCTTTTGTATTTTTGGTTTTTAATCTATTTAGGGATTTTATGACCGTGAGTTTGTTAGGAAATTTTTTTTTTCTTTTAAAATTTCTTTCTTTTCTTTATAAGATAGGAATTGTAGTCTATTTTTTAGGATTTTTTTTCTTTCTTTGTGTCTTTGAGTTGGAGTCTATATAAACATACGTTTCTTTGTTTTTTGTAAAAATTTAGAGGACAACGGTTATCTTTTCTTGTCTTCTCCTTTAACCCCCTTCTCATTAGCTTATAGGATAATCGCTATTGTGTCCGACATCAATTTTAACTTGAACATTTTGGGCTAGTGGTTTTGTCTGATATTAAATGTTCTAGTTCTCTTATTGAATGGATTATTACATAAGGTCTCTTTTCTGAAGATGATCACCGACTTTATTTGAGAGTGTTTAACCATCAACGTTTCTCAATTGCTGTGTCAATGTGACATCTTTGTTGAGTGTTTTTTTTATTTTTTCTCTTTAGAGGTTTCTTTCTATTTTTGGATAATAAGTTGGATATTGATTACTATATTATCCAATACTTTTTATGTTTTGGTAACAAGTTGGATATTGATTAATATAAGATCCAATTTGAAGGGAAGTGCTAAATCGATAGTTTACATTTGCGTTAGACCTAACAGATTCATTTCCCCATTAGCTATTATACCCTTCTTTATGTTAGGATAGTCCTGTTAATATGCCTGTATTGATTTTCATTTTCTCTGAATAATGCAATTTTATCCTCTAAAGTAATTTCAATAATTAAGCCTTTTTTTACATGGAGGAATGTACACTGTTATAACACTAGTTGTGTGTTAATGCAGGCTATGAGTTCAGATGTCTATGATTCGTTGATTAAAGCTTTAACTTTCCCAGAGATAAATTGTATCAATTGCTATCCTGTTCGTGCTTCTGCAGCTAGGGCCATCGTAGTTCTTCTTGAAGTAATATTGTTCTTTTGAATCTTTTCTACTTCTAACTGAATAAAATGTGTACTAAATTTTCTTTTCATTTTGCAGAATGAATATGTACCACCTGACTGGCTGTCTTTCCTGCAAGTCGTGGTCAATAGGATCACTAATGGAGATGAAAATGAATTATCCTTTCTATTTCATCTTCTAGGCTCTGCAGTTGAGGCTGGGCGAAGTGTAATTTCACATCAGGTACCTATGCTCCTCTCAAGCGTTGTTGGTGCAATTGCTAAACACTTTCCTTCAATTCCAGATCCTTGGCCACAGGTACCATGTTTTCAAGTATTGTTCAGGTTGTTAATATTCACGTTTATTCCTCTGTTTTAATAGCTTTATTCATATTCCATAATATTTGGCTGAATTTGTTACTCTTGCAGTATATTGTATCTCTGTATATTACACAAGTATTATGTAATCCATGCTAGTGTCTGCTGTTTAACTGCCTAAATAAAACTGTTATAGTATCATTTTCTCCGATTCAACTAGCACAACTGTCACAAGTGCTATGTTTACTGTCAAAATATATGAAGTATGTGACAAAATAATAGTAGGAAATGGACTTATTATCCAAATAAATTTTATCCTAAAATAAAAAAAATGGAAAATAATCAATGTTTTTTGGTATAAATATTAACTAGAAATAGTATATAATGACGATTAAGATATTTGTAGGTAGACTCAAAATCTTTTGTTAATTATTTTTGGATATTAGGGAGCATGGATGAGTGATGAACAAGATAAAAGTCATCGCATTTCAAGCATCATCAAGGACTAACATGGCATCACAAACATAAGGAAGAATCACTTATACTTCAAACAAGAATAACTAACATGCTAACTCAACAAGAATAACTGAGCGGAGCGGAATGGAACAACACAGTCAGAGCAGTATGCCTAACAGTAAGCTTAGGAGCCTTGGTTGAGCAGAGTAGCAAGTTGCGTACAGGCAATCAAAGGACTTAAAGCGGGATATGCATGACCCGTGCCATGCAAGGGGCAGTGCAGGGGCTACACAAGGAGCAGAGTGGACCTATTTAGGGCAAGCAACGACAAGCAATTGGCCTAGCAACAACATAGATTGCACTGTAGAGTGGAATAATGCAGGGCCATGCAGTGCAGACTAATGCTGTGCAAAGCGGAGTGGTGCAAGCTAATGCTGTGAGAGCAGAGCGACGCAGGGCAATGCAGTGTAAAGTGGAGAGTTGCAGATCAATGCTGTGACAACAGAGTGGTGCAGGGTCATGCAGGGGAAAGTGGAGAGTTGTGACCAATGTTGTGCAGAGTAGAGTGGTGCAGGGCACTGTAGTGTAGAGAGAAATGGTGTAAGGTAGTATAGGTCTATACAATGCAGAGTGGAGTGGTGCAGGCCAATGCTATGCAGAGCGGAACGGTGCAAGGCATTGCAATGCAGAGTGGAGCGATGTAGGGCAATGTAGTGTGGTGTGAAGCGATGCAGGGTGATGTAGTGTAGTGTAGGGCCATCCAATACAGAGCGAAGCGATGCAGGGCAATGCCATGCAGAGTAGAGCACTACAAAGCTGAGCAAACCTGTATAGAGAGCGACATCAAATTTGTTGAGACCTCTTCATCAAGCTTTGGCACGATGTCGCTAGCTCATATTTAGCTTCATCGTTAGTGATAGAGGGAGCCACAATGGGCATGAGATCACAAATGTAAGAGAAGTAGAGAGAGAGAGAGCTGAGGAACTTAGTTCGAGGAGATGTTCTAAGGGTTCGGTTTCATTGTGATGCTAATCAATGTATTATGGATCACCTATCACTCATCTTCTATTCCTATGCACTTGTAGGAAGTTTGATTCATTACCGGCTCTTCCCCACAGATGTCAAGCCGAAATGCTATCTTAATCCATATCCTATGCTACAAAATGGAAATGATTCCTATGAAGTCCAATAATAGGATACCCCTGTCACTAGGGCCCCTCAATCATAAATCACAAGAAGACTCTGACAATAACATAGAGATATAAATCACAATTATGTCTAATTCTCTACTTCCTTGTGGAGAATTGCTTCTCATTTCCGGAAACGGGATACCTTTGTCACTAGGGTCTCTTGGTCATACGATCTAGAGCATTCCTCTTACGGGATTAGCAATTTTACACAAACATTCAATCAAACATGAAAATTAAGTTCAAACACACTACACACACATAAGATCAAATAGATACAAGGCATAGCAATGTCATATAAATAGGAAATTGGCAAATCCACAAGTTTTACATCAATTCACATCACAATTACTCTCTTAATTTTAGAACAAAAGATCTACTCCATAACTAGGAGGAAAGAATCCAAAGATATTAAGATCTAAGCCAAAAACACCAAAACTCAAGAAGAGAAGGGAAGAAAGCTTTTCCTATACGAAGAGTGGTCTTTGGATCCAATCCAAGCTTTCGGAGTGATGGAGACGCTGAATTTGGCTTCGGATCGCCTAATAAAGTACTGAAGAAGTCTAGATCTCGTCCAAGTTGGATCCCCAAAGGGGAGAACCTTCCCTCCCTTGAGAAGGGGAAGACCTCCCCTTAAATAGACTTCGGCATGGGCTTGACACGACCCGTGCCACGATCGTGTGGAATCCACACGGTCGGATGCTGCCTTGGCTCTAGTCTGGTGGCACAACCGTGTGGATTCACACAGTTGGAAGCTATTACGTCTCTGGAAATTCCACACGGCTGCACCTTGCTTCTTCTCTATTTCATTGACACGGCCGTGTGGATTCCATATGGCTGGGGCTTGCTTCTTCTCTGATTTGTGGTACGGTCGTGTGGGTTCACACGGTCGGAGCCTTCTCCTCCACTGGGCATGTGGCACGGCTGTGTGGATTCCACACGACCGGACCCTTTTTTTTATTTGCTTTCTGATTCATCTACAAGCGTTGTTTTCGCTTTAAAAGCACATCCTGCCAACAAGAAAACACACAAAGAGCAGATCTTCAAAAAAAGAGTAATTATGCTGAAAATATGATGAGAGGTGTCAAAGTGCATAAATCAGGCGCAAATAAAGTATGTGAATGTGCGTTAAAACATGCATAAAAGTGTATATAATTTACGCACATCACGCATCCTTGGATGATATTTTTTAGAGGCATCTTCAACTTGTAGTTAGAATTCAACCAACTATAGTTAGGCATCTTCAGAAGCTGAACTAGTTATCCTTGGCATCGTTGCTCAAAGATGCCACCATGCATACATAGGATTCTGCTTTCATTCGATATATGTTGTGATTGGAGTCACTCATCTAGCATATGTTGACGATCTTTTGATCTTCACCTGAGGGGATGAATCCACCATCACACATATATCTTGTCTATGGAGATTTGCGGATTTTGCAAGACAAGTCCAACATCTACATGGCTACCTACACAAGTCCAACATCTACACGGTTGGTGTTGATGGCCGTACCAGGGATTGACTACTAGAGGTATCAGGCTTCCAGATTGGTACTTTCCCCTTAAGATACCTACATTCCTTTGATAATAGAGCCATTACACACAACTGACTACTTGATTGACATAATGATTAGATCTTGGGCCGGGTTCGGTTTGGACTCGTCTTGTATCCGTAACCAAGTCAACGGGTTGGTTATTCATTGGCTCATTGGTTACATGGGTTGAAATCGTAACGGCCTAGCTGGGGCTGAGCCGATTATGGTTCACGGGACCCGTTAATCATTAAACTGATGGTTCATTATTTTTTTCTAAATTTCAATTTTATTTAGATTTTAATTTTTATTTAATAATATTTATAATATTTTACTATATTAATGGTTTGATTCAATATTAATTAACCTATTTTACCGTTTTATTAAAGCTATTTTTTCAATGTATTTGTTTTAAATTATCTGATGTTGAACTATTCTACTTTACTATTAAAGATAATTTTTCAACCTCTTTGCCTTGAATTTTTTACGTGGAACTATTATATTTTTATATTAAGATAATTTTACAACCTATTTACTTTGAATTCTTTGATGTGAGATTATTCTACCTTTAACTCATTAAATTTATTAATCTTATTTAACTTTTTAAATTCCTCAATGGGCTTATTTTATTCATTTAATATTGAATTTATAAAAACTTTTTTGACTTGTATGATATATCCAATAATAAATTTATCTTGAATATAATTAGTTTAATAATAAAATTATATATTTATATATAGTAAAAGCTATCATTGAACATATAAAATTAATTAAAAGATATAACTTAGGTTATATATATATATATATATATATCTAGCCCCGGCCCTGGGCAGATTCCGACTTTTGACGCGGTTACGACCGTTGTTTTTTTTATATAAATTTACAATTTTTAAATATATTTTTAAAATAATAATAATTTTGAACCGTCTTGAATTGTCGTGAATTGTGAACCGAACCAAGAGTCATGAACTGTAACTGTTTTGGACGGTTAAAGTTAAGGGTTGACGCTTGAGGAATCGTTGAACTGACGATTCAAAATCGTTGAACCGTTGGTTCCGAACTGTGGTCAAGTCTATTAATTGCTTGGCTTCTTGGTTGAGGTACATGCTCTCTTATGCCGGAAAATTAGAGCTAGTCGGGACAGTCTTGCAGGGTATAGAGTTTTGGTTGTCTATCTTGTCAATCTTCAATGGCGTTGATCCTGTCCGAAAGTCAAAAAGACGGAAAGCTGGGGATGTGGCGCTCACGCTGACCTCCTGTGGACTCCGCGTTGACCTGCAACACAGACTGCGTCAGTGCCGAGCCAGGGAAGGGGTCCAGACGTTGACCCTCCGATGCTCAAGTCAGTCACTGACGATGAAGTGGAAAGTGGAGCAACAAGAACTGTAGCACATACAGTGAATATCGCGTGTATTGCGTATCTTTGCCCATGCTTGGACTCTCCTTTATATATAGAGCTTCGGTAGCGCGCGTGCACGCTTCCCAAGACGAGCACGTTTCTCAAAGCTTTCCCTGAAAAGACTTGTAGTAAAGTGTCCCTGACATAGTACCTTAACGGGCTGAGTATATCTCTGAAGTGATAGTGGAAGCTTCCGTCGTACGATCTTCTGGCGGCCCATGTCCAGTGTCGGCGACACCAACTCCCAAAAGGATATCACTGGATATCAGAAGTGTACTACTAGCCGCCGACACCTGGTGCCCCGTCTGGCTGGCCAGAACCTAGCTGTTCTTCCGTGTGTGTCTGCTCGATCGAAGGTCCACTGTGTTATTGCCGAAGCCTGTTGTCGAGCCGAGTGAGGTAGCCGCTCGGTCGAAATCTGTTGCCAGGCCGAGCGGAACAGCCACTCGACCAAAGTTGAACTTTGCACCTCTGTTGTTTGGTGGAGCGGGGTAGCCGCTCGGCTCGGCTTCTACACATTGTCTCCCTTAAGCGTCAGTTGTTTGATTGTTCCTCGTGTCAAAGACGACGTCGGTTCGAAGTCTTCTCCCCGGTCGGGGCATACTGCTCCCGACCGACCGGTGTCATTTATGTGTTGACCGCCTTGATTTTGACCTCCTTTGACCTCCACCGTGGCAACGGAGTGGGACCCTTCATCATTGCCGCATCAGGCATGATAGACAATATATTCCATTTGTTGAACTTTTATGTAGATGTCTAAGCACCCTCCTATATCCTAAGCTCCTATGTGTCTTCCGAAGGAGGGGGGCTATTGACTGCGAGATTTATATACCTAGAATTCAGCGCTGTTGACCAGAACCTTATGGAACATACAATAGAAGAATACATTGAATGCGGTGGATTCATCACATGTATCTAAGCTGATCTGATCTATGGGCATTAAACTCGCCGCTTATTAAGTGATTGTTGTAGATTCGAGATACTATCCTTAATCGTGCAGGTATAGCAGAGCAAGTGATATCTTTACTCAGTATTTGGCAGGCCTTGTCTTGGCGAGGCACCACAGGTGCATGCCTTCTTTTGGTCGAGGGGTCAATTGTTTGCTTAGACTATAGTGGTTTGGAGGTTGGGCATTATGCCCAAGCATAGCTTTGTGTCGTGGCTACTCGCTCACAAACGCTTGCTTGTAGACTAAGGATAGACTTCCGTATATGCCATGCAAGACTTGCCCCCTATGTTAGGGCCAGGATGAGACCCAGGAGCATCTCTTCTTCAGTTGCTTGGCAACAGGGCTTTGTGGATTAGAGTGCGTGCTTGGCTGGGTATTTGGTAGGAGATGAGCACTATGAGATGGATGCCTTGAGTCTTCAAAGGGGAGATTAGAGGGTTGGGGTGTATTGTGAAGAGGATTTTGGCTGTCTTCTCATTTGGCAATTTAGAAACCGTTGTAATTTTGATGGAGGGGTGCCGAATCTTGACAGGATGTTTATAAATATCCAAACGCATGTGTTTTGATCTTTGAGCTCTTAGATTGTACATTTTACTTGGTTCTTAATATAATTTACTTATAAAAAAAGTTATTAAGAATAATTGAATATTCAAACTCTATATTGTGGTAAGTTGCATTAGATTCTCATATTATTTCTTATCTCACACCAAAAATTCATGAAGGAAGCAAAGTGTTATCCCCCTTGGTGTAGATCACTAACTTGTGCTTCGTACTCTATACGACTCCTACTCTAGATCACCAATAAAAAAATCAATCATTTTGATCACCAATTAAGCAATTTAACTGAGGATCTCGCTAAAAACTCCCACAAAGGCAAGGTTCTAAAATTTGCTAGATGCTAGTCGGGCGCCAAACCAACGCCAAGCACCTAGGCCGCCTAGGCGGTGACTAGGTGCCGCTAGGCGAATTCCACGGTATTAATATAAACTACATAATAAATCACATTCTATAACTCAACACAATAACATCAAATTTAAAATGAGTTCAAAATTACACAACTAATAAAATATCATAAATTTATTCTACTTCTTCTTCTCCATAATTTTCAAAAACTTATTTTTCATTGGACACAAACTCAATATCATCATTGTGATCCTCTTCTTCGGATGCAAAATCATCGGACACAAACTTAGTAGGACGAAGATGAAGTTTGATGCTAGCCCCTAGGGCAAGCCAACAAATAGATTTTCTTGTTGGACTAAAGTGTAAGGCTTATAAAACTTAAGTCCAACACAAAAAAAGGTTACATTTCAGTTTTTTTAATTGTGCTTTAAATTTAAAAGCCCAAATAAAAAAAATCATGAAAACCTACACTATTTTCGCGGTGCTTAAATGATTCGATCGATTAGTCGGCGGCTAGGGTCGCCTAATCCTGCCTAGGCGACAAGGTCGCCTAGGCTAGCCGACTAGTATGTTTTCAGTGCGGTTGGTTGCCTAGCGCCTAGGCAACTCCTAGGCGGCCACCTAGGCCAATTTTTAGAACATTGCACCAAGGTGAAGGGGACAACTCTAACTCCTACAGAGATTGGACTCCTCGAGTATAATTTTCTCAAAAGGGCAGTTGTGTTTCCTTGTAATAAGGCATGATATGGCTTCAAAACTCCATGAATTCCATTGTAGCACAAAGGATTTAGTTACACTCAAACACATGAACTCAACAAACACAAAATCTACATTAGATGTTAGAGTGCTGCCTTAACGCTAGAAAGATTGCTCGTGGCACTTCAAGTGTTGAAAACTGCAGCAACATGTGGCTTGCCAGTAACTCGCAGTGCATGCATGAGCAGCAAAAAACAGTTGCTTGGTTGAAATGCACAGAATTTTATATGTGCCTTGGTGTGTGGTTTGGCAGGGATGCGCAGGAGTCTGTGTGGCTGCTGCCTTAGGCTGCCAGTTGTTGAAAATGGATGTTGCACTTCTGCTTCTCTGCTAGGACACACAACAATGCTAGGACACGCAACAATGCACCAGTCATAGGGATGCACAAAACAATCTATGCTTTGACTATTTGCTCGCCAATCTCGAAGACCAACCTTCTTGCTGTGTGGGGATGGCATAGAAAGGTCAAGAATTTTGGTGAGTCGTCAAGAGGGATTGCCCGAGGGGTGGAAGTGGCAGCATTGACTCGATGAAGTGGGGAAAACACCAGGGGCGTAGCCACCTTAAGGAGAGGAGGTGCGACTGCGCCCTCTCACATTTTATTAAAAAATAATATATATTTGAAAGTCCTCATCGTCACTTTGAGTAGTTGATTCATCACCATTTAGTGTCAAAAACTGAAATTGATCACATATTTGGAAAGTTTATGACCTAAGTTATCCATTGGTACCACTTCTATGAGAAAATATCATGATTTGAAATGCTAAGTATTGAATTTTAAAAATAAAATATATAATAATAAACGAATGAGCTAAATCGTAGGACACAAAATAAGAAAGCTAAATTAAAATTCAATCGAGTTTGAACTAAATCTAACGGGTAGATATGAAGATAAGAATTATGTTGGTTCAAATCAGAATTGATTTGAAGTTGAGTTATAATCGAACCAAGTTTAATGTTTAAACGAGTTCAAATGATTTAAAAAGAATTAGGATATTTTTGACGAAACCTTTCATTTTTTTCTCTCCCTCTTCTCCCTCTTCTCTCTATGCATGTTACATCCTCGTCGTAACGTATGCCATCCCTTCACCCATTCCTCTCTTTTATTTTTTTCTTCCTCTTCTTTCGCATTTGCTTCTTCTCCTTCTCTTCTCCAACGTTAGTAAACTTATAATTTTTTCCTCTCCTTTTTTGAAGCACAAGAGCTTTATTCTTCTCCTTTCTCTTCTCCAACAAGCAAGAAATGCAACACCAGTTGCTGACCTCTTCCAGCAATAAGATCAAGCAACCATCAACCCCCATATCTTTTTTCCTCTTCTCGTATTTTTAGGATTTTATTGGCACAACAAAATAGTCATGTTTTGTCTTACCTTGCTCTCTTTGTGTTACTGCCGAGCTTACTGAAACTAGTCAAGGTTGCTAACGAAGAAAGTAAAGTTTTCCATTGTTTTTACTTCTTCCTCTCTAATTTATCTTTTCTATTTTTCTTAAAAGCAATGATCTTCCAAGAGTTGTAAGTTATTCCTTTCTCGTTTCATGAATTTTTGAAAATTGCCCCTCCTAATCGAAAATCCTGGCTACGTCCCTAGAAAACACTAAGAGGTGGAAGGGGACCAATGCATCAAAGGAGGGACCACTAGGTTTTATAAGGAAAAAGGTTTCCCCTCGATTGTATAGAGAAAACTCTAGGTCTCATAATTGAACTGAATCCAAACTTAATCTGGTTCAACTCTAGGTTTCAAAGTTACCCAAATTGAGTCTGTGCTAAACTTTATTTAAACCAGATCTCTTCTATTGACATGGAAATAATTTGACATAGCCCATTGTGGTCCCTAAACACGACCATATAAGGGGAAACTCATTTAAAATAAATAATTCAAATTAAATTATTAATCTTGTCACTAAAAAGATAAATTTAGTGCTCTTGCAAAAATACTCAGCAAAGAAAAGGATCTCTCTCCCTTAGGGGGATGAAAAACCTAATCATTCCTAGTTGGTACATGAAAATGGAAGGAGGTAGGAATACAATCTCTTTGGAGACCGCTAGTTTAGTATGGCTCATGTTTGATGGTTCTCTATAGGTCCTCTCCGACTCTTGCATAAGTTTAGTGCCTGGTCGAACTCTCCTGGCCTATGAGAACTGAAGATAACCTCTTATCTGACCTCCATTGGCCATGTGGAAGTATCTAGAAGGAAGGACAAGTTCTTGTCAAAGCAACTCTAGAATGAAGAATAGGATAATAACCACAAGTTGAATAGAGGACACTGAAGTTTTAATGAGATGGGAAGTCAAAGTGACCTCTAATAATGAGGAGGTAAAAACATATGGAGATTTTGCATTTATTGTGGTGTGATGGCCTTTGATCTTGTAAACTCATGCCTTGCAGGATGATTCTTTGCCACTCATAAAACCTCTAGGAACCACCGTTGCTACCTATACGATCAGAGGGAAGGCTGCACACGAAGTGCACAACAACCCACAGTGATAATCAACCAGATGCTGGCACATGGTGACACAACATAGGAGGCACTTTTACCCAAAGCCTATGGTTTTATAATAGTGACTCACTATAGCGACAAGAGAGGGCAGACTTTTCAGGTTTCCTAAGCCTTGACATTCCCTGTCAAGGAGCAGCCACAGCTTCCAGGGGCAGATAAAGACAAAGTAGCTTATCCCTATAAGTCACTCCTTGATCATGCTTCACCTACTCTTATCAAGCTAACCCACCTTAGTTTGGCCCAAACTACCTCGGGGCACCCCTAAATGCGTTTGGTGATCAAAATCCACCTCAGCCAAACTTACCAACCACCCCCAACACCTTAGTCCAGGTTCCTACACCTTAGGTGAAACTGCTGATGTTAGCACCACCACATTGCCTACCAATTAAACTTGGTACAGTCACATCCGTGACCTCTAGTTGAGTCTATACTACCTTGATTTAGGCTCAACCAGCTATGATTGTATTCTCTTTGCTCTTGGCTTGAGCAAGGTCAATTCTTGGCTCATCTAGTGGAACACATCATATTTATTATAAATTCGACCATAACATTTTGCAAAAGGGAATCTGTCACCTTGGTGGCCCCCCCACGCCTTCCCCATACCACTGGAAGGGAGTAAATCAGGAAACCGAAGCTAGCCATCACATGGGAGGGTAATTTCTTGGTCTTTGCCGGGATTCGACCCTTACTCAATTCTACAAATTCAACCATAACATAATCCATATCCAATGGAATTTGATAGGATATGATTCAGTCAACTTTCTGATTTGTTATTTTTATTCTGGTACTTTCCTTTTTATTTTTCCTATAATCATGGCTCTATATTTATGATATAAGATCCAATATACTATAAAACTAGTGTAAAATAAAAGAGAATTCATTTTTGACAGCCAATGTTTCAATTTATTGGACTGATTCTCTTTTATTTGCATGTCTGATAGATATCTTTGGTTTGGAACTAAGGAATTCCAACTGATACCAACAATCATATTTATAACCTAGAATTTTGTGAATGAGTAGGTGCCTAATCTGCAATTTGATGCATGTTGTGAGTAATGAGAAAAAAATCTGTATGTGCAATGATTTACTTTCCTTTACAAGATGATGTGTCCTTGTTGATTTGGACAGCCAGTTACCTAATATATGCATCTGTTTCTTTAACAAATTTTTGGTTTATCTGTATCTTTCAATTAGTAGTTTTTATAACTTGAAAAGTAACTTAATTTGTTGCATTATTTATTTATTCATGATTTTAGAAAAAGAAGTAATATTCTATTTTTTGGCTTAAGGTAGTTGAGAGGGGTTTTGCTGCATTATCTGCCATAATAAAAAGCTGGGAGGCTTTGTTGGTCGATCAAGATCCAGAGCACAATGATGCAGAATGGCAGTCAGACCAGGCTTCAATTGCAAAGTCATTTTCGAGTTTGTTGCAACAGGCTTGGCAAATGCCTATGGAGTCAAATGTTAGTTCACTTGCCTCTTGGACTCTGAAAAGTATTAGAGAGGACTTTTGATAAAAAAAAATGTTCTGTATTATTATTTATTTTTTTATTTTTCAATTTATCATGAATTGTCATGACTGTCAGCTGAGTCTTTTTTAACATTGGGAAAGTTTATCAGCTACTGTATTTATTTCCTTTTGTGTTTAGGTAACAACAGAAGAAAGTACATCACTTCCTCCTTCCTGCTTGGATGACATCTCGACGTTGCTAGGATTGATCTTGAATTCTGCTATTAATGAGAATGAAATTGAAGAATTGAAAGTTCCCGAGTTGTTAGCTGTCTGGGCTGAGCTAATAGCAGATTGGCATGCTTGGGAAGAAACAGAGGACATTGCAGTATTTGACTGCATTCACAAAATTGTCAATCTACATAATAGATGTGACTCTACAAACTTCTTCACAAGAAGGATAGCATCTCGTCTTTCTCCAGGTCTGGAGCATTCTATTATTGCGGACATCTCTTCTTTTATTGCCAAGGGCCTTATGGCATACCCATCTGCTACTCGGAGGGCTGCTTCATGTGTACATGCAATACTAAATACCTCTCAGTTCTCACTTCAAATTGAAGATGTCAAGCAGTCAATTACAACTTCATTCACACAGGCAGCATTTTCTCATTACAAGGATTTGCAGAACAAGCCCACTGCCCTTTGGAAGCCCTTGCTTCTGGTTATTGCATCATGCTATATTAGATATCCTGAAATTGTTGAGCGAGTCTTAGATGAAGTCCATGGTTTTATAATTTTTGCCCATGGATTGGCACAGATCTCATCTAACACTTTTAAATCTGGTCTGTCATCAGTATCTGAGATAAAGTTAGCTGGTGAGATATTGGATACTTTTGAACATTATTCGTCTCATTCATATTGTGATAGTAGTTCAATTTGTGGTGCATAATGAATTTTCCAAATATCATGCAGTGATTTCACTGGGAAAGTTAGTTGTGCAGTTTTTAGCTTTCCCATCAGAGCATAGCAATCACATTTTGCCAGAATGCTTTGCCTCCTTGATGGAGGCATATATACATCTGAAAGAAGTTGAAGAGGCAGAAGCTCAAGAGAGTGATAGTGAAGACATAGATGTTGAATCTGAAGAAGAGACCAGTTATGATGAGGTCACTGAATGTTCCTTTGTTCATCTATTTACTTCTCTTGTTTGACATTTTGTTTATGGTTTTATTATATGTTTCCTATTTTTCTAGTAGTAGCTTGGAGAGAGGAGATCTTGTTAATATATCTACTTCCATAGCATTCATTTAAAGCTAAAGACTGATTATGCAGGATTCAGAGGATGATGGTGATCTAGAAGAGACTCATGAAGAGTTTCTGGAGAGATATGCAAAAGCAGCTGATGAACTTAGTGAGGTGGCTGAAGGAGATATGGAAGATGGAGTTCAAGATCTTGAACTGGGTAAGCTTTGCACAGAATTATTTTCTTAGGTAAATGGTATATTTTGGACAGGTATGAAAATCACATCTTTAGTTTTTCCGCTCAACTATCCTTTGTGTTGGCTCCAACATTAACTTGCTATGTTTGTTGAAATTTTTTTGAAGCAAAACAATATGCTTGGTGTCTGAAGAACTGACATACATGTGCTTGATACAAAAAGTACTATATGGCTTCAGCTATTTAAACCCTTAAAATCGAACCATAAGTGCAACTTAATCCACTTTGATGAATATTTTGTTTTATCGTTGAATTTTTTACTTCTTGTTAGTATAAACTTAGTCTTATTTTATGTCCTCACAGTTATTGTACTGTCGCCTGAAGTCACCAGCTATTCTTGTTGAAGTACATTGTTAATAAATTCCACCCGTTGAACTTTCTCACTTTTGGCTACATACTACATGAATGGGGACACAGTTTGAGAAAAATTACAAACAGTCAGCATTTGAACTGAGTGAAAGTAATCCGTCATTGGTTCTTGTTTTGCTAATACTGGGTTTTTGGTCCTTATTGATGCCTATTGTACTAAGCATACCAATACCAATACCAATACATCAACTATCTACGTGATAACTACAGTGCTTTGTTGACTCATGCATATTGTCTAGTTTTTATTTTTCCTGCTAGTTGTCAGTGCATTGTTAGTTTTTCTTTATGCTTTGTGGTTGCAGGTTTCCTTGAGAAAATTGATCTACGTGAAGAGATCCTTTTGCTCTTAAGGAGACATCACCAAGTTCTATTGAAATCGCAAGCAGTATCACCCAACCTTGTCCAGCAGATCATGAGTTTATTTCCTGAATGCACTTCTCTTCAAGTACATTGAGATGATCGAGCACATTTGGACACGTTGACATTGTAAAAATCATGCTGTCTCTTCATAGATATTCTTTGGATTGTCTTTTGGGTTTCTACTCATTTGTCAGTCTGTTGTAATGTCTATATATTAAGCGCTGTTGGTTGTATTTGTTTTCTTTTATTTATGCATTTTGGCATATTTTGTTGTATGTTAGATTAGATCTGAAACGAAAGTCTTTTTTGTCAGTTAAGACTACATTTGTCATTTATTCTCTTTATTGCATCAGTTTTGTTTCCCTTGTTTCATCCTGCAAGTTAGCTTTTGAGGAAAAATGATGCAATTTGCAGATAAGGTCATTATGCAAAACATAGTTCATGTATGCCATCATGTATGATAAAAAGCCTTAGGATTTTTGGCTTTCATTAATGTGCCTCCGTTAGTAAATTTTGTATATGCAGATAATTTGCTGGGTGTCCATCGTGCATGTCCACGGTGGGCCAGGCACCTGTGTTGAATGAGTGAATAATGAAGAGGTGGAAGATGATAGAAATTTCATTGTGAATGAGATTTTAATCTCACATTGAGAGTTTTTTGATATATTGGTTGATTTATATTGATTCATCTGCTTTGATAATGTAAACAAATGTATGGGGAGAGGTTTTTTTCTCACGCTTGGGTGCATAGGGGGTGCAAATTTAGGGATTGGATTGCATTGAATCAAGTTGACTCGTGTGCGAGTGCGATCTGTGCACGTCGAATGTCGGATCGATCGGGACAAAATTTGTCTAAGTTGAACAATTAATATTTCGTCACGTAAATCTTTTTGTTGCTTGTGTAACGGATGCATTAAAGAAAGATTAATGCAGAATTCAAATGATTGAGAGAAATGCTAGTGTTTTGTAGCTCGGTGCATAATGATCATTAATCAATCATTAATTTTGCTGTTCATTTAAGCTCTTATAAAAGGAGGCTGGGATTATAGGCAAAAGGGTTACCTCCTCGACTCTGTCGTGCAACTTTTGCTTGGCGGAGTGTTCGTGATAGCAGTCGGGTACCTCTCAGTTTACTTTGGCGATCAGTGGTTGGTGGGAATCACGGTTAGTCGTTGTATTATGGGAAATAGATGACCCAAGAAAGTCTCGAAGCATGGTCGGAGGTGGGGCGAATTTGTTTCAAGGAAATTGCGTTCATCGTAGGCCTCGGTCCTTGCAACTTGGTCGGCAGCAACTCACTATAGCAATTCGCTCGACAGAAGCCTTGCAACTCGGTCGACTACTTCACTTCGTCGGCCTTAGGCTTCGCTCGGTCGACCTCTTCACTCGGTCAGCTCCTTCACTCAGTCGACCTCTTCACTCGGTCAGCCTTAAGCTTCTCTCGGTCGGTCTCTTCACACGGTCAGCCTCTTCACTCGGTCGGCCTTAAGCTTCGGTCGGTCGGCCTTAAGCCTCGGTAGTCGACACTCGGCAGTTGGCAGTCGGCAGTCGGTAGTCGGCAATCGACACTCGGCAGTCGGCACTCGACGGTCGCCACTCGGCGGTTGACATTTGGCGGTCGACACTCGGCAGTTGGCACTCGACACTTCGTGGTCGGCACTCGGCAGACATTAGCCCCTGCTGACAGCCTGAGATTATCAGCTCAGATCATTTCAACAGATAAGTTGAATTTAAGTTTGTATATTTAAATTCAGCAAAACCCTCAAAAATCTCCGACAACATATTGTTTCGTCCAACAGACTTGAAACAGATTTGATTTTGTTGAGATGACCACAGAGCAGAATATTGAGGTGCAACAGACTCAACACGTGCAGACTCCCTCCACCCCGATTGGAACTGTGCTAATCAGTCATGGGGAAAAACCAGAGAAGTTTATTGGACTGAACTTCAAGAGGTGGCAGCAGAAGATGCTCTACTACCTGACCACGCTCAATCTGACTCGGTTCCTGACCGAGGACCCTCCCAAGCGTGCTGAGGATGCTGATACGCAAACTATCAGTGCAGTGGAGGCATGGACTCATTCAGAGTTCCTTTGTCGAAACTACATTCTTAAGTGTCTTGCCGACTCGCTGTACACTGTGTATAGCATGAAGAGAACGGCTAAGGAGTTGTGGGAGTCCCTGGACAAGAAGTACAAGACGGAGGATGCAGGGGCCAAGAAGTTCATCATGAGCCAATTCCTGGATTACAAGATGGTTGACTCCAAGATGGTGATCAACCATGTCCAGGAGCTTTAGGTGATTTTACACGAGATCCACTTAGAAGGGATGGTTATGAGTGAAACCTTCCAGGTGGTTGCTATCATTGAGAAGCTGCCTCCTAGCTGGAGGACTTCAAGAACTACTTGAAGTATAAGCGGAAGGAGATGAATGTGAAGGAACTCATTGTTAGACTTCGCATTGAAGAAGACAACAAGAGTTCAGAGAGGAAACTATCCTCTTAGGCTACTGTGAAAGCCAACGTGGTTGAGCACAGTTAAAGCTTGAAACGGAAGAACCCCAAGTCTTCCAAGATAAGACCCAAAGGAGGCATCAACAAAAAGAAGTTCTCTGGGAAGTGCTTCAACTGTGACAAAGTAGATTACAAATTTTTGGAGTGCAGAAAGCCGAAGAAGAAGCAAGAGGCCAACTTGAATGAGGGACCAAAAATGGGCGACCTCTGCGCAGTGGTCTCAAAACTGAACTTGGTCGGTTCAAATCCGCGACAATGGTGGATCGATACTGGAGCCACAAGACATGTGTGCTGCAACAAGGAGTTGCTCCACAACTTCGAAAAAGTCACTGGAGACAAACTGGTCATGGGAAACTCAGCAACCTCGGACATCACTTGCCAAGGAAAGGTGGTGTTGAAGATGACCTCAGGTAAGGACCTTACTCTGAACAAAGTGTTGTATGTTCCGGAGATTCGAAAGAATCTAGTGTCCGGATTACTGTTAAGCAAGCATGACTTTCGCATTATTTTTGGGTTGAACAGAGCTGTATTATCCAAGAATGGAATGTTTATAGGAAGAAGCTATGTATCTGATAGGTTGTTCAAGCTCATTGTAATGACCATTAGGCCCAAGATAAATAAAAATGAAAGCCATGCATTGTAATGACCATTAAGCTCATTATATGCTTAAGTTTTCGTGTTTGTGACATGATAGACGAGGACATGTTAACTACGATGTGTTGCGTAGATTAATAAATATGCAAAGCAAACTTACATTCCACCTTGACCCGAAACACAAATGTGAGATTTGTGTTGAAACGAAAATGACAATGTCATCTTTTCAACATGTTGAAAGAAGCAATGAACCACTCAGACTAATCCACACCAACGTGAGCGACCTTAAAGGAACACCAACATGTGATGAGAATAAATACTTCATCACTTTTGTATATGATAACATAAAATACTATTATGTGTATTTTCTCAAAAATAAGGATGAAACTATAGAGAAATTTGCTCTTTATAAGAATGAGGTTGAAAACCAGCTTAATAGAAAGATTAAGATGATTCGAAGTGACCATGACGGTGAATATGTATCACCGTTTGTTGAGTTGTGTGCTGAACACGGGATCAGACACAAAACAACAATTCCTTATACTCCTCAGCAAAATAGAGTTACTGAGCAGAAAAATCGAATTCTAAAGGAGATGATGAATGCTCTTCTATTGAGCTATAGACTGCCAGAGTTTATGTGGGGGGAAGCTGTGTTAACAGCTAATTATCTTTTAAATAAGGTACCCTGAAAGAAAATAGATAAGTGTCCTTATGAGTTGTAGAATGAAAGACAAC
Source organism: Zingiber officinale (assembly GCF_018446385.1). NCBI lineage: Eukaryota > Viridiplantae > Streptophyta > Magnoliopsida > Zingiberales > Zingiberaceae > Zingiber > Zingiber officinale. The sequence goes on from NC_056000.1 coordinate 94,085,179, forward strand.
CACCCTATAAATATTTACGAATATAGGGGTGTCTTGCCAAAGTTTTGGTACTTGATCTGAAAAGGATTAAGATAGGACCAAAGTCTGTTGATTGCATATTTATTGGATATGCACATAACAGCAGTGCATATCGATTTTGTGTATATGAGTCACACATATCGGAGATATACAAGAACTCGATAATCAAATCGAGGAATGTCTCGTTCTTCGAGCATGTGTTTCCGTATAAGATTCGAGAGGATGCTAGATCCTCAAAACGGGCATATGAAACACAAGGCGAAGAAGATGATGATGAACCAGTTAAGGTTGAGCTTAGACGGAGTAAAAGAGCTTGGGTAGAAAAATCCTACGGATCGGATTTTATCACTTTTATGTTGGAAAGTAAGCCCTAGAGTTACTCAGAAGCAGTAAGCTCATCTGATGGACCTCACTGGAAAGAGGCAATTGTATCTGAGATAGAATCTATCTTGCAAAATCACACTTGGGAACTTATGGATCTTCCTCCGGGAAGTAAACCAATAGGTTGCAAGTGGATCTTCAAGAAGAAAATGAAGTCAGATAACACAATTGACAAGCATAAGACCAGATTGGTAATCAAAGGATACCGACAACGAGAAGGCCTCGATTACCGATGTCGAGAATAACTTCCTTTAGAGTATTATTGGCTATCACCGCTCTATAGAATGTTGAAATACATCAAATGGATGTAAAGACAACTTTTATAAATGAAAATTTAGAAGAGGAAATCTACATAGACCAACCTGAGGGGGTTTCTGTGCTAGGATAGAAAAATAAGGTCTGTAGATTGGTGAAGTCATTATATTGCTTGAAACAAGTACCAAAGCAGTGACATAAGAAATTTGATAATGTCATGAAGGAATGTGAAATTAAGATTACTGAATGTGATAAATGTGTCTACATGAAAGCCACAGAGAGTAACTATGTCATCTTGTGCCTCTATGTAGACGATATACTTATCATTGGGAATAATGATAGGATAATCAAATCCACAAAAGGGATGTTGAACTCAAGATTTGATATGAAAGACATGGGCCTAGCTGATGTGATTCTAGGAATCAAAATTCTTATAACAACAGAAGAACTTGTTCTTAGTTAGTCCCATTACGTGGACAAATTTCTTAAGAAATTCACCAGGGGTGATACTGCGTTGGCACGAACGCTGATAGATACGAGTCAACATCTATCTAAAAATTGAGGTGAAAGTATCTCTCAGCTAGAGTACTCTCGAGTGATTGAAAGTCTGATGTACTTGATGAGTTGCTCACGACCAGACTTAGCCTACGTAGTAAGTAAACTGAGTAGATACACGAGGAATCCCGGTGTTGAGCGGAAGGGGATAACAAGAGTACTAAGGTACTTGAAGTATACTCATGAATATGGATTGCATTTTACCATATGTCCCGCTGTGATCGAAGGATACAACGATGCAAATTGGATATTTGACATGAAAGACTCCAAGTGTACGAGTGAATATGTATTCACTCTTGGAGGTGCAGCCATTTCCTGGAAATCTTCTAAGCAAATCGTAATAACCAGATCCACGATGGAATCTGAGTTTGTAGCTCTTGACAAATGTGGTGAAGAGGTTGAATGAATACGACAATTCTTAGAAGATATTCCGAGATGGCCGAAACCTGTGCCGACAATTTGCATACATTGCAATAGTCAATCAGCAATTGGCCGAGCACAGAGCTATCTGTACAATGGTAAGTCTAGACATATACGTCGTAGACCTCTCAACGGGAGTTATCGCTGTTGACTATGTGAAGTCAAAGGATAACCTAGCGGATCCGCTAATCAAAGGGTTAAACAGAGAGTTACTTACAAGCTTATCATAGGGGATGAGCTTGATGTCGATGAGAAATGTTGGTGCAAAGGAAACTCAACCTATGTAGACTGGAGATATCAAAAACTAGGTTCAAAGGGCAACCTAACTGTACCGACAAAAAATTGCTCACTATAGGGAATGTCCCAATGGATCTGTGAAGGATGAAGGTTAAACACACGCCTTTTAATGATCTAAGAAGAGTAATGTGGAATACTCTTAAAAGATCACCTACGTGAGAAAGTTGTGGAGCCACTTCGAAGAGAATTGAAGGCACAATTCTTAGAGCTTCTCACAGAACCAGACATGTTCATGGCCAAGAATGAACACACTCATGAGAACTGAGTGTATCAGGGAGAGTCTTGAGTGAGATATGTCAATGTTTACATAGACGACAAAAAAGTTCAAGGACATCACGTCTATTGTTAGCCAGTAAGCAAACAGATCTTCACAAGGGAATGTTCAAAAGGTAAAACTTACCTATATCCTATACTGGACTTAACTGCAAAATGCTATCATATACCCTATCTCCATTCATGTGGGGGGATTGTTGAATATAAGTGAATGGAGAAGAGATGGAAGAAGATAGAAGCTCCATTGTGAATGAAACTTTAGTCCCACATTGAGAGTTTCTTGGCATATTGGTTGGTTTATATTGATTCACAAGCTTTGATAATGTGAACAACTGCATGGGGAGAGACTCTCTCTCACGCGTGGGTGCGGAGGGAGGTGCAAATCCAGGGCCTGGATTATACTGAACCAAGTTGACTCATGTGCGAGCGTGACTTGCGCGCACCGAATGCCGGATCGGTTAGGGCAAAATTTGCCCAAGTAGAACAACCAACATTTTACCACGTAAACCTTTATTACTGCTTATGTAACAGGTGCATTAAAGGAAGATTAATGCAGAATCAAAATGGTGGAGAGAAACACTGGCGTTTCATTGCTCGGTGCGTAATGATCATTAATCGATCATTAATTTTGCCATTCATTTGAGCTCCTATAAAAGGAGGCGGCAACTACAGGCAAAAGAGTTAAACATACGAAAAAAGCTGAAGCTCTCCACCTACGCCCCCCCCCCCGACTTTGTCGTGCAACTCCTGCTCGGTGAGTGCCCGTGATAGCAGTCGGGTACCTCTCAGTTCGCCGTGACCACCAGTGCTTGGTGGGAATCACGGTTAGCTGTTCTATCCTGAAAAACAGATGACCTAAGAAAGCCTCGAAGCACAATCGGAGGTGGACCGAATCTGTTTCAAGGAAACTGCGTTCATCACAGGCCTCGGTCCCTGCAACTTGGTCGGTAGCAACTCGCTCAACAGAAGCCCTACAACTCGGCGGCCGACAACAACTCGCTCGGTAGAAGCCCTGCAACTTGGTCGACATCAACTCGCTCGGTAGAAGCCCTGTAACTCGATCGGCAGCAACTCACTTGGCAGAAGCCCTGCAACTCGGCCGATAGCAACTCGCTTGGCAGAAGCCCTGCAACTTAATCGGCAACAACTTGCTGGGCAGAAGCCTTGCAACTCGGTCGACAACAACTCGTTGGACAGAAGCCCTACAACTTGATCGACCTCTTTACTCGGTCGGCCTTAAGCTTTGCTCGGCCAGCCTCTTCACTCGGTCGGCCTCTTAACTCGGTCGGTCTTAAGCTTCGCTCGGTCGGCCTCTTCACACAGTTGGTCTCTTCACTCTGTCGGCCTTAAGTTTCGCTCAATCGACCTTTTCACTCGATCGACCTCTTCACTTGGTTGGTCTCGACACTCGGTCGGCCTTAAGCTTCGCTCGGTCGGCCTTAAGCCTCGGTAGTCGGCACTCAGCAATCGACACTCAACGGTCGACACTCGGCGATCGACACTCGGCAGTCGACACTTGGTGGTCGGCACTCGACAGTCGACACTCGGTAGTCGCCACTCAGCAGTTGGAACTCGGCACTCGGCGGTCGACACTCGGTAGACATCAGCCCCTGCTGACAGTCTTAGATTATCATCTCAGGTCATTTCAATAGATAAGTTGAATTTAAATTTGTATATTCAAATTCAGCTAAACCCTAAAAAATTTCCGACAATATATTATTTCATCTAACACTGGATCACTTTCAGGTGCTCTGCATGTATTTAGGTGCCCAGTGTGGCTGCACATGTTGGACATCCAATAGATTATATTCACACACATGAGAGTGATATGCTTCTTGACTCGTGTTCATGTCTCATTTCTGTGATTGAGATAACTCGGAGTGCTTGGAATTACGGGGTGCCTTGAGTAATTCCAAATGCCTCTAATGATTTTAGGCGCTCTAAGTTGTCTTCGTCATGCAAATATAGTGTGGACAATGTGTGTATGTATATAATATACCTTCAAATGTACATAATTATACTTCAAATTTATCCAAGTAAATAAACTTTTAATTTTAGAATATATATATATATATATATATATATATATATATATATATATTCTAAAATTAAAAATTTATTTACTTGGGAGAAATTTGAAGTATAATTTATGTACATTTGAAAGTTGATTTTTAGAATATTCATTTTATTTAAAATTTGAACTTTCAATGTTTTATTGGAATGTTTTTAAAATTATTCAGTCAATCTTGTTCAGATGTATTCACTATTTCGTTGCAAAATTAGTGGAAGTGGAGTACCTCATTTCCTTGCAAATTCTCATCCTGACGGTCTTGTCTTTACATATACTTTCAACTCCCATTATTCATGCAACACAGTATTCAATTCCACCAATAACTATGCTAAAGCCTTTTTAGTGTCACGCTCAAATCTCTGGCAAAAATCACCTTACAATCTAAAGACAGAATAATTTCAATCTATAGACTCTCCTCAGTCCAAAGCATTCCCAAGTACCTACATGTAGCCTTGAGGGAGGTCTAGGTATAATCAACTGTTAATTATCTTGATCGATCAATTAGATAATTAAGAAGTTAATTAGGTTCATTAATGTATATTTAATTGGGATGAGTTAAATGCTAATATGCACAGGTTAAATTGAAAAAAATCTGTTGTCAAATGAAAGATTACTAAAGGATCAATTAAATTTATTTGGACTTAATAGGAGAATTATGTAGGTATAATTTTAATTAATTCTCTAATGAATTAGATTAGATCTTAATGTCAAGCAATGAATTGGATTTTAACTGCTAAGATTAAAGACATCTTCACAGATGACATATCGATCTAGGAAATTTTCTTAGCATCTTCAAAAGAAAGAATATTAAATTGAATAATGTTAGATGCCTTGGTTTGTGGATGGGTCCTTATGGGGTTAGTGGATTCAGAAGGAAATTATGTATACATTTTAATCTAGGTCTGGTTCTAAGTTCGCTCCTTCGCAGTCTCTCACTCTTCATCTAAGATGGTGCTTGAACATTCCTAGTGGGTACATGTCTTCGGAGAAAAAAATTCTGTCTTACCCTCTAGACAACTTGGCGGTCAACAATAAGCTGACACCGTGATTTATTTCTCTTAATAAAATTTGGGGACGAATTATGAGAGGTGCCTGGAGTGAATGTAATAATTTGTTACCATAAAAGATGGTGGTTGAATTTTTAAGTGTTGGAAAATAATCTTTCATACGGTCAGAGTTAGATCAAATTATTGTAATGTGTTGGTAATATAGTTTAAGTTAAGGTTTGCTTATGTTTGGACTTGGAATTGTGCATATGGAGCTTATTTACTTGATGAGATTGAGTTGGGTTTTACTCAATGAGTCAATAAATTAGAATAAGTGGTGGAGCTTTGGAGAAATTTAGAGGACTCTAAAGCATAAACGTTGAGCAGTCGAATCATACATAGAATATTGGTCGAGTGGAGTGGAGTGGAGTGAGCTCGGGGAGCTCAATGCCTGGAAGGAGGTTGAAGATCTAGGGGCAATAAAGCTACGAAATATTATGACTCTGAATGTGGTGTTGTTTTTTTTTTTCAATAATATCATATTGTAGTGATGTATGATTGCTAGATAGGGGTAACTATAAGTATATGGTTGTCATCAAATAGTATAATTATCATCCTCTAGAATTGTGGTGTTGTATACTAGTTTACGTGTAAAGGGAGGCTATCTAGATGAATCGAATTGAGAGAATTGTTGTAAAGGTAGATAAAATCAATTCTTGAGACAATTCTAAGATTTCGATTTCACTACGATGATCGTTGACAATTTAATTATGGTTTCCTCTCTTACCTCAATGTTAGATTATGCTTGAAGGTAGTTTATCCTAAGGAAACCAATCTTTCCTATCGAAATACATCGATGTATCTACACCAATGCGACTGCTATTCTCATGGTAATCGAATTAGTATAGACCTCTTAAGTTTTGTGACAACCAATGTAACCCTCGAAAGAGTTTGAGCTACTTTCGTGATCAAACCCTCAAGTCCAATTCTATAGATTTGAGATTAGAGTTCACCTCTCGGTCTATCCTTTAATCTCTAATATATGCTGACATATGCTAATACATCAAAGTTAAGTATGCTAAAATTGAATTAAGAATCAAACATATCATTAATAAAAGATAGAAATCACAAATATCAATCATTAACTTAATATCGAGTTACTCCCTAATCCTCGAATTAAGGAGACTACTCCATCACGATGGAGATACAAGCCATATGCATCAAAGGAAACATTCTACAATGGAAATTAAGATCAGAAAAAAGAACTTAGTTATAGATGTCGTAGACATTTCTGAATGATCTCCACTTCCTCTTCGGTGGTCGGAATCTCTAGGCTCATTGGATCTCTTGGAAGACGATTCTCTTTTAGGGTCTCCTATCATGAGAACCCCTTGATGCCTGTAGTCAACACCCTTAGGTTGCCTTTGTAGACTTGAAAAATATAAAAAACTTTCCTAAAATATAGGGAGTGCCACCAGCAAAACCCTAACGATCCACGACTTTGGTGGCTACCACGGGTTGGCTGTGGATCATGTTGGAAATTTTCTCATCACAGCTCAGAATGAAACACAACTATGACAAGTGTCATGGGTAGGCTGTGGATCATGCTGGAAGGATTCTTGTCAAAACTCTGAATGGACTATAACCGTAGTAGGTGCCATAGTTTGGTTATGATTCTTGCTGGATGTTCTGGGCAATGCTCTGATGGCAAATCTAACTCTGCTGTGTTGGTATGGGAAGCATCAGACGATCAAATCTGGATTTTGATAATGGCAAAGGGTTCAAAGTTAAGGTTATTTGTTGTCTAACAAGTTTGAATGAGATCGCAGGAAAGTCCTAAGTGGTCTTAGACAAAAGTCCTAGCTACGGTTAGGTAGGTGGAAAACCCTAGGGGGTGGTAACCGTAGGTCATACAGGGCGGTAACCCTAGATGGAAAGTCTTGGTGGGTCGAACGCTTTGGGCAAAATCCTAGAGTCAGGGGCTCTAGGTTGAAATCCTGGTGTCACGAACTGTGTGGAAATTTGGACTGGTCGTGGAGTGGGCGTCTAGTTTGAAGACCGGAAGCTTCGGATGCTGAGCAAAAGTCCAGTTGGTCTGGAGGATCAATCTGGCAATAGGTAACTTGATGTGAGCCCAGAAGAGGCATTGAAGGGAATTGGGGGACCCATGACGAGATCCAAGACTAAGAGAATGAAGCAAGCTTTGGAAAGCTTAATAATAGGGCTCAAGGAAAAGGAGGATCAATGCACAATGGAGACAACAACTAAATGTATCACATTCCTTCAATTTGAAAGTGAAATTGGACCAACATGAGGACCATTTTCGTATGCATTTTTTGGGAGATTTTTCTAAAGTGACTTTTGATGTCCTTTGTGGGGTTTTAATGTATTTTTGAGAGTTCCTAAGCTAGTATAATAAATACCATGCATGCATGGTTGCATTAAGCTAGTATTAGGGATTAGTGGTTGCATTAGTGGATAATAAATACCATGCATGCAAGCATGATATTTATTGCATAATTAGTGCATAGTGGATCTTAAGGGATGTTAAATAGGAGAACTCTTGTATGGAAAATCAAGTACGTTTGAATGAAAATTTTAGTTTCTCTTTGGTGAGAGCTTCCTTCTAGTTCTTAGGCAAAGAACTAATTCCGATCTTATCAAGGCAACTTGTGGCGATCAAACCCCATGACTTATCACTCACCTTCTCATCTTGCTTGAGTGTGGCGTCAATACCCTTCCCCAAGCTGAATGTCAAGGCGATCCATTTACAAGGTTCCTTATCATTTGGTATCAGAGCCTTGACTCCTTGATTTTCAAGTTTGTGTCTTGTTTTAATCTTTGTTCTTGTCCATCTTTGTTGATCTCTCTGTCCCTATCTATCGTAAATTTCTATTCACTATTTGGGTCCTCAACTCAAAAAAAAAAGGAAAATTCAGAACAAAAGAGGAATAATTAGTCATTGGTTTCTGATTAAAAAAAAAGAAAAAAAGAAGAGGATTTGTGAATTGAAAGGACTCAATATTCTTTCATTGTGAAATCTGAATTCAAAGATATATTCCTTTCATTGCTCTTGATCATTGCTGAATTTCTCGTTTTATCCATTTATTTCTCTTGTTCTACTCATATTTCTCTTGTTGGTTTCTTATTCACTTGGTTGTCTACTTGTTGTCTTGAGAAAGATATTGATAAGGTTCTTTCCTTAAGAGCTTATAAAGGAAGTTGAGTGGATAAATTTGAGTGCAACCACGTGAGTAGAGTGGTGAGGTTCGTCTAACATTTCTTTTGTAATTTTCCTTGTCATTTTTTTTTTGCAAGCATGAGTGGGAAAAAATCACCCCATTCCCCTAGGCGAGATCTTAATAGGCTTCAAATGGAGGCACTTACTCAACAATTTGAGAGAATGCTTCAAAGATAACTTGAAGAAATACATGAAAGGATGAACCGACTTGAAGGAGAAAAAGTTTCCAATCGTGATGGCAATTCTAATCATGAAGAATCTCGTCAAAGTGACCCATTCTATGATTCACCAAGAGAAAGAAGGAGGCATGAAGGGGGAAGAAGACGTGAAAGAGGAGGTAGAGACCATAGACGAGAAGATGATCTAGGAGGTGTGAAAGTCCATATACCTTCCTTCCAAGGGAGGAATGACCCCGAAACGTATCTTGAGTGGGAGATGAAAATAGAGCAAATCTTATCATGCCACAATTACAATGATGCAAAGAAAGTAAAGGTGGCTGCCCTTGAGTTCACCGATTATGCCTTAATTTGGTGGGATCAATTGCAAAAGGAGAGAAGAAGGTATGGAGAGCATCCTATCAACACTTGGGACGAAATGAAGACTTTGATGAAAAGGAGATTTGTGCCTTCCCACTACCATAGGGAATTGCACAACAAATTGCAAAGACTCATCCAAGGGAGTAGGAGTGTGGATGATTATTACAAGGAGATGGAGGTGGCTTTGATTAGAGCCAATATTGTGGAGGATAGGGAAGCTACCATGGCTCGGTTTCTCCACGGCCTAAACCGAGATATTGGAGACATTGTGGAGTTACAACATTATGTGGAGCTTGACGACTTAGTGCATCAAGCAATGAAAGTAGAGCAACAATTAAAGAGAAAGGGCGTTATGAAGAAATCATCTTCTCCAAACTACACTTCAAGTTGGAAGGACAAGCCAAAGAAGGAGGGTTCTTCTTCAAATTCTAAGGAGGCAGCAAACACTAAGAAGCCTATTCCTACTACCTCTTCTTCCACTTCTAAGAGTAGGGATATCAAGTGTTTTAGGTGTTTGAGAAAAGGTCATATTGCATCCGAATGCCCGAATAAGAAGACTATGGTGGTGAGAGATAATGGGAGTATCTCTAGTGAAGAAATTACTTCTCATTCCTCTTCCTCAAGCAATGAGGAAAATGATGGAGCAGCCTATGCGCAAGATGGAGAGATCTCTTGGTGGTTAGGAGATTATTGGGAAGCCAAGCCAAGGAGCATGAGGAGGACCAAAGAGAAAATATTTTTCATACCCGCTGCCTTATTCAAGATAAGACATGCTCTATGATCATTGATGGTGGAAGTTGTACCAATGTGCCAAGCACTAGGTTGGTCACCAAACTCAACCTCAAGACTACACCACATGCAAGACCATATAAACTTCAATGGCTAAGTAATAGTGGTGAATTGGTAGTGAACCAGCAAGTGTTGATTAATTTCTCCATTGGCAAATATGAAGATCAAGTTCTATGTGATATTGTGCCTATGGAGGCAAGCCACATTCTTCTTGGAAGACCTTGGCAGTTTGATAGGCGAGCTCACCATGATGGATTCTCCAACAAGTTCTCTTTTGTCCACAATTCTCGCAAAGTCACACTTGTACCATTATCACCTAGAGAGGTTTGTGAGGATCAAATAAAAATGAGAGAGAAAAGAGAAAAAGAGGAGCGAGAGCTTAAGAAAAAGAAAGAGTGTGTGAAAAAGAAAATACTTGATTTTGAGGAAAAAATTCAAAAGAAAAGAGAGAATGAGGAAAAGAAAGAGAGAAAAATAGAAAATTTGTTTACAAGAGGAAGTGAGGCGAAGAAAGCTTATTTGACAAGGCAACCTATATTTCTTCTTTTGTGCAAGGAAACTTGCATGGAATCTAATACTAACTCCTTGCCTAGTGATGTTGTTGTTATTTTGCAGGATTTTGAGGATGTGTTTCCCAAGGAAGTACCTCAAGGTTTGCCTCTAATGAGGGGGATTGAACACCAAATAGACCTTATTCCTGGCGCTTCTTTGCCCAATATGCCAGCTTATAGGAGCAACCCTCAAGAAACAAAGGAGATACAAAATCAAGTGGAGGAGTTATTGCAAAAAGGATGGGTTCAAGAAAGTTTAAGTCCTTGTGCTGTACCCGTAATTTTGGTGCCTAAAAAGGATGGATCATGGAGGATGTGCACTGACTGTAGAGCCATCAACAACATCACAATTCGGTATAGACATCCTATCCCTAGACTTGATGATTTGCTTGATGAATTACATGGTGCTTGATTCTTTTCTAAAATTGATTTGAAAAGTGGGTACCATCAAATTAGGATAGGGGAAGGGGATGAATGGATAATAGCTTTCAAAACCAAATATGGATTGTATGAATGGTTGGTAATGCCTTTTGGGTTAACTAATGCACCAAGTACTTTTATGAGGCTTATGAACCATGTCTTACGAGAATTTCTTGGAAAATTTGTGGTAGTATACTTTGATGATATTTTGGTATATTCCAAGAGTTTTGTTGAGCATATTGCACATCTCCAATCTGTCTTGCATGTCCTTAGAAAGGAAAAACTATATGCTAACTTGGAAAAGTGTTCTTTTTGCACTAATCATGTGATTTTTCTTGGTTTGGTCATAAGTTCTAAAGGAGTGCAGGTTGATGAAGGGAAAGTTAAGGCCATTAGAGATTGGCCAACTCCTAAAACTGTGAGTGAGGTTAGGAGCTTCCATGGGTTGGCAAGTTTCTATAGGAGGTTTGTGAAGGACTTTAGCACATTGGCAGCACCCCTAAAAAGAATTTGTCATTCATAGTGATCATGAATCTTTAAAGTATTTGAAAGGGCAAGGGAAGCTCAACAAAAGGCATGCCAAATGGGTCGAATTTCTTGAACAATTTCCTTATGTGATTAAGCATAAGCAAGGAAAGGTAAATGTTGTAGCAAATGCACTTTCAAGAAGGTATAACTTGTTAGTTACACTTGAAACTAAATTGATTGGCTTTGAACATATTAAGGAATTGTATGTACATGATAATGAGTTTTCCCAATTATATGCTGCGTGTGGAAAGAAATCACAAAATGGGTTTGTTAGGCATGACAACTACTTGTTTAAGAATAACAGACTTTGTGTGCCTAAAGGATACATGTGTAAATTGCTAGTTAGGGAAGCACATGAGGGGGGTTTAATGGGACACTTTGGGGTTCAAAAGACCTTAGAAATGTTGCTTGAACATTTTCATTGGCCACACATGAAACACGATGTGCAGAAATATTGTGCACGGTGCATTGTGTGTAGAAAAGAAAAATCTAAGACATTACCTCATGGACTTTACACGCCTTTGCCTATTCCTAATTTTCCTTGGACTGACTTGTCTATGGATTTTGTTTTAGGGCTACCACGTCCCCAAAAAAGTAAGGACTCCATTTTTGTGGTAGTTGATAGATTCTCTAAGAAGACACACTTCATACCTTGCCACAAAGTGGATGATGCAACTCATGTGGCAGATTTGTTTTTCAAAGAGGTGGTAAGACTTCATGGCATGCCTAGGAGCATTGTTTCAGATCGTGACACCAAATTTTTAAGTCATTTTTGGAGTTCCTTATGGAACAAGCTGGGAACAAAGCTTCTTTTCTCCACCACATGCCACCCACAAACTGACGACCAGACTGAGGTGGTAAATAGGACACTTTCTTCTCTTCTTAGAGTAATTATTAAGAAGAACATTAAATCTTGGGAAGAATGTTTACCTCATGTTAAATTTGCTTATAATAAGGTGGTCCATTCTACTACTCATTTTTCTCCTTTTGAGATTGTTTATGGGTTCAATCCACTAACACCTCTTGATTTGCTTCCTTTACCTAACACTTCTTCTTTAGTTCACAAGGATGGCAAAACAAAGGCAGAATATGTGAAGAAGCTTCATGAGCAAGTTAAAGCTCAAATTGAGAAGAAAATGGAGCAATATGCAAATCGAGCCAACAAATGGAGAAAAAGAGTTGTCCTTGAACCCGGTGATTGGGTGTGGGTTCATATGAGGAAGGAACGGTTTCCTACCCAAAGGAAATCAAAGCTTCAACCAAGAGGAGATGGACCATTCCAAGTGTTGGAAAGAATTAATGACAATGCTTACAAAATTGATTTGCCCGGTGAGTATGGTGTTAGTGCAACATTTAATGTGGCTGATTTGAGTCCTTTTGATGTAGGTGATGAAGACCTAAATTCGAGGACGAATTCACCTAAAGGAGGGAATGATGTGAGCCCCGAAGAGGCATTGAAGGGAATTGGGGGACCCATGACGAGATCCAAGACTAAGAGAATGAAGCAAGCTTTGGAAAGCTTAATAATGGGGCTCAAGGAAAAGGAGGATCAATGCACAATAGAGACAACAACTAAATGGATCACATTCCTTCAATTTGAAAGTGAAATTGGACTAACATGAGGACCATTTCCGTATGCATTTTTTGGGAGATTTTTCTAAAGTGACTTTTGATGTCCTTTGTGGGGTTTTAATGCATTTTTGAGAGTTCCTAAGCTAGTATAATAAATACCATGCATGCATGGTTGCATTAAGCTAGTATTAGGGATTAGTGGTTGCATTAGTGGATAATAAATACCATGCATGCAAGCATGATATTTATTGCATAATTAGTGCATAGTGGATCTTAAGGGATGTTAAATAGGAGAACTCTTGTATGGAAAATCAAGTAAGTTTGAATGAAAATTTTAGTTTCTCTTTGGTGAGAGCTTCCTTTTAGTTCTTAGGCAAAGAACTAATTCCGATCTTATCAAGGCAACTTGTGGCGATCAAACCCCATGACTTATCACTCACCTTCTCATCTTGCTTGAGTGGGGCGTCAATACCCTTCCCCAAGCTAAATTTCAAGGCGATCCATTTACAAGGTTCCTTATCATAACTTTTCCTGAGAGGAGTAGGTGAGGACGCGTTCTCCGAAGAGGGAATAGTAGGTATCGGTTTGACCTAGGGTTTTCAAAAAACTTGAAGTCAGAACCAGATAGTCCGGAGACTGTCAAAGTAACTAACTATTTCATATTTTATTATTTTAACTCTATTTTGCAGGATATGTTTGGTATTTTTGACTAACACATCTTGCAGGGACTGAAAAGGGCTTAAAACTTCGGATGAACAGTTCCCGAGGTGCCCTCTTTGGAGCTTGGAGGTGCCTCGGGTGCATTAGTCGAAGACTTCGTGCAGCAGGGTAAAAGACGCCCTCCAAGGCTCCTGGATGTGCCCTAGACACTAGATGGAGGGTGCCCTCCATGGAGCTTGGAGGCGCCTTCAGGTGGATAAGCAGCGGGAGCTGCGGAGTTTATCGACACTATGAATTCGGGATAAAAGTCCTAGCTGAAGGCGCCTCCTATAGCGGTTGGTGGCACCCTCAATGGCTTACTTAAGCCTGGTTCGAGTAGAGGCAAAGATACACTTCCAATTGCAATCTTTCTATTGTGCACTGCTCTACAAGATGAACATGCTACTCAGTAACGCAACTTCGGCAATCAGGCGACGCGACTCTGATGATCGAGCGACGCGACTCCGGCTACCGAGTGACGTGACTCTGACTACCAAAAGCATGACCATCCAGATCTGAAAAGTCATCGGTACACTTTCAATTATTGCATTAAAACTGTACTTCAAGTTGTAACTTTCCGAAGCTATAGTGATTGCCCATCGAAAGCACTCTTACATGTGAGCCTTGTAGTAGAAGTCGCTACAAGCTCCGAACCAAGTAAATCCTTGGTGTTTGCGATTGATTTCTATTTATTCCACTGCGTGTTTACTCGATTATTTCTTAACAAACGAATTAGCCACGAGCGCTATTCACCCTCCTCTAGCGCTTTTCAATCCTACAATTGGTATCAGAGCGGGGTCGCTTCAAATCTGTGAAACCACAATTCAAGCATTTTTTTTCATGGTATTAATTCTTTTTGTTTTTTTAATCAGAGTTGGTATAATTGCCTTACTTTGATCATTTTATCACAATCGAAAATTCATTTTTCTCGAAGTTGGTGCAACACCACTCGAGCTCACTTATTTAATTATTTTCTCCCGCACTACTAATCCAAGACCAAGTCTTGGAACACTCATAATTTTTTCTTGTGTGCGATATTCTATTTCAATGACCCATCAAGAAGGCTATAGCACAGCTCGCCCACTCCTATTCTCTGACGAAGACTTCAGCTATTAGAAGAGCCGAATGGAGTACCACCTCCAGACACAATTCGAGATGTGGATGATCATCAAAACCGGCCTCTCACTCCCACTCAACGGCGCAGGAAAACCAATATCATGCGAGAACTAGGACACAAGTCTAATGAAGAAAATCGAGGCTAATGCCAAAGCTACATGCACTCTTCAATGTGGCTTAACCAAAGAAGAGGTGAACTGAGTCGACCCGTTCTCAAGCGCAAAAGAACTATGGGAAAAATTGATCGAGCTGCACGAGAGAGCTTTCGACACAAAGGTAAGTGATACGGGTTAGGTTTAGTAGGTCCCCAGTGAAAAGGGAAAAGGAGATAGCAGAATTAAGCAAACATGAATGTCGGCCAATATCGGCAGGGATAACATGCTTAAGGAAATATAGGTCAATATCGACCGGGATAGCATGCTTAAGGAAATATAGGGTAATATCGGCCGGGATAACACGCTTAAGGAAATTAGGTCAATATCGGCCAGTATAAGACCTTAGGAAATATAGGCCAATATTGTCCGAGATAACATGCTTAAGGAAATATAGGCCAATATCGACCAGGATAACACGCTTAAGGAAATTATGTCAATATCGACCAGTATAAGATCTTAGGAAATATAGGCCAATATCGGCCGGGATAGCATGCTTAAGGAAATATAGGCCAATATCAGCCGGGATAACACGCTTAAGGAAATTAGGTCAATATCGACCAGTATAAGCCCTTAAGAAAGATGGGCTAAATATCGGCCGGACTTATACGTTTAAGATAGATAAGCCAAGATTATCTAAGTTAGCGCATCTGGATATAAATTAGTATCGGTCGGGTGTATATGATCGTCCGGGTATGTAAAGGTACAAGGTCTTATAGGGTAGATAGTATATCATCGGATGATTAAGACATATGTTGAACAATAGTAATAACTCGCCTGGATATAACTTAGGTTCAAGTCCGTCCTAGACAAAGCATAGTATAATTTAGTAAAAACAGGGAAAGCAGGCAGGGGCGATAAATATACCTCGATATAACATGTAAGACAGGCGATAAGTATACCTCGATATAACATGTAAGACAGAGCGATAAATATACCTCGATATAACATGAAAGACAGGGCGATAAATATACCTCGATATAACATGTAAGACAGGGCGAGAATAAATATTTCAAGAATATTCATAAATAGCTTAATGAAGATATCTGTAGTATGTGATTGTATAACATGTCTGCTAATTTGGGGGAAGAATGTTTCTAGACTCTTCTGCAGGCACTAGGCGACAAAGAAGGTACATCTGGGGTACACAAAAGATTCCTTAAAAGCTACTTTCTGTAAGTACATGACTTACGTCATCTCATAACAAACTCTAACAAACCGGGGTCCACTTCATGACTACGGAGGTTATATGAAGTGGTATAAAAAGGAGAATCCTCTCCGTTGGCCAGATATGCTCAGGCTCACCACACTCACAACCATCCATTACAAACCCTAATTTTGATCACTATTCATCTTCTTTTCTTCCTTCCACACTAAGAGAGATCACTGACTTGAACGTTGGAGGGCCTAGCCAGGGATTCCCACCCCGGTCTTAGGTCACTGACGATAGTGTTGGTTGGTCTCTTGTGCGCAGGAAGTCGTCGGAGCTCCAGATCTCGGTGTTCTTCGGTGGATCCCTACTTTCATCCTTGAGTCTTCGTATTAGGAGGGTGTTCGGTGACTTTATCCTTCCGGATCCGCTTCGGTTTTCTCGGATCGGAAGTCCACAGGTGTTTTTCTCCATCAATAGTAACTTCTCTCCCCAGCTTTCCATTTTGTCAAGCTTCTCAGACAGGATCAGTAAGCAAACGTGACTTAATATAAAATAAACTGTATAATATAAAAATGCAGGAAGGTGAAATGGCAAACCAACTTCATGCACAGATTCAAGACCTTCTGAACGGTCTTCATGCAATCGGACAGAAAGTGGAGAAACTCAACGTCATAAGATATGCATTAAATTTATTTCCAAGGAACACCTTGTGGGCATCCATGGTAGATGCTTACAGAGTGTCTAAGGATTTGTCATCAATCAAATTAGACGAATTATTTTCTGAATTCGAGCTTCATGAACAAACTAATACTACTCTGGCTGAGAAAGGTATTGCTTTGATTGCAGGAACGAGTAGAACGCGGGAATCAAAAACAAAGCGTAGAACTTAACCCGAGTCCGAAGATGAACCAGACTTAGAAGACGCCGATGAGATAATAGCCAACTCGTCAACCTTGTACAAAAACTCTACAAAAAGAAGAAAGGGTTCACCAAGAAAGACATCAAGAAAGTGATTTAGTCCAAGATGGTGCAATCAAGTCCTAAAGTGATGTCTGAAGTAACCTGCTACGGCTGCAACAAAAAGGGACACATCAAAGCCAACTATTCGAACCAAAAGGAAACAAAGAAGTAAAGGAAGAAGAAAGCACTGCAGGCGACATGGGATGATTCTTCTTCAGAAGATTCTGACGAAGAGCTCAAAAAAATGAGCTTCCTCGCACTTACGGCCTGGGAACAAGTCAACGAATCTGAAACTGAGAGCGAGTCAGAAATAGAATCCGAGAGAAGCCACAGATCAGTATCCATTTCTGAAGGGCCTAACCCTACTATAAGAACTTCTCAGATAGATAAATTACATAATTTAGTTAATTATCTCATGCGTACGTTAGACAAATCCAACCTCCAAGTTAAGTCACTCCAAAAGGAGGTAACAATCCTTAAGGAGGAGACTAAACTAAGTCCTGCGACTGAGCTAGTTCAAAATGGAAGTTCAACTCAAGTCCAACAACTTGAGGAAGAAAATTCCAATTTGAAAACTGAAACGAACCCCACCAACAAATGTGATGGAACCCGAAACAAAGGTGGATAGAACCCCAAGAACTAAACGACAAGAGTGTGAGCCTTGACCAGTAGCCAAGAATTGGCACGAACCAAGCCTACGAAGGAAAGAAACGCCACACCTAGGGGTGATAATTTTCGATTGGTTGAACGCCACGAGAGTAGACTCGATAAGTTCAGCAAGTTCTTTCAAGAACTAAGAGAGTACACAATCTCACAGAAAACTAAGTTGCTTCATACTAAGATGCCCCCTCCCTTATATAATGGGAGTGAACAAGGAAAAATACAAGATAAGTACATGCACAATTAGAGTCCCAATGTTGCATGCCTCATGCAAGCTATCTAGAAACCCAAAACAAAATAAATGCATGCACAATTAGAGTCCCAAGTCACATGCTTCATTAAACAATCTAAAATACTTAAGTCTTCATGCATGAACGAGTTCCCATGCTTCGCATGCTTATTAGCATTCTTCCATTAATCGCGGCTAGTCATGGATGGCTATGCCCGATTACGTGGATTAGGCCACGACTAGCAGTTACGATTATCTTGGTTTCTCCTTGCTCATAGTCCTCCCTATGTTTTTTGATTAGCCCATTTAGTGCTTCCTTGAAACGCTTTGCCCGTATCTTGTAATTGGGCCTTCCGGAAGTGATAACTGATCTCTCCTATCTTCAGCCCTTGGGTATACATCATTCTCCCCTTCTTGAAAAGGATTTGTCCTCAAATCATCACCTGCATCAAACGGGGATAAGTCAGCAACATTAAAAGTGGAATGTACGCCATACTCACCTGGTAGTTCAAGTTTGTAGGCATTATCATTGATGCACTCTAATACTTGAAATGGGCCGTCCCCTCGAGGTAGAAGTTTAGAACGACGTTTATCCATAAATCGCTCCTTTCGGAGGTGCAACTAAACCCATTCTTCTGGTTCAAACACAATTTTCTTACGCCCCTTGTTAGCTTGTTGCATGTATTGTTGAGTTCTTTTCTCAATATTCAGTCGTGCTTGTTCATGAATCTTCTTTACGAATTCGACCTTCTGCTTACCATCTAAGTTTATATGCTCACTTATAGCTAAAGGAATCAAATCTAATGGTGACAAGGGATTGAAACCATAAACAATTTCAAATGGAGAAAATTTAGTCGCAGAATGTATGCTCCTATTGTAAGTAAATTCAACATGAGGTAAATAATCTTCCCATATTCTCAAATTCTTGTTAATGACCGCACGAAGTAAAAAGGACAAGATTCGATTGACCACTTCAGTTTGCCCATCAGTTTGGGGGTGATAAGTAGTAGAGAACAACAATTTAGTTCCTAATTTCCCCCACAAAGTCTTCCAAAAATAACTCAAAAACTTTGCATCCCTATCAGAGACAATGGTCTTAGGCATGGCATGCAACGTAATAACCTCTTTAAAGAATAATTCATCTATATGCGATGCATCATCAGTTTTATGACATGGATTGAAATACGCCATTTTAGAGAATCTGTCTACCACAACAAAAATTGAATCTCTCCCCCTCTTGGTCCAGGGTAATGCCAAAACAAAGTCCATTGAAATATCAGTCCAAGGTTCACTAGGTATAGGCAAAGGAGTATACAAGCCATGGGGTTTCAATTTAGATTTAGCTTGTTTGCAAGTGATGATGCACTTCTCACAAATTCTTTACATGTCACGTTTCATATGAGGCCAAAAGAAATGATCCTGTAAAACCCCTAAAGTCTTAGTAACGCCAAAATGACCCATCAATCCACCACCATGGGCTTCCCTAGTGAATAATTCATGTAACGAACACATAGGCACACACAATCTATTTTCACGAAGTAAAAACCCATCATGCCTATAGAACTTACCAAATGCAACCTTATCGCATGCTTTGAACACATCAGAAAAATCAGTATCGTTAGTATATAAATCCTTGATATATTCAAATCCAAGTAACTTCGTATCTAAAGTGGACAGTAAAGCATACCTTCGAGATAGTGCATCAGCAACTACGTTCTCCTTTCCTTGCTTGTATTTGATCACATAAGGAAATGTCTCAATGAATTCTACCCATTTAGCATGGTGTCGGTTCAACTTATGTTGGCTCTTCAAATGCTTTAGAGATTGATGATCTGTGTGAATCACGAATTCTTTTGGCCATAGGTAATGTTGCCATGTCTCCAATGCTCTCACCAATGCATACATTTCCTTGTCATATGTGGGATAGTTGAGAGTGGCTCCACTCAACCTCACTGAAATAAGCAATGGGTCTCGTTTCCTGCATTAGCACAACACTTATACCAACACCAGAAGAATCACATTCGATTTCAAAGGTTTTAGAAAAATCTAGTAGGATTAGTAAAGGAGCAGAACTTAGCTTTTCTTTCAAAGTGTTGAAGGGCCTCTCTTGCTCCTCTCTCCACTTGAATGACTCATTTTTCTTGATGACTTTAGTAAGAGGAGCTGCAATATTGCTAAAATCACGAACAAACCGTCGATAGAAGCTGGCCAAACCATGGAAACTCCTCACTTGGCTAATTGTTGTCGGTGTTGGCCACTCTTGGATTGCTTTCACCTTTCCTCATCCATCTCAACACCTTTAGTACTAACAACAAAACCAAGAAACACGACTTTCTCCGTACAAAAGGTGCATTTATCGAGGTTAGCAAAAAGCTTTTCTTCTTTTAGCACACTCAAAACTAACCTTAAATGTGTAACATGCTTTTTTCTGCTAAAAATCAAAATATCATCAAAATACACAACTACAAATTTTCTTAAGAAAGCACGCAAAACATGGTTCATCAAACGCATAAAAGTGCTAGGAGCATTAGTTAAGCCCTTCAAAATACGACATGCTACACAAGAGGCCACTAGAACCATGTTAAACAAATATAACCTAAAAATCAATTTTGGGCTGAAGCAATAAATATGACATGCTACATTCAAAATAGAATAGAATATTAATCAATAAATCTCAAAATAAAACTTTATATGAAATATATTATAATAAAATCCCTAACTTAAAATATTTAAAGGTGTTTGGATGCAAAGTCCACATTCTAAACACTAAAGACTACTTATGAAAATTTACATCGAAATCAACCCCAGGGATTTTTTTAGGGTACTCCACAACCAGTAGGGCTTATAGAGTCTATAACAAATATACCCTAAAAGTTGAAGAACCAACTAATATAATTTTTGATGAAGAAAATAACTTACCTAATTCAATAAATGAAAATATTAATCAAAATACAAGAAACACAAATTCAATAGAAGATGATGAAGATACTCAAATTAAACCTAAAGAATCACAAGAACCAATTATTAATCCTAACATAAGACCTTCAAGAATAAGTTCCAACCACCCATCTGTCCAAATTTTGGGTGACCCAACCCTAGGCGTACGAACTAGATCTCCTATAGAAACCAAAGTCAGATAACCCATATTTCTAAAATTGAACCCAAGACTCTAGAAGAAGCCTTACTTGACCCAGACTGGATCTTAGCAATGTAAGAGGAATTAGCCCAATTTGAAAGAAATCAAGTCTGAAAACTTGTACCTAAACCCATAAGTAAAACCATAGTTGACAGTAAATAGGTATTTAGAAATAAATTGGATGAAAAGGGTAAAATAGTAAGAAATAAAGCTAGATTAGTAGCAAAAGGGTTCAGCCAAGTAGAAGGGTTAGACTATGATGAAACCTATGCACCCGCAGCCAGACTTGAATCCATAAGGATGCTGCTAGCCTATGCAACACATAAAGGATTCAAGTTATACCAAATGGATGTAAAATCTGTATTCTTAAATGGGTTCATCAAGGAAGAGGTGTATGTAAGTCAAGCCCAAGGATTTGATGATTTAGACCACCCAAACCATGTCTTTAGGTTAAAGAAAGTCCTATATGGACTAAAACAAGCACCTAAGCTTGGTATGAATGCCTATCAACTTATCTAATATCTAAGGGGTTTAAACAAGGTTAAATAGACCAAACTTTATTGGTAAAAATCTTAGAAAAAGATATCCTTATATCCAAAATTTACGTAGATGATATAATTTTTGGCTCAACCAATACTAAATTTCTAAAAGAATTTACTAAATTAATGGAAAGTGAATTTGAAATGAGCTTAGTAGGAGAACTTAACTTTTTCTTAGGCTTACAAATAAGACAAACAAAAGAGGGTATATACATTTTTCAAACAAAATATGCTAAGGAATTAATTAAAAAGTTTGGCATGGAAAATTCTAAAAATATAAATACCCTAATGGAAACTAATGTTAAAATTGTCTCTGATTTAGAAGGAAAATCAGTAGACTTAAAATATTATCGAAGTGAAATAGGAAGTCTATTATGCCTAACTGCAAGTCGACCTAATATTCTGTTTGTAGTATGTATGAGTGCTAGGTACCAATCTTGAGAATCACACCTAACAAATTATAAAAGAATACTTATATACATTAAGGGAACCTTAAATGTAGGACTTTGGTACCTTAAGACTAGCACCTTTGACCTAGTTGGCTATTCTGACTTAGATAGAAAAAGCACAAGTGGAAGCTATCAATTTCTAGGTCAGTGCCTAGTAAGTTGGTCAAACAGAAAGCAACACTGTATTGCTTTATCCACTACTAAAGTAGAGTACATAGCCATGGGGGAATGCGCATCTCAACTATTATGGATGATGCATATGTTAAAGGACTATCAATTAGAATATAAAAATACAAAAATTTCAATTGATAATATAAGTTCAATTAACTTAACCAAAAATTCAATCCAACACTCAAGGACTAAACACATAGAAGTGAAACATTACTTTGTAAGGGATCATATAGCTAAGAGTGACATTGTACTTAACTATGTTGAGTCCAAGTTAAACCTGGTGATGTGCGTAGATTATATACACTTTTATGCATATTTTGACACACATCCACTTATATTTCATGCGCATAATCTATGTTTTTACACCCTATTTTATTATAATGTCATACTTCCATTATATTCTATTCGAAGATCTACTCTTTGCATATTTTGATTGACAGGACGTGATTTAGAGCAAAAAACGGAAGTTAAATGGAGTCTAAAGCTTCCAAAATGCTCGGACCATGCTTATGAGGCATGGATGTGTGAAAATATGGCACAAAACAAGGTCCACACGACTTGGCAGTGCCTAAATGGCACAGCCATGTAAATTCCACATGGGTGTGTCAATTCCACACGACCATGTCATTTTCAGCACTGCAGACCAAAAGTAAAATAATCATAACTTTCTACTCGATTGAGTTACGAGCTGTTCTTTATATCAAACTGTAGATAACTTCAAGATATACAACTCTTATGAAGACGTCAACTAGAGAAAAGTACGTCTTGAAGGCCTAAAATGCGTTTCTATGAGACACGGCCTTGGCACACGGTCTTGTGAAATCCTGCACTGCACACCAATAGTAAAATAGGCATAACTTTGTGCTCGGTTGGAGTTTTGGGCTGGTATTTATACCAAATTGTAACTAACTTCAAGATCTACAACTTTTCTGAAGACCTCAACTCAATAATACCATGTTAAGAGGTGCTAAAATGGACTACAAGGATAGGCCATGTGAACCATATAGCCGTGTCACCCAGGCTGTGTGAGCCGCACGACCCTGTCAACCCACCAGCACAACCAAAACATGGTTGTGTAAGACACATGGCTGTGTGAGCCACATGGCTGTGTCACATTTCTAGAGAAGAAGCAGGACATGGCCGTGTGAGCCACATGGCCGTGCGAGCCACATGGTCGTGTCACATTTCCAGAGAAGAAGCAGAACATGGCCGTGTGAGCCACACGACCATGTCATCCTGGCAGAGAGCAAGATGTGTGAGGCTGTGTGGATCCATCCCGCCGTCTTCCTCCTTCGTTGCATTTCTTTCCTTCTCTGTTCCATTAAGATTCTACTTCCTCCCTCGATCTTTTGCTCACAATGGCTTCTTTTTCTTCTTCCCCACCTGAGTGGTTCGTTAACTGCTCTTCCAGTTCCATCAATTTGGAAGTTTTGGGTTCCCTTCCTATTTAGTCCTTCCTACTCCGGCTGACCGCCCTCATCTCCCTCCTCCAGGGAGTGTTGCTGTCTTTTGGTAATAAGCGATTTCCGGTTTTCGTCTCCCTCTCCATCCTTTTTTTGTTGTTGTAAGTCAATATTTCAACGTACCCTTGAATCATGTTATCCCTCAATCCTTCTCCATATTGTCTGGTTTTATCGTTGTTTCTCAACTACTTGATGTTCCTCCTTCTCCTCATTTGTTCCACCAATTTTTTGTCCTTCGTCAAGTAGAAGATAGCCATTTTAAATTTCAAAGTCGTCCCAAGGCTATGCTATTTAACAAAATTCCCGCACAAGCGGAATGGAGATAGAAGTTCTTCTTCTTGCGTCTGCCTTCTCCTCCTCCATATCCCATCACTTGGCAAAGGACTCTTCCCATTCTTCCAAATTTCCCAGATGGTGCTGCCGACTTGACATTTTATGAGTCCATGTCGAAGTTGAAAGGGGCTAAATTTTATTTGCCTAAACTAACTGTTGAAGGCTTACTTTTTATCTTCGGGATAAGCTCTATAGACACAGAATTAGAGGCTCCTTTTGGTGAATTGCCTACTTCCTGTTGTATTCATTTGCTATCTTTAACTTGTTCCTACTAAAAAACATATGGTTTTTGTCTTTTTCAGTTGATGCCATTTTCCCAACTCTGATGTATAAGAATTCAGGGTTGATAATGTTGGGTTTTTCGGGCCGCAAAAATCGCTTTTTCCGTTGCGGAAACCCCAAAATTCCCATGCCACCGGATCCGTGCGAAGATTAAAATTTCGTAGAAACTTTCACGTACGAGTTTTCTAAGCCTAGATCTACTTTAGATCTACAAGATAAGAATTTATCCTTGATGCGAATCCCTTCGCTTAATCCCACTCATCCAAGGTTCGCCGGATCTCGAGAGTATCAAAGTAGATACTCCTCTATGTGTATCCACACAAGCAAGAGATGGAAAAACCTAACAAAAAGGTGTGCTAGCACCTTTGAAAGGTTCAGCCAAAGAGGAGAGGGAGATAGGTTCAGAGCTTGAGGAAGAAGAAGGAGGTTTCAACACAAAATGAAACTTACACTTCAATTGATGTGGCCGACCACATTAAGAGGGATTATAACCTCCATGGAATGCCAAGAGTCACAACTCTTGGTAACTCCCATGAGGTGGCATCCCACTTAAGCAACCATGATGATGTGGAGCATCATCATTGGCCCACTCTTTGCCAACTCACCAATGAGGTGGCAAATGGTCAAGTCAAACTTGACCCTTCATCTTCCTCTCAAGTCAAGTCAAACTTGACCACTTCTCTCCCTTGGTTGATCTAATCTAACCATTGGTTCAAGTCAATTTTAATTTAATGAATCTCTATTCATTGAATTAAATTAATTAAATGAGTCTAAGTCCAAATTAGACTCACTTAACACATGAACCAAATTGAGTCCAACTCAATTAGCTCAATTTGGATTACTCTTAATCCAATTTGGTTCATCACATGAACCTAATCCTTTAGGTTCATCAAATGAACCTAATCTCCATCTAATTTCTCTTTGTGTGTGACCCTATAGGTTCTTGTAACGTTGGCAATGCTCCTAAACCCATTTAGAAGCATAAGTAATGAGCGGTATCTAGCAACACATCATTACTACCCAAGTTACAAGAATGTTGAGATCCAACATCACCTTGTGACTACTAATTGTGACTCCTCACAATATATGACATTGTCCTTCTATCCTAGACATCTAGATTGATCAATATGAGGCATAGACCGTGTCATCCTCTAATCAATCTAAATCTTGAACTCCAAGTAGACTCACTCAATCAAATGAGCTCAATATCTCATATTGACTCATTTGGGCATGACCATGCGCTTAGTGGTCTCACTCTATTAAGAATATCGATGTCACTCCCGTCATATAGGAGGGATAGATCCCATGTACATCACTCACATCCCTCCGCATAATTTGTTACATACCCAGTAATCGCCTTTATAGTCCACCCAGTTACGGGTGACGTTTGACCATGGTGACTTCAGGTCCAAGGACTAGTAGTCATACTAATAGCCACATGAGAAAGTATATGACACTCATATAATGATCCATGATACTTTCTCATGGCGGTTCATTCAGTATACATTCTCCAATGCATACCCATGTGTTAACTTGATATCTCTATATCCATGACTTGTGAGATCAAGTCATCGAGTTGACCTACATTCTAGTCTCGTCACATTAACATTGTCCCTGAATGTTAATACTCGACTAGGAATGATTAAGAGTAGTGTTCCCTATATCATCTCACTATCGATTCAACCAATCGATTGATATAGGTAAGAACCTTCTACTCAAGGACGCTATTATACTTAGTTATTTGGCACCAATACAAGTAAGTATAATAACCAAAACAAATACCTTTATATATATAAGAAATATGATACATCGAGTCCATACAACAATCATCAAATGATTGGCTCTAGGGCTCTAACTAACAGACAAAGCCAATTTTGGCTAGGCTAGGGGAAAGGCTATTAGAGAATCATCGTCTCAATCCGACCCCTTCATCTCTCGGTCTGCTTCCTCCTCAAGATGTCCCTGTTGAGGAACCTGAATCTTCTGAGGAAGAGAGACCCTTCACTGTTCGACGGGAGGTTACACTTGTTTCAAAGAATAGCTTAGCTCCGATCGTTATTTATGAATCAGAGCAGATTCCCATCATTCCTGTTGAGATGTCTCGTGTGAGGGTAAGGAAATTATGCCTTATACTCGCATTCGTCCCAACATTGCTCTTAATATGATGCGACCAGGTTTATTGATTCTAGCCATTCTTCCAGTTGCTACTGCTCACGAGATAACTACGGGCGTGCCGCTATCTCCTCTGCCTTCTCAGACTTTCTCTCCTACTCCTCCTGCAGTGAGGGCTAGAAGGAACCCTTGCAAAAGGTCCTCCAGTTTATCCTCCCACGATGTTGCTATTAAACCAACTGTTGATTCTGCGTCTTTTGCTTTACCTCCCTCCATTCTCACAAGTGCATCAAGACCTCCTCTGACCTCTGGCATTGGTTCTTCTCCCCCTTGCCCCAGTTCATTACCTTCTCATCTGTTGGGACTTTCGGGCCGCAAAAATCACTTTTTACATTGCGGAAATCCCGAAGTCTT
This sequence comes from Zingiber officinale, assembly GCF_018446385.1. NCBI lineage: Eukaryota > Viridiplantae > Streptophyta > Magnoliopsida > Zingiberales > Zingiberaceae > Zingiber > Zingiber officinale. The sequence goes on from NC_056000.1 coordinate 94,111,940, forward strand.
GCCACGGATCCATGCGAAGATATATAAAATTACCATGTACATGTTTCCTAATCCTAGATCTACAGTAGATCTACAAGAAAGGGGTTCATACCTTTGAAGCGAATCCCTTCGCAAATCCCGCTCATCGAGAAGAGTTGCCAGATCTTGAGAGTGTCAAATGTACACTCCTCTATGTGTATCCACACGAGCAATAGGTGGAGAAAAACACAACTAAGAGTGTGCTAGCACCCTTAGAAGGTCATGGCAATGGAGGAAGAGAGGGAGAGAAGAGAGGAAGAGAAGAGGAAGAAGAAGACCTCTTGAATGAGCACACAAATGCAATCACTCACACATTCAAGTGGTCGGCCACAATAGAGAGCTTATAAACCTCCATGGGATACCAAGAGTCATGGCTCTTGGTCTCCCTCATTAGGTGGCATTTGGTCAAGTCAATCTTGACCAAATGATGTGGCCTTGATGATGTGTAACACCATCATTGGCCGGCCCTATGCCAAGTCACAATGACATGGCATTTGGTCAAGTCAAAGTCAAGTCAAACTTGACTCTTCATCTTCCCTCTTAAGTCAAGTCAAACTTGACCTCTTATCTCCCATGGTTGATGAAATCCAACCATTTGATTCATATCAATTTAATCTAATAAATCTATATTCATTGAATTAAATTAACTTGACATGGCATTTAATAAATCCACGGTTAAGTTCCTATAGCAACAACAGCAACCCGTGCTCCATTGCCTACTCGTAGGTCCACCTCGCCCTTCGTCAATGCCCTGCTATTTCTCAAGGCCTGCACATTAGTACAAATATGAAAAGCACATCCGGTATCTAATACCCATGATGAAGAAATAGAGAGATTAATTTCTATAACATATATACCTGAAGCAGAAGTCTCACTTCTCTTCTTCTTAAGATCTTCTAGGTAAACTTTGCAGTTCCTCTTCTAGTGCCCAGACCGTAGTAGAAGCAGGTAGCATCCTTCACAACCCCTCCTTTGGGTTTCAGTGCTTTGCCTTTGCCCTTGGCTTGGGACTTTCCTTTTCCTTTAGGCCTACCCTTGCCCTTATGCTTTTGTACCATCAAAATGGAGTTGGGCTTAACCTTCTTAAGGTTGAGCTCAGCAGTTCTCAACATGCTAAGCAGCTCGGGTAGTGACTTATCAATTTCATTCATGCTGTAGTTCATGATGAATTGACTGTAGTTCTCTGGCAAGGATTGCAAGACCAAGTCAGTGTCCAGCTCTTGGCCAAGTGGGAATCCCAACCTCTGTAGGTTTTCTATGTACCCAATCATTTTGAGCACATAAGGTCATACGGGAGTCCCATCATGCATCTTGCACTGAAACAGTGCCTTGGAGATCTCGAATCTCTCGTGCCTCGCTTGTCCTTGATATAGTTGACGAAGATGTTCAACCATATCATAAGCACCCATCAACTCGTGTTGCTTCTAAAGCTCAAAGTTCATGGTTGCGAGCATGAGGAATGACACAAATAATGCGTCATCTTGATGCTTCTTGTAAGCATCTCGGTCAGCTCGCATGGCAGTGGCAGGAGGTGCCTCGGGAATGGACTGCTCCAGGACGTACAGTTTTCATTTTTGTGTGAGAACGATTCTCAGATTCCTGTACTAGTCCAGGAAATTAGCTCCATTGAGCTTGTCCTTGTCAAGGACAGAACGCAGGGAGAAGGTGTTCATGTTTGTCAACATGGCAATCTACAACAGAAAATTGCAGAAAATAAATATCATATTCCACTAATCATTTAATTAGGCCTTTAATCAAATGATGCTCCCACTGAATTATAGAACTTTTGTAGAATCAAGCCATGGATGTAGTCAAACCACACTTACTAGATTCTAACCAATGAGCTATAATTCATGGGGGACAAGATCCACATCATACTACGCCTTGAGTTAGCTTTGGCTAAATCGCCCAAGACTTAGTATGATCGGTAGATAACGAATTTATCAATTACATCTCTATGCAACTCTTGTTTATAGGATCAAAAATCTCATTTACATTAAAACTTGAGTTAGCTTTGGCTAAATCGGCCAAGATTTAGTATAAATGTGATTTTTATCCTATCGTCCAGCCATTGGAAAAATGCCTATAGTTATACTCGATCCAATTGAGTTAACTAGTTATACTCAATCTAATTGAGTTTGTACTCACCCAAGCCTTGATAGGTGGGACCAAGATTGTCCCTCCGCACCCTACCAAGATAATATGCGTTGCTTTTCTTTGGCAGATTCAACAACAACATGTGATCGAGGTAGTGATGGGTATCAAAATTTGGTAGGCATTTCGAGTTGAGTTGATTTAGTCTAATCGTGGATTCGTATCTTATACGCATCAAGACACTAATTATCCTACTATAGCATTCATCATATACACACAAGCAATGATAATTATAATTAATTGTGATAAGGTCATAGCCCTACTACGATCTTCTCAAGCCAATGAGAAGATCGGACGGTCAACCTAGGGTCAACGGCTTCTCCAAGCGCCTCCTTTGACCACCATGTGTTGACAGTGCCCTCCTCGTAACTCCTTCTTGAGTGGACCTTCCACCGCCTCATTTGTACATTACAAAAATGTCAAACTCAAGTTACATTTGAGTCTAAAACTATTTTACAATAGGAATATTAAAATAGAGGAGGCACGGCACGCAGATCGCATATCAAATACAACACGTACAATCCAAAAATGGCACGCAGACCATATTATGAATTACAACACATTTGTCCAATCAAATTGGATTCTTGGGCCATGACCATCACAAAAATTATACATAATTCTAAATTATGTAATTTCCATAAATTTCTATAATTTTACTACTAATTTTATGATTTTATGAGTCGCAACTTCCCGATGGTCCCGTTTAGCGATTTTCGTGCGCGATCGCTAGACAATGCCCCTTGCGGGGTTAGGGGCAGCACCCCTTCTCGCGAAATGAGTCACACGAGTGTCCATTTACGATCTTACAGCGCCTTGAGCCTCTGTGCCAAAACAATTTGGGCGAGACCTTGCCGATTCGGAAGGTTTTTCTCGGTAGTCGAAGCCTACAAGTGTCTAAACACTTGTTGCTTCGCCTCTACGAGAAAAATACTCATAAAATACATAAAAATAGCAAATTTACAGAAACTTACAGATCTGATATTTTTCATAAAAATATAAAATGAAACAAGTACATGCTTCGCACGTGGCTCTGCTACCACTGTTGGGACTTTCGAGTAGCAAAAACCGCTTTTTGCATTGCGGAAAACCTGAAGTCTTGCCACGGATCCGTGTGAAGATATATAAAATTATCATGTACATGTTTCCTAATCCTAGATCTACACTAGATCTACAAGAAAGAGATTTATACCTTTGAAGCGAAGCCCTTCGCAAATCCCGCTCATCCAGAAGAGTTGCCGGATCTCAAGACTGTCAAATGTACACTCCTCTATGTGTATCCACACGAACAATAGGTGGAGAAAAACAAAACTAAGAGTGTGATAGCACCCTTAGAAGGTCACGGCAATGGAAGAAGAGAGGGAGAGAAGAGAGGAAGAGAAGAGGAAGAAGAAGACTTCTTGAATGAGCACACAAATGCAATCACTCACACATTCAAGTGGCCGGCCATAATAGAGAGGTTATAAACCTCTATAGGATACCAAAAGTCATGGCTCTTGGTCTCCCTCATTAGGTGGCATTTGGTCAAGTCAATCTTGACCAAATGATGTGGCCTTGATGATGTGTAACACCATCATTGGTCGGCCCTATGCCAAGTCACAATGACATGGCATTTGGTCAAGTCAAAGTCAAGTCAAACTTGACTCTTCATCTTCCCTCTTAAGTCAAGTCAAATTTGACCTCTTATCTTCCATGGTTGATCAAATCCAACCATTTGATTCATATCAATTTAATCTAATAAATCTATATTCATTGAATTAAATTAACTCAATGATTCATAATCTAATTAGACTCATTGGACACATGAATCAAATTGAGTCCAACTCAATTAGTCTAATTTGGATAACTCTTATTCCAATTTGGTTCATCACATGAGCCTAATCCTCTTGGTTCATCACATGAGCCTAATCCTCTTGGTTCATCATATGAACCTAATCTCCATCTAATTGCCCTTTGTGTGTGACCCTATAGGTTCTTGTAGCTTTGACAATGCTCCTAAACCCATTTAGAAGCATAAGTAATGAGCGGTATCTAGCAACACATCATTACTACCCAAGTTACTGTTGAGATCCAACATCACCTTTGTGACTACTAATTGTGACCCTCATAATATATGACAATGTCCTTCTATCCTTGACATCTAGATTGATCAATTTGAGGCATAGACCGTGTCATCCTCTAATCAATCTAAATCTTGAACTCCAAGTAGACTCACTCTAATCAAATGAGCTCAATATCTCATATTGATTCATTTGGGCATGACCATGCACTTAGTGGTCTCACTCTATCAAGAATAATAATGTCGCTCCCGTCATATAGGAGGGATAGATCCTATCTACATCGCTCACATCCCTCTGCATAATTTGTTACATACCCAGTAATCACCTTTATAGTCCACCTAGTTACGGGTGACATTTGATGAAGCCAAAGTATGCAACTCCTTATGTAGGGAACCATGGTGACTTCAGGTCCAAGGACTAATAGTCATACTAACAGCCACATGAGAAAGTATATGACACTCATATAATGATCCATTATGCTTTTTCATGACGGGTCATTCAGTATACATTCTCAAATGCATACCCATGTGTCAACTTGATATCTCTATATCCATGACTTGTGAGATCAAGTCATCGAGTTAACCTACATGCTAGTCTCGTTGCATTAACATTGTCCCTGAATATTAATACTTGACTAGGAATGATTAAGAGTAGTGTTCTCTATATCATCTCACTATCGATTCAACCAATCGATTGATATAGATAAAAACCTTCTACTTAATGATGCTATTATACTTAGTTATTTGGTACCAATACAAGTAAGTATAATAACCATAAAGAAATGCCTTTATTAATATATAGGAATATGATACATCGAGTCCATACAACAATCATCATATGATTGGCTCTAGGGCTCTAACTAACATCCTCCCCCTCCAGGGCCACTACCTTCTTCTTCTATGGGTCCTTTAACTTTAACCCCTCCTCGAGTGCTTTTCAATCTGTCCCAAGGCCTTCCCTCTTTGTTGAGGAACGATCCTATTCCTTCTTTTATTGGCATCCTTCAGTTGAAGGATTCCATGGCTGACTCCTGGGTATAAGGCCAGAACTCTTTGAGGGGCAAGAACGTTTTTGATCAGGCTGACATTTACAATCGGCACGCCTCCTTTATAGTTATTTAAGATATATACTTCCAGTTTGTGTATACAGGTTTTAATCATGTTATCATGTTTATTTAGTTTTTCCCTTCATGCTTCTATATGGGCAACTTGGCCGCTGACCAAGAGAGGGAGAATAAAGAATTGAGAAATCAATTAAGGAGCCTAAAGTCAGCTTCCCCTACTCCGAGTAATGAGGTCACTCAACTTCAAGAGAAGGTAAGTTCTCAAGCCAATATGATGGCGCTTTTGGAGAAAGATTTGCAGCATCATCACCAAATGTTAAGGGTCAAAGAGGAAGAGAAAAAGGCCTTGGAATTGCAAGTACAGAGCATATCCTCTCAGTTGAGTGTTGAAGTGGCCAGAAGAATAAGGCTATTTCAAACGCTATTCTTAGATCTTCTATCCTAGAACAATTTCAAACTTCCATCTCTAGATCTCTAGATTCAGCTCAAGAATTAGCTTCTCAAAATTTTGAATTATTACAGTTACAAGAGAGATTGAGAGCTCAAGATTTTGAAATAGATTTCTTCACTAAGGAATCAGAGCGTCTCAAAACTGAAAAGTCCAATCTCCAAGAGAGAGCGGAACGCCTTGAGTCAGAATTACAGACCTATAAGGCGAGCGAATAGGAAAAATGGGAAGTCCGTTGTCGAGAGTACCTGACTTCTCTTGAGTTCACAAATGAGTTCGCCGGTCGCATGGTAGGGGCCTTAAATCATTCAGTTAATGGGGTTCTGACACAATTGCGGGAAGGAGGGTTCTTACCTCAAGAACCTCCTCCCCGATTTATAGACCGTCGACAGCTTAACAAGGAGTTACCTGAGGAACTTGTCAGCAGTTTCAAGTAGAACTTTGGTGCACCAGTAAAACTATCTACGTTAAATTCCTTTGAGTCCATATTTATGAAGCTTACTTACTACTCCAATCATGCTTGTAAATGAATTTTCAGAATGAATATATGTTAACTAAACCATGAAAAGGATAATTTGTAAAGTAGTTGGGCACATGTGGCATGTTTCTAGATTATGAATAAATAACTGAGAATCATGACATACCAGTTTGTCTTCGAAATTGCCCTCATTTTACTTCAGAACTTGGGGCTATTTTAATTGTAAATGTACTCTTGAGTGAAGACATCGGCTTGTCATTCTCCTGTCAGAGATGTGCCCCCAAGTGGATTCATATCAATAGCTGAAGGCCAGAAAGTGGGTGTATCTCGGTCAGGCATGTACTTCTGAGTGAGGTTAATACTCAGAATTCAATGTATTGATATATTCTGGCCAAGCTGGTGCTCCTGATCTATTCTCGGTCGGGTATGTGATCCTGTGTGGATATAAATTAATATGAAAAGGTTGGAGTATTATCGTGCTTTAGTTGAGCGTGTATTTCTAAGCAAATCCAAATCAGTGTGAAAAGGCGATCGAATATGAAATAACGCCTGAAATCTGGCAGATTGATATATTCTGGTTGGGACTATATTCTTGACCGAATTTGGCATGATGTGAGGAGGTGCCAGTGTTGATATATCTCAATCAAGTAAATACTCCCGATCGAGTTTGCACCGATGTAAGAAGGCCAAAGTATCGATATATCTCGGTCGGGCGTGTAATCCCGATCGAATTTGTAATGATACCAGAAGACCAAAGTACTACTATATCTCGGTCGGGCGTGTGATCTCGAGCGAATTTGTATTGATACAAGAAGACCAAAGTACTGCTATATCTCGGTCGGGCGTGTAATCCCGAGCGAATTTGTATTGATACAAAAAGACCAATGTACTGTTGTATCTTGGTCGGGCGTGTGATCCCGAGCGAATTTGTATTGATACAAGAAGACCAAAGTACTGCTATATCTCGGTCGAGTGTGTAATCCCGAGCGAATTTGTATTGATATAAAAAGACCAAAGTACTGTTGTATCTCGGTCGGGCGTGTGATCCCGAGCGAATTTGTATTGATACAAGAAGACCAAATACTGCTATATCTCGGTCGGGCGTGTAATCCCGAGCAAATTTGTATTGATATGAGAAGACCAAAATATTGTTGTATCTCGGTCGGGCGTGTGATCCCGAGCAAATTTGTATTGATATGAGAAGACCAAAATATTACTGTATCTTTGTCGGGCGTGTGATCCCGAGCGAATTTGTATTGATATGAGAAGACCAGAATATTGATATATCTCAGTCGGGCATGTAATCCCGAGCAAGGTATCCGGTGATAATGATATATTGAGGAATTTGAAATTTGATATGTACCGGTTCTAGGCTTAGAGTTTTCGCCTATCCTCCAAGAAATGCTGCTGGATTTTCCTTAAAATTTCCTGATTAACTAGTACCGAGTGGAGGAAGCCTGCTCAAACTTTGAAGGTTTAAAGTGCCCAATTATCCTTAAGGAAACTAGCCTAGTTACGCCATGAGGTCCCCGGTCGGCTACTATCGAGCAGAGGAAGCACACTCGAATAGATTTGAGCAGAGGAAACACGCTCAATGGTTAGAGGTTTAAAGTATCCGGTTCCCCTCAAGGAAGCCAGTCCAGTCACTCCTTGAGGTCCCCGATCGACTGTTATCAAGTGGAGGAAACACGCTCAATGGTTAGAGGTTTAAAGTCTCCGGTTCCCCTCAAGAAAGCTAGCCCAGTCACCCTTGAGATCCCTGATCGACTGTTATCGAGTAGAGGAAACACGCTCGGGTAGATATGAGTGGAGGAAACACGCTCAATGGTTAGAGGTTTAAAGTTTCCAGTTCCCCTCAAGGAAGCCAGCTCGGTCACTCCTTAAGGTCTCCGATCGACTGTTATCGAGCGGAGGAAGCACACTCGAATAGATTTGAGCGGAGGAAACACGCTCAATGGTTAGAGGTTTAAAGTCTCCGGTTCCCCTCAAGGAAGTCAGCCCGGTCACTCCTTGAAGTCCTCGATCGACTGCTATCGAGCAGAGGAAGCACACTTGAATAGATTTGAGCAGAGGAAACACGCTTAATGGTTAGAGGTTTAAAGTCTTTGGTTCCCCTCAAGGAAGTCAACCCAGTCACTTCTTAAGGTCTCCGATCGACTGTTATCGAGCGGAGGAAACACGCTCGATGGTTATAGGTTTAAAGTCTCTGGTCCCCCTCAAGAAAGCTAGCCCGGTCACTCCTTGACGTCCCCGATCGACTTCTATCGAGCGGAAGAAACATGCTCAATGGTTAGAGGTTTAAAGTCTCCGGTTCCCCTCAAGGAAGCCAACCCAGTCACTCCTTGTGGTCTCTGATCGACTGCTATCGAACGGAGGAAGCACACTCGGGAGAAAAATTGTTTGGTTCATTCTAGCAAAGGCATGTATTGTTTGAATAGTATGTGCCTGCATTTTTTCATTATATTCGAAAATTAAATGAAATATAAGAACAAATTATAGGCATACTTGTTAGGCTCTGTATGGTTGTAAGTGGTTCGCACTCCAAGGCCTCTCAAGCTTTCTCCCTTCGGAGTCTTAGAGATAATAAGAGCTGGAAGCAAGTTTCTGTATAACTTTGTATGGTCCTCCCTATTGGGGTGCCAATTTAGTAACATCCCCCACAGGTTTGACACACTTCCACACTAAATCCTCTACTTGAAAGAATCGGGGGATAACTCTTTTGTTATAGTTCTGTCTCATTCGCTGTCGATAAGATGTAAGGTGAGTTACTGCCTTGTCCCGAGCTTCTTCAATAAGATCGAGTTCCATAAGACGTCGACCATCATTATCTTCATCGTAGAATCGTCTACGATCAGATTCTATCCCCACCTCAACGGGAACTATTGCTTCTCCCCCGTATACTAGTTGAAATGGGGTTATCCTCGTGGCTTCTCGAGTGGTGGTACAGTAAGCCCATAGCACACTGGGTAACTCATCTACCCAACTACCACCAATATAATCTAGCTTAGTCTTAAGTCCTCTGATGATTTCTCTATTGGTCACTTCTGCTTGCCTGTTACTCTGTGGATATGCTACAGAGGTGAACGCCTGCGCAATGCCATATCCTGCACACCATTCTCTAATCCTCTTTCCCTGGAATTGTTTTCCATTATCAAAGACTAATTTATGGGGAATACCGAATCTGTAAATAATGTGTTGCCATAAGAATTTGATGACTACATTTTCAGTAATTCTTGCCAACAGTTCAGCTTCCACTCACTTTGAGAAATAATCTACAGCTACCAATAGAAACCTTCTCTGGGCAGTGGCTAGGAGAAATGGGCCTACTATGTCCATACCCCATTGATCAAAAGGGCATGAAATGATGGAAGTCTTCAACAGTTGGGTAGGATGATGCAGGATATTATGATGCTTCTGACAAGACAGACATGTTCTTACGAGTTGAGCTACATCTTCCTGTAGAGTAGGCCAGAAATACCCAGCCAATAAAATCTTATGTACTAAAGATCTGCCCCCAATATGATTGTCGCACGAACCTTGATGAACCTCCTGTAAGATGTATTGCATATCCTCTGGTCCAATGCATTTGAGCAAGGGACTAGAAAAGGCCCTTTTATAAAGCTGATCCCCTATCAAAGTATATCGAGTGACATTCTTCTTAAAGACTCTTGCTTGTTCGGCATCACCTGGTAAGGCACCTTGTTGCAAAAATGATATGATTGACGCTCTCCAGTCTCCTTGTATCTCCATGTTAGCTTGTCTTTCAATACAAGACACCAATACTGTTTGCTCTACTGGTCGGTCTAAGTTCCAAGGTACTATCGCTGACGCAAGCTTCGCCAGTTCACCCACCACTTGATTCTCTGATCGGGGGATTTTCTATATATTTACTTCTTGGAATGTAGCCTTCAATTTATCAAAAGCTTCTGCATATAACTTAAGTTGATCACTACTAATCTCGAACTTGCCTGATAATTGTTGTGCTGCCAGCTGAGAATCCGAGCAAATCCATACCCGAGCAGCTCCCACATGTCGAGCTGCTTGTAAGCCAGCTATTAATGTTTCATATTCTGCTTCATTGTTGGTGGCTCTATAACTTAGCCGTACAGAAAGTTGAACCTGATCTTCCCTGGGAGATATAAGAAGAATACCAATACCACTACCCGGTCTGGTAGAAGACCCATCTACATAAATTTTCCAAGTCCCTTCTTCTTCGAGGCCCTGCACTTCTATTATAAAGTCTGCCAAAGCTTGCACATTAATTGCTGAATGAGGCTGATATTGTATGTCATATTCACTGAGCTCAGTCGTCCATTTGATCAATCGCACAGATGCTTCTGGATTAAGGAGCACTCGCCCGAGAGTACTATTAGTTAATACTATGATTGCGTGTGACAAGAAGTAAGGCCGCAATCTTCTAGATGTTAAGATCAAGGCATAAGCTAATTTTTCAAGTGTAGTGTACCTACACTCGGCTCCTTTCAATAGATGACTTGAAAAATACACGGGTTGCTATTCCTTCCCCTCCTACCTCACCAGCACCGAGCCTACAGCATGCTCATTTGCTGAAAGATAAACCCATAAGGTTTCTCCTTGACAAGTAATCTTTTAATTCTCAAAATGTGTTGTCACATTATTCATCCCATTGAAATTTATTGGCCTTTCAAAGTATCTTGAAGAAATGAAAACTTTGGTCGGTTGAGTGGGAGATGAAGCGGGATAATGCAGTGATTCGCCCAGTTAGCCTTTGAGCTTCTTTCATATTACGTGGGGGGCTCTATATCCTGGATCACTCAGACTTTGTTGGAGTTTACTTCTATCCCTCGCTCGGTCACCATATAGCCCAAGAATTTGCCAGGATTGAGCTTGAGTCCATATTGCCTCAAGGTTCGGCATGTTTGCTCTACATCTCTGCACAAATCAACTGCCTGAGGTGATTTAATTAAGATATCATCCACATATACCTCCATATTTCTCCCTATCTGTTTCCAAAAGACTTTATTCATGAGCCTCTGATAGGTCGCCCCTGTATTCTTTAGTCCAAAAGGCATAACCCTATAACAATAGATACCTTTAGCTGTAATAAAACTAACCTTTTCTTGATTATCCTTAGCCAGAGGTACTTGATGATAGCCCTGGTAGGCATCCATCATACAAATGTATTCACATCCGACTATAGAGTCCACCACTTGATCAATGCGCGGTAGAGGATAGTAATCTTTTGGGTAAGCTTTGTTGAGGTCCGGAAAGTCAATACATACTCTCCACTTATTTCCTGGTTTAGGTACCAGGACAACGTTGGCTAACCAGCTGGCAAATTACACTTCCCTAATATATCTCGCCTCCAGTAGCTTATCCACTTCTTCCTTGATGATCTGGTTTTGGTCGGCCCCAAAATCTCTTTTCTTTTGCTTGACAGGCCTAGCATCAGGATAAACATGTAATGAGTGTTCCATTACAAGAGGGGAAATACTTGTGACCTCCTTGGGAGTCCATGCGAGCACGTCGTTGTTCTGGCTCAAACATTGTATCAACTCAGTTACCAAGTCGGCAGCCACATAAGTCATAGCTTCTGGTCGCCCGATTTGTATTTGTACCTCCTCCTTTTCTTCATATATCAAACTGGGTAGTTTCTCCTGGATAGCATTAACCTCCATCCTCTGAATTTTACGGGCGACATTAGCTTCTGTTCGAATGATTTCCACATAGCACTTTCGTGCAAGTAATTGATCTCCCCGGACTTCTCCTACTTGGTCATCAACGAGGAACTTCACCTTCTGACAGAAAGTATAAACGATCGCCTGAAACTTGTTCAAGGCCGGCCGACCCAATATAACGTTATACGCAGAAGGTGCATCCACCACCATGAAATAAGATCTCCTGGTTCTCATCAAGGGCTCTTCTCTTAGAGAGATGACCAATTTTATCTGGTCGAGCGGTTGAACTTCATTGGCAGTGAAACCATAAAGGGGAGTTACCATGGGTTGTAGCTCACTCGGGTCTATCTGCAACTGATCAAAAGCCTTTTTGAAAATAATATTGACAGAGCTACCAGTATCAATAAAAGTACGGAAAATATTATAGTTAGCTATGACTACTTTTATTATAAGAGCATCGTCATAGGGTACTTCCACTCCCTCCAAATCTTTAGGACCAAAACTGATCTCCGATCCTGCTGCCTTTTGGTGTTGCATCCCACTGCATGGATCTGCAGTCGCCGAGCGTGTGCCTTTCTCACCTGATTAGAATCACCATCAGTAGGCCCGCCGTTATCATATTAATGTTTCCTCGGTCGGCGTTGCTCCGATTTTCTTCCTGTCGAGCAATCATTATCTCGGGATGTGCTGGTTCTTGCACCCGAGATGGCCCGCCCGACAATTGTAATATCTCCTATTGTGTTTCAGTCGCCTGATATTCCCGCTTAGGAGGACTGTTATGCTCTGGTAGGATTGTCGGTTGGGAGATCGTCAGCGATAACGATTATTGTTGGTTCTCTAGTTTCTTAGGGCAAAGCAATTTTCAGTGTAGTGAGTACCCGACATATGATAGGTACACCATCTTCGAGGGGCTTCTTGTGGCATCTCCACATGTTGGAATGCTTGCGGTCTTCGCTCAGGCTGGCGAGGTGGAGGGGGAGCTCCACGAGGCCCCCTTGGCGGATGAATAGGAGTTACAACTCCCTCATGGATTGTGGTTGAGACAAACACTGTACTCTCCTTCTTGCGAGCTGCTTGAGCTTCTTCAACATTAATGAATTCAGTAGCTCGCTCAATCAACAAATCAAAATTGGTTGGGGGATTACACACTAAGTCCTTGAAAAAATCGTTATCGTTGAGGCCTTGAGAGAAAGCACTCACCAATATTTCTATAGTAGCATTAGGAACATCGATAGCTACCTGATTAAACCTCTTAATATACGCTCTGATGCTTTCCTTAGGTCATTATTTGATAGAGAAAAGACTCCAAGGGATCTTGTGATATCTTCAGTTGCTAGAGAAATGATGCAGAAATACTTTAAGGAAATCCTTGAAGCATTGAATAGAACCCTCTCGTAAGCATTTAAACCATCTTTGAGCTGCTCCACCAAGGGTGGTGAGGAACATTCGACATTTGACCCCATCAGAAAATTACTGTAGCAGAGAGGCATTCTCAAATTTAGCAAGATGATCCTCTGGGTTTGTAGTCCCAGAGTATTCCCCAACATTCAAATTCTGATAATGCTTTGGCAATGGGTCATCAAGAACTTGTTGAATCGAGACGCACTAGAGGGGGGGGGGGGGTGAATAGCGCTCGTGGCTATTTCGCTTTTCAAATTTGTAAATCGTACGAAAAACTAACAGAGTAATAAGCTGTGGAAAATAAGAACAAGCACACAGACATGAAGGAATTTACTTCGTTCGGAGCCTGTGACGACTCCTACTCGAAGGCCCGTGATCCTTAATCGCTTTCCATGGGCAACAACTATAAGTTCGAATAGAGTACAAATATTACAATTAAGTACAATTGAAAAAGATAGTTATACCGACAATAGTATAGTAATATGAAGATTCGGAGCTTCGGGTCGTCGGTGTCAAGTTGCAGCACTTTCGAGTCATCTTGTTAGCAGCTAGTTGCAAAGGGATCGCTTGGAAATCGTCGATTCAATAAGCTGCTCGAGACCTGCTTTTAAAGCATGCTGGAGGCACCTTGAAATCACTCTGAAGCGCCTCAGACTCAGCGAGTCAGCCGTGCAGATGAGCGAAGAACTGGTCACAACTTATCCTGCTTAAGGCGCCTTCAGATCCCTCAAAGGCGCCTCCAAGCAGCTGTCCAAGGCGCCTCTAACACCCATGGAGGCGCCTCCAGCTCCCGCGCACAGCCAGCTCATCCTTGCACCCGAGGCGCCTCCAAGCTCCATGGAGGCGCCTCGGACACTGTCCATCTGAGGTGTACTTTGTGTTTTTGGTACCTGCAAACATGTTAGTCCCAAAATACCTATAACCCAAAGTTAGTACACAATAATAGTATGAATATGAAAGTTTGACAGTCTCCGGACTGTCCGGGTCTGACTTTGGATTTCCGACCGGAAACTCTAGGTCGACCCGACGCCTATTGTTCCCTCTACGGGGAACGCGTCCTCACCTACTCCCCTCAGGAGATTTACCTGTTGCCAGTGTAATCCTCCAGATCGATTGGACTTTTGCTCGGCGCTCGATGCTTTCGAACTTTCTGCTGGACTTCCGCTTCCCGGCTGGTCTAGTCTTTCACCTGGTTCGCGACACAAGGACTTTCCACCTAGGGTTACCCCCAGGACTTTTGCCTGAAGCACTCGACCCATCAAGACTTTCCGCATAGGGTTACCGCCCCTATGACCTAGGGTTTTCACCTTGCCTAACCACAGTTAGGGCTTTTGCCTAAGTACACTTAGGACTTTCCTGCAATCTCATTCAGACTATTAGATCACCACACATCTTAACTTTGAATCCTTTGCCATTATCAAAACTTAGGTTCGATCGTCGGATGTTTCCCGCACCAACAATCTCCCCCTTTTTGATTATGGTAACCCAAATTCAAAGTTAAGTAAAACAAATGCATATATATATTTAAAAGGTTTTAAGTGAGCAAGCTTAAGCATATAAATTCAAATACAAGCATAACTTAAGCTAACACTTAAACTTTGTGAAGCTCCCCCTTAATACAGGGCTTGCGTTTTGAAGTAGACTTTCTTTTACTTTTGAATTTCCCTACTCTCCCCCTTTGCCATTTATCAAAAAAACAGTTGAAAGCAAGTTTTAAGTTTTTAGAAAAAACAGATTTAGGCTTTGAAAGAAGGTAAAAATGCTTGTGAAACTTAGTAAAAGGAATATTTTTCACCTAAGTTTAAAAGGCTAATATATTGTTGACTTTGAAGTGATTTTAGCCACTTTTGAAACTTAGTTGTTTTTAGAGAAAATTTTGAAAAACTTAGCTAGATTTTAAAGAATTTTTTGGAGCCAAATTATTATTATTATTATTATTATTATTTTTTAAAAAATTTGAAGTCTCTTTTTACTTAGCACAAATCTTTTGAAAGCAATGAGATAAACTTTGCAAGTGAAGAAATATGTTTTTTACTACTTTTAGCTATGTATAGAATGAATCTAATAGGTAACTTAGAAAAGTATTTTAGCAAAAATTTATAAAGGTGGCTAAGTTTGAGAAAGTTTGAAAGTTGCTATATGAATCACTTAGCTAAGCCTTTTGTAAACATTGAATTTTGAAAATGTAGTTTAGTTTAAAAAGGTACTTAGCTTAATTAAAAAACTTAATTTTGAAAAAATTAGAGTAAGAATTTATTAAATTTTAGGACGAAGAGGGAGTAACTAAATATTTAATTTAGGTTATTTAATCAAATTAGTTGGTCCTTAAGTCCAAGCATGAGTCAAGTTAAATAGTTGTTAACTTTATCCAAATTGTTTTGATAAGGTATCAGAGCCCTAAAGTACAAGCATGCTTAATCTTAAAATCTCCATTTCCTTCACCAACTGTCTAACCTTTAGTTACTTGCTGATTGCCTAGAGGGCAGCAGCTTTCACTTGGTTAGTCAAGTTAAGTCTTTTGGCCCAGTTAGATTTGACTAAGGCTGGATGACTTAAACTGATTACTATTAATAAAATATTTAACACCCAGACTCATAATGATGCACAGATATAAACATACTAGAGTCCAGGCTGTACCCTATGCATCTCACACCATTCTATGTTTTTCAAACACAAGCAAGGTATGCCTAGGTGTTTGTGAGATGCTCTGGCTTAAGTCTAGGGGAGCAAGATTTCTAGGGTAGTGCCTAAACTAAATCCATTTTTTGAAAATTCTAAGAAAAGGGGATTTTAAAATCATTATTTTCCCTATAATTTTCAAAACAATTATTTTGAAAAGAACAGGATGATTAAATAAGAGTTTTGAAGTAAGACAATGAGTTTTGAAAATCAACATCTATTCTACCCAACACATTCCTATTTATCTTCTTAGTGCACTGAACTCAAGTTCAGGTAAGGGTTTTGTAAAAATGTCAGCTAGGTTTGATTTGGACTCAACATAGTTGAGTGCAATTTCACCTTTAGCTACGTGATCCCTTACAAAGTGGTGTTTTATCTCTATGTGTTTAGTCCTAGAGTGGTGAATTGGATTTTTAGTTAGATTAATTGATCTTATATTAGCAATTAAGATTTTAGTATTTTTGTATTCTAATTGATAGTCTTTTAAGGTATGCATCATCTACAAAAGTTGAGAGACACACTCTCCTAGGGCTATATATTCAGCTTCAGTGGTGGACAGAGCAACACAATGTTGCTTTCTGCTTGACCAACTTACTAGGCACTGACCTAGGATTTGGTAGCTACCACTTGTACTTTTTCTATCTAACTTGCATCCGATATAGTCTGAGTCAGAATAGCCAAAAAGGTCAAAGGTGCTAGTTCTAGGGTACTAAAGTCCCATATTTTGAATATGCAAGATGTAAGATGTTCTTTTGAAATGAGAATATACAAGATGTTCTTTTGAAAACATGTACATATACAATGAAATGAGAATATGCAAGATGTTCTTTTGAAAACATATATCATATAGGTACTTCAACATAATCTCAACATGAGGGCCCGGCTTTGTACCATATACATACATGAATGCGTGCATCCTAAATAGATCCAAGGTAGCAAATCTTGAACCTACTAGGAACTAGGCCCGTTTCCTTGACCATAGACCTAGGGGCACTTAGGAGCCCATCACTTTTACTAGGCCCGTTTCATAGACCATCGACCAAGGGGCACTTAGGAGCCCATCCCCGGTGATGTATGCCCAAGGGCTGAAGATAGGAGAGATCAGTTATCACTTCCAGAAGGCCCAATTACAAAACTACGGGCAAAGCATTTCAAGGAAGCACTAAATGGGCTAATCAAAAAACATTGGGAGAACTATGAGCAAGGAGAAACCAAGATAATCGCAACTACTAGTCGTGGCCTAATCCACGTAATCGGGCATAACCATCCATGACTGGTCGCGCTTAACGGAAGAACGCTAATAAGCATGCAAAGCATGGGAATTCGTTCATGCATGAAGACTTATGTATTTTAGGTTGTTTAATGAAGCATGCAACTTGGGACTCTAATTGTGCATGCATTTATTTTGTTTTGGGTTTCTAGATAGCTTGCATGAGACATGCAACATTGGGACTCTAATTGTGCATGTACTTATCTTGTATTTTTCCTTGTTCACTCCCATTATAAAAGGGAGGGACATCTTAGTATGAAGTAACTTAGTTTTTGGTGAGATTGTGTGCTCTCTTAGTTCTTGAAAGAACTTGCTGAACTTATCGATTCTACTCTCGTGGCATTCAACCCATCGAAACTTATCACCCCAAGGTGTGGCGCTTCTTTCCTTCGTAGATATGGTTCGTGCCAATTCTTGGTTACGGGTCAAGGCTCACACTCTTGTCGTTTAGTTCTTGGGGTTCTATCCACCTTTGTTTCGGGTTCCATCACATTTGTTGGTGGGGTTCGTATCATCTGGTATCAGAGCTTCGGTTCAAAGGCAAGTACAAATTTATCTTTACTTGTTGTTCAGCCAAAAGCAAAAAAAAAAATCATGGAAAAAAAGAAAAAAAGAGCGCATCGAAAAGGCAAAAAAAGAAGAAGAAGAAGAAGAAAATGCAAAAAAAAAAAAAAAAGAACTGCTTGTGTGAATCGAAGTAAATTGTCTTCAACAATTCTTTTCTTGTTTTCCTTATTCTCAAACTTCTACTCTTTCATTTTTTCTTAAAATTCTGCCATCATAAGTTTCAGTGGTATCTTTTGAATTGCTACGTGATATTCTGATTTGTTCTAGAGTTTGATCAAGAACTGAGAGATATCATCAATTGAGAGATATCATCAAGAACTGAGAGCTATCACCCAAACGTGAGTTGAGTGCTTGTGAGGTTTTCTTTCATTTTGCAGCCATGTCCAACAACCAGGAGGATGGAGTAAATGAGGGGGCTAGGCCACTTCCGAACCTGCAATTACAAGCATTAATGGGGGAGATGCAGCGGATGATGAGGGCAGAATTAGAATCTATCCATGAGAGGTTGGATCGGGTGGAGGATGGGACACCAAGAAGACATCAACAAGACCGTATTACTAGACCACAACGAAGACATGCCCAAGGGATTGATGTCGAAGAAGATGAAGAGGTTATTGTGGAAGACTTTGATGAGCAAAACTACAATCGAGGCAGGATTGGACATCGAGGAGATAGGAACTGAACTAGAAGAAATAATGATTTAGGAGGGATTAAGATAAAGATTCCAACCTTCCAAGGAAGAAATGACCCAGAAGCTTACTTGGAATGGGAAACTAAGATGGAAATGGTGTTTGACTGTCATAAAATCTCAGAGTTTAAAAAGGTGAAGTTAGCTGCCATTGAATTATCTGATTATGCTATTGTTTGGTGGGATCAAGTGGTGATGACTCGGAGAAGAAATAGAGAGCAACCTGTGCCCACTTGGGAGGAGATGAAAGTGCTCATGAGAAGGAGGTTTGTACCCAGCCATTATTATAGAAGCTTATATCAGCGGCTTCAAAGGTTATCTCAAGGCTCCAAAAGTGTGGATGAATATTTCAAGGAGATGGAGTTGTCCATGATCCGAGCTAATGTCAATGAAGATCGGGAAGCCACTATGGCCAGGTTTTTACATGGTTTAAACCCAGAAATTTCTGATATTGTTAAATTGCAGCATTATGTTGAGCTGTCAGACATGGTCCACCAAGCACAAAAAGTGGAAGAACAACTCAAGAGGAGAGGATTGGCTAGGAAGGGACAACCAATGACTACTCACGGCACATGGCGGACAACTCCAAGAAAGGAGGAACAACCTCAAAATAAGCCAAAGTTTGAACCCTTCAAGAAGCCAAAACCTACACCATCTACTACTCAAGGTAATCGCGAGCCCATTTCCTCCAAAACTCGTGATATCAAGTGTTTTAAATGTCAAGGGCATGGTCATATAGCTAGTCAATGTGTGAACAAAAGGGTGATGATAATAAACGCTCAAGGTGAACTTGAGTCGGAAGATGAGGATGAAATAGTTGAAGAAGTGCCACAAAAAGAGGACAGTGATGATGAACAACATGCTGTTATTGGAGACTTATTGGTGGCCCGACGAGTTCTCAATCTACAAGCTAAGGAGGAAGAAGGTAATCAAAGGGAGAATTTGTTTTATACTCGTTGCTTTGTCAATAACAAGGTTTGCAGTGTTATTATTGATGGTGGAGAAATTATCACTACCAACTCGGAAATATTCACGACCATATCGACTCCAGTGGCTAAATGATTGCGGAGAAATCAAGGTAACAAAACAAGTCTTGGTAGCAATCTCCATTGGCAAATATGAAGATGAGTTGTTGTGTGACGTGGTTCCCATGCATGCATGCCATCTATTGTTGGGAAGACCTTGGCAATTCGATCGAAAGGTAACACATGATGGCCTCACAAATAAGTATAGTTTTACTTTGAAAGGGCAACCTATTATTCTTGTACCGTTGACTCCAAGACAAGTTATGGAGGACCAGTTGAGACTACAAAAAACAAATGAAAAGAAGAAAGAAAAAGAAATTGAGAGAAAAGAAAATTGAGAAAAAAGAAGAAGAGGAAAAGAAAAATGAGGGGAAAGAAGATGAGAGGAAAGAGACAAAAGGAGTGGGCAAGGAAAAAAAAGGTGAGAGAAAGAAAAATATTTTTTATGCAAAAAAAAGTGAGATTAAGCGAGCTTTGTTTTCAAATCAGCTGCCCCTTATCCTTTTGTATAAGGAGGCACTCTTGAGCACTAACGACCTTAACAATTTTTTGCCTAATGTTATTGTTTCTCTCTTATAGGAATTTGAGGAGGTCTTTCCTGAAGAGGTTCCACATGGTTTACCTCCCATTAGAGGAATTGAGCGCCAAATTGACTTCATACCTGGTGCCTCCATTCCGAATCGACCTGCCTATAGAAGCAATCCGGAGGAAGCAAAGGAACTTCAAAGGCAAGTTAATGAATTATTAGAAAAGGGATATGTTCGAGAAAGCATGAGTCCTTGCGCCGTGCCTGTGTTACTAGTTCCCAAGAAGGACGGAACATGGAGGATGTGTGTGGATTGTCGAGCCATCAACAACATCACGGTAAAGTATCACCATCCAATTCCTAGGATTGATGATATACTTGATGAGTTGCATGGTTCTTGTGTGTTCACAAAAATTGATCTTAGGAGTGGATATCATCAGATTAGGATGAAGGAAGGTGATGAATGGAAAACTGGTTTAAAAACCAAACATGACTTATATGAATGGTTAGTAATGCCTTTTGGCTTAACTAATGCTCCTAGCACTTTTATGCGTTTGATGAACCATATTTTGCGTGCTTTCTTAGGAAAATTTGTAGTTGTGTATTTTGATGATATTTTGATTTATAGCAGAAGCTTAGAAGAGCATGTTACACATTTAAGGTTAGTTTTGAGTGTGCTAAAAGAAGAAAAGCTTTTTGCTAACCTCGTTAAATGATCCTTTTGTACGGAGAAAGTCGTGTTCTTGGTTTTGTTGTTAGTACTAAAGGCGTTGAGATGGATGAGGAAAAGGTGAAAGCAATCCAAGAGTGGCCAACATGACAACAATTAGCCAAGTGAGGAGTTTCCATGGTTTGGCCAGCTTCTATCGACGGTTTATTCGTGATTTTAGCAATATTGCAGCTCCTCTTACTAAAGTCATCAAGAAAAATGAGTCATTTAAGTGGGGAGAGGAGCAAGAGAGGGCCTTCAACACTTTGAAAGAAAAGCTAAGTTCTGCTCCTTTACTAATCCTACCAGATTTTTCTAAAACCTTTGAAATCGAATGTGATGCTTCTGGTGTTGGTATAGGTGCTGTGCTTATGCAGGAAATGAGACCCATTGCTTATTTCAGTGAGAAGTTGAGTGGAGCCACTCTCAACTATCCCACATATGACAAGGAAATGTATGCATTGGTGAGAGCATTGGAGACATGGCAACATTATCTATGGCCAAAAGAATTCGTGATTCACACAGATCATCAATCTCTAAAGCATTTGAAGAGCCAACATAAGTTGAACCGACGCCATGCTAAATGGGTAGAATTCATTGAGACATTTCCTTATGTCATCAAATACAAGCAAGGAAAGGAGAACGTAGTTGCTGATGCACTATCTCGAAGGTATGCTTTACTGTCCACTTTAGATACGAAGTTACTTGGATTTGAATATATCAAGGATTTATATACTAATGATACTGATTTTTCTGAGGTGTTCAAATCATGCGATAAGGTTGCATTTGGTAAGTTCTATAGGCATGATGGGTTTTTATTTCGTAAAAATAGATTGTGTGTGCCTATGTGTTCGTTACGAGAATTATTCACTAGGGAAGCCCATGGTGGGGGATTGATGGGTCATTTTGGCGTTACTAAGACTTTAGGGGTTTTACAGGATCATTTCTTTTGGCGTCATATGAAACGCGACGTGGAAAGAATTTGTGAGAAGTGTATCACTTGCAAACAAGCAAAATCTAAATTGAAACCCCATGGCTTGTATACTCCTTTGCCTATACCTAGTGAACCTTGGATTGATATCTCAATGGACTTTGTTTTGGGATTACCCAGGACCAAGAGAGGGAGAGATTCAATTTTTTTTTGTGGTAGACAGATTCTCTAAAATGACGCATTTCATTCCATGTCATAAAACCGATGATGCATCGCATATAGCTGAATTGTTCTTTAAAGAGGTTATTAGGTTGCATGACATGCCTAGGAGGACTATTGTCTCTGATAGAGATGCAAAATTTTTGAGTTATTTTTGGAAGACTTTGTGGGGGAAATTAGGAACTAAATTGTTGTTCTTTACTACTTGTCACCCCCAAACTGATGGGCAAACTGAAGTGGTCAATCGAACCTTGTCCTTTTTTACTTCGTGCGGTCATTAACAAGAATTTGAGAATATGGGAAGATTGTCTACCTCATGTTGAATTTGCTTACAATAGGAGCATACATTCTACGACTAAATTTTCTCCATTTGAAATTGTTTATGGTTTCAATCCCTTGTCACCATTAGATTTGATTCCTTTAGCTGTAAGTGAGCATATAAACTTAGATGGTAAGCAGAAGGCCGAATTCGTAAAGAAGATTCATGAACAAGCACGACTGAATATTGAGAAAAGAACTCAACAATACATGCAACAAGCTAACAAGGGGCGCAAGAAAATTGTGTTTGAACCAGGAGAATGGGTTTGGTTGCACCTCCGAAAGGAGCGATTTCTGGACAAACATCGTTCTAAACTTCTACATCGAGGGGATGGCTCATTTCAAGTATTAGAGCGCATCAATGATAATGCCTACAAACTTGAACTACCAGGTGAGTATGGCGTACATTCTACTTTTAATGTTGCTGACTTATCCCCGTTTGATGCAGGTGATGATTTGAGGACAAATCCTTTTCAAGAAGGGGAGAATGATGTATACCCTAGGGCTGAAGATAGGAGAGATCAGTTATCACTTCCAGAAGGCCCAATTACAAGACTACGGGCAAAGCGTTTCAAGAAAGCACTAAATGGGCTAATCAAAAAACATTGGGAGGACTATGAGCAAGGAGAAACCAAGATAATCGTAACTGCTAGTCGTGTCCTAATTCACGTAATCGGGCATAACCATCCATGACTGGTCGCGCTTAACGGAAGAACGCTACTAAGCATGCAAAGCATGGGAATTCGTTCATGCATGAAGACTTAAGTATTTTAGGTTGTTTAATGAAGCATGCAACTTGGGACTCTAATTGTGCATGCATTTATTTTGTTTTGGGTTTCTAGATAGCTTGCATGAGACATGTAACATTGGGACTCTAATTGTGCATGTACTTATCTTGTATTTTTCCTTGTTCACTCCCATTATAAAAGGGAGGGACATCTTAGTATGAAGTAACTTAGTTTTTGGTGAGATTGTGTGCTCGCTTAGTTCTTGAAAGAACTTGCTGAACTTATTGGGTCTACTCTCGTGGCGTTCAACCCATCGAAACTTATCACCCCTAGGTGTGGCGTTTCTTTCCTTCGTAGGCTTGGTTCGTGCCAATTCTTGGTTATGGATCAAGGCTCACACTCTTGTCGTTTAGTTCTTGGGGTTCTATCCACCTTTATTTCGGGTTCCATCACATTTGTTGGTAGGGTTCGTGTCACCCGGTACAAGCCGTACAAAGTAAAATAGCATGTCGTATCATGTCATATCATATCATATCATTCTCTTGTCATATCATAACATATCATGTTCTTGTCATATCATGAAGAGTGCTCTTGATCCCAACTTAAGGGAAGCATTTCTTAGGCTTTTCATCTTACATAAGCCTTGCATAAACATACATGTTGGCACAAAGTGCACATAACATATAACATGTCATATAAATCTTAGTATGATGGCATGGAGTGCACAAATAGCATAGCATAGAAATCATAACATAATAGCATGGAGTGCACATAACATATAGCATGTCATATAAATCTTAGCATGATGGCATGAAGTGCACAAATAGCATAGCATAGAAATCATAACAAAATAGCATGGAGTGCACATAACATATATAATGTCCTATAACTCATATCATGAAGGTATAAGTGAACATGTCTCACAACATGGTGACATAACATTCATATCATATCATAGGAGTCATTTTTCATACATGGTTAGGGTTTTTGAACTTCCTACTACCCTAAGTCATATTGGCCGAAACATATAAGCTTGAGTCATGGACTTCTAAGCAACATAAAGACATGAAATCAAATACTTATCATAACATGTGAGACCCTTAGGAACCCTAAGTACCTTCTTAACCTAGTTTTCTTGTTTTGGCCGAAACATATGAACATAGATCATAGAGTTCCAAGCAACATAAAAAAAAACATGAAACTTAACTAGCATCATAGAGGAGGTTATACATCATGAGAAAGCAATAGCAAGCATAGATAAGTTTCAAAAACTTCATCTAGTCTTTTAAATCCATCTTGGCCAAAACCCTTAGAACAAAGTTCTAGGTTTTAAACAACAACATTCATGAAGGATTTTAATCTAACATCATTTAATGGATTGCATATCATAAGAATTCAAGAGTAAGCATTGTTTAGGTCCTAAATCTTCCTCTATTCTCCTTATTTTCTTCTTGGCCGAAACCCTTATAGCATGCATCCATATTTTAAGCATCAACAAGCATGAAAAACTTTAATCTAACATCATTTAATGGATTGCATATCATAAGAATTCATGAGTAAGCATTGTTTAGGTCTAAATTCTTCCTCTAGTTCTTTTTCTTTCCTTGGCCGAAACCTAAAGGTGAGCTTCTAGGTTCTAGATATAGCATAATAGATGGAAATTTAACACAACATGGTATAGAAAATCATACATCATGAGGAAGCATAAAACATGCATAGTTTAGGTCTAAAACTTTCTCTTGTTCTTTTTCTTTCATTGGGCGAAACCTAAAGGTGAGCTTCTAGGTTCTAGATACAACATAATACATGGAAATTTAAAACAACATGATATAGAAAATCATACATCATGAGGAAGCATAAAACATGCATAGTTTAGGTCTAAAACTTTCTCTAGTTCTTTTTCTTTCATTGGCCAAAACCTAAAGGTGAGCTTCTAGGTTCTAAATGCAACATAATACATGGAAATGTTAGTTAGAGCCCTAGAGCCAATCATTTGATGATTGTATGGACTCATTGTATCATATTCTTATATATTAATAAAGGCATTTGATTGGTTATTATACTTATTTGTATTAGTGCCAAATAGACTAAGTATAATAGCGTCCTTGAGTAGAAGGTTCATACCTATATCAGTCGATTAGTTGAATCGATAGTGAGATGATATAGGGAACACTACTCTAAATCATTCCTAGTCGAGTATTAACATTCAGGGACAATGTTAATGCAATAAGACTAGCATGTAGGTCAGCTCAATGACTTGATCTCACAAGTCATGGATATAGAGATATCAAGCTGACACATGGGTATACATTGGAGAATGTATACTGAATGACCCGCCATGAGAAAGTATCATGGATCGTTATATGAGTATCATATACTTTCTCATGTGGCTATTAGTATGACTATTAGTCCTTAGACCTGAAGTCACCATGGATCCCTACATAAGGAGTTATGTACTTTGGTTTCGTCAAACGTCACCCGTAACAGGGTGGACTATAAAGGCGATTACTGGATATGTAACAAATTATGCAGAGGGATGTGAGTGATGTAGATGGGATCTATCCCTCCCATATGACGGGAGCGAAATCAATATTCTTGATAGAGTTAGACCACGAAGTGCATGGCCATGCCCAAATGAGTCAACATTAGATGTTGAGCTCATTTGATCGAGTGAGTCTACTTGGAGTTCAAGATTTAGATTGATTAGAGGATGACACGGTCTATGCCTCATATTGATCAATCTAGATATCTAGGATAGAAGGACAATGACATATATTGTGAGGAGTCACAATTAGTAGTCACAAGGTGATGTCGGATCTCGACATTCGTGTAACTTGGGTAGTAATGATGTGTTGCTAGATACCGCTCATTAGTTATGCTCCTAAATGAGTTTAGGGCGTTGCCAACGTTACAAGAACCTATAGGGTCACACACTAAGGACAATTAGATGGAGATT
The DNA here is from genome assembly GCF_018446385.1 of Zingiber officinale. Classification (NCBI taxonomy): domain Eukaryota; kingdom Viridiplantae; phylum Streptophyta; class Magnoliopsida; order Zingiberales; family Zingiberaceae; genus Zingiber; species Zingiber officinale. The sequence continues at coordinate 94,137,832 of NC_056000.1, forward strand.
TGGTTCATATGATGAGCTAAGAGGATTAGATTCATTTGATGAATCATATTGGATTAAGAGTAATCCAAATTGGGCTAATTGAGTTGGACTCAAGTTGATTCATGTATTCAATGAGTCTAATTTAGATTATGAATCATTAAATCAACTTAATTTAATGAATTAGATTCATTATATTAAGTTGGCTTGAATCATATGGTTGGATTAGATCAACCATGAGAGAGATTTGATCAAGTTTGACTTGATTTGAGAGGAAGAGAAAAAGTCATGTTTGACTTGACTTTTTGCCACATCACTAGTGAGTTGGCAAGATGTGGACCAATAGAATTGCTCCACATCATCAATGTGTGCCACCTCATGGAGGTTACAAGCCTCCATAGCATTTAATGTGGCCGGCCCACATTAAATGAGGAGGTTACACTTGTTGCCATGTCATTTAGTGAGGTGGCAAGATGTGGACCAATAGTGTTGATCCACATCATCCTAGAGTGCCACCTCATGGGGGTTACAACTCTTAATGGTCTCCACATTAATTGGAATTAATGTGGGGGTTACACCTCCTAGAAGGTGGCCGGCCACTTGAATGTGGAGAACAATTTTTCATTTTTGAAAATTGATTCTATCATTCATTCCTTCTTCTTCCTCCTAGAGTTCTTCTTGCTCTCTCCCTCTCCTCCTTCCTTGGCCAAACCACATAGGTGCTAGCACACCTTGGTTTTTGGTCACCTCCATCTAGTGTGTCCGTGTGGATACTTCTAGAGGACCGTGCGCTTGACGGTCTTGAGATCCGACAACATTTGGACGAGCGGGATTCGCGTGGGGCGTGCATCAAGGGTAAAGATCTTCTTCATGTAGATCTAGTGTTTTGTAACTCATACTAGTATTTATTTTCGAATTTTTCCTTGCACGGATCCGTTGGCCTTTTGGTGATTCGGGGTTTCCGCGACGCGAAAAGCGGTTTTCGCGGCCCGATGAACCCAACAGTGGTATCAGAGCCACATGCAAAGACTTGCACGAGTTCGTTTGTATTTTTATGAAAAATATACCTTCTGTGATTTTCTGTAAAAATTGAGTTTTTAGAGTTTTTATGAGTAATTTTTCCGTAGAAGCGAAGCACAAGTGTCTCGGCACTTGTAGGCTTCGGCTACCGGAAAGTTTTCTTTTAAACGGCTTCGTTTTGCCCCAAATCCGTTTGGGACAGCGGGGTCGGGTGCCATTAGATCGCAAAAGAGCAACTCACGATGGTTAGATCGTGGGTAGGGGCATTGCCCCTAACCCCGCAAGGGAATTTGCTTCGCGATTGCACCCGAAATCGCTAAAAACGAACCCGCCGGGAAGATTTTTCCGAAACGGCAATGTCTCGACCCAAATCGTTTTGGGACAGCGGGTTTAGGTGCTGTTGGATCGCAAAGGAACCCTCGCGATGGTTAGATCGCGGGTAGGGGCGCTGCCCCTGGGCCCCGCAAGGGGATCCGTTCCGCGATTGCGCCCGAAACCGCTAAACGGGACCGCCGGGAAATTTTACTCATAAAAATTGTAAAAATTATTTTAAAATTACAGAAAAATTATGAAAAATATATAATTTTGAATTATATATTAATTTGTGATAGTCATGGCCCAAAATACCCAATAAGATTGGATTTGTGTTGTAATTCATAATACGGCCTGCGTGCCGTCATATGATTGTGTGTGCTGTATTTTTATTTTTTTTCCCACGGCCTGCGCATCGTGCCTTTCTCTTATTCTGGTTGTAAATTAGATTTAGACTCGAATGTAACTCGAGTTTCAAATTGTAATGTACAAATTGGAGCGGTGGAGGGTCCACACGAGACGGAGTTCCGAGGCGGGCACGAGCAACACAAGGTGGTCAAAGGGAGGAGCTTGGAGAAGCTGTTGACCCTAGGTTGACCATTCGATCTTCTCATTGGCTTGAGAAGATCGTAGTAGGGCCATGACTAAATTACAAATAGATTAATTAATTAATTGTTATGTATCTGATGCATGTTTAATAATTAATTAATTAATTAGTGCCTTAACGATTAGATTAGATCTAAGTCATGCACATGATGCACCCTTGCGATTAGATTAGATCTAAGTCGTGCACAAGATGCATCCTTCTCGATTAGATTAGATCTAGATCGAACCAACTCTAAATGCCTAACCGTGCCGTGATACCTATCACTACCTCGATCACATGTATTGTTGAATCTGCCAAAGCAGAGCAATACATATTATCTTGGTAGGGTACGGAGGGACAATCTTGGTCCAGCCTATCAACGCATGGGTGAATACAAACTCAATTAGATTGAGTATTCTTAGTTACTCGGTTGGATCGAGTCAACTATAGGCATTCTTCCAATAGTTGGAAAGGTAGGACAAAATCACGTTTATATTAACTCTCGGGCGTATTAGCCAAAGCTAACTCGAGTTTTAATATAAATATGGATCTTGATCCTATAAACAAGAGTTGCATAGAGATGTAATTGGTAATCGTTACCTACCGATCATACTAAGCCTTGGGCGTATTAGCCAAAGTTAACTCAAGGGTTAGTATGATGTGGATCTTGTCCCACAAGAATTATAGTATTCAGTGGGAGCATCATTTAGTTAAAGGCCTAATTAAATGATTTTAAAAGAATATGATATTTATTTCTGCAAATTTTATGTTGTAGATAACCATGACGTCGAATACGAACTCTTTCTCCCTGCGTTCTGTCCTTAAGAAGGACAAGCTCAACGGAGCAAATTTCCTGGACTGGTACAAGAACCTGAGAATTGTTCTCACTCAGGAACGTAAACTGTACGTTCTGGAGCAGCCCATTCTGGAGGCTCCTCCTGCCACTGCCACACGAGCAGACTGAGATGCTTACAAGAAGCATCAAGATGACGCATTAGATGTGTCCTGTCTTATGCTCGCGACCATGAACTCTGAGCTTCAGAAGCAACATGAGTTGATGGGCGCTTACGATATGGTTGAGCATCTTTGTCACCTATATCAAGGACAAGCAAGGCACTGGAAGAGGAACTGCAAAGAATACCTGGAAGATCTTAAGAAGAAGAGAAATAAGATTTCTACTTCAGGTATACATGTTATAGAAGTCAACCTCTCTATTTCTTCATCGTGGGTATTAGATACCGGATGTGCTTCGCACATTTGTACTAATGTACATGCGCTGAGGAATAGCAGGGCATTGATGAAGGGTGAGATAGACCTACGAGTAGGCAATGGAGCACGAGTTGCTGCTATTGCTGTAGGAACTTATCATCTATCTCTTCCCTCTGGGCTTGTATTAGAATTAGATGATTGTTGTTATGTGCCTGCCTTGACTAAGAACATTATATCAGTTTCTTGTTTGGACAAGAAAGGATTCTCGTTTATAATAAAGAACAAATGTTGTTCTGTCTATTTAAACGATATGTTCTATTGTAGTGCACCTCTGATAAATAGACTCTATATTCTAGATCTAGAGAGCCCTATCTATAACGTTAGTACCAAGAGGTTCAAATCGAACGATATGAACCACACCTATCTCTGGCACTGTCGCTTAGGTCATATAAATGACAAGCGCTTATCCCAGCTCCATAAGGATATTTTGCTGGACTCATTTGATTTTGAATCATATGAGATATGCGAGTCATGCCTACGAGGCAAGATGACCAAGACTCCTTTTAGTGGGCACAGCGAAAGAGCGACTGATTTGTTAGGACTCATACATAGTGATGTATGTGGCCCTTTCAATGTCACTGCTAGAGGCGGTTATAGGTACTTCATCACATTTACTGATGACTTCAGTAGATATGGTTATGTATTTGATGACACATAAATCTGAATCCTTTGAAAAGTTCAAAGAATTCAAGAATGAAGTACAGAACCAGCTTGGCAAGAGTATTAAGATACTTCGATCAGATCGAGGTGGTGAATACTTAAGCCATGAGTTTCGTGACTACTTAGCTGAGTGTGGGATTTTATCTCAACTCACTCCTCCTGGAACACCACAGTGGAATGGTGTATCCGAAAGGAGGAATCGTACCTTATTAGATATGGTATGATCTATGATGAGTCACACAGATCTTCCGACATATCTATGGGGATATGCTCTAGACACGGCAGCTTTCATTCTCAACCGAGTTCCATCCAAGGCCGTGATAAAGACACCATATAAGATATGGACTGGGAGAGATGCCCAGGTGTCTTTCATGAGGATTTGGGGTTGTGAGGCTTACGTTAGACGTCAAGTCTCAGAAAAATTAGGACCCAAATCCGACAAGTGCTTTTTCATTGGATATCCCAAGGAAACTAAGGGATATTACTTCTACATTCCCAGTCAGCACAAGGTAGTTGTGGCAAAGACTGGGGTCTTTCTAGAAAGGGATTTTGTTTCTAGAAAGACTAGTGGGAGCACGTTCGATCTTGAAGAAGTTCAAGATGCGAACAATAGCACTGATGCCTCGAAGGAAATTGAACTGGAACCACAAAGTGTTGTGGATGATGTTGTTCCACAAAGAGTTGAGGAACAACAACCGGTTCAAGTAGACATACCTCTTCGCAGGTTTGATAGGGTACGTCGTCAGCCTGAGAGATATTCATTTCTCTTGTCTGACCATGATGACGTTGTACTCATAGAGGATGAGCCTACCACCTATCAAGAAGCTGTGACGAGACTAGATTCTGAGAAATGGCTAGAGGCCATGAGATCCGAGATGGATTCCATGTACACCAACCAAGTATGGACTTTGGTTGATCCACCTGAAGGGGTAAAACCCATTGGGTGTAAGTGGGTCTTTAAGAGAAAGACTGACATGGATGGACTTATCTATAAGGGTCGCTTGGTAGCTAAAGGTTTCAAGCAGATTCATGGTATTGACTATGATGAAACCTTTTCTCCAGTAGCGATGTTTAAGTCCATTCGGATCATGCTTGCTATTGCAGCCTACCATGACTATGAGATATGACAAATGGACGTCAAAACTGCGTTTCTGAATGGAAACCTACTCAAGGATGTGTACATGACACAACCTGAGGGTTTTGTAGATCCAAAGCATACTAGCAGAGTATGCAAGCTGCATAGGTCCATTTATGGACTAAAGCAAGCTTCTCGGAGCTGGAATCTTCGATTTGATGATGCAATCAAACAGTTTGGTTTCATCAAGAACGAAGATGAGTCTTGTGTTTACAAGAAGGTTGTAGGGGATATAGTTGTCTTCCTCATATTGTATGTGGATGACATACTACTCATTGGGAAGGACATCCCTTTGCTTCAGTCAGTCAAGACCTGGCTAGGGAGTTGCTTCTCAATGAAGGACTTAGGTGAGGCATCCCGCATTCTAGGGATACAGATCTATAGAGATAAATCTAAGAGATTGCTTGGCCTAAGTCAGAGTACATACATTGACAAGGTACTCCTTCGGTTTGCCATGCAGAAGTCCAAGAAGGGATTTCTGTCGATGTCACATGGCGTGAGTCTTTCGAAGACTCAAAGTCCCTCTTCTAGAGAGGAGAGAGACCGCATGGATCAGATCCCTTATGCCTCAGCCATAGGATCGATCATGTACGCCATGCTATGTACTCGACCTGATGTCTCGTATGCTTTGAGCATGACGAGCATATACCAGTCAGATCCAGGTGAAAGTCACTAGATAGCGGTCAAGAATATTCTTAAGTACTTGAGAAGGACTAAAGAATATTTCTTGATATATGGAGGCAATGATGAGCTAACTGTAAAGGGTTACAGTGATGCCAGCTTCCAGACCGATCAGGATGATTACCGATCGCAGTCAGGGTTCGTGTTTTGCTTAAATGGTGGTGCTGTGAGCTGGAAGAGTTCGAAGCAGGACACAGTAGCTGATTCTACAACAGAGGCCGAGTATATTGCTGCATCAGAGGCAGCAAAGGAGGCAGTTTGGATCCGCAAGTTCATCACTGAACTTGGGGTGGTTCCTAGCATCGCTGACCTAGTTGAGCTCTATTGTGACAACAATGGAGCTATAGCACAGGCGAAGGAACCTCGCTCACACCAGTGGACCAAGCACATACTACGGCGCTTCCATCTCATTCGAGAGATTATCGATAGAGGAGATGTGAAGATTTGCAGAGTACCTACAGAGGCTAACATCGCAGATCCCTTGACCAAGGCTTTGGCACAGAGAAAGCATGATGGTCACACTAGGTCATTAGGCCTTAGAGCCTATACTGATTGGCTCTAGTGCTAGTGGGAGATTGTTAGTTAGAGCTCTAGAGCCAATCATTTGATGATTGTATGGACTCATTGTATCATATTCTTGTATATTAATAAAGGCATTTGTTTGGTTATTATACTTATTTGTATTAGTGCCAAATAGACTAAGTATAATAGCGTCCTTGAGTAGAAGGTTCATACCTATATCAATCGATTAGTTGAATCGATAGTGAGATGATATAGGGAACACTACTCTAAATCATTCCTAGTCGAGTATTAACATTCAGGGACAATGTTAATGCAATAAGACTAGCATGTAGGTCAGCTCGATGACTTGATCTCACAAGTCATGGATATAGAGATATCAAGCTGACACATGGGTATACATTGGAGAATGTATACTGAATGACCCGCCATGAGAAAGTATCATGGATCGTTATATGAGTGTCATATACTTTCTCATGTGGCTATTAGTAGACTATTAGTCCTTAGACCTGAAGTCACCATGGATCCCTACATAAGGAGTTATGTACTTTGGTTTCGTCAAACATCACCCGTAACAGGGTGGACTATAAAGGCGATTACTGGATATGTAACAAATTATGCAGAGGGATGTGAGTGATGTAGATGGGATCTATCCCTCCCATATGACGGGAGCGACATCAATATTCTTGATAGAGTTAGACCACGAAGTGCATGACCATGCCCAAATGAGTCAACATTAGATGTTGAGCTCATTTGATCGAGTGAGTCTACTTGGAGTTCAAGATTTAGATTGATTAGAGGATGACACGGTCTATGCCTCATATTGATCAATTTAGATGTCTAGGATAGAAGGACAATGACATATATTGTGAGGAGTCACAATTAGTAGTCACAAGGTGATGTCGGATCTCGACATTCTTGTAACTTAGGTAGTAATGATGTGTTGCTAGATACCGTTCATTACTTATGCTCCTAAATGGGTTTAGGGCATTGCCAACGTTACAAAAACCTATAGGGTCACACACTAAGGACAATTAGATGGAGATTTGGTTCATATGATTAACTAAGAGGATTAGATTCATTTGATGAATCATATTGGCTTAAGAGTAATCCAAATTGGGCTAATTGAGTTGGACTCAAGTTGATTCATGTATTCAATGTGTCTAATTTAGATTATGACTCATTAAATCAACTTAATTTAATGAATTAGATTCATTATATTAAGTTGGCTTGAATCATATGGTTGGATTAGATCAACCATGAGAGAGATTTGATCAAGTTTGACTTGATTTGAGAGGAAGAGAAAAAGTCATGTTTGACTTGACTTTTTGCCACATCACTAGTGAGTTGGCAAGATGTAGACCAATAGAATTGCTCCACATCATCAATGTGTGCCACCTCATGGAGGTTACAAGCCTCCATAGCATTTAATGTGGCCGGCCCACATTAAATGAGGAGGTTACACTTGTTGCCATGTCATTTAGTGAGGTGGCAAGATGTGGACCAATAGTGTTGATCCACATCATCCTAGAGTGCCACCTCATGGGGGTTACAACTCTTAATGGTCTCCACATTAATTGGAATTAATGTGGGGGTTACACCTCCTAGAAGGTGGCCGGCCACTTGAATGTGGAGAACAATTTTTCATTTTTGAAAATTGATTCTATCATTCATTCCTTCTTCTTCCTCGTAGAGTTCTTCTTGCTCTCTCCCTCTCCTCCTTCCTTGGCCGAACCACATAGGTGCTAGCACACCTTGGTTTTTGGTCACCTCCATCTAGTGTGTCCGTGTGGATACTTCTAGAGGACCGTGCGCTTGACGGTCTTGAGATCCGACAACATTTGGACGAGCGGGATTCACGTGGGGCGCGCATCAAGGGTAAAGCTTCTTCATGTAGATCTAGTGTTTTGTAACTCGTACTCGTATTTATTTTCGAATTTTTCCTTGCACGGATCCATTGGCCTTTGGGTGATTCGGGGTTTCCGCGACGCGAAAAGCAATTTTCGCGGCCCGATGAACCCAACAGGAAATATAACACAACATTGTATAGAAAATCATACATCATGAGGAAGCATAAAACATGCATAGTTTAGGTCTAAAACTTTCTCTAGTTCTTTTTCTTTCATTGGCCGAAACCTAAAGGAGTGGAACTCCAAATTTTTCCAACAACATGAAGCATAAAAGACTCTTAACATCCATAGATAGTCCCTTAACTTATCATGGCCGAAACTCATATGGCAAGACCTTAGTTTTCAAGTAACCTATAAGCATAGAAACATCTTAAACTACTTGTACTGCAGGTGAGGGGACACTTACCTCCTTTCGCTTGGTTTACAACGAAAAGAAACCTTGCTTGTGAAGTTCTCCTAGGGAGTAGACCTCTTTCTTGTTCTCGGCAACGAGGAAGAAGAGACTTGGAATTTTGGTGGAAGAAGGAAGGAGGAAGAAGAGAAAATCAAATTCTCCCCTCCTTTCTCTTATTTATGCTAAGTGAGAGGAAGAAGAAAAATGAACTTTGCCTTCCCTTTTTCTTTTAACTCATCCTTAATGAAAGGAGAAAGAAAAAAAATCATCTTTTCATTAGAGAGGAAGAGGGCAACTCCAACTTTTCTTCTAAGTGAAAGGAGCCTTCTCTTTCACTACCTTTAACTAACATTTCCCTCTCTTCATAATAGCTCTCCCCTGCTGGGGCTATTGGTTAACACATTTATGCACTTATCAAGAGGTCCAAGGTTCAAACCTTGGTCATGCCTCTTCTATTTCTTATTATTATTATTTTTTAAAAGAATCCACTTACGGTTCATTCTTATCATGCTAAAATTCATATGAAACTATTAGAGACCCTATGGGTGTTACAGTCTCCCATACCTCATAAAAAGTTCATCCTCGAACTTAAAATAGCTCTGGGTACTTTCGTTTCATATCATCTTCGCGTTCCCAAGTGGCTTATTCGAACCGTTGATTTTGCCACAGGACCTTTACTAAGGGCACCTCTTTGTTCCTTAGTCTTTTGACATCTCGATCTAATATCTGAACCGGTCGGCTTTCATAACTTAGGTCCTCTTGAACTTGTACTGTCTGTGGCTCGATCACTTGGTCCGTGCTCGGAATACATTTATTTAGCATCGAAACGTGGAACACGTTGTGGATAGCTGACATCTCTTGAGACAGCTCTATCTCATAAGCTACCTTGCCGACCCTTTTTTGAATCTGATATGGCCCCACGTAGCGCGTACTCAGCTTTCCCTTCTTTCCGAACCTCATCACTCCTTTCATGGGAGCTACCTTGAGAAATACCGAATCCCCGACACTTAATTCCAACGGCCTTCGTCGCTTATCTGCATAATTCTTCTGTCGACTCTGAGCAGTTTCTATTCTTTGGCGGATGTTCTGTATAGCACGGGTGGTGTTGTCAATGAAATCTGTTCGGAATCCCATCTCCTTCTTTTCATCGCCTTCGTACCAACATATAGGGGATCTACATTTCCTCCCGTACAAAGCCTCGTAAGGCTCCATTCCAATAGTAGCTCGGTAACTATTGTTGTAGGCGAATTCCGCTAAGCATAGATATCGGCACCAGCTCCCCTTGAAGTCTAAGGCGCAAGCTCGTAACATATCTTCTAGTACTTGGTTCACCCTTTCTGTTTGTCTGTCGGTTTGAGGGTGGAAGGCAGTACTAAACAATAGTTTTGTGCCAAGAGCCTTCTAAACACATTCCCAAAAATGTGAAATAAAGCGACCATCTCTGTCATAAATAATGGTCTTAGGAATCCCATGTAATCTAATAATTTCCTTGACATATAATTGAGACAGTTGCTCAATCGAATAGGTCATCTTGATTGCTAGGAAGTGGGCGGATTTTTTTAATCTGTCCACGATTACCCATATAGCGTCGTAGCCGTTTGTTGTTTTAGGTAATCCTGAAATAAATTCCATAGAGATATCTTCCCATTTCCATTCCGGAATTTAGATTGGCTGCAGTCCTCCTCTAGGTCTCTGGTGTTCTGCTTTAACCCTATGGCAGGTCAGACAGGTACTGACATACTGAGCCACGTCTCTTTTCATACCGAACCACCAGAATTTCTTTTTTAGGTCTTGGTACATCTTGGTGGACCCAGGATGCATCTCATAGGGTGTTGCATGGCCTTCTTCCAGTATCTTCTTTCACAACTCTGGTTCGTCGGGAATACATAAGCGATCCTTGAGGTATAATATTCCACTGTCAGCGATACGGAATCCATCATTCTTTCCCTCTAAGACTTCTCGCTTGATCCTTTGGATGCTTGGGTCACGGGTTTGCTTCCCTAATATATCATCGAACAGCGTCGGTGCTATAGTCAGGGTAGAGAGTTGTCTAGACACATTTTCGACCCCGTAGCACCAAATTTCTCTTGGTCTCCCAATAAATTCAAACATCGGTTCTGCTTCAGGTTGGAAAATCACTTTTCTCTTACGGCACTCTATCGAAGCACCGTACTTGCTAAGGAAATCCATGCCCAATATACTATCATAATCCTGCATGTCGAGCATTATCAGATCACAGTAGAGTTCCCTGTCTGTGATTCTGATGGGCGCGGCTCGTAACATATGAGTAGATGGCATTACTTCTCCCGAAGGTAGGGCGTTAAGAATTTGCAGTCTAAAACTTGTGGCGGCATGTCTATCTTCCTTGTGAATGGTGTAGAGATAAACGAGTGCATTGCCCCAAAATCAAATAATACAGTAGCATGCTGACTGAAAATAAATATCTGACCTGTGACAACAGTAGAAGCATTCGCCACATCTTCCTTGGTGAGGGAGAAAATTCTGGCATTTGTCGTAACTGGTAGGGCCTCCAATCTCCCTTGGCTTATTTGAGGACCTTCTATTGCAGCTTGCACTAGGTGTAGTTGTGGGGGAGCACCTCTGTTCTGGACATACTGCGGTGTCTGAACTTGGGTAGGGCAATCTCTGGCTCTATGTCCTTCCTGTCCACAGCTATAGCACTTATTCGTGCCCACACGGCATTTTCCCGGATGCTTCTTTCCACATGTGGTGCACTGAGGGAACATGAGTTGCTTGCTCGCTGGACCACCCTGAGAGTTGTTCCATTGCTTCCTTTTGCCGTTGGGGTTTCCTTTCCAACCAGCTCTGGTATTCTGCAGTTTCTGTCCTCCCGACTAGACTTGATTCTTGCTCTCGTTCAGCGCCTTCAAATAGTATTCGGTGATCAGGGCACTGCTGATTAGCTCTTCGACAGTCTGCGGTCTACTAACTCCGCCGGCTACATTCAAAGCTATCTCGTGTCTGAGCATCTTCAGCATGAGCCTGACCCTTTCTCTTTCCGTACCGACCAATTCTGGGCACAGGCGTGCTAGTCGGTTAAATTTCTTCACGGCTTCATTAACTGATAGGTCACCTTGCCGGAACTCGGTGAATTCGTTGTAGTGCTTGTTGGTGACACGCATGTGGAAGAATTCTTCGAAAAATTCAGTTTCGAAGTCCGTCCATCTCATTTGGTTTACTTGTCTCTTTGCTTTCACTCTGTCCCACCACATTCTGGCATCTCCTATAAGGCAGAATGATGCACACTTGACCTTCTCGTATTCAGGCCAGTCCAATAGCTCCACTATGCTCTCCACGGTCTTGAACCAAGCTTGAGCGTCCCATGGCTCACAGTTACCAGAGAAAGCTTCCAGCTTCAGTCTCTGCCACTGAATCAGGTACGCCTCTTGTCGAACCACTAGGGCTGGGACTACCGGTGGTACAGGTGCGGGTGGTACTGGTACAGCTGTAGGCATGACTGGCATAGTATTCTGATTTGCTAATGGGGTGGCAGGGTTCCCCTGCTGATTCATCAGAGCATTGATCACCTGTTGCTGTTCTGTAACCTGACGCTGGAGTTCGGTAACTACATGCATCAGATCAGGTGGAGGTACTGTCTCATCGGCTCTAGTATTGCATCTTCTAGCCATGCTTGTCTTCATGAATGATAACAAGGCTAGCATAAGTTATTATTATTCCTAATCTACCATCATGCATACTTAAACTAAAACTGTAACTTATCATAATTAAAAATGGAGTAGACATGCATACTTAAATTAAAGCATTTCTTATCATACATAAAAAAAATAGCGTAGGCATATAAATTCTTACTTGGAGCGGCAGGATGTAGGCTTGATGTGTGTGTGTAGTGGAAAGGCAGACCTGCTCTGATACCAAATTGTAACGCCCACCCCCTCCTATGCTAATACCTAGGAAGGGACAGGGTTATTGAAACTTACGTATCATACATATGCATATGAACTCATGGCAGCGGAAGACATATTTAAAATTTTCTAATTTATCATATGCATAGTTCTAAACATGGCATGTGAGTAATATAACCATATAACATAATGGATATGCTATGTACTAGTATTCATGCATAATACTTGAACATGATTCATAATTCCATAACCAGGGCATAGGCATACCAACATAAAATCAAAAATAGTTCACATGCAAGTTTAGACATATATAGGTTCTAAAACATAAATGGATTTATTCCACCATGCCACTTCCACACACATCATCATTGCCTTTCCTGCTGCTCCCCTTAGTTTAGCCATTCCTTACCTTTATCTGCAGTACAAGGAAATATAAACTATAAGCACATAGGCTTAGTAAGTTCCTTTCCTACTCACAAAACCATAAATCATAACATAGTATATGGCAAACATAATTAGAACATGTGAGGGCATAAGGTAAATCATAGCATATCATGTGAGAGCATAAACATAATCATAACATATCATGTGAGAGCATAAACATAATTATATCATGTGAGAGCATAAGCATAATCATAGCATATCATGTGAGAGCATAAACATAATCATATCCTATGAGAGCATAAGCATAATCATAGCATATCATGTGAGAGCATAAACATAATCATATCATATGAGAGCATAAACATAATCATATCATGTGAGAGTATAAGCATAATCGTAGCATATCATATGAGAGCATAAGCATAATCATAGAGCATCTTTCCTAAAGCATCTAGAATCATATAGCATGAGATATGGGGATGCAAGAATGCTCTTTTGAAAACATGTACATATACAATGAAATGAGAATATGTAAGATGTTCTTTTGAAAACATATATCATATAGGTACTTAAACATAATCTAAACATGAGGGCCCGACTTTGTACCACATACATACATGAATGCGCGCATCCTAAATAGATCCAAGGTAGCTAATCTTGAACCTACTAGGAACTAGGCCCGTTTCCTTGACCATCGACCTAGGGGCACTTAGGAGCCCATCCCTTTTACTAGGCCCGTTTCATAGACCATCAACCTAGGGGCACTTAGGAGCCCATCCCCGGTATAAGCCATACAAAGTAAAATAGCATGTCATATCATGTCATATCATATCATATCATGCTCTTGTCCTATCATAACATATCATGTTCTTGTCATATCATGAAGAGTGCTCTTGATTCTAACTTAAGGGAAGCATCTCTTAGGCTTTTCATCTTACATAAGCCTTGCATAAACATACATGATGGCACAAAGTGCACATATCATATAGCATGTCATATAAATCTTAGTATGATGGCATGGAGTGCACAAATAGCATAGCATAGAAATCATAGCATAATAGCATGGAGTGCACATAACATATAGCATATCATATAAATCTTAGCATGATGACATGAAGTGCACAAATAGCATAGCATAGAAATCATAACATAATAGCATGGAGTGCACATAACATATATCATGTCCTATAACTCATATCATGAAGGTATAAGTGAACATGTCTCACAACATGGTGACATAACATTCATATCATATCATAGGAGTCATTTTTCATACATGGTTAAGGTTTTTGAACTTCCTACAACCCTAAGTCATATTGGCCGAAACATATAAGCTTGAGTCATGGACTTCTAAGCAACATAAAGACATGAAATCAAATACTTATCATAACATGTGAGACCCTTAGGAACCCTAAGTACCTTCTTAACCTAGTTTTCTTGTTTTGGCCGAAACATATGAACATAGATCATAGAGTTCCAAGCAACATAAAAAAAAAACATGAAACTTAACTAGCATCATAGAGGAGGTTATACATCATGAGAAAGCAATAGCAAGCATAGATAAGTTCCAAAAACTTCATCTAGTCTTTTAAATCCATCATGGCCGAAACCCTTAGAACAAAATTCTAGGTTTTAAACAATAACATTCATGAAGGATTTTAATCTAACATCATTTAATGGATTTCATATCATAAGAATTCATGAGTAAGCATTGTTTAGGTCCTAAATCTTCCTCTATTCTCCTTATTTTTTTCTTGGCCGAAACCATTATAGCATGCATCCATATTTTAAGCATCAACAAGCATGAGAAACTTTAATCTAACATCATTTAATGGATTGCATATCATAAGAATTCATGAGTAAGCATTGTTTAGGTCTTAATTCTTCCTCTAGTTCTTTTTCTTTCCTTGGCCGAAACCTAAAGGTGAGCTTCTAGGTTCTAGATATAACATAATACATGGAAATTTAACACAACATGGTATAGAAAATCATACATCATGAGGAAGCATAAAACATGCATAGTTTAGGTCTAAAACTTTCTCTTGTTCTTTTCCTTTCATTGGCCGAAACCTAAAGGTGAGCTTCTAGGTTCTAGATACAACATAATACATGGAAATTTAACACAACATGGTATAGAAAATCATACATCATGAGGAAGCATAAAACATGCATAGTTTAGGTCTAAAACTTTCTCTAGTTCTTTTTCTTTCATTGGCCGAAACCTAAAGGTGAGCTTCTAGGTTTTAAATGCAACATAATACATGGAAATTTAACACAACATGGTATAGAAAATCATACATCATGAGGAAGCATAAAACATGCATAGTTTAGGTCTAAAACTTTCTCTAGTTCTTTTTCTTTCATTGGCCAAAACCTAAAGGTGAGCTTCTAGGTTCTAGATACAACATAATACATGGAAATTTAACACAACATGGTATAGAAAATCATACATCATGAGGAAGCATAAAACATGCATAGTTTAGGTCTAAAACTTTCTCTAGTTCTTTTTTCTTTCATTGGCCGAAACCTAAAGGTGAGCTTCTAGGTTATAAATGCAACATAATACATGGAAATTTAACACAACATGGTATAGAAAATCATACGTCATGAGGAAGCATAAAACATGCATAGTTTAGGTCTAAAACTTTCTCTAGTTCTTTTTCTTTCATTGGCCGAAACCTAAAGGAGTGGAACTCCAAATTTTTCCAACAACATGAATCATAAAAGCCTCTTAACATCCATAGATAGTCCTTTAACTTATCATGGCCGAAACTCATATGGCAAGACCTTAGTTTTCAAGTAACCTATATGCATAGAAACGTCTTAAACTACTTGTACTGCAAGTGAGGGGGCGCTTACCTCCTTTTGCTTGGTTTACAACAAAAAGAAACTTTGCTTGTGAAGTTCTCCTAGGGAGTTGACCTCTTGCTTGTTCTCGGCAAGGAGGAAGAAGAGACTTGGAATTTCGGTGGAAGAAGGAAGGAGGAAGAAGAGAAAATCAAATTCTCCCCTCCTTTCTCTTATTTATGCTAAGTGAGAGGAAGAAGAAAAATGAACTTTGCCTTCCCTTTTTCTTTGAACCCATCCTTAATGAAGGGAGAAAGAAAAAATCATCTTTTCATTAGAGAGGAAGAGGGCAACTCCAACTTTTCTTCTAAGTGAAAGGAGCATTCTCTTTCCCTACCTTTAACTAACATTTCCCTCTCTTCATAATAGCACTCCCCTGCTGGGGCTACTGGTTAACACATTCATGCACTTATCAAGAGGTCCAAGGTTCAAACCTTGATCATGCCTCTTCTATTTCTTTTTATTATTTTCTTTTTGAAAAAGAATCCACTTAAGGTTCATTCTTATCATGCTAAAATTCATATGAAACTATTAGAGACCCTATGGGTGTTACAGTACCATCTAGGGTGGTTCTTCTCTTCTTTTTCTCCTCCTCTAAGATCCAGCCACCAAAGGAGATATGTTCCGGCCCTAGAGGGAGGAAAGGGAGGAAGAGATGAGAAGGTGGAGCGCTGACCCTAGGAGGAAGAGAGGAGGTGGGCACCGGCTCTAGGAGAAAAGAAAAGAGAGAAAAGAAGAGATGAGGTGCCGACCACAAGCAAGGGAAAACAACTCAAGAGAGATTAGGTTATGGTGGCATGACCTCCTCCCTTTTTATAACCTTTGGCACCAGATAAAAGAGGAGAAATATTAACAGATTTTTTGTTTAGAAAAAATCTCTAGAAAAGAATTAACATAATTCTTTTTAGAAAAATTTCTTAGGAAAGAATTAATATAATTCTTTTTAGAAAATTTCTAAGAAAGAATTAACATAATTATTTTTAGAAAAATTCTAATTATGTTGAGAAAAAATCTCCCTTTTACAACTCCTTTTTTCTTCCTTTTCTTTTCTTTTCCCTTTCTTTTCTTTTGGTTTGACCGGCCCTTTGCTTGGGCACCGAGCAAGACTTGGCCGGCCTCTTTCTTGGGTTGGAAACAAAATCAAATGAGTGAATGCGAGGCTATGTAAAGGCTACAACAGGGACCGAGAGGAGGAATTGGTTTTGGACTCCTGATGGACTTGAGCTTCCTGTGTTCAACCTGAACACCCAACTCAAGTTCATCAATAATAATTCATACCACTAAAGAGTTATTATTGAACTACCGCACCAATCCCATATTACAACATGAGCTCCTTCTTATCATGAGTGCGTTAATCTCCTTGTGTTTAAGATATCGTATGTCCGTTAATTAAATGAGTTACTGACAACTCACTTAATTAACATCTGACTCCAAGAGTAATACCACTCAACTTTATTATCATGCCAGACTAAGTCCACCTACAGGATTTACAGGATAATCCTTATGAGCTCGTCAAGGGGGCATCATCAACCTAAATAAATAGGACACAGTTTCCTTTTATAATCAATAACACACCATATAAATAGTACTATCTCCCAACTCATCGGGCCTATTGATTTAACGGCTCGTGGGCTCGTCTGAGTGTGCGCAGAACCCTAGCGTCATCATCCCGATCATCACCCTTCACCATCCGCCCGTGTGAACCCTTCCAGAGGGTGCCAGGTAGATCAGACGCCGCGATGACTTTTCGTCAACCCTCTGTACATCGAGGCCCGCCTTCATCCAACTCAGCTTCTGGACGGGATCAAATTTGGCGCCGTCTGTGGGAATCTCCCTGCCTGTTCCGGTGCGTGAAGATGGAGGACTCGTGCAGAATCAACGTGACCATGACTGCTGGAGAGTACGAGCTCTTCAAAGAAGCCAAAAAACGAGCGGCCTCTGAGAAACAACAGACTACTGCCTCTCGACTAAAAAAGCTGCCTGAAGTTTCTAAAGAACCTGCTCACGCCTCTGATCGAGGCTCCAAAAGGAAACAACCTTTGGAGTTTCCACCTGCTTTCTATAGGGAGCCGGGCCAGGGTTACTATCAACCTGATCCTGGATATTGCAGCCACAAGGAACAACCTCAGGTTTCTATGGCTGAAAGTTCGTTACCCAAAGATTCTAAGAAGGGGAAGGCTATCGCCCTGCATGACGAACGACAGTCGGAACCAGAAGAGAAAGTGTCTCTCTCCTCTAAAATCCTGGAAGAAAAACTACCAAAAGAGTACTGACCCCAGCTATCGGGGAATATGATGGTAGTAAAGATCCTGAAGACCATCTGCGTAAATTCAAGAATGCAGCTCTGCTGCATCAATACAGTGATGGTGTTAAGTGTCGAGTGTTTCTGAACACTCTGTCGGCCTCTGCTAGAAATGGTTTGATGGACTGCCGCATGGGTCCATCACTTGCTTTTCCGACTTCAAGATCGCCTTCCTGCGCCACTTCGCTAGTAGCAGGAAATACCAAAAGACAGATCACTGCTTGTTCGCCCTCAAGCAATGATCCGCTGAACCACTGAGGAGCTACATTAAACACTTTAACCAGGTGGCCCAGGACGTTCCTTTGGCCACATCTGAAATACTTATGAGTGCTTTCTCACATGGCTTGACTGAGGGAGAATTCTTTAGGGATCTCATCCGAAATCCTATGAAGAATTTCGATGAGATGTTAGAGAAGGCTGCTAGCTACATCAATATAGAGGAAGCTCAGGCAGCAAGAAGGAAGACAGACAAACCTCTTCCCGCAAATAAGCCTAAGAGAAGAGCACCTCCACCTCCTGCTCAACCTCTCCCATGTGTTCGAGACACCCGACCAACTTTACACCTTGTTCAGGAGGCCCGACCAGTCCCACGGGTAGTTGTCGTTCAGATCCCTCGACCAGGACCATGGGGAGCGTGTTACTATACA
This sequence comes from Zingiber officinale, assembly GCF_018446385.1. Taxonomy (NCBI): domain Eukaryota; kingdom Viridiplantae; phylum Streptophyta; class Magnoliopsida; order Zingiberales; family Zingiberaceae; genus Zingiber; species Zingiber officinale. The sequence goes on from NC_056000.1 coordinate 94,156,358, forward strand.
TATCATCTCTCTCACTCGCATGCCACCAGTGACTGCTACAAATTCGTGCGGGATCCGTGCCGCGCTGCTGAGTTGGGCCTGCCACCTCTCGAGTTGGCGCCTAAAGTCTAGCGAATGATGGAAGAAAGGCGCAATCCAGCAGGACCAGCAGGACCAGCAGGATAGGTTGGTCGACCATGGGCCAATCAGGAAGGACCCAGCCGGCCACAACAAGGGTATGCTGGAGAACAGGGAGAAGCTCATGAATCAGAGAATCGGGGCAACTTGGCCATCCGGGATATCGGCATGATCTTCGGGGGGGCCCACAGACAGAGATCCGGGACGAGCTCGCAAATCTCATGAGCGTCGCTTGGAAATTCATGCTGTAGGATGTAGTCCGCAGCAAGCTGCCAGTCCGGTCATCAGCTTTGGACCGCAAGACCTAGAGGGGTTGGAGATACCCCATGATGATGCCCTCATCATCAAGGCTATTATCGCCAACAGCCGGGTAACCTGAGTCTTTGTTGACACGGGAAGCTCGGCCAACGTGCTATTCAAATCTACCTTCGAAGAGATGCAGATCGACGCCAGTGAGCTGCAGCCGGTGGTCACTTCTCTATATGGCTTCACTGGTAATGAAGTGAAGCCCATGGGCTAGATCAAGCTGGCTATATCTTTGGGGAGTGAGCCACTGGTCAGGACCAGGACGAGCACCTTTATTGTCGTGGACTCACCCTCCTCCTATAATGTTATTCTCGGCCGGCCAGCCTTACACGAGTTCAGGGCTGCCGTTTCTACCTTCCATCAGAAAATAAAATTTCTGGTCGGTGAACAGGTTGGGGAAGTCAAAGGAGAACAAAGAGTCTTTAGAAGATGCTACATCGATATGGCAAAGCTCGAGGCTCGCAAAGCACAAAGAACTCAGGATGGGGCTATTCATGCCATCCAGGAGGAGCCTATGCCTATAGCAGAAGCGCCCATCCCTTGCGAGGAAGTCCAATTATATGCTGAACGGCCGGAGACTTTTACTCGCATAGCTGGGGACCTGCCGCCCGAGCTGAGAGAGGACCTGATCCAGTGCTTGATCCCCAATAAAGATGTGTTTGCCTGGTCCGCCGCAGAATTACCGAGGGTCAAGCCAGAAGTAGCGGAGTATAAGTTGCATCTCCTTCCTGACGCCAGACCAGTTAAGCAAAAGAAGAGGAACTTTTCAGCCGACCAAAATAAAATTATCAGAGCTGAAGTAGACCAGCTTAGGAAAGCAGGATATGTCCGGGAGGTACAATTCCCGTCCTGGCTCTCCAATGTGGTCTTAGGAGCAAAACACAACAATAAGTGGAGGGTCTGCATAGACTTCCGGGATCTCAATAAGGCTAGCACCAAAGACTATTATCCTTTGCCTTGGATTAATCAACTGGTGGACTCAACCGTCGGCTGTGAAAGAATCTGCATGCTGGATACCTATCAAGGATATCATCAGATCCCTTTAGCCTTAGAAGATCAGGAGAAGGTCAGTTTTATTACTGCTGATGATACTTTCTATTATACTGTCATGCCTTTTGGGCTCAGGAACACGGGAGCCACCTATCAAAGGATGATGGACAAGATATTCCGGGAGCACGTCGGGTGCAATGTGGAAGTTTTTGTAGATGACATTCTCATCAAATCTCCCTTACCTGCAAACCTGATAGCCGACGTAGAGGAGACTTGCAACACTCTTCGGCAGTATGGGGTAAAGTTAAATCCTTTGAAGTGTTTATTCGAAGCCAGGGGAGGAAAGTTCCTCGGTTATCTCGTCACTGAGCGGGGGATTGAAGCCAACCCAGAGAAGGTCCAAGCACTCCGTAATATGAAGGCTCTCCAAAACTTGAAGGAAGCTCAGAAGCTGGTCGGCAGGATAACAGCCCTGTCCCGATTCATCTCCCGATCGGCAAATAAAGCGGCGCCCTTCTTCAAAGTGCTCAGAAAAGCATCCAAGTTCCAGTGGGATAGTGCACCTGAGCTTTTGAAGAATTGAAGACATATCTGGAGACCCTGCCTTCTCTATTCAAGCCTGTTAAAGGAGAACCACTCTGGGTCTATCTATCGGCTACCCCTGAGGCCGTGGGGGCAGTGCTGGTAAAAGAGCAAGACAATGTACAGCGGCCAGTGTATTTTTTCATTCATTTATTGAAGGGAGCTGAGTCTAGGTACACAGCTCTGGAAAAGTTGGTTTACAGACTGGTACTGATGGTTCGGCGTTTGAGGCCCTATTTCTTAGCTCATCCTATTACAGTTCTAACGAACAGCACTATGGAAAAAGCTCTTACCAATGTCGAGGTGGTTGGTCGCCTTATCAAGTGAACAACTGAATTGGGAGAGTACAATATCACTTGTCAGCCTCGCACTGCTATCAAAGCACAAGCCTTGGCTGATTTCTTGACTGAGGTTCATCAAGCTAGCCTAGACGAAACTTGGAAAGTTTATGTAGATGGATCAGCTATACGACAAGGGAGTGGGGTTGGAATTCTTCTGATATCCCCTCAAGACAACATTTTGCAGCTAGCGGTGTGACTAAACTTTCGAGCTGCCAACAATGAGGCAGAGTATGAAGCTTTATTAGCAGGCCTACAAGCTGCTCGGCATGTGGGAGCTTCCCGAGTTATCATCTATTCAGATTCCCAGTTAGTGACTCAGCAAATAAGTGACAACTTTGAGACCAACAGTGACAAGCTGCAAATGTATCAGGAGGCCTATTTGAAGATGAAAGAAGATTTCAAGGAAGTCACGGTCGACAAAATTCCCCGAGTAGAAAATAGCCGCACTGATGAGCTAGCTAAAATGGCTAGCTCCTTAACTACTTAGGTATTGGATAGGCCAATGGTTTAGACATTCCTCATAACGCAGATAGATCTGTAGAATAACTAGGACAAGATTATCGACTGGAGGGCTCCAATAATTAGTTATTTCCAATAGGGCATCCTGCCCACAGATCCAGAACAAGCCCGGTTGATCAGGAGAAAGGCCTATGCATACACCATGATAGGGGACCAATTATATAAGAGGGCATTTTCCAGGCCTTTACTCAAGTGCATAGGCATAGAAGAGGTAGCCTAAGTCTTGAGAGAGATGCATTTAAGATGCTGTGGCAGCCATGCCGGTAGTCAAACGCTGGGTCGGAAAGTGCTGCTGGCCGGGTATTTCTAGCCCACTCTACAGAAGGACGCTCAGCAATTGGTAAACACTTGCTTGTCCTGCCAGAAGCATCAAAACTTGACGCACTTGCCCACCTCGTCATTGAAGACCTCTATAGTCTCTTGCCCCTTTGATCAGTGGGGTATGTATATCGTCGGACCCTTCCCTATGGCAACTGGTCAAAGGCGATTTTTACTGGTGGCAGTAGATTATTTCTCCAAGTGGGTGGAAGCCGAAGCTCTGGCCAGGATTACCGAGCAGGTGATTATCCAATTTTTGTGGAAAAACATTCTATGTCGATTTGGCATACCCCATAAATTGGTATCGGATAATGGGAGACAATTCTAAGGTCGGAAGATCCAGGCCTGGTGTCAACGGTTCGGCATTACTCAGGCATTCACTTCTGTGGCCTACCCACAAAGCAATGGGCAGACCGAGGTTATAATCAAGAAATCGTGCGGGGCTTGAAGATTAAGCTGGATCATGTGGAAGGAAATTGGGTAGAAGAGTTGCAAAGCATTCTATGGACATATCGCCCTATGCCTCAGGAAAGCATAGGTCTTACACCTTTTCACCTAGTCTATGGTAGTGAAGCAGTAGTACCTGTAGAGATCGTAGTGCCCTTAACCAGAAGAATGCTATATGACAAAGAAAACGCTGAGTGACGATTGACAGAGCTGGATCTCATTACCGAAACTCATGAACAAACAGCAGCTCGGCTATTCACTTATCGACAAAGGATGCGATAAAAATATGACAGAAAGGTAGTCCCTCGTTCTTTGGAGAAGGAGACCTGGTCTGGAAGCGAGTGAAACCCATGGGGGATGTGACTAAGTTAGCTCCTCAATGGGATGGACACTATAAAGTCGTTAAAAAGTTAGCATTTGGTGCGTACTACTTGCAAGAAAACCGGGGAAGGGATTTAGAGCGACCTTGGAGCGCTAACTACCTTATGCTTTATCGAACATAAGCGCAAGGCTAATAAGGGTAGGATAAACTAGAGCGGGAGAATCGACCCGGGCGGCCGATATGAATGTGTGCTTAGCCAGGGTTATTTCTTGTACATCATCAAAGTCGTTCTTAATACACACAAAAGCTTATGCATAAAAAGGCTGACATTCAGGAAAGACAAGATAGGATAAAACATTAAACAAGCAATTAGTACGGTTTATATTTAGTACACATACGAATTACTTGAAGGTAGAAAAAACTTCATTGGGTATCTCATCCAGAATGTGGTGATGATCCAAAAAGTTTGCGGGGGGAGCAGATTTGAGGTACCCCTGTTCACATAGCTACTTTAGAGCCCAGCCGTGCCAGCAGATACATCAACCACAAAGCGATCTCCTACTTGAATCCCGAATTCTGGAGAATGAAGGTAGACTTCTCAACTTTGCCTACATTGATCTTCTTCTCCAGCCTTATATATTTCCAGAGCTGAAGAAACTCCTGAAAGTCCAGAGCGGGCCTGGGATAGCTCAGTCTTCAAAGCTGCCAGTTCAGCCTTCAGAGCCGTCAGTTCAGCGGCCTAGGATTCTATAGTTTGGTTTTGCTCCTTAAGGAGGGCCTCTTTAGCTTGAAGGTCTTGAGTCAGCTGATCTTATTTTGCTTATGAAGACCCTCAGCCTGACTCTTTTCATCACGAAGGGTTTTGTTTTCGTGGTTGGCCGTCCTTAGAGCTTGGCAATGCAGGGCATTGGATCTCTTTAGAGTTTCTATTTCAGCCCTTTGAGCGCGGCTAGCTGCGACTGGATCATTTAACTGTAACTCCAGCTCAACTACTCTCTCAGATAACACCTTATTGCGATGATAATTAAGGTGGAATGTTTGATTGATCATCATGGACTCAGCATGAGCCTACGCCAAGAAAAAAGGAGTATCAGACAAAAGAAAAAAGGTTGGTGGCATGAATAGGTAAAACTTACCTGGATGTACAACTCAGAGAACCTATCCATTCGGTCAGGCACGGACAGATTCTCCATCAATTGGAAGCTTGGCTCCCAGCAGGTGGCCATGTCGCCTCATAGCGTGAGGCGACTGGTGGGAGCATCTCGTTGACACCTCAAGCCCGATTCAGAAGACTTGGTAGAATAATATCGACGGTAAGAAAAGTCCTGCTGTTGCGAAGTTGAGGCTGTAGGGGGGATGAGAAGCAGAGCGAGAGGGGCCCGATCGTGATTCATCTGGCCGGGGTACTGCTGAAGGACCAGCTGCTTCATCCGGTACTTGAGAAGGGCGAGAGGAGCCCGGTCGTGATTCATCCGGCAGGGGCACTGCTGAAGTACTGGCTACCTCACCCAGCACTTGGGAAGGAGTATTGATAGGATCAGAAGAGGGGGTAGCCTGTCCTGGGGCACACATGGGAGGAGCTTCCTTGGTCGCAGGATGGGTGGCGGGTGCACGGATAATGGAAAAGCAGGAAATTGGATCGGTAGATGGTGAGCCAGTGTCCTCAGCACCCTGATCTGGATTTCGTCGAAGACGTCTTCTCCGAAATCGTAAGGGCTGGTCATCTGAGTCTGAGCCTCCAAGAGAGGATTGCGCTCGTCGAGTGATGGGGGGTGTGGCAGTTCTAGGAGGATTCCTGGCAAGGCATGCTTGCCAGGAGGCCCTGGAGGCTGCTCGAAAAGATGGACTGGCTAGGGGAATATTGGCTAAACTGGAGGAAGGTCGGGGGGTTGATTGGAAAGAAGGTCCCGTAGCTGCACGAGATGTAGATGGAGGCGACTGGGAGACTGGTCGAGGAGCCGACCGAGGCATGGCAACAGCAGTCCCTCCCAGCCGACAGGAATCGAATGGGGAAGGAGTCTCTTGTCAAGGATAATCCGGCCCCGTCGCATTATTTCCTGCTCACTCAAAGGGAGAGGTTGGACTTCGGAGGCACGGAGCAATGTATCAGTTTCATATGGAGATCAAGGTCGGGATACGTAAGCCCAAAAATAAGATAAAATAATCTTAAGGGTGTGGAATTCACCTAAGGAGCGAGGCAACTCGGAGGAGGAGATGCGACTCAGCCTGAAGAAAGATAGTACCTCTTCAGATACTAGTCTCATTAAGTCTAATCGCCAACATCCCAACTGAGCCAAAGAGTCTGTGAAAAGGGGGTCATCGGTGTAGTCCCCGAAATCAGGTATCACAGGAAGGATCCGTTGCCAGCGAGTGGGCCATTCCACGGCAATAGGGAATTTGAGGAAAAAATACTTATCTTTCCAGGCAGGATCAGATGAGGGAATGGGACAAAAAAAGGTAGTCCGAGTGCGGCTCTGGAAGCGGAATAAGCCTTCACTGTGCTGCCGTGTAACGCCCGCCCTCCCTGCTAACCCTAAGGGACGGGGCTACGATACTCTATGTACAAATAACAGCGGAAGACTTAAAATAATTTTCTTAGTTTAATAAAAACTTTTCTTTTGTTTTCCTTTTTATCAAATCCGAACTACACTATCATGGCCTCAATAACATGATATCAAAATTAGTAGAAACATAACATCAAGTCACACATACGGTACTACAATTCATGATACCAAAGCGTAGTTCTTTAAAAGTTTTTAAAGCAGGTTCTTATTTGGTTGCCTAGCCACTGCCACACACATCTCCTTGCCTCTCCTGCTGCTCCTCTAGCTCATCCAGCTTTTTCCTTTATCTGTGGTACAAGGACAGTATGCTGTGAGCACTCATGGCTCAGTAAGTTCCTTTCCTACTCACTAAAACCGAAAATCATAGTATAATCAAAGAATGTCTCAACATGGCATCACTTCAACTAGTCATGACATAATGTAACATACTCTTTTAATCATATCATGCAACATGAAGAAATCATAACTAGTCATGGCATATCATAGCGTAAAGCATATCATGAAGCATAACATAATCGTATCTAATCATGACATATCGTCATAAGGAGTCATGGCATATCTTACACATGGACATATCATGGAACATAACATAATCATATCTAACCATGGCATATCATAAATCATCATAAGGTATATGCAATATGATTTTTGAAAAACATGTATCCGAAAAACATGTGTATGTCTCATGATCTTTAAAACCATTTCTTCTTACATATATACTTGAACATAATCTCAACTTAAAGGGGATCCCGGCTATGTACCACTTACATATTGCGCGCAACCTATGTAGGTCCAAGGTAGCAAGTCTTGAACCCTACAAGGCAAACATACTAGGCCCGAGTCTTACTCCATCGACCTAGGGGCACTTAGGAGCCCATCCCTAATGAGGCCCGAGTCTTATTCCATCGACCCCGGGGCGCTTATGGAGCTCACCCTTGGTACAAGCCACATAAAGTAAAGTACATGTCATACTTATACGTATCATACATCATAAAAGCATGCATCACTTAGGCACACATCATATCATAAAAGTATGCATCACTTAGACATACATCATGTCATAAAAGTATGCATCACTTAGGCATACATCATATCATAAAAGTATGCATCACTTAGGCATACATCATGTCATAAAAGGTATGCATCACTTAGGCATACATCATACCATAAAAGTATGCATCACTTAGGCATACATCATATCATAACAATATGCATCACAGAGGCATAGATCATAGAAACATGCATATCTTAAGCATAAAGCATATCATCAAGCATGCATAATTTAACCACATAGCATATCATGAAAGCATGCATATTTTAAGCACTAAACTTAGCATCAAAGCATGCATAATTTAACAACATATCATAACATAAGCATGCATCACTTAGACATACATCATACCATAAAAGTATGCATCACTTAGGCATACATCATATCATAACAATATGCATCACTTAGGCATAGATCATAAAAACATGCATATCTTAAGCATAAAGCATATCATCAAGCATGCATAATTTAACCACATAGCATATCATGAAAGCATGCATATTTTAAGCTCATATCATATCATCAAAGCATGTAAAATTTACCCACATATCATAACATAAAACATGCATATTTTGAATTCATAACATATCGTAGAATTTCTCATCTTGTATAGTTCACAAGCATACATGTCTAAGCATAAAAGTATATCATGTGCTCATCCAATCATAAGGAACAATGTAACATGATTAATTTGGGTACTAATCTTCCTAATCCTTTGGGTTCTTATCATGGCCGAAACCCTCTTAGGTGCCCATTTAGGTTTTAAACACATCCAAGCATGTAGAACCTAATTCATTCACATATCATTTTCATAGGAAGTATCATAACCAAGATTTACTTGGACTCTAAGTTCTCCAAGTCCTTAAACCTCATTTGGCCGAATCTTAACAAGTGTGAAACAAGGTTCTAAAGGACATAAAGCATGGAAACTTTAACCATATTTATAGCATTCATTTCAAGAAATATGGTAAGCACCATTGAGTTAGTTCCTAAATTCTTTAAGCCCTTAAATTTATGTCTTGGCCGAAACTTACAAGTACTCATTTAGGTTTTCAAGCAAGCATACAAGCATGTGAACTTACTCTAACATCATGTATAAATTCATAAAATGGCATCATACAAGTGGTCATGGCCGAAACTTCCCTTAGCATCAATTTAGGTCACTAACAACATATAGCATGTGAATTTTTAGCTTTCAACATTTCATATTTCATGGAGAGTGACATGAGCATGTTCAATGTAAGTTCTAGGGTTTCTAGGGCATGTATCCCTTCATGGCCGAGACCTTAAGGTGTCCATTTGAATCATAGTTAAATATATAAGCATGTGAACATAAACAACATGTTATCTCAATTTCTTAAGAAGCATCTTTAGCACATGAGGTCTAAATTTTAGGGTTTCTAGGTCTTTAAACCCTACATGGCCGAACCTCATCAAGCATAGAATTTGTTCAAATGGCATAAAAGCATAGAAAGTCATAACACATTTCATAACATGTATAAAAGTCAAGCACTATAAGCATACATTTAAATTGTGTCTTAGGTTTTTCCTTTCTTTATCTCATAGCATATGTTTGGCCGAAACCTTCCAAGTCTTTAAACTAGGTTTTAGGTGGCCTAAAGTATGGAAAAACCTAAACAAGTTTTATGGCAAAAATATCAAAGAACTATACATATAAATTTGGTTCACAACAAGCTAGGACCCTTGTGGTCATAATTATCATATATCATGCAACCAATTTTCCTATACTCTAATTAAGCATGGGAGCATTAAACAACTTTCGTATCTTATTTTCATGGAGGTTTTGAGCATGTTAAAAATCTGTTTAAGATATTCTAAGCCATCCACCTTACCATGGCCGAAATATTAAGAGTGGTGTTCATGAGTTTCTATCAACATACAAGCATGCAACTTCTTTAAGAAACTCTATATTCTATCATATAAACATGGTGAGTTTAAATTCAAAGTATTCCTAATCCTAAACCCTTCCTTGGCCGAAACTTGTGAGTGGGATACTTTTGGTTCCAAGTAACCTTCAAGTATAAAAACAATAATGGATCCTTAACCATTTATTTAGAGGGTTTTGTGCAAGTTAGGTAAACAAATAAATTCCCTAGCCCTTATAAAACCTTTTTGGCCGAAACTCTAGGGTTAGATTCATCTCTAATCTAACATCACATATATATAAAAATATGAGAGAAAACCTTCTTACAAAGCATAGAAAAATTATCATGAATCAAGGCTTATTTTAAACATTCCTGGGATCACAAGTCCTTCCTTTGGACGAATTTTTCACAACTTTGTTCTAGGTTTTAAAATCCTCATAAAATCCAAAAACACATCAAAACTACTTGTACCACAGGTGAGGGGATACTTACATCCTTTTCGCTTGTGGTTCTAAAGTGTGGTGATGGAAGAAAAGGTCTCTTCTTCTTGTTCTCCTCCTTTGATTTCCTTTGGTAGCCCTCCTTTGTATCCTAGGAGGAACTTTGTTTTGGGGGCCGAAAATGGAGGAGAGGGGGCTGAGGTTCTCGGTGATGGAGAGGGGAGAATGAGAGAAATGAGAGAAAAATCAAATCTTCTCTTCACATGCTCCCTTTTATGTTAAGGGGGAAGAGGTAGCAAAATTGGTTTTTGCTTTCCTTCTCCCTTAGCCCTTTTTTTTTCATTTTCATTTTATTTTATTTATTTATTTGTTCTTATCATTCATGATGAAACAAGGGGGAATGAATCCCCTTAATGGTCCTCTTTAAGTCACGGCAAAAAGAGAGGAAGAGGGAGAGAAAAGAAGGAAGGCAAGTTGCCTTTCTCTTGTTCTTTTCTTGTTTTCTTTTGGCTAGCTTTTACTCTCATCCTTATCAAGAGTTTCCCTCCTTTGCTATCAATGTATTATTCCTATCCCAACTGGTTATTACCCATTAATTCTATCATTTACATCATGAGAGGTTCAAGGTTCAATCCTTGACAACTCCCTATTTTTCTTTCTTTTTATTTCTTTTTGGTTCATCATTCTACTAATATTTTTCTAAGGCAAATTCATCATTCTCTTATTTTATCTTAAAAGCTTAGTGGGTGTTACATGCCAAGGGGTGAAGAAGTAGTGGAATAGGCGGGCGGACCAGGAAAGTTCACAAGTTTCGCACAGAACCACAAAGCCGCAAAAAATCCTTATTGAATTGGGTGTCAGTTGGCCCAAAGAGATGCGGAAGTAGCGGCTCACTTTCGAAAAGAAAGGGTGGATGGGGAATCTGAGGCCTGCCACAAATTGTTCCTTGTAAAAGGTAACGTAACCTGTGGGAGGTGAAGAAGCCTGGTGCAGGATGGTGGAAATAATGATATGCATGTCTCTGGAGATCTCATAGTTAAAGCGAAGATTGTCCAGATCCATACCCTCGAAGTGGGAAACTCCAGGAGGAAAGGTGATGTCGGGCAAGGCAATGGGAAAAACTTAAGTGGAAGCCATGAACAAAGAAGAGGAGTAGAAGGCGAGAACAGAGGAAGTGCAGAAGAGGTGATGCCACGAAGTGGTGGCGCGGATCTATTTATAGTGGAAATTCGTAAGGACAAAATGGTCAAAGGACTATCCAATGGCTCGTAGTAGAAGCGGAGTAGTGTATCAAAGCAAGAGGAGTCGTTGGATCTTCGCGGAAGACGAAGCAAGAAACAACAAAGGGCACAAATCCCGAGGGTCATCAGGAGATGCCTTGGGAGCAATAAAGGGCACAAATCCCAAGGGTCATCAGAAGATGCCTTAGGAATAATAAAGGGCACAAATCCCAAGGGTCATCAGGAGATGCCTTGGGAAAAAGTAAACCACATTACAAAACGCTAGGGGGCTTCTCTAGGCGGCCAGTATTTATTGTCATGGATAAGGTAAGGGTAAAACCTGATCAGGGACCAGCTCGAGGCACAGAGTCAACTGAGCTCCAGAGCAGAAGCACTAGATGGTGCCGGTCGGGAAAGGAGTGGATAGGAGGCCGAGAAATAAATGATTCCCAGGTCGATACACTATGATGTATGCCCAAGGGCTAATGATAGGAGAGATCAGTTATCACTTCCGGAAGGCCCAATTACAAGACTACGGGCAAAGCGTTTCAAGGAAGCACTAAATGGGCTAATCAAAAAACATTGGGAGGACTATGAGCAAGGAGAAACCAAGATAATCGCAACTGCTAGTTGTGGCCTAATCCACGTAATCGGGCATAACCATCCATGACTGGTCACGCTTAACGGAAGAACGCAAATAAGCATGCGAAGCATGGGAACTCGTTCATGCATGAAGACTTAATAAAGCATGTGACTTGGGACTCTAATTGTGCATGCATTTATTTTATTTTGGATTTCTAGATAGCTTGCATGAGGCATACAACATTGGGACTCTAATTGTGCATGTACTTATCTTGTATTTTTCCTTGTTCACTCCCATTATATAAGGGAGGGACATCTTAGTATGCCCTCCATCTTAGTATGAAACAACTTAGTTTTTGGTGAGATTGTGTGCTCTCTTAGTTCTTGAAAGAACTTGCTGAACTTATCGAGTCTACTCTCGTGGCGTTCAACCCATCGAAACTTATCACCCCTAGATGTGACGTTTCTTTCCTTCGTAGGCTTAATTCGTGCCAATTCTTGGTTATGGGTCAAGGCTCACTCTGTTGTCGTTTAGTTCTTGGGGTTCTATCCACCTTTGTTTCGAGTTCCATCACATTTATTGGTGGGGTTCGTATCATCTGGTATCAGAGCTTCGGTTCAAAGGCAAGTGCAATTCTATCTTTACTTGTTGTTCAGCCAAAAGCAAAAAAAAAATCGTGAAAAAAAGAACGCGCAACGAAAAGACAAAAAAAGAAGAAGAAGAAGAAAGCACAGAAAAAAAAACTGCTTGGGCGAATGAAAGTAAATTGTCTTCAACAATCCCTTTCTTGTTTTCCTTACTCTCAAACTTCTACTCTTTCATTTTCTCTTATACATTATTCCTTTATAAGTTTTGGTGGTATCTTTTGAATTGCTATGTGATATTCTGATTTGTTCTAGAGTTTGCTTAAGAAGTAAGAGACATCATCAATTGAGAGCTACCACCCAAACGTGAGTTGAGTGCTTGTGAGGTTTTTCTTTCATTTTCTAGCCATGTCCAACAACCAGGAGGATGGAGCAAATGAGGGGGCTAGGCCACTTCCGAACTTGCAATTGCAAGCATTGATGGGGGAGATGCAGCGGATGATGAGGGCGGAAATAGAATCTATCCATGAGAGGTTGGATCGGGTGGAGGATGGGACACCAAGAAGACATCTACAAGAACGTATTACTAGACCAGAACGAAGACATGCCCAAGGGATTGATGTCGAAGAAGATGAAGAGGTTATTGTGGAAGACTTTGATGAGCAAAACTTCAATCGGAGTAGGATTGGATATCGAGGAGATAGAAACAGAACTAGAAGAAATAATGATTTAGAAGGGATTAAGATGAAGATTCCAACCTACCAAGGGAGAAATGATCCAGAAGCTTACTTGGAATGGGAAACTAAGATGGAAATGATATTTGTCTGTCATGAATTCTTAGAGTTTAAAAAGGTAAAGTTAGCTGTCATTGAATTCACTGATTACGCTATTGTTTGGTGGGATCAAGTGGTGATGACTCGGAGAAGGAATAGAGAGCAACCTGTATCCACTTGAGAGGAGATGAAAGTCCTCATGAGAAGGAGGTTTGTACCCAGCCATTATTATAGAAGTTTATATCAGCGGCTTCAAAGGTTATCTCAAGGCTCCAAAAGTCTGAGAAGCCACTATGGCCAGGTTTTCACATGATTTAAACCCAGAAATTGCTGATATTGTTGAATTGTAGCATTATGTTGAGCTGTTAGACATGGTCCACCAAGCACAAAAAGTGGAAGAACAACTCAAGAGGAGAGGATTGGCTAGGAAGGGACAACCAATGACTACTCATGCCACATGGAAGACAACTCCAAGAAAGGAGGAACAACCTCAAAATAAGCTCAAACCTACACCATCTACTACTCAAGGTAATCGCGAGCCCATTTCCTCCAAAACTCGTGATATCAAGTGCTTTAAATGTCAAGGGCATGGTCATATAGCTAGTCAATGTGTGAATAAAAGGGTGATGGTAATAAACGCCCAAGGTGAACTTGAGTCGGAAGATGAGGATGAAATAGTTGAAGAAGTGCAACAAAAAGAGGACAGTGATGATGAACAACATGCTGTTATCGGAGTCTTATTGGTGGCCCGACGAGTTCTCAATTTACAAGCTAAGGAGGAGGAAGGTAATCAAAGGGAAAACTTGTTTCATACCCGTTGCTTTGTCAATAACAAGGTTTGCAATGTTATTATTGGTGGGGGGAGTTGCACCAATGTGGCAAGTACTGATTTGGTGGAGAAATTGTCACTACCAACTCGGAAACATCCGCGACCTTATCGCCTCCAGTGGCTAAACGATTGCGGAGAAATCAAGGTAACAAAACAAGTCTTGGTAGCAATTTCCATCGGCAAATATGAAGATGAGATGTTGTGTGACGTGGTTCCCATGCATGCATGCCATCTATTGTTGGGGAGACCTTGGCAATTCGATCGAAAGGTAACACATGATGGCCTCACAAATAGGTATACTTTTACTATGAAGGGACAACCTATTATTCTTGTACCATTGACTCCAAGACAAGTTATGGAGGACCAGTAGATATTACAAAAAGCAAATGAATGGAAGTGAGAAAAAGAAATTGAGAGAAAAAAAATTGAGAAAAAAGAAGTAGAGGAAAAGAAAAATGAGAGGAAAGAAGATGAGAGGAAAAAGACAAAAGGAGTGGGCAAGGAAAAAAAAGGAGTGAGAAAGAAAAATAGTTTTTATGCAAAAAAAAAGTGAGATTAAACGAGCTTTGTTTTCAAATCAGCTGCCCCTTATCCTTTTGTATAAGAAGGCACTCCTTAGCACTAACGACCTTAACGATTCTTTGCCTAGTGTTATTGTTTCTCTCTTACAGGAATTCGAGGAGGTCTTTCCTGAAGAGGTTCCGCATGGTTTACCTCCCATTAGAGGAATTGAGCACCAAATTGACTTCATACCTGGTGCATCCATTCCGAATCGACCTGCCAATAGAAGCAATCCGGAGGAAGCAAAGGAACTTCAGAGGCAAGTTATTGAATTATTAGAAAAGGGGTATGTTCGAGAAAGTATGAGTCCTTGCACCGTGCCTGTGTTACTAGTTCCCAAGAAGGACGGAACATGGAGGATGTGTGTGGATTGTCGAGCCATCAACAATATCACGGTAAAGTATCGCCATCAAATTCCTAGGATTGATGATATACTTGATGAATTGCATGGTTGTTGTGTGTTCAGAAAAATTGATCTTAGGATTGGATATCATCAGATTAGGATGAAGAAAGGCGATGAATGGAAAACTGGTTTTAAAACTAAGCATGGCTTATATGAATGATTAGTAATGCCTTTTGTCTTAACTAATGCTCCTAGCACTTTTATGCATTTGATGAACCATGTTTTGCGTGCTTTCTTAGGAATATTTGTAGTTGTGTATTTTGATGATATTTTGATTTTTAGCAGAAGCTTAGAAGAGCATGTTACACATTTAAGGTTAGTTTTGAGTGTGCTAAAAGAAGAAAAGCACCTTTTGTATGGAGAAAGTCGTGTTTCTTTGTTTTGTTGTTAGTACTAAAGGTGTTGAGATGGATGAGGAAAAGGTGAAAGCAATCCAAGAGTGGCCAACACCGACCACAATTAGCCAAGTGAGGAGTTTCCATGGTTTAGCCAGCTTCTATCGACGGTTTGTTCGTGATTTTAGCAATATTGTAGCTCCTCTTACTAAAGTCATCAAGAAAAATGAGTCATTCAAGTGGGGAGAGGAGCAAGAGAGGGCCTTCAACACTTTGAAAGAAAAGCTAAGTTTTGCTACTTTACTAATCCTACCAGATTTTTTCTAAAACCATTGAAATCGAATGTGATGCTTCTGTTGTTGGTATAGGTGCTGTGCTAATATAGGAAATGAGACCCATTGCTTATTTCAGTGAGAAGTTGAGTGGAGCCATTCTCAACTATCCCACATATGTCAAGGAAATGTATACATTGGTGAGAGCATTTGAGACATGGCAACATTACCTATGGCCAAAAGAATTCGTGATTCACACAGATCATCAATCTCTAAAGAATTTGAAGAGCCAACATAAGTTGAACCAACGACATGCTAAATGGGTAGAATTCATTGAGACATTTTCTTATGTGATCAAATACATGCAAGGAAAGGAGAACAGAGTTGCTGATGCACTATTTCGAAGGTGATGATTTGAGGACAAATCCTTTTCAAGAAGGGGAGAATGATGTATGCCCAAGGGTTGAAGATAGGAGAGATCAGTTATCACTTCCAGAAGACCCAATTACAAGACTACGGGCAAAGCGTTTCAAGGAAACACTAAATGGGCTAATAAAAAAACATTGGGAGAACTATGAGCAAGAAGAAACCAAGATAATCACAACTGCTAGTCGTGGCCTAATCCACATTGTAACACCCCTAGAAAGCCTAGATAAGAAAGTAAGGATAATGAGAGTTTGAAGGTAGTGAAAAGAAGGTGTAAATATTCTAAGTTGAATATTAAGATGGGAAGGATTTAGATGATTAAAACTTTATGAAAGAAAATAAAGTTGAGAATATAAATCATCTATATTTATAATACATAGAATTAATGTAAACAAAAGGAAGGAATATGAGATAATATATATGTGTATGAAATATTTATGCATAATGCATAATATGGTGATATATGAATTATTATGTACAAAAGAATATCAATAATATGTTAGAAGAGAAATAGGATTGAACCTTGGACCTCTTGTAAGGAACATGTATAGGATATCAAAGGGGATAGGAGAATTATTGATAAGGAGAGAAAGGACTAAGTAGTTAAGAATAAGAAAGGATTCTTTTTACTTAAAAGGAAAAGGAAGTAAAAAGAAGTAAAAATATACATAACCAAGTTTTGATCCTTGGTTCTCTTGTGGATGCATGCATATGTTAACCAAGTGTGATAGGAGAGGATATTGTAAGAGGAGAGATAGGAATTTTAATTAAAGGAAAGAAAAGAGAGAAATTAAAGGAAAGAAAAGAGAGAACTCAAGAAGCATTTCTCTAGAATATTCTTATCATTAAAGAGGAGAAATAAATAAGGAGGATGAATCAAGTCAAGTTTTCCTCCCCTCATTTTAGTATAAATAGGCATGGAGGGTGGCTTCATCCTCAACTCACTCTCCTCCTCTTCTCCTAGAGGTGCCGAGACACTCCTCTTTCTTTCTTTTTTTTTCCGAGCAACACAAGAGGAAGAAGCCTCCTCTTCTTCCTCCTCCTCTCCACCAAAAGACCTAGCCACTTCTTCCTCCATTGGTGCCGAGCAAAGCAAGCAAGGAAGAAAGGTCCACAAGCAAGTTCTCAACTCTAGGAAACTTAAGCAAAGAAGGTAAGCTTCCCCTCACCTGTGGTACAAGGCTTTTATGTGATTTTCGGATTTATAAGGATTAGAAAACCTAGGAAAGAATTTAAGAAAATTCGGCTAAAGAAAAGGTTTTCAAATCTAAGATGATTTAAACAAGACCTCATTTCATGATAAGATTTTCTATGCTATGTAGAAGGATTCTTTTCCATGATTTTATACTGATATGATGTATGATCAGAGGAGTATCTAACCCTAGGATTTAACCAAAAATATTTTAAAGAGGCTAGGAAGATTATTGTCTAACCAAACTAGTGCAAGGTTCCTTCTATGAAATGCTAAGGACCTTTCTATGGTTTTCTTGCTTGGAAATTAATTGGAACCAAAAGAAAACTCACTTGTATGCTTTGGACCAGAAAGGTTAAGGGTTAGAAAGACCTTCAAAAATTTAAATAAACATGCTCCTATGATAGGATATAAAGTTTCTTAAAGGGTGTTCACATTGCTAGAAACTCATGAACTCTTTTTAGGGTTTTTCGGCCATGATAAAAGGGATAGCTTAGATTAGCCTAAACAAAAATATTAATATGCTCAAGACCTCTGTGATATTATGATATGAAAGTTGATTAATGCTCTCATGTTTAATTGGAATGTAGAAAATTAGTTACATGATATAAGACATGTAAGATCACAAGAGTCCTAGCTTGTTTATGATCCAATTTTGTGTATGTTGTTCTTAGTAACTTTTGCCATGATATTTACTTAGGCTTTCCATGCTTTAGGCCACTTAAGAAACCTAGCTTAAGGACTGGTAGGTTTCGGCCATGAAGGAAAATAAAAGAAAAAGGGAAAGAAACCTAGGAAATGATATACATAATGAGAAGAAATGAAATTATGTTATGTAATATGCCATGATATGTTATAGCATAGGAAATGCTATACATAATGAGAAGAAATGAAATTATGTTACGTAATATGCCATGATATGTTATAGCATAGGAAATGCTATACATAATGAGAAGAAATGAAATTATGTTATGTAATATGCCATGATAAGTTATAGCATAGGAAATGCTACACATAATGAGAAGAAATGAAATTATGTTATGTAATATGCCATGATATGTTATAGCATAGGAAATGCTATACATAATGAGAAGAAATGAAATTATGTTACGTAATATGCCATGATATGTTATAGCATAGGAAATGCTATACATAATGAGAAGAAATGAAATTATGTTACGTAATATGCCATGATATGTTATAGCATAGGAAATGCTATACATAATGAGAAGGAATGAAATTATGTTATGTAATATGCTATGATATGTTATAGCATAGGAAATGTTATACATAATGAGAAGAAATGAAATTATGTTACGTAATATGCCATGATATGTTATAGCATAGGAAATGTTATACATAATGAGAAGAAATGAAATTATGTTACGTAATGATATGTTATAGCATAGGAAATGCTATACATAATGAAAAGAAATGAAAAAGGAAATGCATGAAAGATTGTTAGGGACACGATATGATAGTTATGCATGATAAGTTATTTTTTTTGTATGGTTTGTACCAAGGGTGGGCTCCGTAAACGCCCCAGGGTCGATGGAGTAAGACTCGGGCCTCGTCAGTAATGGGCCTCTGAATGCCCTAGGTCGATGGAGTAAGACTCGGGCCTAGTATGTATGCATGGTAGGGTTCAAGACTTGCTACCTTGGACCTACCTATGAAGCGCGCGCATTATGTATGTGGTACAAACCGGGATCCCCTCTAATGATGATATTAATTTCAAGTACTTATAAGTATAAGTTTTCAAATTCATGATGCATTGCCTACATATGTGCTTGAATTATCTGATGATTAGATATAATGTCATGTGATATTATATGAATATGAATATGATACCCTTGTATGTCGTATGCTTATGATACCTCGCATGATATTGATATGCAATGATATGAATTCGATTTTAGTGAGTAGGAAAGGAACTTACTGAGCCATGAGTGCTCATAGCTTACTTTCCTTGTACCGCAGACATGGGGGACGGATATTCGGAATGACGGAGCAGCAGGAGCAGATAGTGATGTGTGTGGTGGTGGCTCGGCAAGAACGATTCGGACAAATTAATATTTTTAGTTATATGATCAATATATGCACATTCGAACTAATCAGAATATGTGATATCATGCTTATTTAAATAAAAGGAATGATTTAAAATTTTCCGCTGTTATAGTATAACTAAAGCATGTACGTAAGTAGTATAAGATCGTAGCGCCGCCCTTGGGTAAGAAGGGTGGGCGGTACAGTTTGCCACTACACACACATCAAGCTCCTTCCTGTCGCTCCAAGTAAGTACAGTTGCTTAATTTATTTATATGCAAAAATTAGTATGATACTCTAGGATACATGAATAATAGCCTAGGAAGGATACCTTAAGCTATACCCTAGAGAAGGGTGCATGATGACAAGTATGTGTTAAAAATAGTATGATACTCTAGGATGCATGAATGGTAGCCTAGGAAGGATACCTTAAGTTATACCCTAGAAAATGGTGCAAGATGATAAGTAGGTGATATTCTAGGATGCATGAATGGTAGCCTAGATACAAGAACCTTAGGCTATAACATAAGAAGGAATCTGAGCAGAAATTGTCATTCTAAGTTCGGGGACGAACTTTCAATAAGTAGGGGAGTTTGTAACACCCCTAGAAAGCCTAGATAAGAAAGTAAGGATAATGAGAGTTTGAAGGTAGTGAAAAGAAGGTGTAAATATTCTAAGTTGAATATTAAGATGGGAAGGATTTAGATGATTAAAACTTTATGAAAGAAAATAAAGTTGAGAATATAAATCATCTATATTTATAATACATGGAATTAATGTAAACAAAAGGAAGGAATATGAGATAATATATATGTGTATGAAATATTTATGCATAATGCATAATATGGTGATATATGAATTATTATGTACAAAAGAATATCAATAATATGTTAGAAGAGAAATAGGATTGAACCTTGGACCTCTTGTAAGGAACATGTATAGGATATCAAAGGGGATAGGAGAATTATTGATAAGGAGAGAAAGGACTAAGTAGTTAAGAATAAGAAAGGATTCTTTTTACTTAAAAGGAAAAGGAAGTAAAAAGAAGTAAAAATATACATAACCAAGTTTTGATCCTTGGTTCTCTTGTGGATGCATGCATATGTTAACCAAGTGTGATAGGAGAGGATATTGTAAGAGGAGAGATAGGAATTTTAATTAAAGGAAAGAAAGAGAGAAATTAAAGGAAAGAAAAGAGAGAACTCAAGAAGCATTTCTCTAGAATATTCTTATCATTAAAGAGGAGAAATAAATAAGGAGGATGAATCAAGTCAAGTTTTCCTCCCCTCATTTTAGTATAAATAGGCATGGAGGGTGGCTTCATCCTCAACTCACTCTCCTCCTCTTCTCCTAGAGGTGCCGAGACACTCCTCTTTTCTTTCTTTCTTTTGTTACCGAGCAAGACAAGAGGAAGAAGCCTCCTCTTCTTCCTCCTCCTCTCCACCAAAAGACCTAGCCACTTCTTCCTCCATTGGTGCCGAGCAAAGCAAGCAAGGAAGAAAGGTCCACAAGCAAGTTCTCAACTCTAGGAAACTTAAGCAAAGAAGGTAAGCTTCCCTCACCTGTGGTACAAGGCTTTTATGTGATTTTCGGATTTATAAGGATTAGAAAACCTAGGAAAGAATTTAAGAAAATTCGGCTAAAGAAAAGGTTTTCAAATCTAAGATGATTTAAACAAGACCTCATTTCATGATAAGATTTTCTATGCTATGTAGAAGGATTCTTTTCCATGATTTTATACTGATATGATGTATGATCAGAGGAGTATCTAACCCTAGGATTTAACCAAAAATATTTTAAAGAGGCTAGGAAGATTATTGTCTAACCAAACTAGTGCAAGGTTCCTTCTATGAAATGCTAAGGACCTTTCTATGGTTTTCTTGCTTGGAAATTAATTGGAACCAAAAGAAAACTCACTTGTATGCTTCGGACCAGAAAGGTTAAGGGTTAGAAAGACCTTCAAAAATTTAAATAAACATGCTCCTATGATAGGATATAAAGTTTCTTAAAGGGTGTTCACATTGCTAGAAACTCATGAACTCTTTTTAGGGTTTTTCGGCCATGATAAAAGGGATAGCTTAGATTAGCCTAAACAAAAATATTAATATGCTCAAGACCTCTGTGATATTATGATATGAAAGTTGATTAATGCTCTCATGTTTAATTGGAATGTAGAAAATTAGTTACATGATATAAGACATGTAAGATCACAAGAGTCCTAGCTTGTTTATGATCCAATTTTGTGTATGATGTTCTTAGTAACTTTTGCCATGATATTTACTTAGGCTTTCCATGCTTTAGGCCACTTAAGAAACCTAGCTTAAGGACTGGTAGGTTTCGGCCATGAAGGAAAATAAAAGAAAAAGGGAAAGAAACCTAGGAAATGCTATACATAATGAGAAGAAATGAAATTATGTTACGTAATATGCCATGATATGTTATAGCATAGGAAATGCTATACATAATGAAAAGAAATGAAATTATGTTACGTAATATGCCATGATATGTTATAGCATAGGAAATGCTATACATAATGAGAAGAAATGAAATTATGTTATGTAATATGCCATGATATGTTATAGCATAGGAAATGCTATACATAATGAGAAGAAATGAAATTATGTTATGTAATATGCTATGATATGTTATAGCATAGGAAATGCTATACATAATGAGAAGAAATGAAATTATGTTACGTAATATGCCATGATATGTTATAGCATAGGAAATGCTATACATAATGAGAAAAAATGAAATTATGTTATGTAATATGCCATGATATGTTATAGCATAGGAAATGCTATACATAATGAGAAGAAATGAAATTATGTTATGTAATATGCTATGATATGTTATAGCATAGGAAATGCTATACATAATGAGAAGAAATGAAATTATGTTATGTAATATGCCATGATATGTTATAGCATAGGAAATGCTATACATAATGAGAAGAAATGAAATTATGTTACGTAATATGCCATGATATGTTATAGCATAGGAAATGCTATACATAATGAAAAGAAATGAAATTATGTTACGTAATATGCCATGATATGTTATAGCATAGGAAATGCTATACATAATGAGAAGAAATGAAATTATGTTACGTAATGATATGTTATAGCATAGGAAATGCTATACATAATGAAAAGAAATGAAAAAGGAAATGCATGAAAGATTGTTAGGGACACGATATGATAGTTATGCATGATAAGTTATTTTTTTGTATGGTTTGTACCAAGGGTGGGCTCCGTAAACGCCCCGGGGTCGATGGAGTAAGACTCGGGCCTCGTCAGTAATGGGCCTCTGAATGCCCTAGGTCGATGGAGTAAGACTCGGGCCTAGTATGTATGCATGGTAGGGTTCAAGACTTGCTACCTTGGACCTACCTATGAAGCGCGCGCATTATGTATGTGGTACAAACCGGGATCCCCTCTAATGATGATATTAATTTCAAGTACTTATAAGTATAAGTTTTCAAATTCATGATGCATTGCCTACATATGTGCTTGAATTATCTGATGATTAGATATAATGTCATGTGATATTATATGAATATGAATATGATACCCTTGTATGTCGTATGCTTATGATACCTCGCATGATATTGATATGCAATGATATGAATTCGGTTTTAGTGACTAGGAAAGGAACTTACTGAGCCATGAGTGCTCATAGCTTACTTTCCTTGTACCGCAGATATGGGGGACGGATATTCGGAACGACGAAGCAGCAGGAGGAGCAGATAGTGATGTGTGTGGTGGTGGCTCGGCAAGAACGATTCGGACAAATTAATATTTTTAGTTATATGATCAATATATGCACATTCGAACTAATCAGAATATGTGATATCATGCTTATTTAAATAAAAGGAATGATTTAAAATTTTCCGCTGTTATAGTATAACTAAAGCATGTACGTAAGTAGTATAAGATCGTAGCGCCGCCCTTGGGTAAGAAGGGTGGGCGTTTTACACACATAATCGGGCATAACCATCCATAACTGGCCCCGCTTAACAGAAGAACGCTAATAAGCATGCGAAGCATGGGAACTCGTTCATGCATGAAGACTTAATGAAGTATGCGACTTGGGACTCTAATTGTGCAAGCATTTATTTTATTTTGGGTTTCTAGATAGCTTGCATGAGGCATGCAACATTGGGACTCTAATTGTGCATGTACTTATCTTGTATTTTTCCTTGTTCACTCTTATTATATAAGGGAGGGACATCTTAGTATGCCCTCCATCTTAGTATGAAACAACTTAGTTTTTGGTGAGATTGTGTGCTCTCTTAGTTCTTGAAAGAACTTGCTGAACTTATCGAGTCTACTCTCGTGGCGTTCAACCCATCGAAACTTATCACCCCTACGTGTGACGTTTCTTTCCTTCGCAGGCTTGGTTCGTGCCAATTCTTGGTTACGGGTCAAGGCTCACACTCTTGTTGTTTAGTTCTTGAGGTTCTATCCACCTTTGTTTCGAGTTCCATCACATTTATTGGTGGGGTTCGTATCTCACTAAGTCCAGGTGGGGAAACACACAAATCCCGGAAGGGGGAGAACAAACAGATCTAAAGATGTGGAACCGGCAGGTCTGGGAAATATATCCCAGAACGAAAAACAAATAACGTCGACCAGGAAATACGTAATCAAGAGTTCACAAAACATATTTTCGTTAAAGAATTCCCCAAGTTTATACACATAAGCAGGTTTGCCAAACTCTAAATTTTCACAAAATATTACATTTGGGCTACCAGTCCGAAGGAGGGGCATCGCTCGGAAGAGGGGCTGGAAGGGTCAAGAAGTTGCTGTCTGCAACGAAGGATGGGAAGGATTCGTCGGGCACTTCATCCATCAAGCGCTCCCTGTCTAGAAAGTCGGTCGGTGGGGCAGAGCGAAGAAGTTTGTGCACCAATAGCTGGCGCACTGCTCCCACACCCTCGTAACAAAGCATTAGATCAGAGAAATCACCAATCTTCTTCCGGAAGATCGACGATTTGACATAAGCAAGCCAATAGGCTTCGAGACGGTCCTTTTCACCTGATCGATACTCCTCCAGCTCTGCCTTTACTTTATCTGTGGTGGCCCAAGCTAAAGCGCCTTCCTGTTTTAGAGCAAAAGCTTCCGCCCGAGTCGTCAGAATATCTGCTTGGAGAGATTTGATGGTGGTCTGATCCCTCTCCTGTTGAGCTTTAAAAAACTTCTCCTGGTCGGCACTAGCTACTAGATCTGCACGGGCCATCTCCAGGTACTTTTGAAGACACTTATTGGATTCCTGAAAGGCCTGCAGATCTGCGAACAGGGTAGCCAGCTTTGATTTCCTCTCCGCCAGCTCAACGTCTAATTGATGACGGCGCTGCCCCTCGGAGTTTAATTGGGAGTCACTGAACTGTAGTGCCGCTTGTAGATCTTTTAACTTCGTAGCAGATTCTTGATTTAGATCTCGAGCAGACTGAGTTGCTTCCCCGACCGCGTGCAGATAGGAATCTAGATGATCAAACGGGTCGCGGGGAGTCAGGGGCAGCTCCAATTCTTGAATACGAGCCTTCAAAGACTCGACTTCTCGAAGTAGGTCAGTAGCAAAATGGGCCAAAAACAAACTACTAGAGCAGGCCTGCCCCATAAAGAGAAGGAAATCAACAATAAGGTCAGAAACAAGGCGAGAAAAGAAAATGCTCACCGATACAATATGACGAGAAGCTAAATCTAGACTTTCCCATTGGGAGCTGGTGCAGAATTGATCAGTGGTTGATCGTGAAAAGGTGGCTTGGTTGCCTAGAAGATGGATCTTGCCACGGACCGGAGACACGTTTGTCCCTGAAGTTCCCGCTAAGTCCGACTCTAAGCTGGTCACGAAAGGTAGCCGCCAAGTGGCCAGGAAATCTTCTTCATTTCTGGGAAGCCACGCCCGGGTACGTGCAGATGAAGAAGAAGGGGCAGTCAAAAAATAGGAGGGGGTGGTAGAGCTTCCGGGTTGATCCCTAGCAGAAGGACCGGCCCGCTCAGGAGCCATGACTGGGACTGGGGAAGAGGCTGAGACTTTCGCCGCTCGAGGAGACACCCGAGTAGGGATTCTGGATGTGGCCACTTGGACTGTGGGAGGCTGAGAAGAAGCCCGCTCAGGTGGAAGTAAAGGAGAGGACTGGACTGAGCGAGCGACTCTCTTGCATTTGCACTGAAGTCATAGGCGTTTGTCCGGGGGAGGAGAAGGGGCCCATTCCTAAGCGACGGCCGCTAGAGCTATGGATTTAATCCCTGAAAGACCTTCGGGCGGGGGCAAGGGGACAGAATGCTCTGAAGGCTCTTCCTCCGATGGTTCGTGAGAAAGAGTAGCAGAAGGAGCAGCTAGGCTCCTTGCAACCTTAACACCCATAGCCTGCAGGAGATGGCTAGGTACCCGAGCTGATCCTTTTGAGTAGGCGCGAAACATAGCAGCCTCTGCAAAGTAAATAGGAAATACTTCAGTTAGTGAAGATCAGGGGAGGGAAAGGTAGCACCTTACCAAGAGGAGCTCCTATGCCCGCAGGGACTGGGCTGAGTCCAAAGAAGTACAAAAAGCCTTCCCGTAATATTATAGATAGGAGAAGGCTGACTCCTTTCAGTTGCAAAGAGGATGTGTGACACTCGGGCTGATGGCGATGCTCTGGTAATTCTGAAAGAGTAGGAAGAGCAGGGCGCCATTGGGTCGGCCAAGTCACTAATTCGGGTAGTCTAATGAAGAAAAAGCGGGATTTCCAACCTTTGTTGGAGGAAGGCATATCGAAGAAGAACTTGCATCCCACCCGGGATTACACCATAAATACCCCAGGCTCAGACCTTTTAAGCGAGTAAAAATGATGAAAGATCTCGGGAGTCAGAGAAATTCGGTACACTCTACATAGGATGACCATGCCACAGATGGCGCGAATAGCATTTGGGGCGAACTGGGAAAGAGAAACCCGGAAGTATTGACTCAAAGAAGAGAAAATCGGATGAATGGGAAAGTGAAGACCTCCCAAAAGTTGATCCTTGAAAAAGCTTACAAAGCCCTGAGGAGGGGAAGAAGGATGCTCTGTTGATCTGGGAGCACACAGTCGATACTCATGGGGAAGATGCAGGCTTTCCCGGATCATCATCAAATCACTATTATCTATGTCGAAAATGTAATACGTATACCAAGGTGCTATGTTACCTTTCGCCATTGGAAACTAGAGTAGGGAAGAAGATGAAGACGGGGAGGGGAAGTGTTATCGAACAATGATCAGGGAGGAGCTGGAGAGAGGGAACAATAAGCAACAGAACCAGAGAATGATAGGTAGCGACGGACAGCCTTTAGGGCTTATAAAGAGAGACCCCTCGGAAGTATTGAAAGAAGGGAAGAGGACACTGTAACTGGAGTCGTCGGATCTAGGGTAGTGTGCTAAAAGGCTCTCATCATCTACAATAACACTATAGGGTCTTGGGACACGTGTCACTTTTCTAGGAAAGACATTAAAAAGGTCTTAATGATGGATGCGACAAGGAAATCATCAAAAGAGATTTTTGTACGGCACTATGTCGGCGCGTGTAGATCGTACGTCAGCAAGAAAGGCAGCCATGCGGTTGCCTTGGGAAAAGTAAGACCATGCGTCATGAGTAGGAGGCTACCTCGGGAAAGAGGAAGGAAGATGAAAAGACAAGAATTTGAATTTGGCGCTTCTCAAATAAGATATAAATAAATACCTATCTAATTAGAGTTTGCTTGAGATATGTGCAGGAGATATCATACGCCTAACATTGCTGGTCGGCCATCTAGAGTATATCACCAGGAGAGGTACTTCAAGAAAGCTTCATTGGCCAGTCAGCAATTGTCAGCCCGATCCCTGGAACAGCCAAGAAGAGTCTTTCACTGTAACACCCACGAATTTTTATAAGTACATGAGTATTATTTTCATTAGAGCATGGAAATAAATAGAAAGAATAAGAGAAAAAGAAGACTAAGAAACAAAATAAAAATAAATGGTAAGAGGTGGAGGCCAAGGATTGAACCTTGAACCTCCCACAAATAATGGAGGAAGACTAATGACATAATCACCACTAGGATAATGAGTAACATATGGATAGGAAGGAATAAAAATGGTAGTTAAAGGAGAGAAGAAAAAAAATAAAGCAAAGAGCAAGAGAAAACCAAATTTCTTACCTCTTCTTCCTCTTGGTTAAGAGAAGGAACAAGAAGAAGGCAAGTTGCCTTCCTCACCTTCCCTCTTCTCATTTTCATGAGAATCAAGAGAAGAGACATGGGGGAGTTAAGAGAGGGAATTAATGAAGGCATAATTCCCCTCATGGTGAATAAATGGAAAATAAGAAAGGAAATCTCTCATTTTCTCCTTCTTCCTCCTCCTTCCTCCTTTTCCTTTCTCCACCGAGACCAAGGACTCCCCCATCTCCTTGATCCGAACACTAAGCTCAGTTCCTCTTTAAGAAAAGTAAATCTAGAGAGGACACCTACAAGACCTATCCTTTCCAAGCAAGAAAATCAAGAAGAGGTACAAGAAGAAGAAGCTATCTCCTTCCTTGGCTCCTAGGATATTTTTCTCCTTAAGAAAAACCACAAGAGAAAGGATGTAAGTTCCCCTCACCTGTGGTACAATAGCTAAATGATTGTCATGTAAATATATTGCTTAAAAACCTATGTTTCTTTCAAGAGGGTTTCGGCCAAAGAAAAAAGAAAGGTTTAAAGAACTTTGAAAAAAAAACCAACTAGGTATGTTCTTGATGGTTGTTATGATCTGTATCTTATGGTAAGGGGACTAAACTAATATTTTCATGCTAGAATGTTTGGTTAGAACATAAGTTTATGAACTTAGATTTTTGGCCAAGCAAGAACAAAAGAACTAGGAGAGCTTTAAACCTAAATCAAGCATGCTCTCTTGTCCTTATGATATGTACCTTAGGGTAAAAGGTGTTATTAATGTTTTCTTTCCACTTGTATGTTGATTTGAACTTGATTTTCATCTTCATGAATAGTCGGCCATGATAGAGTTGAGGGCCTAGAAGGGCTTAAAACCCAAACCTAAGCATGCTATGATTCTCATAAGACAAGATATGAAGCTAATATGTTATGTCATGATCTTATGTTAAGTTAAACTATATTTTTATGCATATGATGATTCGGCCATGTTGAGGCTTGAGCCCTAGGAAAGTTTAAATCAAGTCTAAGATACTCATGACCTTCTTGATGAAAAGATATGAAATAAATTGATGTTCTTATGTTGCTTGTTGCATAGAAACTTGAATTCTTGCTCTATAGCTCTCGGCCACACTTGCTTTTAAGACCTAGGATGCTTAAATTCTAAACTAAGTGGTCCATGTTATTCCTTGTAATGAATACTAAGAAAGTTCTTATGGTCTTCATGCTCTTATGCCACTAGAAACCTAATCCCCATGCTTAACAAGGTTCGGCCACATTAGGTTAAAGGGCTTGAGAAGCTTGAAACTTAGACTAAGAGTACTTATGGTGCTTCTCATGATATGTACTGAGATATTAGTATGAAGTTCAACCTTTTCATGTTACTTGTAACCTAGAAACATGTTGCTAGGGTTTCGGCCATGTTAGGGTTAAAGGCTTAGAGAACTTGGAACCAAAATCAAACATGCTCAAGTTGTTCTTATGAAATATGATGTGGCCATTGTTAGGGTTTTTCATGCTTGTATGTTGCTTATAACCCAAAAATGAGGCTTAATGGGTTTCGGCCATGATATGAAAAAAGAACCTAGAAAGCTTGGAACCTATACCAAACATGCTTAAGATGTTCCTTATGTTCTAAGAAATGTTAAATGTTTAGGGTTCACATGCTCTTTTGTTGCTTGCTAACCTAAGCCATCTCTACATGTTTCGGCCACCACTTGTTACTAAGGTTAGAGACCTAATTATGTTCTTTCCATGAACTTCACATGCAATGCTTTATGATATGATAAGAGTATGACATGCTGTGATGTTTATTTGTTATGCTAGGTCCTATTCATGATATGCTATGAGCTTAATTTCATGATATGCTGTGTGCTTAATTTCATGATATGCTATGTGCTTAAGTTCATGATATGCTGTGTGCTCAATTTCATGATATGCTATGTGCTTAACTTCATGATATGCTGTGTGCTCAAATTCATGATATGCTATGTGCTTAAACTCATGATATGCTATGTGCTCAAATTCATGATATGCTATGTGCCTAAACTCATGATATGCTATGTGCTCAAATTCATGATATGCTGTGTGCTCAAATTCATGATAGGTTGTGGGCTTAATTATGCATGTGATCATGATATGCTGTGTGCTCAAGTTCATGATATGTTGTGTGCTCAAATATACATGCTTTAAGCTATGCCTAAAGAGTTGCTTCCCTATAAGTGGGATCAAGAGCACTCTTCATGACATGAATATGACATGAGTGATATGGACTATGTAGATATGTCATGCTATTTTACTTTTAAGGCTTGTACCAAGGGTGGGCTCCATAAGCGCCCCGGGGTCGATGGACTAAGAAACGGGCCTCGTTAGGGATGGGCTCCTAAGTGCCCCTAGGTCGATGGACTAAGAAACGGGCCTAGTATATGTATGCCTTGTAGGGTTCAAGACTTGCTACCTTGGATCTACTAGGACGTGCGCATTTATGTACGTGGTACAAGCCAGGATCCCCTCTTATGTTGAGATTATGTTTAAGTATGTATGTTAATAGTTTTCAAAAGACATGTTGCATATGTTTTCATGATGCATGTTTAAGAATACACTTTGCATATACCTTATGATTATGCCATGATATTTATCATAACGTTATGATATGTCAAGGTGCATTTGATGATCATGTTATGCTATGCCATGAAACCTTATGTTTATGCCATGATGGTTATGATGATGCTTATGACATGTATGATGTTTATGTTATGCTATGCCATGATACCTTATGTTTATGCCATGATGTTTATGATGATGCTTATGACATGTATGATGATTATGTTGTGATTATGCCATGATATGCTACATGATATGAAGAAATTATCTACATGTGATATAACTTGTGTTTTAATATGCTATACGGTTTTTGTGAGTAGGAAAGGAACTTACTGAGCCATGAGTGCTCACAACTTACTTTCTTGTACTACAGATAAGGGCAAGGGATGGATGAACTAGGGGAGCAGCAGGAGGGGCTAGAAGGACATGTGTGGCAGTGATCTGGCTAAGGATAAAGAAAATACCTGCTTCCACTAAATAAGAATTATGCCTAGTTTTATGTCATTTACTTTATAGCTTCATGACATTTTACTTTGTGTTGAGTATCATGACTCGAAAACAATATTAAGTATGCTATGTGGTTTATGTGATTAGATGATTAGTCATGGTGAATTTTAAAGTCATGAAAAGGTTATAAAATGTTACGAATAAGACTTCCGCTGTAAAAAGTAAGTAAGTATGGTAAAGTAACCCCCGTGGCCTTAGCAGGAGGGGCGGGGCGTTACATTCACGACCGTCCAGGTCGGGTCCTAGATTCTCGCCTCAGAGCGAGTTACAAGTGAGCTAAGCCCTCACGCCCAACGACCGTCTAGGTCGGGTCCCAGACTCTCACCTCAGAGCGAGTTATAAGTGAGCTAAGCTCTCATGCCCCACGACCGTCCAGGTCAGGTCCCAGACTCTCGCCTCAGAGGGAGTTATAAGTGAGCTAAACTCTCAAGCCCAACGACCGTCCAGGTCGGGTCCCAAACTCTCTCCTCAGAGCGAGTTACAAGTGAGCTAAACCCTCAAGTCCAACGACCCTCCAGGTCGGGTCCCAGACTCTCGCCTCAGAGCGAGTTACAAGTGAGCTAAGCCCTCACGCCCAACGACCGTCCAGGTCGGGTCCCAGACTCTCGTCTCAGAGTGAGTTATAAGTGAGCTAAGCTCTCACGCCCCACGACCGTCCAGGTCGGGTCCCAGCTCTCATCTCAGAGCGAGTTATAAGTGAGCTAAGCTCTCACGCCCAATGACCGTCCAGGTCGGGTCCCAGACTCTCGCCTCAGAGTGAGTTATAAGTGAGTTAAGCTCTCACGCCCAACAACCGTCCAGGTCAGGTCCCAGACTCTCGCCTCAGAGCGAGTTATAAGTGAGCTAAACTCTCACGCCCAACGACCATCCAGGTCGGGTCCTAGACTCTCGCCTCAGAGCGAGTTATAAGTGAGCTAAGCTCTCACGCCCAACGACCTTCCCAGTCGGTTGTCCCAGACTCTCGCACCCCAGTGCGAGTTATAAGTGAGCTAAGCTCTCACGCCCAAGGACTTCTTTTTTCGGTCAGCACTCCTTATATTCGCCGAAGCAAGATACAACGAGCCAAGTTCTCGTGCTTAACCGGTCAGTAAGCCGTATTTCCATTATTTCTGCTAAATATGAAAATTCACAGGCACATTCTCAAGTGTCTTAGCTGATCAAGCCTGGGGATCTTCTGGTGAGAGGTAAGATGGGTACAGATCCTTATTTTTATTTTTCCTAGAAATGTTAGAGGAATATTAGAACATAATGATAAGATCGATGGTGAGCTACAGTGCGGAATCCAAGAAACATATTTTATTTCATTAATGAGGAGGACCACCTCGTCCTAATGTTTCATCTTCAAATAGATAATATAGTGAACTTGGCTAAGGAAGTCCGATTGAGCTTTAAGCTTGAGAGCAATTTCGGCCCGAGTTCTGGATTTGGCGGCCAGCCAGAGATTTTCCATTTCATGAGTAAGGGACGCTTGAAGATCTCTGCTTGTAGTCATCTCCAGCAAGGCTTCTTCTTTCTGGACCAATAACGTCGTCAGATGGGCAATTTGCTGACGCAAAGAAGCAAGTCCGCTGGATTCCATTGCAGGTTCCATGTATGCTTGATTCTCTGTTAACAAGAGGATAGCTTGAGGAAAAGATGAGAAGGGTATACTCGGACCTTTTATAAGGAAGGAGAAGGTGAAGGGATTTCCTCGGAATTTGAGTTGACGCTTGGAAAATAGTGCAACATTTATAGGAGAGGAGTGTTAGCTAGAACCCTAGAGCCAATCATTTGATGATTGTATTATGGACTTGTTGTATCATATTCTATATAAATAAAGACATTTGGTTTTTGGTTATTATACTTACTTGTATTGGTGCCAAATAAACTAAGTATAATAACATCCTTGAGTAGAAGATTCTTACCTATATCAATCGATTGGTTGAATCGATAGTGAGATGATATAGGGAACACTACTCTTAATCATTCCTAGTCGAGTATTAACATTCAGGGACAATGTTAATGCAATAAGACTAGCATGTAGGTCAACTCGATGACTTGATCTCACAAGTCATGGATATAGAGATATCAAGTTGACACATGGGTATGCATTAGAGAATGTATACTGAATCACCCGCCATGAGAAAGTATCATGGATCGTTATATGAGTGTCATATACTTTCTCATGTGACTATTAGTATGACTACTAGTCCTTAGACCTGAAGTCACCATGGTTCCCTACATAAGGAGTTATGTACTTTAGTTTCATCAAACGTCACTCGTAACTGGGTGGACTATAAAGGCGATTACTGGGTATGTAACAAATTATGCGGAGGGATGTGAGTGATGTAGATGAGATCTATCCCTCCTATATGACGGGAGTGACATCGATATTCTTGATAGAGTGAGACCACGAAGTGCATGGCCATGCCCAAATGAGTCAATATGAGATATTGAGCTCATTTGATTGAGTGAGTCTACTTGGAGTTCAAGATTTATATTGGTCAGAGGATGACACGGTCTATGCCTCACATTGATCAATCTAGATGTCTAGGATAGAAGGACACTTGTCATATATTGCGAGGAGTCACAATTAGTAGTCACAAGGTGATGTTGGATCTCAACATTCTTGTAACTTGGGTAGTAATGATGTATTGCTAGATACCGCTCATTACTTATGCTTCTAAATGAGTTTAGGAGCATTGCCAACGTTACAAGAACCTATTGGGTCACACACAAAGAACAAGTGGATGGAGATTAGGTTCATATGATGAACTAAGAGGATTAGATTCTTGTGATGAATCAAATTGGATTAAGAGTAATCCTAATTGGGCTAATTGAGTTGGACTCAATGATTCATGTGTTCAATGAGTCTAATTTAGATTATGACTCATTGAATCAATTTAATTAAATGAATTAGATTCATTATATTAAATTGGCTTGAATTAAATAGTTGGATTAGATCAACCATGAAAGAGATTAAGTCAAGTTTGACTTGAATTGAGAGGAAGAGGAAGAGTCAAGTTTGACTTGACTTTATGCCACATCATTTGTGACTTGGCATTAGGAAAAGTAATGATGATGTGCCACATCATCACATGTGCCACCTCATGGAGGTTACAACTATTCTCTTTAATGACCACATTTAATGAGAATGGGGGTTACCTTTTTGGTTTGAATGAGAATGAATTTTTCATTCACTCACATTCACTTCATCCTCTTCCTCAAGCTCTCTTTTTGCTCCTTCTCTTCTCTTGGTCGTGGGTTTCAAGCAAGGGAGAAGAAAGGAGAGTGAATCTAATCCAAGAAGAAAGGTTAGTGAAAGTCACATAGAGATTTTAGAGGAGTGTGTTCTCTTCTTTTCTTTTCTTCTTCTTCCAATCCCATCCGAGAGCATCAAGAAGTGCTAGCACACTTGTGGTGTTCTCTTCTCCATCCTTGTGTGTTAGAGAACACATCTTGTTCGTGTGGATACTTCTAGAGAGTTGTCTACTTTGACAACTAGAGATCCGGCATCTCCTTGGACAAGCGGGACTCACGAAGGGCACGCATCGAAGGTATAAGATTTTCTCTATGTAGATCTAAGTGTAGATCTAGGTAAACTCGTACTCGTAGTTTTTCGAAATTTTTCTTTGCACGGATCTGTTGGCTAGGGTGTTTCGTGGTTTCCGTGACGCGAAAAAGCGATTTTCACGGCCCAAAAAACCCAACAAGGAGTGCACTCGGAAATTGAAGAATCAATATACACACAGAACAATCCCATTTATCTCCTAGGACAGTGAGAAATTCTGAAGAAGATAGACAAAAAACAGGCCAGCAGAACATGCGAGAACCAGGTTAGGTAACAAAGGGACTTGGGTCTAGTCAGTCGAACTAGAATCTCCTTTGACTAGACTTGAGGGGGAGGCTTGTGATACGGTGCATAAGAAGGGGGTCAAGCGGATGACGTGGTCAAAGGTCAAGCCCATGGAACGGTCAGAAGTCTAGCCCCTGTGGAAGTCAGAAGTCAAGCTTGCGTGGCCATGGTCAGAGTCTTAGGTCGCATTGCCATGGTTAGAAGTCAAGCTTACGTGGCCATGGTCAAAATTTCAGCTAACGAGGTAGTCAAAGGATAGGATTATAAGTTGGACAAGATCCAACCTCGATAGCAATCAAGAACTGGGCTCACAGGCCAAGTACAGCTGAGAACTGGGCCCCACAGGCCAGGTACAGCTAAGGACTGTGCCCATAGGCCAGGTAAAGGGGAGGAAAGGAAGGCCTCTGGCGCAAAACAGATCTGGCGTACAGGTCGGAACGTACAAGCCATGGATAACAGCGGACAGAAGCAGGTCGGAATATAGAGCTGGCGTACAGGTCGAAACGTACAAGCCATGGTTAACAATAGACAGAAGTAGGTCGTACTACGGGCCGGGGGCGCAGGTCGGAATGTACGAACCATGGATTATAGAGGACAGAAACGGGTCGGCATACAGAGCTGGCGTGCAAGTCAAGACATACGAACCATGGATAACAGCAAATAGAAGCAGGTCGGTCTACAGATCGGGCGTACAGGTTGAAACCTACGAACTTTGGATTATAAAGGATAGAAGCGGGTCGGAATACTGACCGGGCGTGCAGGTCAGAACGTACAAGCCATGGATAATAGCAGACAGAGGCTGGTCAGAATACAGACCTGTCATGCAGGTCGGGACATACAAGCCATGGATAACAGCAGATAGAAGCGGCTCAGAATACAGACCTGGCGTACAGGTCGGAACGTACAAACCAGGGATAACAGCAAACAGAGGCAGGTCGGAATATAGACTTGTCGCGTACAAGCTATGGATAACAGCAGATAGAAGCGGATCATAATACAGACCTAGCGTACAGGTCAGAATGTACAAGCCATGGATAATAGCAGACAAAAGTGGGTTAGAATATAGACCTGGCTTACAGGTCAAAACGTACAAGCCAGGGATAACAGCAAACAGAGGCAGGTCGAAATACAGACCTGTCGTGCAGGTCGGGAAGTACAAATCATGGATTATGGAGGACCGAAGCAGGTCGGTATATAGACCAGGCGTATGCTCACCAAGGATACAGGTCAAGACTTACATCCTTATGACATGAGATAAAGGGATCAAACAGTACAGGTCGGAACTCAAGATTAGCGGAAGCAGACCGATACACACAGGTCAGGATTTATATCCTCATGGTCCAAGATAAGCAAAGTTGGAGGCGATGTCAAATCAGGGTAAGCAGGATATCAGAACGAGGTTAGCAAGTGTAAAGACCCTGCGTAGCAATCACGAGCGGAGGATGCCAGGCACTACAGGACAAGCAAGCAAAGGAATCGTAACGACTTGTTAGAGAATAATCAGAGTGTCTGGGAATATGCTAACAGTCAGGGCACATTATCCCCCTCTGATTCTGCCGCCGGCCTATGAGAAGGTGCCGCGTGTCATTCACCACCAGACAAAGCCTGACAGTCGACATTCCCTGACTCTCGCCAGACCCCAGAAACATCCGTTGTAGTATAAAAAGGGATGCTTTGTCCCTTATGCAGGTACGCTCACTCGTCATTTCTTACTCGTCTTTACTTTTCATCCTTTCTCAGTTCTTCTGGGAAAAAGTACCTAACTTGAGTGTCGGAGGGCCTGACCCGGGGACTTTTTCCCTGGTTTCCGATCTTTAACGGCTCGTGGGCTCATTTGAGTGTGTGCAGAACCCTAGCGTCATCATCCCGGTCATCACCCTTCGTCATCCACCCGTGTGAACCCTTCCAGAGGGTGCCAGGTAGATCGAACGCCGCGGCGACTTTCCGTCAACCCTCGATACATCGAGGCCCGCCTTCATCCAACTCAGATTCCGGACGGGATCAGTTAGTGATGCCATTTGGATTGACGAATGCTCCTAGCACATTTATGCGTCTCATGAATCATTTGCTGCGTGCATTTATTGGAAAATTTGTTATTGTTTATTTTGATGACATTCTGATCTATAGCAAGAGTTTGCATGACCATATTGATCATTTGAAATGTGTGCTTGAAGCTTTGAGGCATGAAAAATTGTTTGCCAACCTAAAGAAATGCAACTTTTGCGTAGATAGGGTTGTTTTTCTTGAATTTGTTGTCAGTTCCAGAGGCGTGGATGTTGATGAGGAGAAGGTGAAAGCTATCAAGGAATGGCCTACCCCTAGCACTATCACTAAAGTAAGGAGTTTTCATGGTTTAGCCAGGTTCTATAGGAGGTTTGTGCCAAATTTCACCACCATCGCTGCCCCTTTGACGGAAATCATCAAGAAGAATGTTGGGTTTAAGTGGGGAGAGGCACAAGAGAAAGCCTTCAACACATAAAAAGAAAAGCTAAGCTCTGCTCCTTTACTACTTCTACCATATTTTTCTAAGGCTTTTGAAATCGAATGTGATGCTTTTGGTATTGGTATAGGTGTTGTTCTTATGCAAGAAAAGAGACCAATTGCCTACTTCAGTTAGAAGCTCAATGGTGCAGCGTTGAACTACTCAACATATGACAAGGAGCTCTATGCATTGGTGCGAGCTTTGGTAGACATGGCAACATTACTTGTGGTCCAAGGAGTTCATCATTCACACGGACCATGAGTCACTAAAGCATTTGAAAGGCCAAGGTAAATTGAATCGTAGACATGCTCGTTGGATTGAATTCATTGAAATATTTCCTTATATGACCCAATACAAGCAAGGAAAATAGAATGTGGTAGCAGTGTTGGGAATTTCGGGCCACAAAAACCGCTTTTTCGCATTGCGGAAACCCCGATTCCCATGCCACCGGATCCGTGCGAAGTAAAATAAAGCAAAATTTTATGTGTACGAGTTTCTTACCTCTGGATCTACACTAGAACTACATGGTTGAGAGATTTTACCCTTGATGTGATGCCCTTCGCAATCCCGCTCGTCCAAAGGTTCGCCGGATCTCAAGATCGTCAAGTGTACGATCCTCTATGCGTATCCACATGAACAAACTAGGTGGAGAAGACCAAACAAAGGTGTGCTAGCACCTTAGGTGGTTTGGCCAAGGAGGAGGAGAGGGAGAGGAGAATGAGAGCACGGAAGAAGATGAGAGTTACTTTGCTTGAATGAAAATTAATCCATCCATTCAACCATAAGTGGTCGGCCACTATTGGAGTTGTAACCTCCATTCTCATTTAATGTGGCCATTAAAGAGGAGATTTGTAACCTCCATGAGGTGGCACACACATGTGCTAAACATGATGATGTGTAACACCATTATTGGCCACTTAATGCCAACTCACAAATGAGGTGGCAAATGGTCAAGTCAAACTTCACCTTTCATCTTCCTTCTCAAGTCAAGTCAAACTTGACCAAATCTCTCTCATGGTTGATCTAATCTAACCATTTGATTCAAACTAACTTAATATAATGAATCTAATTCATTTAATTAAATTTATTCAATGAGTCATAATCTAAATTAGACTCATTGAACACATGAATCAACTTGAGTCCAACTCAATTAGTTCAATTAGGATTACTCTTAATCCAATTTGATTCATCACATGAATCTAATCCTCTTGGTTTCATCATATGAACCTAATCTCCATCTAATTGTCCTTTGTGTGTGACCCTATAGGTTCTTGTAACGTTGGCAATGCTCCTAAACTCATTTAGAAGCATAAGTAATGAGCGGTATCTAGCAACACATCATTACTACCCAAGTTATAAGAATGTTGAGATCCAACATCACCTTGTGACTACTAATTGTGACTCCTCACAATATATGACATTGTTCTTCTATCCTAGACATCTAGATTGATCAATGTGAGGCATAGACCATATCATCCTCTAATCAATCTAAATCTTGAACTCCAAGTAGACTCACTCAATCAAATGAGCTCAATATCTCATATTGACTCATTTGGGCATGGTCATGCACTTCGTGGTCTCACTCTATCAAGAATATCGATGTCTCTCCCGTCATATAGGAGGGATAGATTCCATCTACATCACTCACATCCCTCCGCATAATATGTTACATACCCAGTAATCGCCTTTATAGTCCACCCAGTTACGGGTGATGTTTGACGAAGCCAAAGTATGTAACTCCTTATGTAGGGAACCATGTGACTTCAGGTCCAAGGACTAGTAGTCATACTAATAGCCACATGAGAAAGTATACGATACTCATATAACAATCCATGATACTTTCTCATGGCGGGTCATTCAGTATACATTCTCCAATGCATACCCATGTGTCAACTTGATCTCTATATCCATGACTTGTGAGATCAAGTCATCTAGTTGACCTACATGCTAGTCTCGTCGCATTAACATTGTCCTTGAATGTTAATACTCGACTAAGAATGATTAAGAGTAGTGTTCCCTATATCATCTCACTATCGGTTCAACTAACCGATTGATATAGGTAAGAACCCTCTACTCAACGACGCTATTATACTTCGTTATTTGACACCAATACAAGTAAGTATAATAACCAAGGCAAATGCCTTAATTTATATATAAGAATATGATACAATGAGTCCATACAACAATCATCAAATGATTGGCTCTAGGGCTCTCACTGACAAGCAGATGCTTTGTCATGCAGGTACACCCTTATCTCTACCTTAGGGTCAAATTTTCTTAAATTTGAGCACCTGAAGGAATTGTATGTGAATGATGCTGACTTTGCTGATATCTTTAAAGCATGCGAAAACGGTGCATTTGATAAATTCTATATGCATGATGGTTGTTTCGAGAAAATAGACATTGCATTCCCCAAAGTTCTATGCGTGAGTTGCTTATTAGGGAGTCACATGGGGGTGGATTAATGGGGCATTTTGGAACTGTGAAAACCTTGGACATTTTGAAAGAACATTTCTTCTAGCCTCATATGAAAAGAGATGTTGAATGGATTTGCATTAGGTGCATTGCATGTAAGAAAGCCAAGTCTAAGGTGCAACCAAATGGACTTTATGCCTTTGCCTGTGCCTAGCCACCCTTGGACTGATGTGTCAATGGATTTTGTGTTAGGTTTGCCTAGGACTAGGAATGGCTGAGATAATATTCTTATGGTTGTGGACCGATTTTCGAAAATGGCACACTTTATCCCTTGCCATAAAACTGATGATGCTACACATGTGGCAAATTTATTCTTTAGGGAGGTGGTCCGTTTGCATGGGGTCCCTAGAACAATTGTTAGTGATCTGGATGCGAAGTTCCTCAGCCATTTTTGGCAAGTCTTGTGGGGAAAACTTGGGACAAAGTTGTTATTCTCTACCACTTGTCACCCACAGACTGATGGGCAAACCGAGGTCGTTAATCGAACCTTGGGAAATTGGTTGCGTTCTACCATTGGGAAGAATTTGAAAGCTTGGGAAGATTGCATACCATTCATTGAATTTACATACAATAGGGTTACACATTCTTCTACTAAGTATTCATCTTTTGAGATTGTCTATGGCTTTAATCCATTAACTTCATTGGATTTAATCCCATTTCCTGTGGATGAGATTGCTAGCCTTGAAGGTCAAGCGAAGGCTGATTTGGTGAAAAGGATCCATGACAAGGCAAGGCAACACATGCTGAGGAGGAATGAGCAGATTGCAACCCGTGCCAACAAGGGACGAAAGCCGATTACTTTTCAATCTGGAGATTGGGTCTGGGTTCATTTTCGAAAGGAACGATTTCCGAAACAAAGGCAATAAAAGTTGAACCCACGTGGTGATGGACCATTTCAAGTTCTGGAGAAAATCAATGACGATGCATACAAGTTGGACCTTCCAGGTGAGTACCAAGTGAGTTCAACCTTTAATGTTTTCTGATCTTTCCCCTTTTGTTGTTTCAGATTCGAGGACAAATCCTTTTGAGGAAAGGGGGGGGGATGATACAACTCTAGATCAGCTCCAAGCCAATGAGACAGGACTGCAAGTCGAGATGTACGTCCCGAACCAAGAGGAGCATGAAGGGGACTTGCACGTGCCAGCTGAGCCAATAACGAAAGCAGAGGTCAAGCAAGTTCAACGTGCTGTACAAGTATTGACATCTTGTATCTTGGAAGGGCAGGCTATGGAGTCACAGTCGATGCCATGCCGAATGATCAACTTCATACAAGTCGACCCTAAAATGGGTCAATAAGCTGCGGAAGAATGGAATATCATGATGCAACATGTTCCTAGTCAAATACCATACTAGAATGCATATTGTTAGGTGGGAAAACCAACCATTCTGGTTGGAATTGGTGTGCCATTTAATGCCACTTATATTTTGGACGAATTCCCAAGATGGAGGACAGCTAGAGGGGGTGTGCATGAAGACTTGCATTCATTATCTTCTCTTTCCATGCCTTGGAAAGATAGAGGATAGCTAGAGGGAGTGTGCATGAAGACTTGCATTCATTATCTTCTCTTTCCAAGCCTTGGAAACTACCATTTTTAGTTCTATATAATGTCTTGAGTAGATATCAAAGAGGGCAGCTAACATTATATCTTGAGAGAGTTTTTCTCCTTGTTGTTCTTCAGCAACTTTGCAAGGATTACGGGTGAGCACTTGTAATTCTCAACACTCTTATAATATTGGTTCTTGGTTCTGTCATAACCATTGGGTCGATATTCTCCATTTTCTCATAATATTGGTTCTTGATTCTATATAATCAACGGGTCAATATTCCATCCCTTCGAAAACCTCCTTTGGATGATCCCGGAACTGAGTTCCAAATCTTATTGTTGCTGGGTCTTGCGACATTGTTCGTCGAGGTTCGCATCACATATTGTCTCTACAATATGTCAAGGATTTGATTGAATATGATTTCCATGCGTTCCAAGTGTTGTCTCAAGGCACGTTGTTCAAGTGTTTCTCAAGGTCTTGCTTCTTCTCCACTTGTCGCCATTAATGCAATCTGTTGTCACTCAATCACTCAAGTCGCTAATGTTAGCTCTTTAAAGAACTTAGAATTGTGGCAATTCCTTGTAAACGATCATTGACTGATTGAAAATCCCAAAGGTATAAGATAAAAGAAACGAATTGATAGAAACATTCAAATTGTAGAATTGAAAACTTAAATTAAGTTCAGAAAGGAAATTTGCCAGGATTGAATTTAGGCAAACCTTATGAGAATGCGGGACTAAAATATAAAGATATTTGAAATAAGAACTGAAAAGGAATTTGTCAGAACTTAATCTAGACAGGTGCAGAATTAAATCTAGGCAAAACTTTAAAGGAAATGCGGAATTGGAAAGTGAAAGTATACTAGGCAAAACTTTAAAGGAAATGTGGAATTGGAAAATGCAAATATACTAGGCAAAACTTTAAAGGAAATGTGGAATTGGAAAATGCAAATATACTAGACAAAATTTTAAAGGAAATGCGGAATTGGAAAGTACAAATATACTAGGCAAAATTTTAAAGGAAATGCGGAATTGGAAAGTGCAAATATAATAGGCAATACTTTAAAGGAAATGCAGAATTGGAAAGTGTAAGTATAAAAATAACAATTCTCTACACTCACCTTTTTTTCTATTTTTTTTGTCGATTTTTTTTGAATTTCGTCCCTTTTTTGACTATTTTTTTTGTCGAAAATATATATATATTGTTTTTAAATTTTGGCCTTTTTTTTGCCGAAAATAATTTGATAATACCAAGACGAATAAAACTCACTAAGATCGAGATGATAATGATAAGATGATAATTTTGAACAAATAGACAAAGTTTCAAGCACAAAGAACAAAAGGATAACCAAATAGATTTAGAAAAACCAAAGCTCTGATACCAAATGATGTGAACCCAACAAGAAAGATATCTCAAGAACCCACAACAAATTGAAAACAAAAAGAAGGTCTAAAGACGATAAGATGGATGAAAGAAACCTCGACCCAATGCTTAGAAAAGCATGAACCTTGGTATACGAGATGGAAGACGCCACAACCTTGGGATTGAGGTTGATAAGTCTTTGAACGCCACAAAAAGATGCCTTGATAAGTTCAAGTTTAATGAAGAACCAACAAGCGAGAGCCTCACTATGCTTTAGATTGAAAAATATGTCAAAGATACATGTGTGGTCATCACCCCCTTTATTTATAGCTATATGGTGACCAAAAAACCCTAAAAGGCCAAAAAAAAGCCCATTTAGTAAAGGTCTATGTAGACTACTTAGCCATTTTAAGCTTATGATTTTATTACAACCCAAATAAAAGTATAAATTGAGTTTAAATTAAGCCTACATATCCCTACTACATAGACATGAGACTTAAGTGCTAATTAAGCTCATCAAAGGCTTGAATTAGGTTGACTATGCCGAATGACTTGTTCTTGGTCAAACCTTCTTCAATGGTAGCTTTGGCCTTCACATCTTCAATTAGTACATTAAGTGCTTCCTTCATCTTTCTAATCTTAGCCCTTGTAATTGGGCCTCCATTGATGCATAATGGATCATCATTAACATCTAGAGTGGGTTGACCATGATCCATATCGTTAGCTTGTTGCTCTCTTTCTTTGACTCCATCACTCTGGTTCTTCTTCTGACTCCGGTTCGGTTCTACGTCTTGCTTTTGGTTCACGGGTTCTACTTGTACCTGCAATTAAAGCAATACCTTTCTCGGCCGATCGAGTATTAATTTGTTCATGCAATTCAAATTCAGCAAATAATTCATCTAATTTAATTGAAGAGAGATCCTTGGATACTTTGTAAGCATCTACCATTGATGCCCACAAGGTATTCCTCGGGAAAGCATTAAGTGAATATCTGATTATGTCTCTATTTTCTACCTTTTGTCTGATTGCATGGAGACCGTTGAGGAGGTCTTGGATGCGTGCATGCAGTTGGCTTGTCGTTTCACCTTCCTGCAACTTTATATTATCTAATTTATTAAGAATGAGATCCCTCTTACTTACCTTCGTATCTGATGTACCCTCGTGTAGCTCAATCAGTTTTTGCCACAATTCTTTGGCTCTCGAGAATGGGCCAACGCGATTCAGCTCCTCCTTAGTTAGGCTGCACTGAAGTGTACATGTTGCTTTGACGTTTGCTTCTACCTTCTTTATCTGAGTTGCATCCCAGTGCTCGCATGATATTGGTTTGCCGGCGCCGTCATTTGGTAGTTCAAGATCGGTTTTGACGATCATCCAGACTTCAAAATGTGTTTGAAGGTATGACTCCATTCGGCCCTTCCAGTAGCCGAAGTCTTCTCTGGTGAAGAGCGGAGGTTGGGCTGTACTGTTTCGAGAAAAATTCGATTACGAAA
Organism: Zingiber officinale; assembly: GCF_018446385.1. Lineage (NCBI taxonomy): Eukaryota > Viridiplantae > Streptophyta > Magnoliopsida > Zingiberales > Zingiberaceae > Zingiber > Zingiber officinale. Next base: position 94,199,910 of record NC_056000.1, read on the forward strand.
AAAAATTGGAGGGCGGCAAGAATACCGATTCCGATCGACTCCGAAAAACTAAAAATCACCACGAAAAATATGCTTGACTGGTGGTTGCAGCAAATCGAAGCAACTACGCTCTGATACCAATTATTGGATCGAAAAGCGCTAGAGGGGGGTGAATAGCGCTCGTGGCTTTATTTTTCGTTTCAGAGAATCAACGAGTAAATGCAGCGGAAATATAAAACACAACATAGAAAGACCCAAGTGTTTTACTTTGTTCGGAGCCTTGGGCGACTCCTACTCCAAGTCCCACACTCGATGAGCATTTACTTTGGGCAACAACTATAATCGTGAAAAAGTACAAGAGATTATTACAATTTAATTGTACTGAAAGACTATACCAACACAAGGGAATCGAAAACAGAAGATCTTGGGCGTTGGTGTCTTGTTGTAGCTCAACCGGATCATCTCGTTAGCAGTGCGTTGAAGAAAGATTGCTCAGTTAGTGATTGATCAAGCTGCTGGTCGAGACTGCCTTATAAAGGCTGTTGAGGACACCTCCATTACCTCTGGATTTGTAGCGTGGATCAGCTCCGAAACAGTCTTCGTCTATCCACTTGAGGGCATCTCCAACCTCCTAGAGGGCGCCTTCAATGCCGTCCGAGGTGCCTCAGCATTCTATGAGGGCGCCTTTAGCTTCGCTACGCGCACTCCTTAGCCTTTGCAACCGAGGCGCCTCCAACCTCCATGGAGGGCGCCTCGGGTACTATTCATCCTAGGCAAAACTTGCTCCTTTGTCCTTGCAAGATATGTTAGACCCAAAAATACCCTAAAACACAAAGTTAGCACATAATAATAACATGAATATAAAAGTCTAACAGTCACCAGACTGTCCGGTTCTAACTTTGAATTTTCGACCAGAAATCCTAGGTCGAACCGACGCCTACTGTTCCCTCAGCAGAGAACGCTTCCTCACCTACTCCACTCAGGAGAGTATACCTGTTGCCAGTCTGATCCTCCAGACTGGACTGTCCGGTTCTGACTTTTGCTGAGTGCCCGAGTCTTCAGGTCTTTCCGCTGGACGTTTGCTCCACGACCCGTCCAGACTTTCTACCTAGAGTATTCGACTTTAGGACTTTTGCTCGAAGACCTCGACCCGCCAAGGCTTTCCACCTAGGGTTAACACCCCCTAGGACCTAGGGTTACCACCCCCTAGGGTTTTTCTGCCTGCCTAACCGCAGCTAGGACTTTTGCCTATGATACCTTAGGACTTTTCCTGCAAGCTCTTTCAACACATTAGATCACAAATAATATTAACTTTGAATCCTTTGTCATTATCAAAATTCAGGTTCGATCGTCGGATGCTTCCTGCACCAACAATTATATTGGCAAATTACCTTTAGATTAATGAATCAAGAGATTCAGTGGACATTTAATGATTTCAACAGTTGTATTGGTTTGTCTACTGGTGGCTCTCGCAGGTTTGACCCTAGATTTAATTGGAATAATTTTTGGAGTTTAATCAACGGATTGGATCAACGTTATGAACCTTCTAGAGCTAATGCTTTCCACATGCAAAACCCCATCTTTAGATACTTACACCGAATCATGGTTAAAACTATTTTTGGTAGAGGGGAAAGTGATGGATTCGTTAGGAAAGTAGGACTTTATGCTCTTTGAGCTATGTTACATAAGGTTGATTTTAATTTCGGTTTCCATTTCTTGCAAAACCTAGTGAGAGCCGGGAAGGCATCCTTAGGATTGATTGTCTTTGGTGGCTTGATTACCCAAATAGCTATAAATCTGAGTTGTGATATAGATGAGTTAGAAATCATCCATGGCAATGACATGATCGATATCGATGCATGTCTTGCCATGAAGATGATTTGTCGGGACGAAAATGGCTTTGCCTTTCCTAGGAAGGATGGTTTTCAATTACCCCTTCCTTCTCCCGAGTGGACCTTTGTTCACAACCCCGCTAATTGGGTGATCACTGATATAGATCTCAAGAATGTCCCATCCTTGTCCGGAGACATCAATCTCCACCTTGAGCTCTCGTCATTTGGACACCCGCAGCCATTCAGACATCCGAAACCTGCTAGGAATTCTTTTGCCTATGGTTTGAGTCACTCCAGATTTGATTTTTCTAATTTCCACAGCTCTCTAAACTCACTTCACGAGAATCAAGAGGCCCAACAAGTAATATTGGAGGGTCACTTCACTTTGTCAGATGACCAATATAGAGAGGTACGAGATCATTTTCTGTTCACGAGGAACTTTCAAGGTCATGTGGCTGAGTTTGTCCAGGATTATGATACGGATCAAGCTAGAATGAGAGACTTCATAGAGGGCATGAGTGTTACGCGTCAACAAGTTGACACCATCTACAAATATCATAGGATCCTAAGCGAGACTCCTGGCTTTCCTAGTTTCCTTGTTGGTCGACCGCATAGACCTCCATTTCCCCGCCCTCCTCCACCACCACCACCATATCAATTTCATCGGGATAATGAAAAGTTTAAGTTGGGGGGGGGGTGTGTTTGTAACCTGAAATTTTTTCATTTTCTTTTACATTTTCAGTTGTTCTGCATTTTGTTTTGCTTTGCTTGCATTCAGTTTCTGCTTATGTCTTGCATTTTTCTTTGCTTTGGTTGCTATATTTGGTTTTGACTGTTACTTAATTGTCTTTTGAAACATTGTGGTATATTGAGAACATCATTCCTCACTACTGCTGACTTGTCTACAAGTAAAATTATTTAGTACTGATGTTGTATATATAATTCTAGTATGTTTAGTGTACCTCTTTTCTCTATCTTAAGTAGCATGATATGAGCTAAGTATTGTATGGGAACAAACTAGAGTTTTGGCTTAACCTTAAGGATTTTATTATCACTTTACTTGAGCTTGTATAGTTGACATCATTAGAATAGTCTTGATTCATCCTATTTGTTTAGAATAGTTTCTATGGTGATTTCTCAAACTTCATCTTGGTTACTAGATGATGCTCGAGTCATGTAAGCTCATTTGGAAAAATAAAAATATCCCAACATTTGCACTTATAAGAATTTGTGTTCAAGTGTTGCATCTTGCAATCACTAAATAAAAATAAATAAATAAGGGATATAAAAAACAATCGTAGTGAGTGGAAACTAGCAAGTTACCCGTTTGAGACAGGGTTAGGTTACTTGGGAAATGACTCCTATGTTTCTCTTAATATCGAGCATGCCTTTGAGACTTTGAGTGGATTGGGAAATATGAACCAAGTGTGTGTCAGGTAAGTGCCTATCACTGGGAATATTAGGAACTCAATTGGATGACGACTTGACTAGGACAAAGATTGAGACTTGAAGAGTTTGGATCACTTATTGCACTGTGCACAAGAACCTTATGCTTAGGCCATACTTGAGTTATTTCCACGATCATGCTCATTAATGAAACTTGTAGATAGAGCTAGGAAAGTGCACTAGGGATTATGATGCATAGAGCACATGAGTTTAGATTGCAGCATTTTTCTTGAGGATAAGCAAAAGTTTAAGTCTAGGGGTGTGATGTGTGTAGATTATATACACTTAGCATGTTTTGACGCACATTCACATATTTTACGCATGCTTTGTCTATGCACTTACATACTCTTTGTCTTACTTTCAGCATAATTACTCTTCTTTGTTCGAAATCTGCTCTAGTGTATTTTTTGTTTACAGGAGTCGAATTCGGAGAAGAAATGATATTCACGGTAAATCCAGGCAACAAGCGAAGGAAAATAGCACTAGCTATGTGAGCCACACGACCATGACAAAGGAGCAAGGGAGAAAATGACTTTGGTTGTGTTGTGCAGAAAGTCCGTGTAGCTTCACCAAAGGAGAAGCATGACACGACCGTGTCACCCCAATAACGCGACCAGACATGGCTATGTAGATCTACACGATCCAAGAGTTCCTATGTGTTTCCACACCCTTTTTTGAGACCTCGAAAAAGAAAATGGACAAATTCCTTTTCTTAGGAATACATACAAGAAAAAGGATAAAGGTAACCCCACCATTAACTACTTCATTTTCATTTATTAATTTCGTAGTTATAGAAATATTAATTTCATAGTAATAGAAATACATGTCCTACCGAGACAGAATTTGTAACTTACTATCCTCTTGCCTAGCAGGCAAAGATTTACCTCTGTGGAAAGACTGATTCATTCGGATCGACACGAGGATCCAACTCCATTGCATTGCCGGAATCCATGTTGTATATTTGAAGCAGGTTAACCTCTTTGCTTCTCTCATGGTACAACCCTCTTCCCGCTGAACCCCCTTTCTCCTCGGTCCACAGAGACAAAATGTCGGACTAATGCCAAGTTCATCACGGAATAAAGGACTCACCGAACCGGGATCTCTAACTAATACTAAATATAATAAAAAAAACTGTCTTTTCTATATACTTTCCCCGGTTCCATTGCTACTGTGGGCCTTACGCAATCGATCGGATCATATGGATATTCCTTCAACACAACATAGGTCATTGAAAGGATCTCGGACGACTCACCAAAGCACGAAAGCCAGGATCTTTCAGAAAATGAATTCCTATTTGAAGAGTGCATAACCGCATGGATAAGCTTACACTAACCCGTCAATTTTGGATCCAATTCAGGATTTTCCTTGGGAGGTATCGGGAAGGAATTGGAATGTAATAATATCGATTCATACAGAAGAAAAGGTTCTCTATTGATTCAAACGTTGTACCTATGCTATGGGGTAGGGATAGAGGAAGAGGAAAAAACCGAAGATTTCACATAGTACTTTTTTTGTTTTTGATCGAAAAATCAATCTGATTTATTTCGTACCCTTCGCTCAATGAGAAAATGGGTCAGATTCTACAGGATCAACAAACCTATGGGAACTTAAAGAATGGTGGAAGGAAATAAAAAGAAAAGAGAGGTAAAGAAAATCGAAATGAAATAAAGAATAAAGCAAAAAAAAAAAAATAAGAAGATATTCAAAAAAAATAAGTAGAAGATAGAAGAGCCCAGATTCCAAATGAACAAATTCAAACTCGAAAAGGATCTTTCTGATTCTCGAAAAATAAGGGGCAAAGGGATTGATCGAGAAAGATTTCTTGTTCTTATCTTATTATAAGATTATAAGATCGTGATTTGATCCGCATATGTTTGGTAAAAAGAATAATCTTCCCCTTTCCTTTGATCATAAATGGAAAGTGTTCGATTGGAACATGAAAACGTGACTGAATTGGTCTTAGTTACTCTTCGGTACGGGGTGGAATAAGGGAGGAGATTCTCGAACGAAGAAAAGGATCCAATTATTTCGAAAGAATTGAACGAGGAGTCATATGAGGTGAAAACCTCATGTACAACCTGTAGAGTGACAGTAAGGGTGACTTATCTATCAACTTTTCCACTATCACCCCCAAAAAACCAAACTCTACCTTATGTAAAGTTGTCAGAGTACGATTAACCTCTGGATTTGAAATCACAGCTTATATACCTGGTATTGGCCATAATTTACAAGAACATTCTGTAGTATTAGTAAGAGGAGGAAGGGTTAAGGATTTATATCACATTGTTCGAGGAACCCTAGATGCTGTCGGAGTAAAGGATCGTCAACAAGGGCGTTCTAGTGCGTTGTAGATTCTTATCCAAGACTTGTATCATTTGATGATGTCATGTGAATCGCTAGAAACATGTGAAGTGTATGGCTAACCCAATAACGAAAGTTTTGTAAGGGGACTGGAGCAGGCTACCATGAGACAAAAGATCTTCTTTCTAAAGAGATTCGATTCGGAACTATTATATGTCCAATATTGAAATCATTTCAGACGTTTCCCTTACTTTGTCCGTGTCAACAAACAATTCGAAATACCTCGACTTTTTTAGAACAGGTCCGAGTCAAATAGCAATGATTTGAAGCACTTCTTTTTACATTACACTATTTCGGAAACCTAAGGACTCGACCGTATGGATATGTAAAATACAGGATTTCCAATCCTAGTAGGAAAAGGAGAGAAACGGATACTCAATTTAAAGTGAGTAAACAGAATTCCATACTCGATCTCATAGATACATATAGAATTCTGTGGAAAGTCGTATTCGATGAAAGTCATATGTACGGCTTGGAGGGAGATCTTTCATATCTTTCGAGATCCACCCTACAATATGGTGTCAAAAAGCCAAAATAAGTAATTCGTTTTTAGCCCTTATAAAAAGAAAACTGATTCTTGAACCTCTTTCATGCCCATGTCACGTCGAGGTACTGCAGAAGAAAAAACTGCAAAATCTGATCCAATTTATCGTAATCGATTAGTTAACATGTTGGTTAACCGTATTCTGAAACATGGAAAAAAATCATTGGCTTATCAAATTTTCTATCGAGCCATGAAAAAGATTCAACAAAAGACAGAAACAAATCCACTATCTGTTTTATGTCAAGCAATATGTAGAGTAACTCCCGGTATAGCAATAAAAGCAAGACGTGTAGGCGGATTGACTCATCAAGTTCCTATTGAAATAGGATCTATACAAGGAAAAGCACTTGCCATTCGTTGGTTATTAGGGGCATCCCGAAAACGTCCGGGTTAAAATATGGCTTTCAAATTAAGTTCCGAATTAGTAGATGCTGCCAAAGGGAGTGGCGATGCCATACGCAAAAAGGAGGAGACACATAGAATGGCAGAGGCAAATAGAGCTTTTGCACATTTTCATTAATCCACGAGCAGGATCTTTATAGACACATGGATCCATACATCTAGATCGGAAAAGAATCAATAGAAAAAGAATCGGACGATATCTTTCTCGAAACAAACCAAAAGGAAAAGAAAGATGAAACATAAATCATGATCAACTAAGCCCTCTCGGGGGCTTGCTTAAGAATAAGAAAGAGGAATCTTATGGAAATATCATGGAATAAGGTTTGTGTTAGCTAGAGCCCAAGAGTTGATCATTTGATGATTGTATTATGGACTTGTTGTATCATATTCTATATAAATAAAGGCATTTGGTTTTTGGTTATTATACTTACTTGTATTGGTGCCAAATAAACTAAGTATAATAACGTCCTTGAGTAGAAGGTTGTTACCTATATCAATCGATTGGTTGAATCGATAGTGAGATGATATAGGGAACACTACTCTTAATCATTCCTAGTCGAGTATTAACATTCAGGGACGATGTTAATGCAATAAGACTAGCATGTAGGTCAACTCGATGACTTGATCTCACAAGTCATGGATATAGAGATATCAAGTTGACACATGGGTATGCATTAGAGAATGTATACTGAATGACCCGCCATGAGAAAGTATCATGGATCGTTGTATGAGTGTCATATACTTTCTCATGTGGCTATTAGTATGACTACTAGTCCTTAGACCTGAAGTCACCATGGTTCCCTACATAAGGAGTTATGTGCTTTGGTTTCGTCAAACGTCACCCGTAACTAGGTGGACTATAAAGGCGATTACTGGGTATGTAACGAATTATGCAGAGGGATGTGAGTGATGTAGATGAGATCTATCCCTCCTATATGACGGGAGAGACATCAGTATTCTTGATAGAGTGAGACCACGAAGTGAATGACCATGCCTAAATGAGTCAATATGAGATATTGAGCTCATTTGTTTTAGTGAGTCTACTTGGAGTTCAAGATTTAGATTGATCAGAGGATGACACGGTCTATGCCTCACATTGATCAATCTAGATGTCTAGGATAGAAGGACACTTGTCATATATTGTGAGGAGTCACAATTAGTAGTCACATGGTGATGTTGGATCTCAACATTCTTGTAACTTGGGTAGTAATGATGTATTGCTAGATACCGCTTATTACTTATGGTCCTAAATGGGTTTAGGGGCATTGCCAACGTTACAAGAACCTATTGGGTCACACACAAAGAACAAGTGGATGGAGATTAGGTTCATATGATGAACCAAGAGGATTAGATTCATGTGATGAATCAAATTGGATTAAGAGTAATCCTAATTGGGCTAATTGAGTTTGACTCAAGTTGATTCATGTGTTCAATGAGTCTAATTTAGATTATGACTCATTGAATCAATTTAATTAAATGAATTAGATTCATTATATTAAATTGGCTTGAATTAAATGGTTGGATTAGATCAACCATGAGAGAGATTAAGTCAAGTTTGACTTGACTTGAGAGGAAGAGGAAGAGTCAAGTTTGACTTGACTATTTGCCACATCATTAGTGATTTGGCATTAGGAGGACTAATGATGATGTGCCACATCATCAAAGTGTGCCACCTCATGGGGGTTACAAATCTATTCTCTTTAATGGCCACATTTAATGAGAATGGGGGTTACCGTTTTGGTTTTGAATGAGAATGAATTTTTCATCACTCACATTCACATCATCTTCTTCCTCAAGCTCTCTTTTTGCTCCTTCTCTTCTCTTAGTCGTGGGTTTCAAGCAAGGGAGAAGAAAGGAGAGTGAGTCTAATCCAAGAAGTAAGGTTAGTGAAAGTCACATAGAGATTTTTTAGAGGAGTGTGTTCTCTTCTTTTCTTTTCTTCATCTTCCAATCCTATCCGAGAGCATCAAGAAGTGCTAGCACACTTGTGGTGTTCTCTTCTCCATCCTTGAGTGTTAGAGAACACATCTTGTTCATGTGGATACTTCTAGAGGATTGTCTACGTTGACAATCTTGAGATCTGGCGTAACTTGGACTTGTGGGATTGCGAAGGGCTTCGCTTCAAAGGTATAACCTTTTTCCCTTGTAGATCTAAGTGTAGATCTAGGTAAACTCG